>NW_024037055.1:9338261-10560210 GCF_015706575.1 Patiria miniata
GATTAAAGGAGATCAAAAGAGATCAACACTTTGAAGGGGGGGGGGCTATTTCCAGCTCAAGGAAATAGCGGCACTAATTTGCATATTCCTATGCCACAGACACATGTGGTCACTTCCAGAATAGTTTTATTGTGATCTCTGACCTTGAAAACATGGGTTTAGACACCTAGTTTGTTCAGTTATCTGCAATATTGGCTGAGATATAGTTACAAAAACGATACCCCCCTCTTCCGACTAAACTAAGTGTAAATGAATCAATTAATAGAGAGTCCCTTATATGTGATGGCAAACTACTCCAGATTCGGGGAAAGTCATAACTAGGTGTGTTTTTCAGGGTTTGAGTTCTAGCATTACTTTACTTTAAGCCGTCCACACCAGCTGGGAACTGTGTGATGGCTTCTGATCCATGACGTTGTGCCAGGTCTTCCTATCTTGGGATAAATTGCAGGCTTCTGTTAATGACCTCAGGCCTCTCACTTGACAGTCTGACTTCACACAGTCCTCCCAACACTTGGCTGGTCTCCCTCTTGGTCGGTGTCCATGAACATATGATCCCAATACCAGGTGTGGGTTCCTCATTGGGCTCATCCTCTTGACATGGCCGAAGTAGCGTAGCCTTTTTTTGGCTACTAGCTCAGTAATAGTGTTCTTAACTCCTAGGGTTTGTCGTATTGAGGTGTTCCTGATTTTGTCCAGTCGAGTGACTCCTAAGATCTTGCGTAGGCACATCATCTCAAATGTCAGCAGTCGGTTTTCGTCCACCTTTTTAAGTGTCCAGGTCTCTGCACCATAAAGCAATATTGACTGGATGAGGACCTTATAGAGTTCTACTTTTGTTGGGTTGGTGATTTCTTTTGATCTCCATATGTTGTGTAATACCTGTACGGCCCCCAGTGCTTTGCCAATTCTATGTTGTATGTCTTTGGTGCATGTTCCGCTCTCTGAGATTTTGCCTCCCAGGTATGTGAATTCTTCAACTTGTTTAAGTTGTGTTCCGCCTATGGTGATGTACAGGTCGATCTTCTTCTTGCTGATAGCCTGGACTTCTGTTTTAGCAATGTTGATCTTTAATCCAAGGTTACAGCTACTGTCCTGTACTCTGTCAACAAGAACTTGAAGGCCCCTTGCACTTTCTGCCATCAACGCAATATCGTCTGCGAAGCGGAGATTGTTTATTTGTTTTCCTCGTACATTTGCTCCGTAGTTTACTTCATGGGTGGCGTACAGCATTACAAGTTCAAGTAGTATATTGAAGAGTTGGGGCGATAGCACACATCCCTGCCGTACTCCTACTGTGGTGGTAAACCAGTCAGTCAATTCTCCATTTACCCGAACTGCGCTCTGTGATTGTTTGTATAAGGCTTGCAATAGGCGAATTATCTGGTCTGGGTAACCAAAGAATTTCATTGCTGCCCATAGTCCCTCTTGCCATACCGAGTCGAAAGCCTTCTCGAAGTCTATATGACAGCAGTAGAGTACTTTCTGTTTTTCTAGGTATTTTTCTGTTATTTGGCGGATTAAAATTAAAAAGTGGTGATTAAATGTGAGACAATCCTGGTAACGAGTGTTCACTACTGTGTTGGCCTTCACTGATTGGCAGTCAACTAAGTTAAACAGTAACCTATTTGCACTGCTGCTTTGTTCGGGCTCCAGAGTCTATTGGTGTAGTCTTAGATATGGGGTGGAAAGATTCGAGCGTAAAAACCGGAGTCCGAACAAGGCAACCTTTTGGCAGGGTGGGCAGGGCGGGAAAAAGAAATGAACGGCGACCTTCTGGGCCCGAACTCGAGGGGATAAAACAACATGCTTTACCGTACCGTTTCTGCTTCACCTTACGGTTCATCCTTGCCACACATGACAAAGATTTATTCAGGTGTTATATAAAACAAATAATGAATGTTTCACGTTCGTGCAATGGAAATAATAATTTCATTCGGTGACAGATGAAATGTTCCATTTTACTCGGCTTCTCATCGTGGAATGGAACATTTCATCTGTCCCCTCATGAAATTATTCTTACCATTGCACTCACAAACATCCATTATTTGTATACCATTGGCCGTGGGCGCTAGATGGCATAGAAAGTCAATAAGGATTTACTAAACATGATCGTTGCGAAAAAAAAAAAAAAAAGAAGAAGAAGAAGAAGAAAAAAAACCAATTGTTTATGGATTTCGAATAAGAAATAAATCGATATCTTAGAAATTGATTGCAATGATCCCAACTATTTTAAACCGGTTGTTTTAAAATTTATATGTATCAATGCGATGCCTAGTGCCGAACCTAGGTACGACGGCTAGGATACACAACAGAGGTTGAAAATAGCAAAATCAAGCGCATGTACACACTTATTGTGATTTATTTGCGCAGATGTTACAGGTGATGTGTTTGGTTTGGTTTTCTTGTTATTCTTTGATAAAACCAAAATTTAAGTGGATCAGATAAGTGATCCATACCAGTCGAAATTATAAGTTGCGTAGTATTTATTGTGGGGCACAACATTGTCGATTTGTACTGCCGCGTTGCGTGGTTGTTATAATTCGGCTTTCGGAGAAGTGACAATCAGAATCCACTTCGTTTTTCAGGCACGCTGAAATATTTATGTACGGTCTAATATAATAAAAAGCATTTGTTATATATTGGCGGTAGTCTTTGGGGCGAAATATCAGAGAAAGGGAGAGGTTCCATCGTCTTAGTTTGGAGCGACGTATCTTTCCACCCCATTTAAGACTACACCAATAGAGTCTGGAGCCCGAACAAAGCAGCGGTGCAAATAGGGCCTAATTGTGTCGTCGCCGGAACTGCATGTCAGGGCTTACTGCTGATGATGTTTTATAACCCACGGAGGTATAAATATATAGGTCACTTTGGTGGGCGCTCTCTCGGCTTTACCGCTATCAACATTTTACGTCGACCTGAAATTGCATTATTGATTTTTTACCAATAAACAGGAGAAAATGTCCATTGCAGATTTTTTTTTTACGAAATAAACCAAACAGCCGGGCGCCCACGGCGATAAAATTATTTGTAAACAATACAATACCCACAAAAAGCTATCTCCTTGGCCCCACGCCCACATGCCCCAACTCAACCCGCCTGACTGCCCTCCATTTTTGCAGGGGCAACAGTTTTAGGATTGCTAGAACAAAAGCACGCGAAATACTCAAGGCAGGTGAGCAATACATTATAAAAGGGCACTGAATAAAATGCGTACCGTATCAGCTGTTGGCTCGTTTCGGCGTTTTGCTAACTATAAGGGATGTCTATGTAAAATAACGCTGAAATGTCATTGGAAAGTGTTGACCTGTTGGAAACGGTCTATCGCCAAGACTTTTTTGAAACATCTTAAACATTGAATTCCCGCTTGAATTGAACTAGTGACCTCAGTTAGCCTTGACATTTGACCTGCAATTAATGCACCGCACATTTTTTTCTTCTTCTCTTCGTATTAGCAGTTTGCATTTGCCAAATCTGTCACCTGCCGCAATCATGCATGCACTTGATCTTGAAAGAAACACATTATACATGGAATCTCTTTTTATTGAAATTGTCAATCCTAGTTCTTCCAATATAATTGTCGGAGTCATCTATCGACCACCAAGCCAATCTATTCGAACATTCAATGAAGATCTGTACGGAGCTTTTGTAGGGACATAGATGAAAAAACAATTGAAAACATCTTCGTTAGAAAGAAAAAAATCTGCGTTCGAACGAAAAAAATCTGCGTTCGAACGAAAAAAAATCTGCGTTCGAACGAAAAAAATCTGCGTTCGAACGAAAAAAATCTTTGAAAGAAAAAAATCTGCGTTCGAACGAAAAAAATCTGCGTTCGAACGAAAAAAATCTTCGTTCGAGCGAAAAAAAATCTGCGTTCGAACGAAAAAAATCTTCGTTCGAGCGAAAAAAAATCTGCGTTCGAACGAAAAAAATCTGCGTTCGAACGAAAAAGCTGTTTGCTGTTTGCTGTAAGCTGTTTGCCCTCCCTGTGCTGCCCCACCACTTATGTGGGTGATTTTTGTGGGTCAAAACATTCTTTGCCCTGAAAACTGTTGTACCAAACATGTAAAACGTATCAATCATGATGTGACTCATATCATGCTCTTGTAAGTGCAACAGTTTCTCCACATTTAACTGGTTATCCATGGGCCACCAAAAAACATGTCGGGCTAGCCATGGCTATCAGAATAGCCCGACATGTTTGTCAATTGCTATGAGTATGAGTAGGAATCAGCTAATTAGTGAATCCCGTATCTGAAAGTGAGGAAGCAGAAATTACATGTACATGTACAAGTGTTAGACTAGTAAAATAGGCTTATTGAAAGCCAGAAATGATCAAACAATATATACATGTCAGTCGCTTCTAAAGTTTGGAGCTATTACAAGGATTAGGAATGAAAATTTATACTGTAAAGGATTTGTGGATAGAAAAATTTCTGAAAATCACAATGACGACCAGTTATATTTTTTTACCTGAAAAATTTGAAAGATAATTATATAGCCTTTTTTAATTATTTTTTTAAACTTGCCTCACTTTATAAAAAGAAACCAAAAAGGCAAATTACTTTTAAAAATGTCTCATAAGTGTGTTGCCTCAGCATAGCATAATGGGTGGGACTGATGTGGTGGGGGGGGGGGGGTTGTGTTGTAGCTAGTATTGTAACAGGATAGGGACTCTTAAAAAAAGGACAATTAGCTAGATCTTCATTGCAATGGTTAAACTTCATGACCAACTAACAGCAAGCCCTAGTAAGACCGTTTGAAAGCTCATAGACTGCTTTAAGACCAGTTATTGAAATTCCTGTACTTGGGCCACGGACCTATATTGGGCACATATGTTATGCATGTTGGACCTGAAAAAACATGACCAAATCACCCACATAAGTGGTGGGGCAGCACAGGGAGGGCAAACAGCTTACAGCAAACAGCAAACAGCTTTTTTTGTTCGAACGCATATTTTTTTCATTCGAACGCATATTTTTTTCGTTCGAACGCATATTTTTTTTCGTTCGAACGCAGATTTCTTTCGTTCGAACGCAGATTTTTTTCGTTCGAACGCAGATTTTTTTCGTTCGAACGCAGATTTTTTTTCGTTCGAACGCAGATTTTTTTGTTCGAACGCAGATTTTTTTCGTTCGAACGCAGTTTTTTTCGTTCGAACGCAGATTTTTTTCTTTCGAACGCAAATTTTTTTCGTTCGAACGCAGATTTTTTTTCTTTCGAACGCAGATTTTTTTTCGTTCGAACGCAGATTTTTTTCATTCTTACGATGATTTTTTCAAGTTTTTTTTCACCTATGTCCCTTTAAAAGCTCCGTAGATCTGGAACCTATCTACGAAATCATGAATTCTGAGCACAAAATGGGCTATATTACCGGTGACTTCAACATTGACCTCCTAAAAAATGATTATCATCCTCCTACTGCTGATTTCCTTAATACTATGCTTTCCAATACCTTCCATCCCCTTATACGTACACCTACAAGAATTACACACAAATCTGCTTCTCTTATTGACAATATCATTACAAATGTTCTTGATAAAACTTGTTATGCAGGAATATTGCTTGATGACATCTCAGATCATTTTCCTATTTATCAAGTCACCCGCACCAGTATTGTTCCAGGCGAAAATTCATTTACGTATCGAAGACATATCACAGCTAGTACCAAAAAGGCAAATTACTTTTAAAAATGTCTCATAAGTGTGTTGCCTCAGCATAGCATAATGGGTGGGACTGATGGGGTGGGGGGGGGTTGTGTTGTAGCTAGTATTGTAACAGGATAGGGACTCTTAAAAAAAGGACAATTAGCTAGATTTTCATTGCAATGGTTAAACTTCATGACCAACTAACAGCAAGCCCTAGTAAGACCGTTTGAAAGCTCATAGACTGCTTTAAGACCAGTTATTGAAATTCCTGTACTTGGGCCACGGACCTATATTGGGCACATATGTTATGCACGTTGGACCTGAAAAAACATGAACAAATCACCCACATAAGTGGTGGGGCAGCACAGGGAGGGCAAACAGCTTACAGCAAACAGCAAACAGCTTTTTTTGTTCGAACGCATATTTTTTTCGTTCGAACGCATATTTTTTTCGTTCGAACGCATATTTTTT
This sequence comes from Patiria miniata, assembly GCF_015706575.1. NCBI lineage: Eukaryota > Metazoa > Echinodermata > Asteroidea > Valvatida > Asterinidae > Patiria > Patiria miniata. The sequence goes on from NW_024037055.1 coordinate 9,344,378, forward strand.
TTCATTCGAACGCAGATTTCTTTCGTTCGAACGCAGATTTTTTTCGTTCGAACGCAGATTTTTTTCGTTCGAACGCAGATTTTTTTTCGTTCGAACGCAGATTTTTTTTGTTCGAACGCAGATTTTTTTCGTTCGAACGCAGATTGTTTTCGTTCGAACGCAAATTTTTTTCTTTCGAACGCAGATTTTTTTCGTTCGAACGCAGATTTTTTTCGTTCGAACGCAGATTTTTTTTCGTTCGAACGCAGATTTTTTTCATTCTTACGATGATTTTTTCAAGTTTTTTTCACCTATGTCCCTTTAAAAGCTCCGTAGATCTGGAACCTATCTACGAAATCATGAATTCTGAGCACAAAATGGGCTATATTACCGGTGACTTCAACATTGACCTCCTAAAAAATGATTATCATCCTCCTACTGCTGATTTCCTTAATACTATGCTTTCCAATACCTTCCATCCCCTTATACGTACACCTACAAGAATTACACACAAATCTGCTTCTCTTATTGACAATATCATTACAAATGTTCTTGATAAAACTTGTTATGCAGGAATATTGCTTGATGACATCTCAGATCATTTTCCTATTTATCAAGTCACCCGCACCAGTATTGTTCCAGCCGAAAATTCATTTACGTATCGAAGACATATCACAGCTAGTACCAAACATTCTCTGATTCTTGAGCTCCAAAATGCTTCGTGGGACGATACTTATTCATCTAGTAACCCCAACGAAGCGTACAACAATTTTCTTGACAAGCTTACTCATTATTACAACATGCACTTTCCTAAAAAGAAACTCCACATCAGTGGTAGTAAACATAAAAAGGCCTGGCTGTCCCATGCGATTCTTGTATCTTGCAGGAGGAAGAAACTACTTTATAAAAAGTATCTTAGTTGTCCAACCCCCCTCAATGAAAACAATTACAAGACTTATCGTAACAAATTAAATTCATTAATAACAAAACGCCAAAAAACAACACTTTGCTGCCAAACTAGCTGCAAATAAAAGTAATCTGAAGATGACTTGGATGATCCTCAAGGCTATTATTGGGAGTAAGAACGCTCATACTAAGCCCCCACAGTCATTCAAACATAATGGTTCCATCATCAACGACCCATCTGACATGCTAACAGTTAAAACTGGGACCGAAATTGGCGAATAATATATCTCACAACTCTGTCAACAAAAACCCCACTTCTTTCACGTCTTCGCATAATACCCACTATATGTTCATAAACCCAATCTCTACAGCTGAACTGATTGACCTTTCTCAGACACTTTCAGACACACTCTTCACGAACTATAGACCCATCTCTGTCCTGCCTGCCATTTCCAAACTGTTTGAAAGGGCCCTTTACAACCGTCTAATTGCCTTTGTCAGTAAGCATGACTTACTTTGTCGTTATCAATTTGGTTTCCGGGCCAAACATTCCACCGTTATGCCTATTGTCAATCTCGCTCAAGACATCTCTAATGCATTTGATAAAGGTAGATTTACTGCAGGAGTTTTCTTAGACTTGTCTAAAGCGTTTGACAAGTTGGATCATACAATTCTCCTGAACAAACTTAATTTGTGTGGTATACGTGGTACTCTACTGAGCCTATTCAAAAGTTATCTTAGTAATAGACAACAATATGTTGTTTCTGTAATACGGATTCCCCCTTTTGTACAACCAAAACCAGTGTTCCACAAGGCTCAATCCCTGGACCGCTTTTGTTCATTATTTATATTAATGATTTGAGTAATCTGGAAGAGAATGACGTTAAAATTTCACTTTTTGCAGATGACACAAGTATATTTGTTACAAATTCTGATCTTGGGACGACCGTCTCAACAACAAACAAAGTTCTTAGTAATTTGTCAGCCTGGTTTGCTTCAAATAGACTCTCTCTGAGCATTAATAAGACCAATTTTATTTTGTTTTGTCCAAGACAGAAAAAAATATGCTCGCTCCAAAGTCAAAATTTTTATTGATGACTTTCAGATCAAACAGGTCAGTCATACCAAATTTCTTGGAGTTCATTTTGACCAAACCTCACTTGGAACAATCATATTGATTCCGTTGATCTGAAAATTGCTCAAAATGTTGATGTTATTAGGAGAGCTAAAGATAGTATTCCTCGCAGTTATTTGATTACTCTTTACAATACCTTGGTTCTGCCTTATATTTCCTATTGCAATATTGCCTGGGCTAATACTTACCCGACAAAACTGAACAAGATACTTCGTATTCAAAAACGTGCACTCAGATACATTACAGGGTTGAAGTATAGTGACTCAGTGCAGGATTGCTTTAGGAAGTATAATGTGCTCGAAGTATCCAACATCAACCACATGCAAACTGCGGTATTTATGTATAATTACCACAAAGGCAACCTTCCTGTTATTTTTAACAATTTCTTTTCAATTAGCAGCCACACATATAATACTCGGTCCTCGAAACATGAATACACTCAAGTTAAATGTAAAACCACAGCTCTCCAACACAGCATTCGCTATCAAGGCTGCAAACTCTGGAACGGATTGCCATCTTTCATTTGTGAAGCGAAGTCTTTAACTGTTTTCAAAACATTGTATAGAAACTACTTGCAAGGAAATTGATTTTGTTTATTTTGTTTATTACTCCTTTAACACTCTCACAGTGTTTACATTGTACATTGTTTTATACATACACACTTGTCTTTATTAAGTTAATGGAACATCTTAGGTTGGGGTGTGGTAGTTGGGGGTAAAGGGAACACTTGGGATTTTCTCTCGGGAGGGGGGGTGGGTGGGGGTTTAAAAGGGAGTTTTCATAAGTCCTTGGACTTCTTACAACTTCCTTATAACTTCTCTGCTTTTCATTTATCTTTGTTACTTATCTTTGTCATTTACTTTTATGTTTTGTTTATCTATTAAGTTACGTACTTTATATGTTTTCATTGTGAAGTTATGAAATAAAACTAGATTGATTGATTGATTGAATCTCACTTGGCCGTGAGCGTGAGTGTGATAACTTCCAACTGCATTTAGCAAGAAAGACACAGAGAGACAAAAAAAGAGAAGAAACCAGGATTTAATTTCTTACTCCAACACAGGAAACAACATTGGAGCTTGTAACTACTGTTGAGTAGCGCTATAGCAACTGCTCACGAAAATTCAAAGGCTTAAATTTAAAGGAATTTCGTTCAACCAGCAACACTAAATTTTGATAATGGTTTAGTTCGCGTATCAGCCGAACTATATAAGATATGTTTATAACTACTGAGTTTTGCTCCAACCTTACCATACATAATTTCCACCGGTGTCTCAACCTCCGAACATTTTCTAGTGCATGATCGATGCGGGACTGGGCCAAAATACCCTTCTAAAAATACAAGGCTATAACAATAAACTAAAGTCAAGCCTGCAACCGGCTATTTGAATCGGACCCTGTCATAGAGGCCGTACTGTATCGAGCAGCCGGGTTAACTCAGCATAAAGGGTATCCTGACCGTTCCTTCTCAGCAAGATATGAACGATATTAATATCCTTATTTTCCGCCGTATAATTAATACTTCCGCGGATTCCTCTACTTACCGCATTGTGCCCTTTCGAGGCATTCTTGTATAGTATGACCTTCCATAATACCTTTTTTACGAGCATCTTGATCAAGGTGATTTTTTTTTTTTTTTTGCTTGTTACGTTCGGCAAAATCAAGCCATTTACCACGCTGTTTGGCCTGATTGGCAGTGTGTCTTAATGTTTGAGGTTTTTTTCAGTAAGCACATTTCACATAATTTTGATACCTTTCTTGCTGATGTCTTCCTATCGAACATCGTAATTGAGATATTCTTTACTGTCGCTCGCGACGATGGCAATAGGCAACGTCAAGTGAGCTAACACTAGTTAGCAGACTGCATCCTAACAGACACTCCGAGTTATGCTACTAGAGACCAATGTCAACGCTGCAGACAACTTGCCCCACAAACCTCTAGACGTTTGGTTTTACTTGGTTAACTCAGGCCTTGTGGTTATGCCTTGCCGCACGAAAAAGTCTCTTGGCGGGAAGAATGCGCTGCGAAACTGTTGATCCATTCTGCACAGGCTCCCGATCGCCTAATCTGCACTAAATGGTGATAATCTAAACAAAATGGTGATATATCACCCTTCAGGGACCCAGACCTTGTAGCTATAGAACTCATGTCACATGACCAAAACCATCGGGGCACAATGTTATCCCTATTGTGTTTTTATGCTTGCCTCTGCTTCTGAGGGGACTTTATTATATGCTCGACACAAAAGTAGCCTGTCTTCAAACCATGGGGCCACATCCCCTTTTTCTTGGATCCACATTGTTGAGTTCGGCTTTTTTTTTCATAGCATTTTTTATATCTTCATCTATCGGGGTACAACCCCTTAACAACAGCGTTCGCTGTAACCGCAACATAGGGGGGCAATCCCTTTTCTGAACTAGCGCATGTATCCACAACACATAGAGGCCCGTACCCTGCTATACCTTTGCCTTTCTGCACATCGTAGGGACCAATGCCCTTATATCATCAGTATCGACATCACAGGGACCCATCCCCTTGTATATCACCGCCTTTATCCAATGTATACATATTTACTGATTTACACCAACATGTAATTTACAAATCCCGATTGATGATGAAAACCTTCACGCTACACTTCCTTACCATGCACGTATTCGAATCCACTGAAAGGGAACCCGACTTGAAATTGACAACACACCAATCATAAACAGTGGCGTAGCCAGGAATTTTTCAGTGGGGGGGGGGGGGGATGGGGTGGGGGGCTGGAACATTTCATGGGGGGCGTCATGTAGATCAATGATAATTTTTTTAGAAACTCAAAATCTCAGTGGGGGGCGACTGGGGGGGGGGGCGACAAGGTTTCATGGGGGCCGTCGCCCCCCCCCCCCCGTGGCTACGCCACTGATCATAAACCAATGCAATCGAAATGCACCAATATATTAACCAATACACTGAGTACTAGTACCAAAACCAAGTTGTTAACTAATACCACAATGAAATTCGAGTTACAAATACACCAGGAACAAAATGAAATGAATGTGACTTACTCTGCAACAAAGCTGATCAGCCACGCGCAACGCTAAGGCACAATCCAATTAATTTGCCACTAAGGCAAATCACACCATGTTATGCCACCAAGGCACCCCCCTTCGCCACCAAGGTAAATTTCACCATCTTATCAATGAAAACCCTTTTCACTATCTTAACAAGTCTCACTTGTCACAGAAGTCCGTCTCCTTCTATATCATGCCAGCATCTCTGCCGGGGCCTATCCGCCGACCAACAAACATGTTTTTTCCCTTTTTTCTGTCGGGGTCTATCCGCCGATTAACAAACATGCCTTTCTTTGTTTCTCTCTGTCAGGGCCTAACCACCGATTAACAAACATGCCTTTCGTTGTTTCTCTCTGTCGGAGCCTAACCACCGATTAACAAACATGCCTTTCTTTGTTTCTCTCTGTCTCATGTTTGTTTCTCTGTCGGGACCTATCCACCAACCAACAAACATGTCTCTTTTTTGTTTCTCTCTGTCGGGACCTATCCACCGACCAACAAACATATCGCTAGATCGATTTGCTATACTATAACAACAAATGTAATAGCATTATTTGAGCACCATGTGCAGTAGAACGGACAGCATGCGAAAATTCCTATTTTAGCAGGGTTTTGCGCTCACTAAGTAAGGACCAATTAAATTAAGAGCCTATCCAACAAGAGCCCATCCGAGTTGGGGCAATAGGGTATTTCAAATAAAAGAATGCACAAATGGGACTAGTTGTCACTTATAGATTTAGTGCGAGGCATTGACTGTTTGTTAAACATTTTATCCATAACCTCGATGTTCGTACACAGATGTTCACATAAAAACCGAAGCAAACTTTATACAAGTAGATTCGCATGTTCCTTTGGCTCCGTGCGCTTTTTGACTACATGTACTTGAAAAGTTCCAGTATACTCGGCATACACGGTGTGGCCATTCTGGTACAGGCGCGTATATAGTACATGCACATAACACAAATTACGCATTAAAGTGCCACGCGTCGTCGGGAATAGTCGGTTTCTGCGGTAGCTCTCCCTGGCAATGCTGTAAAAAAGGTCGGGTCCCCTAGAAATCAGGATGTGGATTCAGGAAATGATATGGGATTTAAAGGAGGTTATGTTGTGAAATGTGGATACAGGCAATGATATAGAAGGGGTTTGGTCCCTATGATGTGGATACAGACAATGATATAGATGTGGATGGGCCCCTCTGTCGTGAAAAAGGCTATGATATACAGGTGGATGCATGGGCACCTCGGATGTACAGCACTCTCTCAAGTTTGGCTGCATTGGATGCTGTGTATGGGGACCAAGCTGGCAACCCATATTCTAGAACGGGCAGGACAAGTGAGCGATAGAGGGATGCCAAGGCCTTGGTCAAAGCACCACCCGCAATGTGCCAGATAAAGCCTAATGTCTTATTGGCCTTTGAGACAGTGGCATCGACGTGATGGTTCCAGTTCAGTGAGTCGTTGATGATAACCCCAAGATATTTGAATGTAGGTGTTACATTGAGCGATTGACCATAAAGAATGTAACTTGGAAGAACTGTAGTTTCCGGGATCTGGATATGTGTATGACCTTGGTTTTCTTGATATTCAGCTGCATCCCATTGAGATTACTCCATTGTTTAAGTGTACATGTAGTTAGGTCCGACTGGAGGGAGAGTTCATCTTGGGGTGAGTAGATTTATCCGCAAAGAGTGCACAGTTTGTGGATAGGTCATGAGAAATGTCATTAATAAAAAGATTAAACAGGAGGGGGCCAAGGACAATGCCCTGAGGGACACCTGAAGTAACTGGTGCCCACTCAGAGAAGCATCCCCGATACGCAATTCGTTAATTGTTGACGACCTATTAGAAAGGACTTTATCCAGGTCCATGTCGATCCACGAATATTGAAGTTGCTGGCAAGTAACGTATTGTGAGGCATTACATCAAAAGCCTTACTGAAATCGAGAAAAAAATCACATCGAGTCAAGGAGGGTGCGGTTTATCCAAGATAGTTGCCCAATCATGGATTGTGTTTGCAAGCTGGGTGACACATGATTTGGAGGCAGTGAAACCATGTTGCTGGGGGTTGCCGAAGCAGAGTGATGTTACATGGTCGTTGATGTTGTCAGCAACAGCCCTCTCCAACAACTTGCAGATGATTGATGTCAACGCTACTGGACGGTAATTCTTGATATCGGTACGACTGCCAGACTTGAAGACCGGAGTTATTTGTGAAAGTTTCCAATCTGCTGAGACAACGCCAGTAGCTAGGGATGAGTTCATCAATCGCATCAGAGGCGGAGCAATAATTCTTGGTGGTATTGCGTCGTGACCTGGTGCCTTTTGAGGATTTAAGTTGGACAGCGACTTAACAAGCCAGCCAAGGTTCACTGTTGTGGGATGAATCTCTGGAATTGGGAAGTCACAAGATGGTGGGGTCTCTGCAGGAGCTAGCCCCTGTTGGAGTATGGACAGAGGTGAAGAACTTGTTGAATGCGTGGCAAATATCGGCAGGCTTGTGGAGCTGTGTCACGGCTGTCGTGAACGCAGGTGGACATTAGGATTTCCTTTGGTCCTTAACAAAGCTCCAAAAGCTACGTTGGTTGTCCGGTAGAGCAAACAGGTCATTGATGTATTTCCAGTACTCCTTCTTAGTTTTGTTTTTCACCTCATTATGGATAGGTTTATACCTGCTCCGGTCACTGCTGTCACCGCTCGATTTGGCCTTGACGAAGACGTTTTGTTTCTGTTTGATGATGTGTTTCAGTGCAAGTGTTGTCCATGGGGATATGCGACGATTGCATGTCTTCCTGGGAATGCTGTCTCGAATTGCTGCATCCTGTATGTCCAAGAAACCCTCCCATGATTCCGTGGGATCACTGTCCTGCATGAATGCAGTCCATGGCGCAAGATGTAAAAGTGTCTCTAAATACGAGAAGTTGGCTTTCTTGTATTACATAAATGATCGTAGGACTTTGGGTTCAGGGGGAGTTCTATTAGCAACAAATGAGAAAAACACTGCGCGGTGATCGCTGCTGACTGGATTTGCTACTGTTTCAACTTGTTGCTGCCGGTTTGTGAAAATAAGATCAATGATAGTCCCAGACGATGAAGAATTATTTGATGGCCGGGTCACTTAATCAACCAGTTGAATGAGGCTATTGAGTTGATTACTCCTTGCAAATTTGTCAGTGAGGGAGATTCAGTACACCAGTTTATATTGAAGTCGCCTAGCAGTATCATTCCTTCAAAGTTACGAAGATCTGATTGGAGGTTGTCACAGACATCTTGAAGTTTATCGAAAAATGTTACATCAGAGTTTGGGGGACGGTACACAATTCCAACAAGCCATTTCGAGGGTCTAAGGGTCAGTGATAAGAAAGTTACCTCGATGTCAGTGGGGTTAAGGTGGTCGAGATGAGCCGGAAACAGCGAATCCTTCACTATTGCCATGATGCCACCACTTCGGTTAATCCTGTCACGTCGGATAGTGAAATATCGAGGTATGCTTAGGACATTATTTGCTGACAGCCATGTCTCTGTGATGCAGACAATGTCCACAAGATGAAGCTCCAGAAATGACTGCATGTCCTGTTGCTTACTACAGATACTACGAGCGTTGAGAAGTAGACCGGAGATGGAATTCATGCAAGTCTTTGAAGATGCAGGGAAGTTCAAAGGATAGTTCTTCAGATTATTATCAGGTTCCACTGTAGAATTGAGCTCATGATTACTGCCAAACTCCTCATGGAATGAACTGTCAGAGCATGAGAAAATGGCAGCTTGTACACACAGTATGGGCAGAACCAGTCCACAGTGCTAGGTATTAACTCATTGTACTGGGTGATTGACATTTCAGGGATGTATTTCAGATGCCAAAATTTGTTGCAGTCTTCCCCGAGAAGAGACCTCGTATTACTTTTCACTGGACGACTGCAGCTACCACAGGGATCCTTCACAGGCCCAGGGTTATCTTCTTTGTCTCCGCACACAGTTAATAAGATATGAAATGATGCTGTTGAGTTGTGGTAGTAAGACACTGGGGAATTTCCAAACTTACTTTTCCCATAAGTCCTGATGAGTTGTTCATAGTTCAGCCATACTGTGCATGCACATGGTACAGGATGCTTGGTGAAGATGCACATGAGGGAACAATAGCTGGTGGGCACCACACAAAAGCTGTCATGCAGGTCATAATGGAGTCGATCGAGTGTGTCGTGTGAGTTGTAGCTGCTTACAGTCTTATGCTGAAACACTGACTGAAGACTGCAAAAGGCCAACGCATGATCTGTCAAGAACTCCCTTGCAGTGCCCTCAATCACATGAGTAGACAGACCAGTGAAATCAGCAGGACCAATAGTACTCCAAAATTGTGTACATGTGTTCTTATTACTCTTCACATGATGAAGATATAATAATGAAACGAATTTTCTTTCGGAATGATGAAGCAAAAAGCCCTGTTTTCTTTTCATGGAACAGACATAGCTCTAGTATTCTCCTTGTGTCATGCAAAATCCCATATACTTTGAACACAAATTTTGTACACGCCACTTTTGTCATTTATCTTTGGCATACAGCATTCAAATTAAGCACATGCATTTTCCTTATAGCAAAGTTGTGTTCCGAAGAGTGACGTCATGATGACGTCATCGTGGGTCACGTGACGTCACCACAAACTTGCATAATTTGAAGTCCTGTGTCTACACACGGATCTTCTACACCAGGATAAACGACTGCCGGAAAGTTCTGGTTGGACGCGTGATAACGGCTTAGGCGCGTGACGCGCACGCGTTTAGCGAGGGGGGGGGGGGGGGGCAGCGCTCGATCTGAGAATGAATACATGAGTATACGTCAAAATTACCCAGCAGTCTTTGAGACGGTGGCACATATCCGGTGCGTAGTTCGTATCCCTTAGTTACGTGTGCGGTAATCATAATCCTCATCAGAGCTAGCTAGAGAAAATTGTGTTTTGTTTAAATTCGTGCCGGGTTAATTACGACATGGATACGGAATGGGACGACTTCGATGACGGGATAGACTGGGACCAGTTTTGTTAAAAACAGACGTAGGCCTAGAACATTCTGAAAAATTGACATCCACCAGCAACATGACATGCATGAGCAGCGAAGTTCATTTTGAACTTGAACATGTTGAACTTGAACAATTTCAAGACACCGCTTCGGTCACCGTGACGACGGACGTTGGTGGAGATTCAAGTTCCACTTCCAGGACCTTCGAATGTCCTGAATGTAAACGACTTTACAGGTCCTCATCGGGGATAACCCGTCATTTACGGACACACGATCATTTGGTTCATGTGAATGGTACGCTCAAATGAAATATCAATCATTCATATAGCCTTAGCTTAGGGCTTAGGCCTAATCGGTAATCCCGATGACATAACACAACTGGTAAAGGTAAAGGTAGAAGTGACACAACTACCACAACTCAACAGCATCATTTCATATCTTATTAACTGTGTGCGGAGACAAAGAAGATAACCCTGGGCCTGTGAAGGATCCCTGTGGTAGCTGCAGTCGTCCAGTGAAAAGTAATAAGAGGTCTCTTCTCAGGGAAGACTGCAACAAATTTTGGCATCTGAAATGCATCCCATGCGCACTGAACATGCGCATGCAGCTACTGGGTTTTTTTTTTGTACTTGGACATTTTCCGGTGACACAAATTTTAGTCTGGCTCCATGCCAACATTATCGTTGTAACTTCGTATTCACAAGATAGGGAATAGACCATTTTACAATTTCGGACTTTATTTCCCTTTTAAAAAAAATCCTCCAGAGCCACAAATCTGAAAAAGAAAATGTACTACTCTGCAATAAAATGTTTCAGACATGTTAAAATAATGAAACTTGAAAGAAGAATATTCTTATTTTGGGGGGATGGGGGAACAAAAATTTAACATTTCACCAGCGGGGATCAAACCCGAATCTTCCCGCTCATGAGATCTGTTGCTTATCCATTAGGCCACAGGTGCTACACAAGTTGGTGGTAATTTAATATATCTTATAATTCAGCCCTCTCTTAGAAAGTACAGCGCCCTTATATACTTGTATACAAGTACAATAATTGTACTTACGGTAAACAAATGTAATTTATTCCCGTTTGTGTAATGGAGTGTTGCATAAGCCCCCAAGGTAATACTGCAAAAAATACATTGTACTTGTAGCGTTTCGAAGCTGTTTCCTGGAGTTAATTTCTTATACCTGTCTGTTTGCAATGCATGCGCCTGAACATTCTATGAGTAGACTGTTTTAAACATTTTCTTCTTATGACATTTTACAATTTGAAACCCTGACCCGATCTTCAGTTCCCATAATAACTCACCCACAACTTCCTGGAATCCTTGTGAGCATATGAGTTCGACCAGCGATTCCGTGTAGTCTTCAACAGATGTGGTACATCAGAAATGAAGAAGATGTGGCGGCCAAATGGTGGATACGGGTTGGGGGTTTTGAACACTGAATCTCCCATCTTCGGGCTATTAAGTTTGATTGGTAGAAGCGCCGTCCCCTGTCACTGCCAGCACATAGAAACCATAGCTCTCTAGGAGACGGACTGCCTTCCAAAACAAATGGTACAGCTGTTCTGCTGGTAAGGTTTTGCACGGAAAATGAGCAACTTCAAATTTGAAATTGGTACAAATGCCACGAACCATTAAGACCATCATGTGAGTAGCTAGCAGAGGTTCTGGCAGATTTGTGCTAGTTGGTTCAGTACATCGCTTCTCAAACTGCTGGAAGTCTTCGTTTACTTTGTCAACATTTACAAATCCCAGCATTTGACCAGTGTGCTTTTCAAATACAAGATCATCTTTGATTTTAACTTCATCCATGAGAAGCACAACCTGTTTCTGGAACTAATGCGGATCCCCAATTTTCGCTTCTTTAGCCATATGATTTAGGATGTCCACCTGGAACCCATCTCTAGCTTTTGACCATTGACTGTAGTCCTGAAGGGTGCTCATTGATGGCAAATGCAGAATACCAGACTCCTTAATGGCACTATATGCTGATGAACTTCTACTCCTTATGTACTGTGGCGTGATGGGGTGGGCCGACACCAGTCTAATCCCCTTATTTGGTAGTGTTTACTTGTAATTTTTTGGTAAGGAAGTCAGGTCGTGTCAGCGGACAATGTCTCGTGGTGTTGGCGGGAGTGGCCGCCAATCGGAGCGCGCTCGCTGTTGCTGGGCGGGGCGAGGCAGGCCGTGACCGCACTTGCGATCTGTGTTTCCCGTACCCGCGTATGCGTGATTGGTGTTACCGGGCAGAGGTGAAGGGTTGGCGGCCAATCACGGCGTGATTGGGCGTGGCCCCGCTACCCTTGCCGTGGTACTTGAGCGCATGGTCGGCCGGGCGTGAGTCAGTTGCGTAAGTTGTTCCTCAGTTCTGTGTATGGAGCGGGTTCAGTATAGTGTACGAGTGGAGTTCCAATTATCCGTGAAGAAGCTAGCGTTTTGCTTTGGCGAGGCCGTGTGATGTGTGGTGCAGTGTACCGGTGTTGACGCTGTTTCAGCCTGACTTCTCGTACCGTGGTTGAACGATTGTACGGAGCGCAGAGCCCCGTGGTGTGACCCAGTTAGCTTGGTAGGACCGAATTGCTTTATCGTGTAATTTAGTGCATTTTTGTGCGATTGTTGCAGTTGAGTGTTTGACTTACAGAGTAGGGTGACTAAGTACAGGCATAAGGATTTGTGTCGTGGGTTCACAGAGACGTGCGATAACATAGAGGGTCGACCCAGAGGTTGACATAGAGGCCTGGGAGGAATAGTCACAGGTAGTCAATAACTGTACTCGGTCAAGTTTATTGTCACACGGGTTTTGTCGTATACTGATCAGCTAAGGCGCTCAAACTTATATAATCATAACAATCCAACGATGATAACCTTATAAATCAAAGAGTTCCCAATTAAGTCAGAATTGTCCGTGATTAAATAAACCAATCTTTTCCTTTCCACAAAGAGAATTGTGTATTCCTGTGTCCAATATTTCTGCAGTTTCTTCGTCTGTTTGTTCTGTTCTGTACTACAGTAACAGGGCCTGGTAATCAGTATCCAACTGGGCGGTAGATTTCCACCAAAACGAGCTTGCATCCCTGGGCCTAGAGGCTGCTCGAAAACTTCCCTAGGTTCGAGGCAGAAAACATAGTTTGGGGTTAGAGGAACTTTCACCTCAGTCGGTGATTGCCTTCCCTGACCTCTGGTTTAAATTGACCTCGGGAGATTCCGCCACAGTACAAACACCAACGAATCAGAAGAGGATGCCATCTATTTTCTTTGGCGCTTTTTCTCTGATTAGCTTTCTTCTGTTCTTCCCACCAAAGACTCATGATGTCATTTTGAAATCTATCCTTATGTAAGGAGACTGTATTAGTAAGATCCTCTGCTAAACTATCGTCCACCTGAATGCTGTCTTCAATGAGTGAAGCCTCGACCCTTTGAAGCTCTTTCCTTGCTGCGTATTTCTCCTTGTTGCTTGACTTTCTGGAGTTGCTTGTTGGTCAGGTACCTAAGGTTTATGCTTTGTATTTGAGATGGTGATTTGGTAGTGTGAAGTCCTCGAAACACCTTCAATCGGAGGTACTGGCGGAGTTTTATGCATTGATGGCATCGTGACATTGTTGAAAGAACAGTGCATGCCGTCGATCTTACTGTGCTGTAGAACCTCTCACAATTTGCATTTCGTGACCCATAGTCTTGATCTACACATGTATTTGGTACATTGGATAAACATTTCAAGTATCTGTCTTTTACCACAGCATACATTCGCCACTGTCAAGAATTGAATGACAACTAGGATAGACAATAGTGACTGAATTGACAATGGAAAAATCTGTGATGGTCGAACATCAGCTGTATCAACTTGATGACCATTCACAATGACTTTGAAAGTTCCATCGAGGAACAGATGAATTTGTCTACTAATCACAGGAAAATGAGAACTCACAAAAATAAAATAAAAGCAATTGCCTATTATGTCTCACCATCCAACCTTCAGGGCCATTACTGTTCAACAATTTTTTGAATTTTTGCAAAAGCACTTCTGCAGGGGAACTCGGTAATCCAGGGCCATCACCAATGGGACTCAGTAATTCAAGGCCATTATCCGTGGGACTCAGTACTCCAGGGCCATCACCAGTGGGACTCAGTAATTCAAAGCTATCACCCGTGGGACTCAGTACTCCAGGGCCATCACCCCCGGGACTCGGTACTCCAGGGCCATTACCGGTGGGACACAGTGCTCCAGGGCCATCACCCGTGGGACTCGGTACTCCAGGGCCATCACCCGTGGGACCCAGTAATTCAAGGCCATCACCTGTGGGACTCGGTATTCCAGGGCCATCACCCATGGGACTCGGAAATCCAGGGCCATCACCAGTGGGATTCGGTTATCCAGGGCCATCACAGGTAGGAATCAGTAATTCAGGGCCATTACCCGTGGGACTCGGTAATCCAGGGCCATCAACGGTGGAACTCAGTAATCCAGGGCCATCACCCGTAAGACTCGGTAATCCAGGGCCATCACAGGGAAGACTTGGTAATCCAGGCCATCAACAGTGGAACTCAGTAATCCAGGGCCATCACCCGTAAGACTCGGTAATCCAGGGCCATCACAGGTAGAACTCAGTAATTCAGGGCCATATCACCCGTGGGACCCGGTAATCCAGGGCCATTACAGGTAGCTCGACTCAGTAATTTAGGGCCAACACCCCTGGGACTCGGTAATCCAGGGCCATCACAGGTAGGACTCAGTAATTCAGGGCCAACAACCGTGGGACTCGGTAATCCAGGGCCATCACCGATGGGACTCGGTAATCCAGGGCCATCACACGTGGGACTCTGTAATCCAGGGCCATCACACGTGGGACTTGGTAATCCAGGCCATCAACAGTGGAACTCAGTAATCCAGGGCCATCACCCGTAAGACTCGGTAATCCAGGGCCATCACAGGTAGGACTCAGTGATCCAGGGCCATCACCCGTGGGACTCGGTAATCCAGGGCCATCACAGGTAGAACTCAGTAATTCAGGGCCAACACCCCTGGGACTCGGTAATCCAGGGCCATCACAGGTAGGTCTCAGTAATTCAGGGCCATTACCCGTGGGACTCGGTAATCCAGGGCCATCACCGGTGGGACTTGGTAATCCAGGGCCATCACCGGTTGAACACAGTGCTCCAGGGCCAACACCCGTGGAACTCGGTAATCCAGGGTCATCACCGGTGGGACTCAGTAATCCAGGGCCATCACCCGTGGGACTCGGTAATCCTAGGCGATCACCAGGTTTGGTCGCGTATTTGCGCCTGTAGTCGATTTTTGCCCTTCTTATCTTAGGCGTGTTCTTGGCTGACCTAAAATATGAAATACAATTTTATCACTAGTAATTAAAATTGATTTCAATATAATGTATATATTAATCGTGCGATGTCACCAGTATGTCGCAGCATTATGTCTGAACTGTTTACTAGCCTACGTGTCACATAGAGTAAGTGTGTGTGAATATTACACATTTTTTACTTCTGATGAAGTTACCATTGCACCTGCACACTATTGCACATGCACATGTACATCTGGTACATGGGCGTGTTCAAGCATTCAAACCGTGGACAAAAAAATGAACAAAAGAGAACATTATCCGTGATTCCCAGTATACATCTGATGTATATGCACATGCACACTATACATGCACACGTGCATGCACATACATGCACATGTACTAGCACCAGTGTTGTAGTCGAGTACTTTTTTCCGAGTACATACAAATGTACATGCACACCATACATGTGTACATGCACACTATACGTACACATGTACATGCACTAGCACACATACATGTATTTTGACTCACCTTATGCACATGTATGACCCTGTACATGCATGATGTACATTGTATGTAGGTACAACTGCAATGGTGAGTCCCTTAGAATAAAAAAATGCTTTATATTCAACCAATATTGATGAACAATAATAAATAATTTATAAATAGGCTACCTTAGGCCCCCAAAAAAGTCTCCGGTTTCTGGTATGGAGCTTTACCATGGTGAAATTGCTTTATATCTAAAAACCAATATTGATAAACAATAATAAATAATTTATAAATAGGCTACCTTACTACTCATGTGGCCTATCACGCAGGCATTGTCAGGCCGGCAATAAACGATTGAGAATATTTCTATTCCCCTTGGATGGGCTGCTAGTCCATCGCAGGTTACTCCCCAGCTGATGCCGGTAGTATTTATACTCCTGGGTGAAGAGAGGCAGGTGGGGGTAAAGTGGCTTGCCCAAGGACACAGCATATGGCCGTCAGCTAGATGCGAACCAGTCAGTCCGCAGCGCACTGAAAAGCCGTTCATTTTATGTGCGCTGTATGCATGGCATTCCGGTGCGTGACCTCGTTTTGAATACTTAATGAGCTGTCGACGACGCATGGAATGTGGTCCGAAATATCCATTTTATTAGTCAACTATCAATATCATGTATATTTTCTTTTAGATAGAGAACCATTCTGTTATATTATTAAATCAGATTGGAAATTACGTGAAATTTAGAGGGAGAAATTTGTAACGGAAAAAAACCTTCGAATCTCAACGAATTGGCCTTCAAAAAACGACGGTATTCTCCATCTTCTGACAGCGGCCACAGCTCAATTTCACACCAACGTCAGAGATAATGCTATATTTTATCCAAAAATTGTCGATTTCGCTTTGATCTTAAGCTAGTCTAGTCAGGGCGCAGAAAGTTATAACGATCTTCAAAACCCAGCAACGAAACATCCCGCCATGACAGTGCGTCGTTTTCCCGTGCCCTCATTGGCCCAAAATGACGTCATCACGAAAGATTTCATAATAACGTGTAGTTCATGTATCCATGTTACAACACGCATGTGGAATTTTGTGCAGGGACTTATGGTAGGTTTTGAACTATTTTGTTGTCGCTGTAGAACCCTTCGGAAATTATTCATCTGTTAAGTTAATGTGTCCAGAGCCAATGTAAGTTAACACTATTAGACTTTTTTTTCTTCAAAATTGTATCCCCTTTATCAAATAATAAAATCCAAAATATAAAAAATGTACATGTGACAAAGTTGAAGTTATTTTGGATATTTTTTTTCTGTTTTTATTGAAGACAATTTTCAAAACACAACTTATTCAAATCGTATAAACTTTGAATTTATGTTATGAACCGTTTTATATAAGAACTGTATATTTTCATATAAAATGCCTGTTGTATTTTTTTAATTCTAAATTTTAATTTTTAATTGGGCTGACTCATCTTTGATGACAGTTTCTACAAACGTTTGTCTTGACCAGGACAATTTACTTTTATTTTTTAAATAGATTTTTAATCATTGTCCAAAGATATTTATAATAAACTAAATAAAAATAAATAAACTTACATGTACATGTACTTGCAAGCATTAACATACTAGATCAGTTTTGTATAATATTGTTACACCATCACATCCTTGCTTTGAAACACTCATGGAAAACTCAGATAACTTCTTTTCATGACATCGCACATCACAAATTGCAAATACATGTGTTAATAATACCCATGTTTCCAGCCAGAATAAAAATCAGCTTGCATAAAGAAGGGAAAACATTTTTTTTTAAATGAGTTTTGGCATACGCGTCCATGTCTGACAACATCTGTCTTTGGATAAGAAATAAACGTCAACAAAAATCAATAGCAAAAATATCATCAACTCTCCTACAATCTAAAAACTGCTAAAATCTGGTAGTAACAGGTTCAATTTAAACAATTTACAGTGAAGTGAAGATGATAACAATAACCACAGTTCTGGCATAGTGTCACTAATCACGATTATGTACATGAAGCAATGTTTACATGTAGTAAATTTGAGATAATCTTTGGTTGCTGTCTTTGGCATGGTATCTGTGGCATGACTTTAAATAACCGTGTTTAACATGGCAACAACAAATGGTGATGATGTTGTTTACACAACGCAGTACATATAAAGGCCGGATCATACTCTGCGAATGCAAATTCAAATTGTTGACGTCACGGCACTGCAATTTCACAAAAGGTGAGCATGTTTCAATTCCGTCAAATTTGAAGCGAAGGTTTCATGATGTCAATGTCGCTTTCCATTCGCTACAAGTATATGAACCGACCTTTACACTGAAGTACAAAAATCATAAAATCTGCACACAGGAACTTTACTGCATGAATCTGAGTCTCAGAAAACATTCTTGTGTGAGAGATGATAAATTGTCAATGTCAACGACATAAAATGAGGACCATGCCAACCAAGGCACTGAAGTGAACGTGACGGTTCCCGTGTTGGAGGCGATGAAACTGTCAACGACAACTGAGGACCGAGGCATTGAACTGGCTGGAACAGGTTCCTGTATTGGTAGTGAAAGAAAAAATATGAGGATTGTAAATTTATCGAAAGGATTTTCTTCACGACTTTTCTTTGTATGACCAAAAGCAAATTAGTGTATAGCCTAAATGCACCGTATGTTGTATAGTTTTCCCAGGGAATTTTCCAAAATTAACTGAAGAAAAACCGTTTCGGTAGCATTAAGAAAAAAAACTTACATTATTTGTAAATTATTTAAAAACAACTATCTTCATGAAAAGCAGACATCCATACACATGATAGAAGTTGATAGAAATGGATTTTGGAGTAAATAGCTAGGAAGCTGAACAAAAATTTATGATCCCATCTTGTAATGAAATGAATGATGCACGATGATTCATACTGTACACGCTCCGCATGTACAAGCCGAAAGAAATGGTCGAAAAACTTCAAATCTCGCGCACGAAAAGTGTCGCAGAAAAAACTACAAACATGTCGCCACAAGCTAAAATACATATCAAACGAAAGCTTATTGCTTCCTTAATCAATGTGTGGTGATCATTTTCGTCATTTTTTTACCTAGTCCAGTCAGGGCGCAGGAACTACAAACACAACAAAAAATAATCCTCAAAATCACACCCCAACTTCGAGTGAACAAAATTCCGCCAAAAACTTACTGAATCTCGACATATTTTATATCATTCAATTCAGAAAAACGTTCGCTTTCGACTTACCACGCCATCTTGGAGACCCGCTACTTCATTTGCAACGTGTAGTTCATGAAAACAAAGCTGCTAAACTCTCGCAATAACACGTGTAAGTCTCGTGGCCGATACGTGACGTAGCCCGTGCACACAAAGTTCGGGATTTGACCTCATTATCGCGTGCGCTGCGCACTGACTGGCACCCCTGACTCCCTCATCATGAGTCACAAACCCTCACCACTCGCACCAGGCACAATAGACAAATAAAATAAGGCCATGACCGTAAATAAAATTTGGTAACAAATGCAATGCGTGCAATACACGCTACGACATTAATTGTCTGCAAAATAATTGACTTGAGAGAAAAAAACGTAATCTGGCATTATTTGACTGCTGTAGGTCAGTGTTCAATCGTGACCATGTGTGCAGTTTACTAACTTGAAGAAAACACACAGTACTAGTGCTGCTAGTGTTACAAAATTACAAGACAAGTTAACAATCATATCAAAAATGTCAAATACTTCCCAAAAAATAAGTGACAATTAATGTAGACCTTGTACTATTGGATTGCTGATTGGACACATGGGAGTTTACAATGACGAATACATGTACATGTACATGCAGTTATAGCATGAAGGGGTTTCCTTTCTCCGTGGTTATAGCAACCCCTGCTCAACTGATCTCAACCCAGCTCATTATATTTGTGAATATTCATGATCCCACTTTTTTTGCCTTTATTACTGAATTCTAATAAGTGATGACTACATAACTATGTTAACGCCGAGCACCATATCTTCAGCTTTAAAATAAAGTATGAAATGTCTCATTTGCTCTTTCAGTTCCGGACTACATCTTCCGGAACTTTTTTGATGCAAGCTTAATTATCATGAGATTTGGGCAAACAGTGTTCTCCGTGTATAAATCTTAAATTAAGTAAGCGACATTAAAATGTTAATAAAAAATGTTTGTAACAATTAAAAAAATACAAACACTGAATTACAACAAGCACTTGTTTTCATATACACATTAAGTCTAAAAAAAAAATGCAATAAACAGGAAAAAAATCGGCTTTTATATCAACAAAAACAAATGTAATGGGCAAAAAATACAAAAGTCATCGGGAAAAGAGTCATTATTTGTCCTTTTATTCCCCGGGTAAATATTTCATCTATGACGACAAAATCTTCACAATACCATTTGTTATATCTTGAAGTATTTGTTTTTTTAACAGTTTTGTCACAAGCAAAAGTACATAAGAAGTAGACTGCTTTTAGTTTTATGAATACTTCCGTTTCAGATGTCATGCGAAAAAAACAAACACAATGGCGAAGGTGAAACATTCGCGATGTAGCAAGGCCAAATGTCAAAATAAAACGTCTCCCAAAATGATGAAATATACGTTTCTACTTTGAAAATTACGTATTTTCACCTTCTAACAGACTGAAGTCAAATATAAAGAGCAAATTGTGTGTGGTACCTAACTCAAAATAGTGAATTTTCTAAATGACCTTACCAGGCGCGGTCCATGCGCCGTGTTATTTTTTTAGGCACTGCTGAGTTGACGGGTGCGAGATCTGACGGGTTTCAACGAGACTTTCATCTGGGGAGCCAGCTGTTGGCGATTCAGGGCGCGCGCGCGCCTCTTCTCTGCGTTATCACGTGCCCACGTTCAGCGTATTTTGTACATGAACTCGGAACAGTCGTTTGTCCTGGTGTAGAAGATCCGTGGTCTACAGAATTGTAAGTTCGATTGAAACTTGGTATGTATTTAAAGATCGAGATGTGTTATAGGTAAAAAATTGAGGTGACATCATTGGTTTTGTTTTGTTTTGTTTTATTCACATACATCTCGTTGCCCGACGGCCAAATTGGATGCATGTTACACATAAAAGAATGTATTTTATAATACATCAACACAAAAATACATGTCTGTGACCTGTATAATGATGACGTCATGATGACGTCATCTTACGATTTATTATGACTGTTTGAATTTATTTTACCCGTAAGCCATATCTCATCAACGGAACAAGCTGAATAAAACAAACTTGTCGTATTAGGTTCGTTGGGAAACAGATATATGCACAAAGCTTTGAAAAAAGTGTGACGTCATGGTGACGTCATCAAACTGCGAATTGTAAAAACACATACAAGGGAAGGTCCGATCGGCATGGAACTTGGTGGGTAGGTAGATATGGTTCTACTGTGCAAACTCCGAAGTGACGTTACGATGACGTCATGGGTGGATTTTTAATGATTTTTTTAAATATTACAAAATATATTCCGCTTCCAAAATTGTACACTTTCTTTCATCGGATTGACTCCAAGCTTTTTTCAAACCAAGACCACAATAACAAATATGGACTGACAAGTGTTGTAAAGATGACGTCGTCGCATGGCATGTGACTTCATGTGATAAAGCCTTATTTTAAAATTATTCTATTCAAACCATTTTGAGCAACCTTAACTGTATCAAGCACTCTAAAGAATGACTGCAAAAGGACAGACACAACATAATCATTTGTAAACTGCAAAAAGGCCGTATGTTCTGTTGAACAGACATAGCTCTAGTTTCTTTTCCACTTTTTCCATAGGTTTTGTATACGTTATTTTTTGTTCAAGCCACTTTTTTTAACAATTAATCTTAAGTTGTGCATGGTCATTAATCATCATCTGACTTGACGTCATCAACGTGACGTCATCAGGGGTCACATGGCATTAATTGAAATGCGGTTTATACCTTACTTTAGTCTGCAGCAACATTAAACACTCAAAAAGTTGCATTGTTATCACGGTGCAGTTTATTGGTCCCATATTTCAACAATACAATAAGATATGATTCCAGTTCTTTGCATATGTCATTATATTGGATTGAAATGCACCTTCTGGTTTGTAAAAATCATGTGACCTTCACTAGTAGTTTTACCAGAAGTCCTTTTATTGAAGAATATAATTTCAATGTAATAGTTACAAATTTGTAGAACAAATCATTAAATCATTTTGTACTGTCCATTAGACAATCAAAACATTTTGGGAACAGCTCTGCGGTTGTTCAGCTACAACCACTTATCTCTAGTTTATTTACTTTATTTTTATGTCCTATACGTTGCTCGTGTTCTATCTATATCTAATTTACGCCCTGCAAGTCTTCGTAGTCTTTGGCGTCTGTTCTTTCTTTTTTTAGTTTCATCATTTGTTTGTTAACCTCACATCACAAAAACCAAAGGATTCGAAGGAACTGCATAGGGAACGGAAACTTGAAGCCGGACGCATTGCCGTGGACAACGCACCATGTCAAGCGCACCGCGTTTGACCCACCGAGCCTACCGTTAAAGAACACATTTACTCGGCGTGTGCTCTGCATGATCGTCCTGGTTATATCGTTCTCAATCTAGATAACCCTTATCCCCATGTCGTCAGGTGTAAAGTATAACAAGATCGTCTTTTGCACTTTGTATAACAGTAAAGAGGAAGAACATTCAACTGACAGTGTACAATGTTTAGGCCTAGGTACAAGGTACGAAGTACCAGGTCGCGCTATTGTTGCTACACTACGATCGAGAAGACAACAAAGAACAGTATTCGTCGAGTGCTACTGGGTGTCGATATTTTGACGTCGAGTTTGGTACATATGTTTTGTTCTTATGCGTCGCTCATGTTCTGTCTATATCAAATTTTCGCCTTGCACGTCTTCTTAGTCCTCAGCGGAGTCTTTTTTTTTTTTTAGTTTCATCATATGATAATATATATCACATCACCATAACAAAGATGCGAAGGAACTGCAGAGAGAACGGAGACTTGAACGGTGTAATGCCGTGGACAACGCACCAAGGCAAGCGCACCGCGTTTGACGCACCGAGTCTACCGTTGAAGAACGCATTGTCTCGGCGTTGGCCCTGCATGATCGTGCTGGTCATGTCGTTCTCAATCTACACAGTTTTAAACATGATGTACCTGTCAAGTTTCTTTTGTAATGTCGCCGTGCAGGTAATATGCCATCTTCTTTTCCCCCCTTTTTTTCTCATTGGAAGACTTGTGTCACTTATATTCCACTTCACTTATAACGTCATGCTTGTCGATTGCCGACAGAAAAAAAAGCCACCCAAGCTGTCTTTCGCATGCTTCGTCCCGTTTGTAACATAACAAACCTGTTAATGGTACACCTTTGGGTGACATTCTTTTTGTCATTAATTATACCTTAGGGAGACACCGGATATTAGGGAGACATTTTAATGTCTCGCTAATGTCACAGCTCCTAATTAGAGGCAACATTTTAGTGTCGCAAATAGACTAGATTAATTACTCGCGGTCAAAAACTTGAATATACCGAAATTCGTGGGTGTAGGGTAAGGTAATTGCGGTTGGCTGACATTAAAGATGGAAACATTTTGTGCACAAGTCTATGGGAATGTCTCCCAAATGACCCATTTCCCGTAATTATCATAGATTAATTAATATTACTGTGGTTTACATGCAGCACGGTAAAATGATTGGGACAGAAACTGTGATCTACTTTACCGGGGGAGGGGGACTTTCAGCGGGCTCCTTTGAAGGACTCCTTTTTGCTGGCAAGAACAATCATCGTAAAAGCAGAATGTATTTAATTTCTAATGACATTCTAATTTGGTGTTTGATTTTTAACCATTAATAATAAAAATACCGATTTATAATCATTACCGATAATGGGTCACTAGGGAGATATGGACTTGTGCTAAACTTTATTTCCCAACTTAAATTACCCCTTACCCCAATTTTACCTTATCCTATACCTCCACGAACTTTGGTGTTTTTACAAATTATACCACGAGCAATCGATCTAGCCTATTACGACAGTAATGTTATTTTGCCTCTTAATAGGGGCTGAGGCATTAAGCTGACATTGAAATTGCTCCCTTATAATTCCTCATGTCCTATTTGTGGTTGTATTGCTGAGAATAATTGATTGTGATACCGTACATATTATCAATAGGAAAAAAAAATCTTTCAAACAAGAGTTAGACATTCACAAATGTGTGATGAGAAAAATGTGTATCTAGGAGTTTATATTTTTTTTTTTTTTGGGGGGGGGGGAGGGACCATATCCATGGAATGCAGTAAAGCAAGAGTATTTCGAGCATTGCGACTCACTCGATCTACGCATGTGCCAACGTAAACCACTAAGGTCATTTTTATGGGTCCCTTGCACTCTTTTGATACGAAATCCTACAGAAGTAATTGTCCAATCCTTCTCACAAAACTAGGACTTCCTGTAGTGTTTGTTTGTGCCTTGTACATGGGCGGTGCCAGCATGTTTTCTAGAGGGGGCAAGGCTCCCAAAATCCTTGTACTTTCTCTAGCATATTCTCAATTTATCATTGTTTCGAGGGTCACGGGGCGGGAAACATTTGCCCACGCCTTCTCACTGACACCCGTGCAGACGTCCATGTTGTTAAAATGCATTAAATTAAAGGGAATGTACATCATTAGCTTTTGCTGTAATTTTCAGAAATGAACTATTTGAGGGGTTAGTATGATAGATCCAGAAAAACCCGAAGATAAATGTAGTCTGGTTCCATGACTCTACTCAAGATGAAATAGATAAATTTATAGATGCCGGGAAATTGTAGCGTAAAGGAACAAGTCGTTCGTGAAAATGTAACCAATTGCAAACAAAATTTGGACTGAAAAAAATAATGTAAATTTGGGGCAGTAGTAGAAAAATAGTGAGGTTTTTCCAACGGTGGTCTGGTGATAACCGTTAGAAATGAATACAACAATACACATTTTCCATAAAATGACTTCACACCAGGTGCCATTATTTTACAGGATGCTTTAGACTGTCATTTACCAACATCCTAGTAAGGTATTTCGTAAAAAAAATTGTAGTTTTGTTTTGCGATGTTTGCAAATGTTGTATATTCCCTGTAACATCAATATGACCTCGCACCTCGTCATTAGCATTCTTTTTTGATTTTTTATCCAGGGGGCAAGGGGCACTTGCCCTCCCCCTTCACCCTCGACTAGTATGACCTTATTTCACATCAAACTGAAAGTGGTAATAGCATTGCGTGTGATGCGGATCAGTAAACATGAACTTGGTACGAGACCGTTTGGCTCGCAGTCAGCATGTGCGTGTGTTCAAACTAATATTTTGTAAACCCCACCTACAATAAGTCCACGTTGCCAACGTCATAAATGTGTGCAAAACGAAATGCACTCTCTCGTAAATACTTCAGACTTCGTTCAATAATCAATAATATTGTAGGATACAAACTTGACCAAAAAATAATTATGTCATGGTGGATTGTACTGTAGGCGTACCAAAATGCCATAACTTGTAAAATGATAAAACGTAGAAAACATTTCATCAGCAGATGTTCCATGAAAACGTACACTTTTTAATCACGCAATATTACTCGCTATATTTAGATGAAAACAGAAAGCGAAAGCTTTCAGCACCCACTTCAAATTGGTAAAAATATTTGTAAATAAACATTAGCTGTTTAATATTTGCTAATATCAGTGAACAAGTGCAGCTGTAACAAAAAAAAGATGACTTCCTGAAAGTCAGATGCACTGTTTCTGACGTGTACTAAGCGAGAACTAGGTCGACTTCAAGGAAATAAATTCGCCTAAGAACCTGCAATTCAATTCAATCAACATTTATTTCCAAAATGCCATTAGTTCGAAAAAAAAAGCAGAGTAATATATCACCATAATTGATTCATTAGGGAGACATGTGCACAAACCAACCAATTATAAAAAAAACTTCCCAAAACTCCCAAGGTTTTGTCAAACCTCCCAATACTTTACTTCTTATTCCCTTATAACCTGCAGAGCGCCTTAGTACTATGATTTGGCGCCTTAGTACTATGATTTGGTTCAGCGTAATTCGTAAATGCAGCATTCTAATTCGTCCCAGTTAATTGTCTCATGCGTAGATTAGTGTTGAGCAATTTCCTTTTTTTCATTTATATTTACATGTAGTGCATTTATTCCTCGCATGACAAGATAGGGTATTGAAGAATGAATATGACACTTGTTGAATATTCGTTCGCGATTTTGATGTTCCTTGTGAAAAAATAAATCTATAAAATGTTGAGGCCGGGTTATTTAGACCATCTTACAGCCAGGTTCCACCCCGGCCATCGAGTTACGAAAAATTGTGAAACTCGGTGCGTGCATACAACAAAGTAATTTTAACATACCCAAGAAATTTCATGACTATTATGTTAAAGGGTTTTGGAATAATGACTTATTAATTATTCATATGCACCGAAGGTTATTCTGGTTGGAGTACAGTACGCATAATGGGGAATTTTTAGTTTGAAAAAAAATTTGCTGCGTGGCATGGTCGGAAATGTATGTTTTTAGTATCAAAAGATGCGCAAGACTCGAGGCTTAAATGTCGGGAACGTTGGGGTCGGGAAAATTTGGGGTTGGGAGGTTGGCAAGAGCATCACGGAGAAAGTTGAGGGGGCAGATTCCGCCCGGCCCCTTTTTGAGTAAAGAAAATAATCCAAGTTTGTCCTTTGTTTAAAGGAACTACAGCATCCAACGGTGGTCTGGCGATAACCGTTGGAAATGTTTACTAAAATACACATTTTCTATGAAATGACTTCACACCAGGTGCCATTATTTTACAGGATGCTTTACACTGTCATTTACCAACATCCTAGTAAAGTATTTCGTAAATAATTGGTAGTTTTGTTTTATCGAAGTTTGCAAATGTTGTATATTCCCTTTAACATCAATATCAGCTACAACCACTTATCTCTAGTTTATTTACTTGATTTTTATGTCCTATACGTTGCTCGTGTTCTATCTATATCTAATTTACGCCCTGCAAGTCTTCGTAGTCTTTGGCGTCTGTTCTTTCTTTTTTAGTTTCATCATTTGTTTGTTAACCTCACATCACAAAAACCAAAGGATTCGAAGGAACTGCATAGGGAACGGAAACTTGAAGCCGGACGCATTGCCGTGGACAACGCACCCATGTCAAGCGCACCGCGTTTGACCCACCGAGCCTACCGTTAAAGAACACATTTACTCGGCGTGTGCTCTGCATGATCGTCCTGGTTATATCGTTCTCAATCTAGATAACCCTTATCCCCATGTCGTCAGGTGTAAAGTATAACAAGATCGTCTTTTGCACTTTGTATAGCAGTAAAGAGGAAGAACATTCAACTGACAGTGTACAATGTTTTATTATAGGCCTAGGTACAAGGTACGAGATACCAGGTCGCGCTATTGTTGCTACACTACGTGAAGACAACAAAGAACAGTATTCGTCGACTCCTACTGGGTGTCGATATTTTGACGTCGAGTTTGGTACATATGTTTTGTTCTTATGCGTCGCTCGTGTTCTGTCTATATCAAATTTACGCCTTGCACGTCTTCTGAGTCCTCAGCGGAGTCTTTTTTTTTTTTTAGTTTCATCATATGATAATATATATCACATCACCATAACAAAGATGCGAAGGAACTGCAGAGAGAACGGAGACTTGAACGGTGTAATGCCGTGGACAGAGCACCAAAGCAAGCGCACCGCGTTTGACGCACCGAGCCTACCGTTGAGGAACGCATTGTCACGGCGTCGGCCCTGCATGATCGTGCTGGTCATATCGTTCTCAATCTACACAGTTTTAAACATGATGTACCTGTCAAGTTTCTTTTGTAATGTCGCCGTGTAGGTAATATGCCATCTTCTTTTCCCCCCTTTTTTTCTCATTGGAAGACTTGTGTCACTTATATTCCACTTCACTTATAACGTCATGCTTGTCGATTGCCGACAGAAAAAAAGCCACCTTAGCTGTCTTTCGCATGCTTCGTCCCGTTTGTAACATAACAGACCTGTTAATGGTACACCTTTGGGTGACATTTTTTCGTCATTAATTATACCTTAGGGAGACACCGGATATTAGGGAGACATTTTAATGTCTCGCTAATGTCACAGCTTCTAATTAGAGGCAACATTTTAGTGTCGCAAATAGACTAGATTGATTACTCGCGGTCAAAAACTTGAATATACCGAAATTCGTGGGGGTAGGATAAGGTAATTGCGGTTGGCTGACATTAAAGATGGAAACATTTTGTGCACACGTCTATGGGAATGTCTCCCAAATGACCCATCTCCCGTTATTATCATAGATTAATTAATATCACTGTGCTTTACATGCAGCACGGTAAAATGATTGGGACAGAAACTGTGATCTACTTTACCGGAGGAGGGGGACTTTCAGCGGGCTCCTTTGAAGGACTCCTTTTTTGCTGGCAGGAACAATCATCGAAAACGCAAAATGTATTTAATTTCTAATGACATTCTAATTTGGTGTTTGATTTAATTTTAACCATTAATAATAAAAATACCGATTTATAATCATTACCGATAATGGGTCACTAGGGAGATATGGACTTGTGCTAAACTTTATTTCCCAACTTAAATTACCCCTTACACCAATTTTACCTTATCCTATACCTCCACGAACTTTGGTGTTTTTAGAAATTATACCACGAGCAATTGATCTAGCCTATTGCGACAGTAATGTTATTTGTGCCTCTTAATAGGGGCTGATGCATTAAGCTGACATTGAAATTGCTCCCTTATAATTCCTCATGTCCTATTTGTGGTTGTATTGCTGAGAATAATTGATTGTGATACCGTACATATTATCAATAGGAAAAAAAACCTTTCAAACAAGAGTAAGACATTCACAAATGTGTGATGAGAAAGATGTGTATCTAGGAGTATATTTTATTCTTTTTTTTTTTGGGGGGGGAGGGACCATAGCCATGGAATGCAGTCCAATAAGCAAGAGTATTTCGAGCATTGCGACTCACTCGATCTATGCATGTGCCAACGTAAACCACTAAGGTCATCTTTATGGGTCCCTTGCACTCTTTTGATACGAAATCCTGCAGAAATAATTGTCCAATCCTTCTCACAAAACTAGGACTACCTGTAGTGTTTGTTTGTGCCTTGTACATGAGCGTCGCCAGCATGTTTTCTAGAGGGGGCAAGGCTCCCAAAATCCTTGTACTTTCTCTAGCATATTCTCAATTTATCATTGTTTCGAGGGTCACGGGGCGGGGAAACATTTGCCCACCCCTTCCCACTGACACCCGTGCAGACGCCCATGTTGTTAAAATGCATTAAATTAAAGGGAATGTACATCATTAGCTTTTGCTGTAATTTTCAGAAATGAACTATTTGAGGGGTTAGTATAATAGATAAAAAAAAAACGAAGATAAATGTAGTCTGGTTCCATGACTCCACTCAAGATGAAATAGATCAATTTATAGATGCCGGGAAATTGTAGGGTAAAGGAACCAGTCTAGCTGGCATGCCCCCATTCGTGAACATGTAACCAATAGCAAACACAATTTGGACTGAAAAAAAAATATGTAAATTTGTGGCAGTAGTAGAAAAATAGTTAGGTTTTTCCAACGGTGGTCTGGTGATAACCGTTGGAAATGAATACAAAAATACACATTTTCCATAAAATGACTTCACACCAGGTGCCATTATTTTACAGGATGCTTTAGACTGTCATTTACCAACATCCTAGTAAGGTATTTCGTAAAAAAATTGGTAGTTTTGTTTTGCGATGTTTGCAAATGTTGTATATTCTCTGTAACATCAATATGACCTCGCACCTCGTCATTAGCATTCTTTTTTGATTTTCTTTTCCAGGGGGCAAGGGGCACTTGCCCTCCCCCTTCACCCTCGACTAGTATGACCTTATTTCACATCAAACTGAAAGTGGTAATAGCATTGCGTGTGATGCGGATCAGTAAACATGAACTTGGTATGAAACCGTTTGGCTCGCAGTCAGCAAGTGCGTGTGTTCAAACTAATATTTTGTAAATCCCACCTACAATAAGTCCACATTGCCAACGTCCTAAATGTTTGCAAAACGAAATGCACTCTCTCGTAAATACTTCAGACTTCATTCAATAATCAATAATATTGTAGGATAAAAACTTGACCAACAAATAATTATGTCATGGTGGATTGTACTGTAATAAGGCGTACCAAAATGCCATAACTTCTAAAATGATAAAACGTAGAAAAAATTTCATTAGCAGATGTTCCATTAAAACGTGCACTTTTTAAACACGAAATATTACTTGCTATATTTAGATGAAAACAGAAAGCGAAAGCTTTTAGCACCCACTTCAAATTGGTAAAAAATTTGTAAATAAACATTACCTGTTTAATATTTGCTAATATCAGTGAACAAATGCAGCTGTACCAAAAAAGATGACTTCCTGAAAGTCAGATGCACTGTTTTTGACGTGTACTAAGCGAGAACTAGGTCGACTACAAGGAAATAAATTCCCGTAAGAAACTGCAATTCAATTCAATCAACATTTATTTCCAAAATGCCATTAGTTCGAAAAAAAAAGCAAAGTAATATATCACCATAATTGATTCATTAGGGAGACATGTGCACAAACCAACCCATTAAAAAAAACTTCTCAAAACTCCCAAGGTTTTGTCAAGCCTCCCAAGACTTTACTTCTTACTACCTTATATCCTGCAGAGCGCCTTAGTACTATGATTTGGCGCCTTAGTACTATGATTTGGTTCAGCGTAATTCGTGAATGCAGCATTCTAATTCGTCCCTGTTAATTGTCTCATGCGTAGATAAGTGTTGAGCAATTTCCTATTTTTCATTTATATTTACATGTAGTGCATTTATTCCTCGCATGACAAGATAGGGGATTGAAGAATGAATATGACACTTGTTGAATATTCATTCGCGATTTTGATGTTCCTTGTGAAGAAATAAATCTATAAAATGTTGAGGCCGGGTTATTTAGACCATCTTACAGCCAGGTTCCACCCCGGCCATCGAGTTACGCAAAATTGTGAAACTCGGTGCGTGCATACAACAAATTAATTTTAACATACCCAAGAAATTTCATGACTATATATGTTAAAGGGTTTTGGAATAATGACTTATTAATTATTCATATGCACCGAAGGTTATTCTGGTTGGAGTACAGTACGCATAATGGGGAATTTTTAGTTTGAAAAAAATTTTGCTGCGCGGCATGGACGGAAATGTATGTTTTAGTATCAAAAGATGCGCAAGACTCGAGGGTTAAATGTCAGGAAAGTTTGGGTCGGGAACATTTGGGGTTGGGGGTTGGGGTTGGCAAGAGTATCACGGAGAAAGTTGAGGGTGGCAGATTCCGCCCCGGCCCCTTTTTGAGTTAAGAAAATAATCCAAGTTTGTCCTTTGTTTAAAGGAACTACAGCATCCAACGGTGGTCTGGCGATAACCGTTGGAAATGTTTACAAAAATACACATTTTCTATGAAATGGCTTCAAACCAGGTGCAAATTATTTTACAAGATGCTTTACACTGTCATTTACCAACATCCTAGTAAGGTATTTCGTAAACATTTGGTAGTTTTGTTTTACGAAGTTTGCAAATGTTGTATATGGGTCATTCCATGTCAGACCAACGCACTTTTTACCTCATGTCTTCCGATTTTGATAAAAATTGCTGTGCTTGTAGGTCCTAATGAGCAATGAATACACACCAATTTTTAGCCCGATCCGACCTATTATGTGGTCAGGGCAGAAGCCACAAAAACTTGGCATTTTTAGAGTAAAATACCACCCTTTTGGTATAAATATGTCAAAACTATGGCAATTTTCATCGAATATATATGAATTTGTTATTAAAATAATGAGGATTGCATGCTCAAAGCACTTCTTTTGTCAAAATTAAATTTTGTGAAAAGCAGGTCACATGACCTTTAATATGCTATTGTGACCTTTGACCCATTTTTTGTAATAATGTATCATTCCGAAACTCAACGAAATAAAAATAACTTGCTAGAGCATGTCTTCCTCTATCAGAATCTACTAAAAATCAGTTGGGGTCTTTAAAATTTACAACTTTATGACTATTTTTGTACAGTTGGTAGGTTACAAATGAGTCAATTTATAGACTTTACATAAGAAATACACCAAAATAAGAAGATGTACGTGCATACATGTAGTGTATTGGTCCGTTCTGCAGGAAATAACACAACATTATGTACACGTACATGTACATTTTTAATATCTGGGGTGCAATATAGCTGGGCAATTTTATATAAAATCACACAGTTGTTGCTATAGATGGGACTAATCAGAGTCTAGGATTCAAGTTTGCTTGAAGATAATACTTAATATTACATTCAAAGTTACCTTTACTCATTCATCACTGTGCTTCTTGAACTTTAATGACTCACGGATTTGGCATTTTGTTCCTTTGAGATGAATTTCACCTGGACGTGAGTCCGCTGTACTGGGTGAAGGCCTGGTTATTTTTTAGT
Source organism: Patiria miniata (assembly GCF_015706575.1). Classification (NCBI taxonomy): domain Eukaryota; kingdom Metazoa; phylum Echinodermata; class Asteroidea; order Valvatida; family Asterinidae; genus Patiria; species Patiria miniata. Next base: position 9,376,791 of record NW_024037055.1, read on the forward strand.
GGTTAGCACTCTTCCGAGTCCAGATATTCTGATTAGACAGTTTCTTTGGAATCAGAAGGTAGAATTTTGTTTTTCCTGGCTTTGTACTTTATACATAAAAATCTAGATTAATTTTAGTAACTTAAGAAACAGAATAGTAAGTTGTGTTGGTGTATTTCTTATGTAAAGTCTTTAAATTGACTCATTTGTAACCTACCAACTGTACAAAAGTAGCCATAAAGTTGTAAATTTTAAAGACCCCAACTGATTTTTAGTGGATTCTGATAGAGGAAGACATGCTCTAGCAAGTTATTTTTATTTCGTTGATTTTTGGAATGATACATTATTACAAAAATTGGGTCAAAGGTCACGATAGCATATAAAAGGTCACGTGACCTACTTTTCACAAAATTTAATTTTGACAAAAGAAGTGATTTGAGCATGCAATCCTCATTATTTTAATACCAAATTCACATATATTCGATGAAAATTGCCATAGTTTTGACATATTTATACCAAAAGGGTGGTATTTTACTCTAAAAATGCCACTTTTTTGTGGCTTCTGCCCTGACCACATGGTAGGTCGGATCAGGCTAAAAATTGGTGTGTATTCATTGCTCATTAGGACCTACAAGCACAGCAATTTTTATCAAAATCGGAAGACATGAGGTAAAAAAGTGCGTTGGTCTGACATGGAATGACCCATATTCCCTTTAACATCAATATGACCTCGCATCTCGTCATTAGCAGTCTTCTTTTCTTTTTTCAGGGGGCAAGGGGCACTTGCCCTCCCCCTTCGACCTCGCCTAGTATGACCTTATTTCACATCAAACTGAAAGTGGTAATAGCATTGCGTGTGATGCGGATCAGTAAACATGAACTTGGTATTAGACCGTTTGCCCCGCAGTCAGCATGTGCGTGTGTTCAAACTAATATTTTGTAAACCCCACCTACAATATGTCCACGTTGCCAACGTCATACATGTGTGCAAAACGAAATGCACTCTCTTGTAAATACTTCAGACTTCATTCAATAATCAATAATATTGTAGGATAAAAACTTGACCAAAACATAATTATGTCATGGTGGATTGTACTGTAATAAGGCGTACAAAAATGCCATAACTTCTAAAATGATAAAACGTAGAAAACATTTCATCAGCAGATGTTCCATGAACACGTGCACTTTTTAAACACGCAATATTACTCGCTATATTTAAAAGAAAATAGAAAGCGAAAGCTATCAGCACCCACTTCAAATTGGTAAAAATATTTGTAAATAAACATTATTTGTTTAATATTTGCTAATATCAGTCAACAAGTGCAGCTGTAACAAAAAAGATGACTTCCTGAAAGTCAGATGCACTGTTTCTGACGTGTACTAAGCGAGAACTAGGTCAACTTCAAGGAAATAAATTCCCCCAAGAAATTGCAATTCAATTCAATCAACATTTATTTCCAAAATGCCATTAGTTCGAGAAAAAAAAAAGCAAAGTAATATATCACCATAATTGATTCATTAGGGAGACATGTGCACAAACCAACCCATTAAAAAAAACTTCCCAAAACTCCGAAGGTTTTGTCAAAACCTCCCAAGACTTTACTTCTTACTGCCTAATATCCTGCAGAGCGCCTAAGTACTATTCATATGCACCGAACGTTATTCTGGTTGGAGTACAGTACGCATAATGGGGAATTTCAGTTTGAAAAAAATTGCTGCGCGGCATGGTCGTAAATGTATGTTTTTGGTATCAAAAGATGCGCAAGACTCGAGTCTTAAAAGTCAGGAAGGTTTGGGTCGGGAAATTTGGGGTTGGGGGTTGGCAAGAGCATCACGGAGAAAGTTGAGGGGGGCCGATTCCGCCCCGGCCCCTTTTTGAGTTAAGAATATATCCACGTTTGTACGTACATATGTACATCAATTCTACATCAAAAACAAACACGATTGTGTAACTCTGACACAATGAGTCATTGAGTAAATTTGTGCATTGATATATGTGAAAACACGTGAACTTGCATAAATCGTCGTTTTATTTTTTTTATTTAGATATGAGAAATTCAGATATTCATGAATGAATCAATGTATAACGTGTAATTGTAATCATTGTGCCACAAAAAGCATACATAACGCGATATGGGTCTAAAGGTCGATAATCGGGACGGGACATTCAATGCCCGCCCTTATTGTTCCACAAAATAGCTGATCCATATGCACATGGTAACAAACAAAATGGAGGAACAAAAGGCGATACACCGTCAGGGACGCTATGAACATGCATGTGGGTCATTCCATGTCAGACCAACGCACTTTTTTACCTCATGTCTTCCAATTTTGATAAAAATTGCTGTTCTTATGAGCAATGAATGCACACCATTTTTGGCCCGATCCGACCTACCATGTGGTCAGGGCAGAAACCACAAAAACGGACATTTTTAGAGTAAAATCTCACCTTTTTGGTAGAAATACGTCAAAACCATGTCAATTTTTATCGAATATATGCAAATTTGATATCAAAATCATGAGAATTGTATGCTCTAATCAACTCTTTTGTCAAAAATAAATTTTGTGAAAAGGAGGTCACGTGACCTTTAATATGTTATCGTGACCTTTGACCCAATTTATGTACTAATGTATCATTCCGAAAATCAACAAAATGAAAATGACTTGATAGAGCATGTCTTTCTCTATCAGAATCTACCAAAAATCAATCGGGGTCTTCAAAATTTCCAGTTTTATGACTATTTTTGTACAGTTGGTAGGTTACAAATGGGTAAATTTATAGAATTTACATCAGAAATCCACCCACACAACTTACTTTTCTGTTTCTAAAGCTACTTAAATTAATCTTTGTTTGGGAGTTTCTCATGTTTAGGGCTGATGAGGTCTAACAAGACTCATAATATAAATTATCAGCAGTCGCGCACCCAGGATTTGGCTTTTTTTTGGGGGGGGGGGGCTCACAGCTTTTTGTTTTCAAATTTCTGTAGAAGATTGCAATTGTGAAAAAAAAATACCCCAAAATCAAACAAACATATTGACAACCTGGGGGGGGGGTTCAGCCCCTGGAGGCCCCCCCCCCCCCATGCCACTGATAATTAGTTATCCCACGAGTGCGCTTTGAATTGAGGCCTCCCCCTCCCCCCCACCCCGGCCGGGGGTGCCACTGATAATTAGTTATCCTACGAGCGTGCTTGGAATATGAAACAATGCAGTGATGAATGAGTAAGGTAACTTTGCGAAATTGAGTATTATCTTCAATCAACCTTGAATCCTACCCCCTGATTAGTCCATCTATAGCAACAACAGTGTGATTTGATATAATATTGCACAGCTATATTGCACCCCAGATATCGAATTTACATGTACATTTTTATTTGCATTTTTATTTGCATCTTTTTATTTGCTGCTGAACGGTCCGATACACTATACACCTACATCCATCACCACGTACAATGTACGCATTCGGCGTCAAGTTCGCTTGAAGATAAATTCGTTATGGCTCGTGGAACATGGAATAATGTAGTGCGTCAGGTGGTCAGGTGGCATATGGGTGACAGCAGCATTGCAATGTTTCATATTCCAATATTCCAAGCGCGCTCGTGGGATAACTAATGATCAGTGGCACGGGGGGGGGGGGCTCGAGGGACTTGAACCCACCTCCTCCAAGGTTGTCAATTTGTTTGTTTGATTTTGGGGTAATTTTTTTCACAATTGCAATCTTCTACAGAAATTTGAAAACAAAAAGCTGTGAGCCCCCCCCCCAAAAAAAGCCAAATCCTGGGTGCGCGACTGCTGATAATTTATATTATGAGTCAGGTTAGACCTCATCAGCACTAAACATGAGAAATTCTTATTATTTTAATACCAAATTCGCATATATTCGATGAAAATCGACATGGTTTTGGTATATTTCTACCAAAAGGGTGGTATTTTACTCTAAAAATTTCCGTTTTTTGTGGTTTCTGCCCTGATCACATGGTAGGTCGGATCGGGCTAAAAATTGGTGTGCATTCATTGCTCATCAGGACCTACAAGCACAGCAATTTTTATTAAAATCGGAAGACATGAGGTAAAAAAGTGCGTTGGTCTGACATGGAATGACCCACATGCATGTTCATAGCGTCCCTGACGGTGTATCGCCTTTTGTTCCTCCATTTTGTTTGTTGCCATGTGCATATGGATCAGCTATTTTGTGGAACAATAAGGGCGTGCATTGAATGTCCCGTCCCGATTATCGACCTTTAGACCCATATCGCGTTATGTATGCTTTTTGTGGCACAATGATTACAATTACACGTCATACATTGATTCATTCATGAATATCTGAATTTCTCATATCTAAATAAAAAAAATAAAATCATTCAAATAAAAGCCAATCTTTCTTTACAATTTTTCAGTGTTATCATATACAAAATGTAGCAATATATATTGCTTAAACAGCACCATGACACTGCAGTGTAGTTCATCACACAGCAGTGATGTAGTGCCTTGATGCTGGGCCTTGGCCTTAAGGTTGCCTTAAGGCTGGATTTTGGGCCTTGGCCTTGGCCTCGAGGCTTGAGGGCAAAAGCCTTGGCCTTGCCTTGGCCTTGAGGGTTCAGGGCCTTGCAATTTTGAGTCAAGGCTCTTCAAGGCCCATAGATTTTTGCATTTTCCAGATAAATCTGTTCGAAATTTTGCTGTTACCATTTTAATCGTATTACCATGGAGGAGGGAAGCACCCTATAGATCACATTTTGTTACCATTGTAGTAGATTTGCTGCAAAAATATTCCGTACACTTGTGGGGCTAATGAGATGATCACTTTAATTGCATATAACTATTGATCTGATTGGTTGTATATGTCTCCCTGATAAGTGCTAATGATTTGCATGTATCTGTTTTAGATAATGCTGATATTTCTGACCATGTTGGGCCAGCAAATAAAAATTTCCCAAGGGTTTACAATTTCTTATATCCCCCTCTTGTTACACTTGGGAGAATTGTGTGTCAATATAGAAGTAAATCATTATTTTGTTTAGTTAAACCATATTGAAGACCTGAACTTATACTTTAATAGATACAGTGCAGTCATAAAACGGTGTAGGCCTATGCGAGCATGTTGATTGCAATTAAATAAATGTTGTTTTTCGTAACAAGCAATTCGTGATCATAAGGGCGGATCCAGGGGGGGGGCCAAAAGGGGCCATGCCCCCCCCCCAAAAAAAACCCCGAAACCATTTCTTTTTATGTGACGTCGTAATAAAGGTAGGCAATGAGTACACCACCATCTTTTCCTCAAAAAACATCGGTTAAAATGGTCAGAAATTGCCTCAAATCGCACCACAGAGCATCTCGAATACAAATTTTTTTTCGGGGCCCTTAAGCGGGCCCCGAAGCCCAAGCCGTAATTTTTTGACCCACTTTTTTTTGTTGGGGGGGGGACCAAAATTTCTTTGCCCCCCCCCCCAAATTGTGTTCTGGATCCGCCCTTACGTGATGATGTGTCACTCATGTGAGAATATAATTAGTTCATTATCAGTGGTCATTTCATAAAACAGGGCCTTGGCCTTGAGGGTTAAGCCTTGGCCTTGGCCTCGAGGCTTGAGGGTCAAAGCCTTGGCCTTGAGGGTCGAAGCCTTGGCCTTGGCCTTGAGGGTCAAAGCCTTTGCTCCAACACTGTCACACAGTTTATTTTCCAAGTCTGTTTACAATTTAAATTCGTTTTAAATAAAAACAATTCAAAGGTTCCCAAGATGATGAAATTGGCAGTCCACATTTTTGTGCACAAGTAATGGGCTCTGTGTTGTTTTAAAGCAGAGTTTCTCAAAAAAATCTAGTTTTGGATCTGAACTCTTCTTGTATTCAAATGAATGGTCCATCAGCTAGCCTATATCGGATTGTAAACTGTGCATAGATTTGCTACTATATTGGTGTTTTTTTTTCCAATCTAATTACCTCACAGCTTTTCTGTTTACTTCTTTGAAGAAAAAAAATCGTCAGAGTAATGAGTCGAATTTTTTTCATTTATTTTAACACTTATTTTATACAAAATTCCCTAGAACGAAACATTAAATGGTCCATGAATTGTTTTTCGGAAGAAAATGTATTGTAAAACTTTCTACTCCTCTGAAAATGTATGAAAACTATTTGACATCCATTTTTGGTTAATTTTATTGAAAACAGCACTTCTTTAGACATTTTTTTTTTTTAAAGTCCATGCTTTTCTGGACAACTGGGGGCGCTGTTCATGTGATGTCATTTCAGTGAGACACTTTTCAATTTAGGCGTTTTCTGTTCAAATAATGAACCCAAAATTTGCTCATTGAAATCGTTGGTGAGGAAATTTGGCTCACTGGCCTACTGACATGTACTGACACAATATTGAATCACCAAAGATCAAACATTTACGACAGTAAAATATCTAAAAATCTGGCAACTTTTGTGCTGAAATAACGGTAACAGGTTAATGCTTAAAACGAAATCACACGTTTGCTCATGAATATGGAAATTCACATTAGCATAAGAACCCCAAATGCACCAAAACACCCTGGAACATGGCAAACTAAATTGAAAAAAAGTGTTAAATTAATCGAACGATGCTCATTAATACAGTGCATTTAATAATGGTTTGTCATTCATGCATGTACATTTACGAAATCCTTGTACATGTTGTGGTTCACTTGTGAAATTCTGGAATTTGTTAAAAGGGGTTTCATAGTAAAGTAACAGTGCCATAAGGGTTTATTAACAAAGAAGTTCGAATTAAGTTCGGTGAAACTCCTTGGGGTCAGGTAGGTCGGGGAAACATTTTATATTGCGTGGGGCCTTCCACGTACACTACAGAAGCAGATGGCTTCCAACACCGTCCCTGCCCTGTTTGCACTCATTTCTTGTTCTTGAATTTGTTTTGCACTTTTCAAAATAATGAACCAAAAAGGAATAGCCAAATAGTTTTCATACATTTAAGGGGAAAAGAAAGTTGCACAGTTATGTTCCCAAGAAAAAATCATGTCATGTATCCTTTATGGGTTCACGAGTCACAAACAGAAACAAGAAACTACCGCTCTTGGGCAAATACATTACTTTCTGGGTTTAGGAGTCACCTATTTTAATATTCATTTGAACGTAATATAATTATTGAAACATTTATAAATAATTTTTAATCAGTTGGTCAGTCAGTAACTTAATTCATTTAACCATTTGCCCTGACCAACTGATTCACTTTCGATATGGTAATAACCAATGATCTGTTTAACATGAATAGTTTTAACTTTTCACCTTTTATTAATATAATGTACTTGTAGTACCGTACTCTTTCAATTAGCCATACATGAAAGTATGTTATTTGGAAATACTTCTGTCCATCTCTCTCTTAAAATTGAATGTTTATTTATTCAAGACCCGTTGAACAGTTTACCAACAAGTATCTCATTACTCTTGCAGTTTTCAGGGGGCAATTCCGCCTAAAATTAATTGGAACCTTCATAAATCGACTTTCATGTTGTACATACAAAATTAACCGGCGGAGGAAAATGAACGCTTGTTTGTGCCGTGCTCGACTTCTCAGTAGGGCAGTCGATACAAAAGTGAAGCACATGTTGCACCCGCCCCTTGAGCTCAGACGTTTATTGTTATAGACGCAGTGGACTGCAAAACCCATCATAAAGACCCGTTTGCCTCTGGCGTATTTTACAAAAGACTGTTACGCAATCTCCCAGTCATCTCAGTTAAACCCTTGCAGCCGGGAGAGTACAATCGTAAGACCAAGGAATTTATGCAGATAATTTATCTTCTTTAAGATATATGACGGTGTTCCCTAGGTGATTAATACTAGGTTTAGATTAATCTTTTCTTTAATAATGACAGCACTGCGCAAAGTTCGTTTTAACTTGTCTTTATGTCTTCAACTTGTCTTCAATTTTCACCTGTTTAGGTGTTATTCTTGTAAATGTTATTGTTTTTTTTGTATCATTCTTGTAATTCATTCAATTGAATCCAAATAAAGGTGTTTTGTAAATTTTATGTATCCAGGTCCCATCTTCAGTTCGAACCTGGATACAACCTCCCCCGTTAGGGGTGGAGCCACGCCCTGCGGTAACCCCACCCAATTTGACAAACCCGACCGTGGCCGCCAACTCGTTTTTCTACATCAAGGATCCCAAGCCTTCTTACAACACATGCGACGTGCTGGAACTCTACATTGAAGTTCGCGACGGACAGAACTTGACGAAAAAGATGGGTGGTGATCTGCTGTGGCCCGTTATTCGGACGGATGGATTTCATGCGAGCGCACCGTACGATGAGCTGATTGACCACGGGAACGGGAGCTACAGCGCTCGGTTGACGCTCTCATGGGCCGGGGTGGTCGAGCCCCGCGTACCGTTCATTCACAGCGCCGAGTACGTGGCAGCTTTACAGGGAGTCATTCAACGACAGCCCGTGCGCTTCGGCTATGTTTCTAAGTTCATTGCCAACGGCACGTCGGAGTACACACCATGTCACATGGTCAAAGAGATGCCGTTTATTGCCACTAAACCAGAAGCGAGTTTTTCCTACCTGTCACCAACCGAAGTCTGTGACTATTCCGATGTCAAAGCAGGGACCAATTGGTACTGCCTGAAGCCCAAGACCCTGCCCTGCTCAGCCATTTCTCTCCACAGGGGTGACTGGAAGGCGTCAGATGAATTTTTTAACCAAAGCATGACCGAAGAGGAAAAGATAGCGTGGAAAGCGTATGTTTAAAATGTATACTTCCGAATTCCCTTATCTTAAAACCTATGGCCACTAAAAGAATACTGAAAAGGATCACGAATGAAATTTTCTTAGGAACGTTATTTGGTGCAACTTTTTACTCATCTCAAAATAATGTATGCAAACTATTTAACATCCCTTTTTGGTTGATCTTATTGAAAAGTGCACTTCCTTACACTTGTAACATTTTTAAAGTTTTTCCTGACAAATGAGGGCGTTGTTGCTGTGACGTCATTTAAGGAAGACACTGGTTCAGAACCCAAGCAATTACACATTGAATACTTTAGCGAGAGAAAACTTTGCTCATAGGCCTACTGTCATGTACTGAACCAAAAACATTCTCCCCACCCCAAGGAAAAAGAATGTATGACAGCAAAACATCTAAAAATTCTGGCAAATGTTGGCGCTGAAATAGTTGCAACAATGAGGTTCCTGCCTGATATGACATCAAACTTTTGCTCATGAATATGTAAATTTGTATAAGCATTAAACCAAACATGACTTTAAAATGTCACCAACATGACATAAAAATGGCAAAATAAAAAATTAAAATATGGGACACAAAACTTCATTTACAAGGACTGCATTAAAAAAAATAATAAGCAGGGTGACCCCCAAAATATGCAACCTTGAAACATTTGCCCTTTTTCAGAAACGTGCTCTGTGAATTGTTTATGTTTTTCTGGATATCAGATTAAAGATGACAGTTCATTCTTTCAAATACTGAAGAAAAAAATCATGCCAATTATGTAGCACAACTCCTCTTTGGTCCATTCCAATGGCATTACCACAGTTAAGAGATTTACACTGTACCTATTTGTGCACGAAACGCATCAAGCGCATTGTGACCTAATCCTTACAAACAACCAAGGGCGGATCCAGGGGGGGGGGGCCAAAAGGGGCCATGCCCCCCCCCCCAAAAAAAAAAAAATACGAAACCAATTTTTTTTTTTTTTTTTTGTGACATCGCAATAAAGGCAGGCAATGAGTACACCACCATCTTTTCCTCAAAAAAAAAATTGGTTAAAGTGGTCAGAAATTGCCTCAGATCGCACCACAGAGCATCTAGAATCCAATTTTTTTTCGGGGCCCTTAAGCGGGCCCCGAACCCCACGCCGTAATTTTTTTGACCCGCTTTTTTTTTGGGGGGGGACCAAATTTTTTTTTGGCCCCCCAAAAAATTGTGTTCTGGATCCGCCCTTGCAAGCAACACGGCACATTATGTCAAGAGTACAAAGAAATTTGATGAAAATACCTTTTATTTTTCAGCTGAACGGGTATCTTATCTTTTTAAGTCGTATACGAAACCTTTTCAGCATCATAAATATGTCGAAATATTAAAGAAATTGCACAAATGAAAGCTGTTTGTAGCACCATAAAAGGATGAACAATCTTTTCTTCGGTTACATTTTATTAGCAACCCATTGCGCTGTTTACATGAGTGTTTTAGTATTTGAAAGAAAAACTCTCAGCTTTAATCTGATCATTATCGAAAACATAAAAATGCATGGATCACGTTTTTGAAAAGGGCAAATGGTTCAGGGTTGCTTCGGAGGGTCCCCCCCCCCCCTCCTAATCAACCCTGAAACATTTGCTTTTTTCAAAAACGTTGACTCTGTACATGAACCCTTTAAAAAATGAACGTTCCTAATGTTAAGGGTGCTTACGCAGCTGGCGCACCAGTCTGGGCACGGGACTGCTAGTTCTAATTTTAGGCGTGAAATCAATATTATGCAACTATTCAGAGTGATTTATTTAATTTCAAATTTTCTTTCCTGAAGGGAAATTTATTTTAAAAAAAAATGACCTCGTCTTACTTTAATTTAACTTTAAAGGGAATATACAACACTACCAAATTATCACGAAACACCTTACTAGACTGTTGGTGAATGACAGTCTAAAGCATCCTGTAAAATCGTGGCACCTGTTGTGCTGTCATTTTCAAGAAAAGTGGTATTTTTGACACAGTCGACACTTGTTCCACAAAGCTTCATTTGCAAGGACTGCATAAAAAAAAATTAGCAGGGTGACCCCCAAAAAATGCAAACTTGAAACATTTGCCCTTTTTCAGAAACGTGCTCTGTGAATTGTTTTTGTTTTTGGATATCAGATTAAAGATGAGAGTTCTTTCTTTCAAATACTGAGAAAAAAATCATGAAAACAGCACATTGGGTTGCTGAGAAAATGCCATTGATGTAGCACAACTCCTCTTTGGTCCATTCCAATGGCATTACCACAGTTAAGAGATTTACACTGTACCTATTTGTGCACGAAACGCATCAAGCGCATTGTGACCTAATCCTTACAAACAACACGGCATATTATGTCAAGAGTACAAATTAATGTGATGAAAATACCTTTTATTTTCCAGCTGAACGGCTATCTTATCTTTTTAAGTCGTATACGAAACCTTTTCAGCATCATAAATATGTCGAAATATTAAAGAAATTGCACAAATGAAAGCTGTTTGTAGCACCATGCAAGGATGAAAAATCTTTTCTTCAGTTACATTTTATTAGCAACCCAATGCGCTGTTAACATGAGTGTTTTAGTATTTGAAAGAAAAAACTCTCAGCTTTAATCTGATCATTATCGAAAACATAAAAATGCATGGATCACGTTTTTAAAAAAGGCAAATGGTTCAGGGTTGCTTGAGAGGGTCCCCCACCCTCCTAAGCAACCCTGAAACATTAGCCTTTTTCAAAAACGTTTACTCTGTACATGAACCCTTTAAAAAATGAACGTTCCTAATGTTAAGGGTGCTTATGCAGCTGGCGCACCAGTCTGGGCACGGGCCTGCTAGTTCTAATTTTAGGCGTGAAATCAATATTATGCAACTATTCAGAGTGATTTATTTAATTTCAAATTTTCTTTCCTGAAGGGAAATTTATTTTAAAAAAAAATGACCTCGTCTTACTTTAATTTAACTTTAAAGGGAATATACAACACTACCAAATTATCACGAAACACCTTACTAGACTGTTAGTGAATGACAGTCTAAAGCATCCTGTAGAATCATGGCACCTGGTGTGCTGTCATTTTCAAGAAAAGTGGTATTTTTGACACAGTCGAGACTTGTGTCACAAAGCTTCATTAACAAGGACTGCATTAAAAAAAATTAGCAGGGTGACCCCCAAAAAATGCAACCTTGAAACATTTGCCCTTTTTCAGAAACGTGCTCTGTGAATTGTTTATGTTTTTGGATATCAGATTAAAGATGAGAGTTCTTTCTTTCAAATAATTTTTATAAATCATGAACACAGCACATTGGGTTGCTGAGAAAATGCCATTGATGTAGCACAACTCCTCTTTGGTCCATTCCAATGGCATTACCACAGTTAAGAGATTTACACTGTACCTATTTGTGCACGAAACGCATCAAGCGCATTGTGACCTAATCCTTACAAACAACACGGCACATTATGTCAAGAGTACAAAGGATTTTGATGAAAATACCTTTTATTTTCCAGCTGAACGGCTATCTTATCTTTTTAAGTCGTATACGAAACCTTTTCAGCATCATAAATATGTCGAAATATTAAAGAAATTGCACAAATGAAAGCTGTTTGTAGCACCATGAAAGGATGAAAAATCTTTTCTTCAGTTACATTTTATTAACAACCCAATGCGCTGTTTACATGAGTGTTTTAGTATTTGAAAGAAAAAACTCTCAGATATAATCTGATCATTATCGAAAACATAAAAAATGCATGGATCACGTTTTTAAAAAAGGCAAATGTTTCAGGGTTGCTTGGGAGGGTCTCCCCCCCCCTCCTATTCAACCCATGAAACATGTTCCTTTTTCAAAAACGTTGACTCTGTACATGAACCCTTTAAAAAATGAACGTTCCTAATGCTAAGGGTGCTTACGCAGCTGGCGCACCAGCCTGGGCACGGGCCTGCTAGTTCTAATTTAAGGCGTGAAATCAATATTATGCAACTATTCAGAGTGATTTATTTAATTTCAAATTTTCTTTCCTGAAGGGAAATTTATTTTAAAAAAAATGACCTCGTCTTACTTTAATTTTATTTTTAAAGGGAATATACAACACTACCAAATTATCACGAAACACCTTACTAGACTGTTGGTGAATGACAGTCTAAAGCATCCTGTAAAATCGTGGCACCTGTTGTGCTGTCATTTTCAAGAAAAGTGGTATTTTTGACACAGTCGACACTTGTTCCACAAAGCTTCATTAACAAGGACTGCATTAAAAAAAATTAGCAGGGTGACCCCCAAAAATGCAACCTTGAAACATTTGCCCTTTTTCAGAAACGTGCTCTGTGAATTGTTTATGTTTTTGGATATCAGATTAAAGATGAGAGTTCTTTCTTTCAAATAATTAAAAAAAATCATGAAAACAGCACCTTGGGTTGCTGAGAAAATGCCATTGATGTAGCACAACTCCTCTTTGGTCCATTCCAATGGCATTACCACAGTTAAGAGATTTACACTGTACCTATTTGTGCACGAAACGCATGAAGCGCATTGTGACCTAATCCTTACAAACAACACGGCACATTATGTCAAGAGTACAAAGGAATTTGATGAAAATACCTTTTGTTTTCCAGCTGAACGGGTATCTTATCTTTTTAAGTCGTATACGAAACCTTTTCAGCATCATAAATATGTCGAAATATTAAAGAAATTGCACAAATGAAAGCTGTTTGTAGCACCATGCAAGGATGAAAAATCTTTTCTTCAGTTACATTTTATTAACAACCCAATGCGCTGTTTACATGAGTGTTTTAGTATTTGAAAGAAAAAACTCTCAGCTTTAATCTGATCATTATCAAAAACATAAAAATGCATGGATCACGTTTTTGAAAAAGGCAAATGTTTCAGGGTTGCTTGGGAGGGGGGGGGGTTAACCCTATACATAGACCCTTTAAAAAAATGAACGTTTCTAATGTTAAGGGTGCTTACGCAGCTGGCGCACCAGCCTGGGCAAGGGCCTGCTAGCTCTAATTTTAGGCGTGAAATCAATATTATGCAACTATTCAGAGTGATTTATTTAATTTCAAATTTTCTTTCCTGAAGGGAAATTTATTTTTAAAAAAATGACCTCGTCTTACTTTAATTTAACTATAAAGGGAATATACAACACTACCAAATTATCACGAAACACCTTACTAGACTGTTAGTGAATGACAGTCTAAAGCATCCTGTAAAATCATGGCACCTGGTGTGCTGTCATTTTCAAGAAAAGTGGTATTTTGGAAACCATTTTCCAACGCTGGTCGGTCGACCAGCCTTGGAAAAAACTGGCATTATTCAATTACTGCTCCCAATTTATCATATGTAGTTAGTTCGCACTTTCTTTGCAATCGATTACGTACCTTTGAACGGGTAGCGATTTTGTTTCCATACCACATGCTCGCTATTATAATTATATAGAATTATGCTGGAGGGCCATATATATGCAATATTATAATGTTTAAAACTACCACATCGATCGAGTCACTGCTGTAGTTTCATGGATACTACATTGGATTACAAATCTGATGGTGTAAGTTCGATTCCCATTGGATGCTTTTTTCTAAATTTCTTCTTCTTTACTTCTTTTTCTCTCTCTAAAAGGTTTGTTAGTCATTTGGAACATTTTTATTTTACCAATATGTGGTTTGGAGGATTTTTTTTTTCAAGGGAAAATAAAGTCCGAGAACCTGACTTGCAACTCAACGTACTTCGAAATACGCATAACGAATGTATGTGTACGGACAAAAATATCGCCGGCCACAAGCCAGCTAGACTGGTTCCATGACTTTACAGTTCCCCGACGTCTATAAATTGCTCCGTTTCAAGTTAAGTGGGTCAGGGAACCAGACTACAAGAAAATGATATTTTTTCTTAATTTTCCAGCATCTACGAACCCGAAACGTCAAACAAGTCAGTAACAATATTTGCTATAAAATACTAGACCCCAAACCCATCAATTTTTGAAAATTCTGAAAAGGTTGTACATGTGTATATTCCCTTTAATTTAAGTGGGCATTAACAGTCATGTACGAAACTCATTGTCTTCACAGAGGCATCAAAGACTTTGCATACCTGTCGAATGCCGGCCCTGTTTCGGTTTCGGTGGTCCAAGGTATGTTTGCCTGAACTTTGTTAACTTTATTAACATAGGTGCGAATCCCCGAGGTGTGCGACTGTGTGTCTTTGCTTGTAGACCGGGAGCTAGGTGAAGTTTAATTAACAATTGCCCTAGGTCGGATGGGGGTCAGGGGACCAATGTCAAATGTCCTGAATTTCGAGTTTATTTGACGTGTCGGGCACAAGTGCCGTTTTTTTGGATTAAGTGTTGTGATTGACCCCATGATGCCAAAAATGCTACTTAAGAATGGAAAAAAAATCGGACAAAGTTACTTAAGAATGATTTAAATATTGCATTTATATATATATATATTATATATATTTCATGTACTGTTTACTGTGTACACGTATATGGAGCTGCTTATGCCCCTTATTTTTGCCAAAACCGTGCCCAAATTTGTGATAAGAGCATGAAATTCGGCGTACAGAGCCCAAACGGTCTGAGAAACATTTTAAGAGGTGAACCCACCTTCAATCTTGCTAATTTGGGGGCGGAGCTTGATTTAAAAAGGGGGATGAAAGCAAAAAATTCAGAAGACCTGTCTTAAACATTTATTTTCCTTGCTTTTCAATTACTTGAAATAAACTTGGACATGACATGACATGAACATTATAGCATTTTACTGACGTCATATTTTCTGTGCAATTTGTGGGCATGGCCTAAATGTGTAAAGGGGTAACGTATACGAGTGGTTTGATCCAATTGTGACAAAAAGCGTGCATTTTCGTGGCAAAACTATGAAAATTGGCAGGCCTGGTTGAACTTAATAATTATGGGCTGAACATATATTTACAAGAGGGATCCACTTTGCAATTTACCCACTGTGGGGGCGGAGCTTTTTTTTTTAAATGGGAGCAAAACATTCTAGCAATTATCCAATTAAAACCTGTTTTTGACCAAAAGTCAAAAATGAGTCTTTTAAACTGGATTTTGTTGCTAACGCTCGTAAACACGACACGTGGGGATATTTTCTAAAACCACCTTCAACGTTTTCTCGCTTCAAAATTATACAAGTTCAGGCGAAAAACTTTCATAAAGTATTGGTTACCAGGAGGTCCCAAACTTAATTTGGGCATTGAATTTGTCGTTTATCGATATAAAAGTACTCTTTTAACTGAATGCAAATTTTCCAACGTGCATTTAAGGATGCTCTTTGAATCTTGATAGTTGTTTATGTGCGTGCATATACAGGGTGAATCAGAAAAGTGGAACCCAAACCCCATAAAATATATTTCATATTTAAACAAAATATGTATCACAAAAATAATAATAACTGGAAAGCCAATTTCGTCAGCTACTTTTAGATGAAAAAAAATACTGAAGTTGCTAATTATATATGAAATCTTTAAATCAATCTTAAATACCTTTGTCCGACTTTTTTTTCCCATTCTTAGGTAGCATTTTTTTGTATCATGGGGTCAATCACAACGCTTTAATCCGAAAACGGCACTTGTGCTAGGCATGTTAATTTAAACTCGAAATTTTGGACAGTTTGACATTGGTCCCCTGACCCCAATCCGACCTAGGACAACTTAAGAATGGCCATTTCAGAACTACCCGTTGATGGTTAATGGCCTGTAACAAACCTTTTGTTCTCAAATTGTTAATTAAACTTTATCTAGCTCCTGGTCAATAGTTAGTTTGTTTGTTTTCATCTCTGAATTTAGATTTGTACTATTAATTTGTGTGGCACCAAGTTCTACTCCCTCAAACAAAAATCTTCAGCTTTTTTTCTGAATTATGGCTCTGAGATTGTTTTTTTGGCAAGTTAAGTATGAAACCATTAAACGCTTTGCTGCAAATAAAAATTAATTCCTATGGACAGATCGAAAAAAAGGTTTTCCCAGGTATTTTTACACGTATATCACACAAATATCCCAGAAAGATACTTCAATTTCGTCTTTTGTTTTTGTGATCCGTGGACAGACGGCGGTTGTGTTTAAAATTTAGTGTATTGATTGATTCTTGGACTTAAAAAAAGCTTACGAAAAGGCTTTCAAATCCTAGATTTTGAAGGTGCTACACGCAGAAATTCACTAAAACAATAGTCCCGACATTTGAGTTTCGCTTTTTTTGACTCACCCTGTAGTTGACCCAAGGTTTTATCCAGTTTCTTGATCTATTTTTGAACGTATTCTCTCACCCTTTGTTATAATGCATTTAATTACTTCTCACGATGGTAAGTTGAGTTGATGACATGCGAGTATGGCGCTTCAACCCGAGAGTGTCAACAACAGCGATGTGCATGTAGTCGAAATGTTCTCCTTCGAAGGCATCTATGTGATACAATCACTATCCGCGCGTGATACCTTATTGTATCAGCCTCAATGAAGTAGAACATGGTCAGCCATTTTTTCATCTACCGAGAATGAGAAAAAGTGAAAGAAATAGTATCAACCTTCATAATTATGCTAGGAATTGCTAAACTACGTACTGTCTAAAACGCGCCAAAACAAATAACAAAAAACGAATTTGCTTTTTCAATACAACACAAATCGCAACATGAGACGAATTCTCGAGATAAGGTCGAATCTGAATGCTCCAATTTTGAATTGTACTACACCTTAACTGAGATCCAGTGGTGGTAAGTTGAAATTGAAATCGGGAATTGAGCTCGACGATGTTGGGGAACAAAATTAAAAGGATAATGCGTGGCTTAAGTTTTAAAAAAAATGACTGGGAAAACATATATTTATTCTCCACTTTTCAATTATTTTAATTCAGCTCCAGAAAACGCCGCCAGCAGTTGTCTGATGTTACCTGAATGCAAACCAGGACTTCCTCCGAAACCACCATCGCTAGCTGCTGGATTTTACTACAAAGACTCGTGGAAGTCCAACGTATGCCGTGAGAGGTCGTTCGAGCTGCCGGAGATTTTGGAATGTCTACGGAACAAGAGGCTTTATTTTTACGGCGACTCCACGCTGAGGCAATGGATGCTGTTTCTGGCTCGCAGTCTGGGAAAAACCATGAAGCTACAACGGGCACGCAGAAAGTCAGCGAAGATCATCGGCCCGCTGTACGCCATCGACAAGGTGCACAACATCACGCTCACGTTCCGACATCACGACTTTCCCATCCGTAACAATTGGCTCAACTTTCACGACGTGAAGTTCACGGTGAACGAGCTAGACGCGCTGCCAGGCGGACCTAACACGGTTGTCTTGTTCACGTTTTGGGCGCACTTCACTACGAATAGCGTGGACTACTTCGCGAACAGGATGGGACACATCCAAGCGGCTGTTAAGAGGCTACAACAGCGAGGCCGCAGCCCTACTCCTGTCTTCTTCAAGTCAGCGAATACTAGAGCCGATGGGTCAAAGGGGCTTGCCTTGGCCGATTCATTTATACTTATATTAGATGAGATTATGCGAACAATATTTAGTGATATGCCAAATGTGACTATCATAGACGCCTGGGGCATGACATTGAGTCATAGGACAGGATACAGACTGCATCCTGTAGATTTGGTTCTACGAGAAGAAATTAAGATGTTCCTGAACTTTCTGTGCCAACAACCAAGCCAGCCAGCCAAACAGACAGCCAGCCATTCAACCAGCAAACAATCCAACCAGCCAGCAAACCAACCAACCAAACAACCAACCAGAAATCCGGCCAGCAAACAAACCACCCAGCTAGCAAACAAAGAACCAAACAGTCAGACAATAAGCCAGCCGTTCAGCCAGCAAACCAGCCACCCAACCAGTCAGCAAGCCATACAGCCAGCCAGACAGTCGTCAACCAGCCAACAAGCCGGCCATCCAGCAAACCAGTCAATCAACCAACCCGCAAAACAGCCGGCCAGCCAGCCATCGATCCACCTTACCAACCAACCAGCCAGACAGCCGTCCAGCCAGGCACCCAGCAAGTCAACCAGCCAGTCAGCCAGTAAAACAACCAGCCATTCAGCCAACCAGCCTACCAGCCAGCCAGCCAACAAGCCAACCTTTCAGCGCGTCAGTCGGTCAACCAGCCAGCCGCCAAAAAGCCAGTCCGGCTTGCCAGCCTCTCAACCCGTCCAACGTGGCGGCCTGTCGGCCAACAAGCCAAGCAGTCGGCCACCCATCCAGCCGGAGCCGCGGCGAGCCAGCCTAGCAACCAGCCAGCCAAACAGCTAGCCAACTAGCCAGCAACTGGCCGGCCATCCAGCCAGCCAGCCAGCCAAGCAGCGCATGAAACTGGTAGATACTCTCGATTTTATTAGGATTAAAACTCAGTGTGGCATTGTGTGACATTGTTTCTTTATTTTTCGTAGAATAAAAGCGCTTATTTAACTATTAAATTATGCAGTTAACCATTTATTGTTGCTCCCTGCTAAACTCCCGATCTTAGTCGTTTACCGTCTGCAGTGTCGTTATTTATTTTGATTTTGGTTTAAGTAAGAACAAGAACTCCCTTGACGTGAAGCCAGAGGACACCTTTTGAATGTTGACGCCTTCATGCAGGCTTTTTAATGTACCTTGTTTATTTTGGTTATCATCGTTTACTTGTTTGTTCATTGCTTGAACTTTTGACACCCTTGACGTAGTACGTGTACCGTGAATTCGAGGCCTGTGTATATTGATACAATGTGCACAGTAATAAGGCCAATGTTCGCTCATATTCCCGCCCTGCAAACAGGGCGCTGGGACACGCTGCACTGATGAGCTTCATATAATCTTGTGAAGGAAGTGGCCATATGGGGATGGCATTCTAGGTAACTTATCATGACCGATGTATAAAGCACCCGGCTGCAGCTGTTTAAGACCGCAGTTTGCCAGTGTGCGCAAATGCTATCCGGACATTCTATACCGGATGTGATTTCTGGTTCATTGCGGACCATGTGGACACATTTTGAGCGTCGCTTTATATGCAATTTAATTCAAAACAGAGCCTGAGCAAGTGACGAAAATTTAAAATGATTTTTAAAACAGATTCCTACATTATAACACTTTCCAACGAAAAAAAAAAGCATTTATGAATGGGAATAAAAGAGTGATGACTCGTTCTTCACGGCCGTTTCAAACCTTGCAGGGTCGTGGCCGTGATGACTTGTAGGTCACAAGTCACGCGAAATCTATCCAATCAGAGCGTAAATTCATCAGCGTGCCCCAGCGTCCTGTTTGCGGGGCTGGGTGTACGAGCGAACGGCCCAGGATGAAAGAGAGCAAGTCACAGCCTTTGTTTGTAGGGCAAGAGTACAACACTGATAAACAGAACATTTATATCTTGACAGATTCCGATTGGGTTGAAACTTATGTGACACTCGGAAAGTGAGGTCGAATAAAAGTAAGAGGAGAAGGACTTCTGCAATTTTCTTTGTGATTTGATTCTGTGTATCGAAAGAGATGAGATAAGTGAACTCGTCTCTGACGAAGTGGATTGTGAATTAACATAGCATTTAAATTATTCAACATCAATACAAGAGAACATACAGGGACAATGACCTCAACAATCACGTCAATAACTATAAAATGGCGGACAACATCTTTGACATTTGTCTCCAAGAAATAAAATTCAATATATAAAGGAAATGCTTTAAATCTCTCTCAATCACCTTATCAAAGCTTGCATATGTCCTAAAGGAAATAAAATAATTAACTCGAAGAATCACGTTTGCAAGGAAATAAGATATTTGAAGCAAAATCCATTTCACGCCACCACCACATTATAGGGGGCGTTCTTAAGGATATAGATGTATACCAACATGTATACTCGCGCTTGCATCCACATTTCAGTGCTATTGAATACATTTGGGTTGTTGGGATGTTCGAACTGAAATACCTCAAAATCCGCATTTTATTTTTATCATCACGAAAAAGTGGGGGTGGGGCGGCTATTCAATACCCCTTTTTCCCTGGTCTGAAAGTGGTTCGGGATATCCTCCCGGGATTAACGCCCATGCGCAGGAGCTTAACGTTGCGTCAGTTTGGAATTCGAATTCGCCATTAAACAAGTAGTTTGTGAAATGTAAGCGAAGGAATTTGAAACCGGTTTATGTAATTACTTGTTCGTCCTTGTTCTTCGTTTCTTTGTTCCAATTTGAAAATGCATAAAACTAACTGTTTCCCAGAAGATTTGGCTACAAAGCAGCAGCCACAAATTGACCATATTGATCGTTGTTTGCATGAAAAGAAAGCACGTTTCAGAAACGAAGCGTTGTTAAGATAAAACGAATTGAGGAAAGTGTTAGAGATATAAGAAAAACCAGATCGCAATTTTAAATCTAGAAGATAAAAGAGTAAAAGGTAACAATTTAAAAAAAAAAAAATGCGAACACGATTAAAGAAGAGGGCAAAGGATCTCCTAGTTTAAATGTTGCCTAATACGCTTATTCTTTATATGTCGATTTTCGTGTCATGATGTTTAATTTTCTCACATCACTACTTTAAAGTTTTACTTGGTTAGATTAAAAACAAATAACATTTCGCTTCAAATTGGTCATTATCAAGATGAATTTGAATGCTATTTTTGCGAAACTGGCCGAGAAAACCTATACTATAGGAGATAACCAAAGTATTTTGACCTGTTACGGAAGAAATGAGAACATGTATAATTTAACTTGTCTCTAACGAAGTGGATTGTAAATAAGTCGTCACCGCTGGTGGCGACGGACTAAATCAGTTCGGCGGATGGATAGTGGTGAAAACAAGAGGAGATAAATTAGTTCGTTCTTTATGAATAAGACAATCAAAAAAAATAATGGGCGCGGTTATTCTTTTTTACTACATCTCATGAATATTCATGATCAAATTGGAGCGCGTAATTGGCCGATTCCGCCGCGCGTCCGGGAAGTAAAAATGATAGGCCGCCCAGGTGACGTCATCCCGGTGAGTATCCAGCTTAGTTTATTTTCTGATTGCACCAAAAAATCCCTCTGGAACCCGCCTCGTAGAACATGTAGTCTGTGGCATGAAATCTTTACGGAACCAGTCAGTCGAGGTAGTCCTTGTAACAATTGCCATAAAGACACATTAAAAAGTGTTGGCACCAGACTATTTCATTGAATAATGAAGAACTTGAATATTTTTATTTACTGAATAAAGATTCAATTTCTACGAAGGCCGTTATCGACAAGACAAGGCAGTGAGACCACTTAAACAGGCGCGTTTGTTATCTAGCCCCCCCCCCCCAATAAATTCCGTAAAAAAATGCATTAGCAAAAAGAAGGATTGTGATGTAGGCCTACATGCGAACGGTCTCCCCCTAAAGAAATAGTCGTGACAAGGTGCATTTGTAGTTAATATAGTGTGAATGATTTTGGGATTTTATGGGCTTTCCCATTGAAAATATGGCGTCAGCCCCCCCCCCCCCTTCCCCTCCCCCCCCCCTTCCCCTCCCCCCCCCCTCCCCCACCTATCGATTTTCCGAGGGTAACTGTCTGGAGAAAATAACCGGTCTACATTTCAGCACGTTTTCCTGAAAACAATTCTGGATCCATCCTGCTAGCCCTCCCCTCCCCCAAAAAAAACCCACAAAAAAAAAAATATCGGTTCTACAACCGCGCCTGCATTTAAAAAGACAGTGAGGCTACTGAATATTTATTAGGTGTAGTAAAACAAATACGGCATAGTTTATTTTTGGAAAGTAGTGGGAATTACTGGTCCTTCGGTGTAGGTCAGCTTGACTACCTCCCTCCGCTTCGCCTCGGGAGGTAGTCAAGCTGACCTACACCTCGGGACCAGTAATTCCCACTACTTCCCCTCAAACCATGATGTTTTTGTATACTACCCGTGACACGTAGCATATAGGTAGACTGGGATGTGTTATAGGTACAAATTGAGGTGAAAGACATTCAGGAACTGCGCGCGTGCGTTCTACGTATAAACAATTAAATTACGTTTTAAATCATTCCGTCCTTTTTCCTTGAGTTGAGCGTTTATATATCGATCCAAGTGCGGGAAAGGAAAACCCTTCAGGTAGAAAATAGTTATTTAGGGTATAATACGTTTGGTTTAATAATGCTTTCCTCCATATTGTCTTGTTTATTTATTACATAATCTATTGTCTTGTTTGCAGATTTCAGTTTAACCCCTTACGCATTTTGATTCTTGAGAGAAATCAAATGTTGCCCCATGTTAATGAACAGAGCAAGGTTTACCTCTTACACTTTTTTTTAATTTTCCATAAAAATCACACCTTGCCCATTTTGGATGTAAAAGAGCAAACTTGATATCTCTTCAGTGGCGTCACCGGATTTTCAGTCTGGGGGGGGGGGGGGGGGGCACAGGGGGCGCATCAGCATTTGATGGGGGGGGGGGCACTTAGGTGGATACGGATCGCCGTCCTGGGGGAGGGGTCTAAGGGGAGGGGGTGCCCCCCTCGCCTTTGGAAAATTTTCACATACGGAGGATGGGCTAGATGCAAAATGGTGCCACATTTGATGGTAAATTCGATCTGAAGATATCTCCAGAAATTGCTATTTTTGAGGTAATGATTTTAACAACGCGCAGAATTTTGCAGAGGATAGGGGGCACCAGCATTTGATGGGGGGCACTTAGGTGGATACGGATCGCCGTCCTGGGGGAGGGGTCTAAGGAGAGGGGTACCCCCCTCCCCTTTGGAAAATTTTCGCATACGGAGGATGGGCTAGATGCAAAATGGTGCAACATATGATGCTAAATTCGATCTGAAGATATCTCCAGAAATTGCTATTTTTGAGGTAATGATTTTAACAACGCGCAGAATTTTGCAGAGGATAGGGGGGCACCAGCATTTGATGGGGGGGGGGGGCACTCGGGGGGCACTAGGTTTTCCAGGGGGGGGGGCACGTGCCCCTTGGCGACGCCACTGTATCTCTTGACATTCAACAGGCTTTTTATTTACAAATATAATACATTTGGTATTTCACGAGTTATTGGTCTAAACAACGAGTGGTTTGTTGCATTGAACGTTGAACGTTCACGGTTAAAACACTACTTCGTATTGTTTTGTTTTCAACGAGTTCTCATGAAATTATACTGTCGATCGTGATATATAATAAACAATTACTCCACGAAATATTGAGTCAATGAATTTAATATTTCTTGAGATATTGCCCGAACAACAAGTGTCTTCTTTTTACTCAATTAGTAAGGCATCCGTGTTGACGCTGCGCCCTCCATTCAAAAAAAGTAGCATTAAACCGGTTGGTAAATTTTTGTCTCCCAGCGAGAAAAGAAAGAGAGAAATAAGTTGTTTTGGAAAAAGTATTTTAACAAAGGAACGTCTTTGGAATTTCTTCGGTTATTGCACAAAAAGGAGCGCGCAATTTTTTTGCCATAACCGTTACTTTCATTCAGATTCTATTTTTTACGTTTAAAACACTAAATTGTTTATAAAATCTCCTTTTCTTTCTTGTTCCGATGTACTGATTTGTAAATTCTCATAAAATTAAATTTCCGAAAGTGACAAATCATCAAAAATTTGTGGACGAAGTTTAAGTATAATAAATTTAGTATATTACAAGTTATTGGTCTCAACAACCAGTGTTTTGTTGTATTGAACGCTGACTCATTCAGATTGTTGTTCACGGTTAATTACATTATAAGAACGATCCGTACTTGCAATTTGTTGCAAAAGAGGGCGCACTCGCCGCACTGTACCGCGCCGACTTATGTCCATTGCTATGTAAACACAGACACTATAACGACAAATACTTGAAATGAAAACTCGTGCAACATTTTGCCATGATATTTGACCCAAGAATCTTGAAGATTGGCAGGAACCTTGAGAGAATTAATTTAAAGGGAAAATACAACATTTGCAAACATCAAAAAATAAAACTACCAAATCATTTTGAAATACCTTGCTGGACTGTTAATGAATGACAGTGTAAAGCATCCTGTAAAATCATGGCACCTGGTATACTGTCATTTTCAAGAAAAGTGGTATTTTTGTATCAATTTCCAACGCTGATCGGCCGATCAGCGTTGGAAAAAAATGGCTTTTTTTCAAATACTGACCCCAATTGACCATCGCACTTGTTTGCAATGATTACAAACCTATGAACGGGTATGAGCCAGGTAGACTGGTTCCCTGATCTTACAATTCCCCAATGTATGTAACCTGCTCTGTTTCTTCTTATATGGAGTCAGGGAACCAGACTACAGGAAAAATGATTGTTTTTCTTGGTTTTTATAGCATTTTCGAAACCAAAACCTCAAAAAAGTCGGTGTCACTATATTTGCTATATATTTCCAACCCCCCAATTCCATCCATTTCTGAAAATTACAGCAAAAGCAAATGATGTATATTCCCTTTAATATAATTGAAGGAATTTGCAGTGTACGTTTCTCCGTATTTTGTCATCACTTTTTTCCAAAGAGGGCACACTATTTCAACACTGCTCACCGCACCGACTTCTGTCCATATTCGCGATATAAACAAAGTTACCGTACCGACGAAAACTCGAGATAAACACATTACATCGAAATGACATTACTCAAAAATCCTGAAAATTGGCAGGAACCTTGAAAGAATGATATCAATATAATTTAAGGGCATTACAATGTAAGTGACATTCCGTATATTATTGTCATCAATTCCTTCCAAAAGAGGGCGCGCTATATAAACCCTGCTCACCGCGTGTCAAAAATAATAAGCAGCCTCATGGAAACATTTGGCAACTCACTTATTTGCGGCGCGGGCTGGACGCTGTGAAAAACTCACCCTGGAGGAGGGGCAACAAATTGCAAGATGAATGACGAGATGAGAAGTCAGCCCTGCAAGGAATTCTTACTACGAATCCTCTCTTGACACTTCAGCAGGTGGGTAAACTGCAAACAGCTCCTTGTAATAAAACGCCTGATTGTTTCTAACCCGCATAACATATTGAATGGACCTCGGGCGTAGCGGCCAACTTAGATGGCATATTTTGTTCTTAAATCTAGTAGCAATGAATGTACGAACGGTGTACGCATGCATATCCCATTTACAAATGCATTGCCTTCTTAGATAGCTAATGTGTATGTCACAAGTCAGAGTGATATTTTTACGCCAAGTGTACGTTCATTTAGGATTTTCCAAAAACGTGTTGCTTAGTGTGACCCAATTGTCTTGTATTGTTAACGCCCGTGTGTGGTATGGGCTGGGAAATTTCTAAGGCATTAGAATGTGTGCTCACTGAAGTGTTCACATTGCATTAGGTGCTGTAGATTTTCAGACTGGAGGTGCAATAGCACGTACAGAGCGATTTTGCTAAATTTTATTTTGGATTTCGAGAATAGCCCGATTTACGCCTGCTTCCCAAGAGCTGCATTAGCCAGCGAATTTACACCCCTTAAAAGGGTACCAGGTATTAGGAGCCAGTATATACTGCGAGTTTTGTTGAGGTATTTGTTTCATTAATTTAATGTAATCATTTAATTTCAAAGGCCAGTGAGTGTATCAACACGTTTCTATCGATACACAATATTTTACCGTACTGTGTTTGTTTGAACAATGATTTTAATTACGTAAGTGTTATTTACCAAAACGTCAACAATAGACTTTTACCATGCTGTCACCATTTCAGTCATGTTCTCTGTATCCAAAAACAGTAATGAATGATATTGTTGGAAAAAATGAATGGAACAAAATAAAGATTGCCGCAACATGACAATGGTCTGTTCACATATAGTACAGGCAATATATGGTTTGACCTCAAACAAATTGCAACATAATTTTTTTCACCACAGTGCATTTGTATAAGGTCCCTAAAATGACATACTAAAAGTCTTAAGAAATCCAGGTGTTGGAAATATGCCTTATTTGCATAAATCCAAAATGGCCGCATATGTTAGGACCTTCTCATTGATTTGGTCATATTTCTCATACTAGGTAGAATTTTGAGGTACTTTAAACGACAGTTTTAGTCCTTTTACATTGATTTACTCATTATTCTAGTCCTAGGTAAATTTCAAGATCCCTATGTTTCCGAAATTTTCCAAATGTCATATAATTTGCATAAATGCCATACTGTATATCAATTTGCCTAAATTAAAGTTAAAATAATGGATGCCATGTGTGGAAATGTACCTATTGAATTTTCCCTGATAATCCAACTCAAATTTCACAACACAGTGCATTGCTATACGGTCCCTAAAAAAGTTGTTAAAAAATACAAGTGGTGGAAATATGCCTAATTTGCATAAATTCAAAAGGCTGCTAATTACATGTTTTCGTATGATTTGGACATATAGTATTGGCCGTTATGTACTTTTCCATTTTTTTTGTTTAAGAAGGAATTTTTGCCATATTTGGAAAGAGTTTACCTCCTTAAGTCGATCGGATATGCATTGGAGACATTTTTTCCAGCTACCATGTGGCGGCCATCTTGGATTTAAAAACGGCCGCCATTTCGAGCCTTATTTGTATCATGTAACTTCGGACCTGATTGTTACATAAAGTACATTTTGATGGCAAACCCCATGTTTTTGATACAAAGGAACCCGAGTACATTATTGTTTGCGATGTACTCCAAATGGATGGCAGCCATCTTGGATATTTCAAAATGGCCGTAATTTTTGGCTTCTTTGCATAATAAATTCGGACTCGAATGTCGTACGAAGTCAATTTCATTGGCGAACCCCATACATTTGATACCAAGTAATCTTAATGACCCATTGCTGTTGATGTATCCCAGATGGATGGCAGCCATCTTGGTTTTTTCAAAATAGCCGCCACCTTGGATTTCATTTATAATAACATTGCACCTGATCTGAATGTCCTATGAAGTCCATATGTTTTTAAATGAACTCAAGTAAATCACTGTGGACGGGGTACTCACAATTGATGGCAGCCATCTTGGATATTTCATAATTGCCGCCATTTGGAACTAATTTGCATATCAAATTTGGACTTGAATGTCGTATGAAGTCACTACTGGTGGCAAACCCCATAAATTTGATACCAAGGAATCCAATTAACACATTTAGGCATCCCAAATGGATGGCGGCCATATTGGACATTCAAAAATAGCGGCCATCTTGGATTTCATTTAAATAATAAGGTGGCACCTGCATGTCGTTTGAAGTCCATTTTGGTGGCAAACTGCATGCCAAGGAACCCAAGGTATAATCATGGTTGCTGGGGTACTCCACTGGGAGTATACCCCATATAACTTCATATGACAATCAGGTCCGAGGTTAGATAGAAATTAGGCCCAAATGACGGCCATTATGAATTCCAAGACGGCTGCCACATGGTAGATGGAAAAAAAATGTTACCAATGGATTTCCAGCTTAGGAAGGTAAACTCTATCCAAATATGAGAAAAAAATCCTTCTTTAGCAAAGAAAAATGCAATGGCCAAAACTACGACATAATATACTATCTAATAACTCTCGTCCTAAGTTGCTTTTCGGGGTACTTTAAACAACATTTTGTCATTTGAAATTGGGGTCAATCAGTGTCAAATCACCCCCCCCAAAAAAAAATAGATTTTAAACCCCAACCTCTCCAAATTGGCTCATATTTATTTTATGGGGAAATTTCGGCTGAAAAGCCGAAATTTTAAGTTTTAGCGCCATCAAACAAACGGTTTTCGCGCTACTGCCCAGGCAATTTTGGTAAAATTGACATTGCTGCCATGTTTTAAATGACCATATCTCTATAATCGGTGAGCCAAACTTGTTTTGCTTTTGAAAGGTTACATCATGAGAAATCTTAATGTACCATTGTTTTTTGATGTCAGGGTTATTTGAAGTATAATGACATTTTGACCTTTACTTTGACCTTGAATTTGATCCAGTGGATCACCCGACATTGAGAAAAACTTGGATGAAAATTAAACCCCAACATGTTTTCTACAAAATATCAAAAAATAGGGTACAGTATTTTTTGTTTGAATTTTTGCTCATCTCAAAATTGGCATATAAGGCATATTTCCACCACTTGGATTTCTTCCTTTTTTTAAGAAACCTTATAGCAATGCACCATGGTGTGAAATTTATCTTAGACTGAACTTAGATTACCAGGGGAAATTTAATTGTGTCGGACATGTCCACACATGACAGCCATAATTCTAACTTTAATTTATGTAAATTAATAAATGACATTTACGCACATTATTATCGGCATATCGCAAATTTGGGAAACATCGGGATATTAAAAGTTACCATGGTCTGGAATAATGAGTAAATCAATGTAAAAGGACTACAATTGTTGTTTAAAATACCTCAAAAAGCTACCAAGTATATGAAATATGACCAAATCAGTGCGAAAGTCCTAAAATATGCGGCCATTTTGGATTTATGTAAATTAGGCATATTTTCACCACCTGGATTTCTTAAGACTTTTAGTATGTCATTTTAAGGAACTTATACAAATGCAGCTGTGGTGAAAAAAAATCTGTTGCAATTTGTTGGAGGTTCACTCAAAAAATGAAGTATTTTGCCTGTACTAATACAGGTGTGAATTGTTTTCGTTTTGCTGAAATAACACTTACTTTTTGTGATCCGTAGACAGAACTTTAAAACGGTGTTTGTGTTTGAAATTCAGTAACTTGAAAAGTATGTAGGAGCGATTTGATTGATTTTTGTACTAAAAGAAAGCTAATTTATTGGGAATTCATATACTAAATTTTGAAAGTGCTACATGCAGAACTTATTTATAAAACTGGTCCTGACATTTGGGTTTCCTTTTTTTTTTACTCGCCTTGTACAGAAATAGAACGGCCGCTATAACTATCAGTATAACGTACAATCTAAGTTCCAGACATATGCACAAGAACTTTACTGTTCAAGTTTAAACGCAACAGGTATTCAAAGTTTGAAGGAAATTGTTAATATCCAAATTTTGTAGGGGTTACCCTGTCTTCTATTTTGATTCATAAAATACTCAAAACATGTTTTTCATATCTCTTTTCGTATTATCGCATCATTATGACCTATTCCGCTTAAAAGGGACACATGTACGGTATACGGGATGAAACATGACTTCAAGTTGAAGAGGTAAATAAAGTGCTATATTTAATCAAATTTTTATCACTTTCTCAAAAGATAAGCTTTTCATTACCAAATCTCATTGTTATTTAAAACGTAATCTATGCCAGAACCGAGTGACCAATTCTCAGTCATTAGTTCCTAATAGGATAAAATTATAATTGTTTTGTTGCTTTTAAGTTAATTAATTCTAAATCTAGACCGCCCGCGGTTAACAGTACATGCGTACACTAAATATACCCACTTAACAAAACATTTTTACTTGTATACACAGAAAGAATGTTGCATCCTGAAGCCAATTTGACATCAAACATGTATACTATCTCAATAATAATGTTGGGGGAAAAAACAGGAATCTGGGACTGAGAAATATTTCCAATTTGGTAGAAAATACTTTGAAAATGCATTCGACTCTCCATATTGTACAAAGCGAAGAAGTGGCGTCTGATACTATATATGTTTTGTAAATACAAAAAAGTACAGCCGATTCATAAAATAAACTCCTATTTAATATCGTTGAACGAATCTGTGACAATTACAGCAAAATAACGTTGTTTCTTTTTATCTTAAAACAAAAAATTCCACACGGTTGCTATAAGTGTGTATTCACCTCCTATAAAGGTTTACTACACGACACCGATGTTGAAACCGGCTTATGAAATCCATGTTATGACATATTTCCCCAAAACGTATACTGCGTGATCGGTTGAATAGCCTGCATGGAAAAAGGATCGCGTTACATTTGCCCCCCCCCCCTTGCTATTTTCGAGTCTAATCCTAAAATAGATTTTGTTTTTAAATTAATATTTTCCCACCAATACAATAGTTATTCACTTTTAAATGAGACACATCCACTCACTTTTATTGAATAATAAGCCATTCTACAAATTTCGAACTGTTGGCGGAAAGTTGCCTGAGTTAATTTTACCCAAGAAAGGGTGAAACTGCAACTACACAAAATTGGGTTGTTCTATAACAACTGTTTGGGTTAGAATTTCTGTTAAATTCAACCACAAAATGTAGTCATTCATCAAAACCCAAATTTTAGTTTTATGACAAAAGGTTTTTGTTGAATTTAACAGAAATTCTAGCCTAACCCAAGCATTTGGTTTATAGAAAAACCCAACTTTGGCTATAGTTGCGGTTTGCACCCTTTCTTGGGTAAAACTAACTCAGGCAGTTTTTTTAGTGTTAGTGGCCTGACAATAAGTCAGACATATATGTACACTGTATGTTCGGAGGGTTAGGGTTTTGCTATTCAATGAGCGGGATAATAACATGAATAAAGGGGTTGAAAATGACCGCAAAATCTTTCTGAACCGTCTTGAAGATAAAACTGATGATTCAGATTACAACCACTGTCTTCCGCTGGTAACCCAGTCTCACCCAACATACATTACACACAACCTTGCATACCAGTCAATACCTGAATCTCCCAGTGTGGCAGATTTGAATTCAATCAGTTGGACCACAGAGCAAGGAACAGATCTAAGAATGGATTGCTGGTAATGTTGTACTTCTACAAGAAGTTTAAGACAGTATTTCTCAAAACATGAATGTTGGCTGTAAAGTGCATGCCTATGGAAACTTTCAAGACTTAATCGCTCTTCCTACAAACACTTATGATGGAATTTTATGGACGTTAATGCATTTATAAATGTTGCCTTCATCACCATGATCACAATTTCCATGGTCATGATGGTGTGTTCTACTCTGCTAGAAAGAATATCGGAGGACATGGAGGATGAAAAAGGTTGGTGAGTAGAGAATCTTTCCTTTAAAACCAACTTTAGATATGTTGCAGAATAGAATAGTGATATAATATTAATGTATATAACAAACTGTTATAATGTTATGGTACGGTCTCAGTTACAGTTCATGATTACCAGATTCCTTCAACATCAAAGTTGCAAGAGAATTTCACAATTTTTAAGAACTACATGTATTTTGTCCAATGCTTGTTTTAGGGAGGGAGTTAGGGCAGAAACTATTGTGACCCACATTAAATGTATATCGTCAATTGACTTAGGGTCGAATTAACAAATAAGAATCAGCCATGTCAGCTGATTTGACAAGTTGGGAGATTGGTTTGAATTTGTTAATCATGTTTATGCAAAAGTGTGCTGCTGTATTTTGCCGACAACAAGTTCATTTGTGGACAAGTCGACTTGATCATTGCAAGTTTTTTTTCACACAAATTTTAGTAACGGTATACAATGTATACACACTCGTAAACGTTGCTATATGTTTAGCCATGCTGTAGCCACGTTATACGCTTCGTCCATAATTATCTCCGGACTTTTGACGTTTGTTATTGTTTGGGCTCCATGTTCCTTCGCAATTCTTTTTATACCAATGCGTGGGGAATTAAATGAAAAAGACATTGAAGATCGCCCGATTCGGTCCAGTATGTTCTACAATCAACATGACTAAAACCTATTTTAAAATTAATGTGGCCTGACATTGCGAACTTAGTAAGTTCTTCTTCAATGGCTAAAACAGAAATGACAGAGGTACATACATTAACATGGGGGTGCACACAAACATGCAGGGCTGAAAGAAGAAACACAAAAGGAGGATTAGGTGTGAAAGGTGTGGAAAGATGCAGGGGAGGGTGGATGAGAGAACAAAGAAACAAAGGGAGATGGCAAACCACAAGGGGTCTTGTGTAAACAGGGGAGGGACCAGAAAGGGGAAGGATCAAAGGTCACAGGGAGTGGGAACGGACAAAAGAGTGTGAGAGTGAAGGGATGATGTGGGGGGGGGGAACAGTATTGAGGTGGAAAGGGATGGAAGATGGGGGAAGATGGGTAAACACAAACAAGGAAGACCAGATGGATTATCTGTAACAGAAGACAATGGAGGAAGAAAAGGATTAATCATTTCCAAGTTGGATGTTGAGACCATGTGGTTGAATAGTTCGAAGACGATTCATCCATACTTTCTCTCTGCTGAGGCGAACTGAGTCCTTGCGATGGCCAAGAGATTCAATGCCCTGCAAAATCATATCAGAAATGGAGTGGTTAGGCAGGTTGAAGTGATGACCAACATGGGTGTCTAGTTTCTTGGTGTTGACCGTTGACCGGTGGGCATAGAAACGCTTCTTGAGCGTATTCTTAGTCTCACCTACATACTGCACTCCACAGACCCTGCAAGAAATGAGATATATGACATTAGAGGTGTTACAAGTGATGTTACCAATGGTTCTGTGGGTAGTGACAGAAGAGTGGCCAGAAAAGGAGTCAGACTTTTGGATATGAATCTGGCAGACAACACATCTGGAACTGCACTTGAAAGTACCATGCTGGGTGGGAGGGGATGCATCTAAGGAAGGGACTTCAGCTCGAACAATCAAGTCCCGTAGATTTCGAGGACGCCTGTAAGCCAATGTGGGGCCGTTGGGGATGGCGCGGGCAAGGCGATCTGAAGTATGGAGGATATGATGATTGTCATTAGTGATTTTGCGAAGGGGAGGTAGATTGGGGTGAAACGTGGTAACCAAGGGAATCATGGGTTTGGCCATGGCATCAGGGGCCTTTCCCGTGAGAGCTAGATTTCTGGGGATAGCTTTAGCTCTGGCAATGGCACGATGAACTTGGCGAGAGCTGTGACCCCTGGCCACCAAGTTGTTCCTCAGTATCTGTGTATGGCGGGAGAAATTGGAATCATTAGAACAAATTCTTCTGAGTCTGAGTGCCTGGCTAAACGCTATGCCAGTTTTGCAGTGCCTGGGGTGACAGCTGGAGGAGTGGAGGTACTGGTGGGTGTCTGTGGGTTTGGAATACAGGTCAGTAGTTAGTGAGTTGCCTTGCTTGCGGACGGCGACATCCAGAAAGTGGGTTTGGTGAGCCGAGAACTCCGATGTGAATTTGATGGTTCTGTGGAAGGAATTGATGTGGTTAGTGAAGGTCAAGAGACTGTCCTCATCACTGGTCCAGATGAAAAAAATATCATCAATATATCTCCACCAGATCCAAGGGCGACATGGGGCCGAGGCAAGAATGCGTTCTTCGAGGTCGCCCATGAAGAGGCAAGCCATCGACGGGGCCATGCGAGTGCCCATTGCAGTGCCGTGTACCTGTAGATAGTGTTCACCAAGGAAGGAAACATTGTCCTTCGTTAGTATAAGTCTCAAGAGGGTGCCATCATCACTGATGGGAGGAGTCGTGTGTCCTGCCTTGGCCAGAGCCAAGGAGCAAGCACGAACACCCTCCTCATGTGGGATGTTGGTGTACAGATATGAGACGTCGAAAGTCCCAATGATGGCTGTGCTGGGAATCTGGTCCTTGATTCCTTCAAGCTTGCGTAGGAAGTCTGGGGTGTCGTGAATGTATGACGAAATCTGTGGGACAAGGGGTTTGAGAAAACTGTCAATGAACAGGGAGATGCGTTCCGTGGGTGAGCCATTACCGGAGATGATGTGTCTACCGGGGTTGCCAGCCTTGTGAATCTTGGGTAGAAGGTAAAATCTGGCAGTCCTACAATCACAGGGAGAAAGAAATTTGTGAGCTTTCTTGGACAACTGGTCACGTGATCGCATATCGTCAAGTACCTGTTGTATATCTCGACAGAAAGTGCCTGTGGGGTCAGAGTCAAGGCGGGTATAGTTAGTGCGATTATCCAATTGGCGGTGGGCCTCATCAATGTACTGCTGACGATCCATGATGACCACAGCTGAACCTTTATCTGCTGGCTTGATGATGGTGTCGGTCCGAGAGCGCAAGGAGATGAGCGCCAGGCGCTCCTCTCTGGGGAGATTATCATGAGTCCTGTGGGGGAAGTTGTCCGGGTTAGTGACTTGGGAATTGATAACTTGAACGTATGTCTCTATGGCTGGCACACGATTCTTGGGGGGTACCCATTAACTCTTGACTCGAAAAGGCTCTGGCTCACACGGTTCACTGTCCAGGAAAGACTCACGCAGACGGATTCTACGGTAGTATTCCGTGAGATCTTGGCTGAGCTGAACCTGGTTCACAGAACAGGAAGCGGGACAAAAATTGAGACCCTTGGAGAGAAATGTGTGCTCTGCGTCAGATATTGATGAGGAAGAAAGATTACTACAGTGTTGACAGGGGGTTCTGGCGGTGGCGTGGTAGATGGGGACCTAGGACGTCTGAAACGTCTGTGTCTGCGTTGCTGTTGCTTGGCAAGCAAGCCACCAATCTTCTTGTTTCTCCTGTTGAGTAGGACAGAGTCAAGGTTAGACAAACCCCTTTCAATCTCATCATGGAAATTCCTGTACGTGGAGTCAGAACAACTGGATTTGAGTTGGGAGTCAAGGTGGGAAATATTCTGATGGAGGTCCTCACGTGTAAATTGACACTGCTGAGAGAGAATATTGATGAGTTTAATAGAGGCACCATGTATAACTTGATTCCATCTCCTTTGAAGGTGCGGTGGGAGGTTTCCTAAGCAGGGAGTGTGAGACAGTTGCAAACCTTTGGGGATAAATTGAGAGAGGGAGTAAAAACTGTAGTTATCCTGATGGTAGGAAAAGCGTAAGGCCTTTTCCTTTGCCTTTCTGAGCTGTTGGAAAATGTTGATGTATTCGGTTGAGTCCAGAATGAATTAGAATGCATCGAATTTATCATTGATATGCTAATGATTGTATGGTTCGATGGTCAGAGCGGGAATTTTGAAAAGGTAGTGGTATGTGATGCTAGCGGAGAAACGCGTCACTTCATGCTTGCTAGCAGCAACGCAACACACGTTATTTTTTAGAGCTGTCGCCATTTTCAACACTTTAAACATGTCATCAACTCCAGCTACGAAAGAGGACATTCAGGAGCTATTGGCTCAATTCTCATCTAGTCGAGCTAAGATACTGGAAGACAAGATAGCTGAAGCTTCTGCAAATTTTGATACGAAGCTCAAATCCGCCACTAGCGTCAAATTAACCTGGAAAAGGGAAGGCCATAAACGACGATATAACTTTAATCAGTCTGTATTGGATCACGTCGTGGAAGCTGAACGCAAAAACCAGTCCACTGAAGTGCAGCAAGAGCTAACCAGTATTAAAGCTCTGCTCGAGCATCGTCAAAAGCTAATCCGACTAGCCGATACCAGCCCCTCTGGCTGGGCAACAGTCGAAGAATACGAGAAAAACGAGTTGGCCAACGACTCCGGTGATGACAAGAAGAACACAAGGGCAGAAGACAGGGCGGCCAGAAAGCTTAAAGCGGCGTCCAGTAAGAAGTCCGCCGGGGCCAAGAGATTCAAGACCGGTGACTACCACTACCAGACTCCTGCTCCCGCTACTACTTCTGTCGCTCCTGCTTCTCAATTCCAGTTTTTTCGTGGCCAACGATTCCCAACCAGCAAAGACATCTGCTACGCTTGCGGAAGCCAAGGTCACTGGAGAAAATCCTGTACAAACATCAGTAGAAGGCAAGACAAGAGCAACACCCCAAGTTTCTCCACCTAGCAAGGACACCGCAGCAAGCAAGTCTAACACGATCAATGAAGTTGAGTTATGTTACTTTACCGATAATTTCTTTGAGTATGAAGAAAGGTGTTCCACAGGTTGCAAAATTCAAGTAGCTGGTCGTTTACATCATCATTATGATTTTTGGAGAGCAATTAATGCCAATTCCTATGTATTAGACATAATTAGCAACGGATACATGATTCCGTTTTATGAAACACCACCACACACACCGAATGTTGAGAAATCCAAACAAGGGTTGAATAATCGCTCAGCCATCAATAATAGCGAATTTGTCACAAATGCAATTTCAGATTTATTAGAGACGCACTGCGTCTTGCCTTGCACAGAACAACCATATATAGTGAATCCTTTGTCAGTTTCAGTACAAAAATCAGGCAAGAGGAGATTAATACTAGATTTGAGAGAAGTGATTAGGTTTTTATGGAAGCTATCTGTCAAGTACGAAGATATGCGTACAGTGATGTTATATCTTCAAAAGGGGGGGTTTATGTTCCAGTTTGACCTAAAATCGGGATACCACCATATTAGCATTCGTTCGAACATCAACAGTACTTGGGATTTTCCTGGTTTTACAAAGGTGCCTTTACATTCTTCAAGTTTACTGTATTACCATTTGGTTTATCCACTGCCCCATACGTTTTCACCAAAGTGGTGAGACCACTTGTACAGAAGTGGAGAAGTGAAGGTAAACAAATAGTTGTGTTCCTAGACGATGGTTTGTGTTATGCAGAGAGCTTTCAGAAAGCCAGAGAGCACAGTGCTCAAGTTAAAGTTGACCTGGTCAATGCGGGGTTCGTACCTAATGTACACAAGAGTACTTGGGACCCGGTTTCAGAGACCGAGTGGTTAGGTCTGATAATTGACCTAAAGAATGGTTCTCTTGTTTTGCCAAACAGACGAATAAACAGCATCAAGGAACGAATTCAAGAACTGTTAATAACTCCCAAGTCAGCAGGTTCGTCAACCTGCGTCAAAGTCAAAGATCTAGCCAGTGTGGCAGGATGTATTGTTTCATCCTATTTAGTTGTGGGATCAATGAGTAGGGTAATGACCAAAGCTATGCATTGTGTAATTGAATCTAGAAATTCGTGGAATTCCAAAGTTGTCATCTCAGAACAAGCCAACGAAGAACTCCTCTTCTGGTTACACAACATAGATAATCTGAAGGAAATTCCAATAAAATTAACACCCATGTGTTCAACTATGGTGTTTTCAGATGCAAGCAAAAATGGTTTCGGAGGCTACATAGTAAATGTCAATGATTCGATCAGTCATGGTCAGTGGTCGGAAAATGAAAGGAAACATAGTTCAACCTGGAGAGAATTAAAAGCAATAGACATGGTGTTAGCATCCCAAATAAACAAGTTCAAAAACACCAGAGTAAAATGGTTTTCTGATAATCAAGCTGTTACAAGAATAGTTTGCACAGGCAGTATGAAGTCAGATTTACAGTCTATTGTGTTAAACATATGTCGTAATTGTGTACGCAATGGAGTGTTCCTTGAATTAGAATGGGTGCCGAGATCGAAGAACGAAAAGGCAGATTTCATAAGTAAGCTGGTCGATTATGACGATTGGCAGACCTCACACGAGATGTTCTCCCTACTTGATCATATGTGGGGTCCTCACACAATCGATCGGTTTGCCAGTTATTATAATTCCAAATTAACTCGTTTTAATTCTAGATTCTGGAATCCAGGTGCTCAGGCAACCGATGCGTTCACACAAGATTGGGCAGGGGAAAATAACTGGTTGGTTCCCCCGATACATTTGATTCCAAGAGTCATACATCAGTTAATAGCCAACAGAGCTGAGGGGACATTGATATGCCCCGCCTGGAGATCATCCCCTTACTGGGTGTTATTATTCCCAGATGGTTACAATGTAAGATCAGAAATCACAAGTATCCATGAATTTGTGAGTCCTTTCCCACTTTTTGAGAATGGTCGAAGTAATAACTCTAAGTTCATTCATGATATTGTGCGCAGTACAGTACTAGCGGTCAGGTTCAGCAGTTATCAATGAGTTTCTGTACAAGCGTTCAGAACGCGTGGGCTTGGTGCCTTACTAGTGTAGAGACCCAGGGGGTCAATTCTGAAATGGAGAAAATTAGGAATTAAAAGGTGTATATTGTAAAGTAATAACATATATGTTGTAACAAAGTTCTTTGTCTCTTTGTTAAGCTAATCTTCAACAGTGATAACTGGAGACACCGTTTCGCGAGGAGCGCCAACAATCAAGACCTGAGTTCTCTCGCCAACCAGCTGCCCTCCATATTGGTGAGCTCAAGAGCTTCAAGCACGGTAACTCAATACAACTCATCTTTTACCAGATGGCATCAATGGGCACTGTCACATGACGAGTCTCCCCTTCCTGGTGATCCATATATAATATCATTATATCTGGTTCACATCAGCAACTCAGCAGCGTCACCATCACCAATTATCAGTGCTTCATCAGCAATTTCCTGGGCACATCGCATGGCCAGTTTGGACGACCCCATGAAGGATCCATTGACTGTTCAAGTCATAGAGGGACTCAAACGAACACCCGCTAAACCAAGGGCAAGAAAAGAGCCAATAACACCCGAGATCCTAGTACAGATGGTACAATTGCAAGGAGCTGACAGATCAGTACATAACCTAATGAACATTAGAACTTTGGCTATGGCTTTAATATCTTTTGCAGGTTTCTTAAGATTTAATGAGTTAGCCTCGCTTAAGATGCAAGATTTAATGTTCCATCATGACCATTTGTCAATCCGGATTCAGTCAAGTAAGACAGACGTGTACAGACAGGGCAGTGAAGTTATTATTGCTAGATCATTTTCTCAGACTTGTCCAGTAGCCATGTTAGAACTTTATATTAATCTTGCAGAGATTTCCAGTGGTGATAAAGAGGCTTTTGTGTTCAGGAACTTAACAAAAGTTAAATATGGTTATTCCCTGCGAAAAAAAACAATCAGCCCATGTCATATTCCAGAGTTAGAGAGCTAGTTTTGAAAGCAATTTCTCCAGTAGTTGCAGACGTTTTCAAATTTTCTTTACATAGTTTAAGATCAGGTGGAGCCTCAGAGGCTGCTAAGGCTTGTGTAGCCGACAGATTGTTTAAACGCCATGGGCGTTGGAAGTCGGGGACGGCTAAAGATGGTTATATCCAAGAGAGCTTCTCTAACTTATTATCTGTTTCTCAGCGGTTAGGTATCTAACATCCACCCGTTCTTTATTTATTCAAGCCGATTGCTGCAGCTCGCACAATCCCAAATTAATGAGTATAGTGTGTTTTGTTTGTGTATGATGATTTAAATGATAAATGTTGATGTATTCGGTTGAGTCCAGAATGAATTAGAATGCATCGAATTTATCATTGATATGCTAATGATTGTATGGTTCGATGGTCAGAGCGGGAATTTTGAATAGGTAGTGGTATGTGATGCTAGCGGAGAAACGCGTCACTTCACGCTTGCTAGCAGCAACGCAACACACGTTATTTATTTAATTATATGTTATTGTAATGGCTAAAGTAATTCTATCTTAAAATATGTTGTTTTAAGAACCTCCCATTATCATTGCTTAGCTAGCCTGAGAGCGGTGGTCAGCATAGGTCAGGGCATACGTTTCCACTTTTTCCAAAAAGGTTTGTGGTTTTTCGTATCTGGCGATCACCAAAAGCAATGGGTCGAATTCACAGTTTGTTATGTTGATATATATCTCGATGTATATCGTGCAAAGTTATCAGTAATAATGATGTATATTTGAGAAGTCGATGAAACAGTGTAATCTAATTAAAAGTATTGGTTGCTGCAGCTCGCACAATCCCAAATTAATGAGTATAGTGTGTTTTGTTTGTGTATGATGATTTAAATGATAAGTGCAAATGGTGTCACTCATATCTGTAGAAAGGGAGAGAATAAATGGTTAATACAATAAATCAGTGGAGGAACACGAAGACAAAAAGTACAAGTCAAATGGAGTTGCTCATGCCTTTTGAAGGGACAGAGCAAAACAAAATTGTATGTACCTGTAGTGTGGAGAGAACAGTTTGATTAGTACATGGTATAAAACGATCAAAAGAAGGAACAAAACAAAACACAATGAATTTTACATGTCAGCAAGGAGGATCACCACGAAGGGATACTGCAACAGAGAAGTTGAAACATGAAAAAAAGTAAAACTGCTGCAAACTGCTTACTGACTGGATGGACCTGAAATATATAAATCTTAAAATTAATGTTGCCTGACGTTGCGAACTTAGCAAGTTCTTCTTCAGAGGCTAAAACAGAAAAGACAGAGGTACATACATTAACATGGGGGTGCACACAAACATGCAGGGCTGAAAGAAGAAACACAAAAGGAGGATTAGGTGTGAAAGGTGTGGAAAGATGCAGGGGAGGGTGGATGAGAGAACAAAGAAACAAAGGGAGATGGCAAACCACAAGGGGTCTTGTGTAAACAGGGGAGGGACCAGAAAGGGGAAGGATCAAAGGTCACAGGGAGTGGGAACGGACAAAAAAGTGTGAGAGTGAAGGGATGATGTGGGGGGGGGGGAACAGTATTGAGGTGGAAAGGGATGAAAGATGGGGGAAGATGGGTAAACACAAACAAGGAAGACCAGATGGATTATCTGTAACAGAAGACAATGGAGGAAGAAAAGGATTAATCATTTCCAAGTTGGATGTTGAGACCATGTGGTTGAATAGTTCGAAGACGATTCATCCATACTTTCTCTCTGCTGAGGCGAACTGAGTCCTTGCGATGGCCAAGAGATTCAATGCCCTGCAAAATCATATCAGAAATGGAGTGGTTAGGCAGGTTGAAGTGATGACCAACATGGGTGTCTAGTTTCTTGGTGTTGACCGTTGACCGGTGGGCATAGAAACGCTTCTTGAGCGTATTCTTAGTCTCACCTACATACTGCACTCCACAGACCCTGCAAGAAATGAGATATATGACATTAGAGGTGTTACAAGTGATGTTACCAATGGTTCTGTGGGTAGTGACAGAAGAGTGGCCAGAAAAGGAGTCAGACTCCTGGATATGAATCTGGCAGACAAAACATCTGTAACTGCACTTGAAAGTACCATGCTGGGTGGGAGGGGATGCATCTAATTAAGGAAGGGACTTCAGCTCGAACAATCAAGTCCCGTAGATTTCGAGGACGCCTGTAAGCCAATGTGGGGCAGTTGGGGATGGCGCGGGCAAGGCGATCTGAAGTATGGAGGATATGATGATTGTCATTAGTGATTTTGCGAAGGGGAGGTAGATTGGGGTGAAACGTGGTAACCAAGGGAATCATGGGTTTGGCCATGGCATCAGGGGCCTTTCCCGTGAGAGCTAGATTTCTGGGGATAGCTTTAGCTCTGGCAATGGCACGATGAACTTGGCGAGAGCTGTGACCCCTGGCCACCAAGTTGTTCCTCAGTATCTGTGTATGGCGGGAGAAATCGGAATCATTAGAACAAATTCTTCTGAGTCTGAGTGCCTGGCTAAACGCTATGCCAGTTTTGCAGTGCCTGGGGTGACAGCTGG
Organism: Patiria miniata; assembly: GCF_015706575.1. Classification (NCBI taxonomy): domain Eukaryota; kingdom Metazoa; phylum Echinodermata; class Asteroidea; order Valvatida; family Asterinidae; genus Patiria; species Patiria miniata. The sequence continues at coordinate 9,418,461 of NW_024037055.1, forward strand.
AGGAGTGGAGGTACTGGTGGGTGTCTGTGGGTTTGGAATACAGGTCAGTGGTTAGTGAGTTGCCTTGCTTGCGGACGGTGACATCCAGAAAGTGGGTTTGGTGAGCCGGGAACTCCGATGTGAATTTGATGGTTCTGTGGAAGGAATTGATGTGGTTAGTAAAGGTCAAGAGACTGTCCTCATCACTGGTCCAGATGAAAAAAACATCATCAATGTATCTCCACCAGATCCAAGGGCGACATGGGGCCGAGGCAAGAATGCGTTCTTCGAGGTCGCCCATGAAGAGGCAAGCCATCGACGGGGCCATGCGAGTGCCCATTGCAGTGCCGTGTACCTGTAGATAGTGTTCACCAAGGAAGGAAAAATTGTTCTTCGTTAGTATAAGTCTCATGAGGGTGCCATGTGTCCTGCCTTGGCCAGAGCCAAGGAGCAAGCACGAACACCCTCCTCATGTGGGGATGTTGGTGTACAGAGATGAGACGTCGAAAGTCCCAATGATGGCTGTGCTGGGAATCTGGTCCTTGATTCCTTCAAGCTTGCGTAGGAAGTCTGGGGTGTCGTGAATGTATGACGAAGTCTGGGGTGTCGTAAACCTATTTTGTGAAACTTTGGCGGAGTTTTGTCTCGGTCAATCAAACCGCGCCCGTGAATTAGACTTTTTGGGAGGATTAAAAATGAAAGATGTGTAGAGTTTGTCAGGTTGTGTTTTTGACATCTCGGAACAAAATCTCAATTACGATTTAATTTTCGCGAGGGGCAACTTGAACTGGTGAACTTGTGACCCTGCCTACTTGTAATGGTCATAAAGCTGTGCGTGCTGAAAGTTGAAGTTAAAGGTTCACTACATTAATTTTGTGTGCTTCACAAAATAGGTTCTTCTGTTCTTTTCCCCTCCATTGAACCAATTCGGCTAAAACATGTAAAACTAAAAAAGGTTGGAAATGTGGTAACCAGTTCAAACCTCTATATATTGCCACAAGATGAAACCTTGAATAAACTTCACAAAATTGTCCTCCAGCCAAAAGTCAAAGTAGAAAATACTGATTCATTTACACTCTTTTCTACTAAGGCATCAACTCAACATTAAAATGGAGCAGAGTATATCTATTTACCGACAATTAATTGCTCAATTAACTGGTTCATTTGCCATTTTATCCTTTGAATTTCCCCCAAGAGGAATGCATGAGGAAACCACTCTAATATACCAAGGAGGCCGAAATCAAGAATGGCTACTGGGGAATACAGTCTCCAGACATTCAAGGTGGATGAATTACAAAGTAAGTTCATTCCTGCAAATTTGACGTTTTTTACACACATGTGCTAAATATCCTGGTTACTGTTTAAATGTTTTTTCTTTGTTCTTCCATGGATGCGCTGTAGAAGAATCTACATAAGGAATGAGTTACAAACTAACACGAAAATGACGTATACGCATGTGGTTTTTGTTGCAAGTTACAAAGAATTATCAACTTGCCAATACATAATATTTCAAAGTTTATAACTTTGTGGGGATTATGGGAATTTTTTTACCCTTCTTTACATATTTGTGAGTTGTGACGGGTACACAATTTCCAATTAGATGCTAATGGAATTCATGACTCGTTTTTATATGACATGAGCTGCCAATTTTTGTTTGCGCTGAGAACCTTTACATACTGCCAGCATCAGTTTGTGCTTGCCAAACCCAAGTGAAATTCAATCGACAATCAACATTTTAATGACTAGATCAGCAACTTGGCAGGTTGATTTAAGTATAAGTGAACATGTAGGAATTGATTTTGTAAATATTGAACTATGAACCTAGCCCGTAGGGGTCTGTATTGTGATCTTGTTCCTTTGAGTGATTTGCAGATGGAATCCCTCAAATACTCCTCAAACTGTTTTTCTTTAATTGATATATTTTTGTTATTTATTTGATTCGTTTGCACTGTAGAAACCTGGAAGTGATGCAGCAGCTCAATCTGAGGATATTCAGGAAGATGAAGATCAGATGACCAGTGAAGACTTTTATATTAACAAATTTAGTTAAGAAAATATATGTTTGCTTTGCCAGTTTTAAACACTATGTTGAAGATAAAGACCAGTTGGAGTCTGGATAATACTGGCAAAGCACATACTTATCGCCATTCATAAATACCGTTTCGGTCCAAAAAGTTAAAACTAATTCGGTCCAAAAGTCAAAATAAGTCAAATATTATAAAAATTTCAATGTTTTTTCCCAGCTATTTTACTCTATGTTTGTCGGACACCAGCCACAGGTCTTAATCAGTTGTTTAAAACCGGCAACGTGACGAGCTCTCGAGCGACCAATATGAATTAGCAAATGTTTCTCTGGTATTTATGCATAAACAGGTGTATTTTTATCAAATTTAACCTTATTTCCAACTTTTCTTGTTGCTATTTTCAAGGGTACATGTATTTTGGTGTAATTTGTTTTTATGCAAATTAAATTTTCTTCTTGGTTTTATGATTAAAAGTGTGATGCCATTTCAGATATCAAAAACATCGATGTTACAGCTCATTTAGCACAAAAGAAAAACAATCCTGTACATTTTCTTTTGTCCAGTACGCCATCGAGCACAAAATTCTCGCAGTCGTATTCATTCAGCACATATATTCCGGCACAATAACTGTTTGTAATAAATCGCATTAACAACTTTTAAAAAAATTAATTTGATTTTAATTTCTAATATCTACAGGTACGGATATAAATCCATGAAAACTCGAGTTCTGTAATTTGAAGTTCCGGACCAAGAATAAAGTTGATAAAACACAGAATCATCTAGTGTCAGTTGGTTGTTTGAACATCTAAAGCGTTTTATGTAGGTCCTTGTTACGTCTTTAGTCACTAGTAGTACGGTTTTAATACGTTTTGTACGTTCAACGAACGTTCAACGAACGTTTATGGCACGTCAGTTGGTTGTTTGAACGTCCAAAACGTTTTATGTAGGTCCTTGTTACGTCTTCAGTCACTGGTAGTACGTTTTTAACACGTTTTGTACGTTCAACGAACGTTCAACGAACGTTTATGGCACGTCAGTTGGTTGTCTGAACGTCCAAAACGTTTTATGTAGGTCATTGTTAGGTCCTAGATAACTACTAGCAAGTTGTTAATACGCTTTGTACGTTCAAAAAACGTTCTTAGAACGTCTCAAAAGAACGTTTTTAAAACGTCCAAAAGTGTCCACAAATGGCCGTTTTTAAAACATTTATTCAAAACGTTCTCAAAACGAAAGAGGCACGTTTAGAAAACGTTCAGAAAACGTTTAATTGTTTGCTGGGAGCTTCCAGCTGTTTGACTTATGTTTGGACTTATCCTACATAATCGATCCTTGTATATCAGTCACACCTTGCATCGAATGAAGAGGGGCCGTCCCTTTGCCATCTAATATAGGCCATTGCGCAGTGGTTTAAAACCATATGTGACCCAGACATCGGTATATTCCAGGACTTTAAACAGTCAAATGTCCTATAAAATACATCAAGCATGTTTAAATACCATATCTGGGTACAGAAAACTAGGCTGGCAATTATCTAAAAACGTAACTCACCGAAATTGTCAAAAATCGGAGCTTAATTTCAAAAGAGGGCGCTAGTTATCAATGGAGCCCTCTTGTGACGTTTTTTGCATTAACGTTTATTACACGTCGATCACTTCTCATCATCGTGCCGGCACGGAAGCCAAAATTTCTTCTTCTTTTTTGTTAATTTTAGTTTTACTATGTTAAATAAAGATTAAAACCAGCTTGCAAATGCAAGTTTTCAAGGTGATTACTTTGTTATTATTTTAAATTATATATTCCCTGTGATAAGGCTATTTATTTGCAAAATGTTATCATTAATCTTACTATTATTTTCTGTATTTTACCATGGAAATCCGAAAATGGTGCTCTTAAGTGGTGCAGCCTTTATTTGTTCCTTCTAGCTAAGAGAAACCTGTAATTATTGAGACTTATTTGTGAAAACAATATAAAATCATATATTAGGGCACTGCTCTCACAAAAAATGGCTTTCCTCAATTCATCTAATATCCGGCGCCCGTTCTTCTGCTGCTGGCGCGGTCCCACTTCATCTAGAGGATTAATTCTCGGGCGATCAAGCTCAGCTTTGGTAACATCAGCTTCATCCCCTTCTGACATATATGTAATTGTAAAATCCATCGCCTCCGCAACAGTAATTGATAAAGTGTCGAGCATTTGTTTTTGAGACGGCTCTTTTTAAAAACTTATAAAATGTCCATACAAAAAAATGTGGTTAGTTTTTGAGAGAGTAGCTGCGGTGGTGATCTATTAAATTCGGCTCATATCTAATTCTCCCTAAGTTTTCTTAATCGCTTAGAAATGTTTAGTTAAATATGTAACCTTCTCCTGTGTCGGTTGTAGTCTATTATAAGTTCTTATATAATCCGGCCTGTTGTTCCGGCGGACCCTTCTCTTTAGATATTTATTCCACGTCTCATTTAGAGGGTGGCGAATTTGTTTGTCCGATCTTCTTGTCCATTGCCAAATTAATGGAACTGAAAAAAATGTGTGACCATGCACAATGGAGTGAAGGAGTCCTTATCATAAGAAGAAAATGGGGGACGTAAGGGCTTGGTTTCAGTAAAATCATACAGAAAAATAAGAATAAAATTATCAGAAAATATTATGAACTCAGTGTTTACATTTAAGTCATTGTCGATGCTTTACATCACAATGACAGATCTGGTCAGGAATTGTGGCTGGACATTATTATCAACAAATTCGTGCTTGCAAGTATCTGGCTTCCGTGGGGAAAACACGTTCGGTTGGCTGAAATCACTAACACCAGGAACATGATGTTGTCGTTTGGCTGACCGCGCCCAGTGTGGGCCTACACCAAATCATTGTGCAAAAAATAAAATCTGTTCATCTGTAATTCTATCTACATTTCCCATGAAAAAGAAAACCATTAACAGCTCAATTTCTTCAATAATGGTTAACTGTAAATCCCACACGAGCCCCGAGATTTGAACCTCCTTACACAAATTTCCGAAGTGCCATCGACGACACCGAGCCCAACACAGCGATCACGCTAGACAAATCTCAACAATAGTGGGCGCTGTTCACTTTGTCGCCAGCGACAGCGTTTTACGTTAAATCTCAGCTGAGGGCTGCTTACAAAGTTGATTTTCTTCGGCACAACGATGCATTGCGCGACTTTTCCGGTTGATTATATTTGTAGCGAATTAATCAGAGTACCAATTTATGAAGAAAATAGACAATTTTATCCAGGCCGTTTATGGCCGATTGTAAAAATGTATCAGCAAACATAATTTTAGTTTGTTTTGCTTTTTTTTGGATACTTCTCAATAATTTACCGTAAGTAGTCCCCGCAAATTTCTGCACTTTCTGAAACACTTTTCATAACAAATGTTATATTAGCTTAAAGGGTACTAAACAAGCTACAGGATGACGCACGGTTTTCTATTTGAAGATATAATTTCGGTATAGGACAACAGGTTTTTTTTATTGTTGCACTAATGTGCCTACTGTAATAAGTCTAACCCTCTTAGTTTTGTGAAGTTATGTACTTGAGTGATATAAACGGTAAAGATGTTGGAAAAAATATTTTTATATGCTATAAATTAACTCATTAGATACAACTAAACTAAATTAAGGCATAATATTAGGGGAAATGTCTGGGTCTTACACCTTTGTGCATTGATGTCCAATAACTTCAAACCTGAGAAACGCAACAAGAGAAACAAACAAATCGTTATTAATCGGGAAAAAAATGGAGAGTTAATAAATGAGAATTATTGATGAGAGTTGATGAAATGCCCTTGCGTATAAGATTGGTTCGAAGACTCTTAAAAATCATTATTGATGGTATTGACCAATCAACTGCAGCAACTAGGTAGGACAACCGGCAAGTTAACTTCTTGAATCAAGACTATACAGCGTGTGTCAATAAAAACGCAGGATTCAAAGCGATTTTTTTTCTGAGAAAATTATGCTACTGGTGTGCCTAATTTGATAAGGATTTGATTGTCCATAATTTCATCTTTGACATAATTTTTGTTTGGTGGAATTTGGACTTTTGGTTCAAAAGTTATGACAAGTTTTGTGAAGCCCTTCTGAAGCGGGTTGGTCTGATTCAATGACCTTAACACAACGACCAGTTATGTACAATGCAGGTATGCATTGAAGACAATTAAACCAGAACAAAACTTTCTTTGAAACAACTGATGATAAGTATCACTTAAATTTAATAACTGGACTATCATTGTTTCAAAGCATCATGAATTATTGACTAATAACATTGATTGTGGACTAAAGGATTATGTAAGCCTAATCCTGCCACACATGTCCTTCTTTGTGATCCACAAATACTTTCACCTGTACTGAATTCAAACCTTTCATTAGGTATGATTTCACAAATCAGACCAGCTTGGAATTTATAACCCTTCTTCAATGTACTCTATCTCTGGACAGGATTGTCCAAATGAGATGGGATAAAAAGCATAGTGAAGAGAAGGAAAGGTACTTTGAAAAGAGGGTTAACATTATGATGAATAGGGGTGGTTTATATTCTTAATATTTTTGTTTCTAATCCTGCGTTTTTATTGACACACGCTGTACAGCTTGGTTAAGTACAAAGCTATTTGATGCATTCTGAGATATATATTGGTAACAAACTTAGAAACAGACATTATGCGTAATAGGATCATATACATGTAGTGAGGAATAATATGAGAAACAATGATAATTAACGAAGAGATATGAGGCAATGACCTTGCGTAAGATTGGTCCAAGGAATCTTAAACATCATTATTGATGCAATCAACCAATCGACTGCAGCAACTAGATACGACAACTGTCAAGTTAACTTGAATCATGTCTATACAGGGCGAGTCAAAAATAGCGAAACCCAAATGTCGGGACCATTGTTTTAGTGAAGTTCTGCATGTCGCCCTTTCAAAATCTAGGATACAGAAGCCCAATTTATTGGCTTTTTTTTAATACAAGAATCACTTATGTACTTTTCAAGTTACGGAATTTAAAACCCAACCACCGTTTTAAAGTTCTATTCACGGATCACAAGAAGGTTAGTGTTCTTTCCGCAAAACGAAAACAAATCACATAGGCATTTGGGTTTCGCTTTTTTTTACTCACCCTCTACAACCCCTTTTGCAAAATTTTATGTGACGGTAAAGTACAAGGCTATTTGAAGCATTCTGAGACACTTTAGTGAAAATAATTTCTTTGCCTCAAATAAAAAACCGTCTTTGTTATTACCCACCTGCCAGAGCTGACTGGAAATCAGCATTGTAATCGGTCGCTACCTCGCCCGATGTAGTCCCGCCGGTTATTGACGAACCATCATTAACGTCAGGCCCTACACAAGGGCGCCCTCTAACACTTGGGGGTTAGGGTTAGGGTCTTCTAGGTTGCTAGAACCACAGGGCGCGGGCATGTCAGGACAAGAGCTGAAATAAAAATGAAAGTAAAACAAACAAATATGAAAAACAGGCTCAGTTAACCCCACGACAAAAATTATGAAATGATATAAAGAACAGGGTACATAAAAAACAACATAAACCCTACACCCTTGGCTCGCCTCAATGTCCCTACAGAGCATGAAATTGTATGGGCGCAATTACGCCCTCATCGACTGCCACGAACACTGTCTTCCATTATTGTAGCGTCGGTGTATTCTCCTCCTAACAACCCCAACAGCGAATCCCTTATTCAGCATATGACACACGCAGTGGACGATATCTCTGCGAGTAATCCTGATGCAGGACTCATCATACTTGGAGATGTTAACCACTTGAATATGACCCCGCTCATCAGTAATCATAGACTGAAACAAATTCTTGATAAGGCTACGCGAAAAGATGCTATCCTTGACACACTTGTCACAAACCTTCACAAACTATACTCACCTGTGCAACTGTCATCTCCACTCGGCCGTAGTGACCACAGAGGTGTGATATGGGAGCCGAAAAACTACAAAGTACAACATCGAAACCAGACTCATCGCAAAACAATCCAACCGATGCGTCAGTCAGACATCAGATGCTTCAGAGATTGGAGAGTGACTCATGATTGGTCTGCCGTGACCAAGGCAGTTGATGTTGAAGCCAAATGTGAGAACTTTTACAAGGATCTCCTTCCTGCTGTACAGTCCTTCTTTCCCACCAGAGATCAACATGCATTGTAAGGATAAACCATGGATGTCCCCCATGGTAAAGGAACTGATCCATTCCAGACAAACTGCATTTCATCAGAGTATCACTGAATGGTCTCGTCTGAGAAATCTTGTCCAGAGAGAGATCAACAAATCAAAGGAGGATTGCCACAGAAACCGTATTCAAAGACTGAAAACGCAAAATCCAAATGCATGGTTCAACTTTGTGAAGATTGCAACCACAAATTCGTCACCAAAAACTGAAATCAATGTTCCTGGTGTGGAAGCGACTGATAAACGCAACATTGCCAACGTAATTAACAAACAATTCATTGATATTTCGTCAGATGTACATCCTCTTGACAACAAGGAGTTACCAGCATTTCATCCTATAGACCCTAAAACTATTCCGCACGTCCAGCCTTTGATCGTGTATGCCGAACTCAAGAAAATCAAAGTTGGAAAGAGTTGTGGTCCAGACGGAATCTCCGCAAAGTTGATTCGTGAGTTTGCACTGGAACTAGCGTCCCCACTTTGTGACATCATCAATGCCTCACTAACAGAAGGGAAGGTACCATCTCAATGGAAGAAGTCGATCGTTGTGCCAGTCCGTAAACAATCCCCGCCCTCACTCGACAAACTTCGTCCGATATCTTTGACGGATCATTTCGCAAAGCTAGCAGAACTGTTTGTCTATCGCGAACTTCTCGCAGATATCCGTGGAGGCATTGATGATCAACAGTTCGGAAACAGACAAGGTATCTCCACATTTCACTACCTTGTTGATTTACTACACTTCCTGCATAGCAACGCTGACGTGCTTCGGACTGTCTCCACTGTGGTGGTCACAGATTTTAGCAAAGCGTTTGATCTTGTAAACCACAACATCGCCATAACCAAACTCCTCACAATGGGTGTACGCCCAGCATCATTCCATGGATGGAGAGTTTCCTTCATGGGAGAGAGCAGATTACACGATACAATGGTGAAATCTCGGCGCCACTCACACCGCGTGGAGGCGTCCCTCAAGGGACGCGCCTTGGACCACTCATCTTCCTCGCGATGATAAACGACGCGCTCACATCGCCAGGTTCAGTCGCGAGATGAAAGTATGTGGGTGACCTGACAGTGTGATACCCGCAGCTCTGACCGAATTTCAGGAGTGGTGTTCGGACACTGGTTTGCGCGTCAACTCATCTAAGTGCAAAGTGACTGAAAATCTCCTCAGTGGGACAATCCAATGGAATCCTATTGGATGATGTTCAGGTGAAAACCAACACACATAAATTAAAGTTGGCTCTGAAGGGTTTAGAGATACACACACCTAAATCATTCTAAGTGGTGTACCACATAAGCAAAATGACTAAATAAGGTTCATATATATTGTTACCATCCATTAATATCTCAACCTTCAAATCCAATAAATTAACCAATTAATAAAGGTAAAGGTAAAGGGGGACGAACCTGTGTTTACAGGAACGGAGTCCCAATCTGTCTTTCATTAGCGATTTGGCCAGACTCATATGCTGCCGTGGGGGGATCGCCACACCTCCTCCACAGCGAGTCTGTTCCCTTCCCAGCATTGAATAATACCGGTATCCATTTAACATATGGGTTGAGAGGAGTAATTGAGGTAAAGCGCCTTACTCAAGGGCACGACACGCATGGCCAGGGCACGGCTCGAACCCATAATCTCACGATCATGAATCCTATGCTCTACTGCAAGACCACACGTGCCCACCAAATACTCCCATTTTATTAGTTACAGCACCATTTGAATAAAAAATACCAGCATGTCTCAAACTACCTGTTCTATATACCACATTAAGGTCTGAATTCATTCACTCGCAACATTTTCCCCAGTATTCGTTTCTGACATTTACTTTTTGAACCTTTAATTTAATGTCTTCTTTACCATAGGTAAAACGGATCACCCTTGGACAAAGCACCGGTGATGGGGCTGTAGAAGTCCATACTCACATCAGTCAAGGCTGGTCATCAGTCCAGGCCAAGTGGCATTTCATTGATCCCGAGAGTCCCATAGTGGACTACAGCTGGGCCATAGGTAGGTTGAGTATTATAGTCTATTCACTAACAACAGCCTTGGTTTCTGTTAACGATTAATGATCTCAAAAACTGAAGATGTACCTTAGTCCTACATATTGTTTTTGTCTTGGTTACTAACAATGTTTGTACCTAGGCCTATTACATTTGCCAAAACATGACACCGTCATAGGAAAGTATTGTGTTGTAAAAATAATACTATGGTATCCTGCCAGACCAACCTACCTGAGATAGATACTTCCTTGAGCTTTTTTATGAAAATAACAGGAAACTTAAATGTTAAATTGATTTGTTTTATGATACTACTCCTAAGGAACTACGAGAGGCGGTACCCAACTACAAACATTCACATCGGTTGGTACACAGACAGACGCTATGAACAGTAACCTTAGAATGGCACATGGCTCCAGAGTCTACGTTACTGTGATTGCAAGAAATGCAGCCGACCTCATCACCAGAGCGACCTCTGACCCTGTAGTGATTGATCTGACCCCTCCTATCATCCATGCTGTCGCTGACGGAAGGGATTTAAATGGTATATAATAAATCTTTACTCCCTTTGCGATTTCCATATGATCTTTTAGTAATTCTCTGCCTGGCTATGAATCGTTCAATATATCTCCTCGACTTCTCGCATGAAAATCAAACAGAAATTGTGAATATTCCTCAGATTTACAGGTAGAACCCCGGTTTTTAACGGGGTGACTGTGACTTTAGCAATTCCGACAGCAAAATTGTAGGGGTAAGGTGGACTACTACTCAACTTTGTTTACTGTTTTGACTGTAAAAGCCGTATACTTTATTTTTATAATCATGAAATTGAGATCTGAAATTGAAGAAATTTAGTTTGTCTTTCATATTTTTTAAAGCCGTGAAAATCTGTAACTGACACAACCACCCGCAAACAACCCAAAACAATATGTATTAAGTTGCACGAACATAGACAACCGCCTAATTGAGAATCACTTTCCCCCATGACAGATGTTGACTTCAGTGCAAATGATTCTGCTCTGACCTTCAGCTGGTCGGCATCTGATCCTGAAAGTGGAATTGATCACTGCACATGGGCAGTTGGTAAGCAGATCGGAACCCCTATTTTTTTTTATCGTCACACTTAAGGTTCAGTAGCGGTGACACTTTTTGTTAACCATCTATCTATAGTATTTTTATGTTGTACAAGTTGGCACTGTAGGTTTGGCTGTCAGAGATCTGACCCTGAATTGGACAGTGTCTGATCTTAAGCTGTATAATGTGCAACCAACACTCTGTTACAACCTAACCTCATAGTCATCGTAGTCAATTAAGCATCCTACGATTGGTTGACACACCTGATGACCCTGTGGTCATCACCCGACATTCAGCAAAAGATAACACGTGACGCTTTGGCAAAAACCTAACTCTCAGTTAGCCATTGTCCGCTCTGATAAAGTAATCAGGATATCTTACCCCAAAAATTGAAAAGCTCAAAATATTGCTCTATATAATATTTGGCCAACTACAATCCCAACAATTCATCTGGTAATTAGCATCTGATATCCAGCTATTGTGTCGTTTTAAGCTGTTACAGTGATTATTGTTGATGATTATAGACATCTGAAGTTCCCCACCATCAATCAGCCTACGAAAGGACAGTTTGTAGGCATACTGCATCTGTACTCTATTACCCTGCATATTCATTTTTCAGGCTCAGGGCCTGGACTGGATGACATCCTACCCAGGTCATCGTCTCCTGATGCCACGTCCAGCATCACCGCTAGTCTGTCTCAAATTATGGTAGAGGGCCAGCTCCTGTATGTAACCGTCACGTGCTACAATCATGCTGAACAGTCATCGTGGAAATCATCAGATGGTGTTACAATAGTGACGGTGCCTCCTGGTTCTACGACAGCAGCTGTCATTGTGAAGACCATGTCAGATACTCAATACGAATCACGCAACGGATACCAGTCTCAGAGACACTCTCTCAAAGCATCATAGGTTGGCTTCGTGGATCCGTTCGGAATTCACTCTTATGAGGTCAGTACATATTGTACAGTGTGGAGGCACTACATAACTTGTAATGCCTTTCTGCTCTGATCAATATATAAACTACATCGAGTTACACACTGCTGCGATGTCAAAATAACAACAGATCCAGCTGGAGTAAAGAGCGCAAGATACAGCTAGAGGGATAGACAATTAAAGTTGTTTGTTTTATATTTGGCAACATATTCCAAAGGTTGATATGATGTATCTTTAGTCTTTGTCCTGATATCAATCACGTTTTCTCTTCCCAGTGCTTGCTTAGTGGACCCAACACCTTCACCTCCTGGACACCTTGTGGATCAACATCAGAGACCCACCTTGATTGGTCAGGTCTTAGCCTGGTTGATGATGCAACCTATAGCCTGTCAGTCAGAGCCATCAATCATGCCGGTCTGATCAGTCAGCATATCACAAGCAACTTTGCTGTGGAGTCTTCGGAGCCTGTTGTAGGACGTATGTAATTCAGTATTTCAATTTTCTGTTCACGATAGTTTTCAAAATGGGATTAGTACAAAAACATAATTGCTTAATGAGAATACCCTTACCAGGTTTCACATTCAGCCACTTACTCATCTATCCAAACGAGGCGGCTCAATGTCCAAATGGTGTATTGTCGAGAATGGTAATGACACTGAGATTATTTTAAATCCCTGAATTGTTTCTGCTTAAGGGTTGGTGCAAACAAAGTCCAACTTTCCCGGGAACCATTGTGAAAGTCTCATCGTTCCCCTTAAGTCCACCTATAAACATAACCATCTCACATAAAAACCTGCCTTTTGGTTGATGATTCTTTATGAAACAGCGCCAAGTCTGCTACGCTCTTCCTGGCCCAGTAACACGACGGTTGATCTAGCCTGGGATGGCTTGTTCTCCTCCCCTTCGTCCTCCTTGGTGTATGAGGTATCTCTGGGTACCATTCCAGGTGGAAGTGACGTCATGCAGTGGGTGGAGACCATGGAGTCTGGTATGAATGTCTCGCGGCTGGTTCCGTACACCGACTACCACTTGACATTGACGGCCATCAATGCGGCCGGCTTGTCGCAAACAGTCAACAAGATAATCAGTGCCTAGATGCTTCAAAGCATTAAGATACAAATGGCACTGCTGCTGATTTTAATTTGATTTCATAGCTTTGATGACATCGTTATTTCAAGGAACTCAGCAAATTGTAGATAGTTGTACCAATGCACTGATGTGCATTTTCAGTAATATCATTGCAGATTTGAAGATTGGATGCTTAACAATATTTGAATCTATTGTTTTTACATAAACGTTTAGGTGTTAAATTTTCACAGTGTTATTTTTTTGCAACCCTTTTAATCTTTTAGATGTTTAGCTTCGAAGCCAATGAACGACTCGATAATTATGTAGTGAAATGACCTGACCTAACTTCGTCTTTTTATCATATGTCATAATGGTCACATATGAAAATCATAGAAAAAAATATTTAAAAATATATTTGGCTCGCTCCATTTCATAAAAAAAGTACATTGACAAGTAACCGTGACAATTTCACGTAATTTGCATACTGTATTCTTAAGTTATGTCTATTTTAATAAAAAAATCACAAAATTCAGTTGTCCACCAATGCATCATTTACTGTTCTAAGAACAATGAAACATGAACGTTTTCCCACCGCCATGACTAAACGAAAACTTGCAACGGAAAACATTTCAATATTTCAGAAAAAAAGGTTGACTTGTTCCCCATATTCAAATCTGACAGTAAAAATCGGGCAGAAAAATTAATGTTTAAGTCTTTACTCAAATGATTAAAATCGCATTTGAATTTGAATGCCTGTGTGTAATCTGTAATTCTCACTCATTTCAATAGCTTCCAATGGCATTCCATGGACAGCTATAAAAATAGGTTCTTTTAGTAAAACGTGCATTACTTCTGATTGAATGGATCAATTTCACAAATTCTTTTTGTTTTCAGATGAGTGGAAGAACGTGTTGATTTGAGACAAACAGCATTAGTGTATACAATTTGATTGTTTTTTTAAGGGGAAAATAATCCAGGTTACTTTCTTTTTGACTCACCCTGTATGTGTTAGTGTTTCATGTCACTAATAAAAGTGACTATGTAATACCACGCAAGAAAGGCAATTGTATGTTGTAAGTTCTCACAAAATGAGCCCAAAAGTACCTGAAGCATATTCTGTTTGACTTGACACACCTATTATTTGCCTCTACAAAAAAAATAAAAGCTTACTGATTCATGGCATTGAACTGAAACTGATCCATATATTAATCTATACACCACGTTTTCATTTTACGACAAACATTATTAGAAGAAGACTATTATAGAAAAAAATGACAATAATTCCGTGGTGTTGAGATTCATGCTGTTTATGATGTAACTTTGTTTTACTTTATTAAGTGTTACTCAGACTATGATGAAGTTAGCAGGTCCATTTTTGTCTATTTCTTTTAACTGATTCAGTTTTGTTTATGATAGACTCAGTATCTTTAATGATTTAGAATCAGTATCTTTAATGATTTAGACTCATCATTTGAGCGTCCTGCATTCCGTATGCTGCTTAGTATAGCTGCCCAAAGGTAGCTTCTTTGAAGTGTAAACCTTTATTACAGGGCATACAGGCAACAGTGAGACATCAAGGTGAAATAAGTAAAGAACAGTTTGACAACAGAAAATAGATGACAATTCCTGGACTTTTGCATGATTTCCAGGAAATTACAAGCTAGAGATAAGTTAGTAATTGTAATGTTCAACTAGTAATTGTAATGTTTTAATGTTCAACTATAGTTTCCCATCACATACACATATAGGCCTATACCCAGATTTTGTATGGCAAAGTCGCGAAAAATAAGTACTCAGATTGAAAGACAATAAATTTGATTTTTGCAAGTACACTCAATTTAACGTTTGGATTGTTTTCTTGTTTTCATAAATGCATGCAAAAAAATGCTCTTACTTTTTCTTGTGCGTTTTGCTTGAAAGCTGGGCGAGATGGGTTACAACCGAAAGGAGTCCTTTCTTTTCAGTCATCGTTGAAGATAATCGGGTGCAAAGTACTCAAAGGTGCATGATCTCATTCTCGACAGATGTATAGTTTTCTTTGCACTTTAACCCTAGCCCCCCCCCCCCTACGGTGTGTGAAAAAAAAACAGTATTTGTAAATTGGTGAATTCTAGACAGTTTAAATGAGCTACAAGATATTTATTTATTCATTTCAGTATTTAATATTAAACATTAGCAAATTACACTGAAAAGCTACAGAAATAACTCCAGACAAGAGAACGGACGAGGCAATAGCCCTCCCGTAACTCCGCAGGATCGACAAACACACACAATTTACATGAAACAACAAAGTCCAAAAAAAAAAATACGTTCAGAAAGGGGGACACTTCACGCCAGCATGACAGGTTTAAGGGGGTTGTTAAAACATGGGATGCAAAAAAGAAAAGAACAAATTGTGTAGGGGAACAGTAAAAAAGAGGGGAGTGATAAAAATGGGGGTGAGAGGCAAGAAAAGAACAAAATTGAGTCAATGGTGCAATCGGGGTCGTATTTAGAATAAAAATGCTATAGGACGCAGTAAACTGCACACCGGCTAAAAGATTTGGCATTTTCTTCGCCTCCCTTTTCATAGGCTTGTTTCTGTCTGTCACGAGGAGGAAAAGAGACTGTAGCCTTGTGAGGTTATCCTGTGTAAGGAGTCCTCTACTACCAACTTCTAGGCAAACAAGATAAGTAGTGTAACCTACATCATGCAAATCCTCAACAAGGCAAGAGTATTTCTCCAATTTTCTAGTGTGGGCTTTGTTAATATTTTGTTCATAAGGGATTGTGAGCTCCAAGATTATTATGGCTTTCTTGATAATGTTAACAATAACAAGGTCTGGTCTTTGTTGAGTGGCAAGAATAGATGGTGGAATAGTGGTTCCAGCAGTCTTTTTGGCACCTGGAATATCGCAATATATTTCCCATGCCTCTGCTCTAGCTAGGTGCAGAGCATCACATATGAGGCGGAGTACACAATTGTAACGCCAAGTATAGCGGCCCTGATCAAGCATGTATTTACAGCCGTTCAGTATATGCAGGAGGGTCTCTTTCTTGCCACAGAGACTACATTTTGTATTGACAACCTTACCCCGACGACTGAGATTTGCCTTTGTGGGAAGAGTGTCTAAAAATCACACCTTTTGGCAAATTGAAAATATAAGATTTACAACACGGATCTGATCTCTCAGACTCGGAGATACAAACCAACTTACCCTGAATTGTCAGAGCTTTTAAATGGTTTATCCACTTGTCGTTCATTTCACATTGTATAGACTTTTGGAGGGCAGTCTTCACATTGCTATACCCCACTGGGGTATTATTATTCATTGTTACTGTATCAACCAGCTGTTGAGAGTGCTGGATCGTGGATGATTTCCGAGTGCAGACAGCTTCTCTCTCGGTTTATAGTCAAGGGCATTGTTGACTTTAGCGTCATTCTTTAGTCTTGATGAAAGGTGAGCTAAAGCATGGGATTCGAGGTACAACTATTCAATCGATTTTACATCAGTGAGATGAGGAATGTGAAGGACCGCCGGGGTGGCTGATCGTGGTAATCCGGTCCAGTTCTTTATAAACCGGTGAACTAATGCATCTAAAGCATGGAGATTTACATTTAGTGGGTTTCAATTTAAGGTCATAGAACTTGTCCAGGCGGAAACTTCGTTCAGAATTCGTTGATGAGTTCTTTTGTTGGTCGTAATGAGGTTAAAGTCCTCTGCAAAGGGGATAGTTATGTATTTGGTGTCCTTGATTCGGTATCCATATGATTCGTTTTGTTTCAGTTTTTCGATAATTGGGTTAAAAACTGAAAGGAAAATAATCGGAGATAATGGGTCGCCCTGGAACACCCCTTTGCGAAATTTAAATTTTGATGACTCCCAGTCTGGGGTTGTGACTCGACCTTCCAGGTTGGCATACAGATTTTCGATGTATCGCTTAATGGCCGGAGGGAAATGAACCTGGAGAGGGAATGGCTTATCAGTTTGTGATGAACAGACCAAAAGGCATCTTCCAGATCAAAGAAGCTAATGTGAACTGCCGGTTGTTACTTTTTGCATGGGAGATGATCTCATTAAGTACTTGATTGTGTTCAATGACGCCATTGATGCCACGGATAAAGGCCTTTTGAGTTGAGGGATCAATGAATTTGTTGGCAGTCGGGTAATCTGCGGTCCGGCTGGCGAGAATCTGGTGGAATGTTTTCCCGAGGACACTTGAAAGAGCAATCGTGCGAAAATTGGCTGGTTGTTCTGTTGTTCCCCTTTTGTAGATAAGTGTTATGGATGACGTGCACCAGGACTTAGGCGGAATGTGTGATGTGGTCAAGAGGTTATTGTAGAGTGTAGCCAAGAAATGATGAACGCACGGGAGTTTCTTGAGGATTCCATAAGTTATTAAGTCGGGGCCTGGGGCTGATGAACTGCTTTTACGTTGGATTACCCGTTTCACATCAGCTGGGCGGATAGGATCCATGTCAAAAGGAGTTTCACTGGTTCTAATGTATGGAAACCATGTCAGTTGAGTGAGGTCAAGGTTGGCCGACCGAGAATATTTATCGGGGTAGTAAACATCGGCAATTTCTCTGGTTAAAGTTGGCAAAGACGATTTTTTTCCCATGGTTCTGTTGCAAGCGTATTTTGAAAACGTCAAGAAGTTCTCTTAAAACTGTTTTTCTTGGTGGCGGGCCGTTTTTTTCTTGGCATTGTTTGACTTGGTCTTTTTTTAATTTGCTATGAGTACGAAGGGCTTGGACAAACTTCTGGTGGTCTTCAGTCGAGTTGGTTTCTTTCATGCGTTTGCGGTAGTATTTTTTTCAGCTTTTTTGCATTTTCAAGCCGTTTCGATTTGTGTTTAATGTACCGGGCGCTTGATTTATCCATGTTGAATTCCGGCTTAGTTAACAGAAAGTCACGTATAGACTCGCCCAGTCGGTCCCCGGCTTTCAGCAGGCGTTAACATGTCTAATCCCGAGGCAGCATGGATTGGGTTCAATATGTTCCGAAGTTCAGTGTTGTATCCCTGCCATTCTTGTGGCGAAGCAAGTGGTATGGAGAATCTAAATCTAGCTTCCACAGCAGTGAGGGGCAAAATGCAGAGTCCAGTGCCTATACAGTCGACTCCCGTTATAACGAGCTCGGTCATAACGATAACCCGGATGTAACGAGCACACTCATGTACACATGAGTACGTAGACCCAGTTTATACTGATTGACGCCATATTGGAATGTCCACCGGAGCCGAAAAGTCGAGGTAAGCCCCGATATCAGGCTTATGGGCAAGAGTATACTCATGACCAATGTGAAGTATGAAGTTCTAGAGACGTGACAGATACACAAACAGACAGCACAGACAATCGTAAGGTCAGTCCCAATGCAAAAATTGCATAGGGGATGTAGCCATGGGTGCAGCCATTTTCTTGACCTCTTGACCATCATATAATGATGAAACAGAAATTAACTTAAACTATTCAGCCGAAATTGTGAATGTACTTCACTTCCGTAAAAAAAAAATGCCATAATTGCAAAATGTCATTAACAGAGTATAACTTTATTCAATTTTTATACGTTTTCAGATCTTCTTATCTTCCCCGGTTCTGAACAATACGAGGATAAATTACAACCACTTAATTAAGATCCTACGCTGTCTGATGTCTAATGTATGTGTGTCACGTTTTTGTGTAAAAGGCCTAAAGAGTGTGCACAAAATGTAACCGTTAATGGAGAAATATCCAGTGCATGCAGGTCCTATGATACGATTTCACAGTCCTCTGAAGTAACGATTGGCATGTGGGGGAAAAAAAATATTTGTTTTGTTCTTTTGGCAAATGTGTTTCTTTCAGACTTTCAATTGTTAAACATTCCAACATTATCTCGATAAAAATACTCAAAAACGTATCGTTATTACGCTAAACATAACATTGCTGAAGAAACGTGGGAAAAATGCTTCACCGATGTTTACCACGCCCACTTGGGGTCAACATGCAAATTTATGTCAAAATAAACATTAGCATATGAATCCGCCCAGCTAGTTAGCGGGTGCCGCTAACTAGTTCATTTATATATGATCTGATCATCCGTTAAAAAAAAATGTATATGTCTATGATCTGATCCTCCGTTAAAAAAAGGCAGTGTATACCTATGTGCGAGAAAGATTTTCTTTCAATCGCCCTTGTCTTGAAGGAAACATTGGGGTACCAGCAAAGTGGGAAAAGGTATAAAAGGTGACATATACTGTTCAAATGAGAAACGTGTCATTCTGGCTATCGATACATTAAGCCTGCGATATACAAAGAGCTAAGGCACTTTTCTTGCTCGGTATTTACATAATATTTTTTTTGCAGATAATCACGCAATCTGCCAGGTCTAGGATTGGCCTATGTTCATATATGTAATTTATACACGAGCAAGTCTTTTACATATTTTTTTTTAACAAATTGTCTATTTAATAAGGGGGACACACAGATCACTTATTCATTTTTATTCAGATTTTGAGGTCTTTATTGGGCTAATATTTATGATGAAATTTCAAGAAGTGGGCCAAATTCAATGCATAATTAGGCTCGCGTGTCTTGCGTGTATCAACTATATCATAGTTTAAACTGCGAAATGCATTGCTAAATAATATTTGGGGTATTGCATAGAAGGCAGTACATATGAAACCATTGTGACTAGTCCTAAAAAATAGGCCTATATTCGGAGAACTAGAACGAGTTATTCTCGTGACGACGATAAAAACTACTGACCGAAACTTCGAGTGAACACCATCAAATCTTCACCGAACGTCTTTACTCTTTTTATAATGAATATTCGTAAACGTCCCTGGTTTCTTTGAAAGCAAAAAAAAAAAAGGCCGAATCGAACGCGTTGTCTTTGACTGTATAGCCTAAGTTAGTGGTTGGAAAGCACGATGTTATCACTGTCTATTTTGAAAATAGTTCGCATTTTGGTGTAGGTTTATGAAAAGCTACGGTTCAACGGGGGTTCTTTGTATGTTTCGAGTCTGTTAAAAGTTATGCTTATAATCCAGCAAAAAAATGCAGAGGATAATAGGTTCGTCGGCTTATTTGATGCTTTTGAATCCACAGTACTTTTACTGTGATAACAGTATTGCAAATACCTAGATTTAAAGTTAACATGTGTGACCGTATGTTGATTCGGCAATACTGAGGTTATTTAGCAACGCTAATGAACCTTAAGTTCGTTAAATGTTTTGAAATCAGGTAAGATGGGGTAAACGTTTCGACGTAGGTCAAATTGCGCTTAAGGCCAATACATTTCGAACTTTCCAGCTGGACAATATCACAACAATAAGGTTCCTGTTCTGTTCTATTCTGTTCTGCAGAATCCTACAGATGTAGATTGTTCTTTGTGTGGGAGAACGGGGTATTTTCCCCTTTAATGCATTGGATTGTGTAGACTTCTTCGAGTTGTGTCCATACTTTCATGAAGTCCCTTTAATGTTAAGCACTGTATCTGGGCAGATGCCACTTAACCCATGTAAACAACTGTATCCATTCTCAACCATTGGAATATAGTACTTGCATTTGCAAGCTTTGGAAAACCTTTTGCTTATTAAATGGGAAATTCAGCTTTACATAATTGATTATTAATTCTGTTTGAATAGTTTGTGGGACATATTATAACTTTTGTTAATTAAGATAAACACTTACTAAGTGCGGAGTGATAAGTCCTCTCAGCTAGTACGGGTGTGTAATAACTTTTCAGGGTTCTCACTATCTCTGCTTTTCGCTGTCGATGGGCTGAAAGACGTGGAAGGTTGCTGGAAATTGGAAGCCAAATTCTTTCTTTTTGGGAGATGATAGGCATCCCGACAGGATGCCAGAAGTAAGTTTATAGTTTATTCCTTCCGATGAGGGAACTTTAAGCTGAATGGCTTGGTTATTTTAGCTGGAAAATGTGTGCTTTTGGGGGTGTACGAATGGCTGTTTTTCGTAAATAATAGTGCGTATCGTACACGTGCAACCAACTCGGCCCTATATTGTTTATTGCAGTAGGCGGCTGTGAGTGAGAGCAGTCTGGCTTGGGGGTTTTTGTGTTCTACTATACTGATGTTCCTACCATGTGCCAATGCTAATTGATGATCAATGAAGACGAACCAAGATAATTAAATGATGAGATAATCAAGTTCAAGATCAGTGAGTGCAGTCCAGAGTTGTTATTCCATCCCAAGGGTACACACCCTCAACCCCGAGGTGGAGTCCACACCCCCTCCCTGATAGGAGACAACTAGATCCTATTCCATGACATTTGCAACAAAATGAAAGAAGTATAGTTGCAAGACATAAAATCATGAAATGGATGATAATTTAAAAAAAACAGGTCTGCTGGATCAGTAGATTCTAGAAGAAACAACACAAAGTATTGGCTTGCAAGGGATTACGTTTATTCTGAAGATTGTCACAAAATTTTACAAAAGAATCAATCTGAGTATGTAGGGACTAACACGCCTGCCACTCATTTGAACTCATTTAGCTGGGTATTGACCACAGTTAATTGATTTACCTTTGACCACGTGATAGGCATTGTAAAGCTGAACTTCTGAGTTATACTTAGAATTTTTCCTTTACTGTTGATGGCAAAATGGCTCCTGCTGAGGGCATAGCGGATGTCATTGCCAAATCTAATGAGGCTCTAGCAGAAACACTTGCCAAGGCATTCCAAGGTCTGAAGTTTACAAGGGCTCCAAAATTAAAATTGTCAAAATTCACTGGACCACCTGCAAATGCTGGGGACTTGACATTAGGTGAATGGGCGGAGGAACTTGACTCATACTGTCGGCAATTAGAGTTGACCCAGGAAGAGAAAGTGGGGGTTGCCTTAGACCATTTGGGGGGCGTGGCAAAAGAGGAGGTTCTTTGTAGTCCACCAGAAGGGACAGTTTGGAAAAATTAATTGCACGCTTATGCAAGGTCTTTGGTCAATCGGAGAGTGTCGCTGCATTGACAGGTACACTGTTTGCTCGCTGCCAGAATGATGGGGAAACGTTAGCAGAGTTAAGTCGTGCCTTGATGAGAATCCATGACCGCATGGAACAGAGTGCGCAGGGGCCTGAATTAGCTGCGCTGCAGCTTATGCGCGACAAAGCGTTAAAGGAGCGTTTTGTACAAAGTACGCGTAATGATGCAACTCGTAGGGAATTGCACCGTATACAGATCGAAAAGCCCACGTTGACTTTCTATAAGTTTAGGGAGCATGTGCTGGAACTTTTCCCAGAGTCTGAAGGGAAACTAGCTAAGAAATATAAGGTCAGGGAAACTGTAGTCTGTGGTGAGGTGTCTAAAGATGTTCAAGTTCGGGCTGCAGTTAAGAGGTCTGATGATGTCTTGTCTCAGTTAGTAACTTCTAATCAGTTGATTGTTGAGAAATTGGAACTCTGTCACAGCAGCAGGCAGCTGCTACCACTCAGATGGCAGAATTAACCAGAGTATTGAGTACAAAGCTTGATGTGGCTATCGCTTCCAAGAGTAACAGACCAACAGTTACATGCCATCACTGTAAGAAAACAGGTCATATCTCTAGAAATTGTTGGAAGAAAAACGATGAGAATCGTGATGGGGCAAACCCAAAGTACAGGAAAACCCGAGCCCTTCACCATAGTGGGCAAGGTGGTGGAGGGGATAGACCTGCCCAAACTAAACCCTGATGAGTTGACCAATGATGAGCATTTAGAGTCAAATGCCGTTGAAGTTTTAGGGACTGATCGTGCTTATACTGAGAAGCAATTGCGAGAAAAATTGATTGCCAGTAGTCCCACGGCTGAGATTGTCATGGGAGGTGTGACCACTCATTGTATTTTGGATAGTGGTACTGAGACATCCTTGATAACTTCAACGTTCTATAAACAATATTTGATCATTACTGCATGTTTTCTAGTTCGAGACGATAGTTCAGAGGCACCCACTGAACGTCGCAAGATGTACCCCGTACTTCTTGGTTGTAACATTCTGCGCACTCTTGCTAAGATGCGTGTCACCCCGTGTGGACCGTCCAAAGATGAATGGATGGTTGCTCTGCAGTGGCTGACTTGTTTGGATGAGGAGCAGGACGGTGAAGTTCCTAGGTCGATGTTGCCAACGCAAGGGTTTGTTGGTAGTGTTTGCATGGCTCGTGATGAGACCATTGCTCCGTTTTCGGCCTGTGTTTTATCCTGCGTTTTAAGTGAACCATTGCAGGCTGATTCTTGTGACGTGTGTGTTCTTACACAGGCGATTTCTCTTGGGGTGCATGCTAATGATGCAAGAGGTGAGGTGAATGCGTCAATGATGGATAAAATCCATGTTATTGAGGGTGTGCAACTCGTAGAGGATTCCTCTCTGCGTGTTTTGATTTGTAATTGTGGCGAAACTCCGGTAATCCTTCCGGAACACTTGAAAATAGCGACTGCTATTGAGGCAACATTCAGTAAGGAGGTTCACCTCTGGGAGACTGAGGGTGGGTTGCAGGTCACCGTGGAACAAGTATTGACTGACGAAAATGTAGGTGCATCTCAGAATCCTGGAACCGATGTTGAGGATGAAGCGGTTGTATTGGGAGTCTCTGGTGAGGATAGTCCATCTAGTGCGCCTAGAGAAACAGTTGTTTTCCCTGATGGTTCCTCATACCTGCTTCCTCCTGGAATCAGTCTAAGGGAGTTTAATCATGAGGAGGCCTTGTTGATTGCAGAGTTGATTAAGAAAAATGAGGCAGCTTTTTCAATGAGCCCTTTAGATATTGGGAGGTGTACTCTTATTCCTCACGAGATTAAGTTGACAAATGACGAGCCTATCAGACAACCGTACAGACGTATTCCTCCCCATTACATGAAGGAAGTGCAGACATTGTTACAGGACTTGCTGGAGAAGGGAGTTATTCAAAGGTCTGGGAGTCCTTATGCAAGCCCTACGGTCCTTGTCCGCAAGAAGGATGGGTCAATCCGACTATGCATAGACTACCGTAAGCTTAACGCTATTACACTTAGAGATGCATTCCCGCTTCCGCGGTTTGAAGAAACTCTAGAGGCGTTGGGGGGCTCTCGCTACTTCACTTCATTGGACATGGCACACGGCTATTTTCAGCTAATCATGCATCCAGACTCAGTAGATAAGACCGCATTTAGAGTTCCATGGGGACTTTTCTCATTCACCCGTATGCCGCAGTGTCACACTTATTTCATAAAAAGGGGGCATATGTGTATTCCAAAAGGAAGCTTGTGAGAGCCCATATGGATTATTGCACATTCTTTCAAACTCTCACAAACACCTATGGACACCTCAACAGGTAAAAATCTGCTCCACCCTACTCCCCCCCCCCATTGGACATTAAAATGGCAGCCGTTTTTAACATATCTGGCATTTTGTACACATACATGTACATGTACAAATGGACACATAATCAATTTTATGAGACATTTATGTTTTGATATACAGTGAAATCTCGATAAGTCAAACGTTAAGAGAAGGGGCTGAGTTTTGAGTCAAGCAGGGTTGTATATCACTGTTATACAACTGAAGGGAATAATTAGTCTTTGTTTAACTAATAACAGGAGGTTTGATTTATCAGAGGTTGACTTGTTGAGATTTCACTGTAGATTTTTTTGTCTTGACAACAATGCTGACCTTGTTTGATAACATACAAACTGCAATTTATTTATCTTCACTTCATTTATAAAAATGATATTATGAAATGTTGTACTCGATCATTGGAAATAAAGTTTGAAAATTACAAATTGCAATATTAAGAGTAAAACTTGCCAAACTTGGGTGATTAAGTGAATCCTACATAAGTCACTTGTAATTGGACAACATATTTGGTATTTAATATCCATGGCGTTATTTAGTAATAGAAAAGTGTGAGACTATATTGTCAATAGTTTCAAAATCCAGATCTGGATGGATTACACAACATTTTTTTGTGAAACACAGTTTTAAATATGGCATATCACTAAATATATATATCATTAATACAATTGGTGCCATACTTTAAGATTGGATATATCAGAAGGAAACTTGATACCCCAAGCCTCTGTCAAGAGATTTGCCTAACTTTTGAGTTTTTCGCTTTGGAAAACCATGCTGGAATGTTTAGGTAAAGGATTTGTAGTTCACATCTAGTCACATGCTTTTCTTGAATATTTGGGGAGCCAGGTTGGCGCTTGGGGAGTCAGGTTGGCTCATTGGTTACTTTCCTCGCCTTTCATCGCAGGGTTCGATTTCTGCCTGGGCCTTCATGTGGATTGGGTTTTCAGAAACTATTGGCAATATAGTCATCAAAGTTTCAGCCTAAGATGTGTTTCTCTACTCGGTGGCTACAAATTCTCTTGATATCCAATCTTGAGGTACATCACCAATCATATCATTTATGGTGATATGCCAAATTTAAAACTGTTAAGTGAAACAAATCTTGTGTAATCCATCCAGATCTGGATTCTGAAACTATTAACAATATAGTCTCGCACTTTTTTGTTACTAAATAAGGTCATGGATATTAAATGCCAAATATGTTGTCCAATTACGAGTGACTTATAAAGGATTCACTTAATCACCCAAGTTTGATAAGTTTTTCTCTTAATATTGAACTTTTGACATTTTCAAACGTTATTTCCACATTTAATAATATCATTTTTATAAATGAAGTGAAGATAAATAAATTTGAGGTTAAAAAGCCTATTGCAGTTTGTGTGTAATAAAACGAGGTCAGCATTGTTGTCAGGACGAAATATACTACAGTGAAATCTCAAAATGTCAAACTGTTGATAACTCAAACCTCCTGTTAAGTCAAAAAAGGACGTTATTCCCTTCTATAACAGTGATATATACAACCCTGCTTAACTCAAAACTCTGCTTAGCTCAAATTGGAGCCCACTCTCTTGAAGTTTGAGTTATGGAGATTTATATCAAAACTTAAATGTCTCTCAAAATCGATTGTCAGTTCGTATGTGTACAATATATGCAAGATATGTTAAAAAATGGCTGTCATTTTAAAGGCCAATGGGGGGGGGGGAGAGATAAGTAGGGTGGAGCAGTTTTTCACTTGTTGAGGTGTCCATAGGTGCCATAAATCCATAAGGGCTCTCACAAGCTTCCTTTTGGAATACACGTATGCCCCCTTTTTATGAAAGAAAGTGTGACACGCCCCCCAAATGGGAACCAAAGAATTTATTAGTTGACATGTAAACATGTTTTCCACACCAAATTATAAGGGATTGTAACAAATACACAAACGAAACAAAAAAGCTCAAGATAGCCTATTACACTTTTTTTAAAAGGTTGTCCCACCCCCAAAAGAGGCACAATTGTGGAATGTTTTTTTCTTATGATGTAGCACTTGAGTTAACTGTCCAAATGTGAAAAACATTAATTGTTTTTAAATATTTTTTTACGCGCGAAGCCCCCCACTTTTTAAAATCATGGCCACGCCCACAAAAGGGTCAGAAAAAAATGGCATCAAGTGGTTTTGAACTTCTTGAGGTATCCTCTAGTGATCCTGAGAGTTTCAAAGAATGTACCCAAAATTGCATAGTGGGGGGTCATTTTCGACCATAAGCCCACTGACTATAACATTTAAAATTATAATGAAATACTATACTACAAACTTTAATAATTAAACAGTAATAATTTCTACTAATGCTATAACAGCGAGACTTTACCATAGACTTGTGCACAAACCTAAACTATCACCTAATCCAAGTTTACCTCTTATCTTTTCTTCACGAAATTTGGTGATTTTCTCGAGCTAGATAATTTGCAACACAAACATTCCTTGTCCTAAGGGTCGTTCTAACAATAGGGTGACTCCAATTTGTCACCCCCACATGGCATGTTGCCAAAATCCAGATGTGACTTGCCAAATGAATTAAAAAAAAAAAAAAAAACCTGTCGCCCATTTGTGGGATGCTGTAGATTATATAATAATAATGATAATAATGATAATAAACATCCTGACAAAACAAATAAAACAAACAAACACCCCAACATCCCAACAAACAAACAACCTAACGAACACATAAACAAAAAATAAATGAATACATTTAAAGGATAGATATGTTTGCAAAGGATAGCTGCTGCTTTGAGTATTTTCTGTTGCAGGATGTCATGGGATAGCACACGCTACAAATTGGTTTCGGACCGGGACTCATACCATCGAATGCTCTTCAGATTTGCAACATAGAGGTCTTCCAAGGTTGGACATCTTGTCAAGTTCGGTTGGTACTGATCGTCCAGAAATTTGGCCAGTTTGGCGTCCAGATTATAAACTGTTGCCTAAAGGCGAATATCAGGAAAATAACTGTCAACAGGAAAAAAGCTGTCAACAGAAAAAGCGGCACACTTTTTTGACCATGACCTATTAAATTCTATGGACATCCATTTCAATTAAGTTGACGCGATTTAAAAGCATGATGGCATTGAGGAGGATAATACAACAAAAAGTGTACGCTAAGTTATATGATCTGTAGACATACATTTAACCACACGTTGCGCGTTTACATGCTTGATCCTGATCTTTAGCAGCCCAATTGTACTATTCATATGTAGGCCTACCTGTAAGTGTAATAATATTTCCCATTGTCATGTTAACGTTGATGCACCGTACTTAAGCCTCCTGCTGGTTATGATTTTTCAAAAAAAAAAGGAACAGATAAAGCTGGTTAGAAACATTTCTTGACATGAAATGAATATTGCTAAGTAAATTACAACTTGGAATTTTCTAAACTGCATTCATGCTTTTGATGTCATTGTATTGGATTGTAGGTTGCACATAGTCCTGGCTATTTTGTAGTGTATTTTATTTTACACTATTTTGTAGTGTATTTTATTTTACATTGAACACGGAACACTCATCTTCAGGTAACAGTTTAAATGAATAACTATAGGTATACATTGACTGTTTACATTGACTGTTTATATTGAATAACGGCTACTTCAACAAGTTCATTGTTTTAAGGGGATTTAAGTAATAATTGTACTTTTGGAAGATAACATAAACAATTGAAAAGTAAAAAAAAAAAAAAAAAATCTTTATGCCTCCAGATAATTTTGCTCCAAAAACTACAAAGAAAACTTGGTCGCCTATTTTGGGGCCGGAAGGGAATTTTTTCGATCTTTTCCACTAGGATGGGTTTCGTACTGGCTTTTCGCCTTTTTCAGGAGCAATACTAGCTAATTTGTTTAGTTCACGTTAGTGATACTCACAATAGGAGGTTGATATGTTGGGGATATTTCCCCTTACAGATTTAGATTAGATCTACCCACGGGAAAATAGTACATTTCGTCCTCTTTTTGTCCACGAATGGTTTTGCCACTTTGTAGGCCAGCTTTATAGAAGGTAGCCACTAACATTTCCCCCTTTGTATCAATTGAATCTATATCGATCAGGATCGATTGGTTTGAGAAATATATCAACATTTGTAATTAGTTTTACCTCTTTTGACAACGTTATCCAATGATCAAGTTGTGGCTTATGATAATAATACCTAACTTTGTAATGTGTATTATTATTATGCATGTTTAATTTTCAAAAATTTCAAAGAGGCAGCTTGTGTGGTTTAGGAAGAGTGCCAAAGATTTGTGGCAAGCATGCCGATGAGGTTACAGCATTAATCATGTTTGCAACATTAACTCTTTAAAACAAGAAAGAAATGGTAGCAGTTCGCACTCTATCCTCAGTTGGTAATAGTTATACACAACTCCAGTATTACCCTGGCGCTAGTATTTGTTTAGTTCAGTCTTTCTCTTTTGGGGTTCCACTCTTCGGGGTAAGTGTGTGAGGGTACTGCCTGTCGTCCCATGGGGCGCGCGTTGCGCGTTTGGCGAAGTTGGCTGGGAGCGACGGGCAGTGCCTCAATTCAAACTAAATAAACAAGTTGGGTGAATAGTTCTTAGGTAAAACCTTTAAATTTGGACGTTAAACATTTAACAAGTTGTGTTTAATCTTTGTAAAAAAGTACGCCAAGCACCCATTTGTACTGATGGGACATGGACCAAATCGGTGTGCTTTAACTACAAATAACTTCTTGAGTAATATAGGCATATAAATACTAAAGTCACGTGACAAATACTTAAGTCATGTGACAAAACACTTTGGCTAGCATCCACTTGTTCTGGTGGGGCTAGTGAATGGTTGGCAAGCGTGCCAAGGTTTCGGGCCCAGTGATGCCAAGCATGGCAAGTATTTTGGGCAAGCGTGCCCCGTCTTTAGCTTGTTTAAAATGTTTCTAAGGCAAATATCTTTTAGCAAAAAGGTAATTTTTGGTATGCTATAGCTTGTTAATGTATTTACGGACATTTAATACAGTTAAACATTGACCGAGGAGAAATAAATTAGCGGCTCATAAAATCTATGCCAGAAAAGTCAAATCAACTCTCACTGTGTGGTGTTGTGTGTTGTCTGAGAATAAATAATAATTATTTAATAAATAATGAATTATATAATAAATAATGCATTATATTATAAATAATGCATTATATAATAAATAATGCATTGTATAATAAATAATGAATTATATAATAAATAATGAATTATATAATAAATAATGCATTATATAATAAATAATGCATTATATAATAAATAATGCATTATATAATAAATAATGCATTATATAATAAATAATCGATTATATAATAAATAATAAATTATTTAATAAATAATGAATAATATAATAAATAATGCATTATATAATAAATAATGCATTATATAATAAATAATGCATTATATAATAAATAATGCATTTATATAATAAATAATTAAAAGTGTGCACAAATTATATATAAATAATAAGTTACCACACTCTCACTGTGTGGTGTTGTGTGTTGTCTGAGAATAAATAATGAATTATATAATAAATAATGAATTATATAATAAATAATGCATTATATTATAAATAATGCATTATATAATAAATAATGCATTGTATAATAAATAATGAATTATATAATAAATAATGAATTATATAATGAATAATCGATTATATAATAAATAATAAATTATTTAATAAATAATGAATTATATAATAAATAATGCATTATATAATAAATAATGCATTATATAATAAATAATGCATTATATAATAAATAATGCATTATATAATAAATAATTAAAAGTGTGCACAAATTATATATAAATAATAAGTTACCAAATAAATTATATAATAAATAATTGAAGCGTGCCAAAAATTATATATAAATAATGAGGTACCAAATAAATTATATATAAATAAATAAAGTGGGCAAAAATTATATATAAATAATGAGGTACCAAATAAATTATATATTAATAAATAAAGTGGGCAAAATTATATATAAATAAAAAGGTTACACATAAATTATATATAAATAAAAAAGTGTGCAAAAATTATATATAAATAATAAGTTTGCAAATAAATTATATATAAATAAAAAAGTGTGCAAAAATTATATATAAATAATAAGTTTGCAAATAAATTATATATAAATAAAAAAAGTGTGCAAAAATTATTTATAAATAATAAGTTTGCAAATAAATTATATATAAATAAAAAAATTGTGCAAAAATTATTTATATATAATAAGGTTTCAAAAAAATAATATATATATAATGCAGTGGCAAATAAATTTATTTACATATAATGCAAACTGCCAAACAATTATTTATATATAATTGTCCGGGAAACTGAATTATATAATAAATAATGAATTATATATAAATAATTTTGTTAAATAATTTATTTACACATGGCGCCTCATATTTACCAGGGTACAAGGTGTGTGTAAAACATTCATATTAAAGCTTTATATTGATATAGATTACGACGATTAAAGATTTAAGAAAATCAACGGAAAGTGAAACGAAAATGATGTCACTATGGGGGAGTTTCGTGTATTCACGTTCTTTGTGTGTACGATGTACATGCACTGGCTGGCCACTGCCTGCGTGCAGAAATGCGCGGCACTGGCCGGTCGGCACTGGGCCACGTGGCATGTCAATGTACCGTGCCCCTGTGCCGTGGGACAAATGTTGGTTGGATCGTTTCGTCTGTTTCTGCGTCCAATTGCGGAGTTTTATTTCAGTGACAATTTTCAACGGGGATAGTGAAAAGGGCACTTTAGCTTATATTTTAGGGAGAATGAAACAAAAATGTAAAGTGAGTGCCGTATTTTGTTTTCACCGTTTGTGACTGTTAATTCCAGTCATTGACTCTGCCCCCATAATGGACTCTCAACCACTTCGCCCCGTATTCATTGCCTTTATAGTAGCCACATTGCCCCGATGTCAGTTCGCCCCAAATATTTCTCCGCGAATTTATTATCCGAAAATTATAAACCAGAATGCTATATTCCGCTATTTAAATCATGGCCTACGGATGAGAATTTGGGAATTAAAAAACCTACAAAAATATTTAGAGATAGGGAAGAGAAAGAAGGTCAAACCTGATCATACAAAAATCAAACTAAAGTCATAGTGACTTTACTTTATGTATTGATAACAAAAGTATTCCCCTTGCTCAAAAAGGTCTACAGTGAAGTAAAATTATATTTAACTCCATGAGGTGAACACCCAATAATGCTTTCTCTTTTTGCCACTGGAAAACTGCAAACCATGCTTATCTTTACCACATGCTGTCTGGTGTCAGTCGCCTGGCCCGGCCGCGATATTTTTTATTACACAACTATCTGGGGTACCTTGTGCGCTTTCCTATGGGGCATTTTTAATATAAACAGGCTGGAGTGGAGGCTACTAATTTTCAACTTGGTACGGATTTCGGACTTTATTTCCCTTTTTTAAAAAATCCTTAAGAGCCTTGGATCAGAAAAGAAAAAGAAACTTGCTGTTATACAAGTAGTATCCTACTGAAATATAACGTTTCTAAGATAAAACTTTGACTTTTTGAAAAAAAAGCGAAATCCGAAAGGGGTAGAGCAGGGAATCGAAATCGAAAACCTCTGATTACTAGCCAGCCTGCATAACCACTAGGCAACGGCGGTGCTCGATCAGACCCGGCAATTCGTAAATTATATACTTCGCACGTGTGGAGAGAGTATACGCTCGAATATACGCGCGCGCGCGTAGGTAAAAGGCTACAGGATTGTAGAGCGCCGCTGCGCGGCGCTCTACATTCCTATAACCTTGATTCAAGTCGCCTGAAAAATTGGTACCCTGTACTAATGTGTAAATAAAATATTGGCGGCCCGCGCGGCCACTCACCCTTGTGTAAACAACACATTTTTTAAATCCTTGTGTAAACAATTTACTCCAGACAACTGAGCACTAATCTCTTTATCTAACCCGATAGAAATCCGATGGCCCTGTTGAAAAGCTACCGGTTTTCTTCTGAGTCGGATATGAGGGTGTCGGATTGTCTTACCCCATACTAAACCGACAGGAATCTTGATAGGGTGCATAAACCACTTGTACGGCACGAGGAAGGATGGATGACTCATATTTCATCAAAAAATTGCAAGAAAAAATCTCTGACTGCGATTTCTGGCCTAAAAACAAGCCCTCTGTTTGCGGCTACCTTGCTGTAGGGCACCCCAAGCGGGAGTTAATTGAGTTTTTGCTTTTTCCTACCCCAAATTACCCCCCCCCCTTGTCCGCTCGAAATTGCTGTGATCGGACGACAGTCCATCAGCCTGATTCAGATTTTGGGCGCATTTGTTGCGGAACCGCCATTGGTGACCCCTTTTGAAACGCTGGGCCCTCCCCCCCCCTCAGGTCCCGCCCCCCTGAAAAAAACACTGTCGTGGAATGTTAAGCGCAGGCGCACACATTCGACAACAAACGATGGAAGGCGCCATTTTGAAACTATAAGAAGCGAGGTTTTTAAAAATTCCCCCAAACCACTTGTACGGCACGAGGAAGGATGGATGATTCATATTTCATCAAAACAAATGCGAGAAAAAAATCTCTGACTGTGATTTCTGTCCTAAAAACAAGCCCTCTTTTTGCGGCTACCTTGCTGTAGGGCGCCCCCAACGGGAGTTAATTGAGTTTTTGCTCCTTTCAACCCCAAATTACACCCCCCCCCCCCTTCCTTGTCCGCTCGAAATTGCTGTGATCGGACGACGGTCCATCAGCCTGATCAGATTTTGGGCGCACACATTTGACAACAAACGATGGAAGGC
The DNA here is from genome assembly GCF_015706575.1 of Patiria miniata. Lineage (NCBI taxonomy): Eukaryota > Metazoa > Echinodermata > Asteroidea > Valvatida > Asterinidae > Patiria > Patiria miniata. The sequence continues at coordinate 9,451,828 of NW_024037055.1, forward strand.
GCCATTTTGAAACTATAGGTTACAGACCAGTAAATAAACTTCCATAGACCCCAATGGTAAATTCTCCAACTTAAGAAATTCGGGAAAAATACTCACAACTCACCAAGGTGTTCGCGACACACATCAAATTAAAGCTTATTTCGTCATCTTTCATTTTCTTTTAAATTCTTTGGGGTTCAAGTGATGACTTTTAGGAGAAATTTCCACCCGAAGATGATCACCCCTGAAAATAGTCCTGAAGCCCATCGCCATTTTGAAAAACGATGCCTACACTCCATTGCAAAATAGAGCGCTTAAAGGGCCCCAGTTTCATCCAAATTGAACGGAACTACAACTTCACATACCTGTGCACGGCTTCCACCCATATTGTTTTACAAACCCTCAAGTTCATGGCCCACAGCATGCTCAAATACCGTGACTGAAGATTTTGAGGGCATGCAAATCGTGATTTGGCCGGCGTAGGCAATTTCGGACCGATTTACTGGTCTGCAACCTTATGAAGGGTTGCGGGTTTACAACAGCGCCCTCAATTGAGCTTTGTACGTGCACCTATGTACATAACATTCCATCCCACATTAAATCACTGCAGCTAGAGCAGAATCGTACAAAGTGATGCGCAGTGTTTCAAACCTGACATAATTCTCCGACGAACTTTCTGGGAACTGCCTTCTGCGTTTCGACCCAGTTTGTGTGAATACGCGACTGAGAAATAATGGCATCAAATAAGACCTCCAACAACAACCTCAATGGATCGAAAACTTACGCTGGAAATACGGCCTCGCCTACCGGCAAAGCGTGCCGACGGTCGTTGGTGCTGTGGACGATACTGACAAGCGGACTAGTATACGCTCTTGTATTGTGGCACCAGCAATAAGCAGGTGAGTTCATGACTGTCTTTTTGTTATCTTGTATCATGTGCCAATTCAAAGCTTTTATGGCTCATTTTCTTTTTACTCATTACAAACCTCGATTCATAGCCAAGTAAAAAAAATATCGAAAACAAAAGCGCCTTCGGTCTGTAATCATTAAATGATTCCTTAGATTTCGTAATTCATTAGAACCTAAAACTCAACACCATTTGCCAAATTCGATATCAGAATTAAAGGATAAATTTGCCTATTTCTTTTGGACCGGAAACCGGGACCTCAAAATAACGAACAATTTTCCTGACAAATTAGTGCCGAATTGTCCATGCCCGAGCCAAGGTTCCTTCCTCCATGCCCGATCCTACAGCGACGGGCGACGAAACCATCAACCATTTTATGATTGATCGATAGGCATTGTAAACTAATGTCTTTAAGAGTGTAAATTAACGATGAAAACAACTTCAACTGATTCTATCAGAATGCCATAGACTCACACCCTAACAAGTTCCCGTTAGAGCTATCGTTAAGTTACATTTACGGTTTATTCCTGTTTAAACTTAAACTGTCGGTCGCATTCGGATTTTTTTTATTCCTCTTTCTTGTTAACATTATAGGCCTAAGCATCTATTGTTTTACCCCTGTTCTGCGACTATCTATATCTATCTCGTTATCATTGTTCAAAAGGCTTCAACGCAGTTTTGTTATGCGCCTATATCAAATGTTTCCCCCTCCCTGGCCGGCCGCAGGTCCGAAGTCGGGGTTTGGTCACGTTTTTCATGCCCCTGGGGTGGGGATTCAGTTTGGTCACCCCAAAACCATTGGCGTACTACATGGAAAGGCAATCACTAGTGCGCCCCACGCGTGTCGGAGATTGTCCCTATTTTGCCCAAGAGGTGGGGAGTTTTGTCTTTTCAAAAGTGACAATCCCCACGTCTTGGGTCGGGCAGCCGACCACGCATTACAGGTAACGTTGTTGGCAACTAACGGGGCTCATGGAATGTTACTATTTAAAAAAAAAATGCAATCCATGAAAACGCACCTTTTCCTTATTTGCATTTTCACCAAGGGGTATTTTGGTGCTTTTTTTTGGTTTTAGTGCTTATACGCAAATCTCTATATTCGTGAGCAAAAGTGTGATGTCATATCAGGCAGAAACAATGTTACAGCTATTTCAGCACAAGTTGCCAGAATTTTCTTTTCTTTGGCTATTCGTAAGTTATGTCGGTACATGACAGTAAGCCATTGAGCAAACCTTTGTCACAAATGTTTTCAATAAACATTCTGGGTTTATGATTTGAACAGAAAACTCCTAAACTGAAAGGTTCCCTCCTGAAAATGACATCAGAGTAACAGTGCTGTCAGTTGTCCGGAAAAGCACGGACAATTTGTTTAAATATAAAAAGTGAATGCACCTTTCAATCAAAGTATTAAACCAAAAAGGGATGTCAGATAGGTTTCATACATTCAAGAGGAGTAGAAAGTTGCACAACTTGTGTTTCTTGGAAAAAAATCATGGCTTAGACCCTTTGAATAATTTGTAAGTACAGAAAACGCATGCCATTGCAATTTGCAAGCATTTTGCTCACCTTTGTCGCTTTGAACAGTTGCGAAGTTTGTCGTTATTATAGAAATATCATTGTTTCATACATTTTCACTTCCTTTGTACGGTACACACCATCAAAGTGGATTCGTGAAATAGACATTTCTCAGGGAACGCCATCTTGAAAATCCAGCTGGCCTCATAACTTAAATATCTACTAAACAGGTGCAATTTCAGCTCAGAAAACCGCCGCGGATGGAAAAGTGAAAAATAGAAAGTCCGACGTTTTTCTGACGGCGGTGCTATTTATAAGCTTTAAACTAACACGAAAACTTTAGTTCGGCCACTGACTTTAGGTTTTGTAGTCATAAGATCCTCCTTCAAAACACAACGAGACGTGACCTACCGAGAATGTTTCGATGAATTTGATTGATGTTTCGATGAATTTGAGCTCTACATCCACTAGTGAGATGATCAATCAGATATAACTACGCGAGAGTCACTCGCTTAACGGACAAACTATTAACGTTGCCATCCATGTGTGTTTGCCTCACATGCCTCGCTTTGATTATTTAAGATGGCGTACCCTGAGAATGTTATATGAAACAAATTCGTAACTTTGTCAGGGGAAAAAAAACAGGCTTTGGACGTACAACGAATTTCTGTTTAATAGCTCCATGCTATAGGACTAAATCCTGAAAATTCTAACAGTTTGCTTTTATTTTCTTATAATATTCCGGTCGATTCTGATATATGTCCCCCCACAGTGGTATCAGCCACAACCGGCACTCAGCACTAACTTCACCAGAAATGTATCATCGACACGTGTTTTGTCATCAAATGCAACACAAGTTCTAAATGCGACCTCGAAACCTATAACAGAAGTACAACTATGGGGTTAAGGTGGTCGAGATGAGCCGGAAGCAGCGAATCCTTCACTATTGCCATGATGCCACCACTTCGGTTAATCCTGTCACGTCGGATAGTGAAATATCCAGGTATGCTTAGGACATTATTTGCTGACAGCCATGCCTCTGTGATGCAGACAATGTCCACAGGATGAAGCTCCAGAAATGACTGCATGTCCTGTTTCTTACTACAGATACTACGAACATTGAGAATTAGACCGGAGATGGAATTCCTGTAAGTCTTTGAAGATGCAGGGAAGTCCAAAGGATAGTTCTTCAAATTATTTTCAGGTCCCAATGTAGAATTGAGCTCATGATTACTGCCAAACTCCTCATGGAATGAACTGTCAGAGCATGAGAAAATGGCAGCTTGTACACACAGTATGGGCAGAACCAGTCCACAGTGCTAGATATTAACTCATTGTACTGGGTGATTGACATTTCAGTGATGCATTTCTAATGCCAAACTTTGTTGCAGTCTTCCCAGAGAAGAGATCTCTTATTACTTTTCACTGCGTGTGACCTCGGTTGTAATAGTCTATATTTTACCTTCACCTGTCATAGCGTAAAAATAAATATGACATTTACTTTCGTATAAAGGGTCACCTTTGCCAGACCTTTTACACAAAAGATGACCTCGTGCAGTTCTGCAAAACAGGTTGACTCATTGTACAAAATAAATATGACGAATCTACTTTCGTATAAAGGGCCACCTTTTACCTTCACCTGTCATAGCGTAAAAATAAATATGACATTTACTTTCGTATAAAGGGTCACCTTTGCCAGACCTTTTACACAAAAGATGACCTCGTGCAGTTCTGCAAAACAGGTTGACTCATTGTACAAAATAAATATGACGAATCTACTTTCGTATAAAGGGCCACCTTTTACCTTCACCTGTCATAGCGTAAAAATAAATATGACATTTACTTTCGTATAAAGGGTCACCTTTGCCAGACCTTTTACACAAAAGATGACCTCGTGCAGTTCTGCAAAACAGGTTGACTCATTGAACTTAGTCTTTTGTTCCGCGTTTTGCGCTGTCACTGCTCTAGGGCTATACACAACTATACCCTTATAAAAAATCCACTATAGTTTCACCATTATAAATTTGTAGTTTTACTATAGTTCATCAAAGTTTACTATGATAAGTATAATATATGTAAAGTGTTGTGTAAGGTAAAGTTACTGTAATTTTACTAGAGTAAATACTGCAGTATTATTGTAGAAAATTTAAAGTTAACTTGTAGTAAATATATGGTGCCGTATTAAAGTTTACTGCAGTTTCACATCATACAAAAACTATAGAAACACTAAAGTACGACTACAGTTTTAACACTCTACGTTCTACACATTTACTGTAGTTTCAATACATCCAAAAACTGTACTATTACTTTTTTAAACGCTGAAGTAGGACTATAGTTTTAACACAATACTTTCTGCATATTAACTGTAGTTTCACTGCATCCAACAATTGTAGTTTTACTTTTTAAAAACTGAATATAGGACTACAGTTTTAACACAATACTTTCCGCATATTAACTGTAGTTTCACTACTTCCAAAAACTGTAGTATTGCTTTTTAAAAACTGAAATTAGGACTATAGTTTTAACACAATACTTTCTGCATATTAACTGTAGTTTCACTGCATCCAAAAGTTGTAGTTTTACTTTTTTAAAACTGAAGTTAGGACTATAGTTTTAACACAATACTTTCTGCATATTAACTATAGTTTCACTACATCCAAAAATTGAAGTTTTACTTTTAAAAAAAAAATGAAGTTAGGACTATAGTTTAATTTTTTGCATATTAACAGTAGTTTCACTACATCCGAAAACTTTAGTTTTACTTTTTGAAAACTGAAGTGGGACTACAGTTAACACAGCACTTTCTACATATTAATTGAAGTTTCACTACATCCAAAAACTGTAGTTTTAGTTTTAAAAGTGAAGTGGGACTACAGTTTTTAACACAGTGCTTTCTTCTGTGTCACTTTTTCACCAAAACTCAACAACAACTTCAAATCTAAAGTAATCATATTAGTCTTGTAACAGTTTTTACGTGTATTTGTACATTACATGTAGTTCTTCAAATCTAACGTGTACTCATTTTTCAGCAGAAAAATAAGCCATACGAATTACTTAAGTACGTGTAGTCATGTTTCCAAAAATAATATGCCTTGTGGAGACTTGACAAAACTGCATGATCTCCATACATCGAACTGCATGTGAGGGACACCAAATAATTAGTCTACCACTCGCATTCTGAACCATGCAACATATTGAATATGCTACAGCACCATATCTGCACAACACAGTTTATTGAGCTAAACAGGAAACAGCCCACATGTTACATCATCAAGAGAATCATATGTTACATGCCTAGCCGAACACACACACACAGCATGCATAGTGTAGCATATATAGGCAAGTCACAATACGCAATGACCTTGCATACCAGATAAACGGTCAGTGTGGAAAATTTGAAAACTGCATTCAGTTGCAATAATGCTGTAGTGCTTTGCAAGAGGCCAGAAAAGTTGAGTTAAACTGGGTCAAAATCATGCCAATTATTTGCATGACATGTGTGCCTGATGTGGACATAGGTTACTGTTCATGTGCATACGCATCCATATCCCACATGGTTAGCATGTAGAAATACACTGGATGGATGATCGGTGGACATGTTGGAGCTTAAGAGTTATAGACATGATGATGCCTGGCATGGTATGCCTGGACCATGGAGAAATGCCTGGACTCTTGTCTCACGGAGTCACGCTTCACAATCACAAGCTGTTGTATGCGGTAAGTCTACAAATTCACGTTTGGCTTTTATTCAGTTTGTTGATGATATTCCGTTATGGCTGTCCTACGCCACACTTGGATCAGACATGCTGGATATTAAATCAGCTGTAAGCATATGTTAAAGTTTCAACTGAATGACTAGGAAAGTTATTATTGAAAAAATTGGACCCAGTTTGTGTAATATTTTAATTATTTGTGTGTGTGTATTATTTTTCATTTCAGATACATCGTACAGCATTAGCACCAAGAACTTATCCCCCAACCCCTGACAAAAGTTTGGTCATGTTGGTGATGTGTAAAAACATGTATTATAAACCACAGCAATCCAGGTATTCCATTCAGCCATACATACTGTACATATGTTTGTTACTCTATTAATTTACTTGGGCTCATGGGAAATTTCACAACAAGATTTCATTGCATCCTACTTTTGCCAAGAACAAACTTAACAAAGAAAGTTTAGCAATAAATTATATTCAATTTCAGGGCAAGCTGAAAAACATGTATATGCTGGAAGTACATTTTCATAATTTTACCTTTTACAAGGCATTGCAGATGATATGCGTATTACTTCATTAACATGTAAGCTGTGGGCAGTCTTTGTTTGTTTAAAGTTTCACAGTCACAACCCTTCAATTCAAACTTTGAAAACTATTCTTGTTGATAGATGGCCCATTTTCATTATAAAAGACACTTTGAACAGACAAATGTGCTTTTTGTGGCAAACATTGTCACAATAAAACCGGGGCTTCGTTGTGTTTAAAGACTGCACCATCCCCTTTGTAATAACCCAAACTTAAGTGTATTCAGCTGTATTTTTCAGCTGTTTATTTTCCTGTTCATAACTTTTTTAAGACCGTAATATTTTTAAGGTTAAAATGTTTTGCTGTTATCAACTCGATATACATGAACATGTAGGTTTAATTTTATACAACAGTCTTGGATGCATACATTGTGTGCATGGATTTGTACAATGTGAACAAGTCCTTTTTCTAAGATACAGATTTAAGACACCCTGTTTGTGCAGTCATGAAGCAAAATTTGAGCTTAATTGAAGGATTAGACCATATTTTAATTGCCTTCAAAAACCTGTGCATTCCTGTTTGAGAAGAATGCTTGTGTATGCATTTTTGAACATTTGATTCATGTTTAGTTAAATGATTTTTTTATTTTTGCACTTTTTAGGGTGACATGTCATTTAAACATCATAAATATGTTAATGTTAGTAAAAGTAATGTACATGTATTTAATACTTTTTTGCAGGTGCCATATAAGCCAGGTGCCACAACATTGACGTACATGTACATGTTTATTGTTTAACTTAGTCTCTTTTTGCAGATAACATGTGTAACACAAGTATGAGCTGATAACTCCTTCGTTATATTTTTCAATTTATTTTACCCTTTGACAAGTTCAATTTACTGTCTTTAAACACTTTTTGCATCAAAACAGTTCTTTAGCTCATTTAACAAATAACTGAAAGTGAAGATACAATTTTTTTCAAGTACATGTACATGTATTTGCTCAACTTGTGAAATGTAAATTTTATTTTATTTGTGTGACAAATATAGGATGATGCACATGAAAAAGAAAAAAAAGTCTTGTCTTTTTTATTATGTGTCCTTTTAAAGTTTTTTTTAGTTAGTTTGCCCATAAAATGTTGTAGTCCACTGTTCATCGGAAAATGAAGCAGTTTTGCTGGAAGAATTACATGTAGTGTACGTCGTGGTAAACTGCACCAAAAGAAATGTAGTAGTGATTTTGGAGTTACTGTACAACTACAATACTTGTATTTATTTTTACGGCACTAAATCTGGAGTAATATCTGCAGTAAAACTGCAGTAGAATTATAATAAACCAAAAGTGAACGTCATGTTCCCGCCCGAAGCTGATAGCGCAGAACTGCAAATATATTTGGCAATAACGTAAAAGGTTGTTCCCGCCCGAAGCTGATAGCGCAGAACTGCAATTAAACATAGCAATAAAAACACAGATTGTTCAGCAATATTCTCACAGATAGTTCCCGCCCGAAGCTGATAGTGCAGAACTGCAATTACATGTATACATAGCAACAATACCACAGATTGTTCAGCATTATTCTCACAGATTGTTCCCGCCCGAAGCTGATAGCGCAGAACAGCAATTACATGTATACATAGCAACAATACCACAGATTGTTCAGCATTTTTCTCACAGATTGTTCCCGCCCGAAGCTGATAGCGCAGAACAGCAATTACATGTATACATAGCAACAATACCACAGATTGTTCAGCATTATTCTCACAGATTGTTCCCGCCCGAAGCTGATAGCGCAGAACAGCAAATACATGTATAAAATAGCAACAATACCACAGATTGTTTAGCATTATTCTCACAGTTTGTTCCCGCCTGAAGCTGATAGCGCAGAACAGCAATTAGCAATAATATCACAGATTGATAAGCAATATATTATCACAGATTGTTCCCGCCCGAAGCTGATAGCGCAGAACTGCAATTATACTTAGCAAGTATAGTTAAAACAATCTTGTCAAAGTCTGCTCCCCTCCAAAGCTTGATAGCAAAACCGCAATTATAAGCAAAACAGTACTGACACTGTTAGTTCCGGTCCAAAGCTGGTGACGCGGAACTCTGCAATTAGCCATGAGCAACATAATAATGACAGATAAACTTCAAGTGTAACTTATGAATATATCAATCAGCAAAATAGGTAAGAGAATACAGACTGCATGCCTTTTGCGATTAATCCCTTAAACATCTTGCGCCTGAATTACCGACAAAGGCAGGGGTCAAGGGTTTTGCCCCCCAAATCCCAGAAGCATCATAAATAATGAATAAAGTGGCCAATATCTGAGGCCTATTTGCGGTCTTGGAATGCAATTACCGCCAAACTTTACTCCGTCGGTGATATTGCCGATTCTAAGAAAGGCGAAAACCCCCTCAAAAACCACAGAGGGAAAAAAGGGGGGAATTTCCTTTCTGGCTCCACTAATAAATGGCAACCGAGTACTGCAAGTTCATGATCACTGCGTCAAACACTCTAGAATCGGCAAATTATCACTCAAACATATCGTGCAATACGAAAACATCAATTTTTACCATGGCAATGTTTATGCGGAATATGTGCAATTAGGTGACTACGAACGGGGAGGAGGAGGGAATTTTTTCAGCAAGACAAAACTTTCTTGCCGGACCTAACTGCGTGGCTGCTCAAGCAAAAGTGACCGTGTGCTCGAACTTTCAGTAACAGTCCAATTACAGTGAACTAGTTCATGCACTTAAATCATTGTGGCCACAAGGGGAGTGACCTGGAATGGCTAACCTTCCAACCATCCCTGTCAACGGTCCAGCGGTGATAAATTATTTGAAGCTTCAATTCCATTTGCCTCAAATCGATTATCCCCGCATGCTACCAAAGACACAAGAGACCGGAATCAGAGGCTGCACACTCAGCATTCTTTGTTACCTGTGGCCTGAGCAGCCGTTTATTCAATATGCCAAATATCATGTTCCCGCCCGAAGCTGATAGCGCAGAACTGCAAATATATTTGGCAATAACGTAAAAGGTTGTTCCCGCCCGAAGCTGATAGCGCAGAACTGCAATTAAACATAGCAATAAAAACACAGATTGTTCAGCAATATTCTCACAGATAGTTCCCGCCCGAAGCTGATAGCGCAGAACTGCAATTACATGTATACATAGCAATAATACCACAGATTGTTCAGCATTATTCTCACAGATTGTTCCCGCCCGAAGCTGATAGCGCAGAACAGCAATTACATGTATACATAGCAACAATACCACAGATTGTTCAGCATTATTCTCACAGATTGTTCCCGCCCGAAGCTGATAGCGCAGAACAGCAAATACATGTATACATAGCAACAATACCACAGATTGTTTAGCATTATTCTCACAGTTTGTTCCCGCCTGAAGCTGATAGCGCAGAACAGCAATTAGCAATAATATCACAGATTGATATGCAATATATTATCACAGATTGTTCCCGCCCGAAGCTGATGGCGCAGAACTGCAATTATACTTAGCAAGTATAGTTAAAACAATCTTGTCAAAGTCTGCTCCCCTCCAAAGCTTGATAGCAAAACCGCAATTATAAGCAAAACAGTACTGACACTGTTAGTTCCGGTCCAAAGCTGGTGACGCGGAACTCTGCAATTAGCCATGAGCAACATAATAATGACAGATAAACTTCAAGTGTAACTTATGAATATATCAATCAGCAAAATAGGTAAGAGAATACAGACTGCATGCCTTTTGCGATTAATCCCTTAAACATCTTGTGCCTGAATTACCGACAAAGGCAGGGGTCAAGGGTTTTGCCACCCAAATCCCAGAAGCATCATAAATAATTAATAAAGTGGCCAATATCTGAGGCCTATTTGCGGTCTTGGAATGCAATTCTCGCCAAACGGACATGCTGCGGGACGGAGTTTCGCAACATGACCGCCGCCAAATAGACTCAGGTCGTATGCAACCGAGGATAAATAAACATAATCATGTAAAGCAATACGCAAATAGTGTTTAGCATCGGTTACCCAAAATAAACGAGCCACTTCATCGGTCAGGTGAACCTCATCTGTAGGGTGCTGCGGAGTGGTCCAAAGATTACGGTGTTCGACTCGTGTGCCGTGGTACATGGGTTCGAATCCTGACCGTGGGAACACGGTGCTTGTGCTCTTAAGCAAGGCACGTTACCGTTATCGCTTCGCCTTTCGGATGGGACGCGTAAGCCGTAGGTTCCGTGTGTTGTGCAACGCACATTAAAGAAACCAGTAACACCTATCGCTAAGACTTGGTTACTAAGAGAAGGGGTTTTTCCTGGTGTTTCTTAATAACTGACATAATGTCCAGCGCCTGGAGTATACCTTAATGTAGGGAGATACCTGGCTATATAAGACTCCGGTATTAACATTGTTAAAATTAAAATCTGTCTGATCATATACTCAAACGACGAATTGGAGGCAGCCAAAAATTAATGACTCCCTATATGCATTCCAAAACAGGGAAATAAATGCGTAATGAGCGAAAGTCTAACGGCGGATTGCCTACAAGCGTAATTCGGTACACGGTTATGTAGGTGATGCTTTGCAGAATTTCGGAAAAGAAAATAATGAAATAGGAAAGTGTCACCGTGCGTCTTGCCTGTTGTCATAGATACGCTAGCCCGCCGTGAGTTTCCAGAGTTGCTTGTGTTTACGAAGCCGAAGTCAATGGAGCCGACCTGTAACTCTGCACCATAAAGGCAGGCAATGACGAAGCCGCAGACCATGCCTAGGGCATCCATTAAAAATTCAATGTACTCGGTCATCCGCATTGTGTGCCAGCTGTTGCAATGGAGGCTCTCTCCCAAGGGTGATGACCCCGCCACCCTCGCAAAACCAGTTCAAGAAAGCGTCTCCATGCTCCAACCATGGAGATCTTTTTTACAGCTACATGCTCCTTTTCATAGCTCCATGCGCCAACTTCTCCAATCGGCCTGTCAGGTGGCGAATCTCATGAAAACAGAAAAGGAAAAGTTGAAAACTCCATTAATACTGGGGATATAGATCTTGTTTAAAAATACTGGGCGAAATACGAGTGTAACAACGGTAAATAAATACGAAATAGCCTAAATGTGATAAACCTGTCATTGTGAGGCCCTGCCGGCAAACTCAAGGGCACGACGAAAGGACTGCAAACTGAAGACGTGTGTGACCGCGCTCCCATCGAAAAGAGACAAATAATATCTGAAGCAAGTGGTAATGTGGAACCAGCAATGTTATAGCCACCTGTACTGCATGGCAGAGCATGGCATGGCGTGGTATGACGAGTTTGCAAGGCTGGGAAGGAAATAACGTAACCATAAACTGGTCAGCCTGAGTTTTTGAAATACACAGCTCCAGTTCAAACCTAAATGGCGTAACAATCACAACAGTGACACCGGAGTGACATAGCGGGGAACGCGAACTGCAGGACCAGGGCAGTAAAATGCAAATAAACCCGTAAAATGCAACAAAAAAGGCAACTCGATATAAAGGCGAGCATCAAAGTGATTCGTGCATGCAAACGGCCTCTATATACCGACACAATGCGGCATAAGATACCAAAGTGATGGAGCGTCGTCTATCATCGTTTTACTACAAACTGCTTTGTTACTTTTATGAGGAAAACTCAGCTACTATACATTTGAAGAAAAATCAGATAGGTATGAAGTAATCGAAGCAGGGGCATAACTAGATACCGACAATAAAATGAACTTAACAAGCTGCAGCATGGAGGGACAACGCTCGGCATCAAATTCCTGGCGTGCACGGAACTGAAAAGATGTCAAGCCCTCCAATATAAAAGGCTCGTGCGAGGGGCCGGGGCAATGGCGTTTTGGAAACTGATGACGCTTGGACGAAAGTCTATTGATGATCAAACCATGGAGCTACAACACCTTGGTCAAAAAATCCCTGTTCAATGTTGCCATGCAAGCACAAATGGAAACAACTCCGTACAAGCGATAGAAAGGAACTTCACCTTAACATGTGCTGACCTTCAGGTGTTTTCGTGAGAAATTTCGAAAAACACGTGGTTCTTTGTAACTGTACTGGTGCTATTGTTGACTGTTTTGCAAATAGTAACTGCTGCGAAACCATGGAAAATGCTAAACCCAAAGTAAGGTTCGTTGTCCCGATTTTTTCTCCGTAACGTGGGGGCAAATGCGCTCCCAAACCACTTGATAGATTGAAGGGAACGGGCGCACTCATTAGAGCGACTAGCACCCATGCCAGAGAAATTACATAAAAACTCCAAAATGTTTTTGAGAGTAGCAACCTTGCGAGTACAAGAGTACTCAAGGAAAGTACTTAACCGTTCAAACATGACACATGAAATAGCGCATACCATGGGTATACATTTATCGTAATAAAAATGGCCATAAAAACCCCAGCAAATCAAAATCATCCGGATGAACAGGTAAAAGGCGAAAATCTAATGTCAAATCCGACCGTATTAAAGTGCATCCTAGCTTATCGAAACTAGAAATCCGAGTTATGCATCATCAAACTCGTGTAAATGACGGCAGTGATAGATGGGTCAACGAAGCCGTTCACTGAACTAGTGGTATTGGGGACAAATTAAGAATCAACCGAAAACAGTTGCGTAGGTACCTGTACCAGACCCACCGGTGAACAACGTGAAATTGGGAAGGGCTCAGACAAAAACGGACCGGCCACATGACCCAAGTCAATCTCACAATTGATGTTGCAATGTAAAATGGCTGGGTGTTCACGAGCAGACTGAGAATTACGCGCAGAAGAACTAACCCTTGGTCCGGAAAAATCTAGTTGAAAATCATATAAAAACCTTCCTTCAAACCGTGTGTACATTGAAACTATGGTAATGGAAAACACGCAGAAAATTGGAGCATTCGAATTAGTACGATCGCGCTCTGCTGGAACGACAATTAGGCTGTTGTAAGTTTCGGCATCGATGGTAGCCCCAGAGCGGGACGGCAAACGCGCCTGCTGCAGGCGCAACTGAATATCATAATCTCGCCAGGCATAGCCAACACGTCAAAATGCGGCAAAGCGGATGGTTTTTGCCTATAACAGCAAATGACGAGCATGCGAAAAGGGGTGTTGCCACAAATAAACCGAAGCAAAAAACTAGAAAGGCAGATGTCAACTACTCGATTGATGTTAAACGGGGAGTTTGCTTATAATGAGGACAAATCAGCCAAGCCGGCGACTCAAAGTAAAACAGTAATAATCAAAAGAATCATCAGTAAACTCGAACCATGAAAATGAAGTGACTGCAAAAGTGCGCCGAACCCTACACACTCCCTTTGCCAAATTATTTCCTGCATATTAAGGAAGACTCCACACCGCAAATCATCACATACACTAGTTAAAGTGGCATCAATGGCAAAAGAGGAAAGAAGCAGTTGAATCAGTTATGTAGCGGCCGAAGTTACGAGCAATGGGAACTTGTAACCCACGATTCAGGAGTAAGTTCGACATGAATGGACTTACCGCAACACCAAAGTCGTCATATAGACGAGTTCCCTCCAGGCCAACCGAAGCATGGTGAATGGCGCAGCTAGCAGACGGTCAATAAGGATGCCGCTCCCCAGTCCCACGGTATACAAAGGGACCGCGGAACTTGCGACGTCCGTCGACTACGCGTCGTTTCCCGTGTCCCACCTGATGAACTCCCCCGTCAACCGGTGGCTGGGACTGGAACCTGCCGGGCAGACGATCGAGGCTGTCGCCGCCTTCACTTCACCCTATCGTGACCGGCCAAGAGGCAGCTTGCCCAACAAAAATATCAACTGGAATTTTTTCAGCAAGATAAAACTTTCTTACCGGACCTAACTGCGTGGCTGCTCAAGCTTGCCTTTTTGAATTTGACAAAGCTGATTTCTTGTTTAAATAATTGACATGATTTCTCTGCTGAGAAACCAGGGGTTTTTTTTACTTGGCTTTTCAAACTTGATAAGCAAAGAGTTATTAAAAACCTAGTGTTTCAAGCAAGAAACAAAGCCAGATTTCTCAGTCTAGCCTAGAAACTTTTTTTCTGATTTATTGTGCTTACTTGCCATAGTCTAAGCCAGGGGTAGTGCTAGAAGTTTTATATGCTTTTGCCAAAACCAGCAATCATTATAGCCCATGTGTTTTTGATGTTCAGTCTATTAAAGTCTCCCCAACTCTCCTTTTCTGGCCATTGACAGGGTACTTGTGCACGGGGCCCATACAGTATACGTAGTAATTCATTTTTTTTTAAAAACACGTTTAAGGGTCCCTTTTAAAATTCAAAGTGCCACTATGAAAAGAAGTACATGGGCACTGCTGTAGAGTTTCTAAGAAATTCAAATATGGTACTCGAATGTGTCTTGTGATTTTTGAGATTTGTAACAGCATGGAAAACTTTTGTTGTGTATCTATTTTGCCTGAATGAACCACACAATTTATGTAAAGTAATGTTTGAATTTCTTAGAACATGAGTAAACAAATTATCCTTCAAAAGTTCAATACTGACTTACTCAGTTACTGTACAAGTGTCACTGTAAATAAAGGAGGTGGTACGGAATCAAGAAGCCAGTTTTCTTTTCTTTTAATAATTGAAAATGTCAAAAAAAATACACTTTTTGTTTGCAGAAAGTTCAAAAATGTTGGATGAAAATTGTACTTACAGGTGAACATTATTTAGAGAATTTCTGCTCAATTAATAAAACAGTGAAAGCACCGGAAAATATTAAGTAACATTGAAGTTACTAGTGAAATTATTTCATTTAGAGTGAAGTATAACATTTTACGAGGAGAAAAAACGAGGTTTGTAGGCTGTGCCTACGTGTATGTGAATTAAAAAAAAAAATATTTGTCAGTTTATTTATACTTGTGTCCCTTTTTTTCAAATTCAGAATCATCACAATTTTGAAAGCTATACGTACATGCCCAGTCTTCTGAGAGAAGAAAATTTAATTTATTTGTTTTGCTTAAATTGACGTATACTTGACCTACATGTACATGTACATTTTACACACCACTTAACAGGCCTGGAAAAAAGTTGACTTCCCTGCAAGATCAAAATTTAACACCACTTACATGTACAATGTACATGTATGTACATGTATTATGTAATTCATGCTTCATCGGCTTCCTGATTTTCCCAATTTTTCTCAGCTCTTCCAGAGCACTACATGGTAAAATGTGTAATTATTGCGTAGATTATGTAGACTATACCAACCCTAGTTTGGTGTACTGTACAAATGTAGAACCGTATGCAAAAATTAAAATAACCGTCAGTTTATCTTATGCAAAATTATTAAATGACATAAAAAAAAAAAAAAAAAACGACTTGCCAATTCCTCAGAAACAAAAACGAGAAACCCAGTTGTTTTTTTCTTACTTGGCTTTTCAAACTTGATTAACGTGGTTTTCAATTCGAAAAAAAAATGAATTATAAAAAGAGCCTGATGATTCGAGGAAGAAACGAGGTAGAATAGAATATCAGCAGTCATATCTGGGTGGTGTTTCATTCAGCCAAAACAGAAAAGCTGTGTTTAGGGTAACCCGACCTGGATTTTTGGCGGCAAAAAACCTCAAACTTGTTATTGCCATTTTGCTGGTTGATAATTTTAAATACACACTGGTTTGAATTATTTGACATGACCATAATCATTCCCACATTTGAAACTGGACACAAATAAAACAAAATTATTTCCAATTCCCTACCTACACATGTATCTGCCTGGATTTTTTTTTTAAGTTGTTACCGCCAAGGGCCAACACACCATTTATTTTGTTTGGCCTTACCGTTTCTTTTTCGTATGCAGTCAATTACAAAGTTCGCACATTTAGGTTTTCATACACCTTTCATGATACCAGTCCTGACATTTAATGAATTGAAGCCACTTAAGTTTTTGTTTCTGAGGAGTTGGCAAGTCGTTTAAAGTACACGAGTCCACATTACAAAATAGGGGATCATCGTCATCGTCGTCAATTCAGATTCTGATGAATGTTCAGTGCTCAAGATTTACAAGGGTGTCATCATCATCATTGTTTGTTTCTTGCGCGATGGCCATTTCCTCCACTACAGCAGTTGGTTCAGGCTCATCTTCATTTACTGGTGGCCTTGCAGCTACAAACTTCCATACAGCCCTTTGGCTTACATGTAAAATCAGCATTTCTCGAAGTCCTGTCTTGGCTGCGTAACATGGTGTAAACACAAGTGTTGCATCTCTCTCGACCCGTGAATGTCCTTTAAACAGAGAGGGGTGTGTATACGTGCCATTGTTGATGATGGTTCTGCCTTGCCTTCCGAAGATTTGGCCTCGTAACCTCCCATAACATAAATAAAATCACCAAGTTCTATGGCCTCATGTCCTGAAACGAAGAAATTAGAGTCGTACGAATGAAATCGCACATTGTCACTAGCAAACCGAAGCACATGAACTGTGCCTGGTCGAGTCATAACATTTCCATGAAGCTGAAGCCCACCAATATAATAACAGTTGTTCCATTTCCTATGTATGTACAGGAATGGTAGGCCAAGGGAGGTAATGGTGAAGGCTGTGTCTTCCAAAACTTTAGCGATGCTGAATAAACGAACAAGTTTGTATTTGCATGCTGAAATTTATATTGATGCGCAGTGAGCCCACCGTAGACAAATGAAGAGTTTTAGTTGTCACACAAAGTGAATGAGTGTCCGAATCTTGGTGCGTATCCCCTTTGGCCGGCTATGTTGCCCCATGAAAAAAAAATGTCTCATTCGGGTTAAATTCACCAGAAAAAAAATCGTCACTTGATGGCTGTCCTGACCTATAATAATAATTATAATAAATGTTTTTCCCACTGTCCATGAAATGCCGTACGGCGACGGAAAGGGTTCGCTTTGGTCGGCAATGTATATCTTAGAGAGCGTTGACGATAATACATGTATTGTTTCCATCAGTCATGTGCAGCGATCGCCGGCACGTTCACGTCCACACGCTATACATTATTTACCATGGCGAATCAGACTCGATCTGTCATGTGCATTTTTCTTAATAATATAAGCAAAAATAATTATATAAATGAACTAACTTGGGCACAGGCAATAATTCTTAAGGTCTTAAATAATATTTGTGTTTATTAAAACTAACATTAATTGATTTTATGAGACATTTCAACGATCAATAAAATCATGCCAATGAACGAGCCTTGAGCGCGGTGAGTATGGGAATGAAAAGAAAGATGGCGAATTGTTGTCGGAGACTGCGCAATAGTCGTAGCCTTGTTGCCATTTTGTGATTGGTCAATTAACAACGTTGAAGTACATGTACGCAAGTACGTACGGTAACCATGTACACGTACGGGCGCCGCATGTAGATGTTCATCGTACAAGGCTAGATTCTGCAGGTTTTTTTGTGACACATTTCGTTCACATAACGATACAGAAAGGGGAAAAGAAAAATCATTTCACAAAACCCTACTGTGTATATATCTCGATATTTAAATGAACATTGCAAGCTATCTGCAATGATTCATTGGACACTAATTTTGTGCATAAACTTTGGGAATGGAAGAATTACTTCTCTCTTTAAAAAGAAACTTATATTATTCATCTATATTCATGCTTTCTTTAAAACATTATTTTAAGAATGTAAATTTATTAATTTTATCTACATATTATGCGTATTAAATTGATCCCTGTTTTTCTTTTCAATCATTGTTTTAATTTAAAAAAAAAACCTCCCTAATATCTAAAAAGGACTGATAATGTGACTGGAAGAATTACTTAACACTCCAATTCCGTATTCACTTTCATGCATTTATGGAGGTGTGTCTAAACGATCTCATGATGTCATCATAGATCATTTGGAAAATTGGAAATTTATTTTCTTTACATGATGTTCATTTATGAAAACAGACCGTCACTACAATGATTCTGAACGCATTGTATAATGAGTGCGGACGGATCCCAGGTGCGTAAGCAGCACTACTTGCGACCGCGCTTGCAGCTACTTGCACTGGAGATATGAAGACACCATCAAATGAACGTCGTTCATTGTCCAATCACAAAATGGCAACAAGCTACGTCTACTGCGCAGTTTACGGAGGTAGCGCCAGCATAAATTATGATAAGTGGTACTGCTGGAGTTATGAAACTGGCGCTACCGTTTACGGACGATGCGCAGGGAAGTTACATTGTGCAGCAGTTGACGAGTTGTTGCAAAGATTTTTTTGTAAACGCTGCGCAGGGTTAATCTGAGAGGGAAAGAAGAATCTCACACCTTGAACCCCCGAATCCACGGTGACATTAGACTGGGCTCGTTTCCGTATTGCTCCAGGATGCATCCCGTCACTAAATGGAAACTTACGATGCTCACACTTGTGATTATCATGGCGTGTTTCGTTGTTGTTTTGGAGACAGTTTTTTTGAATCGAATTCAAATCGCACGATCAGCTGAGACAACGTGAGTACGCACCTCGTAATACTCTTACCGAATTTTCAAATTGTACAATCTAGTGCTTAACTTTTGAACACACATAATATATAAACGCTTTATTTTGCAACAGTTTCTAAAAAAAATTCATTCGATTAAGAGAATCAATTTTGGGTCGGATTTCAGGTATCTTTGTAACTAAAACCAAGAATTTGATAGCAGGTTGGAGTTCTGGAACTCTTGAAACCCCGGAACCGCGGTATTTTCCGATTCGTTGTTTCGTCATTACCTTTGGGCGATTTCTTATAAAGCTGTTGGTTTCGAACGCCGGCAAAATGTATGCCCTCGTTTTAAAAAAAAATACATAGATACATGCCCACCTTAAATAATCAGAAACGAATTAGTAATTCAGGGAACGAATTAGTAATTCGTGGGAATTTAATTACTGTCAGCACCGTAAACAAATTCCACCCTGTCCCTCCTCGGGCCTCATACATACGTTTATACTGAATGAAAACGGAAGAAACGGAATGTTTATAGTTTCACCTGAAATTCATTTTTTTTTTGAAAATAAAACGGCTGTTTGAGGCTTTGCGTTTCGTACATGGATATCTCTTTAATGAATCTCACTAAAAGATTAAATAAGTCCTTTTTGTCTCTCCCTTTAAACCTGTTTAAATATTGTTTATAAACTGTTGCAAAAAAGCAGTCCAATCCAATCCAATCCAATCCAATCCAATCCAATCCAACATCCAATCCAATCCAACATTTATTTCCAAAATCATACAAACACTATACATGAGGAAAAACAACAGTTGCGGGCATGTATTTATCAATACCCAAGCAAATACTCCAACATCTGGCTTTTATGTTTAACATCGCAACACCGTCACGCACACAAAATACAAAGTTCCTCAAAAAAATTCAAAAATGGTACAAAATTTATGGTTATTACATTACTGGTCAATTTTTATTACATTGCTGGTCAATTTTTGGTTATTACATACTAGTCATAATTAATCGCTTCATTTATTACATTACTGGTCATAACTGTTCGCTTCATGTATTACATTACTGGCAGAAATTATTACATTACTGGTCGATATTACATTACTGGTCAATTTTTATTACATTACTGGTCGGTATGACACTATTGGTACACTATTTCATTACTGGTCGTAACAACTCCTCGTTGAATTACTCTTGGTTCCATCTTAAGTCTCCTAAGCAACAAAAAAGAAGAATACTCCACTTAATCCTAGAGTCGAATTCAATGTTAAGCTACAACAAACAAAGAGTAGGACTTTTAGGATTCTTGGAAATTTACTCAGAAAACATGGCAATAGCTAAATATGATGCAAACCGAGTGCACAAACCAACACGACCTGTTTGAATTCACAGCAATGACTCTCATACATGATGTGAGTTTAACAAAGGCTTCCCAATAATACATATCTTTTTGATTAATTAAAATATTCCATCCTTTAGTCACCCTGTTCCCCGGCAATAATCCTCCCCTCCAACATACCCCCCCCCCCACTCTCAGAAAACACACACATGCTCGACCCTCAATTTGATGACACAATTAAAGAACAACTCACTAAAAACTTTCTGAAGGTGCGTATTCAATATTTTTTTCTGGATCACCTTTTTAACAATATTACAAATAGGTTAAGATCATTAAGGTCTTTGAACATTAAAACCCGCTCCTGTTTATTAGTAAAAAAAATATTACAAAAGCATCAAAGTATAGATTATTATGCATAATTATTCATTTACAGAAACATATACATGGATGGACATTTAGTGTATGATTTCACATTCTTTTGTTTGGAACGATTCGTTTGACTACCATCTTGGGGAAAAGCTAAAGTATTTCTGTTTTAGTTAGCAACAAAATCTTCCCTTTAAACGATCATCCAAAAGGCTATATTGTTCAACAATACATATGTATTTACAAAAACTACATGTATAAGGACTACATGTATAGCTTGCACCGCCCACTCCAAGGCCTGAGAATCCATGTTTTTGATAAAAAAAAATGCCAGTTACAGGTCTCCCGCCAAAGTTTAGGCACTGTGTGTGTCGTGCTTTTGATTTACCTCGCGCAACCGGCTGGGAGTTATAACCGAGTCATAATGATGTGGGTTGTCAGGACAAGGCCAGCATATAGATGGGTAAAAGCCGCTGTGGAAGATTTGGAAAACCATTCACTATTTTGCACATGCATCGTTAAAAAAAATATAATCTGGTGATAATTAATTTTCATGACAGGTTTGGGACAAAACAAGCACATCACTCATTTGCATTTTCATTGCATAAAAAACCCTTTCAGGAAAATGTAAGCCACACAATTCAGTAACTATATAGACGTGTTATTCACCATGTTTTCATATTTTACTCACTCTTGTTGAAAAATGAATGCATATACATGTAATTAAGAACAAAATATGAGCTTGCATGTGAATAGTGCGGAACTATTATTTTCCTGGGTTAACAAGGAATAGCTTTTTGTCTTTTATCAATCCCAAAATAAGGATCCATTACTGATTACACAAGTCTCGCTTTCAAACGAAAAAAATAGCTTAACTTAATGATTTCTGTTTATCCATCCACCAATCTCTGTGGATGGCACACCAGGATCGAACTGAAGGCCACCACCCATTGCCAGCACAGAGCTCCAGGATCGGGAAAAACTAGCTTCCATTTGCACTTTTTTTTTCTTCAAACTTCGGAAAAGAAGTCTGTTTTGAAAAATTATGAAATAAAAAAAAGTGCATATGCATGATTTCAACAGTATTCAGTATATGGATTGGACTGGACTAAATAATAAACATCATTTTCCTTGGCTGACTGACGCAACAACTGTTCCAAACTTTTCACACGCATGCTTGACATGACTACAACAAGAGCAAAGCAATTATTCACACCAGATAGAGTTATCTTGTGTTGACATAAAGAAATACATGTTTACATGAATACATGAATACATTCAACCTTTCTATCTCACAGGCGTATATCGAGAGTTTAGAGAATGTTTGATACATTAGTTGTTTCCTTTTACAACCAAACAAATTATAAATGTGTAAGTTCCAATGGCCTTTTTGTTACAAAGTACATGTACTTGTACATGTACATACATGTCTGTACATGCATTTTTACAACGCGCGTAGTTTAAGCTCCGCCCACTCCAAGGCCTGAGAAAGATGTCATTGATAAAAATGCCAGTTGCAGGTCTCCCGCCAAAGTTTAGGCACTGTGTGGGTCGTTTCTTTGTTTGACCTCGCGCAACCGGCTGAGATTTATGACCGACGGAGTTATAATTATGTGGGTTGTCAGGAGAAGGCCAGCATAGATGGGTAAAAAACCGCTGTGGAAGATTTGGAAAACCATTCACTATTTGGCAAATGCATTTTCATCGCATAAAGAACCATTTTAGGAAAATGAAGCCACAAAATTCAGTAACTATATAGACGTGTTATTCACCATGTTTTCACATTGTACTGCAGACTCCTTTTGTTTAAAAACGAGTGCATATACATGTAATTAAGAACAAAATATGAGCTTGCATGTGAATGGTGCGGAACTATTATTTTCCTGGGTTAACAAGGAATAGCTTTTTGTCTTTTATCAATCCCAAAATAAGGATCCATTACTGATAACATAAGTTTCGCTTTCAAAAGAAAAAAAAAACAGCTTCACTTAATATGATTTCTGTTTATCCATCCACCAATCTGTGCATGGAACACCAGGATCGAACTAAAAGCCATCACCCAATGCCAGCACAGAGCTCCGGGATCGGGAAAAATCAGCTGCTATTTCCATTTTTTTGGGGGGGGGCAAACATTTGGAAAAAGGAGTCTGTTTTTAACAATTTTGCAATTAAAAAAAACGCTTATGCATGATTTCATAAGTAATCAGTATCTGGATTGGACTGGACTAAATAAAACAAAACATAATCCTTTTGTTATTTCTTGTTATTTCTTTTGTAACATTTTATGTTCGTCTGTCGGTCTTCTATGCTGTTATGTTTACTTTTAGGTACCTTCAATGGTGCTATGTTTAATTAACCTGTTCATTTGTGTAATTAAATTAATAACGCACATATAGTTGCCAAATATGGCACTAACAAGAACAAACACGGAAATGGAACACTGTAAAGGAAACGAAATATTCCCCATGAACTTGTGATTTCCAATTATTTTATTTCCTCAATCAAATTTTTGGTTGGCTTTTCAGAGCCAGCATTAGTCCACGATCAATTAGGGCCTAAAAAGCGATATTAAATGCTCCGTTTTGTTCCACTACATTTTGTTGATCATCGTTTTGCGTAGTCTGGTTCCCAGACCAAAAGATTCCGACTATTCCTGATGAATCTTAGGTCAGGTAGCCTCCGGTAATACAATGTATTACAATTTACATCACGTGACTAAAACGGGAGGAATTCCTCCTTTTTCCGAAACTGTCCGAAGTTTGCCGAATTCATTTCGTCGACAATCGGATAGTGTCAGAGTATTTCCGAGTATAATATATGTTTTATTAACTGTTAATTGCTTATTAAAAACTTTAAAAACACTAGTTGATAATTAATATCCATTGCTTTTATTTAGAAAACTTGAAATTCAACGACGATTTTGCACTCGGATCGTATACGAGGGGCGAACTTTTTGCTGCGTCATGCACTAGTTTGAATTTGACGACCCTAATTGAAATTGTTTCCGTTTTTGCATGAGACAAATCTGTGTCTTTAATGCTGTATCAATGTCGGATTCAGATTATTCATTCCTTCAAAGGCAAAGTGTGTTAGCATAGACTTTTTATTATACCCCAAATTCTAGGTATCTAAGTAATTCTTTTGCTCTTTTTTGGAATAAAGAGGATATTTTTTTGATATGTGGTTGCGAGAACCATTATTTTGTTTGGCGCCAAATGCATGATTTATTACTCCGGAGTTCAAGTGCGCAGCGGCGCCATATACTTGGCGTTCGCTGATTGGACAAAAGGCATGAGCTCAGCGCGTGATACCAACGTGATACAAGCAATAGTAGACAAAAACCACGCCATAAATAAACTGGGGAAAAATCTTTGCGCAACGATGGCACAAAAAGGACCTTTGTTTTGTTGGAATGCTAACTGCCTGGGAATTTCCAGATGTGAGAAATTCCGAGGCTGAGAAAATTCTAGAAAGATATGGATTGCGGAACACATCCGGGGGAAAACCGGCATTTTTAAGCTTTCGCAACAGGTTGACGTGGACAGAAATTGGATATTTTTATGCTGCCAGTAAAACTGAACCGAAGGCTGAGTCATTGTAGCCAAAATCAATATATCGTCAACGAAATAATAACCTTCCATATGGATACTAAACTATACATCTGAGCCATTTTTGTTTTAAAGAGCATTAGACTGAAAAAAAGAGATACCTCTATCCAGATTCATGCAGTGTTATAGGAGATACAACATGACGAATCTTTTTTTAACGAAATTTATAAAAAAAGTCACTCTTTTTACCATTTTTGTGTTTTTGTTTGTGGTAAACATTTACTATTATGGCCTCGAAATTAAAATGGTATTTCTATTAAGATGAAAGCCATGGGTACAAGACTGATACACCTTTACGGCCATTTTTGTGGTGCGCCACCCTCTCCGGGTAGGCGAATTACTCAAGTACGCGGAGACGGTGAGGATGGCTGCTTCCCAATTTAGCGGCTTAGGATGGCGTGCGTATGACGAGCAGTTTCGTCTGCGCCAAGAAGCTAATCCGAGCCATTCCTGGGGGGCCATTGACATGGAGTTGTGGGTTACGGTAGCAGCCGCTGCCGTACTCGCCAATTCCACTCCATCTGCACCACCTAGTTCTGGTGCCACTTTTGCGCATCGTACTTCCAAAGGCGGTGGTTTCTGCTTCGCCTTTAACCAGGCGATGGGTTGCCACTGGGCGAATTGTAAATTCGGTCATAAGTGCACAAGTTGTAACCGTTTTGGCCATGGAGCGCTAACTTGCCGTGTAGGTTTTTTCGAGCCGAAACGGCAGCCCTCTTCTGGGATGACTTCTGCGCAGCACAAAACTGCTGGCGTAGCTAGTACTAGGAACCCCCCTCCGACGGCTTCGCGGGGGGCTAGAGCCAGAGAATCGCGTGCTGGAGACAATTGTCGTTCTTCCAACCCCAATTAAATTTGACATTTTAACCGAATGGCTATCCGTTTATCCCGATGTTAGAGCGGTGGAATTACTACGTGTAGGATTTTCTGATGGGTTTACTTTACATTACCAAGGTCCCCGTGTGTCGCGTGAGGCGAAATGCCTTTCCTCCGCCTCACAACAGCCCAAAATAGTCATTGAAAAGATCAATAAGGAAATTAGCTTAGGTCGCGTAGCGGGTCCCTTTGACAAACCCCCACTTCCCAATCTGCAGTGTTCCCCCATCGGCTTGGTGCCTAAACAACAGCCCAACTCCTTTCGACTTATTCACCACTTATCCTATCCCGAAGGAACATCTATCAATGATTACATACACAAAGACAAATGTGTCGTACATTATGCAACTTTTGATAGGGCAGTAGAATTAGTCATGGAGGCAGGACCCAACGCCTGGCTGGCAAAATCGGACATAAAGTCTGCATTCCGTTTACTCCCAGTAGCCCCATCTGACTATGAACTACTTGGGTTTACGTTTCAAGGGTTGTATTACTATGATAGATGTTTACCGATGGGCTGTTCCATATCTTGCTCTCTGTTCGAAACATTTAGCACTTTCCTTGAGTTCATGACCAAACAGATGGCCACCACATCGCTAATAACCCACTATTTGGACGACTTTCTTTTTGTTGGCCATTCTCTAAATGCATGTCATGATTCACTCCAAGCTTTTAAAGTGGTATGTGCGCGTTTGGGGGTACCAATTGCTGAAGAGAAAACAGCGGGCCCATCGCAAACAATTACTTATCTAGGCTTAGATATAGACTCTCACCAACAGCAGGTTAGAGTTCCTGAGTTAAAGGTGCAGGCTCTTCGCCAACA
The DNA here is from genome assembly GCF_015706575.1 of Patiria miniata. NCBI lineage: Eukaryota > Metazoa > Echinodermata > Asteroidea > Valvatida > Asterinidae > Patiria > Patiria miniata. Next base: position 9,477,878 of record NW_024037055.1, read on the forward strand.
ACTTTCCAAGGCACTGCGTCAATCTAAACTAACATTGGTTGAAGTACAATCCCTGGTAGGCTCCCTTAACTTTGTGTGTAAAGCGGTCGCTCCGGGACGTGCATTTCAGCGGCGACTCATCGCTTTAACCCGGGGTTTATCTCAGCCGCATCACAAGGTGCGCCTTAATCATGGGGCTAAAATGGACCTCATGATGTGGCTTTGTTTCCTTGACCATTTTAATGGGGTTTCTCCGTTTCTGACTAAGGGCTGGGAGTCAAATGACACGCTTGAGCTTTACACAGATGCCGCCGGTAGTATAGGGTACGGGGCGTACTTCCAAGGGAAGTGGTTTCAAGGGAGATGGCCCGAATCGATAGGTCAGTCGCCTCTGTCTATAGCATACTTAGAATTCTATCCTTTGGTCGTAGCTGTTTATTGCTGGGGGTCATTTCTCGCAAATCGCAAAGTCATATTCCGCACTGACAACAGCGCTGTAGTTCATATTATTAACAAGCAATCGTCGCGATGTGACAAACTTATGCAGCTAGTCCGGTCATTCGTCTGTCAGTGTCTATGCCATAATATTTCTTTCAAGGCGGTCCATGTTCCCGATCGATTCAATGTTGTTGCTGACTCTCTATCACGTTTCCAGATGGATCGTTTTCGACAGGCCGCGCCGAGTGCGGAATTGTCCATGACGCCTCTTCCCGTTTTCCATCTCAGTCAGTAACCGACAATTATTATCGCCCAATTATCGACAAATATCCTTTGAAAATATTTCTAAATTTTCCTACACACCAATCTACCAATGTTTTACCAGAGACTTTTGGAGTCATTTGTGAATTTATGGTATATTTTTCATTACTGGGTCTATATAGTCTCTTCTACTATAGCAACTTATCAATCAGTTGTGGGCTATTTTCCAAAGTAAATAATGTCCAGACCCAACTACAGATTTCTTGTATCTGTCAAGTGCGGACACGTTTATTGCATTACGACCGCAACTTTCAGGGCCCTTAACTGCAATTCCAAATTATCAGTCGTTGGCGTTTGGATGCGGTCAACACTTATACCTGTACAACAATTCCGCAGTGTCATTTTTCTGGAGTAACTGCATGGTCATGCCGCGAAAATTTCTATTTTAATTTTATCACTATGTACAGATACAGTTTGGATCATGGGTGATTCTATTATTCGCAGAGCTCAGACGAACATGGATTGCGAGGCACAAATACACTGGATGGGAAAAGGTGGGGCAGTACGGTGGCCCACAACTGTCACGGCAAGCGCAAAAGCGCCGCGGCAAGCGCAAAAGCGCCGCGGCAAAAGCAAAAGCGCCACGGCAAAAGCAAAAGCGCCACGGCAAGCGCAAAGGCGCCCTGGCAAGCGCAAAAGCGCCGCGGCAAGCGCAAAAGCGCCGCGGCAAGCGCAAAAGCGCCGCGGCAAGCGCAAAAGCGCCGCGGCAAGCGCAAAAGCGACACGGCGAAAGCAAAAGCGACACGGCGAAAGCAAAAGCGACACGGCGAAAGCAAAAGCGACACGGCGAAAGCAAAAGCGCCACGGGTTTATTGGGAAGGGGCGTAATCATACATGCCGCTACTACATCAAAAAATAAAATGGGAAGGAGAATGGCCGCCACCAGGAATTCTTATTAATCACAGAATTTAATTCTTTGAGAAGTGATTTTATGGCTGAGAAAATAGCAAGGAAAACCGGTCAGTGAAGCAACGTTCAGGGACTGATAAATCGTCGATATTAATTTGTTGTAGGATGATTCCAAGATTATTCCAAGAGAGTTCCTGCCGTGAATCAGAGTTTATAAAGGAGAGGGAAAGTAGGACTCGCTATATCAGCACCATCAGTGCCGTTATAGGGATGCAAACAATTACGAGGACGGGAGGCTCTGTGAGCTGATGTATTTTAGAAGACTTTTTTTTCTCCTTCCGACTAGCATGCAGAGAAGAGTTCCGTTACTTTGAGCCTTAGTTCACAGGTGTGTATACCAGTGTAGGCACGCAAGTGAGCTGCCCAGAGTGTATGAGTTAAGTTTTTTTTTCTTTTTCAGTATATCATACACATCTAGGAAGTCGATTAAGGCTCTCCTGCAGGGCTGCGGCAGTGGGTGGATAAGGCTTGTCAACACGTAACTCGCCCGTGGGCCCATTAGGTTAGAAATTCCCAGAGAGCGGGAATTTCAAAACTCTTCCCAGAACGTTGCTTGCACTGACCGGTTTTCCTTGCTATTTTCTCAGCCATAAAATCACTTCTCAAAGAATTAAAGTCTGTGATTAAAAGAATTCATGGTGGCGGCCATTCTCCTTCCCATTTTATTTCTTGATGTAGTAGCGGCATGTATGATTACGCCCCTTCCCAATAAACCCGTGGCGCTTTTGCTTTCGCCGTGTCGCTTTTGCGCTTGCTGTGGCGCTTTTGCGCTTGCCGTGGCGCTTTTGCGCTTGCCGTGGCGCTTTTGCGCTTGCCGCGGCGCTTTTTCGCTTGCCGCGGCGCTTTTTATTTTGCCGTGGCGCCTTTTCTTTTGCCGCGGCGCTTTTTGTTTTGCCGTGGCGCTTTTTCTTTTGCCGCGGCGCTTTTTCTTTTGCCGCGGCGCTTTTTCTTTTGCCGTGGCGCTTTTGCCCTTGCCGTGGCGCTGTTGCGCTTGCCGCGGCGCTGTTGCGCTTGCCGCGGCGCTTTTGCGCTTGCCGTGGCGCTTTTGCTTTTGCCGTGACAGTTGTGGGCCACCGTAGGGCAGGGATAGGCAATTTTCTCCCACTGTTAAGCCGCCTTGACGCTATGGCTCATGGCGTGGCTCCTACCGTCGTAATAATACACCTAGGTACTAATGACCTTGTTTCCATTGATACTTTTTGTATGCGCCAGCGTATTAGGTTACTCATGGAAGAGTTCAGGACTCGTTATCCATCTGTCTGCCTGGTTTGGTCCGATATTCTACCAAGGCTCTTTTATTACGGCGCACAGTCCAATGCCGGTATCAATAAAAAACGACTCACATTGAATAATGGGCCAGGGCTATGGCTTACAGACTGACTGCGTACATTTTACATCATCCTCAGTTTGAGTCATGTCCTTCTCAGCTTTTCCACTTTGATGGAGTTCATTTGTCCCTGGAAGGTACTCGGTTATTTAGGGACAACCTGCAGTCTTGCATAAATGGTCTTTTGCGTAATTTTTATTTTTAAAGATGACTACATTTTCATTTCCCTGGACTGCTCGCTTTGGGGTGGCTGTCCTTCGTCCCTTGGGCCGCGCCCTAGTGCGCGGGTGGCGCCGACTGTGGTCGTGGGACAGGGTTCGGCAAGCCATATTCCAGGGTCGCTGAGCCTGTCCAGTGAAATGTGATGACATTTATTTATAATTGTTTAATTCCAAACCTTTACAACAATAACCCAACAATAACCCAGCCTGTGCCGGCTAGGGTTTGCTTCCACGAAGTCGGTTCCAACCGCGAAGCATTCCAGTTATTTATGCCAGCGAACTTTGTGTTTCAATTAAGGCAATTACTTTAAAAGTTTCTACAAGTGTCCTATCAATTTCGGAGCAATTTAGAAGGGGCGTGGATATACCACATGTGGTTTTCGGAGTGGGGGACCGTTATTACCCCAGGTACGGTTTAAAGTGGATCCGGAGTGGGGGCCCGGTTATGTACCCCAGGTTCGGTGGGCCTGACCAACCCAATGGTTTGTAAGAGTCAGTTTGCCCAAAGGATTTCAGCAATGAAAGACTGGTATCTGGCCGTCTATTTATGTTGGTGGTGCATAAAACGGAAAACAAAACATGCTTTGATTTGGCATGAAGATTTAATAAACACATTCAGGCTGCGGCAAATCCAATTTATTGGTTAATGATGTTTTGATTGTGCATGTATTCGTGTCTGAGTGTAATCAATTTTATCGACTGAACGATAAAATATCTTACACGCAGCACGAATGGTTTTTATGTTAATGATTTATTGGAGATCATGAATAATGCATTAATGAGCGGATTGGCTAGCCCAGCAGCAACGTGGTTAGACAGAGGCAAGGTGTGGGCTGTTGTCACGTGGTGAAGACCACTTCGTTGCAGTAACTGAATGTGGAAACATCGTTATCCCGCCTTCTCCCCTTCGCCGCCTTTAAGTATTAATTATCCGAAGTATTCGGATGTAAGTGCTCCGAAGACTTTTGCTGCCACTTAGCGGTTTCTCGGCGCTTCTTTGCGGAGTTTTTCCCAACGGGATTTTGACTCTTCATTTTGGCAAACAGGAAGAGTGGGTTTACCTTGAGGGTTTTTCACTCCGCAAAAAGTGTGGGAAAGCGCGACTGTGGTCGTGGGACAGGGTTCGGCAAGCCATATTCCAGGGTCGCTTAGCCTGTCCAGTGAAATGTGTTGACATCTATATATATAAGAGAGAGTTTAACTCGGCCTCCGAGACGATGTTTGCTCATGAAAGGATCCGAGACCGCGGGCTCCCGCGGCGCCAAAATCGCTCCACGTCCGTGGAAAAATGCGGAGGGTGTCTTCCGCCGGGTCGGACGCTTCGGGTCGTCCTGATTTTCCCGTACGGACCGGCGATCCGTTTAGTCGATTTTTCGTGACTGCGTTTTGCGCAGGAATTTGCCGTCGTGTGCGCTTTTACGTTGACTGCCTGGCCGCCCCCTGTCCTGGCTTTTTCTGCGTGTCTAGACTGTGCGAGGTCAGCGAGGTCAACGTAGGGGTTGCGTTTACGTGTTCTACTCGGCCGTTCTGCAAAAGCGTTCACCAAATTGTGGATGGGGTGACCTTGGTAAAATATTTTTTCTCCATGGTGCGTGGCCACCAAGTGCTCCTATTCTTTCATATGCTTCGCTTGCCGCCCCTGCGCCGAGTGCAACGAATACTCAGAAGGACTACACATTAAGTATGCCTTGTGCGGTCTGACAAATCGAAAGTCTACACTGCGTAGTATTTCCGGGCTATGCAAAACTGTCGATGGCAACGCGTACTGCAGCCTGCTCCACACCCTGGAAACGAGGTTGGGTCTACGGTGCTCGCTATTTGAAGCGCAAGCATGTGACGTGATAGAGTGCTGTTGCTTCCATAATGTGTTTACAGCTCCATGCTTCCACCACCAAGGCTGAGCGTTGTGAGTTCGCTGCCTGCCACGTATAATCATGGAGGAATAAGAATTCCTCCATGGTATAATTCAGTGTCGTGTTATAATTTCGGGGGCCTGTTTTGGGTCAACGAAGGATCGCCGCGGTCTCGGATCCTTTCAGAAGCAAACATTTCTCGGAGGCCGAGTAAAACTTGCTCTTATATATAGATGGTTGAACCAACTTGAATCGCAGACGGTCTCGCAAATTGTAAGAAGTTCAAGTTTACGTTTGTTGAAGAGTCCAATACTAAAACTTAATTATGACCTCCCTCCATGATTCAGACCGTTTGTAATTTTTTGGTAACACTCAACATTTTCATTTTAAATGACACCTTCACGTTTTATTGCATTATGATTTATTGTCAAACTGTACAACCAGCCTTCGCCTGTGTACTACAGTAACCTTTTCACTACGTTTTCCAAATGCGATTGCCTCACAAAAAGCCAATTTAACAGACCAACGGCAACATTTACAGACAGTTGCCATGGTACATAATTATCATGTGCGTAAATCGACGGGGGACAGGGGACCCCCCCCCCCCCACACACACACACACACACATTTTGAGGGGGGACATTGTTTGGTCTCCCCCCCCCCCCACACTTTTTCTTCCCCGAATAAAAATATTGTAGCCTACAATAATGATTCTATTGCTCAGAATACATGTAGCTGATTCAATTACTCAAAACTCAAAACTTTCACAGATGATCTTTCGCTCAAATTGGTTTTAGTGATCAGAAATTGCCTCAGATCACACCACAGAAATTGCTATTCTTTAACTGCATGTCTCACCAACTATATCCCCCATTTACATTTAACTCCCCACATTTTCATCCCCAACACTACGCCCTACCCGATCTATGATCGGGTAAACCAGCTTGTTGATTTATAATTGTTTAATTCCAAACCTTTACAACAATAACCCAGCCTGTGCCGGCTAGGGTTTGCTTCCACGACTAACGGTTAAGGTACCTCGTACATCTTTAATAAGGGCAGGTTTGTGACGGTTGGTGAATACAGTAGAGCATTACCCAACGACGACGACAACGTTATTTACGGCGGCTACCACGGTCTAGATAATCTAAAAGACTGGAAGCCGTTAAGTTCCTTGGACGGTTATTTACGTCGAACAACACGAATCGGTACAAAAGGCTTGGTTAGATTTTATACCCGACACGAGTTCGTTTACCCCCACGGGGACTATCAAAATCAACGAATCGATCAAATCTTACGTGTACACTTTGCCAGGCGGTGCTCAGAGACAATTCAATGTTATCGTAGAAAACATCATCAACGCGGGAGACAACATGGAAACGAGTATCGATCAATTTCAAGACTCGTTGCAGCATGCTAGAACGCTTTTAAATTTTGTCGTGAAATCGGGTTTGTATCTCATTCCTTCCGATATGAACCTTGGGGTAGGAACGCACGACGGATATAACAACCATCTTCAAATAGCTACCCCGAGTATGAAAACTGGTTTGGTGCCGGATTTAAACTCGCAACCTCAACCGGACGACTCCTTCGCTGACACTGATGGCACCGATGATGTCGCAGTACCAACACCCCCGGAGCCTACGACGAACGATATTTTATCACCAACACCTACACATTATGAACCAATTATACAACCAACGTCCCAGCCCACTAAACTACAAACTCACCAAGACGAAATTAAAAAATTCACCAAGACGAAAAACTGTTAGACAGTAAGCGGGTAGCCATTCAGAAGATGAAAGGCTGTGGACTACCTGGCGTTATGACTTTTTAAAGATTTGTAATAAGCATGCTTCTATGAAAACGGTCAGAGTTAAGAATAGATATTGTCCTTGGATGACCCCGGACATTGTTAAGCTCAGGTACAAAAGGGATTTCTTAAAATCTCTCTCTATATCTAATGGCTGTACAGATACATTGAATGAGTACAGAAAAGCCAGAAATCTTGCCACCTTATTGACAAAAAGAGTTAAACTTGAGTATTTCGATCAGGTGTCTGCTAAAAATGTAAAGACCCTAAGAAGTTATGGCGAGAAATTCACAAAGTCACTGGTAATAGCAAATTCGTCAACTTTGCGCATCCTGATCTTAATTGCTCTGAAATGAATGATTTGTTTCACTGGCATTGGTAAAAAAAATTGTTAACTCCTTTAAAAAAGCTCCTCTTATTTGGAAGAACCCTGAATGTGTTCATACTCTAAGTTTTAATCATGTACATGAGAAGTCCATTTTGAAATCTCTACATCATCTGAGTATTGACAGTAATCTTGATGTTTGGGACTTTGATACTAAACTTCTCAGGTTAGGTGCAATATATATTCACAAATCACACGGCTTGCGCTCTCATCGAGCGCAGGCCCCTTTGTGAAAGGTCACACCGCGGTCACACATTGAGTGTCGAGATGGGCGAAGTAACTTGAGCGCGCGCTGGGAGTCAGCTAGTGGATGTCTGGTCTGCATCGGTTGTCAGGCGGTCATGAGTTCATTGCTCAGGTTGCCAGAGCGCGCGCAATGCCAGAGCACTGGCACAAAGACCGCTCACTTTCGGTTTGGTTTTCGCTTGATACAGTCAATGATTGTCGGGGCTCTCGTTCACGCTATGTTTTCCAGGATTTTAGTGTTCAGAAAATCGACTTATTTAATTGCTACTCTTCAACTGAAATCGGAATGACAACAGCAATAACATGGAACGAGAATTTGCCCGACTTGAAGCAGATCGCCCCACTTAGGCGACCGCCCAACTGGGAGGAGGTGGAGTCCCATACGTATCGAAACGTTTTGGCCGAGGCGACGATTCCGAAAGCTTGTCATGATGATGATCCGGTCTGGAACGATATTGCGTAGGGGCTAGACGAGCGAGCATGGGCTAGCAACGCCGACAGAGTGGGTCAAGGTACTGGACTCAGACATCACGACATCGAGTCTTCCTGCAGTGCAGTGTGCTTTCCCCTCCCCGGCCGAGCACGGGAACCCGAGACAAACGGCGTGCTCACCGTTCCACCGGAATCGGGCGTGACCGGACCACGGCGTTACTTTGACAACCGGCGGCGGGCCACAAGTCCTGAAGTCCGTGGAGTGTCTTCTCATGCATACCGGGTGAGCAGATTCCTTTACCACTGTGTAATACCTGAAGCTCAGATAACAATGGGTGTCGGGCCGAGTTGACTGGGCATGTTCGTGAGTTTCCGAGTGTCCTAGAATTAGCGCACACTCCAATTAGTAAGCAACATGGTCAGACCTACCCTCCTTTTAGTGGAGCTGGGGAACGTTTTGCATGCAGCTTTGCTTAGTACTTGCTGGTTTCCCTGTTAGTGTCTTGTCGAAATGCCAGGTGAGAATCAGGGATTGCAAATCTTACCACAATCAGAATAACGTAGAGCAGACGTTAAGATGAAGGGGAGTGGGGATTTTATTTGGCCATGTGAGCGCTCGTAAGTTGTAAGTGTAGGGCAGACAAACTACGGGTAATCCCTACAGAGAAGGGCTTAGGTTTCAACACAACTTGAATGCCGCATACCAATGTATGAGACATACATGACATAACGTCACCAAAAGTTACACTTTATCAACGACGATGAGAAGTGAAAAATTGTAGAGCATGGCAAGTTTGAGAATGAGGGGGAGTTAGATAGACATAACTAAATGCCAGGTTCCATAACATTAACATTTTACTAAGATAGTACCTAAGCAAAAACTGCCAGCAACAAATTGGATTTGGTTGTCGGATAGTTGCTGCAGGCGGGCTTGGGTGCTGTAGCTTGGGGCTGCAAGAGAGCAACCGTCATCTCACTAGGTACCATTGAGCAAACGGTGGGGGCATAGTCTGATAAGGATGTATGCAGAAATAAACGCGTAAATTGCACAATGTCTGCATGCCCATTGATGACGCCTCAACAACATCATCAGGGTTTTGTCAGGGAAAGCAAGACATTATGTGTGTGGGGAGAGAGCTCAAGAGGGGCACATTTAAAAAGAAATAAATTAATCAATTAGTAAATAAAAGGGGGAAAAAATAGGTCCCCAACAGGGATGCCGAAAGCTTTCGCGTGCAGTTCTTTGAGGATTGCATCAAAAGATAGCAGAGGTTATTTGATAGAACTATTGTTGCCAATTTTATTGCTCCCATAATTGCAAAGGCCATGGTGCCAATGGCGTAGGCTATAGGGAGGCGGGAGGGGCGCCACCAAACACGAATACGTTTCACTTTGTCCAGTTCCTTGCTAGTAGTTTCAGATAAAGGCAGGCACGCGGGAGCCCCCGGTCCCTTCCCTTTGGTGGGTGAAATCCACGGTCGCGGAAGATTAACTACATAAGTACATAAATAGATAAATAAATAATTGAATCAGTACTAGGCCCTACATACGAGCAATTGTCATTAGCGTGTGCACCTTTTGGCGCCACTCACGTGTCAGTCGAAGTTCTGCCTAAGAAAATTAATTGAACAGAGTATTAAAGTGAGTTGGCACTGCAACCGGCCATATTGTGGGTCATACTCATAGTCAACGATGGGTTATTAATTGTTAATCTGTGACAAGATGTGAATTGCCGTAATGGTTACTAGGTCCCTCACAAAAACTCTGTTTTTGATCCACATACAGGGTGCACCCCGAGAATATGGCAAGCGGCGGCAGCCCCATCCCGATGAGTTAAGGTCGGCGGGGCCGGCCACAGGACCGGTGACTTGCAATGGGAACCATTAGTGCAGTCTGCAGATTCCTTGCTTTGGAAGGAGTAGTGGGTGTTTCACCAGCACTTAACACAGAACTTGCAGACCAGGCTGTGGGGAGTCGAGGCAAAGCGTTGCCGTCAGATTGTCGGACATATTTTGTGCGGACAGTATTGTGTCGTTGCCCAATCCCTACATACACGGTGGTTTTCGAATGTCGCGGGCGATTGACGGACAGCCTCTGCTAAAAAGCCTCGGGGCTTAACCTGACAGGTCTACGGAGGAGTCGGACATTTTTCATCACGGTTTGATTGGTTGCACGCCGCGCAACAAACCCTCCTCAAGTCGAACTCTTAAAGGGGCTTACGGACTTGTGCAGCCCATGCGGCAGACTATATATAAACTGTTTTAGCCCAAACACGTCCGGTACCCTTCAGCACCGGCAAATTTGGGACACAGTGAAGGGGACAATTACAGGCAATTGTTATGCCGTAATTCAGCGGTTTGTAACACTCTATACGGAGTATCAAATGGTTGTTGAATGTAGGGACAACGGGGTGTCTATGGGGGTAACTTAATTTGTTTCAAGGCTAACGTGTGCTAAAGCAAGATCACCCACACGCACACTTACACATCACAGGACGTTGAGCCGGCTATTATGTTGAAGTCTTACGATTATTGTAAATGCAGGAATGGTGTTTGCATCCAATATTGTATGAAGCCCCAAGCATGGCGGTGAGCCGCCCGGTCGAAGTTCGTTGACTGAGATACATGTACGTGTAGTAGCTTACGAGGTATATAGGGTGATATGGAACTAAATACTTAAGACTATTACCGCACACGCTCATTAAGAGCATGCAGTCACAGAATATTCTCCAGATCGTCAAGGCATATAGTAGCGGCATCATACGAGTATATGCCACATGTATGTTATTAACAGTATTGTGGGTGGCTCCCGAAACACGTAACCGATCATGACTTAGGGGTTGTCCCCAGTTGAAGTAAAATTGCAGTTAACGTCAACGCATGAGTTATCATATGAACCATATATCATGTAAAAACAGTGTTTAGCATTTAAACACATCAGAACGTGTCTAGAGTTTAAAACGTTTAGGAATGTGTTTCAATTCTAAACGTCTACCTTTTGTTAGTATTGTGAAACTAAACGTGTTTACGTTTTGGACATGTGCTTAGGATTGTTATCTAAATGCGCTTAGGAAGGTGTTTAAATGCTAAACATATTATTCATTGAACAGGTCAAACGGATAATGCGTGTCACAGAACAAGGACATCTAAACATGTCATGGTGCTAAACGTGTGGAAAAAGTGGGTGCAGAATAAGTGTTAAGAAATGTGTTTAAATCCTAAGCACCATTTTTACAGTATACTCTTGTGAATGGGTGCCTGCAGTACACTGAAGTGGAGTACCAGTCATATGTGCGGGTTACTAACACGGTCGGTCACTACAATTATGGTTTAATTAAGTGTTGTCTTCAATGGAGTCACATACTCACGTTGTATACGCAAACCAGGTTGATTGCATTACTGAAGTTGTAGTCGATCATTTAGGGATACCAGGTTGGTTAGAGACAATTCGTAGTGTAGTAGGGCATATGACTATGGAAGGGATTATACTTATTTTGCTACTGAATTGTGATTAATTAATAATTGGCACACCAGCCGATTGGCGACAAAACATGGTAGTTGATCATGCGGAAGTTGTATTAGAACAAGAGGTGTAACACATAATTGCAGTCGATCGTGACTTAGTGGTAAACCAGGTTCAAGTTGTAATCAATCCCGACTTATTGGGTAAACCCAGGCTTGTTACGCCATCAATCGAGCAGGTATTACGGTTACACTTGCGGTCGATCATTTGACTGATTAATCAATTATTATGAACAGTCGTTCAGGATTTGATGGCAAACCAGATTATAACAAAACTGTATTCGAAGTCAATCATGAGGCATTGCTGAACCAGGTTGGTTAAAAACAAGTGGTACGTTGCCGTTCAGGCCTTAGGTGTATTGGTTGTTATACATTATTCGGTATCCGCTCATGTCGTAATTGTGAAGTGGCCAGTGGGAGTAACTTACAAGAAATTTCATACAACACAACCCGATCAACTCCTGGCTATAATTACATATCATGCGGTTGAGCGCCTTCGATGACTTATCACTATCAGTATAGTTGGTTTCCCGGATTTACGATTGTATATGCGTTCTGGTTCTGGCGTGAACTGCACTTCACGTTGGCTTGCGCCACTGAGTGGACACCCATTTAAATTAGACATCAAAAGGGTCATAGGAAAAGTAACCTCGTAATGCAGTCTGTAAATGGAAATCCAATCTTCAGGTTGGCATGAGATAGCAAGCTTGGGGCCAAAAATACGTTCTCATTTTGTCAACGAGTTTTGAGTTTTCGTAGCCGGCGACTATATCTCGATTGGCTACCCGAGAGTTACGTGAACGGGAAGAAAAAGGCTTGAAAACTGATGTGGATATGCAATGATGTGAAGGTTTAATTAATCCCAGACACGTGGCATTGTCAAGTTGGCAAATTAGATGAAGCAAAGTTTGTGTTAATAATTATCCACGTAGGCTGTAACATATAAGGACCCGTGGTGCGAAATCAGACCAGCACGATCCAAATTATTGGGTAATGTGTATATTATTAATTTACTAGATTTTGGGTTTATTCAAGGAGTTAGTGGAGAACAGTATTTAGTTGATCACATGTCTTAAGGGTTTCGTATAGCCTCCAGTAAATAACCAGTCGGCCACAACTGGTTCACCAGCCCACAAAAAAAAAAAAAAAAAAAATAAAAAAAAAAAATAAAAAAAAAAAAAATAATGGAGGTATGGGTGTTTGGATGGTTTGAGCCCAGGGAGAGAGAGGTGAGATGGTCCATTTGTCAAATTTTGAGTGGTAGGCCAAGGGTCAGCACAAACGGACGAGCCACTATCGCCGGGGGTGCTGGCTCACGTCCATTATCCTGGGAATGATGGATCTCAGCCAATCTCCCTCCATGGGCTCTTGTGCTGCGGATAAGTGATTTATCCGCAGCGTTTATCAGCTTGCGAAAAGCGATGGCGCTTCTAAGTGTGAGAAGCGATTGCGCTTATTTTTGCGACAAGCAACTGCGCTTCTAAATGTAGGGACATCTATAGTCCCCTGGGACTTGTGAGAAGCGATTGCGTTTCTAACTGCATGTACGGATATCCGTAGTCCATTGGGACTTTTGGAGAAGCGATTGCGCTTCTATTTCTAACTGGACGGATATCCGTAGTCCATTGGGACTTGTGAGAAGTGATTGCGCTTCTAAATTGGTGTAGGGATAGCCGTATAGTCCCTTGGGACTTGGGTGAAGCAATTGCGCTTTCTAGGTGTAGGAATATCCGTAGTATGGGAATGTTATAACCGTTAGCATGTAAGTGGTAACTATGGGATTTTATTTAGCCATGCTGGTAGTTACATGGACCTGTTAATTATTAGAACTGGTAGCAGGTAAATTGTACATGTGATGGTTAAATCATGCTTGTTGGACTGTTTCAAGCGAATAAATGATTGCCGAGTGACCACAGTGCTTTTCTCCGGTGTGATTCTCTTCACAACACGGCTTGCGCTCTCATCGAGCGCAGGCCCCTTTGTGAAAGGTCACACCGCGGTCACACATTGAGTGTCGAGATGGGCGAAGTAACTTGAGCGCGCGCTGGGAGTCAGCTAGTGGATGTCTGGTCTGCATCGGTTGTCAGGCGGTCATGAGTTCATTGCTCAGGTTGCCAGAGCGCGTGCAATGCCAGAGCACTGGCACAAAGACCGCTCACTTTCGGTTTGGTTTTCGCTTGATACAGTCAATGACCCTCCTCCCACCCCGATCTCCTTATTCAGGGTTGCGGCTTTGAAACAATGGATCGTCTGTAATCTCAGATAGGTATTGAAAGGATTTTTTTACCAAGTTTAAATGATATTTTTGAATTCAATGGGATCGTGTACAGTATGTTTTGGATGACGGGGAAAGGGTTGGGTTCTGTATGAGTAGCTGGCCGGATGGTTTGAGCCCAGGGAGAGAGAGGTGAGATGGTCCATTTGTCAAATTTTGAGTGGTAGGCCAAGGGTCAGCACAAACGGACGAGCCACTATCGCCGGGGGTGCTGGCTCACGTCCATTATCCTGGGAATGATGGATCTCAGCCAATCTCCCTCCATGGGCTCTTGTGCTGCGGATAAGTGATTTATCCGCAGCGTTTATCAGCTTGCGAAAAGCGATGGCGCTTCTAAGTGTGAGAAGCGATTGCGCTTATTTTTGCGACAAGCAACTGCGCTTCTAAATGTAGGGACATCTATAGTCCCCTGGGACTTGTGAGAAGCGATTGCGTTTCTAACTGCATGTACGGATATCCGTAGTCCATTGGGACTTTTGGAGAAGCGATTGCGCTTCTATTTCTAACTGGACGGATATCCGTAGTCCATTGGGACTTGTGAGAAGTGATTGCGCTTCTAAATTGGTGTAGGGATAGCCGTATAGTCCCTTGGGACTTGGGTGAAGCAATTGCGCTTTCTAGGTGTAGGAATATCCGTAGTATGGGAATGTTATAACCGTTAGCATGTAAGTGGTAACTATGGGATTTTATTTAGCCATGCTGGTAGTTACATGGACCTGTTAATTATTAGAACTGGTAGCAGGTAAATTGTACATGTGATGGTTAAATCATGCTTGTTGGACTGTTTCAAGCGAATAAATGATTGCCGAGTGACCACAGTGCTTTTCTCCGGTGTGATTCTCTTCACAATTGTGTTATATTATCAATCAGTCTCTTAAGAGTGGATCTATTCCAGATGATTGGAAATTTGCTCGTACCACCCCAATTTACAATGGAAAGGGTAGCAAAAAGGACCGAGGTAATTATAGACCAAACTTAGTTGTTTGTCATGTTGCAAAAATTATTGAAAAAGAAGTTCAGGTCCAACTTCTTGATTATCTCAATACCCATGACATGTTTACAGTTGATCAATTTGCCTTTCTTAAAAACCACTCTACTCAGACATGTTTGCATCGTGTTATTGATGATTTTTATGAAGCTTTCAATGAACATGAGATTATTGGCTCTTGTTTTCTTGACATATCTAAGTGCTTTGATACTATTGATCATGACTTGTTACTTTCTAAATTAGAGCAACATATTGTGTCTGGTTATGATCTTAAGTGGTTTAAGAACTACATTTTTAACAGAAAACAAGTGGTCAGGTGCAATGGTGAAACTTCTAGTCCTAATTATATTTCTATTGGTGTGCCACAGGGAAATGTCCTTGGACCAATTCTCTTTTTACTGTACATTAATGACATCACCCAAAGTGTTAATTCCAAGTGCACTTGTAATATATTTGCTGATGATGTTATTATTTACACAACTGGGAGTAATTTTAATGATGTTAATCAGGTTTTGCAGTCTAATATTGATAGCATTAGTGAATGGTACGAATGTAATCGCCTTTCCATTAATTCTGATAAAACTAAAATGATGCTTTTGAAATCTAGTCGTATAAACAACGTTGAAAAATTGAATATTTTTTCTCTTAAGTACACTCAGCTTGAACATTTTGACAGAGTAAGGTATTTAGGGATTGAAGTTTTCATTTCATTTTCATTTCATTTCATTTATTATTTTGCAGGTCAAATTTACAATGAGTAAAAACAAAGATTATAATATTACAGACAGTATAGACATAAAAAGACATAGTTACAAAAAAAATACACATACATGTAAAACCTTATAAAAAACTAAAACCCTAACACCAAAATAGTTGCATGCCCCTGCGGGATTGCTAAGAAGTGATCTAAATCACTGTCAAGTAGCTCTCCCATAGCATGAATAAAAACTATTTTTTGCAAAAACACAAACATAAGAGCAGACTTACCCTATAACACATAATCCCATATAGGAGAAAAGAAAACCCCATTAAAATAGCACAAATTCCTGAAATTAATATAATATTATATGATGCACCATACAAAAAAAGTCGATGATAAGCTCACCTGGGATCCACATGTTAGGAATGTCTGTTAACTCCCTTGGTCGATTAAGACATGTCACCAATAAGGGTCTTCTTAATACCTTATACAAAACAACCATTCAGCCAAGTCTTGACTATGCCAGTTCTGTATGGGTCATTTATTCAATGACACATAGAAAGACTCTTCTTAGACTGCAAAAGCAAGCATGCAGGATAGTCGCTAATAACTTTGATAATGTTAATTCTCATGGTGAGGAAATTATTAGAGCGCTTTCCTGGCAGACCTTTGATCAATGGAGACATTTCTATTTAGCTTGTAATATGTATAAATGTGTTCCTGGTTTAGCCCCTAACAGACTTTGTAATAATATTGAGATGTATTTTGATAGGCATGGATTTAATACAAGGAACGCTGATTCTCTTTTTCCCCCTAAACCTAACATTGAATGTGTTTAAGCAATCTTTTAATTATTCTAGTGCGGTTATATGGAACTGCTTACCTGCTAAGGTCCAGAAGCATTCATCGATGGTTTTAAATGTATGTAAAAGAAACTATATTTTTCAAGTACTTTTTTATGCTCAACATTTTATTTTATTTTTTTTTTATTTTTTTTTAACAATTTTACCAGTGCTATTTTACAGAACAACTTACCTGCTTAGGTAAAGAATGAATCATTAACGGTTTTATAAACGTAAAGGGTGGAGGATGGGGGTTGGAGAAATGTCTATTTTTATATATATATATAACATAAAAATAATAGTTTTTTTTTCTTTATTCTTATTATCGTCATTGTTAATTGTTAGTTTTATTATGTTATCATTTTAATTGCTGTTTTTCTCTCACTGTTTTTTAACGTTTTTATCTCTTATCACAGGACCATAATGTAAAACAGCCTTTGAGCTGATATTTTGTATAAAGATTTTGAAAAAAATAAATAAATAAAAATTATCGTTGACGGTAGGAATGTTAGCTATCGTTGGCATTGGATTTTTGGCTTACGAGGCAATGCGTTAAGTCACACTTTAATCCCCCAAAAAAGGCTTACCAACTTTGTGCTGGTAAGGTCTTTTTTGTTTTAAACTTTAATTACTCTCTACCTTCGTTTTTGCAGGTACGCAAAAAGCGAGGCTCCCGCACCCAAAAACAAAGCCCACACGTGTTCGGCCAACCGCGATACGGACTTACTCAGTGCGTTAAATTTCAAACATAAAACGCTGCCTATGATATCCGGCAGAGCACCCAACGCGCTCACTTCGAGTTTTTTAAGAGCAGATGCAAAATGAGTGAGTTGTTTAGGATCTGCTCTTTTATACCGCCTTTTGATGGAGTAGGTTTTGGAGGCGTCGGCGATGGCGTGGGTGGGGCACCCGCACCTCTCACGCTAGCGACGATACTACTCACTATCGTGCTGATGGCTAAACTCAAAGCGGCTAAAATACTCATTACGGTCACACCTTGTTTTCTAAACAGAGTTCTAATCTTTTTCCACAGAGTCGTGTCTCCACCTCATATTTTATTAATCGTTTCTTTGATTCTAGCGATCTGACTTTTGAGCCCTCGTTCGTTGGTTTTTACGGCTTCTAATCTGGCAGATCTTTCAGCGTTTGAGTCGCTCAATTTATCGTTTAACTCTCGTCGACCTTCCTCGCTGTGAGATTCGTCGTGTTCTTGTCTCTTGTCTGCTATCTCTCGGTCGAGTTCTGTGAGACACGCTAAATTGAGTTCTAGGTTACCTCTCAACGTCTAAAGAATTTTGTTTAAACCCTCAAGTTCTCTGTAATTTAATCCTTCTGTTTGAGCGCCGGTGTCACGTTGTAAATCGTCTATAATCTCGATTACCTCATCGGCGGCTCTGGGTAGTTGTTTTAACTCAATAGTCTCGGGTTGTATCGATCCCAATCGTTGACTTTTTTCGGCGCTGAGTTTCTTACGTTCGTAACGCGTAAATTTGTTTCTAATGAAATCTCTGCCTACAAGACCCATCTTTCTTACATTTAACTCTATAGTCCTCAGACTCAAGAATCTATTTGGGTCAATTTGAACCGTCAACCTTACTAAGCCTTTCTGAGATTTGTAAAATAAATTTTTCGTATCGCGGAAGTATTGGTTCATTGTATATGTTATAAGTATCGTAAAACTCATCAACGCGAGGATTAGTTTTAAACATTGCATTTCCTCTATCTGAAACGTCATCTATGTCAGTGGTGTGGGCGAGTGTATCTGGAGTATCAAAAGTGTCATCTAGATTGGTCTCTGCTACACCATCTTCTTCGTCGTTGTCTTGCGATGGGTCAAGGGGATCTATCTCAAATCCTCCTTCAGCCATTTATTTTATAAAGCCATTTAAATTACGTCATTTTGACGATACTGCCCGGTAGTATACCCTGGGTCACCAACCAAGTTTGCGTGGCCAGAGCCATATAACATTTTTTTAAATTACTGTTTATTCCATGTCTAGTGTTTTGGGGGCGCTGGGTGTAGTGGGTTGCGTTGTAACTGTAGGCACTGGCTGTACCACCGGTCCAGTTGCCTTACATTTTTTTCAGTAATAACACCCCCAGTCCAACTATCGATGCTACAGCTCCCCACATCGCCCAAGAGCTGTAGTCCGGTGAGCTCGTAGCGTCGTCCGATGTTACATCCATTTTTGCTAATTTTAATTTCATCCGTATATTGTGCTCGGCTAGAGCTTTACCCTGCTGTATTCGTTTAGGATGTTAAGTCTTGGTCACTCTCGTTACCGTCGGCGTTTTTACTGGTTTGGGTGTCTCTGTCTCTGCTGGTTGAGCCACAGGCGTTGCTGTGGCTGCTTGTTGATATTCCATTTTTTATATTAGTTTTGTTAAATTTCAAATGTTCTGTTGTGAAAAACGTAGCTATCAAGGGTGATATAAAAGTTCCGTTCTTGTAACAAACATACCAGCCATACTCGCGCTTATAATAGGATCAGAACTCAAGTCGTTGGTCAGTTCTTCTTCAGAATCTATAGTGACGTTATATCCTAAAACTGTAAAACTTCGACGGGTGTAACAACACCTAACAATCTCGAAAATATACTTAAACTGTACTTTCCAACAGTTTTAACGATTTCATTTCCAAATTTAGTTTCGTACGGATGATACAGCTTTTCGAGTTCCTTACTGTCAAGACCTTCGATATTTTAACGGTATACTCTTTTCCTAAGTACTTTTTAGTGTTTCCAGCTGCTACTACACCGCACAAACGATCTTTATACTCTGTGTTTTGATCGGTCGAGCTGGATGTGCTTAATGCAAGTTTAATGTCTTCCATTTATTTACAAACGAGTTTTATTTGAGCAGAGCTGAAACAACAAAACTAGATGATACGTTGTGGATGATAGTACGGTAACGTAGATACTCGTAAGTGTAAAACGATAAATTAAGAGCTATGACTAATAGCAAAAAATTGTAAGTATTCGAATAATACGATCATATTTACTTATAACTAGTTATAAAGCTAGCTGTAGCCAGCTGGGTAGCTTGTTGATTACCTAGCTACTAATTGTTGATTACCTAGGTATTAGTTGTTGATTACCTAGCTATTAATTGTTGATTACCTAGTTACTCAAGTAGCTCGTAACTAACTGGAGGCTCAGTCCTTATGATAAGTTTACTATATTTAACATCTCTCAAACGTCGCTTTATATGATCTCTTAGTTCGGCGGGTACGACGTTATTTTCGTCTAACGCTTGATCGAAAGATGTTTTATCCTTGCAGTAAAATAATGCCAACCAAGCCTTATTCTCTCTATAATCTTTTAAAACGCTGTTATACTTTTGAGTCAACAACCAACAACTGTGATTTACGCGATTTTGCTTAAAGCGCACGTAGTTTGACGATATTTAATCTCGTGATCTGAAGATCAATCGTCTACAATAAACAGCGTAGCAACACCCTCGAATGCTTTTCTGAAACTATCTATCGCTTCGTTGATCGTCATCTTGTACAATTCCGGATCTCAGAGGTACACCTCGGGATCTGCTTGAACCCACTTTCTTTTGATGTACGATTTGTTTTTAAAGATGGTAGGACAAATGATGACTTTCGCTTCAAATACGTATTTATAGTCTGACTCTAACAGATCCAAAATCTGATAAATTGAACGTTGATGCCTCTTCCATCCCCAAGTTTCCTACCGGATCCGTGAGCGTTGTTGTCGTCGCTACTTCTAAAATCTTCGTCTCCGGAGATCTAGTCTCCGAGGTCACAACCCGTCAAATTTAACTTTGGCTACTCCACGCCCGCTTTCAGTATCGCTGTCTCCAAAGAACATGCTAATTTTTTCCAGTGTTGATCCTGAAACATGCCTTGACTGATGTTTTGGATATATTGGCAAAACGCTATGGTTAGATATTTATATTACCCGGGCGAACAAGAGGGAGGTACTTCGAGAAGAGCCACGGATCCAATTAAGAGCGTAGACATATTCAACATTGAAAAAAGAACGAGTCAATTTAAAATGGTTAACGGAAAAAAAGTGATGACGGGCCCCAAGCTGTATTACCTGCAAGACGGCCCAAAAAGGAGTTTTGTTAGACAAGAGCTTCCCGAGGACACGCAATTACCGCCGTAGTGACCAAAAGCCAGCGTTTTTATGCCGTCCGGTAAAATGTACCTCTTTGTGTCCAACGGACTCAACGATAGTTTATTTTGAGATACGGTGTAAAGGATGTGATTTTTCGATCTAATTTGAGTCATCGTTTCGTAATGAAATTTCTTTTTAAAGATGCAGTCGTAGTATTGAGGGTGTTTTAATTTCTTAGAGGTGACCGATTTTGTGACTCCCTTGGCTTTTTTTAGGTTGATGTCAGCGGTTAAAATCGAGTACATTATTTAGGCCTTATGCAAACGACTTCTTTGAATATTTTACCTCCAAACTCGTCTTTAAATTTACCAATCACTTACTAATGGTTGGGACGTACAAAGGATGAACGTACGTCGGATAATTCGAAAAGATGTATTGTTGTCTATTTTCTCGCATATACATTTGTATACGTCGTCAGTGTAGACGCTTAAGAGTAAACTGTTCGTGTCCGTATACAATAATCTGACTCGGTCTCCGTACGTCGTTTTCATTCGATTAAAATAAAATCGTACATCAGCGTCTTTGAGAGATCCAATACGCTCACTCCGCAGTAGATCCGTTTATTTAATACTGTTTTAGTCTTGTACATTTCGACAAATGACAGCTCACATTCTTTAAAGATCAATGTCTGTTTGTAGTTTGGTTTAGACACTATCATTTCGTATCTTTTATGCTCATCATCTCTGATTTACTTCGCGTCCATTCTATTTCTAACGTCTTCCAACGTTTTTCCAAAACGCCATTATTCATGAGTTAAAACAAAATCTTTTTCAAAGTTAAAGGTCGCTTAGTTCTGAGTTAAGTGGTTTTATCGATGTACGACTTCATGCAAAGCTTCTGTTTAAACCCTAAAACGCGATGTACTTTTTGAGTTTTAATCCGAGCTCGATATCAAGCTGTAACGTGACGTAGTGCAAAACGTACTTGCGTTTGGGTTTTAGCGTGCAGGTTAATTTGGGTACTTTGCTACTAGGCTCTGCCGACAACAGATTTCGTTGATACTCCGACAGGTCGGTCTCGGGTATGACTGTGTTTTCCGGTGCTAGCGGGTAATCTAGCGGGCCTGTTGAGTGACATGATTGTGCACTTTGTGACTAAATAAAGCATGACACTTCGCATGTTGGTTCTTCATCCCATGAAGAAAATTTTCAGATGTGGATAAATTTCATATTTGACCTCTGGTGACCTTCAAGAGGTCAATAAACTTTGTATGCCCTATTTATAGATATTTACAAGATTTGTTATTCACAAAACCAACTATTTCATGACCCAAGTCTAAAAGTTGGCTCTTTGTGACATAAAAGGATTTTCAGATATGGTGACATCATATATGACCGTACCCTTAAATCGGTCAATGAACTTTATATACTTTTTTTTCGCTATTTTTTTTTTTTCAAAACGCCTTTTTTTGTGACGCCTTTTTTTTTAAAGTCATGTAATGAATTCAAATCCCACAAAAAAATTGGGGTGACAAAAAAAATCCCACAAAAAAATTGGAAAGAAGACTGTTGGACTTTCTTTACAATGTAATATGAACAAATGTCTAACAATAGTCACTCTTGTGTACTTATTACACTCTGTGGTATCTAGATGGACATGGGTCACCACATTTTTAACCTTTTTACCAGGCCCACTGGCCAATGTTAGAGTGTGATTCCTGTCCAATGTATCTTGTATTCTGTTGTGCGCCCCTGTCTACCCTTCAAAAAGGGTAAAGGAAATCAGAGGTCATAATAAAATTGTCCTTGGGGTCTGAATTCATGACATGCTGTAGAATAATATTTTAAATACACTTATTTTGAACTATTTAGACTTGGGTTATAAAAAGTGGCATTTGGAATATTAAATATG
This sequence comes from Patiria miniata, assembly GCF_015706575.1. Classification (NCBI taxonomy): domain Eukaryota; kingdom Metazoa; phylum Echinodermata; class Asteroidea; order Valvatida; family Asterinidae; genus Patiria; species Patiria miniata. Next base: position 9,500,127 of record NW_024037055.1, read on the forward strand.
ATAAATAGCGGCAAATAGGGTTTGCAAAGTTTATTGACCTCTTAAAGGTCACCATGGGTCAAATATGAGTGTTCACGCATCTGAAAATTCTGTTCATGTCACGAAGAGCCAACCTTTAGACTTGGGTCACAAAAAAAGTGGGGTTTTGAATAGTAAATCTTATAAATATCTATAAATAGGGCATACAAAGTTCATTGACCTCTTGAAGGTCACCAGAGGTCAAATATGAAATGCCCTTCATATGAAAATGCTTTTCATAGCATGAACACCTAACTTTTAGAGTTGGTTCTTGAAAAAGTTGGCGTTTAAAGTGTAAATCCTATAAATAACCATAAATACTGTATAGGTCATTGACCTTTGAAAGGTCACTGGAGGTCAAGTATGATTTTTTTTTGATATCTGATTATTATTTCCATTGCCTGAAGACCTTTGACAAAGCCTGGGGTCATAGGGAAGAGGTGTTTTCAAGAACAATTATTATGAATAGTATCTGTAAAAGTCATAGACCTCTCAAAGGTCACCAGAGGTCAAATATGAAATGTTTTTTTTTCATGGCATGAAGAACCAACATGCGAAGTTTCATGCTTTCGTCACAAAGTACACAATTGTATCACATATTTGACCTTAACAGCCCCACTAATCGTTGTGCCAATCGTGAAGAGTAGCTGGATAATCTAGGTCTACCTCTCAAAATAGCCCGTTTCTGACGTTTCCTCGATCGACATGATATACTCTGTATTAAATTCCTTAGGCTTTAATCACTTAAAATATGTGTACGGTAGGTACTGACTCATAGCCCAAACGTATAGGTTATTAGCGCCTAGATACGTCACGTAACTCGTTGGTTTATGCGGATCGTGGTTGGGCAGATATTTATTGTTTGCCTTGTGGTATCTCGCGCTACCGACGCGCGACATGCCTCCTCGTTTCGCTCTCTCAAAAAATAAATGTTTGTCTACGTCTTGCAATAGTTCGAGTTCTATCTCTTTTGGACAAGCTTTGACGAAGTTGTCAAGCGATGACGCCATAAAATCGAACGAGTCTATACATCATCGTAGATTTCCGATTGAAAACGAAATGTACTTTTCTGAAATTCTGGGTAAACGATTTAATTTACCTTTGCAAACAGAAATGCCTTGCATATTAATGCGCGTCGTAATTTTGTAAATTGTGTAAGACGACCGGTATCGGAGTACAACCAGATTTAACTCGTAGCTTGGTGTTACAGTAAGCGTGCGCGGTGCCTCTATATTTACCAGTGACGTGGCAGTGATCTCTCACCTTTCTAAATTTGTTAATCTTCTTTTTGCAGTCGAGACATTTAGACTCAATAAATCCCTTACTATTTTCGAACTGATATTCTTTTATTTGTTTTGTCGTCTTGGGTTCTTTAGGTTTCTGGCACTGACAGTTGCTCGAGTAATTGGGATAAATTGTTTTTCGCAAATGCAACACGCATTTGTTTGTCCATGATCTTTTTTATCTCGCTCAGTAAATTCCATGGGTATGGGATAGTCAAATATGCAATTGATATCACGTTGTAATTGTAACATCTTCTTTACAAACTTAGTTGTGGCGTCTTTGCCCCTGTAAGTTTCTCGATACATATTTTGCCATCACATCTAACGACTACCAACGAATAAGCACTTGCTTTGTGAATGTTTGTCTTTTGCATGTTTTCCTTTTTTATCGTGCGGATTTTTTTCTAGTACCGATTCAAAGTCGGCGTAAATGACAAATGGTGCGTCCTGTGCAAATCTGTGGTTTTTAAATTTTAATATGTTGTTCTCGGGAAAAACGATTTTAGACGGAGGCTTGTCTATTCCCTCACAATCTTGTTTGTGTCTGTCTAGTTTTTCTTGCGTTCTGTAGTGTGACAGACATCTTCGACAGAAATATTTCTGATGTTGATCTGCCGTTACGGTATAAAATAATCTAGAAAATTGTTTTATCCAACAGTGGTGACTCTTATCACCGTCGGAAAACAACAACCGATCGATAGCCTCAACGGAAGGATCTGCGTTTTTAGATAATGCCAATACATGTATATTATCTTGCTCAGTACAACCAAAAACGTTTATCGATATATTATTGTGTCTTTCTACCCTAGACATTTGAAAGTCTATATTTTTAAATTTTAATCCATCGTTCGTGTTGTATATCGTAGTTCTCTCTTCGTTGACCTTATATTTTGGGTTGTTTGCGATTCGCTTTTTTACTTTGTCCGTATATTTACCAAGAGCGGCTCTCAAACACCATCTCAAACATTCGTTGTCTTTGTTGTGTACGTTGATAATCGCCTTTTTATTTTTGAGATAGTCGGGTAGCTCTATGTAAGAACCACCTCCCGCTTGAGCATAACGGTTTACGTTAATGTAAAACGCGAGTATTTTATCGAATACCCAACCTGATCCTCGATTTGTATGACTCGCGTGTTTTTTTTTTATTTGATCGATCGCTTCTTTGAGAATTTGCTTTACCCGACTCCCCTCAAAGTAACCATATTGTTACTGATAAAGGTAAGTTCAGCAGTCACCCGTTCTCTATCAGGTACATTTTTAACGTATCTCACTGTTATCGGAATCTGAAGCTTCATGTTATTGAGTTTTTTCAGTTCTGATACGACTTTGCTTTCGATCTGCCGCGCGTGGGTGCGAAAAAACAGTTCAACGTCATTATTAAACTGTCTCGGAATCAGTTCCCAGTTTCAAAAGTTATTTCTAAACCATCTCGTACCTCTGAAGTTGGCCTCTTGAAAATTTTCGGGAGATTTAAATCTCTTGATCGCTGAGATGAAATCCTTTTTAAAAAAACGACCTTAATAACCCGTCGGTACGTATTCTAGATGTTGTTCGTCTACAATTAGTTTGAGTTCATCTAGTGTCTTTTTAGTCAAGTTTTTATATTTACTCGCTTCAGCCCTTATAGCCTGAATATAGTCTCGACGAGTATAATTTTCTCGTTCAAAGATTGCTATATTTTTTTGATTATCGAACTCTTCAATGCAGCTATAATCCACCGCCAATTGCCAAAAAAGTTTCTATTGTTGTCGCTTCCACTGTCGAGTTCTAAATTGAAAGCTACTTTACAAGTGCCGGGACGATCACGTCGTCTACGCCCAACTGAGGAAACTTGACCCTCAGCGTTTGTCCCGCCGATATACTACTAGGATTGTGGGTGATGAACACCTCTTTTCTCTCACTCTTGATAGATCTGGGTATTTTTAATAGCCTGCTGGGATCGATCTTTTTTTTTCCATACGTATTCCTTTTATTTATAGAGAGTTTTAAATTTAATATTGAGAGAGATATTGGGGGTTTGGTCTGGTGCCGGCCCCTACAAGACGGAAACATTTTGTCTAGTACCCGCCACTTATAATATTAACAACTCAGAGACAGAGAGGAATCTTTAAGACGAGAGATATTGGGGGGTTATGGTCTGGTGCCGGCCCTCCTTTCTACTTTATAGATGTATTTTTTTTTATAGTTTAGACAAGAAATGCACAAATTGCCCTTCTTATAATAAGTCCCTGTGGCACAAAATTACATACCTCATAGATGGCTAAATTGCGAGGGATCTGTAGCATTTTCAGCTTCAGGAACATTGGATCCAAATATTTATACGAGGCTAATGTTTTCATTGATTAAGTCAAGTTGGAAGACGAATTCAAGATTTCGACACCAAACTCCAAAAAAAGGCCGGCATTGGTGACCGACGAATCGGCTATCTGGTTAACTATACCGTCTACCAAAACTCGATCAAGAAATCGCGATTGCTACATGAAGAAGTGCAATATATTCTCTGAAAATTCATCTCCATCATTAATATTAATTGTTGTCAAATTGAAGTCAATTCGTCTTTATTGTTTTTAATAGATGGCATTCCTGGATGGGCACTGAGAGATCATCAAGTGCTGTGCGTTGCGAACCAAAACAACGCATTGTGTTCGTCAAGACGCACAAAACTGGCAGCTCCACCGTCACCACCATGCTACAGCGCTACGGGTACAAAAACAACCTCAACTTTGCCTTACCGACCAAAAGACACGTCTTCTACGAGTTTGTCAAGTTTCAAGCCTCACGTGTGTTTCAGTATGATCTCAAGGACGCCAAGGGTAACTTGGTATGGCCAGCTTTGGGAGGCTTCCACATTCTAGCGAACCACGCACGATATAATCGATCTGAACAGGATGCCCTGATTCCTAACGCCTTTTACTTCACCATCATCAGAGAGCCTGCTTCGCAGTTTGAATCCGCCTTCAACTTCTACCATATGGACAAACGCATGCCTAAGCATGCCATGACAGACATGTTCCAGATACCCCCGAAATGGTTTTCGACCAAGGTAAAGCACTTTTTCCCTTTCATGAGGAACGGACAGATGTTTGATCTGGGGTTGGACCAGGAAACTCAAGATAATAAAACCGTTGGTGAAACGTTCGAAGCACTAAGTCATGAAATGGACTTGGTCATGATTACAGAATACTTTGACGAGTCTTTGATTCTTCTCAAGGAGATGCTGTGCTGGGATTTTGACGACATCACCTACGTTTCACAACTCGTCAGGAAGTCCTCCGCTCGGAAAAACCTCTCTAGTGACCTAATGGAGAAGATCTACAAGTTGAACCACGCTGACGTGAAACTCTACCGGCATTTTAACAGGACCCTGTGGGACAAAATCCACGCTTACGGGCCCGGCTTCCAGGATGATTTGGAAACATTTCGGCAAATAAATGCTGCCGTTAACGAACAATGTCTCACCAATGCAACCATGTCCTTTACCCGGTCACAAAAGCTAAGTCAATACGCCCTCCCACAAAATGCTAGTGAGAAGTGTCGAGATTATATCAGATTGGATCAAAGATGGGTACCCATGCTAAGAGATTACATGGCTAGAAAGAGCAGTGCTTTCATGAATAATGATCTACAGCGAAACCGTTTGAGTAAAAACGTAACAGTAGGATTTAACAACATCAAATAAATATCAATACAAATAGATACCTGCATATTAAAAAAAAAAAAAAAGGACGGCACTTGTGAGTTTTGTTAAAATTTATAACCTATGATTTATTTATGTTAATAATACGGGGGTCGGAAGCTATCAGAAAGCGTTTTACATTATATTGGCAAATGGTGCAAACAGTCCAGTCCTTTGTAAAACAGCTTATCAAATACGACCGTCGTGTTGGCTCTTGATTGTAGCTATAGTGGGGCTGTTAAGGTCAAATATGTGATACATTTGTGTACTTTGTGACTAAAGCATGAAACTTCGCATGTTGGTTCTTCATGCCATGAAGAAAACTTTCAGATTCGGAGACATTTCATATTTGACCTCTGGTGACCTTTGAGAGGTCTATGACCTTTACATACACTAATTATAATAATTGTTCTTGAAAACACCTCCTCCCTATGACCTCAGTCTATGTCAAAGGTCTTCAGGCAATGGAAATAATGATCAGATGACAAACAAAATCGTACTTGACCTCCGGTGACCTTTCAGAGGTCAATGAGTATACAGTATTTATAGTATTTATACAGTATTTAGTACAGTATTTATAGTTATTTATAAGATTTACACTTTAAACCCCAACTTGTTCAAGAACCAACTCTAAAAGTTAGGTGTTCATGCTATGAAAAGCATTTTCATGTAAGGGCATTTTATATTTGACCTCTGGTGACCTTCAAGAGGTCAATGAACTTTGTATGCCCTATTTATAGATATTTATAAGATTACTATTCAAAACCCCACTTTATTATGACCCAAGTCTAAAAGTTGGCTCTTCGTGACATGAACAGAATTTTCAGATGCGTGAACTTTTATATTTGACCCATGGTGCCCCTTAAGAAGTCAATAAACTTTGCATACCCTATTTGCCGCTATTTATCGTATTTAATATTCCAAATGCCACTTTTTCATGACCCAAGTCTAAATAGTTCAAAATAAGTGTATTTTAAGTGTTATTCTACCCCAGCAGGCACCGACCGTCAGACTGACGTTGTATTATGGTTGTATTATGGTCGCAACGTCGGATCAACCATACATAACCGAAAATTAACGTTGTTTTAGTCGACCAAAAGACGACGTTGTCATTATAACGTCTGCCGGACGTTGCTTTAGTGTCGACAATTTAACGTCAGAATTTTACATAACAACAACGTCGAAATGTAAGTTGGAATTTGGTCGGGAATATTACCAAACGTAATTTCAACCATGGTATGACGTTGTTTTGTCAACGTCTTTACAACGGCCTGAAAAACAACGTTGTATTATTGTTATTTTTGTGTTTCCTTTCGCGACGTCGCAATTCTGTCATATTTTCAACCAAGATATGACGTTTGCTTTCTAACGTCGTTTCAACAACTCAAAAAACGACGTTGAATTGTGGTTGGCAGTTGGTTATAATATCCGACGTCGTACTTATGTCACGCTTTTAACTAAAATACAACGTCCGTTTTTGACGTTTTTTCAACGACTCAAAATGTGACGTTGAATTATGGTCGGCTGCTGGTTATAATATATGACGTCGTTATTTGGTCATGTTTTTAACCATGATTTTACGTCCGTTTTCTAACGTCGTGTCAACGAATCAAATAACGACGTTGACTTCTGGTCGTTTGATGGTTAAAATATTTAACGTCATTATTAAGTCACGGCTTTACCTAAAATATAACGTCCGTTCTCTGACGTCTTTTCAGCGACTCAAAAATGACGTTGTATTGTGGTCGGCTGCTGGTTATTTTACATGACGTCGTTATTATGTCATGCTTTTACCCAAAATATAACGTCCGTTTTTTACTTTTTTTTTCAACGACTCAAAAAGTGACGTTGGATTATGGTCGGCCGCTGGTTATAATATTTGACGTCGTTATTAAGTCATGTTTTCAACCATGATATTACGTTCGTTTTCTAACGTCGTTCAAATGACTCAAAATCGACGTTGTATTGTGGTTGGCAGTTGGTTATAATAACTGACGTCGTACTTATGTCATGCTTTCATCCAAAATACAACGTCCATTATCTGACGTCATTTGAACATCTTAAAAAGCGACGTTGAATTGCCGGTCGGCTGCTGGTTATAATATTTGACGTCGTTATTAGGTCATGTTTTCAACCATGATATAACGTCTGTTTTCTAACGTCATTTCAACGAATCAATTAACGACGTTGATTTCTGGTCAGTGGATGGTTACAATATCGTTATGTCATGGTTTTACCCAAAATATAACGTCCGTTTTCTGACGGTCTTTTCAGCAACTCAAAAATGACGTTGAATTGTGGTCGGCTGTTGGTTATTTACATTACGTCGATAGTGTGTTATGGTTTCGACCAAAATATAACGTCCGTTTTTCACTTAATAAAATAAAAAAAAGTCATTAACGAATTCATGTGCAACGTCGTAATTCCTAAACGAAATTATCGGACGCCTTATTAATTTGAACGACTAAAAAAAAGGCTAAGTTGTGGTCAGCTAGCTGATGGTTATAAAATTGATGTCCTGTCGTTATCATCATTGTTTCAACCAAAATATATCGCCCGTTTTGACGACTTTTTCACTTAGCTGCGGCGCGCGCCAATTATAATTGTCTTGGCCCAGAGCCAAGTGCCGCGCGCGCGAAAACCGTATAGCCCAAACGTATTACACGTAAGCATATGTATGCCCTGTGTGTGACCTCTTGCATTCCAACGACCTCCACTGCTGTACGAGTCTGGCCAGTTTGAATATCCGTTAAAACAACAGTCACAACTGAAGCAGCTTTGGGAAGAGACATATTGGCCCAAAATGAACAAGTTTTGTGTACCTTTCAACAATATTGTCAAGATTTGGTTCTGCGATGGAGTACTGTTAACATTGGAGATGTTCCCACCCCTGATCTTAACTTCAAGTCAAGATACGACATCAAGATGTATAGGACAAGCACAAGTCAAGATTTCGATTGAACCGCAATCAAGATGATCTGATTTTGCAATGTCTGAAAATGGTAAGTTTCAAACGCGAATGTTTCCGAGTTAGAGATTTGCAATTCTTTGAAGGTCAATAGTTTGGAAATTGTATCTCTATTATATCTATATTATGTTCCCTATCATGCAGTCATGTCAGTTGAAACATTAAAATTCCATGGAAAGTACCTTAACTTCACTGTAGAAAGTTGTTAATGTAAGACTAGACATGTTGGATGCTATTGTCATTTCTTATTTTAAAAACAAAGTTTCACTAACGGTGCCCTTTATTTAAACATTGAAGAAGTAGAAAATCCTAACTAATCAGCAGTCATGCATGTTCTGCCCGCTTTCCATCATCATGTCCAATCTGTATTAAGGCCTAGGAAAAATGAGGTCATTTTAAAGTATATCTCAACATGAGACGAGTTTCCAGCACGTACTGTGTTGATTGAAGATTTAGAATGATCAATTTATTGTGAATTTAACTGCACCGCAACATATTCCGCATCCGGCCAAACTCAAACGATCGGAATGTCTCTTTTATTTTTTACAGATATTTTGATACAGATATGTTTTCAGTCTAGTTTTATAAGTGTTCAGAGTTCACGTATGACGATACATTATGCCACTTTTCTTTTGTTGTGTACTCTAGGCCTATGTCATGTTTTGTTAATACCACGGCGTATGAAGTGCTAAATACATGTTAATTATTTTTTTATAATTATTAAGAAATTTACGGTGCTTGCAATTATAAAATTTCCATTAATTAATTTCAGTAATATTCGTTTCTTAGAATCGCATGAAATTGCCCATTAGACTTAAAATAGGCCTATGCTTCGACTTGTCTTCTTCATAAGAACTTTTTTTAATACTTATTTCGGATTTCTGAAAATTAAACTTTTGTTTTAATTATTTACGAGTTATCATTATTTTAAAAATGTGTTGGTATTCAAGAAAATTGAAAATGTTGTTCATTTTTTCCCCCTTTTCCAGCTCTCTGCTTTGGTCAGTTGATGGAGACGAATACACTACCTAAGCCCTACTTTACGTGGCACCATGCACCATCAGGATCAACATCGACCGCCTGATGTCTTAATTCCATACCTGCACAAATATTCACAAAAGAGATTAGAGATCATGTCTGTGATGGTTGTGATTTAGTGTTTGATTTAAAGGCTCAGACCGACGTCTACTTTTTTTATTTCATGTCCAAATTAAGTTGAACTGTGGTAATGAAATCTGATGTCAAAATTGATCGGCCCATCAACATTGAACATTTGAAGCGTCTAATTGCCATTGTTTAAACCTGTCAGACTGACGCCACTATTTTGACTATTAACTAAAGTTAGAAAACTTAACACTGTTATTTCGGTTGTGTACTATGTGAACCTATCCACCAGTTATGTAAAAAACTGAACAAGTTGTGAAATATTTTTACACTGTTGTGTAAACAACAGTTTACACAACAGGTTGCTAGGTTCATATAGTACATAACCGTTTGATTTTTACACAACCTAAATAACAGTGTTCAACGTCTACAAAAAGTTACATTTGCAACCATGTACTGACCCTAACTTCAACCATGAAATCCGAACGTTGAAAGGACGTTATTACGACGGTCAGATAGACGTCAATTTTGACCTCACTCAGACGTTATAATGTGGTCATTTTTTGACGTCTAAATAACTTCAACCGCGACGTCCTGTCGACGTCTATATAACCAGTCAAATCACGGTCAGACTGACGTCATAATTTGACTATATTCGGACGTTAGATTTCGGTCAGGTTTTCGACGTCTAAATAACTTTCACTTTCAACCATATTCTGACCTAAATTCAACCAACAATCTGACGTCCTGTCGACGTCCATGTAACCAGTTAATCATGGTCAGACTGACGTCATAATTTGACCATATACAGACGTTAGATTTCGGTCAGGATTAGCAGTTAATCATGGTCAGACTGACGTCATAATTTTGACTACATACCGACGTTAGAATTTGGTCAGGTTTTCAACGTCTAAAAAACTTACACTTACAACCACGACGGCAACCAAAAAACAACGTCGGAGTTGGTCGGAATCTGACGTCAGATAGACGTTAAACCGACCAAAAATGCCTGCTGGGACAGCATGTCATGAATTCAGACCCCAAGGACAATGTTATTATGACCTCTGATCTCCATTTCCCTTTTTGAAGGGTAGACAGGGGCGCACAACAGAATACAAGATACATTGGACAGGAATCACACTCTAACAGTGTCCAGTGGGCCTGGTAAAAAGGTTAAAAATGTGGTGACCCATGTCCGTCTAGATACCACAGAGTGTAATGAGTACACAAAAGTGACTATTGTTAGACATTTGTACATATTGCATTGTAAAGAAAGTCCAACAATCTTCTATCCCAGTCGCAATGTTTTCACATCTGATCTTTATTTTCATTGCCTGAAGACCTATGACCTAGACTTGGGTCATAGGAAAGTGGTGTTTTTAAGAACAATTGTTATAAATAGTGTATGTAAAGGTCATTGACTTCTGAAAGGTCACCAGAGGTCAAATATGAAATGTCTTCACATCTGAATTTTTTTTCATGGGATGAAGAACCAACATGCGAAGTGTCATGCTTTAGTCACAAAGTGCACAATCGTATCACTCAACAGCCCCACTACTACAGTTGTGTGTATTTGCAATGTCAGCAAATAAAATTGCATCAGGCCCCCCGTTTTTATCATGTCTCAAAAGAATAGATTCAAATGTGGGAAAGAAGCTTAACTCTTTCTCTTTTTTTTTGATCTGATGACTGTTTTATTGTCGTGAAGGTCTTTAATTACGTCTATACAAGAACCTATATGTAAAACTATTGCAGTGTCGAATGGGTTCTGTAGGAGTTTAATATCTATACACTTCTCTGTTGGTATTTGGAAGATCTTTATATTTCTTTTATTTCAATTTCGGTATATTCTAAAATTAGGTGACAGTTGGTTTGAAATAAAAAAAACATTCAGTTTTCTAATATTTGAGACCAAAAAAATGGTTGTTTCACTATGGGAAATTTTAACAGGTGGATATTTTAATATTTCCAGCGTCACTGAGATCGATTGGTATGCATATAGACGGTAGACCCGCTAAAACAGATAGATATTTTATCGAGCGATTGGTACACGAGATGCCTATTTAATTAGAGGCGAAAATGTTTTCAATAGAGTTATAAACAATTTTATAGTAGCGTACAAAGAAGATGGACTAGACTTTGCATTAAAATCGCTCTATGTTTATTAGATTACATTTTGTTAATTGACGCTAATTTTTACTAGACGCTCGCCGCGTTTCAAGACTTGCCGCTTGTTTAAATATTTTGGTCTAAAACCCGACAACAAGATTGTAAGAATCCCGAAGATATAGGTAGCTGGTGGCCAGTAGTTCTGAATGCGGGTCATGTATGGGGCTAAAGTGGTTCCCAGACCAAATCCCATACCGTTCAATCAAGAACCGACAGGTCACAGATTTATTGGCTTCTTCACAATTAGAGCAGTAACAAGTAACAAGTAGTTCAACCCACGGCGGTTTCACGAAACTTACAACGCGAATGTTGCAATGCAATGGGGCGGGATCTAATATGCAAATTAGACGCATGCGCATCAGTGTCACAAAACTGCAGGTATCTCATGGAAACTCAGTGGTAAAGCTTTGATACACGTGTGGCATGGAAACAGTATAACCAACCAACAAACATAACGTCACCGACACCACGAACTGACACCCGGTGGTCAGCGTTGCAGAAATACAAATCGGGGGAAAACGCATTTAAAGGTTTGACACGAATTTACTCAATAAAATATTCCATTTATCTTAGAAGTATCACTCAACGTAAAAATGCTATCACTACTCAATTAAAAACGTTCTATTGTAAAAATCTTCTTAGTTAATTAGCAATTAAATGATTAAGATGGGTGTCAGTTCGTGAAAACCAAAATGTACGTGTTTTCGGAGAGTGTGCGCATGCAATAGCGTTAGTGAGTGTCAGTTCGTGAAAACCAAAATTGACCCGTTTTGGGAGAGTGCGCGCACACACTGCGCATGCGTGCGCGCACTCTCCCAAAACGCTTGTATTTTGGTTTTCACGAACTGACACCCTGTGCAGGGTTACTTCGTGGTAACCAAAAATACCAGAATTGACCAATTTCTTGAACATTCATTAGTAAAATTCGCTTATTTTAGATGATTTCAGCAATTTCAACCTCGTCATGTTAAACTTCATGAGACAAACTGCTAAAATGTGCAAAAAAAGAAAATTTGGATTTTAATTTTTTTGTACACATGTCATGCAGAGGGTGTCAGTTCGTGGTGTCGGTGACGATAACCAGGCGAAGCCCAAGGCGTGTTTCACAACACACCGCCATCGGGGAAATAGACATTGTGGCCTTAATATCTTTTTATATGGGGGGAAGTTGGCAAAAATGCATGAAGTATAAATTTTGAATCTTTCCATAAAAACATTAAACATTAAAAAAAAACACCTGTATTAAATGGTCAAAAAGCGCCATCTATAGTCCTAAACTGCCCATGCGTGGAGCCCATACCTGACTTAATTGGGTCGGCAGAAGCTCAGTGATGAACAGATCTGAAACACTGAGGGCACCCGCTATGCCGAATTTCCCTACCATGGCCAGCACCGTCTGAGCTACTGATCCTTGCTCTGTGACAAGAAAAAGGTGAGGGTCTTACAGCCTCATTGTAAACTGTACTTGTACAGTTTACAACGAGGCTGTATTACTGTAGGACCGAAATGTGTACTGTCCCAGAGCACCCATACTACCACTCTCACAACAGGTGTTCCACATTACATCCCAAGGTCTTCATGTCACTCTTTTCCAAGCAAAACACCCACAGCACTGTGATTCTACTCTTGTACAGAGGAAAATGACCTCATAAGGGTACTCCACCAGATACTAGACTGACCATCACGTCAGTCCATGGTCAGTCTACCTTTAATCAGAAATGATGTCATTATGTTTCCTTATATGACACCATATCCTATTTTCACTAAAAAGTTGCCACTTTTAAACAGTATAAAATGTCCACATTTTCCCACTTCAGTCAACTCTTCACAACTCTGTCTTCTGTCTCCTAATTCTGCATTCTGGTACCCACATGTAAACAAAACACCGGAAAAGAACCTGTTTTGGGAGAGAGTTTTTAGTGAATTTTGGTTTGGTATTTTTTAACCAAATTGTTGAGTTTTTATAACGTGATTTTTATAAATTATAAACGGAACTATGTTTTTTCGTTCCAATGGCACTTGGAAATCACCTACTAATCACGCGAATAAAGAAATGTGATTCCGGGAGGTTTTTATAACTAGTGCGAATCGCGTTATGATCCCTATATATTCACTTGACCAAGGAGATTGTTTCGCTTTTTAAGCACCAATACTTCTGGTTTTACAGTTACCACGAATATCCGGTGATTATAACGTTATTATTATGCCTTACCTAGACTAGTTACCACTGTATTTGACGTTTTTGAAGTATTTTTTTGTACCTAAAACACCAATAGATTTGGTTCTTTAGTTGCCAGTAATTCGGTAGTCATCTTCACGTTATTGTCTCTTGTTATTTACCTAGCCATCTTTAATACTGCTCTACATAACGAAAATATTTAGTGCATGCAAAAGGTTATTATGTCGTTTTTTAAAAGACCGATGGATTCAGTTGTACAGTTACCAGTAATTCATTGGTGATCTTCACGTTATTGTGCCTTGTTATTTACCTAGGCATCTTACTGCTCTATATGTTGTTGTCTTTAATAGGAAGGGGCGTAATCATACATGTCGCCACTACATTTTAAGTTAAATGGAATGGAGTTTGGCCACCACCATGCATTTTAGCTAAGAAAATAGCAAGGAAGAACCGGTTTTGTGCGAGCAAAATTCAGGGAACAATCTGCTGATACTAATAACTTGTTGGAAAATTCCAAAGTCATTCCAAGAAAGTTGCCGCCGTGAATTAGGGTTTAAACAGGGGAGGAAGATGGGATTTGTTATCAGCTTCAACAGGGCCGTTCCTCATTCTTTTCTTGTTATGGGATGTAAATCAAATAGGAGGACGAGGGCTCTGCGAGCTGATGAACCTTTTTGAAAACATTGTATTTGCAACCAGCTAGGGACGATTTCCGTTTATTTAAGACTTATAGAAGCACTGTTATGGATACCTGTGTAAGTATATGACTAAAATGCCTAGAGCGTATTTGTTAAGGTTTTTGTTTTCCTTTTTTGAAATTTAATACGCATATGGGGAGTAACATCAGTTCCACTGCTGGGTTGGGGTGATGGGTGGGATAGAACTTGTCAACACACACCTCGCCAGCTGGCCCATTAGATTGGTGATAACCGGAGAGCGGGAGTTTCAAACAACTCATCCGGTGTTCAGGCGACGCAGGGACTGGTTTGTTTACATGTGGTTTTCGTTTCTAGTTCACTTAATGATTTGATTTATACCGGTGATAATATGCTGTCCCACCTGTTTTTTTCTTTTGTGTGTGTTGGGGGAAATAGTGCACATTTTCTGTGTCCTAATTTGCACTTCATCACTCACCCTTTGTTTAATTATTTTATATGTATTTACTTTATTGCTAATGATGGTAAAGAATATTGTACGCGTTAGCATTTCTTGTAATGATCAAACTAAGTGGATTTCTCATTTTTTATTTTTATTTCGAAATCCATGCCTAAATGACCATTATGTTAGTTCTGTTCTTCAAGAAGTTCCAATAGGATTTGTGTGTTTTCCTCGTCCAAGTTTTTTTCTTGGTTGGATGGTGGAGATGGATTAATCCTTGATCGGACCAGGCCATCTTTTATGTTTTTTTGTCGTTTGTATGCCAGGATGGGTTGGGTCGCAAAGAGTGCACTGAGAAACTCATTATCGCTGATCAGATTCCAGTATTTCAGAAGGGCCTGCTTGAGAGCTGGGTGTTTTATTTGTGGGTGGTAGGGTAAAACGAAGACCAGCGGGATATTCTTTTCGGTTTTTGCACGCTTTTTAGAGTTCACGCGAGTTTCGCCTTTTTGGGGAAGAAGGGCTAAATCTGTTTGGTTTTATCCGCTTTTTTTAAGTTTGTCTTTGAAGAATTCAACCTTCTCCTCAAATTCTTTTGAGTGTGTGCAGATACGGTCACATCGCATTGCTTCTCCCTTAATCAAACCGCCAAACACTGACTCAGGGTGGGCTGAATCTCGAGCAAGATACTGAAAGGTATCAGTTTTTTTGGTGGCTACTCGAGTATCCAGTTTCCCTTCTTTTTTGAACCGTTCGCCTTTGTAGATGGCGAGGTCGAGGAAGGTGACTTGACTGTTTGAGATCTCTGACGTGAACTTTAGCGTGGGATGAATTTGGTTTAGAGTTTGGACGAGGTCACCGGCTTGGTCTTCGTTACCGTTAAATAATATTAAGACGTCATCCCTGTATCTCATGTAACTCACAATTGAAGGATTGTGTGGGAGAATAATTTCTTTATCCTATTTGAACAGGGTTATATTGCATATTTCTGGACTGCATTCGCTTCCCATAGCCACACCAATTTTCCGTCTGAAGAACTTTCCATTGAGTTCAAATATGTTTCGATGCATGATAAGTTCCAGGAGACAGCGAATGACAAAAAGTTTGATATTGGACGCTGGACATTCACATTCGTTTGTACAGGGAATGTCCATGTTTCTGTTTGGATATTGGATATTGGATGTGCACATTGTTTTGTATAGTGAATGTCCATATTTTATTCGGATATTGGACATTGGACATTCACATTAGTTTGTATAGTGAATGTCCATGTTTTGTTTGGATATTGGACATTGGACATTCACTTAGGTTTGTACAGCGAATTATGTCCATATTTGTTAAACTCCAGGAGGAGGCGTAATTGAGATGCCCCCCCCCCCTGCCTTGAATCGTACCGTCGGATCCCACCGGACGCCCTAGTGCTTCGTTTGTCTAGTGATACACGGACATTGAAAATGCCTATGGTTTTGTATGGTGAATGTCTATGTTTTACATGGATATTGGACATTGGACAGCCCAATATGTTTGTATTGCGAATGTCCATATTAGTCCAGGAGGAACAGCGGCGACGGTGGTTCAAACAGGGCGAAGGGGGCATCACCAAAAGGGGCACTCGCTCAGTAAAAGGCATCTTTTGTCGGTGCAGGAGGGTATTCAGCAATATTTTTTGGCACAGGGCGTCTGGTGGGATCCGACGGTGCGATTCACGGCAGGGGGGGGGGGGGGATCTCAATTTCGACTCCTCCCGGAGTTTGAAAAATCATGGACATTCGCTGTTCAAACGTATGGGCATTTCAAGCGTGTAATACAAAACAAACTTAGCAGCGTGTCTTGTGGGCGTCGTTAACGCGATTCACGACAGCCAGGGGCATCAGAATCACGCCTTTTTATGGACTTTAAAAATGTGGACATTAATTCGCTCTTCAAACCTATATTGGGCTGTCCAATGTCCAATATCCATGTAAAACATGGACATTCGCCATAGGCATTTTCAATGTCCGTGTATCACCAGACAAAACCAAATGGAGCAGGGCGTCTGGTGTGATCCCACGGTGCAATTCACGGCAGGGGGGGGGGGGGGCATCTCAATTACGCATTTTTCCGGAGTTTGCCAAATTATGGACATTCGCTTTACAAACATGTATGCATTTCAAATGTCCGTGTATTACAAGACAAACTTAGCAGCGTGTCTTGTGGGAGTCGTCGACGCGATTTACGGCAGCCAGGGGGCATCAGAATAACGCCTTTTTGGACTTTAAAAATGTGGACATTCGCTATACAAACCTATTGGGCTGTCCAATGTCCAATATCCATGTAAAACATAGACATTCGCCATACAAAACCATAGGCATTTTCAATGTCCGTGTATCACTAGACAAATGGAGCAGGGCGTCTGGTGGGATCCGATGGTGCGATTCACGGCAAAGGAGGGGGAGGGCATCTCAATTACGCCTCCTCCCGGAGTTTAAAAAATATGGACATTCGCTGTACAAACCTAAGTAAATGTCCAATGTCCAATATCCAACTAAAACATGGACATTCACTATACAAACCAATGTGCATATCCAATGTCCAATATCCAAACAGCAACATGGACATTGCCTGTACAAACGAAAGTGAATGTCCAATGTCCAATATCCAAATAAAATATGGACATTCACTATACAAACCGTGTGCATATCCAATGTCCAATATCCAAACAGCAACATGGAAATTCCCTGTACAAACGAATGTGAATGTCCAACGTCCCATATCAAACTAACTTTATTGTCATAGACAGCGAGCGTGTTCTCTTGTAGGTTTGGGTATTGCGTACAGACTGCTATCGGCAACTTCAAGTGCATCGCAAACTGATTCAATTGCCTCATCTGTGGGCAGTTCGTATACATGGACACAATATCCAATGTGATCAGTAGGCTATCCTGCTTCAATGTCACGTTGTTGAGTTTTTCAAGCACATGCCCGGAATCGCGTGTATATGTGCTTTGTTGGTTGACAATCGGAAGCAGAAAATAGTCTATGTATTTTGAAATTGATTGAGTGGGACCTCCGCAACCACTAATAATGGGCCTCCCCGCAAACCGTGTTCCTTTGGGTGCTTCTTTGTGAACTTTCGTTAAGAGGTAAAAGCAAGGAGGTTTGATGTCGTGGTTGTCATGGTTGAGAAACTCAAATGGTTTTTTTTTTGGATATTACTCCATCAATGTGAAGTTTGCGTATGGCTTGAGCGACCTGGTGCGCGGTTTCCCCAGTCAGATCCCTATCAATCTCTTCATAATGTGGGCCTGATAATTGTCGTAGCCCCTCATGTATATAGTCTTGTCTGTTCAAAACACATATACCGCGGCCTTCATCGAATGATTTAATGACTATGTCTCGTCTTTGCTTAAGGCCGATCAGAGCGATGCGTTCCGCTTTTGATATGTTAGATTAGACTTTTTTTTATTTCCGATTTGGATAATTCCTCCAGAGTACCCTCAATGTTTGATTCTAGATTGAGGTTGAAGGTAGGTTAAGGATTCCAAGTAGAGGGCAATTTAAAAGGATGCGAATTTGAAGATCTTACTCTCCCTGCCATTTTTAAACGTAATCTCGCTTTTCTGAAAAATGATTGGGAATGGCGAAGGATGATGGACCTTTTTGGTTTTCTAGGGGTGGGTATAAAATTCAAACCCATGCCTAGAGCAATCAGTTCAATGTTAGAGAGCTGAGTGTCCGAGAGATTCTTAACATAGGGCATACTATGTCTATCAAGAGAGATCGTCTTCGCCCATTGCTTGTGCTTTTTGCTGATTTGGCGATATTGGCCAGATCTATTCTTAGCTGCATTCGATTTGTTATTTTTTTTTGGCTTTTATGAAGTCTCTTCGCCATGCTTAAGCAGACTCAATGTAAACCAAGAAGTTTTTGTTGAAACGTGATGCAAGATTGGGCAAGTTGCCTTATTAAAACGGGTAAAATTACACATTATAATCAAGGGACTGGGTACAAAAATCGCATTAACGCTTTCACTTGGTTATCACGCGTGTGCAGAACGTAACTTACACCAATTCGGTTACCTCAGTTTGAAGTGATTTTTAAGTGATTTTCACGTTCCACTGTTTACTGCAGCCACACCCAAAAGCTGTTGCAGCCGTATGGTCTGGGGTTATACTTCTGTAGACCTGTAGACCAGGTAGAATTGAGTTCTTGAGAATAAAACAGTTTTCCATAAAGTTGAGCTCATACCAGTATGTCTTTGTATTCCTCGTGATCATCGTTCCTCCCGCTCATAGTCACAGCCACCGTAACATAGACATTAGAAATATAGTCAAACAATCCAAAAGACTTACTTTCTCACGAACTTATACAGTTCACAGAGCCCAGTCATTGCCTTAGCTTAACAAAATAAGTCACTGCAGTCTTGTCGATGGCTGACTGCCATGTTTTTTTTAATTCGGTGTCACAGCTGTGTTTTTAAATCTCTTTTAAATCCAGATTAAGTTGACAAACACACTCGATCAGTCATCAAAAAAGACATGGTTTTCGTAACTTGTCTATTTGTGAACATACAATTCTGATCTTATAAAAAAAATGTCGCAGTTGTGCTTAGTTGCTTTTAATTACTCCAAAATTGTGTTGGTAAAAAATAATATTCAACAGGTTCCTCGTTCAAATATAGCCAAATAAAATGATGAGAGCCACTTTAACAAGAGTTAACTATTGACAGCAATTAATTGAGTTTATTTAACCCCCTAAGATAGTGAGTGTAAAGTACGGTCCATGCATGGAAAATGCGATACAATCAATCATCTTGTCAACAAGACTAGTAAGCAGCTCAAGTGCCGGCTGTGTCAGTCTTTTAAGCCAGCTTACCAACGAAAGCAGTAGTAAGGCAGCTGGCCGCTGAGACGGCAAAGCACGCTACCATCGTCCATTTATGCCCAATGCGATCCAAGTATCAACGACGATAAGTAAACGACGATAAGTAATACATATGAATAGTCACTAGTATATCTGTTAGAACCGTTGAGTGTCAGGCCATAAACAGACAGTGCAATGCAAAACCTGTCAAAATGATAGATGATTTTTTTTTTTAATTGCGTAGTTTCAAATTCATATTTCCATTAAATAAAAAAATAAAGTTGGTTTATACGTGTTTTTTTTCCAAAATTTAATTTCTTTTCCGAACGAATTTTGAAGGAATATAATGTCATGTAACAAATACATTTGCTTGCTTGCATTTGCAGGCCTTCATACGGTTGGGAGAAGTGTTTTTACACAGCGCGCTCCTGTTCAGAACGTTTTGAGCGATACGCTTTAAATATTCATATCTAGTGACGTAGACAAGTATTCATAATTATGTTAAATTTGCAATCACGTGTTAATTGTATTGCCACCACTGACCCCGTGGACATACTAGCACGCGATGATTGCGGCAGTTCCGAGACATGCTTTGCAATCATGGGATATCTAAATGCAGCAAGGCCGGCCTGGCTGCACCACAGATCCCTCGTTCTATTAGAATTATGGTGTCCCAAATCTGGCGGCTCGCATATCGCATCTCCCCTCTCGCGTCTCGCGTCTTCCCCTCTCGCGTCTCGCATCTCGCATATCGCATTTCGCATCTCGCGTCTTGCATCTCGCGTCTTGCGTCTCGCCTCGAATGTAATTTGATCTATGAATTTGATATGTTTACTTTGATGGCGTGCGCGCCTTCAACAATAACGCTCTATTTATAGACACATTTTTTTCCTGTGTGCAATACGGAAATTGACATGCGTCTAGTTTAATGGAACGCCAAAAGTGGACAACAATATTTTCCCATTTTCTGTTATTAGAATTCACGATTTTAGAAATTCCAACACCGGTTTAAAAAAAGTTCTCAATTTTCTACTAGCGAACAAAAAGATGGAACATGAAGTGTTCGTTTGGACCGGATATTCATACCGGTGCTTTCAGATTTGACGAGCCATTCATTAATTTACTCGATTTAAAAGATTTCATTGCAAATTTGTTGCAAAGAGGTTCTGCGTATGTCCAAGGGTTCCAGACCAAAAGTAATTAAAGCTTGTTCATATTGCAGTATATTTTTGACCCAAAATAATGTGGCACACTCTTCTTTTGATTAATTCCAATAGGTTAGAGAAAGAGTTGTGGTGATACCCGAGTGCCATAATGGGGCAGCAAATTCTACAACGGGCCTCACTATCTTTTTAAACAGTCACAAGTTCGTTGTCAGTTAACCCTGTCATTTTCAGTTTCCTAAACATGAAAAGCTTCTTGTAGGCTTTTGTTTTCAACAATATCTACAACATGGGCATCCCATTTTAAATTGTGTTGCTAAGTATTAACACCTAACAACTGAACAATGGTAACCTTATTGAGATGAACGGAATATTTTTTGTTTGCAAAGTACGCCTGCATGGTGTTTCATTATTAGTAAGGGTTCAAATGTATTTTATTTGCCAACGCCCAGTCATTGAGATTATTTAAATATGCCTGAATCCTACTAACACCATTGATGTGTCTATTTTTGCTGAGAGTGAGATCGTCTACATATTTCCAGCATTTAGTCTGAGTAGAATCAACAGCATTATTAATATACGCAAGAAATATACATTCGAACCCTGACAAGAAGAGCACTGTTAATACAAGGTACTGCATATAACAGGCAAAAGTTTAGGTCCCAACTCTTTGTTTTTCTTTGCTTTCCTTTGTTTTCCAATACTGTTAATACAAGGTACCTGTTATAACAAGGTAATTCGTTAAGTCCCAATGACCTTTTTATAAAGGTGTTCAACAGTAACAGGTTCGAGTTTAGTACCTTGGGGCACACCCAAAGAAAGAGTATGCCAATCAGAAAATGTTTGTTCATACCTTACCCTTTGTTGACGACTGCTTAAAAAAAACCAAGCAATCAATTACACAATAGTGGGTGATATACCTAACTCCAAAAGTGTGTCAATAGCAATTTTATGATTGGGGTCCGCTCAAGTCCGACGCCTCATAAGTCCGGAGGCGTCGGACCTATGAGGCGTCGGACTTATGATACGGCCCCTCATAATTCACCATGTCAAAGGCTTTAGTGAAATTTGTTAGTGCAAGAGTACTGATGTCATGGGATGCAATCACCAGAGACTAAAGTAATGATAAATATTAGGCGAAGATAAATATTAGTACGCTACAAAGGACCGTCAGATTAGCCGCTACTGTATGGACCAGCCTTTTCACATCAGAATCGTTCACACTTTAGACAGGGCTTATAGGTAAACCGAGAATAGTGAGACTTGGGATAATTTTTAAGATCTCCTGTTCGCCGTTATGAAAGATTTTTTCCCTGTTACTCAACAGAAAGAATGAATGGATCACACTCGGATCTCTGCTGAAATTGTTAATCTTACAAGAAAGAAAAACAGGGTTTCTTTTGATGATGACATTGTTGTTAATTCTAGACACACTGAGTTGTGAAGTTTCACCATCTAAGAGCCAGGTGATTTATCAAATCTTTTGCATAGAGGTCCTAGATTATTGGAGGCATTACTGACAACTGTCAATGACATCGTTGTTCTGGGATTATCGTCATTTACACATTCCCTAAAAAACATGTATTGATTCCGGGTTCACGAGATAGTGTAATGCAAATTGCTGAGAGTTTTACTTACAATGTTTTAGGTCTTCTAAAGATGATTTATATATATATAAATAAATATGCAAAGTTGGGTATGAGGCTGCATTTTATCAGAAAAATATCAAGTTGTCTTCGTCACAAAAAGAAATAATACTAATAAAAATGATAAACTAATACATTTTTATTTTTTTTACTGAATCCCTGTGTTGGGAGAGAAAGAGGGTAAAGAGAAACAATATTGTAATGTAATATTGGTGGTTGAGGGCTACTGGTAAAATTGTATAGGCTAACCACATCATTTCTAAGTTTTTAATGTGAAAAGTTAGTTCTTGTTGTCGTACTTGTCAATTGTCTTATCTGTTGCCAAGTGTTTGTATCATTCGTAGATTTGATATCCCAGTCTTCAAATTACTTGTTCGTATTTTATTTTTATTATTATTTAATGTTTTTGGCGTTCTTCATTTTTTTTTTTTTTTTTTTTGCTAAAAACATTATACTCGACGAGTCTTGGTATTGTATACATGCATGTTAATTGTTTTTTTTTGTACTTAATAGCATTTACAAGAGCCACCAGATAGTTATTTAGTTCGTTTTGGCGGCAATTCTTCGGAGGTGTTGTCAATATTTGTAATGTAAATTTTGTAATCCTGTCCTGTTACTCAAAATGTTTGAATTGTATTTTGTGTCTGCATGTGTTCTTGCCTGAGAAATAATAAATGAAAACAATGAAATGAATGAAAAACGTTTCGACGTGAAGCCCACAGATTGATCTTAATCAAACGGAGGAATGCTGTCAAAATCACCCAAGTATTTCTAGAGACAATTTGAATTTGAGTTCCTTCACTTTCGGTTCACGACAAAATTTTGGCTGGCAGAGAATACTAAATGTAGTCGGACACAATGAGTCGGACATAATCGGCAGTCGGACACAATGGGTCGGACATAATCGGCCGTCGGACACAATGGGTCGGACATAATCGCCGTGGGACATAATGGGTCGGACATAATCGGCCGTCGGACATAATGGGTCTGACATAATCGGCCGTCGGACACAATTGGTCGGACATAATCGGCCGTCGGACATAATGGGTCGGACATAATCGCTGTCAGACATAATGGGTCGGACATTATCGGCCGTTAGACACAATGGGTCGGACATAATCGGCAATTGCTTGTCAAAATCTGTTGTCGGACGTAATCGACCAAACGGACATAATGGTCGTGAACGTACGTTTTCTCTGAAAATTGCATGTGCATTCGAAAAAGATGTATATGAAAGTATTTCTTTGTTATGGAGGAGTGTTAGGACTTTCGATTATTTCCAATCAAAACGATTTTGAAATACAAATATTTGATGGAAGTTGAATAGGTAAATTGGTGGATTCCATTTCTAAACCGTCAGAAAAGTTTCCGAAAATTCCACTTTACTGTTATCTGGATTGTTCTCGTCTTCGATAAAAGTGTCATTTTTCGTTCGTCGAACTTCATAAGACGATACCGCAGTGCGTCGTCTGCTAGCGGGGATAACCGTTATCGTCTGCAATGTAGTGTAGTGCGCATGCGCACTGTCATTCAACTCAGCAACTCAACAGCATACGGAGAGTAGGTCTAAAGTATATGAGACAAGAAACAAAAGTTCCATCAGACACTCAAAGTTTGATGCTTACAGACGGAGCTGGCATGTGGGCCCTCCTAAAGTATGCTGAAATAGAGGGCGCTCTTTAGTGTGAGCTGCCATTTTATTTAGATGTTAGATTTTGTTTTAGAAATCCATTTTTATCTTCGTCCGTGCTTGTCATCCTTACTTTTAAGCTGATAATCGTGCCTCTTCAATGTGTAGTGAGCATTGTTACTGCTTTTTGGCTGTAATTTGTGATGTTGTTACTGTATTGAACTTGTGTCATACTCATCCATACACAATCTTCATGGGCTACAATGTACACAACGTGGACACTGTACATGCCGTATCTCTCGTGAGTACATGTGCTGCCTCAACAACATGGACACTATACATGCCGTATCTCTCGTGAGTACATGTGAAGGTGCTTGAACTGTTAATTGTTTTGTGTGCAATAGCTCTGCTGAAAACTGGATTTTGCAAAACTCTACTCTGTACACATGAACTGCAAGCTTGTGTGTGACCATCAACAGTGCACTGTGATAACCACCGGTGATTAGGAAGCAGCCATGTACAACTTTACTAAGGAGTTTCTTTTGAACATACGCGATACTAGTGTGCATGTTTGAACGAGGAGTAATTTTGATCCAGCTGTGTGGAAATTAATGAAAGAATTGAAGATAGCAAAAGTCACACGTCGCGGCTGTAGATTGGGCAAAAGCAAACTGAGACAAATAAAATTCCGTATCACAACTCGCTCACATACCTGCATTCATAAAGTCCGTGGAGTTTGCCATGCAAACCTAGTATCACCATGATAAAATACCATGTTTTATATTTACTGTTTAAGTTGTATACGTTGACCTTCAAGGAACAGGACCACTTTCCTGGTAATGAGACACATCTAAGGAATGGCCAGTTTAGCCACAAGGTCCGCGTGGGTGGATGCTGGGCTGCACCGGAAGGCCACAGTGATTCAGCCCACAGACTTATAAGGAAATCCGATTGTTCTATTAATTTGCCTAGCCCTGCCCCCAGATACAAGTTGACCAAACACCTTCAATTCTGTATTATTAATATTCAATAGTTACTGAACGATTCCTAATAAGGCAAGAAACCTGTAAGATAGCTGTAAGATTGGAATGTTCATTTACTGTATAAAAAACCAGTAGAATCTGTCACAGCCAACCGAATAAACCACATCACCCCAAGTACCACTTCGTCTCTTACTGTCTTACTTTGTCTATATAACCTCACGGGTTATATTTGGTGGAGAATCCGGGTACCTCTCTCAACATCGAGTTTTTCATGCTCACGCGATCGAAGTCAAAACAACAATCTGCATCAGCCATGGCCTGTACAGCGCACATCGAGACTATCCTACCAAAGTTCACCGGGTACGACTCAGAGGTCCCCGAGTTATGGATCGACCGGTACGAGAGGTATGCTCTCCAAAAGCATGGACGGCTGTGCAACAAGCCAGCAATTTTCCCCTCTACCTTGCCAGTTCTGCCAGTTACTGGTACAGAGACTTGCCGAATGCAACAACGGGCACCTTTGCGGCACTTTTGCGATGGGTTCGTTTGTCGGAGCTGGCCGACAGGAAGCAACAGCCCAACGAAGCGGTCGAAAAATACCTGAGCGACATTGAGAAACTGTGCTGTCAGCTGAAGCGCTCCCAAGAAGAGAGAATGGAGGCATTCATAAGAGGACTGCTGCCCAACCTCAGAGCCCATGTCATCAAATCTCACCCAAAAACCATGGATGAGGCAGTAACGCAAGCAAGAATCGCTCAGTCCCCAGCTGCAGCGCAAGAACCAACCTCATCCACTGACGTGAACGTGAACTCAGCAATCAAGCAGCTGTCTGAACAGATCGCTTCCCTCAAAGACCAGATGACGACAGTTTCGGCGGCCACACAGCCATCTCCTCGACAGCCACCAAGCAGAGGATACGAGTTAGGACAGCGTCACTTCCGCCCCCAGCAAACCCAAGTTTTCCGAAGGCAGCAAGGCCCAGGACAGCAGCGAGCCCAAGCAGCGGTGCCGCCCATGATGTACCCATGCCGTGGATGTGGAGGTGAGTGTATAAGTAGGCAAACATGTCCGGCCTGGGGTATTGAATGTAACTTTTGTCATAAGATAGGTCTTTTTGCTAGGGTGTGCTTCCAACATAACCGACCAAACAATATCAATGATATTCATCCTTCTAATCAATGACTAGAGACGAGACCCAAAGTTCCACACATGAGTAATGTTTCTGCTATGTCAGGCGGGAGCAATCTAGTTCAAGTCAGAATTGGCTCAGACTCCCGATTTGCGTTAATTGACACTGGGGCATTGATATCGTGCATGACAAGAAAAACATACACGCAGTGTTTTCCCCAAGATCAGTTCCCATTGGGTCAGTCAGATGTTCCCCTAATTTCCGGTGTCGCTGGCCACATAACAAAAGTTGTGGGCAAAGTTGCCCTGCCGATTTTTATCGGGGAGCAAAGTTTTGAACACCCTTTCTACATCCTCGAAACCATGAACCATGAAATTATTCTTGGAGTAGACTTCTTGAAAGAGCAAAAGGCCAAGATATCTTTTGAGGAAAATCACGTAGTGTTCCCCGATGCACCTTCGATTCCTTTAGTAGGTAAAGAGGCAAAGAAAGTGACTGTCAGAGCAGTGTGTAATGTATCGTTGCCAGCTAGAACGCAGACTGTTCTTCCTGTTCAGTGTAGTAACATTAAAGCCCAGTACGGTATCATTGAGCCAGTTCCATCTCTGTATGATGATGAGCAATTAGTAGGAGCAAAGTGTGTTGTTAAATCTGTTCAGGGTAAATCAGTATACCAGCTTATGAATCCCACTGACAGTGATGTAGAGATTAAGCGTAACCAAGTAGTTGGCTTTTGGGAACCGTTGTCCAAGGACATGTGTATTGAAAGTTTTGAGGTAGACGGAAATGAGACATCTAGGCCTACACAGACAGGCAATGTGTTGCACAAAAATACCGTACCTGTAACTGAAGGTGTTGACCCCCCTGATACCCTTAGTGAGCTTGGTATCACTATGACAGATTCAGATATAACAGCAGATCAAAAGCAAAAATTTGTCACATTTTTGGCTCAGCACAAAGAAGTATTCGCGAAAGACTCAACTGATTTGGGTACAACTGATGCACACTATCATAGAATAGACACTGGTGATGCAAAACCTGTCCACCAGCGTTTCTATCGCACTTCACCTGTTCATAAGGCAGAAATCGACAAACAAATCCAAGACATGCTAAAAGCTGACATAATCGAACCATCTACGTCGCCCTGGGCTAGCCCAGTAGTGCTTGTGAAAAAGAAGAATGGTGATTTTCGCTTTGCAGTAGATTATCGTCGTCTTAACCAAGTCACAAAACCCATGTCCTTCCCTCTACCTCGACCTGATGATGTATATGATACCATAGGTGAATCCCATGCTACGATATTCACAGTACTTGATCTTGCGTCAGGATTTTGGCAAATACCTCTAGATCAGGGGAGCCGCGCGAAAACTGCGTTCGCATCACATAGTGGCAATTACCAGTTCAAGAAACTTCCGTTTGGTCTCATGAATGCGCCAGTTTCATTTCAAATGGTCATGACTCAGGTGCTGCGGGGTCTAACTTGGAAATTTGCACTTGTATAATGTGGATGACATCATCATTTTCTCTCCTGATTTTGACACGCATTTGACGCACCTGCATGCAGTCTTTGACCGCCTTCGTCGCGCGAATCTCAAGTTGAAACCACAGAAGTGTCACTTTGCTGCGAAAGAAGTAACCTATCTGGGGCATGTCATATCGAAGCAAGGGATCAAGGCTGATCCAGCCAAAACGTCAGTAATGACCTCCTTCCCCGTTCCTAAGGACCCGTCTGAAGTTCGAGCATTTCTAGGGATATGTAACTATTACCGTAGATTTGTGAAAGGTTATGACACCATAGCAGCCCCCCTAAACGAACTCCTGCAGAAAGACGTGCCATTTGTGTGGACAGAAGATTGCAACAATGCTTTCCTCCAGTTAAAGCAAGCGCTCGTCTCTCCACCGATCTTAGGCTATCCTAATTTTGATCGCGAGTTTATTCTGGCTACAGATGCTAGTGGGTTTGCCATCAGTTACATCCTCTCACAAACCGACGAAAACGGTGAAGAGGTTGTCATTCAATACGGTGGGAGAGCGCTCACAAAGGCCGAGCAAAAATGGTCCATAACCGAAAGAGAAGGTCTAGCTGTTGTACAAGGAATTCAGTTTTACCGGGTGTATCTGTTAAGGAGAATACACGAGAAAGTGTGGATTCGTAATTTAAGAATTCACGAGGCGCGAAGCGCCGAGTAGATTCGTAAATTAAGAATCCACACTTGCGAGTGTATTCTTCGACTTAAACCATTGCGTCAACAGAAGTATAAGAAAGAATGCTGCAACCTGACGCCACTTTTTTCTTCATATATCATCTCAATGAAGGCCATTTGTTGCAAAATTGATAATAAGACATGAATCTGGGACTGATAAATGTTTCCAAAATTGTTAGGAAATACTTGAAATGACTCTCCATAAACGTTGTACACAAGTGCGAAAGTGGCGTCAGGTTGCAACATTGTTTCCTGGCGTGTTTAGCATGTGTATCGCCACATACGTCAAAATGGATAGTTGAGACGACGATTTCTTTCTGACTAATTTAAAAGTAGATTTTGCAGTGACGGCGGAAAAGCTGACAGTGAAGATGCATTGGTATTTTTCGGAAAGCAAATTTTCACGCAGACGGTCCTATTCATGCTCATTATGGAGAACAATTGTCCGACGTTTTCAAAGTGTTATTCCGAATCCATACTTTACCAAAGATTCTTCGTTCCGAATCCACACTTTGTGACAAGTGTAAGAGATTCGTAGATCCGAATCCACACTTTTAACAATAGTGTGACGTCATAGCAATGGTTTAATGCTAACAGAATGTTTCGCGTCCACACAGATCACGTTTCTTTGCAATGGCTCAGATCTATACGCAATGCTGTTGGTCGATTGGGACGATGGTCTATCTTACTTCAGGGGTATGATTTTGATATTGTTCATAAGTCTGGCACTTCCCATGGTAATGCTGATGCCCTTTCACGTCGACAATATGACGACAATGCCTCTCAAGTTCAAGCCGCGAATAAGGACCCAATTCCAGTTGAGACTGTGCATCAGCCTCAGGAAAACAGTCACTCCGTAACGCTGGGTGAAACGTACGAGTACAAATTGACTTATGCCACGGATAAAGAAACATTCTGTTCTATCGATAACCCTGACAGTTTGACAGATCAATCCGTTGATATTGTTGCGTTCCCGCAAATTACGTAGTTTACTTCTTTCCCAACCAGTCCATTCCACTCCGTGCACAGCGTAATGCTTGCAGCGATCCTGTGTGCCCTCACACAGCGCGAAGCTTTACCACGAAGTCTTAGACACACGTTTAAGTGTGCAGCACATTGTACAGTACGCTATTGTATAGCGCGCAATGCATGTAGCACTCACTGCTATTGAACATGTACCGCCATGGGACATGTACTTAGGACTTAGCCATTTTCCCTCCACCTTTCCCCGGAGTCGATGCGAATTCCCCTCACACACCTTACCTCGCATCCGACCCACATTGACCCCAAGCATTTAGCGAATGTGGCTCGCTAAAACCTACCCGTGTATTCACCCCTTAGTGACCCCGTACACCACAGCGAGTGTGTCCCGCTAACCCACTGGCCGAGACCTACGGTAGCTAGAGGTCAGGTTACGTCCTTCGTCTCATAGTTTTCTCCATAGCATTAGTGTGTAGATTCTTACCTAGTCTAGAGACTAAGTCTTGTACACAAACCTATGTACCGAGAAGTTATTCCCTTTCCCTTTTCCTTGAGGATCAGTTCCCCGTAAGGCTCCCACGAGTGATCCTACTTCGCCCGCTAACCACTGCTCTCGGACTTTCTCCCACTAGAATGTCTAAGTCAGTCGTGTACAATTCTCCCATAGAGAACTTTCCCCATGCCTTTGTACACGGATGCATTATTCATAACTACCAGAATCCAATGCTCCCATTGGCTAAGACGCGCACCCAAAAGTCTATATAAAGCGCGCAGAAATGGCAGTTCTGGTCATTGTTGTACTGGGCTCTTCCCCAGTAGATTCCTGAGCTGAGCTCTGACCTACACAGAGCTCCCGCATATGATGCATTAGATTGTTGCTCTGGGCTCTGACCCCGACAGAGTTCCTGACATGTACACATGTACGCATTAACTTTACATTGTATATAGTGCGCCCTCTATTGACCTGAGATGTAAATAATCTCGAATAAAGTACTAGTGTGTGTGTGTAAGATACTTGTATCTGACTCTTTATTTGATAATGTCTCTCACCCCAGAGAGACGTTACACTGGTGGCAAGCGGTGGGATACGAACTTACACACACCATCGAACTATACCATGACTTTTAATTAAGTCACTTCATGTACCCCTCCACTGAACGGATCTCCCAGCTTTAGACTCTGACTTTCTGCTTGTCAATATCAGCAGCCAACATGCCTGCCAAGCGAAAATCTCGCAGGTTACAGTCGTTGTATGATGATGATGACACCAACCTGTATTCAAGTCTACAGGAAGAGAGTGCAGAACTTCAAGAACTTAAAAAACAGTTCGAACTTTTCAAGCTTCGTTCAGTGGAGGCGGAGAAAGAGCTGAAACAACTCCGAGCAACTGCTGCATTACAGAGCCCATCAACGGCTGAGCAGACAGATGCCAATGTTTCAGCGAAATCGCCCAAGGACTCACAGCCAGTGATGTCTGCTCCCAGTACTGCCCCTTCCACCGTTCCACAAGCTGACGCCCCTAAACCAACAGCAGCAGAGCAAGCAGAGCCCCGTCCTCTCCGAACCCAGCCGAGTCATAAGCTGGATGTTCCTCTCCCTCGCCAAGGAGAATTTGACGGCACGAAGTCATGGGAAGGCTTCGTCCGACCTCTGATGGGTCTCGCCGAGGCTTGCGGCTGGTCCGAGGAAGAAAAGCGCTTCCGACTTGTCAGCAGTCTACGTGGAAAGGCGGCCGAGTACGTGTACCAGCAACTGGATCCCGAAGCAATCAAGTCGTCCGACACCCTGGTGAAGGAGCTTGGTAAACGATTTGGCGAACGACAATTGCCAAATTACTACATCGCTCAGCTAGAAGCGAGGAGACATCAGCCGAAGGAGAAGCTGGCGGAGTTTGTAGCCGACATTCGCCGCCTCGTCTTCCGTGGCTACCCTACGGCAGATCCAGTTACCAGAGAGAGCATCGCCCTTCGCCATTTTCTGAAGGGCCTCCCCGACCAACAGATGGCAGTTTCCGTTGGCATGACGAATCCCCAGTCCCTCGAGGAGGCAACAACGGCGGTGGAAAACTTCCTGAGCCTCCGTGACACCACAAGCTCGGGAAAATCACATCGTGTGAACACCGTACAGGCAGCATCTGAGGCTGATCCCGGGTTCGTCAACCAAAAGCAGTTTAAACAGTTCCAAGACAACCTCGACCGACGGTTAAACGGAATTGTCAAACTAATCAAAGATAAGCCCGCCTACAAGCAGAAATCCGCCAAGCCTGCTGAAGCCAAGAAACAGCAGATGGATGTTACTTGTTTCAAATGTGGCAAGCCCGGCCACTTTGCAAACAAGTGCCCCGACATAGCGGCCAAGGAGGTCGTCGTCATACAGACGGAAAACTAACGCGGACCGTGCCGTCCGGCCTGGCACCGGTCCGTCCCAATGAACAGAACACTATCCGAATGGGTAGACAGCAATTTCAAGGCATGTCTGCATTTTTGCGAGTGCAGATATGCGACCAAGACAGCGAACTTTTAGTCGACACCGGAGCGGCGGTGACCATCATTTCTTCAGCACTTTTCAGCCAGATCCCTGCTGAAAAACGCCCTGAACTCAAACCCCCGTGCAAAAGCACAAAACTAGAAACTGCAAACAAGGAACTCATTGACATTGAAGGTGTTGCCACAATCGACATGATGATTGGTGAACAGCACTTCCAATGGGATGCATTTGTCGCCCCCATCAGCGATGAAGGAATCCTTGGCTATGACTTTCTATACCACTATGATTGCATATTGGAGGCACGTAACGGCATACGAATTGCCGGTAACTGGGTTCAGTGGACAGTCCAAGGAGCCCCTCCCCGTGTAGTTAAGATCGCACTGAAGCAGAACACTACAATTCCAGCATGCAGCGAGTGGGTAGCAGAGGGCATAGCTGATCATCACAAACTGAGTTCCATGTATGCAGTCGTTGAACCTGCCAACCTTCGTCACAATGTTGTGGTTGGCAGTTCACTCATTGATCCCCGCCGAGAAGACATCGGCATACCTGTCCGACTTGTGAACACTTCACCCGAGAACATTGAACTTCAGGCAGGTACAACGCTTGGATATCTGCATGAAGTTGATGCGGTTGAACTCATAGCCGAGCAGGAAAACTGTGAAACCGATCACCTCTATCGAGTAACGCGAGTGTGCAGAGAGCATGCCCGCCCAACGTCATACGCAGTCAACCCAGTCAGTCCCGCCGTCCCCGACACCCCAAATCCTTCTGACAAGTGGTCAGAAAACCTACAGAAACTGTACGAGAGGAGTTGTGAAAACCTGTCCCCACACCAGCAGAAAGCATTGTGTGAACTTTTGGCCAGCCACGAGAACACTTTCGCCAAATCCGCGGAGGATTTGGGAAAAACCTCAATAGTGCAGCACACTATTGACACCGGCGACGCACGCCCCATACGACAGCCTCCCCGTCGTCCCCCAAAGGCATTTCAGGGCGAGGAGGAGAAAGTTCTCGAGAGCCAACTCAAGGCGGGTGTGATCCGCGAATCAACATCCCCCTGGGCATCACCAATGGTTTTTGTCCGGAAAAAGGACGGCACAACTCGTCCGTGTGTCGACTATCGTAAGCTGAACGATGTTACGCGCCGTGACGCGTATCCCCTACCCCGTGTTGATGACTGCCTAGATTGCCTGAGTGGGGCAAAAATCTTCAGCACCCTCGATCTGCAGTCGGGCTACTGGCAGATTGAAGTGAAGAAGGAAGACCGTCCCAAAACCGCGTTCGTAACCCGAAGTGGACTGTACGAGTACGTGACCATGCCTTTTGGGTTATGCAACGCACCCAGTACCTTTGAGCGCTGTATGGAGCTAGTACTCAAAGGTCTGCAATGGCGAACTCTGCTGATATATCTAGACGATATCATCATCCTGTCATCAACATTTTCCGAGCATATTGAGCGTCTTGGTGAAGTCCTACGCCGACTAGGAAATGCTGGACTGAAGCTGAAACCGAGCAAGTGTGATCTCTTCCAGACGGAAGTTCTGTTCCTCGGTCACATCATCACACCAGATGGTGTCAAACCAGACCCTAGTAAAGTTTCTGCTGTGCAAAACTGGCCCACCCCCAAGAACATAACTGAAGTACGCTCTTTCCTGGGACTATGTTCTTACTACCGTAGGTTCATAGCCCAATTCGCCACGATAGCCAGCCCCTTACATCGTCTGTTAGAGGCCGGACAGACGTTTAAGTGGACTCATGACTGTCAAGCGGCTTTTGAGAAATTAAAGGCCGCCCTCACCGGCAACGAAGTCATGTCATACCCCAATGATGATGGGTTATTCATCATTGATACCGATGCTTCAGATAGTGGCATCGGTGCTACTCTATCGCAACTCCAGTGGTGTGATCGGACCCAGAGGGAGGAAGAACGGCCGATAGCATATGCTAGTCGGTCGATGACAAAGCCGCAGCGTCGCTACTGCACTACGAGGAGAGAACTCCTCGCAATCGTCACCTTCCTTCAGTACTTCCGACACTACCTACTGGGCAAACAGTTCCTCATCAGAACTGACCACAGCGCTCTTCGATGGGTCATGTCTTTTCGTGAGCCTGTCGATCAGATGGCAAGATGGCTTCAAATCTTGTCTCAGTTCGACTTCAAAATCGAACATCGACCAGGGAGGAAACATGGCAACGCAGATGCCCTCTCTAGGGTGCCATGTGACCCTGACGATTGTCCGTGCTACGACGGAACGACCATACTCGCTGAACTCCCCTGCGGCGGTTGCGAGAAGTGCAAAGCCAAAAGCGAGCTGTGGTCCGATTTTTCGAAAGTCGACGATGTGGTCCCCCTTTCGACCAGACGAGTCAACGCTACCTCCGCTGAAGTTCAATTCCCAAAGAGAACTTCAGCTGCTGACGATCAGCCCTCGAGCAATGACGTCAACCCTCAGGCCAAACCCGTATCCCCACGGACAGTCCTCGTACTGATGGCAACGTTGGTAACCCTCCTACTGGTTCCTGTGTGTAGCATTGGTAAACTTATTTGGCGCTCGTGCAGTGAGTTTACCTGCAGCGACTTTGACGATGGACAGTTCAAATGTCGTTTTTCGCACACAGCCACGCCTACTGGAGAAACTCCCGGGCAAGCCAATTTGCCCACAGCCATTCGGGTAATACGGCCGAACAACCGAACTAAACCTGCTACAATATCCTCTGATTCAGCTGGAAGAGAGTTGAACTGCAACGCGCCCTGCATCCCGCAAACGGATGCCGATGCCGGTTCAAGTGCCGGGCAGCAACTTGCAGAACAATCGAATCCAACTGAACAGCAAGACGACCAAGATGGTGAGGTCACGAGTGATCGTGCCCCTTCTAGCGCCCCCGCCGGTCTCAGCGCCGGACGAGCCACATCTTGGGTCGGTGGCTACACGACAGAGGAAATAGCTAAACTGCAGAGAGCAGATCCAGACCTGAGGATCATCATGGAGTTGATGACCAAATCACCTGAGAGACCAAGCAGAGACCAGATAGCACGCGAAAGTCCCACCACTAGGAACTTGTGGTTGCTATGGCAACAGCTGGTGCTAAAAGACGGTGTTCTTTTTAAAAGATGGGTAACTCCTGACCAGACCCAATCTTACCTGCAACTTGTGATTCCTCAAGCACTGCAGAGTGCCGTTCTTCAAGCTGCACACGACGCCGTCACCTCTGCTCACCTCGGGGTGAAGAAAACTGCTCAGAAGATCAAATGCCAGTTTTACTGGTACAGGCTTAAGGAAACAGTACGTGACTGGGTCCGCAAGTGTGCTAAGTGTGGTGCCCGCAAAAGGCCACACACAACCCCCAGAGCACACCTCGAGGATTATCGAGTCGGCGCACCGATGGACAGACTGGTCACGGACATCCTTGGTCCATTCCCTATCAGTGACAATGGGAACAAATACATCCTTTTAGTCGGTGACCAATTCACAAAGTGGATGGAAGCTTACCCGATTCCCGACCAAAAGGCAGAGACGGTGGCTCATAAAATCGTCTACGAATATATTTCCCGTTTTGGCCCACCCCTTGACATTCACTCCGACCAAGGCCGAACTTATGAGTCTCATCTCATGCAACAAGTTTGTAAGCTGTTGGAAATCCACAAGACTCGAACTTCCCCATACCATCCATCCGCCAATGGACAGGCGGAGAGATTCAATCAAGTTCTGGTTGACATGATCGCAGTGTATGTTGACAGTGACCAACGCAATTGGGACATCCACCTCCCACTTCTAACTTCAGCGTACAGAAGTTGCCAGCATGAATCTACAGGTTACTCGCCTAATATGCTGATGTTAGGTCGAGAAACCCATCTACCAATTGCGCTTGTACTCGGTGGCCCCAACACAGAGGACCAACCTCAAGATGAATGCGAGTATGTTGCATCCGTGAGGAAACGGATGGAAACCGTCCATCATCTGGTTCGTCAACATATTGGTAAATCCGCTGAAAGACAGAGGAAAGACCACGATCCCCGAGTTTCCCAAAGAAACTATCAAATTGGTGACTTGGTGTACATGCGAGACAGCACAAAAACCCTTGGGTTATCTCCCAAGCTAAAACGAGCTAAATGGGCAGGCCCCTGCGTCATTCTCAGAACATTGAGTGATCTTCTGTTTGAAGTCCGGTTCAAGCAACGGGGAAGAACAAAAATTCTTCACCATGACCGACTTAAGCAGTATCTCAGTGACGAGGTCCCAAAATGGATGCTGGACCTTCGTAAAACTTTGATGGAGAAGGGTTCTCTCTCAAAGGATGATGCTGTCCCCCGCAGTAACGCCAGGAAAACATCCAGCACCAAATGCGCTGATGACCCCTCATCAACCCCGCCTGCTACAGTATCTGGTTCCCCGACACCAACTGTAGCGCCCTCTGCGACAGGAACTTCGCCCTTGTCAGAGAGGAGGAGTACCCGTTCTAAGAGAAGGCCAGCGAGACTTCAGGATTATTTCTAGTCTCCCAGCCCCATTTCCACGACGCTTATTCATGGTCGATGAACTGCGCCGAGTGAATGAACTCAGTGTTTTTCCCTCCATTGATATGGACACTGAACTTTTATTTTCGTCGTTTTAGATGAATATTTACGTTCTTTTTGTTTTGATTATCTCTCATTTATCCGCATTTAAAGGAAATGTAACCGTTCGTTGTTTTCTTTATGTTCACTTTTAAGTTTTACACTTTTTGCATGTTTTTAGCGCTTCATTTATCTTTGCTTTTCTTCACTCTTGTTATTCCGAAATTCCTTTTATTACAACGAGGACGTTGTAAAAACTAGGGGGAGATAGTGTTGCGTTCCCGCAAATTACGTAGTTTACTTCTTTCCCAACCAG
This sequence comes from Patiria miniata, assembly GCF_015706575.1. Classification (NCBI taxonomy): domain Eukaryota; kingdom Metazoa; phylum Echinodermata; class Asteroidea; order Valvatida; family Asterinidae; genus Patiria; species Patiria miniata. The sequence continues at coordinate 9,536,561 of NW_024037055.1, forward strand.
TCCATTCCACTCCGTGCACAGCGTAATGCTTGCAGCGATCCTGTGTGCCCTCACACAGCGCGAAGCTTTACCACGAAGTCTTAGACACACGTTTAAGTGTGCAGCACATTGTACAGTACGCTATTGTATAGCGCGCAATGCATGTAGCACTCACTGCTATTGAACATGTACCGCCATGGGACATGTACTTAGGACTTAGCCATTTTCCCTCCACCTTTCCCCGGAGTCGATGCGAATTCCCCTCACACACCTTACCTCGCATCCGACCCACATTGACCCCAAGCATTTAGCGAATGTGGCTCGCTAAAACCTACCCGTGTATTCACCCCTTAGTGACCCCGTACACCACAGCGAGTGTGTCCCGCTAACCCACTGGCCGAGACCTACGGTAGCTAGAGGTCAGGTTACGTCCTTCGTCTCATAGTTTTCTCCATAGCATTAGTGTGTAGATTCTTACCTAGTCTAGAGACTAAGTCTTGTACACAAACCTATGTACCGAGAAGTTATTCCCTTTCCCTTTTCCTTGAGGATCAGTTCCCCGTAAGGCTCCCACGAGTGATCCTACTTCGCCCGCTAACCACTGCTCTCGGACTTTCTCCCACTAGAATGTCTAAGTCAGTCGTGTACAATTCTCCCATAGAGAACTTTCCCCATGCCTTTGTACACGGATGCATTATTCATAACTACCAGAATCCAATGCTCCCATTGGCTAAGACGCGCACCCAAAAGTCTATATAAAGCGCGCAGAAATGGCAGTTCTGGTCATTGTTGTACTGGGCTCTTCCCCAGTAGATTCCTGAGCTGAGCTCTGACCTACACAGAGCTCCCGCATATGATGCATTAGATTGTTGCTCTGGGCTCTGACCCCGACAGAGTTCCTGACATGTACACATGTACGCATTAACTTTACATTGTATATAGTGCGCCCTCTATTGACCTGAGATGTAAATAATCTCGAATAAAGTACTAGTGTGTGTGTGTAAGATACTTGTATCTGACTCTTTATTTGATAATGTCTCTCACCCCAGAGAGACGTTACAATATCCAAGCTCGCCAGCGACGCGATAGTTCCCTGAATCAGTACATTGAGTACTTAGAAAATGGTAGTTTGCCATCCGATGGGAACGCTGCTAGACGCATAGTCGCCGAAGTTCAAGATTATGTCATACAGGACGGTATATTGTACCATTACTATTATCCACGCAGCAAAGGCCACCAAGTTGATCGACAAATCAAACAGTTGGTTGTTCCTACTTGCTTACACAATGACATTCTTCTTGCATATCATGACTCTGTCCTGGGTTGACACCAGCTTCGTACAATAAACAGTATTCGCCAGAAGTATTTTTGGCCCCGAATGTTTTCACGCATTGAAGCCTATGTTAAAACCTTACCTGGATTCAGGCGGGAATATTGACTCTACACATTTTTATGTTTTATATTGTCCTGGCCACGTGGTAAACACACCCGGGGCCATCTATCGCCAGATCGTAGTATGGACCATAGTACGTCCTTCAGAGGGGGTGTCAGTCTTGTGATCCTACTGGAGGGGTTGAAAATTGGCGGGAAAACCCCGTGTGCTTGTGCACATTTACATAGGCTTGTGTACAAATGCACTATATACATTGGGATTATTTCGATCACCCCTGTGACCAAAATGGAATGTCAAATGGGGTTATGTCTGTGGTTTTAACGGCTGTTTGGGGCCTGAGAGATACTCCAGACATGCCAGAGGTTAATCAGGGGTGAATGGGCTGGTTGTGAGGGTCGGGTGGCTCAAATTACATTTTGTAGAAACCACATTCCATACAGTCATTGGATAGTAAACATTAAAGGTGCTCGCTCCAGCAAATGTTAAATTAATTTAAGTCATGTACAACCTGTCAACGCGTTAAGATTAACCGCCATGCTCAGCGCGCACCCCTCCAAGCACTGCCGGTCGGTGAAGTATTCTCCAGGTTACATATCGACATACTTGGCCCACTGAAAACATCACCTGAAGGGTACAAATATGTACTTTTGATCGTCGACTCATTTTCAAAATGGTGCGAAGCTTTCCCACTCAAGACACAAGAGGCAGATGAGGTAGCTTAAATACTGTACAATGAAATCATCTGCCGATATGGGGCCCTCTGATACTAAATCACCAGACACTGATGACCAAGGTCGTGGCGATTGGTTTATTGTACACAGTCTCAGACGCTCTGCCATAATAGATGGTAAGCGGCATTATCAAGTCAAGTGGAAAGGATATACCAAAACAACCTGGGAGCCCGAAGACAATATTCCCGATGAGTTAATCCAAGACTTTCACATCCGTAAGACCAAACGGTCCAAAGCATATAAGAATAAGCACAGACGATAGGCATCTATGTCCTAATTATTTAGCTCTCTCTCTCACTGTAAATTGCTATTATCCGCTTTCTGTAGTTAAAGTGTTTTAACTTCTAGTATGTATCATTTAGTGTAAAGTTTTCCTGTATTACAATTATTCCATTCGTACTCTGTAATTTGTATTATTTTTATTGTATGCCTCAATTCCCTTTCTTTGCCTCGTGCTTTTAATGCCGGCCATGGACATGATTGCATTACCTATACACTCATTCTCATTTATTAACTTGTTTGCAATGCAATTTTGTTTTCTTGTATTCATTTCGATACATTTCCATTTAATAATTGTCTTTTTCTTTTTCTCACCTTCAGGTCATGTATAAGTGTTATCGTTGATTACTCATATGCCTTATTTTTAAAGTTCCGAACGTTCCATTTTAAGTCCGGAGACTTAAGCTTCGAGGGGAGGGCACATATCACCATGATAAAATATCATGTTTTATATTTACTGTTTAAGTTGTATACGTTGACCTTCAAGGAACAGGACCACCTTCCTGGTAATGAGACACATCTAAGGAATGGCCAGTTTAGCCACAAGGTCCGCGTGGGTGGATGCTGGGCTGCACCGGAAGGCCACAGTGATTCAGCCCACAGACTTACTGAACGATTCCTAATAAGGCAAGAAACCTGTAAGATAGCTGTACGATTGGAATGTTCATTTACTGTATAAAAACCCAGTAGAATCTAGGAATCAGGCAGAGAGCGTCACAGCCAACCGAATAAACCACATCATCCCTAGTACCACTTCGTCTCTTACCGACTTACTTTGTCTATATAACCTCACGGGTTATACTAGCTACATGTAACATATCGAAAGCTGTAGCTGTGTTCTGCCTAGGGTCTACATATGTAATCCCCGGTCTCTTAACAACACGTTTGACAATGGTGGAAGACTTAGATGTTGATATTGCTGGTGTTTCAGAGTCATGGTTCACATCGGAAAACCCAGTGGAACATTTTCGGATCCCGAATTACGCTCTCATGACAAAGAACCCGGACACGGAGACGTGGAGGCGGGGTAGCCATTTATGCTCGCGAGAACCTAGGAAATCAAGAAGTTGATTCTGTTACTGTACCAAACCACCTGGAAGTATTGTGGGTGAAAGCCAGACCGCAAAGACTACCGCGTGAAATTTCTGTGCTTTTCTATGCCATTATTTATTTACCACCTAACAGTACCCATGAATGTGAACTTAGTGAACACCTACTGGATGGCTTTGACTATATCCGCACCAACTATCCACAGGCCGGTGTGACCTTCTTCGGTGATATTAACCACCTCGATACAAGTCAGATTTGCTCTGGTAACGGGCTATCGCAAGTTGTGAATCAACCTACGAGGAAAGACGCGATCCTTGACAAAATCATCACTAACCTGGATACTTACTACAAGGTTCCTGAAATATGTTCCCCAGTTGGAACAAGTGACCATTCATCAGTTCTTTGGTCTCCTGCCAGCAGACCCCCATCTAACACCAATGCAACACGTTCCCGAGTAGTTCGACCAATGAAAGACTCTGATATCAGAGCGTTTGGAACCTGGATTGTGGGTCATGACTGGTCGGAAGTATATGAAAAAGCAAGTGCTGTTGACAAATGTGATGCCTTGTATGTCACCTTTAGGCCAGTATAGACAATTATTTCCCTACCAAGACCACGACACTTCATAATACGGACAAACCATGGATGACTAGCTACATCAAAAGTCTTATTCGAAAGCGTCAACGGGTTTTCCACCATGGTCATCGTATGCGCAAATGGAAACGCCTTCGATACAAGATTCGTCGTGAAATTGCCAAGGCAAAACATGAACATTACAAATCCAGGGTTCAACGACACAAAAAGCGAATCCAGCAGAGTGGTACAAGCAGATTAAGCTCATGGCCAATTTGAAAAACTCTGCGTTATGTATTCATCCCCCTCCCGGTGTGGATCCAAACGACTTTAAGGCCATGTCCAACAGTATCAACGACACCTTTGCCTCGGTTTCTAAAGATCTTGAAGCCCTTGACACTTCTAAACTCCCTGCCTTCCGACCAGATCAGCACCCCAGTCCAACTGTTCAGGACTATGAAGTTTACGAAATGCTGAGGAAGACAAAGGTGGGAAAAGCCAAAGGTCCAGATGGTTTATCTGCCAGGTTGATCAGAGATTTTTCATATGAACTTAGTCAACCTCTCGCTAACATCCTCAACCAATCATACCATGAAGGAACAGTTCCACCACCTCAGTGGAAGAGAGCTGTGGTCGTCCCAATTCCCAAATCAAAACCAGCCACTTTTGACAAGTTGAGACCAATATCCCTGACTGACCACTTTGCTAAAGTTGCTGAGGGATTCATGGCAAGGTGGTTGTTGCAGGACTTAGAGAAATCAATCGACCCCAATCAATACGGGAATCGCAAAGGAATCTCTACCACCCATTACCTAGTTAAACTCATGGACACCTTGTTTATGAATTCTGATAAGCCTGGTCATGTTAGCTCTGTCGTTATCACCGGTTTTCAGTAAGGCCTTTGATTTAGTTGACCACACTGTACTCATGAGAAAATGTATCGCCCTCGATGTCCGACCTTCAGTTGTTACATGGGTTGCCAGTTTTCTCAACGAACGAGAACAGTGTGTTCGCTATCATGGCCAAACCAGCGATTGGATCAGGTTGAAGGGTGGTGTGCCTCAAGGTACACGCATTGGTCCACTTGGTTTTGTAGCTGTGGTTAACGACGCAGCTTCAGACACCTCGCTTACCACCTTGAAATATGTAGACGAATTAACTCTGATAGAAACAAGAGCACATAATGCACCATCAGTTATGCAAGGTCATCTTGATGAATTTGAGGAGTGGGCTATGCAAAACCATATGAAACTTAATCCTAAAAAATGTGCCTCCAAGAAAGTGTCTTTCATGAAAAAGAACCTAGACGAGCAATCACTAAAGATTGCTAATGAAACTCTTCAGTCTGTGGCAGATGCCAAAATTCTAGGTGTTCACATCAGGGCTGACTTAAAATGGGGTACCCAGATCACAGAAATGCTTTAAAAAGCCAACGGTAGATTGTATCTCCTGAAACTTCTCAAGCGTTTCAACTTGCCTATGGATGATCTTATCACTGTCTTCTCTGGTTTCGTACGTCCTTTAGCAGAGTATGCAGCCCCTGTATGGCATCCTGAGCTCACTGTCATTGAGAGCACTGCATTGGAGCGAGTCCAGAGGAGGGCGTGTAAGATCATCTTGGGCAATCAGTTCAAGTCTTACGATGAGGAACTTGAAGTGTGTAAGTTGCCCACTTTGTTTGATAGACGGGAACAGCTTTGTTTGAACTTCTTTAGCTCACTTATCAATTCAGAGCGTTTCAGAAGTTGGGTCCCACCAAAGAAGGGTACCATTCATAGTAAAGTATTAAGGAACTCACAAAAATTAGCCATCCCAAGGTGTAGAACGACCCGCTGTCAGAAAAACCCTCTCCTATACATGGCCAATCTGTGGAACAAGGATGGCTCATAGTTTTTTTGATTTTGTATCCTGACTTGCTACAGCCAGAAACTTTTGCATCCTTGATTAATTGATACTCGCTTATTTTCATGCTTTCAACTACATGTACCAGTATCAATATCATTTCAAATAATGTGCAATAGTAATTTTTATTTTCACTCTCAGAGTGGGCTGGTATAGAGGCAGCGTTGGTTGGTCGTGGGAGACGTCTTTTTGACTAACTTTTTTACTAAAGTGGTGTCTCTCTCGTCTGATTGAAGTTGTTTTGGCTAGTTTATTTTGAAATTGTTCCTTTGGGATGCAGTTTATCAGTTTTAACTATTCCGGTGTATTAAGTGATCTTGACACTTGTGCGGACTGTTGTGCTCCGTCCCGGCTTAATTGTCCATGGAATTGATTCCATTCATGGGATGATTGGGTCGGGATGGAGTGTAGTGAGTTTACGCGGGTGTCGAGACTGCGCTGGTTCGTCTGCGCTTTGGTGCATTTTAGTCTTTTACTTTTCTTAAATGTTTTAATATAAATTGAATGTTATCTCTTCATGTTTGTTTTTTAAATATTGTAGTAATTGTTGCAATTCAGTTTTTTGCTGTGATGACAATTTTTAATAAACCTTTTATGAAATGAAATGAAATGAAAAGATGAAAATAGCCTGAATGTCTTTGAAATGTCATGCCTGAGAAGAATCGTAAGTGTTAACTAGTCTAGGCAAGCCTATATATAGTAAAGCTGGTCCGAGACCGATATGGTCTATAAGCGGTAGTTGTAGTCATCTTAGTCAAATGTTTTGGCTAAGGTGAGACTTATAAGCAATTTAATTTCAAAGTCACACACTCACTGACAGCGAGTAAGTAAGTCAGTGAGTCAGGTACGAAGATGATTGTAGGCCCGTAGGGCAATACAACAATACAATAATCAGTATAGAGACTATTTGTTTATTTACTTATTCCACGAGCAAGGTCGGGTTAGAGGGCAACAAAAATGATGCAGGGCAAAATCTGTACAGTTCGACTGTGGTTAAAACATATACTGAAAATCCGTCCGTAAAAAAAGTCTGCACAAGGTGTCAAGTGTCCATAATATAGCTGAGCATGGGATGTTTTTTTTTTTTAATCCATTTTCCCCAAATAGTTTTATAAACGAAGTCATCATGGCGAAAGTTCGAGGCAAACTTGTGGTTGCTGGGTGCTTTAGCTGTTCTATTTGCCTTCTTTATACTGGTAAGTAAACACCTAGGGCGACTAAGATAGATTTTGATAAAATATAGGATCGTGCATGAATTCATATTCTTTTCTTAAATCAATGTCGTCGATACATCTTGAATTCAATTTACCGTCTCACGACACGTTTGTTCAGGACCATTATGTCCGTTTGGTCGATTACGTCCGACAACAGGACGAATGGATACGTAGGACGAATGGATACGTCAGACCTAAATTGTATTTATACGGTCCATTACGCCGGATTCATTAGGTAATTGTGTACTGACATTATTAATTGTCTTTGGGTTGTAACTGCAAAATGTTCGACGGCGATCATTTCCGACCCATTGTGTCCGACTGCCGATTATGTCCTGCCCATTGTGTCCGACGGCCGATTATGTCCGACCATAGAGCTATATTAAATTACTAGAGCGCTAACTTCGTGTACAAAGTAATGCCTGCTGGGCGCATCCATGTTTGTGCACAAACCTATGGAGACCTAGACATTTTGTACGGCTTTTGTACGGCTATTTGCATATCTGCGTTTGTATTCCATGCCGGTGCGTTATCGAAGCCAATACGCCCAAAACCGAAACGCACGATCAGCAAATGAGCGTGTCATTTTGCTCTACGCAAACAGCGCAACGAGTGCGCGTATTCGCTGCAGATGCTTTTTGCCGTGACGTTTTTTTGAACCCTCATGACGCGATGGAGTTGTTTGCGTATGTTCTACTTGCGCGTTGCATGTAGAGTACACTTTCAAAATTCAATCCATCTCATTTCAATTTGTTTCACAAACACGCACATGAATTCAAAATGTCTGCGCCCAGTAATGTAATATAGCTCAATGTGCCCGACCCATTATGTCCGACAACAATGATGTCCAACCCATTGTGTCCGACGATGGGATGCGTCAGACTTAAGCTGTATTTATATGGTCGATTAGGTCGATTAGGTTGTGTACTGACATTATTAAATTATCTTTGGGTTGTAACTGCAATGAGCGCGTGAAATTACAGTGAACAATTCTTAAAATGTTGCCTTTGTGCTAATTGACCTATCGCAGTAGAATCGCATCAACGCATCTTGGGAAATTCTGTCCAATTACAACGGTATACAAATGGACGCGGAGCACGCAGAATCTGAGACAAACAAGAGTTTACGTACACAATTACAGGGTTGTCTAAGGGGCGTGGCTAACTTGCAAACGGCGACAGGCGTTGATCTCTGTCAATTCTTCGCTCGTACCCCCCCCCCCCCCCAACAGGACGCTGCGTTACACTGCTGAGGTTCACATAAAGTATCTGGCTGCAGCTGTTCAAGACCGCAGTAAAAAACAATCTGCGCCAATGCTATCCAAAAACTTCCCACAGAAATGCATACGTTCCATACCGATGTGATTTTCTGTTTCATTGCGGACCATGTGGACAAAATTTTAAGCGTCGCATAATGCAATCCGACCGTTCGTGATGCGAAACGGAGCCTGGGCAAGTGACGTGAATTGTAAATTTACAACACAGATAAGTTTTACAGAATTTCCTACATTTCCTACGCTTTTCAACGAAAAAAATTCATCTCTAAACTGGAATAAAAGAGTAATGAATCATTTTTAAAGGCCGTTTCAAACCTTGCACAGAAATGACCGTGATGACGCGCAGGTCACAGGTCACGCAAAATCCAACCAATCAGAGCGTGAATTCAACAGAGTATCCCAGCGTCCTGTTTGCAGGGCGGGGGTACGAGCCAATCTCGTTCCCCATGGATACGATCTTGCTTCGCCATGTTGTTTCCCATCATGCCTTGCGCGATCTTAACCCCTTAAATCTGTCAAAATATGGCACATTATAATTATGCTGCAGTTTATCCATTTTACGTGCAGACGACATCTTTAAAATGTTATGATTTAAAAGTGTGATTTTGAAGTATCAATCCTTTCATCTATAACGTTTGGACGTAGCGTTATTGAGCAAAGATTTGTATTAAATGTACGTACCCCTTTCGTGCCTTTACAACCGCAGATACAGGTTTTATTTTAGCGAAAAACGAGGCTGCCATAATCCATATCGTACAGGCATCGCGACTTTTGAATAACTATTTTTTTTTTCATAAGTGACGTTACGTGCAAAGCACGCGAGAGCATTATTGGCGCACCCGGCGTGCAATCTTCGAAATGTCCGCGCAGTACGCTGTGAATAGCCAATCAGCGTCATTAACGTCATCATCAAGGCCAGGGGTTAATGTAAGGAACGCGCACGCGCCCATGGACTCGAGACTGGGTACGAACCATTCATCTCCATATACACAGTGTATATGGAGATCAATGGTACGAACGAACGTCAATTCGGGCGATTGACAATGCTGTGCGCCACCAAGAGTTTGCCACGGAGATTTAATTTTTCTCAATGCATTGCGGGAGATGGTGGACAAATTCGCAGCGCGGCACATTTGAAATTGTTAGTTTTTCTGGTCAGTAGTTTCGTATTACGTATGATTCGAGTATATGTTTGCCCTTTTTTATGGTGTTCTTTGTAAAGGCGGCTGAACGCTCTGCCTCAAACGTTTTTGACGCGTATTGTGCAGGCACTTTACACGCGAAAGAATGATATAGTACACTTCGTGAAAACGCATTTTCCGGTTTTGACCCATTAAGTTGCAAATGTTAATTAATGTTAATTCATAAATACCTCAGACAGTTTAGCTATTCCTATTGTTCGAGAGCCCGTCACGTGGCCAGTCTTAAACGGATGATAAAGACATGGCTAGCTGGTCTTAAACACTTTTCCAGTGTCACAATAAAATGTGAACTCCTAAAAATCCAGTGCCTCTTACCGTTTTATTGGTTGAACGTACACAATCTTCACGTAGGCATACGTGACGGGCTCTCGACCAATAGGAATAGCTAAACTGTCTGAGGTATTTATGAATTAACATTAATTAACATTTGCAACTTAATGGGTCAAAACCGGAAAATGCGTTTTCACGAAGTGTACTATATCATTCTTTCGCGTGTAAAGTGCCTGGGGCCGTATTCACAAAACAACTTAAGTCATAAAAAATCAAGCACCCCACTTAAATATGCAACTTAGTCGTGTCTTAATATTTAAGCCGTATTCACAAAGCAATTTCACTAAGTGCCCCACTTATTTTCATGACTTAAGTCTAAGTGTGCTCGGACCAGTCTTAGCGTACTTAAGCGCCCCGCTTAGGTGTCATGGCGGCTTTTTTACGTGCCGTGCACAACCGAAATTTTCACGAAAGAATTCTTCGGAGAGAGCGAGTATTTCGTGAAAGGTGTAACCCCTTGGCAGAGTTCACCGACGAGGAACTTTACTCGCGTTATAGGTTTGATAGAAACGGTGTTTTGTTTATAACCGACCTCATAAGGGAAGAAATTGAATCGCCAACCGAGAGAAGCTGCGCCATTCCTCCCGAAATAAAGGTATTGATAGCGCTGCAATTTTACGCCTGCGGAACATTTCAACGGACAGTAGGGGATACAATAAGAATTTCTCAACCTTCAGTGTCTCGAATAATTAATCTTGTGTCCTCGAGCCTTTCCAGGAGGTTGGGGGATTTCATAAAGTGGCCTGCAGCTGCAGATATTCCGGATATTCAGAGGGGTTTTTTCACCATCGCAGGTTTTCCTGGCATAGTTGGTATTATTGACGGGACTCACATCCGCATCACAGCACCAAACGCCCATGAAGAACAATTCGTAAATAGGAAAAACTACCACTCAATAAACGTTCAAGTTGTTGTGGACAACAAATGTAATTTCACTCAACTAAATGCCAAAAGGCCAGGGAGTACTCACGACTCCAGGGTGCTCAGAGAGAGCTCAATAGCCAATGTTTTTGAACGAGGGCAGGGCGAAAATGAAGAAGTTTACCTGTTAGGCAACACGGGTTATCCCTCAAAACCATGGCTGCTCACACCGTTCCTTCAACCAGGCAATCGCCCTGAAGCACGTTACAACGGAGCTCACAGGTTAGTCATTATATTCTTTCTTCTTATTCCCAAAGTTGTTTAATTCGAAGTGCTACTATAATTATGAACTGGGCTTTTTTTCTGTCCACGCAGTTGTGATGATCAGTTTTTACGTTTTCAAACAATAACAATTCCCTTTGCTTTCGCGCAGAACAACTCGAAGTCTCGTTGAACGAACCATCGGTCAATGGAAGCGACGGTTCCACTGCCTGCACGGTGAAATAAGGCTGTCACCAGAACGTACGTGCAGGGTAATTGCAGCGTGTGCAGTACTCCACAACATCGCAAAGCAACAAGGCTTCCCGGACATTGATGAGGACGATCCGATGGATGACCCTCCACATCCACAGCCAGACCAACCAGCACAGCTGCATGACAACGGCGACCTTGTCCGAAATCATGTAGTCCACACATATTTCCAGTGAGTTGGAGTATTAAAAGTTTGAGTGATGATGTATGTCAGAGTCGAGTCGAGTCGTATGCCGAAGCATGATGTTCACGTACAGAGTCGTATATGCCGCAGCTATAAAACTTACTACTACTACGCTCTCAAACTTGTTACTTTTCACATGACTAGTGTATATTGTATACTAGATCCTAACAAGTAGGCCAAGTTCATGAAACAATTATTAGCATAATATTGATACAACAATTTACCACCTGAACCGCGGTGCACTGAAAAAAATTAATAAAGTCTTACACAAAAATAAACATCGTTTTTTTTTGTTGGGAACTTCCGACCAAATAGATACCCAATCGGTGACCACCTTGTACGAACTGTCAGAGAACACAATAATCACCTCCCCTTGCAGCCCCTTAGCAAAACGAAATTAACGTGCTGATTTTGTGACATTTTGTTTTTTGCAATCACCTTCAATCACCTTTAAAAAATGATATGAAACAATGAATGAAACAACTTTAAAGCAGAAATAAATTTAATCAGTGCAAGTACAAGTTAAAAAGCCATCTTTAAAAAAAAAATATTTACATAGGACAAAGTTTTTTTAAATGTAGGTTAAACTTGTCAATTAATAATAATAATGATCAAACCGTGATTGCTCATTATTTTGGCATGATCATAGTAATTGAAGGCCAAAATAATGAGCAATCGCGTTTTAGTATACAAAACAATTTTCTTGGCGTAAAATTGATGATAAAAGTAAACGCTAATACAGTCTGTAGCGTTGTAAACATGGGATAGTGTAGATAATATTTCTTTCTTGTTAATTTTATTTTGAAAATCATTAATAAATAATCAATAACGCAGACGAACTTTCCACAAATCTTACAAAAAATACTGAGTACAGTGTATTAACTTTTATTAAAAGAAACGACTGAACAAGAATATGGACATACAGTAATAATTTTAGGAACACAAAAAACATATGTTGCACAAACAATCTTCAAAACAAATTCGATAAATCGGCCAAACGTTGAGGGTTTGACATTTTGCATCTCAAGACATTCCATCACTGATTCTGGAAGTTCTGCTGCTGCAATATTGCTATTTGCAGACACAGCATTTCCTTCTCCAACTCTAGCTTTTCAATTTCGACCTGTGCTCTTCTTGTTTCGGCTTCACTCCTCTTCTGCTCCAGTACCAGCAGCTTCCCATACTCATCATCATTCATGTCTGCTCTCCTCTTTCTAGGCACCGTCGTTGACTGAATCGGGCGAGGCTGCTGACTGATGATGGGCTCCGGCACTCCACCAACATGAGTGCTATATCAAAGAAGAATTTGTTCATAATAATTATTACAGCTTTTCCCAGTTATTTTAACACACTTATCACTCCATGCAAATTTTCGTCCCCGAGCATATAGTCGAACTCGATTACCGATTTCGATTACAAAAAAGCCACGAAGGGGTCTAATTTCAGGAGCATTATAATCCAAATTTGTAATATTCTGGTTTGTCGGTCTTATTTAGTTACATTCGTTTCAAGTGCCGATTGCCATTGTATTGAAAAGACAAATTCACTGTTTTGTCATTTTTATATTGGCGCTTTTATTGGTCACTGTAATGTCGAACCCTATTAAAATTGGGAACCATTTTAACATCTTTGGCCGACAATTTTTCCCTACCCATAATGCTTACGGTTGCAATTGTCTTAGCCATGCTTGCCTTCCCCGAGCTTCCCAAGGGCAAGTGTTGCGTCACCCCCAAAAAATGCAAGATTCGCTTTTTCCTTTGTTTCGAGTCAGGAGAGCCCGATCATGCCGTTCAACGTGGCCCAAGAATTGGACAAGATTGGTCAATTCCTGGCTGTCCACGCTTCTCCTAAGAAAGTTAGTCCACTACTCCCTTTTTGATTGGCTTCCTCTGAAATGGTCTCATTGTTTTAGCTTTTTGACCAATGAGAAAGATCCACCAGACCTGTCCGAGCGCGTGTTCGGCAGGGTTTTTAACCCCCTGCCCCACCTCGATTCTTCAGAAGCGAAGGAAGACCTAGATGCGAGAAGACTTATTCTAGAGTGTACCCACTTTGCACTTTTTGTAGTTAACGTAGGAACGAGTGCGGACTTCCCTAAGTCGACATTTTCGTGAAAAGTATAGCGTTCCCAACCCACTTCTCGCATCGTTTGCAGCTAGCTTTGTTGTGTTGAAGGTATATTTGCACTCAACTGTTTTTTTTTATTTAGTATTTAGCATTATTATCCAGACCGAATTATAATATTGTGTAAAAAGGAAATACATCCTGAATTATTTTGGCTCGGTAAAATATTTTGATAAGCAGAAGATTGGGGGTGTGCCAGTTTTTGATTGGCGGCGCTGTCAATAAAATCTCCCGAACGCATGTGTTTTTTTCCCGAAAAATATGACCACTGCCGGCTGCTCCTCTGGTAGTGACAGTAGACCCAGGCTATCAAAGCCACCGTTGATTCCTATTATTGAAGGAGTATTCTCTCCTACCAGTGTGACCAGTCTCTGGTCTAGAGGAGAAAGATCAGGTGGTGCTGGTCCTCCTCCTTGAAATGAAAGCAATATAATTTCAGAGTTCACGTCATGCAATTACATTCTTTTTTTTCCATTGCAGACTAGTTTTGCGGAAACTTTGACAGAACGAAGATACATGAGAACAAACACAATTCCAAGACCTGTTACCGATTAGCATTTCAATTTATTGTACAGTTTAGAAAAACCTGGCCAGATTTGCTGGACAGGGTAGGCATAAGGTGTGAGGGATCACATACCCAAACTTAATTTTCTTATAAAGATATAAAACTGTGTGCGATGTTTATTTGATATCAACTTTATGTTTAGTGGTACATGTGTTGGACTATTAAAGCAACCCCTTAAAATCAAATAAATGAGTTTATATGGTTAAATATATAATTAGCTGATTTAATGTTTGTAATATATTGTATTTTTCAACATGTCCCACTTTGAAACGATGCTTTCTGTAAATAAAGATGCATCTCATACCTGTCTTCAACGAATCCTTACGATGCCTTGATGTCTCCTCCTTCATCTTACTGTTCATATTTTGCCACTTCTTCTGTAAGTCAGCTACATCTCGACGTACGGAGGGAAACTGGGCATTCAGGGAGTCCGCAATTTCCTGCCAGGCATTATGCTTTCCCTGGGAGGTTATTTTAGACGAGAACTTGGGTCTCAGAATATTCTGACGTTTCTCCCACTCACTCAGGAGAAGTAATTTCTCTTTCTCGGAAAAATTGGGCTTTCGTACTTTCGCCATTGTTGTTACTTTGTAATCGATTAATGCATACAACAAACACAACGTGAAAGTGTGTGTTGAACGCGCGCGTGTCAGGAGACGCGGGCGCGCACGCTTCTGTCATTTGATCACCTGTTGATTGCAAGAGTTTCCAGTAAATCTTTGTATTTCTTGTTTATTATTTTATGTACTCACCTACAATCAATCAACGCCTCTGACAAGTGGGTAATCGATTGATTGCGTTGTTGTCTTGGCAACAGTTGTTGACGTATGTGCTGTGCGCATGAGCAAACGGAATACTTTCAGTTAGTTATTTCCTTAAACTTAAGCGGGGTGCTAAGCTAAGCGGGGTACTTAGATGTTTTGTGAATAGGTAGTTAAGCACCCAACTTAAGTTAGCGGGGTGCTTAAGACTTAAGTGCAAACTTAAGTACCCCACTAAGATAAGTTTCGTGAATACGGCCCCAGCACACTACGCGTCAAAACAACTGTAACAGCTTTTGATTGTACAGGAAATATCGGGCAAAGTGATCAATTCTTGAGAGGAAACAACAGGCGGAGGCCTAAGGGTAATAAACTGGAACTGGACGAAAGGAGGCTGTCTCATTTAAAATAGTTCACAATCGATAAATACACACACTAACTTATTCATTTTTTTAGAAACACAATTTAACAGCACATAGGCTTAAAAAGACGAAAAGTGATGTTTACAATTGTAAAATGTGTTAACCATGCCACCAGTTAGTATTCTGCTTGCCCTGTTCTACCTTGCCTCATTGGCTGCATTTTTTTGTTCCTCTAGCGCCACTTTCCTCTCCTCTAGAGCCAGCCTCCTCTCTTCCAGTTGAAGATGCTTTTCCTTCAATCTTTCTTCCGCCTGCTGTTTCTTCTCAAGAATCTCTATAATTGCAAGCTGTTTACTACTACTTGAGATCCTTTGTTCTGAAATGTAATATGAAAACACGCAACAATGTATTTCTTCTTGATTTGATGGGATATTGTTTCACTTCAAGACACTGTGCTGTTTAAAAATACCATGTATTATTATCTTCCATGTTTGCTCTTTTTGCCACCGGACAATATTGCCCTCTGCAAAACTGAGAACACAGTCTTAAGATCCCTTGTGATGCTAGTTCATACTAGTCCATGCACCTTCATGAAATATATTAAGCGGCCACTAAATATTTTCCTAATAAAGTTGATGTTCATATGGTGGGTTGTGATTGAGGTTAATTGACAATAATTTGAGACCAAGTGTGGCCTACATAAACCACTATCATTATTTTTTTCCATGCTTTATGTCAAAGATGCATATGAAGTGAAATGTGCCTTCATTGAGATTTGTATTCGTATTTATTAGGTATTATTTTACACATCTGTGACATTTAACCCTGCTATAATTATCTTAGTAACGATACGAATGTATTGGTCAGTGGTCAGGAGCTAATAATAGTGTTTGACATTTTGTTAAAAGGCTATCAGGTATTCTTCGGCAACGAACCTGAGTTAAGGAACATGTTATCAACCTGAGGCCTTCAAGTGTACAAAAACTTACTCTTAATTCCCTCGCTGGTCGTCCCTTCTTGATCGCCAGTGCCTGTTTCAAATAAAGAAAATAGAATTCAAAGATTAAAGTATTGCCACAAAACTTGACAGAATAGAAATTGTCTTGCGAAGAAGAAATATAGAATATTATAATTGGAACCTTAATCTTGGTCTGAACTCCTTATTTAAAAAAAATTATTTGAATATACACACAAAATGATCTCCCAAAAACCTCTTACATGCAGCATTAGGGTTTGGTAGTGGTGGGGTGGTCAGCTATTGATGACCTTGCATTTGGTGGCTCAAACAACACAACTGACACCCTCTTTTGGAGGGAACTCAAAAATGACAAAAAACTGCCAACTCTTGGAGGGAACTCAAATATAACAAAACTGACAAACTCTTGGAGGGAACTTAAAAATATCAAAAACTGACAACCTCTTTTTGAAGGGAACTCAAAAATAGCAAAAACTGATAACCTCTTGGAGGGAACTCAAAAATAGCAAAAACTGATAACCTCTTGGAGGAACTCAAAAATAGCAAAAACTGATAACCTCTTGGAGGGAACTCAAACCCCCTGAGCCACTGACTGCCTCGGGTGCACCACTGATTTCACTTCACAAAGATCTTACCATTGAGCCCCCTCATGGCAGCAAGCCTGATGTCAGTGCCTCCTGGCGTGGTCAGCAGCTTTCTCTTTTCCACCTTCTTCATCTTGTCCTTCTTTTGATCCTCTCCAGTGTCTTTCAGACTTCGATCTCTTGCAGAAGTTTTTTCTTCTCTCCATATTGTTCATCAGTGCCTGATCTGAAATTAGTTAATTGTATAACTACTGCCTGGGTAAGTTACTTTTTATTGAATTTGAAATCTTAAATGTATTTACCATTATCACCATTTATTTTTGTGTGTGTGTGGGTATCCTTTCAGTTATTCAGCGAACCAAAGCATTAAAGTATTTCAACTACAAAATTCTTTCAAAATTGCATACGGCCAATAGAATTATCTAACATATCTAAAAGGTCATTAGCTCTGATTTGAAATTGAAATCAATTAAAGATTAGAATATTTCATTCTGGTATGCATTCCATCACCCAAATATGCAAACGCAATCGAATCACCCCTTTTAACAGTGTGGTTATTATCAATCTTTACCTCTTCAAGTTTATTTTGTCCTCTTTAATAAAGAACGACAGTTGTCGCAGACAGCGTTCTCTAGCCGAACGTGGCATCACTCTCTTGTTGAATGCTTTCGTGCATTCCTGTGCCACTTTCTCCCACGCTTCATTTGGGTCATCTGAAATGAACACCAAAAAAACACATATATGTACATGTATTCTTATTGGATACTCTGTAAATTGGAAATGTGTTACGGCTACCATCAATTTAACTTAGTAGAGTATTTGCCACTTATTACATACCACAGTTGAAGGGATTTTGTGCAACAACTTCCTTAAAGAGAAGTATGTCAAATGCAGGTGTGAATCGGAGTGCACCGGTGCCACTTTCCTTTACTGTTGCCTGCCAAAACAAATAAAAATCATTTATTTAAATGACACGATAGGCCTCCAATCTGAAAACTCCATCTTATCCTCACATGCACACCTGGCCCTAGACTAAACTAGGCCTGACATGTAAACACGTTAGCACGACATGGTTAGGTCTGAGCTGCATAGCCTAGGGCAGAGGCCTAGGCCTACATGTAGGCCTACATGCTACATCATGCTACATCAGTACATGCTACATACAACGTATAGTATGCACGTGCATGGTGCTTTCCAACACGAAAACTTCACAAGCAAGGGTCTTTTTGCATATCAGAAATGCATCGAAGTGGACTGAAGTTTGACCAATTAGTACGTCATTAGTGGTCTTTAATCAGCGAACTTTCATTCTAGAGAGAAATATTTCCATTGCACTGTCCAAAAACGTTTCAAAAATGTTGCAAATACTCACGCTTTGACCCGACGTGAACTTAATACCATTTTACACGTTTTGGACGTCCGTGCGAATCCCTCGTACGTGAGTAACATTAACAATACGCAGGAAGTGATGACGTCAGCAAAAATACACACACTTTTCGCGTTCGCGTTCACGTATGCGTGCACGTAACGTGCATCTAAACCTCCCTAATATGCTAATAACGCGCATGTCATATATACGTCAACGTTGCGGCAAAACCGACCACTGGCCATACTTTTTTGGCTCGGTAAAATCCGAGCTTGACCTCGGTGATAGGAGATGTAACACAAGCGTCTGCAACATATTAAGCTTATATTCGGAATATTATAAGTGTTCAACTACTCGTAAAATAACAACTTGTGAGGATTCCTAAATAAAAAGACTGGGGAATTACCTTTAGAACGATTTTCCCCACGTGCGCCTTTTAGGTCAGCTTAATCGGTGACCAGTTTTGACGTTTCTGCATCGTGAAAGTTCATCAACGATTGCAAAGTTCATCACCAATCGCGAAAATCCATAACCGATTGCGATATTTCAACACCGATTTCAAAAGTCAATCACGCCCCGCCCCATAAAAAGTTCGCACAAAATTTGCATCCGTATAAAAACACCTCAATATGAGTTACCATGACTACCTGGAAGAATATAGGCCTAAGTAAAGTTTTTCGGCGATTTTCTGCGATTTTTTTTCGCGAGTGGCTGTTTATTACGGTCCCTTGGAAATTGAATAGTGGTATTTATCCCGCGAGCGCGAGTGGAACACGGATCAATGTAGTACATGTATAGTGGCCCGGCCGAGTGGTATGTGGGGCACTAGACTAGGGCGGGTATTGGGCGGATATCCGGTGAAGGAACCCTGTCTCACGGCCTTTCAGCTCGGATGAAATTTTGGGGCGACCCTCCATTGTAACCTCAAGCCCCCCCCCCCCCCCCCCCCACTCCAAGTCCCCTAGGATGAAAACCCTGGCTACGCCGATGCCTCTTTGGCGTTCCATAGGACCCGGAGGGATCGCCATTGTTGTGCCCGACGCTCACCGATACAAAATAGTAATTTGCCGCAGCGACATAGTAACTCGCCGCGGCGAGATAGTAACTCGCCGCGGCGAGATGGGAGCTATTTTTTTTCTTAATTTCTTTTGGCCCTTCTACGCTTCCGTACAAACTGGTGGTGAGGTATAAATGTCCGCTTCACATTGCGTTAATTGTTGGTGTCCAGTAGTTATGTACGAATGCATTCACTTTCCATTTTCAATTTTTATCAAGGTAAGGGGTCACCTTTGACATGGCCTGAACCAAGAATAAGCAACTATTGGTTGTAATTTGCGATGTCATGCTATTCCTTGCATGGACACAAAGTTATGTACAAAAATATATCATTGCAAATGCCATTGCTGTCCAACTTCTCAGCATGAGTGCCAAACACCATGTTATTTATTTTAGTCATAACACTTTTTTGTTCACTTCAAATTGACTAACACAGGGGAAACAATTTATTTAGATTGGTGTGTTGTTGATTTCTGATGGGCCGCCACATCATAAATCAAAAATTGACTTGTGTATTTCATCTTTGTATTAAGCAATGAGTCTTTGTTTTATAAACATAATATCAAGCAGATAAGCATTGTAGAACAATATGTTTCCCCACAATGTTTGCATGGTGTCCGTGTTATGTACACTAACTTGCCATCATTTACTTTGCCTACCATTCTTGCAATATATTCCAGATTTTGTGTTACATCGTGTCCCTGAGGTTACCAGTCCATACAACATTTTAAGAAACAATTTTTACTGGTTGGCTTATATTTTATGAGTGTTTTCAAAAAGATCACCATCCCATTTCTATACATAACGGTGTCCACCTAAACACAACTAACTAATGTGGGGCATAACATTACTTTTGAATTTTTTGCTTATTTCATGTTAAAGTGGTATTGGCACACCCCATAAAACAACTTCAGTCTTTTAGGAAATTTCTCACACAGTATGAGCAAAGAACCTTTCAAAGACACCAATTTATATACAGCATAAGGCTCCTCTGACTCACTTCAAGTGTAAATAAATCTTTTATTATGAGATGTCTTGCTCAGGGTCCTATATTTTATGTTTCTGTGGATTGTATTAAACAACCTGGCATGGTTACTTGAGCCAATATCTGTTGTTCATTTTGGGGTCTATTTGTAACACAAATGTGTCGTGTATTATATCCCTGCACTCTGTATCATAAGGCTTTTTCACAAAAAGATGCAGCATTTGTTTTTGCTTTTTACTGCAATGTTTTCCAAGACATTTCCCACCAAGAGGGGAGCCAATAATTTAATTCAGTGAATTGACTTGGAGGTATTTCCTCTCTTCCTTTTGCATTTTGGAGGATGCAGCTGCTAAGACCAAAGTAGACAGGAATACTTGAACAAAATTTAGCTTTTTTTCCTTTTGTTTTACCCAAACTTCAGTTTTGAGGATTCAGGAACTGGAAGGCTCATAGTAAACATGACCGTATAGAGATAGTTGATATTCATAAATGCCTGAGAGAGTTTCACAGAGTGGTTTTTGCATTTGTTGTAAGAAGGTATTTACAAAGGTATGAATGGGCATCAAAATGTGATGACTTGTTTTTTATTAGTCAATGATAATAATAACCTTGGGTCGACCCGTTCATCACACTGTTATCCCCTTCATCATTGGAGAAAACATTTCCTAGCAAAACTGAAGGAAATTTCTCGTAATTGTGGTATGCATGTACTGGACCTCATGTAATTGCATTTAGCTTTAATATGATGGATGCTATGAAGTTAGGTCTACTGATGACGATGCTAACCAGAGAAATAAATGTTCAGATGTAATACATTTTAGTAGCCCTTGCAATGTACTTAGATACAGTGAACATATCCCCACCAGTTCTATTACACATGTCGTGATTTCTGCTTGGAGTCAGAGTCTACTCCAACTCCCAAAACAGTGGAGTCACCCAAGCCTATCCTACACAAGTGATTAATGCATTATCACATTGACACACGATCAACGTAGTACAAATATTTGTATTGTCTTGCCCACTCCAGTCTTCTTTCCGTAAGCCACTTAAAAAGTGAAGCCATGTTAAGCTTTGCAAACAAATTGTTCCTCTGCTCTGGAAAAGGTGGGTATTCTCTTCCAGGTGTAAAGTGAAAGATGCGCTTGTTGTGCAAGACACTTCTAAGTATTAACTTAAAGTCAGCATCATTTTTTGGTCGATGGTGATAACCAGATGAGGTGGGTGTAGCCATGTCCTTGTCCATCATGTGTACCAGCTGGTCTACTTTTCCTACAGCTTTGCTTGCTCGTGTCATTGTCTTTTCATTCAGGTTGGGTCCAACATGACGCATGAGTCCTTTGGCTACTTTATTCTTATGTTCAAGATGAAGATCACGGGGATCCTGCATCCACTCCCCCCTTTGGTGTTGATTGTTCGATTCCATGTTAATTGTTTCTGCTCGCCGAGGAGACAAAAGTGCCTTTACACAAGCCGTTTGGTGAAGAACGCCATACGCATAATTTGTATGGCCATGCATACGGAACAACAACATCAGGAACTTGTACACCAAGAGCAGCCTGGGACCATCCCTTTCTTTGACAGCATCATGTGCATTTCGCAGTAGGAGACCCATACACAAGAAGGCAGACCCATAATTGTACACATAGTCTTCATTTGTTCCCTGTGTTATCTGTGATATCTCAACATGAGGATCAAGTGACTTGCCATGTACCTTCATCTCGTGGTTGTCCAATTGCTTTCCTGTATTTGTACACTCGTTGGCAGCCGCTAAATTGGCATGGGTGTTCAGTTTCTGTAGCAGGCTCCTCCATATTCTCACTGTCCTCTGACAACATTTCTCCGCCAACTGAAAGATGTCTGTTTAAACGTCTGATTTTGTTTGCAATGATTTAATTTTATCCTCCCGGTTTTGACAGGGAGCATGCAAGTGTAGGAAATGGTCCTTCCCCCTCCCCTCGACTCTGTGTTAATTTGTGTGCTATTTCTCGTCCTTGTCGTATTATGTCTGGGACAACATGCTTCCGAGCAACAGTAATTTAGTTTACTTTTGTTGTCCCTGACCCGCATAATACTGGTTTTTTTGTGTGTGGCAGTTTACTCATTGTGTTCTTCCTAAGATTCAGCCCCTTTACTTGCATGCCCCCTCTCTTACCCTCTTATACCCACCTCGTTTTTTTTCACTGAATCCGTTCTCCATGCTCGTCTGGCTGCCCTCCGCTCATTTGTTCTGTTTTTGCCCTTTTGGCTATTTGTTGTATTCGGTTATTCGTTCTTTTGTCATTTAATTGTTTACATTTTGTGCCGTTTTGATTGCTTGTTGCTGTTCTGTTGAGGTCGAATAAATAATAATAATAATAATAATAACTAAGGGAAACAAACTTGGTTATCATTTTCCGCACTTGCTCAAGGAGCCATCTCTGCTTGTCAACAGGAGACGCACTACGAACGAAATCTGGGACGACAGCTGAGTCAACAGATTCCACGTCAACAAATTCCAGGCTGGCAGCTGTGATAAAAACGTCCAGTTGCAAATCAACAAATTCTCTTATCGCCAAAAATTTCAAATTATGTAAGGGTTCTTACCTGCCATATAATTGGAATTATATGAGGCAGAGGAGGAGAGACTCACCGTGTATTATTGTCCCTGGTAATACGGTTTGCACCACCCTTTGAAGAAAATGGATCATTCCTTCATTCATAAAAATGCAAATTAGCCCTAGCACGCTGGGTATAAAGCCCCCAAGAAACCATTGTAGATCTAAGGTACTGGTCCTGGCTGAGGACTCAAGATGGGTGGGATGCTGAAGAGAACTGAGGCACCGAGGGAGGGAGGTGAGTCTCTCCTCCTCTGCCTCATATAATTTCAATTATATGGCAGGTAAGAACCCTTACATAATTTGAAATTATATTTCGTCCTCGTCGTCGAGACTCACCGTGTATATTTCACAGCTAAGCCGAAGACAGGACTGCTCTTCCATATTCCTCTGAACATGGTACATCTCGCTTGTAAAACTTTCCAAAGGTGTTCACCGATGACCAGTCTGCTGTCAGTAAAATCTGAGCAGTAGAAACTCCTACTCTTGCTGCAGCAGATGTAGACGCAGCCCGAGTAGAATGTGCTTTATAATGCGAGACATATATTCCTGCCGATGCCATCACTATTTTCAGCCATCTAGCAATAGTAGATGAAACTACTGGATGATGAGGTTTCCCGAATGATAGAAACAGCCTTGTAAAGCGCTGATTATTTAGGCGTCTAAGCAATCGTGTACGATGAATATACACCTCCAACGTTGAAAAAACACATAGTTTTCGATCTGCTGGATAACGGGCCAAAACAACACTTGGAACTGGCCTATGTGCTGAGGAACATTTAGACTGGCTGACTGGTGCAAATTCAAATGCTGTCCTGGACTTCTTCATGTGATGTAAATCCAGAGCAATTAATGATGAGCAACGCCCTGCTGTCACGAGAGCGACCAGCATGACCAATTTGAGCGTCAGAAGCCTCAAACTGAGCTTCCTGTTTGATGAGAGTGAACCAAGGTAACGGAGAACTTTCCCAACATCCCAAGTAAACGAATATCTAGGTTTCGGTGGTCGAATATTAAAAATACCTTTAAAAAACCTTGTCATTAAAGGATGTTGTCCAATAGGGACATCATCCACCTGAACATGGGCTGATGAAATAGCAGACCTGTAGACATTAATTGTCCTATATTGTAGCCCATCTTCCAACAATGTATGGATAAACTCCAACACTTCTGCTAAAGGTGCTTGAACTGGATCCAAGTGTCGTTGATGACACCAGCGACTCCAGCGATTCCATGCTGAGTCAAATTGACCATTTGTTCCTTTTCTCCATGATGCCATGATAACCGAGGACACCTTCTGCGAAAGTCCTCTTGCTGCGAGTGATTTCCCGATAGCACCCAGGCGGCCAGCTGCATCACCTTGTGCATGGGGTGTTGTTGACGATTGTGACATAATTGAAGGAGATCTGGGCGCTGTGGTAACAGTGTTGTAATTCGTACCTTAAGTTAATAGGTCGGTGCCCGCGCCCGCTGGTCCTGGAGGGAACAGACAACGAATTGACGCTCACTCTGGTATTGCTGGACACGGACTCCGTGCGGCAGGGCTGCACAATGCTGCCCAGCCACCGGTCACGCCTGACTGGTTTATTATGCTACACTTATAAACGTAGTCATTACGTGTATTCACTACATTCTTCCCCATTATATTTTTCTTTTCTTGTTTTTAAATCTGACAAGTCTGAAAGTGGGGCGAAGAAACAATTCGCTTAAATAAATAAATAAATAAATTTAAAACTAAAAATTGTCTTGTCCTCTCGACCTCTTTCTGTTTTTTTTTGGTTTTTTTTGTTTTTTTTTGTTTTGTTTTTTTTGTTTTTTTAGCTTGCCACCTGATGATTCATTGTCATACAATGGGTATATTTTGTATATTTATGCAAAACATGCACCCAAACTTTTACATGTATTATCAAAATTAGTTTGCGAACAGAAATTTTTAGGGATTAACATTTACCAAAACTAAATTACATGTGCTAAGAGACGTACATTTATACACGTGATAACACTAAATGGTCAACAAGTTATAAAGCGGCTGAATAATATGTCAGAGTTTCAAAAATGACAATGTCAAAATGATAATCATCTCACACACAGAAAGTTTGTGTACACTCCAAAACGAGTGAAAAACCCGAGAGTTGGGAGTACAACTATATGCATATTTGTGGCCTTAATTAATACTATGTATTTCTATTCAATCTTTAGGACTTGAGATTTACACCAGGCATAAACATAGTTTCCTTTTTCTTTTATAGGCATAAAAACAGTTTTCTTTTTCTTTTTTATTTCACTAAAGGGCAAATTACTTTATATAAGCAGTTACGATTGATAGTGCCTTAAATCCAATGCAACTTTATCGAGAAAATATACCTGCAGCTATTTGTCGATAAAAATAAAATTGTTATAACTTGCCCTTCATATAACCTGTTCCAAATACATATTAGTCAAAATTAATAATTGACCTAAACCATCTGTATGTTAAAATACCTAGTGTGTATCTAATAAGTATCAAATTATACAAATCAAATTAATGGACACCTCGACTATCAGCTAACCCATTTCCATTTTAAGCAAATGTTTCTGGATTGTTTTTTCTCTGTTCCAGTGGGAATAAAACACATGTACAAACTAAATGTATAACTAAATGTAGTTTGCCAGTCAAGCGCAGAAAGGTTTATAGGTTAACCGGGTACATGTTTCTGGTGTTTTTGATGCACTGCGTCAACACTTCCTCAACTTCCAGACCTTTGACACGAGCTACTTCCTGCGCCACTACTTTGGCCATCGTAGGGATGCTGAAGGTTGTTGTTTTAGCAAGATCGCTAGGCACAAAGTAGGGGGAGTCCGTTTCCAGAAGCAATCGTTCAAGAGGTATATTCTGAGCGACACTTCTTGGTCCCGGGGTTCCCCAGGTGATAATTGGTGTGAGTCCTACGTACAGATTGGGAAATGTGCTGCACCATTTACTTGCCTCCTGCCAACCCTGCGTAAAACAATGCAGGTGAATGTTCCAATATTGGGGTAGGCATTCTGAAAGAATTGCGAAACAGTCTGCGTCAGCATCCCTACAATGAATTACCACAGGTTTCTTATATTCTATGGCGACAGCAAGGAGATTCCGGAGGACAGTCTTCTGGACTTCGCGATTGCGACCGTGACAGCCTGAGTAATCGAGGCCAATTTCACCCAAGGCACAGCATTTAGGATGGTCCAGCAGATGGCGGATTACCTGTTCTGTGTCCGGGGAGAAATCGCGTGCTTTTTTGGGGTGCAGCCCAACTGCCGCATAAACCGCGTGATCAGAAATAAGTCGCAGCCACAATCGAGGGTCGCAGTATGACTCAGGATCGCAAAAGTTTGCAATGCAGCCCAGAAAACCATCGACACCGATTTCTTCTTGCCGACTGTTCATGTACTGGCTCAAAGTACCAGTGTACCTAGCACGGTGCAGGAGACGATCGACATGACAATGAGAGTCCACAAAAGAGCCGCCGTGCTCGGTGGCAGGGGAGCTGTGTGTTAAGAGGCGTTGGAGTGTCCTCCAGTGGAAGATCGAGGAGATGCGAGTTGGCGTCACTAGATCTCGATCTGCCATTGGAGGAAGGCCGACGAAAGCATCGTAAGCGTCCCAGACGGCTTGTTCCTCCTCCTTGAAAGAAGAAAAAGCATCTCCCAATTCTCGTTGGCGCACCAGCGTCAATAAGTCCCCCGGCGATTTGGCTCCAATGATGTCGCAAAGGTACGTTACGAAGCCTGCAACTAGGAATGACAGTTCAGGAAGATGGTTGGTGATGCCAAAGGCGCCATGTGACCGTACATGACTTGCTATCTCCAATTTCCGACACTCCCAGCATGCAAGTAGTGGGTACAAAAAACACCAACGGTCACAAATGTGCTGGCGGATAACGTGCCTCTTTAACTGTTTGGTGGCGTGCTCGCATCCAGGCTGTGGACATGTTTGCTTTGATTTTGGACGTTTTCTATGTGGTCGCACTGGGGCGATGTGGGCAACTGCGGAGATGGGTGGTGATGAAGGGGGGACGGGACTTGGCTCCAGAACTGGCAGGTCATCCAATGCACCGGGATTGTGTGTGGGTGCAAGTTCCAGATCTGGCATACCCTTGAACTCGTCGGGGGTGTCTGGTTTCGACGAAAGAACGGAGGCGGGTTCTACTTGGGCTTGCCGTTTATCAGATTCGTTGGCGGCTTTTCCTCCCGAAGTGAGTGTAAGCTCCAGAGGCGGCATAGCGTCTTCTGCTGTTGGTGATTCTTCCCAAGTGTAATCTGGAACAAATAGCTCTTCTTCCATCCTGCAAAACTAGAATTGCTGTGTTATTTCATTTTATCAACACATTTTCAGAACCGACATGGTTGGTTTACTACCCTTCCACTTCTAGTGATGTATGTTTGCTTTTGTGTTTCATTGGAAGCTCTTGGGGTGGAGGATGCAAAGAGATGATCCACCTGAATGAATTGATCTTGTGACATTTGCTCTTTCATGACTACCTTTCCCTCCCCTAGTAGTCGATTGCGTAACCTACGCAGCCACAGAGGAATTTCCCCATTCTCACATTTTTTGAGTAAATCGTGGTGGAGAACTTGAGTCCTTTTTCTCCCTTGCACCTTGTACAATACTGGGGAGAGAACTTTGACAACCAGAAGGGGTCCCTGCCAAGCAGGTTGCAATTTCCGGGACTGGCCAACCTTGGATGCTTTGCAAAGCTTATAGACTATGTCCCCTTCCTCAAAGGATGTGTAATGTGTTTTATAGTCAAAGTATTTCTTTTGATGTACTTGTGACGACCCAATGTGCTCTCGTGCTAGAGAATGGGCCCTACTCATCCTAGCTTTTAGGTCCCTTACATAAGCGTTAGGTTCATCCTTTTCTTGGCTATTGGGCGGTGTGCTGAATACTAAGTCCACTGGTTGTCTAACTTCTCTGCCCAGCATCATTAAATTAGGGGTCATGCCTGTATGCCGGTTTGGGAGGCAGCGGATAGCAGCTGTTAATATGGGTAGATCTTTATCCCACTCAAGTACCATCCCCTTTAAATGGCACCTCATTACTTGTAACAGCGTTCTGTTGTATCTTTCCACTTGGCCATTAGAGCAAGGCCGATAAGGAGTTGTTCTAGTCTTTGCGATCTCAAGTAAATCACAGACTGCCTTAAAAAGAGAGCCTGTGAAGTTTTTACCCTGATCTGTGTGTATTTGCAGAGGGCACCCAAACCGAGAGATAAAATTGTCTATTACAGCTTTTGCAACCGTCTCTGCAGTTTGATCGGAGAGGGGATATGCCTCTATCCATTTGGTAAATTGGCAGATCAACATTAGGATGTATTGGTTGCCTGATGAAGATTGAGTGAATGGACCCAGAATGTCGAGATGTATCCGTTCAGCTGGTGCCCCCGCATGGTATTGTGTCATTGGCGCTTTTGCTTTGCGTGTTGGTTTTTTATATACATTGCATTCTCTACATGCCTTAACATGTAGAGTAACGTCTTCTGTCATCTTATACCAGAACGATGTTTGTCGCACTTTTTGCAATGTTCTAGTTATACCCGGATGCCCGCCCATTTTGGTGCCATGACAAAGATTAAGGACTTCCCGCTGCAACGTTGCTGGAACTAATAATAACAACTTATGTGAATGATCATCAAACCACTTGTAATACAAAACTCTGTTAGAAAACTGGAGGAGGGGGGCGTTTGTCCACAGGTATTTTACTGCAGGAGATAGAGCTTGCAGTTCATACTGTTGGGGTTCGAACGAACCTGCCGTTTTTATTGATTCTTCTTTCCATTTAATCAAATGTTTGAGATCGGGGTCTTTGAGCTATAAGTCCCTTAACTGTTGACTGGAGTATTTGGTGAATATTGATAATTCTTCAGTTGACTGTTGGGTAATTCCTTCATCCAGCATATGCTGGTTGTTAGGGTGTAACCCATTTGAATTTGCTGTATCTTCCTTTGTTGGAACTACAGATGCATTTTCCAGTACGGATTGGTTATAAGAATCAGGACCTCCACAGTCTGAATGTGTAGGTGGTAGGATTGCAGGGACCTTTCCCCCATCCAGCAAAAACTGGTTGTCAGGGTCAGGGCCCTCGTTATCATGGTTATCAGCAATTGTTTGTGTTGGAATTTGCACTGATTGGTGAGATGCGTTATTCCTAGTGATTTTGCGGACGGCCAGAGGAACGACGTCGTCAACGTCATCCTCGAACCGCTGCCACTGGGTGTGAACACGTGAGCAGTGCTTGCAGCCTCCGCATGGGAGGTTCTGAACGTCACACCCCGCGAAATAGCAGTCACAACTTGATACGTCACTTGGGATCCGAGAGAGTGAATCTGCATTTGTATGTTGTGTCCCTGTCCTATGCAAAATTACCATGTCATATTGACTAAGTTCCTCTATCCACCTTGCCAGCATTCCAGATATGTTCTTAAATCGCATTAACCAGACAAGACTACTGTGGTCCGTTCGGACATAGAATCTACGACCTAGGACATAGTGACGGAACTGGCGCGTAAATCTAACTACTGCAAGGAGCTCCTTACGAGTAGTACAGTACTTCCTTTGGGCTGGCGACAATATGTAACTCCCGTACCCCAGTACTTGTTCAACCCCATCCTGAACTTGAAGCAATTTTGCTCCAATAGCAAATTCAGAGGCATCGGTATCTATGATAAAAGGGTCGTCGTTGTTGTTTCTAGGAAAGGACAATACTGGACTCGTAGTAAGTGCTCGTTTTAGTTGCTGGAACGCATGTTCATGTTCGCTTAGCCAGATAAATTTCGCTCGTTTCTTGGTAAGTTCATATTGGGGTTGTGCCAATTTTGCCAAGTCTTTGATATGTGCTCTATGGTAGTTGACAAGCCCCATGAATTTCTCTACCTCTTTACTCGAAACGGGTGTGGGCCAATTTTGAACTGCTGTGATGCTACTAGGGTTAGGCGAGATTCCCCTATCACTGACTAGTTTCCCCAGAAATATTACTTCTGTCTGAAGCAATTGGCGTTTTTTTGCTTTTAGCTTGATGTTATGATTTCGGAACCTTGCTAAGACAGTTATGATGTTTCGTACCGATCCCTCAAAGTCTCTGCCCAGAATAATGATGTCATCTAGATATGCAAGGACCTCCTTCCAAGTAAGCCCTTTAAGTATGAGGGTTATTGCGCGCTGAAATGTGGCCGGGGCGTTGCATAGCCCGAACGGCATGCGTTGATACTCAAATAACCCGTATTTGGTAGTGAAAGCCGTTTTATGCATGTCATTCTCATCAAGTTCAATTTGGTAGTATCCGCTACTCTAGAGTGCTGAAAAACTTGGTGCCTTCGAGTATGTCTAAGCATTCGTCAATAATTGGCAGAGGGAAAGCGTCTTTGACAGTTACACTGTTTAGAGCTCGATAATCAATGCAATAGCGGACCTTCCCATCTTTTTTCCTAATTAGTACAGGGGGAGAGGCCCAGTCTGAAGATGAGGGTTTGATCACACCTGTTGCTAGCAAGGCATCTAGATGGACCTTTTCCTCTTGTTCGAACCCCAAAGGCGTTCTTCTCATCTTTTGCTTTTTGGGTTTTGCATCCCCGGTATTAATTGGATGTTTTATCGAGGAGAATCTCCCTAAATCCATGTTATCTCTTGAAAACACATCACCGAATTCAGTAAGAACATTGGTTAGTGTGTTTGATTGATCAGGGGTTAAATTTTTGCTAGCAGTTTGCCAAAGTTCAACGACATGTAAATGTAATTCTTGTATCTGTCGCACAGTAATTTCCTGGCTTTCGCCCTTTGACTGGCACTGTCGATATATCTCAAGGTCTGGGGGGACATCTGTTGAATGTTCACTATCTGATATAACTTCATCGATTTCTTCAGCCCTACCGATCAAGTGTCCCCCTTTAAGGTGAATATATCGATCACTATCGTTCCGCAGGGTTACGAAAGGACCGGTTTTGGTTGTATGCAAGTGTTTTGTGTTATCCTTTAAGGAGACCAGACTGTAGGGTATACTCAAACCTTTATGAACATGCTCAGGCGCATGAATCATGTAGAGCTTGTCGGAATCGTGACTGAATTTAACTTCTGCGCTAACCAGTGAATTAGGAGGGACAACAATTTTCCTTTTCAGTTCAACTCTTTGTACGGAATAAAGTTGATCCCGATTCCTTCGCATTTGTGCATGTATCAGTTTACCATTGAAAATAACAGCATCGTTTGACAAATCAATTCTGGCATTGTTTGCTTTTAGAAAGTCCAACCCAAGTATGAATTCATCTGCAATCGGTGCAACTAGGATATCCTATTGGTAATCAATGCCTCATATTTCTAGTGGTAGTCTTGGGACTCTGGCGGCGATCATATTACTGGACTTTTCAGCGCCTCTGAGTAAGACCTTTTCTGTCGTCTTTAGTGGTGGGCTTAATTGTTTCGCCAATCCCTCACTTATTATAGACACTTGAGCAGCCGTATCGACAATTGCATGAGTGGGGACTCCTTGTATTTTTATGGGTATTACAAGACTAATCCCATTAAAATTGGATGATACCTGCACCTCTCTTAACTGGACCCCCAAGTTGTTTTGTTGGGAATTATTCTCTCCAGGCACATTTGTTCTAGTAAGACCCTTGGTTACAGCCGGACGGCGGTCAACACGACCGGCTTCTAACAGTTTAAAGGTCGCACCTTACTTGTGGGAGATGGTGATCGTGATCTTAATCTCCTGTCTGGACAATCCCGAGCAAAATGGCCTGCCTGATTACAATTAAAGCAAATGAGCTGTGATGGTGATCCAGCTCGTGCCCGAGCCGATGGACTTGAGCCACGCGCCGGTGAGTTTGAGTTTCGAGGAGGCGGGGACTTTAGCTGGGAATTCGGTGGTTTAATTGGCACACGTGTACCGTCTTTTGGCGTGTTATCTCCGGAAACCATTCTGGAACCTGTCGAAATACTACAAGTATGTGGATTCCTTATGTATGAAAGGATTTCATGCATGTTTTGGTTGATTTCAGACCAGTCTAGAGTAACATCTACTTTGTCTTTGCCTGTCTGGTTTATTTGAACTCGTTGGACAGATGGGACATTTACGGGATATTGATCAGAAAAGGAAACATTCCTCACCCTAGCTCTACCGGAGCGCGACAAAAGTTGATGGTTGTGTGCTGCCGTTTGCGTGAACTGAACAGCTTCATTGAGTGTTTTAGGGTCGCGATGCAGTGCTAACTCTGCTGCGTCAACATCACTGCACCCTTTAAGGAACGCTTCTCGAGCAAGAGTTTCGAACACGTCCGTGTTCGCAGTCGGAAAGGCGCGAGTGGCAATCTGCCGCACTCGCTGCCCAAACTCTTCAAGAGACTCGTCGTCCTTTTGTCGGATTGCAGCTAATTCTGCCCTTTGTATTTTTGGGTCCTTCACTTTTCCGAACATTTTCATGAGTTGGTCTTTAATTTTGGTATAACTTCGCCTGATTTCTGGCTCTTGCCAAGCGTAGCAATCTAAAGCTTTAGCGCTTAGCGCACCCAGTAGCTGCAAAAGTTTCGCGGATTCTTCCCATTGGCAGCACTCAGCCATCACTTCAAATTTTATTATGAACGCATGGAAGTCATTTTTTCCATCATAGGGGAGCAACTTGGGCACTGAAATGGTTGATGCTCGTGTAGAGGCCATGTTGCGGCTTGAGGGGGTTGTGGATGCAGGCATGGCAGTGTGTTGTAAAGGATTTGCATGGCTTGAAATTCCAAGGCTTTGAGTTTTGTTTTGCCCAGGTAATTGATTAAGATTCGGTTCTGATGCTGCTTGCCCGGGAGCGAACAATGGCTTTTGTTCTGCTTGACCGCCTGGTTTTTGAGAGGGGAGTTTTTCAGATTTCGAATGCCACGAAGGCAACAATGGCTTTTGTTCTGCTTGTTCACTTGGATTTTGGGAGGGGAGTTTTTCAGATCCCGAATGCCAGGGAGTGAACAATGGCTTTTGTTCTGCTTGATCACCCTGCTCTGGGTGAGGCTTTTGATCATTCCCATTTCCTGATTTATTTTGTTGAATCAAACCGAGAATGTGCGTTGGCAATGGAGGGGCCTTTTCTCCTATGACCTTAAGGGTAGCATCTATTACTTTGTCCCCAGTCATTTCTGTTTTTGCGTGCAATTCTTCTTGGGACCGGGTCTTTAGCATACTTGAGATCTTTTCTTCAAGATTTTTGTTTTGGGCACATAGTTTTTCTACGGCTTCCGTCATGGCTCCCATGGATGATTTTAGAGTACTTACAACTGTGATAGTGTTATCTTCTACAACCTTTGACAAGACACCAATATGTTTCGTTAAAATGTCGATGCTGTGAATCATTTTGTCTAGTTTATCTTCCTTTCCCTGTTCCGCTTGGCCAAGTGGAGAGGTGATATCTGGATCAAGGAATGAGATTAAGTCTTTTTCCACTAATTCGTGGAGTTTGGTTTGCAGTGCAGGGGTTTCATGAAAGTCGTCTATTACTACCGTACCCTTACTTTCTCTCGTGGAAATTATGGTTTGGGCGTATTTAATGCCAATGCCTGGCAAGGTTGTCAATTCCTTAAGGGAAGTCTTATTTATGTTCAGGGCCTTATTGGGGCTTACAGGTTTATACCTAGAGCACAAACCGGCAAAATCAAATTTACGAAATATGAAAGTTGGTATTTAATGAGTGGCTTCAATTGCCCGTCACTTGTGATATACATATACGTGCACTGTCAACGCCCCTGTTGTAGTGACGCACAACAGATTGACCTGATTGACAGTACAATTTCGTACATGTACTTTGAATGCGTATCGTCAAAAATAAATGAAAACTGCAATTTTCAATTTCCGTTAGGCAATTTGGACAAATTTAACGTAGCACATGACGCTCGCAGGAATACCAATTTTCTAGATACATATGTACATAATTATATCAATATACAAGTATACAGAGATTAATATAGTCAAACATTGATCTAGCGTATTTCAATACTTTCAGCGAATACAGATTGTATCGAAATATATGCTCAAAGAGGATAATGCCGATGTATATTGTAATACTGGATTCGACCGACGTCAACAACATTCGACAGACGTAGATTATTGTCGACAAACAAATACAGCCTAAAAAACATACTCTACCTACTCTGAAAGTTGAATATAGGTGTATTCCAAAATAGTTTTCTGAAATTCTCAAATGAGCCGAAAATATTCTTGGAAAAACTGTATGAGTCAATTCCAAAAATCTCACACAGTATAAATATTTTTACCAACTAGTAATCTCACATCAACAATTGAGAATATTATCGCACGTAACGATTTATCTTCGTCGCCAATGTTGTAATTCGTACCTTAAGTTAATAGGTCGGTGCCCGCGCCCGCTGGTCCTGGAGGGAACAGACAACGAATTGACGCTCACTCTGGTATTGCTGGACACGGACTCCGTGCGACAGGGCTGCACAATGCTGCCCAGTCACCGGTCACGCCTGACTGGTTTATTATGCAACACTTATAAACGTAGTCATTACGTGTATTCACTACAACAGTAATGGTGTTTTTACTGTCAGTTTTAACATTAGTGGATACCACGGTTGTAATTTCCAAACTGGTGCGATTAGCAGAACTGTGGCTTCTTTTACTTGAATTTTCTGAAGGCACCTTGAGAGCAGACTGAAGGAAGGAAACAGATACCCTGCCATGTTGCACCAGTTGATGGTGAACGCGTCCACTTGCCATGCTTGTGGATCTGGGTGCCATGATATGAATCTTGGAACCTGTCTGTTGAGCTGTGATGCAAACAGATCGATCGACGGTTGAAATTTCATCTTTTCTACCACTGCTCTGTAAATTTCGGGGAGAAGATGCCACTCTGTGCGGTCGTTGAAGTTGCGCGACAATTCGTCTGCTATGACATTTTGTGCTCCTGGGAGATATTCTACTGACAATGTTATTTGTCTGTGTAGACACCATGTCCATATCTTCACTGCAAGGGATGACAATTCTCGAGAATGAGTCCCCCCGTTGTGGCTGATGTATGACATTACTGTCATGTTGTCCACCTGTAGTCGGATGTGTAGGTTGCGTTGATGGTACACCAATGCCCGAAGGGCGTAGTACGCTGACAACAGTTCTAGATGGTTGATGTGTAGATTCTGTTCCAATATCGACCATCTGCCGCCTGTGCGGATTTCGGATGTGCAAGCACCCCATCCTTGGAGTGATGCATATGTCTGGATCACCACATCCGGTGTTGGATTGAGTAGTGTTTGGCCGTTCCAAATTCTTACGCATTGTATCCAGCTTTTCAACTCCTCCTTGGAGGCGTGGGATAGGACTACTTCCGAGTCGTAGGAATTGCTGTGGTGAAGTGCCGTAATCTTGTCTTGCTGCAGATTTCTGTAATACAATGGGGCTGGAAACACCGCTTGTATGCTTGAGGACAACCGACCGATGAGCTGAGCTAATTCGCGGACTGTTAAGGTGTTCGCCTGCAGAACTTCTTGACAATGATTGACGATATGGTTGACTTTCTCTACTGGTAGAGACAATGTCATTGTTTCGGAGTTGATTTGAAACCCGAGGTATGTGATTTGCTGTGCAGGTTGGAATTTTGACTTTTCCTGTTTGATGACGAATCCTAGTTCCTGAAGTGTAGTTGCCGTGAACTGGAGATTCTCGGTGCATTCTTTCACAGAACTGCCCATTATGAGTATATCGTCGAGATAAAACACACATCGAATTCCCTTTGCTCGGAGCTGTGCTGCCACTGGCTTGATAACTTTCGTAAATGTTCGAGGAGCACTTGACAGCCCAAATGGGAGGCATGCAAATTGGAACAACTGGCCTTGCCATATGAAACGAAGATACTTCCGATGATCCTGATGAATAGGAATCATAAAATAAGCGTGTTACAACTGATAATGTAGTAACCAGCGGATAATGTATCACCAACCGATAATGTATCACAAATTGACCGATATTGTATCACTAACCGATAATGTAGCAACAATTGACTGATAGCGTAGTACAATTTGTATCCGATAATGTATCACGTGTCGACGGATAATGTAACTACAAAATAACTGTATCCGATAATGTATCGCCTCGAAACGGATACTGTATCAACCGATAATGTATCAAAAATCAACCGATAATGTATCAGTATATTTGGAAAAGGTGGAAATATTGTAAATTAATTAAAGTCTAATAAGTGCCTTTACTATAATGAGTCCCCACCCATTAAGATTTTTTTTTTTAATTTGGGAGGGAGTTGCTCTGGTTTGGGGACGCTCTACTTCCAAGTGGGCCTAGGCTAGTGGCGCATCCAGCTTTTGATGTCGGGTTGAGGGGGGGGGGGGTCACCGCACTCGCACATCCGCGCCGAAATGTGGACAAGTTCTTTTCTCCGGACACTTGGCCTCCGTATGGGCTCCGTGCTCCAACCAAGAGGGCGCGTTTTACCACTTTTGAGAGCACCATGGACGTACGTCCCTCCCAAATTAAAAAAAAATCTTAATGGGTATAGTAAAGGCACTTATTAGACTTTCATTAATTTACAATATTTCCACCTTTTCCAAATATACTGATACATTATCGGTTGATACAGTATCCGTTCCGAGGCGATACATTATCGGATACAGTTATTTTGTAGTTACATTATCCGTCGACACGTGATACATTATCGGATACAAATTGTACTACACTATCAGTCAATTTTTGCTACATTATCGGTTAGTGATACAATATCGGTCAATTTGTGATACATTATCGGTTGGTGATACATTATCCGTTGGTTACTACATTATCAGTTGTAACAAGGTCCACTGTGTGAGTAGTTTATCCTTTCTTGTTATTTTCCACAAAGCTGGATTGTGACTGAGATCGTGCAAATAAATAATCTTTAAAAAAGCTTCATCTGTAGTCTTGCTTATTAATTATTAGAGATTTTGGTAAAAATGAACAGAAGTCTTTGTAGAAATTGTAGATATAATTCATCTTGCGTAAAATATACCTTTGCAAGTTTACAAACTTCCACAAAACGTATTATTTTGCAACATTGGAACGTATAATTGGTTTGAACATTCTACCTTTTTATTGCTTATGTGAACTGTTACTATCGTATTTCAGGAAAGTCATCATGGATTGGACTTCTTGCATTATCTTCATGCAAACTACACCAGAAAAACTACGTTGTCCACAAAATGGTTTAAATTGTAACGCCGGAGAAGTAGATGCTCAATTCCTGGATAATGTTGAAGGGTTTAGGGCAATAAATGCATTGCAAGTTGATGTAGAATACGGAGCCGTAAGGGACAGTAGAAACTTTTGTGGAAAATAATGCCTCGTTGCATCGTTCCTGAGGTAATCATTTATGAGATAATCATGACGTAAGACATTGCATTTTAACGAATCATTGATCACAACAGGGGATAGGAGCGAGGGTCAAATGAACATGTACATACATGTTTAATTAATGCATTAAATTAGAAAACATCCCTCATGTTATCAAACTATTTGTTACAGTATTTAAATCTTTAAATACTAGAAAGAACGTAGCACAAAATTGGCAACTGCACTGATTTCCTTGATCTCAGAACGTATATTAAATGTAAAAAAAAAACCATCCATGGCTTATTCCTAACTAATATCTCAATTTTAATGTATAAGTGTGTAATAATTAGCCGATGACGTCATAATGATGTAATAAATGGCCCTTCCCATCATCCAATTTTTGTATCCTACCTTGTTTTCGAAAAGGTAAACAATGGAGATGCTTTCGTGTGAGAATGGTGCTTTTGTCCACCCGTGTCATGATTTTATCACTAAGGTACCTCACTTTTCCGCTTATCTTTGGAAAAAGTTTAAACATTTAAGATACTAATAATCAATTACAAAAACTCTTTTGGCATAGAATTTGAGCCTTTCTTTCTGACTTAAAAACAACATCTCACAATACCACATACTGTTTGCATGTTAAAACAAGGTGTCAAAGTGACTACCCAAAATCCATGATTTTAGCCGGAAAAAACAGGTCTTTTGACCAAAAAGGTTTTTTTGACCCACAAAATCACCCTCAACTATACTCCATCCCAATGACATACCACTCAAATGAAAGATCTTGTTGTCCCCTTTAATTTGATACCAAATTTGTTGTTGAGATGCTTGCAGTTCGCAAGATTATTATTAATTTATATTTGTTCATGTAATAATTAGCTGATGACGTCATAATGACGTCATACATGCCATTTCCATCATCCAATTTTTTGCGTCCGTCTTTTTTTCGAAAAGGTATACCATGGAGATGCTTTGGCGAAAAAATGGTGCTTTTGTCCACTGTGTAACGATCCTAAGCATTTTTGTTATTAATGTACCTCACTGTAAGGGACTGACTGCATCCTACAAATTGTATATTTACACCGTACGATCAGATAGCGCTGTTTCCCTAATCCATAAAGACGTAATTCTTTCAAGACGTGTTCATTA
This sequence comes from Patiria miniata, assembly GCF_015706575.1. Classification (NCBI taxonomy): domain Eukaryota; kingdom Metazoa; phylum Echinodermata; class Asteroidea; order Valvatida; family Asterinidae; genus Patiria; species Patiria miniata. The sequence continues at coordinate 9,574,910 of NW_024037055.1, forward strand.
TATCGAGTCTGTTCTATGCGCACTACTTGCGCTAACTATAGTCCCTTTCACCATTCAATAATTATACATGCAAACATCACAATTAGTTGCATGTAGCCTGTCGCCATGGCTAGCGTCGGCTGAGTTATTTTCAGTTCATTAATACAGTTCAAAAATCACATGTTTACATTCAAATTGCTGTATACATTGTAATAACAAAAACATTCGATGGAAGCTCTTTTTCCACGATTGAGGTCTTCGTATATAGCTCACTTTCAATAACGCTGCTGTAACTTAAATTGTAATTAATACTGTATTATTATAGATCTATGATTTTGCTCTATAACTGACTTTGCCCAGGGTGAAAAACCAGAGATAAAACTATATGAGGTAAAACTCTGGAAAACCTTGTGGCCTGTCCCTTATACATTGTGTAATTCTTGAATGCATAACTTACTGGTACGTATACATACTCAAAGTGTCTCATCTTCTTTTAAATGGAATTTACCATGTATTATGGTCGTTATTAAAAATACCGACCTAGCGCGTGGTGGACGCAGGCTAGAATGGCCATACCACGGCCACACACGCCCTTTACTCTATTACGTGCTCAATGACATTCTATTCAAATTAACCCTATTCTTCATCCTGTTCACTCAAGCATCAAGCTTGTGAGTTACATACAGACACATTTTTCCTGCTATACTTCGTACCGCAGGAAAATAAACGTCTGTTCTATGTGCACTACTTGCGCTAACTTTAGTCCCTTTCACCACTCAATAATTATACATGCAAACATCACAATTATTTGCATGTAGCCTGTCGCCATGGCTATAGACTTTCAAAGAACGGGTGCTTCAGCTATTAATGCTAAACTTATTTGCATTCTATATATGTTCTACTTTTAATTATTCCTTGAGTTTTCAGCATTGCGTGATTTATAGGCTATTTACATTTGAAATTTTGTAGTTTTATCTCAGTAGTTTGGTAAGGTCATAGTAAATTTACTTATTTTTACTTTTATTACAATTGTTTGTTTACCTGTTATTTACATTTTTGCAAATCACTTTGAGGTCTCGGCATAAGGTGATGTATAACACTGTGTCGTTATATCAAATTCCAATTGACCTTTGATTTACAAGTTTAACTGCTTGGTTACCTCCAGTCTGTTTTCTAGGGAATCTACAACATAACCATCTTTTGACAAATCGCTCTTCCATCTCCCATGTCTTCTCCAGCATCTCTCATTTACGGATGCCCTAAAGGCTTGCTGCCATGGAAGCGCCTCCTGCTCTCAATGAATGTAAACCTATGTTACTGTCGCCACATACTTCCTTTAACCTGGCCACTACTGTCTCTTTGGCCCTTGTGTAGCTTAATGGCTTATTGTTGTTAATCAGAAGGCATTTGCCCTTACTGCTGTATGCAGGTTTGAATAAAAATTGATCGGAACTTAAGTCGATCTTTGCAATGCTGATATACCTCTTAAGCATTGTTACTGGGCATGCTGCTGTTAACCCTTCATGAACTACGACATTATTTCCTTGTCTGTATTGGTCTGTTTTACTTTTTGCTATGTGGATCGACATATAATTATCAAAAAAAGTCACATCTTTACATTTGATTGCGCTTACTTCGTTAAATCTCATAAACCCAGCAAAACACAGTAAAATAATACTCAAATCTCTTAACACTAAAACTTCTTGAGCTAACGAATATTTTTCGCACAATAAAATTAACTGCTCTTTGGAAACGACATCTTTTTTATGAACTGGAACACTGTTCTGCCTTTTGGCTGACTCCAACAAACTATTTACATAATGGTTGTTAGTAGGATCTGCCAATCCCCTGACTTTATGTGCCCACTTTATCCCATACACTGCGGACTGAACTAGGGTAGTGTTTTGATACAGTTCCGTCGCTTCTAGACTGTAGCAGGTGGTTGGCCATACTCTCCGCCAGTGACAGCAGGTGTTCTGAAGCAGTCCCGGTGGAAATCACATCTTGCAGCACTGCATCTCTAAGTCCTAAGTCTAAAAAACAAAGACTTTAGAATGTTACCCTCAGTGCGATCATTTTGAAGTTACTTCCTCTTTTACCGAAGATTTCATTGTTTCCTCTACCTCTTTCTGTTACTTCTGCACCGAATTCTCGGAAATTTTTGACAAAAGCCTTAAATTACTGGCCTCCTTGAACTTTAGGCCAAAACGGCGCTGACCGCCACAAAGGTATTACTAATGTGCCCTTTGCTTTTTCGTGCACGATTTTGTCTACGGTTTTACAGACAAGTCTCGGTGGCGGGACCCACCAGTTTATATCTCTGCCCCACGGCTGCATGAATGCGTCTATGCCTGATGTACCAGGGCACCACCATCTAGAATTATATATTTCACATTGACTGTTCTCGTGACTGGCAAACCTGTCACAAGTATGAGGACCCCATTCTCTGTCCAATTCCTCAAATACCATCTTGTTGATCTTCCAATCATCGCTATCTTTGCACCTACTTAATGTATCAGCTTTTTTATTCTGCTCTCTTGGAACCCAAACTGGTTGTATCTGTACATTTCTAGCTTCACATGTATTGCTGATTTCTACAGCTGTTTTTTGCAAATCACACTTTTTGCTCCCTTCCAGGATGATTTTCACAACATTCTTGTTATCTGTGTACCACTTGACACTGTGCCCTTCCAGGCTGTTTTCTAGTGAGTGCAATGTCCTGTCCAATGCCTCAAGTTCCCTCCATGTGGAACTCTTACCCTGCTCTGCATCTTACCAACTACCCAGTACCTCTGTACCTTCTTTCTCCGCTATATAACCTGCGTACCCAGTACCTGATGCGTCTGAGTACAACGAGTAGCTGTATTTCAGAACTGTCTGAATTTTTGTACCATTTAAGGTCCTGATTTGACTCTTCCAGAATCTCAACTCTTCTTGGGCTTAATTGCTTACACGAACGGGAGCTTCCCAGCTAGCTCTACTGTTAATGCACCTGAACAATTCTCTGGTTCTGAGCTGAACAACTTTACCTTCTGCGACCTGTGTGGATATAATCTGACCTGCGATTTCTGCTACATCTCTAACTGGTATCAAATTGATTCTCTTTAACTTTTCCTGTAATCTTTCGATTGATACTGTGATCTTGTGTACTCTTCTTTCAATAATGTAGACTTTTCCCTCCTCTGTGTTCCAGTCTAATCCCAACCAAGTCAGTCTAGTTTGTGGTCTCCAATTGCATTTTTCTTCTGCTAACAGAAAACCCAAACCTTTCAAATCTTTTTGGATCATCAGACTTAACTCTTTTGCTGAGCCTAGATCATTTGATCCCCCTAAGCCATCATCTAGGAACATCAATATGTTATGACCTTTTGATCTCCAGTAAGTAATCACTGCTCGAGTGATCCTGGTATAAAAACACACAAGGGGCTGTTGAAATTCCAAATGGAAGAACACTGAAAACGAAATGCTCTTTCCCTTTCCCAAAATCCCAAGCAAAGCCTAAATATGTCCTATGCTCTTCAAAGATTTCTATATGATGATATGCCGATTTTAAATCGAAACCGAACAGATTATCCCCTGTTTTGAATGTGTCTTTGGCTGTGACTGCATCTTCATACTTAAACTTGTATTTACACAAATGAGGATTCACGTGTCTGCAATCTAGAATTAATCTGCATTTGCCTTTGTTTTCTGACACCGTGAAAGGATTCACCACATCTGGCTTTGTGTTCACCTTTGAGACACAACCTTTTCTCAATAACTTTTGTATCTCCTCTTCGACAAAATCTGTATGTTGTAGTGCTGATCTGTTGTTCTTGAGATCTACCTTATCCGGTACGCTATGTAACGGTATTTTGTATCCGTTTTCTACAATACCCAAAACAACTTGATTTGAGGTTATCTCTTTCCATTTCCCTGTAGCTGTTCTCAATCTACCTCTCGGCGTAAGGCCTTCTACGCTGTCCTTTATACACTCAGCTTGATCACCACCCTTTGTTGGGCATACTTGTTTCAATAATCTAACCTCACTTCTTTCACCTTTAAAATACAGTATTCCTGACTGATTCCACTTATCTTATTTTCCGTCTCTCCAATCTTCTGTAGACTTCTGCATTCTGCACGCCAATGCCCCGGCTTCCCGCACGAAAAACACAGTCCTGGTTTCTTCGAGTAGCTGGTTGAAGTCGCTTGCATGACCGCTCATGTTGGGTAACTGTTGCTCTGTTCTGTATTATAGGGGCGTGGTCTCCGATAGCTGGACATTCTCTTTGTTTTTTGTTTCAGCTTTTTCTGGGCCCTTGACTCTGCTTTCCAGATCTTTTTCTCGTCCTCCGAGTCTTCGGCGATGACGTTTGCTTGGTACTCTGTGACGGTCCTCCATCCGAGTTCGGAACTGTCCGCAATCTTGATTAACTTCTGTCTATTCTCGATGAGCGCCCTACCTTCTTCTATCTTCTCCTGTGCCTTGGAAGTAATCTGTCGAATTTCAGGTTCTTCTGTCAGCAAAGCGTCTGCTTCTTTAAGTTTCTCTTGGACCTTGGCGTTAGCCTTGTATTGTTCCTCGTTGCCCTTCTTGTTGAATTTATGTTTCTCGTTGTTGATCTGCTCGATTTCGGCAACTTGCACATCGCTCAGCTTTCGTTGATTTTCATTAATTTGCTGATTGAAAGAATTCAACTTTCCTGTTATTAGCTCGTCGAGTTTGTTTAGTAGCAGCCCTTGAGCCTCTTGTACTTGTTCGTGGACTTGGTTTCTTATCAAGGATGGTAGGTCTGTGCGTGACTCCATAGCCCCAAAAAACGACCTAGCGCGTGGTGGACGCAGGCTAGAATGGCCATACCACGGCCACACACGCCCTTTACTCTATTACGTGCTCAATGACATTCTATTCAAATTAACCCTATTCTTCATCCTGTTCACTCAAGCATCAAGCTTGTGAGTAACAAACAGACAAATTTTTCCTGCTATACTTCGTACCGCAGGAAAATAAACTTATCTTTCACCGACTTAACCTACCTGCATGTACAGTGGGGGATGGATTATTGAGCGTTCTAAATAACACTTGCCAGGAGTTACGCAACAGTAGTGAACACTGACTCCCTCGGACAATGGGACTTAATTGGCAGCGCACGGCATGTGCGGGAGCTTCATATATCTGTACGTGAAAGAAGTCGATGAAGTTGACTGACTAAACATGATTTCAAGCATTAATACCCCTTTATTGTTGTCTGTACAGGAATGCGCCGAAACCTAGTTGTACCACCGTGCCGGACTTGTTTACAAAATCAAGGATATAAATAACTAGGTCTTTTTGTGTTAAAGCAATGGTATGTACTTCTATTTTATATTAAAGATTTAGAGTGTCATAAGGCAACTAACTTTTTACCCCCAACAAAGTCCCAAAGTTGGACACGGTGCGTGATAAAGCCATACATGAAGCATTAAAGACCGTAAATATTTCGGGGATTATTGACAGGGCGTGTCCAAACACTAATTATATGACTGCTTGACAGTAGGGCTTTCCCGATTGTTTAACTGTAAGACAACACCAACAAAGAAAAAATATAACTGCAGAAAGTGTATACATGATAGCATTATTGCTTTATTGACGTCATTTCTCATTGAAACACTCGTGTTTTTTTAAATTTGTTTTTAAATGTATTCTTTGCAATTATATCAACAGTGATCTCAATGTAACGTTGACTAGTCTTTAATCGTCTCTGTCTTCCTCGTTAATGTCATCTTCATCTTGATGGAACAGGCCGTCAAATTTGGCCTGGTGTTTAGATATGACCCTGCTGACAGCCGTGGGCAGTAGAATACCGGAGTGATTGACTCTGTCATCGATCTCGTCCACAATTTCTTGATGAGTATCATTATCTTTCAGATGTATGTAACTTGACAAAAAAATCTTTGTATTTGTTGAAAAAGATTCGCTTGACTGCCCACAAGGTCTTCCTGTTGGCCTTTTCCGTGGCCTGATCTTCACTCATGCCCTCGTTGATGTACTTCTCATGTTTTTCACTCCACGTCTCATTGGTGGCTTCTATGGCCTCTTTAAACCAGTCTAAGTAGGCTGCATTGTCTTCCAAATCAGAACTGGATTCATCTTCATCAGATGATTCGTCATCTTCCACCTCTGTGACGGATTCGGAATCATTTTCCTCAACAGATAAAAAAAAAAAAATCTTAACGAAAACTAGAGCTGTTTCGGTATGAGAAAAACTAGAAATGTGTTTGTGGACAAACACAAGCTGTTTCGGATATTTGAAATACTCTGTGCACGTGATGAGCAATCAGTGACGTCATTACAAATGTCATATTGTAACAGCACATTGGTACATATCAAGTTACATCCAAATCGAGCATACAGTTCTGTAGATATAGGCCTTTAATACAAAAGTGCCCCTTTAACGGACATCACATGACATCTGATGATGATGTCACTTCAATTTCCATCTATAACACATCCATGTGAATATGCATACCAAGTTTTAATCCAATCTGACTTGTACTTCCGAAGTTCAGTTTGAAAAAAAAACGTCTCCGAATGATTTGCATAAAAATAGTGACCGCGTGAGGTCGCTGTTCGTGCTGTATTTTTACATGCATGTGCATAGCGCGTGAGGATATATGCCGACGATTGACCGCGTACGGGACGAATAACGACGAGAGCATTGACCAAGGCTATAACAAACGCGACGGCACGACGCGACGGCACGACGCGACGGCACGACGCGACGGCACGACGCGACGGCACGACGCGACGGCACGACGCGACGGCACGACGCGACGGCACGACGCGACGGCACGACGCGACGGCACGACGCGACGGCACGACGCGACGGCACGACGCGACGGCACGACGCGACGGCACGACGCGACGGCACGACGCGACGGCACGACGGCACGACGCGACGTGTGAAGGTGCGTCGCTTCCTCATGCAGTGTACGTGCTTAGAAACGGTAATTTAAGAGACGACGGCACGACGCGACGGGCGACGGCACGACGCGACGCCACGACGGGCGACGGCACGACGCGACGGTACGACGCGACGGCATGACGTGAAAGCACGACGCGACGCAGATTTGGCGTCTATAGAACACCATACTACGGTACCAAACACCATTGCCCCACTTGTGACGCGGAAATGGCAGTAATAGAATTCCATAGTCTCGACTTTTGCCTGTGATCTATAGGGATCATTAATTGCAAGATCTATGTTGGTTGAAAAAAAAAACGTATTTAACAGTTGTCCAAATGTTTGAAATTACCTTTCATTGGGGATTTAATGAGAATGGGATTATGGCAAAATATCAATTATAAGTAACGATTTATAAAATAATTAAGCATTATATTTTCAATCGATTATTTCAATTATTTCTAGGTCAGAAGCATTATTTATTCATAATTCTCATCATGATCTTTTCTGTTTTGCCCTGTTCTTTCCACAGTCCTGGAGCTTTAAAGAATACAGGAAAACTGAAGAAAGTCACAGTGATTTCTAACGGTAAGCTTGAGTAATACCATTCAAATCTCAATTCTAAAGCTCAATATCGCCTCACAAGAGGTTTACAAATACCTTATACTTATTTGGGGAATATTGTGAAAAACGTATTCAGAAAATCGAAGAAAACAAAATAAAATAAACCTGTGAAATTTTAATCTGCAAAAAAAGGTTAACCTCTAGTTTTATATTTTCTTTCAGTGAGTGATGCTACGTGTTTGGATCTACCAATTTGTACTTTTGGCCTTCCACCTAAGCAACCCAACCACGCCGCTGGTTTCTACTTAAACGATTCCTGGAGATCAAAAATTTGCCGTGCGAGGGAATTCCATCTACCCGTCACTCTGAAATATCTGAGCAATAAAAGTCTTTACTTCTACGTTGACTCCACCATACGGCAATGGTTTGAGTATCTGGCCACGAACCTCGGTAAAACTATGAAGGAAGAGGCAATACCCGGCGTCGGCAGTCCCAATGTCGGTCCGAGGCGCGCACGGGACACCCAGCATAACATCACTATGTTTTTCCGCTTTCATGAGTACCCGATAAGGAGCGGATGGGTTAACGTCACGGACATCAAGTTCACGGTCAGCGAGATTGATGGCTTGGAGGGCGGTGCGGACACGGTGGTAGCTTTCACCCTGTGGGCTCATTTCATCCCCACCAATCTCACCTATTACCGGTCCCGACTGGAGCACATCAGGGACGCCCTTGCGCGGCTGCAGAAGCGAGGGACGGGCACCAGCCCCGTCTTCTTCAAGTCTGCCAACACGAGGAACTCCGTCTCCACAGATACCAGCGATCTGTACGCCTACGATCTGGACCAGACGATGAGGGCGGTGTTTGCCGACGTTCCTGACGTCACCGTCATTGATGTCTGGGATATGACTTTAAGCCACCGGAGCGGATATCGCCTTCATCCTGTCAAAGATGTCATCAGGGAGGAAGTCAAGATGTATCTTAATTTCCTTTGCGAGATGCCTTCTGTTTAATAACAACTATTCTTGATATGCAGGTGGGAGGGGCTGTTTTGTTTTCGTGATTTTTACATCTAAATCCAAAGAATCCAAGACTGAGGTATAACAAAACAATTGATGACGGTTGTGATGTGGGATATGACTTTTCGAACACCCTCGGGCGCACTATGCGCCCTTCGGTGTTCAAGACGTCATATCCCGTACACAGCAGTCAACAACTGTTGTTAGTTTCACTTCTCTAAATGATAAATGATAAGTAACCGGAAAAGTGGGACTGTAAAACAACATTATTTCAAACATAAAGAAATGAAAAAATTAACTTAACCACAATAGAGGAAAATAAAATAACAATGAAATAAAAGAATGATGGCAGTTTGCAGTTGGAAAATTACACTCATGTAATTACTTTAAAAAGATTAAAGGAGATCAAAAGAGATCAACACTTTGAAGGGGGAGGGGCTATTTCCAGCTCAAGGTTTTAACACTTAAAATAATGAGCGGCCAATCTTGTGTTAAACAGTGTAAATGAATCAATTAATAGAGAGTCCCTTATATGTGATGGCAAACTACTCCAGATTCGGGGAAAGTCATGACGAGGTGTGTTTTTCAGGGTTTGAGTTCTAGCATAGTGGTGATTAAATGTGAGACAATCCGGGTGACGAGTGTTCACTACTGTGTTGGCCTTTACTGATTGGCAGTCAACTAAGTTAAACAGTAACCTGTTTGCACCGCTGCTTTGTTCGGGCTCCAGAGTCTATTGGTGTAGTCTTAGATATGGGGTGGAAAGATTCGAGCGTAAAAAGCGGAGTCCGAACAAAGCAACCTTTTGGCAGGGTGTGCAGGGCGGGAAAAATAATTAATCAGAGCCTAACCACCGATTAACAAACATGCCTTTCTTTGTTTCTCTCTGTCGGGGCCTATCCACCGACCAACAAACAGGTTTCTTTTTGTTTCTCTCTGTCGGGGCCTATCCACCGACCAACAAACAGGTTTCTTTTTGTTTCTCTCTGTCGGGGCCTATCCACCGACCAACAAACAGGTTTCTTTTTGTTTCTCTCTGTCGGGGCCTATCCACCGACCAACAAACAGGTTTCTTTTTGTTTCTCTCTGTCGGGGCCTATTCGCCGACCAACAAACAGGTTTCTTTTTGTTTCTCTCTGTCGGGGCCTATCCACCGACCAACAAACAGGTTTCTTTTTGTTTCTCTCTGTCGGGGCCTATCCACCGACCAACAGACATGTCGCTAGATCGATTTTCTATACTGTAACAACAAATGTAATAGCATTATTTGAGCACCATGTGCAGTAGAACGGACAGCCTGCGAAAATTCCTATTTTAGCAGGGTTCTGCGCTCACTAATTAAGGGCCAATTCAATTAAGAGTGTTGCGGGTAGGACAGTTTTCCAGTTCGTTCGTGACGTCATAGGCGTAGAATTTTCTGGGTCAACAGAGGGCACTCTCAGCGCGCCAGCATTGTCACATATTTTTGTCAAGTTTGTAGAAATCCGTCAAAAGGTTCCTTTGATTTTGCATCATATTCGATACGCCCAATGTTGTGAGTACTTATAATTGTTTAGAGATTTAGATAAAGGGTTAAAGATAATGTGTATAAAGGGGGTAATAATTACGGTCATTAGATATAGTTTTTGGGTCAACTTTTGGGGATAAAATTTGGTTAGAATTAGCGATGCACGTTTTATACATGTTTACTAAATGCACGTGACATGATTCTCACATCAGTTTATATGGATTACTGTCAACCAAGGTTAATTTCGGAGACTTGAATATTAATTTTAATGTAAACATTGATGTACTAGGACACACACATGTATTTTTTACTGAGAAAATAATTCACGCTAGACACAATTTCATGAGTTTGGGGATCAAATCAGTCAGTTTAATTCATTTAGTCATATTGTAATTGATTCATGTATATGCAGGTACATTTTGACATAATGTTAGAGACTTATTGTATTTTTTGGTTTTATATTAATTGCAGATTGAACCGCAGTCACATTCGCATTCGCATTAGCATAGCATCAACAAACTACTTGAGTGTACAAACCCGTCACACATTTTGCTATTGGGTTTTGGTACAATACAAGGGAAAACAGTTCTTAAATCGTCATCAAAGGAGTCCTTTTTTTGTCGTCATCCGTCACAAAGAGCCTATCTATCCAACAAGAGTCCATCCGAGTTGGGGCAATAGGCTATTTCAAATAAAAGAATGCACAAATGGGACTAGTTGTCACTTATAGATTTAGTGCGAGGCAATGACTGTTTGTTAAACATTTCATCCATAACCTCGATGTTCGTACACAAATGTTCACATAAAAACCGAAGCGAATTTTATACAAGTAGATTCGCATGTTCCTTTGGCTCCGTGCGCCTTTTGACTACATGTACTTTGAAAAGTTCCAGTATACTCGGCATACACGGTGTGGCCGTTCTGGTACATGCACATAAAACTTAGTACGCATTAAAGTGCCACGCGTCGTTGGGAATAGTCGGTTTCTGCGGTAGCTCTCCCTGGCAATGCTGTAAAAAGGGTCGGGAATCAGGATGTGGATTCATGAAATGATATGGGATATAAAGGGGTTATGTTGTGGAATGTGGAAACAGGCAATGATATAGAAGGGGTTGGGTCCCTATGATGTGGATACTGACAATGATATAGAGGTGGATGGGCCCCTCTTTCGTGAAAAAGGCTATGATATACAGGTGGATGCATGGGCACCTCGGATGTACTGACTCTCTCAAGTTTGGCTGCATTGGATGCTGTGTATGGGGACCAAGCTGGCAACCCATATTCTAATACAGGCAAGACACGTGAGCGATAGAGGGATGCCAAGGCCTTGGTCGAAGCACCACCCGCAATGTGCCAGATAAAGCCTAATGTCTTATTGGCCTTTGAGACAGTGGCATCGACGTGATGGTTCCAGTTCAGTGAGTCGTTGATGATAACCCCAAGATATTTGGATGAAGGTGTTACATTGAGCGATTGACCATAAAGAATGTAACTTGGAAGAACTGCTGGTTTCCGGGATCTGGATATGTGTATGACCTTGGTTTTCTTGATCCCATTGAGATTACTCCATTGTTTAAGTGCAGTTAGGTCCGACTGGAGGGAGAGTTCATCTTGGGGTGAGTAGATTTATCCGCAAAGAGTGCAAAGTTTGTGGATAAGTCATGAGAAATGTCATTAATAAATAGATTAAACAGGAGGGGGCCAAGGACACTGCCTGAGGGACACCTGAAGTAACTGGTGCCCACTCAGAGAAGCATCCCCGATACGCAACTCGTTAATTGTTGACGACCTATTAGAAAGGACTTTATCCAGGTCCATGTCGATCCACGAATATTGAAGTTGCTGGCAAGTTTGTAAAGTAACGTATGGTGAGGCATAACATCAAAAGCCTTACTGAAATCGAGTCAAGGAGGATGCGGTTTATCCAAGATAGTTGTCCAATCATGGATTGTGTTTGCAAGCTGGGTGACACATGATTTGGAGGCAGTGAAACCATGTTGCTGGGGGGTTGCCGAAGCAGAGTGATGTTACATGGTCGTTGATGTTGTCAGCAACAGCCCTCTCCAACAACTTGCAGATGATTGATGTCAACGCTACTGGACGGTAATTCTTGATATCGGTACGACTGCCAGACTTGAAGACCGGAGTTATTTGTGAGAGTTTCCAATCTGCTGGGACAACGCCAGTAGCTAGGGGTGAGTTCAATAATCGCATCAGAGGCGGAGCAATTGATAATGCAGTCGCTTTTAGAATTCTTGGTGGTATTGCGTCGTGACCTGGTGCCTTTTGAGGATTTAAGTTGGACAGCGACTTAACAAGCCAGCCAAGGTTCACTGTCGTGGGGTGAATCTCTGGAATTTGGAAGTCACAAGATGGTGGGGTCTCTGCAGGAGCTAGCCCCTGTTGGAGTATGGACAGAGGTGAAGAACTTGTTGAATGCGTGGCAAATATCGGCAAGCTTGTGGAGCTGTGTCACGGCTGTCGTGAACGCAGGCGGACATTTGGATTTCCTTTGGTCCTTAACAAAGCTCCAAAAGCTACGTTTGTTGTCCGGCAGGGCAAACAAGTCATGTATTTCCAGTACTCCTTCTTAGTTTTGTTTTTCACCTCATTACAGATAAGTTTATACCTGCTCCAGTCACTGCTGTCACCGCTCGATTTGGCCTTGACGAAGACTTTTTGTTTCTGTTTGATGATGTGTTTCAGTGCAGGTGTTGTCCATGGGAATATGCGACGGTTGCATGTCTTCCTGGGAATGCTGTCTCGAATTGCTGCATCCAGTATGTCCAAGAAACCCTCCCATGATTCCGTGGGATCACTGTCCTGCATGAATGCAGTCCATGGCGCAAGATGTAAAAGTGTCTCTAAATGTGAGAAGTTTGCTTTCTTGTATTACATAAATGATCGTAGGACTTTGGATTCAGGGGGAGTTCTATTAGCAACAAATGAGAAAAACACTGCGCGGTGATCGCTGCTGACTGGATTTGCTACTGTTTCAACTGAACGGAATTTTTCCTGCCGGTTTTGTGAAAATAAGATCAATGATAGTCCCAGACGATGAAGAATTATTTGATGGCCGGGTCACTTCATCAACCAGTTGAATGAGGCTATTGAGTTGATTACTCCTTGCAAATTTGTCAGTGAGGGAGATTCAGTACACCAGTTTATATTGAAGTCGCCTAGCAGTATCATTCCTTCAAAGTTACGAAGATCTGATTGGAGGTTGTCACAGACATCTTGAAGTTTATCGAAAAATGTTACATCAGAGTTTGGGGGACGGTACACAATTCCAACAAGCCATTTCGAGTGTCTAAGGGTCAGTGATAAGAAAGTTATCTCGATGTCAGTGGGGTTAAGGTGGTCGAGATGAGCCGGAAGCAGCGAATCCTTCACTATTGCCATGATGCCACCACCTCGGTTAATCCTGTCACGTCGGATAGTGAAATATCCAGGTATACTTAGGACATTATTTGCTGACAGCCATGTCTCTGTGATGCAGACAATGTCCACAGGATGAAGCTCCAGAAATGACTGCATGTCCTGTCGCTTACTACAGATACTATGAACATTGAGAAGTAGACCGGAGATGGAATTCATGTAAGTCTTCGAAGATGCAGGGAAGTCCAAAGGATAGTTCTTCAGATTATTTTCAGGTCCCAATGTAGAATTGAGCTCATGATTACTGCCAAACTCCTCATGGAATGAACTGTCAGAGCATGAGAAAATGGCAGCTTGTACACACAGTATGGGCAGAACCAGTCCACAGTGCTAGATATTAACTCATTGTACTGGGTGATTGACATTTCAGGGATGCATTTCTGATGCCAAACTTTGTTGCAGTCTTCCCAGAGAAGAGATCTCTTATTACTTTTCACTGGACGACTGCAGCTACCACAGGGATCCTTCACAGGCCCAGGGTTATCTTCTATGTCTCCGCACACAGTTAATAAGATATGAAATGATGCTGTTGAGTTGTGGTAGTAAGACACTGGGGCATTTCCAAACTTACTTTTCCTATAAGTCCTGATGACTTATTCATAGTTCAGCCATACTGTGCATGCACATGGTACAGGATGCTTGGTGAAGATGCACATGAGGGAACAATAGCTGGTGGGCACCACACAAAAGCTGTCATGCAAGTCATAATGGAGTCGATCGAGTGTGTCGTGTGAGTTGTAGCTGCTTACAGTCTTATGCTGAAACACTGACTGAAGACTGCAAAAGTCCAACGCAAGATCTGTCAAGAACTCCCTTGCAGTGCCCTCAATCACATGAGTAGACAGACCAGTGAAATCAGCAGGACCAATAGTACTCCAAAATTGTGTACATGTGTTCTTATTACTCTTCACATGATGAAGGCTGTGAAAAGGAAGTCTATGTTATTTCTAAAGTGTTCACTTGCATATTATTTATTTACATTTGTTTCGGTATGCAACATACAAGTTCAAAATTCTGTGGCACAGGGGAGTGGGCGGGGCCTAACCAATAGTACTCCAAAATTGTGTACATGTGTTCTTATTACTCTTCACATGATGAAGGCTGTGAAAAGGAAGTCTATGTTATTTCTAAAGTGTTCACTTGCATATTATTTATTTACATTTGTTTCGGTATGCAACATACAAGTTCAAAATTCTGTGGCACAGGGGAGTGGGCGGGGCCTAGCAAGGTGTGAGGGGGGAATACATGACCTATTCATCCACTGGTCTAAAAATGATACACAGTCTGATTCTGTTTGTGAAAATGTGCTAGATTCATAAACAATACCAATTATACAAGTTATTACTCAAAACAAAGGAAACACTGAAAATACATATTTTCAGGTTTTTGTTAAATTTACCATTTTTGGACCGCTACAGCACAATGGATATACATTAACCCAAAATTTTCTTACCATAGCTGAAGGGAAAATATTCTGAGTGTCCTGGCAAGTGCCATTTTGGAGGGATAAAAATGGGGTAATATATGCAAGTTTGCTAGTTGTAAAAACATGCTGTATTATAGGGCCTAAAAATAATATAAAGGAGATTTTTCAGAAGGGTTTCTATTTTTTCCTTGTAAGGGTAAGGATGATACTTTGTCGTGATATAGTTACTTTTGTGACATTACCTCGCAGTTTGGCTTGATGACCTTTTTTGAATTTTTGCAGCCTCAAAATTGCCCCCAAATGGCCAAAACACATAATGGCCAGTAACCATGGCAACGGGCAAATTATCGGTTTAAAAAGTCTATTTTGGTTTTCAATATTTTGAGCATGGACACTTAATATATGAAGTATTTACACGAAATGACTCTTAATACTTTGATTTGTTGCACACTAGTGTCCCAGTTACCAATATTTTAACCAGCCATGGACTTGTCATAGATGTTTAGGATAAGAAACGACCTACCCATATATATTTTTCTGTGTGTAAATGTCATTTGAAAAAACTGACCCTTGACTCACGCATGACTTTCACATCTACAGTTTGCCCCAGGTCATTAAGGGGAAGATACAACTTTTGCAAACATGAAAAAAAAACGAAATTATCACATTATCACAAAATTTCTTACTGGATTGTGCGGGATTGACAGTCTAAAGCATCCTGTAAAATCGTGGCTCCTTATGTGCCTACATTTTCAAGAAAAATTGTATTTTTCCGACGCTGCTCCTAATTTTTTTAATTCAGTTATTCCGCGTTTTCGTTGCAATTGGTCATCCCTTTAAAGGAGTACAAGCCTACACTACACATATTCTCTGACCCCAAAGTCTATAAACTGCTCCGTTTCATTGTAAGTGGGGTCAGGGAGCCAGACTACAAGAACATGATTGGTTATCTTGGTAGTTCAGTATCTACAAGCCCAAAAAGTGAAACAAGTCAGTGCAACAATATTTGCTTTGTATGTAACATATACTGAAAATTGCAGCAAATGCAAATGTTGTACATTCCCTTTAACAAGCTGAGCATGGCTTTGCTTTTTACCATTTTCACAGTGGCACAACTTTCCTCAGGGTGGCCCAACTGTCATTACGGATATGCTCAACTCTCCTCACCTTGTAGGAGACCTGTGCCATCATCTGGAAAAGCATTACCCTGACCATAACATATTAGTTCTACTTCAATATGAATATAAATGTTTCTGCCAAACTTGCAAATATAGAGAAATATTGTCCAAAATAAGAAAAATGACTTGACTCTCCTAGATCATATTTCCAATTTATATACGAGCAAGTCTTATACATATTACACAATTATATATATAAAGGGGGACATACAGATTACTTATCCATTTTTATTCATTTTTGTTTCATCACATCCATTTTGAAGTCTTTATTGGGCTAATGGTATGACGAAATTTTGATGTATTAACTACATCATAGTAACTGCGAGATGCATTGCTCAATAATATTCAGGGTGTTGCATAGTGGGCAGTATAAATGAAAGCATTGTGACTAGTCCTAAAAGAGAAAGCCTTCATGTTCGGAGAACTAGAACGAGTTATTCTCGTGACGACGGTCAAAAGGTACTGACCGAAACGTCGAGTGAACACCATCAATTCTTCTCCGAACGTCTTTACTCTTTTAATAATGAATTTTCGTAAACGTCCCTAGTTTCTTTCAAAGCAAAAAAAAAAGGCCGAATCGAACGCGGTGTCTTCGACGATATTATTACTGTCTATTTTGAGTATAGTTCGCATTTTGGTTTAGGTTGATGAACAGCTATGATTAAACGGGGGTTCTTTGTATGATTTGGGTCTGTTGAAAGGTAGGCTTATAATCCAGGAAACAAATATGTGACCCGTTGTCGGTCATATTATTCACATCTGCATGTTACTTTTAGGCCGCTGTGCTTGAATTGCTTTTTTAAAGCCGTTTTGGCGGAATACTTTCTACTTTCTTGGGGTATTTCATCAACATAAAATTAAACTGCTTGAAACAATACAAGGCGATTGAATTATTTTCCCCCAACGTAGTTTGAGCATCAAGTCACAAAATGTGTTGTTGATGATGGAGTGGTGGCAAAACGAGTTTGGGCATATATTAATATTGTTCTCGCTAAATGTCAAAGTAAAAGTCTATTTTTAATTTAGAAAATGGAGCATCACACGACTTAGATCTGAACCAAATGAAATCGTCACGGAGGATAAGTGATATAGTTGAAAAAGCGTCATATTTATTAGGATCTCATTTGTTAGATCAGATCTGAAAGCAGAGACTTCATCTAGAAACACTTGGCACGTATTTTCGAGCAGACACAGTTGATTGGAGGTATTTCCTGAAAAAAAAGGTGAAGATATTTAAGTTAGTCTCCCCCTATTCCAAGCAAAACCAGGTATCAAAATCGGTCATTTCACGGCAGGGGTGGGAAAAGGGGGTGCAGAATCCACAAAAATATCAAGACGATGTTGTTTTGTTCAAATTATTTTGAAATACTGCCACAAAATGTATTTAAATAGACATCACTTGCATAGGGGTAAAAAAGTGCTATTTAAATCACGCTTTCAGAATGACTTAAGACTGCATTCATGTTTTTATTTTTTTTAAATGAGCTTTATCGGCCTTTACATTCCAGTTGCCATGTATCTGTGTTTTATTTTATAATTAAAATAAAAAACGTTCTTTATTACCAACTACTAAATTTTTTTTTTCATCTGGTATATTGTGAACTGCCAAAAAAAATGCATCGAAAACAAGCTATAAACTGACGGAAATGTTCGTCGATCGGCAACGATTAATTCACTATATTCTTAACGATAGGCCAATCTAGTCGATTAATCAAATGGATGAAACTTCTGGTGACACTGCAATATTCCGTGTCAGCTTAGGCCTTGGAAGTTTGGTCTTTTGTTGGAAACGGTCGTCTGTAGTAAGTGTATGTGCGCTTAGTCTATGGGAGAGTGTTATATTACAGGGACAAAGGGAAACACAAAGCATTGTCCTCGAAAGTATAGTAAAACAAGAGTGGGTGCGATAAGCATCCCCGTTTATACACGGGATTACACACGGGGAAGACAGGAAATGAGGCTAATCGAACACTGCGGTGTATTTACCTAGGCATTCTGGGGGAAAGTCAAGGTCAAATGTTGTTGCGCGCGGTGCGGAAAGGGACTTTTAAAATGTAAAAACACATTGGGCACACTGTCGTCTCCGTATCTGGTAAATTAAGTCGTATCATTGTAATCGGAAAAGATTATGAAAGTTGAAATCGGAAGATAGACTTTGAACTATCACACAAAAATGTGTCAATCTCATTGAACACCGTAAATAATTGAGAATATTTGTGTCATAAATCCCATGTAATCACTTTGTATTCAAGTTCCCGCCATCTTCAATCTAGCTAGCCACGAAATCGCCCGGATACGCCACCGCCAGGCACCAGAGATCCGCTCGCGAGCTGAGGCAGTGATGGTTGACACTGGGGCAGACACGAGGATCACGTGATGCAAATAATATACCCAAATGCGTGTAAATTTACTTACGCATAACTTAATCAAACGAACGACTTTCCCTGATCCTGCCGGACTCGGGTCAGTGTCCTATTCTACCGGTGAGCGCATGCAGAGGATAATGTTCGTCGGCTTATTTGATGCTTTTGAATCCACAGTATTTTTACTGTGATATTTTACTGTGATAACAGTATTGCAGATACCAAGATTTAAAGTTTACCTGTGTAGCCGTATGTTGAATCGGCAATACTGAGGTTGTTCAGCAACGCTAATGAACCTTAAGTTCGTTAAATGTTTTGAAATCAGGTAAGATGGGGTAAACGTTTCGACGTAGGTCAAAATTGCGCTTAAGGCCAAAACATTTCGAACTTTCAAGCTGGACAACATCACAACAATAAGGTTCCTGTTCTGTTCTGTTCTGTTCTGCAGAATCCTACAGATGTAGATTGTTCTTTGCAACAAAATGAAAGAAGTATAGTTGCTAGACATAAAATCATGAAATGGATGATAATTAAAAAAAAAAACAGGTCTGCTGGATCAGTAGATTCTAGAAGAAACAACACAAAGTATTGGCTTGCAAGGGATTACGTATATTCTGAAGATTGTCACAAAATTTTACAAAAGAATCAATCTGAGTATATAGGGACTAACACGCCTGCCACTCTAATCATTTCTAGGAAAATCTGAGTATGGTACGTTGGAACACTTCATAAACACGGTAATGTACTCCATAATTGTGAAGCCTCCGACAATCGTTGTAATATTTTCTCCAAATAAGTCCTTTTGATTGAGTACGAGTTTCAAATTTCAAAAATATCGGTTGTATCAAAGTGTTTTAAGCACTGCGTTTTCAGTTGTAAAAAGTTTGGTCTTCTGAAGACCCCACCATTATACTCAGCATAATTCATTCTAGCTCCCTTAGAAAATGAAAATGCCAACGTTTACATAATGGAAAAAAATACTCTGTTCCGACACTCATCCCTGTCTTTTTCCTTTTACCTGACTTCAATTTTCTAATCCCTTCATTCAAAGAATGAATAAAAACAATAGTTAGATCAGTGTGGTGCTGTAAGGCGCTTTTCTTGTTTTCCACATTTAAACATATCATATTTGATGTTATTGATGTAGGTGCTAAAGGAGTAAAATTCACTTTCAAATGGCAAACGGAAGAAATAAAAAGTATTTCATTTAGTAACTATGGTATAAGGTCGCACGATTTTCATGATCAAAAGTTTTAAATGCTAGCTATTTTTTTTTTCGAAAGAAATGGAAAAGCATCTAAAAGTCTGAGTTATACATTTGGTACTATCTGAGTAACATAAGTTTACTATTCTTAGATAGCGATGATAGTCATCCTACAATCACAGTACTTCATGCCGTTTTAAAATTCATCAAAGTCATGTATATGTTTTAACGCCTACTTACTTTTTAAACTTAAATTCCCAAATAAAAGTCATTCACATCCCTATGGTCTCTGTGAGCAACATCATAAAATGAATCAACTTCTTAGATTTTAAAATGTCCATAACCTATAGGAGCTTGCAAATAGAATCTGGGTAAATAAAGCCATTACAATTGATTAACTATGCAATATTTCTGCAGTCACGTCTCTGGCTCAACTTAATCTATTAGCAAATGACAGGTACATTCCTTGTAAGTGCAAAGTACAATGCAGAAAAAACTCTCACGTTACAAAACACTGGCAATTTTAGGATCTGTGGCTTTTAAGTTAAATGTCAAATTTGCCCATTTCTTTTTTGTAATGTTTCACTGATAATTTACTTTTAGTTTTCTTAAAGACAATTACACAGTGAAAGCAGCTACAACTAAAATTTGTTATCCTGTGTCTTGGGGCGTCAAAATACTCTGGCATTCCTATCCGTTTTGCAAGAAAAATTATAATCAACTAATGAAATAATTTTGCTTGAACACCTTTTACATGAAATGGTAATGTAAAGAGCTTTGATCTTATTTAAAAGCGCTACATAGGTACCTGTTATTGTTATTACTTTAAGAAAACCCCGTAACACAATGTACCCTTCTTAAGAAAAGGTTCACATGTCACCACTGTGCTGACATCTTTACAGAGATGGTTCATCGAAGATTAAAAACAAAATGTCTAATCTGAAAGTTTGTCCATTTGTTATGTTTATCACAATTTAAATTTAACTTTAACCATTGGTATTACAGTACTTGATCTCTAGTATCGAGGGTAAGCAGACATAGACACGGTGGAGCTGATCACTACATCTCGGTGTCACAAACATCCGCTGGAGATCCTGAAGAATTAGAAAGACATGCAGAAACAATTAAAATAACAGACATTTAATGATTTGTGAACAGATTAATTACAACTTAAATGTGCATTAAATATGGTCAGTTAACACTGATTATGAATGGAGAACTCTTAAATGTCTGACGAAATTAATTGTGCATGTCGAAAATGATAAGGCTCTGTTATAAAGCCGGTAACTACGTACAAACGAATTGTTGAACAAAGTCATTCAAAATAAAAACGGGATATTAATGTCATGTCGAATGTTCATCATTTTAACCGCCTATGGTGAGAAATGAGATGTTATATATATATTTTTTTTTACAGCCATGTAATCGCCCGCATATAACTTGCAACCAAGATGCCATATTTTTTTGTAAGAAATGTATTTCCTTGATGAAGACTGTACATGATTTTTCGATACTGAATGACCGTAACGTTTCAAAAAATTACTGAAAGCCATTCTTTCTAGCAACTTGCTTTATTACAGACTGCGTTCTAACAACTTAATGAGATTTGGCCCACGTCATGGGACTTACCTCCGTCTGGTTGAGGGGTATTTCCTCCATTTTGGAACGTCAGCATCTCCGCTGGTAATTCAACCTCCTTATTGAGGCATGCGGAGCTCCCCGCGCGCGAAGTTGGAAGTACCAACTTCTCAACAGTAGCAGGGCTCACTAAAGGACCAGCAGGAGAAGATTCATCACGAGTAGATCCATCACCCAATGAGGAGGCTTCAGCACCTGCAACAACACCTGCAACAGGTGTTTTGCTTGAGGAAGTTGAGAGAGAAGCAGGTGGCCTTCCTGATGGGGCGTCAACCCTCTGGCTGTGGCTTGCCTGGTTCTCATCCTCCTCAACGGCATCTTTCTGATCTCCAATGTCGTCGTCAAATTCAGGATTGTCAAAGGCTTGCTGAGTACAGTGGGGAACGTCAACCAACTGCTGCCCATCGACATTAATGTCCGATTGAAAACCAATTATGTATCTGTTGTTTACAAAAAAGCGAGGAAAACAATAGAAAAAGGCATCAGTCTTTTCATCCTGACTGTCCTAAAAGTTGTCATGTTCCGATACTAATAGTAGCAGGATGATAAAAGAAGTATGTTTGATTTCAACTATGAGCCTGTACTGGTTTTGTTTTTATTGTATTTCCCCGATGTACATGACGGCAAGTCGGCTTCCCCTGCAATAGGCGAGCGAGGCGAAGCCTAGTTAAGCCATATTTTGAACTTACTTCTTGCTGTGTTTTTTCTTGTACATGTAGAAGACCACAGCAGAAATGACGGACAAACCAACCAAACAGCTGACCACGCCGATTATCACTTTAAACCTAAAAAACGAAATGTAACCAAAAGTTAATTGGATTTGTGCTCAAATTGTAAATATTAAGTTAATGGGCCTTATTCAAGAGTCGGCCATATTGAATCGAAAATTAGGTTAAATCTTAATTTTTGGATTTTGCGAAGACAAATGAAAACAGGTTAATTTATAGTAAATTCCAGTCTGCTTCACTGAATCATTAATATTAAAAAAATACAGTAAAATAAGGCTGCATTGTGCCTGCATAAATAGTCTGGCGCCCATCCCATTCAACAGTTAACAATGAATGAAATACATTCAGGAAACTCGACAAAAATTGCCATCTCGTGAATAAGGCCCATTGGATTTCTTGCCCAAAAACTGTGCTCATTTCAAAAACACTGTGCTTGACGTTTTGCCCACTGACTTGCTGTCATTGTGTTATGTATACATCGGTATTTTACTGCAAACATTGGCAAAGTGTGGTTTCAAGGAGTATAATCAATTCTACAATTTTAAAAAAGCATTGCAACGGTTAACCATTGGTTCATTTCTATGTTAAATGGAGTTAGTAACTTTTAACTTTATACGGCTTATTTGGTCACTCTTTGGTTTACCATCTGTAGCAGCAAATGGTAAATTCATATAGTTCAATAGCAACTATTGTTTTTATCGGTAGGGAAGGGCACATTTGCATTCGTTCATCACAATGAAGCCATGTAAAGGACTTTTACGTTTATACAGTACCTTTGCATTTAAACAGCACCACGGCTACTCACATTTTAGATTGAGTTTAAACTTGTTATGATTAAAGCTATTAACTGGGATAAATTATAATCCTTCTTTAACTAGCATTAAATTTGTGAATCATTATTATGTAACAATGTTTTTTGTTTTGATTCTACTACCTTGACTAGTCTAGATCTGAAATTTTTGGACACTGGTCTATGTACATACAAACTAGGTAGTACAACAATCACATATGACATCCAGCACAAATAAAATGAATAGACATGAAGACGTTCATGTTAACAGTAGTTACCTCCAGTTCAGGGTATCACACAAGGGATCAGAAAATGGACAGGAACATTCAAATCCATTCAGATGATCGTAGCAGACGTATGGATATTCGCACGGTGTGGATTGGCACTCATTGTAATCCATGTCACAGACGTCGCCAATCCAGCCGGGCTCACAGTGGCAGGAGTAGGATTCGAACCCACTGCTACGTGCAGGGGAGGTACAATCTGGATCCTCAACAGGTCCTGTGTGTCAAGAGGTAGGCACAACAAAAGAATCAAAGCCTGATTTGTGACATCTATAGACCTGGAACCTGGGTCAGGTTTTTGTCAACTCCTGTTCCTTGTGAACAACTGGACTTCTGTAAAACCATGACATGAAGTCGATCAAACTACTAATGACTCAGAACAGGAATCGAGAGCAATTCTAAAATATGGAAACACTGTTGCAAAAACAACACACAAAATATACATAAAATACAAATAACAATGGAAAGGTCCGTGACTAATGAGGGAAATCGGGCGAATGTCTTAAACTGTTTGTGTAAGACATGCCCCCTTTGTGTTCTACAGAGATTGGCAGAATGACTTTCCACATCTCCTCATGGAATATCGATATGACTTCCTGTCAGAGACTTGGGCAAATGTATCCATTTTCTATTTTGTATTTTAATGAAGGATTGAAAATAGTTATCAATGGAGTGCAAAATAATACAACCACGTGAAGAAATAAGTAATACCAAATGAGGAAATTGTATTTTGACAGAAGTAACTCACCTCTGCAGACGCCATCATTAATGCAAGGATTGACCAGCACAGCAATCTGTACTTCGAGTAGCTGGGACTTGGCTCCTGACCGGTCGTCGGCTAACACAAGGAAACTATCCTTGCCGTGATAGTTGGTGTTCGGGGTGTAGGTGAATGTTGTTGTTATCCAGCGCATGTCCTCCTGATAGCACAAGTTTGAACACAAATGTAAGTATAAGTCTAAAATTGATTCAACTAACCTCAGGCAATTAAAATTCAAATTGGAAATGCATTTCAGACAGGAACAGTTTATGAATTGTATCTAAGATTGAAGAGAGTCATCACCAGTGGCGTAGCCAGGATTATTATGATATTTACACTTCAAATGACATGCTCCGAATTTAAAAGTTAGAGGTGCAGGGCAGTGGGTGTCGGAATCAGGGTTAAATTAAGATTGATTTAATGGAGGTACTTAATTCCGGTTTTTAGTCCATCGCAGTTTTCGAGTCCATACACAAACCACTGACGGTTCAATTTGGCTATTTCAGTGTGTTTCCTATTCATATATATTAACTAATTACCACGTTACCTTTTCATGAGGCAACTTTAGCCCACATGGGATGACTGGCCCCTCCCCGTCTCCAGAGGGCTCACTGCAATTCTGCGTAGACGGCACAGTCTTTACTTCCTGTGTCAGCGTCAGAGTGCCATAGGTTGGGGGCTGCGTTATAATAGTCAGTTTATCATCGCTGTCAACGTCATACGCTCCAAGCTCAGCCCTCAGGTCTTTGTAGGCCACATTGGATCCTGTGTTCTGCTCTACTGTTAACTGTTTATTCAAGCATATGGGAAAACTTTCAAACTCTACACCTGTGGTAGAGTACATTTAACTGGCATAAACTGATGTAAACAAAAATAGGGCTTTTACCATTAAAGCCTAATTTATTTGCGTAAATAGCTTTATGCCGGTGGTAAGATACGTTTGAAATCCTTATAGTTGAAGCGTTGATGAATAAGACATATTAATAGGGACGGTGTACGAATAGGCTTGCGAATTATTTGCATAATTGATTTCAAGTGAGAGTTGGTCACAAAACGCCACTGAAGTTAGAAAAGGAAAGCACCAGGAAACAGTATATCGACCTGAATGTGATTTTTCGGAGAGCAATTATTTTAAACTAAATGCCATTTTCAGGTATTAACATTTCGGACAAGACAGAGAAACATTACTTACCAAAGCAATGCGCCCGTTTCCGACATCTCGGCCATTCAGAGCACTGTACAGCACAGGGACATCGTTGATCGGTCGTACTTCAATTGTAAAGTTGACGTCAGTAGAAAGAGGTTCGCTCTCAGTCAAGGTCTTTATCTCTTTCACTGAAGAAGGAGGAAGGGATAATAGAACTGTCTTTGATGCTTTCGTCACGAATTTGCAATTAAAAAAAACCAGCCACTGTCGATTTCATACATTAACATTACATTGGTAACAGACACATATAGTGGAATTATTTTTTGTACAGGAACATGCCATGGACATTTACCAGTGATTAGCAGAGTGACAGTACCATGGCAATCAGCACAAGGTGTATATCTGAATTCACCACTTTCTGTGATGGTTGCTATCCCTTGCACGTCAGTGTTGCTACCAATCTCAAAGACTAAGATGTCATCTTCGGCATCGCTAGCTTGGAATGTGTACACCAAAGTTCCTGCAACAAAGTCAAGAGATTATGTGCATGTGCAGAATATACGGAAGAAGAAAGCTTCAACAACCAAATTATCCTGATAGTTACTCAATCCCAGAAAAATAACTAGTGAAACAGGAAAGTCATATCGATGGACACTTTAGTAAACTGATTACAATAAACGGTACATTTAATTTGTATTTTTAGGAAATGTGTTTTCCACGTTAAAAATGCTCAAAACTATGCATGCTATTATAAATTTGAATTATACAATGTGATCTTTCTTTCACGCAGGCTTCTATTACCGTGATAACTTACCTTCATCCTCTTTCATGAACATTTTCTCTACCAGGTTTATGATTACTGGCGGGGTATTCGGGATGGCATCAAGAACCTCAGCCAATGCAAACTGAGTCTCATGGCTGAAGTAAGACGTGTCAGATGGGAAAGACTCCTTTTGCACAGAACGTCGTTTTCGGCCTGGCTCTGAGGATGAAGAGGCAGGAGCCCGTGTAGAACAAACCTACCCAATGTGAGTAAACAAAGCACAAGTTGTTGTATCGTTGAATAAAATGACACAAAACACAACACATAATTTGGGAAAACAATATTGAGGGCACTGCGTTGTTAAGGAAATGAAAGGTTTGTGCTGGCTCCATGACAAGATACGCCTTTTAAGAGATAATATGTTCTGTAGACCGTAAGTAACGTATATGTTGGGTACACAATAAACAGTCAAATTGGCGTGCTCTGATAATTTTGAGGATTAGTAAAGACACATCATGAACTGGAAGTCCTCTAGGTGTGAAACCCTTCTTGTGTATAATGTGAGCTAAAAATGACGATAATGCTCTTTTTTTATTATTTTTATTTTTATTTTTAATAGAACTTTATTACTGTTTTGTCTGTTTAAACAATGGAATGAAGACAAAAAAAGTAAAAAAGAAATAATACCAACCTCCACATTGACCTTGTTCCCATCATCAAGGTAAGTTATCCGATCCACATCACTGCATGTCTTGGCTGCATCTCGCCATTCAGAGTTATCTACACAAACGTTATTATAATATCATGGTAGTATAAACGTATGGTCATAATAAGGTTTATAACCACACAGTCCACACTTATGATCTTTTGTTGTGGCTTCACTGAGGGTTGGGCGGCATATAAATCATATATATCCTCCCGTCTTATTAAGTTGTAAGCGATGTAAGAACTCTGGCTTATACATATTACAGGTTTTGTTTTTCAGGAAAGGAAAGCACAAGTTGAAAGTGAAACAAAAATGAAGTTAATCTTGTGGCTATCGTATTTAAGAAGAAAAAATATGATTAGTAAGTGTATCCACAAATCTTCACCTTTGTCCCAATAGATGAGTCTACGTTTTGCCTCTGTCCAATTCCTAGGTGTGCTGAGTGTTACGTTGATCATAAGTGGTCCACGAAGCTCAGTCTGCCCAAGACTCGTGATATAGAAGGTTGGCTCATACACAAAACGTATTCTGGTGGGAATAAACGGGACCTTGTATTTGAAATGATTTATTTTGCCTTATTTGTTTCCTTCCCTGTCTTTGGTCATCATGCTTGAATACTGTTATGTCTACATACGAAAATCATATGATGAATGTAACCATAGCAGTCAACTGAAAATAAAGTCTGTAAAATGGTCTGATTTGTTCATGAAACTGTTTAATAAAGGGAATATACATCATTTGCTTTTGCTGTAATTTTCAGAAATGGATGGAATTGGGGGGTTGAAAATATATAGCAAATATAGTTACACTGACTTTTTTGAGGTTTTGGGTTCGAAAATGCTATAAAAAAAACAAAGAAAAACAATCATTTTCCTGTAGTCTGGTTCCCTGACTCCATATAAGAAGAAACAGAGCAGTTTACATACATTGGGGAATTGTAAGGTCAAGGAACTAGTCTAGCTGGCTTGTACCCGTTGATAGGTGTGTAATCGATTGCAAACAAGTGTGATGGTCAATTGGGGCCAGTATTTGAGAAAAAAAACAGTTTTTCCAACGCTGGTCGGCCGACCAGCGTTGAAAATTGATACAAACTTACCACTTTTTCTTGAAAATGACAGTGTAACAGGTGCCATGATTTTACAGGATGCTTTACACTGTCATTCACTAACAGTCCAGCAAGGTATTTCAAAATGATTTGGTAGTTTTTATTTTTTGATGTTTGCAAATGTTGTATTTTCCCTTTAAGGCCTTAGTCTAAAATGTTACATATACTTTGACTCCAAAGAACCTCTTTGACAGTTAATTATTGACATCCATTATCTTTCTTCTTCAATTTACACAGACTATGCTAGTACACCGCAAAAGAAATTACCACTCTTCTTCTTTTAACTGAGAACATTCTTGCGAGTGTTTCTCTTTCTAGAATCAATAAAACGGTATTTCTTGACATAAGCATTGGTTAGTCTGACCAACCTGTGCCTAAGCAGTCTTGATGTGTACTGGATGGTGTACAGGGGATTGGTGATGTAGGGTTTATAATCCAGGGCAGCAGCCGATGTGAATTCCTGGTTGGTTCTATTGACATCCAGCAGGCCTAGGATGAGTGAACCGCCCTGGTGTAAACCTGCAATACACAATTAAGAAATTCACTCAGAGTTAACTCGTTAATAGTTTTATCTCTGGAGTGAAGACACTCACATAGAGAAGCAGAAAATACGACTTGGATGAAAGCCAAGCCTTTTTTAACCAACAAAATGACAACTCAACCGATAACCATGACTAGCGTCCTCATTGGCGTTTTGGTGAACCCTAAATAAAGTTTGAGTCTTCTATTGTCTTTTTCTAACCCACAAGAGTTTAGAAGTGCTCTAAAGATCCATTTTTTTCGAGCAGCATTGAACTAGCTTCTTCATTTGATCCTCATGTTGTTGTATCCTCTTCTCATAAAATATTTGTGTGTATCTAACTGTTCCAGCCCATTTTGTGTTGTACTTAGTTGATGTTTCTCTGCGCCTTCAGCATTTCATCAAGGTGGATCTAGCGCATTACAATCTTATTTTATATTATTATATAACATAAGTTCGATGTATACCCACCTCCCTTTGTAGCCACAGTGAAATCAAAGTGGTTATCTATCGACCTCTTTCTCCTCCTTTGACTTGTCGGTGATGTCATAACAAGGTCTGTACCATTGGTGGATTTCATCATCATATCACTATCTCCTATTGGATATTATAATTATTGAAACTGGGTAGTTACAAGTTGGCAAGCAAGAAAAAAACTCGTTGGACCAAACAGCATTTAGCCACTTGCATCACCCATTAAAAATATGTTGTGTTTACACAATACAACTAAGTTTTGTTTGTCCGCCCACCTCATATTTTACAAGGCCCTACACAAAACAAAAGTATGGTGGTTACAAGGTTAAGGAACCCAAGAGGTAGGCGCTTTAATTGCTATAGTTGTCTGTTTTCAAAATGCACGCCACGTGTCCGTGGTTAGATATTTTGTTTAATACTGACCTATAACAATGGTAGTTCCAGCTGAGACGGTATCACACAACATAGCTGCGTTACACATTTTCATCCAGGTGTACAGACACCTAAAATGGCAATTAAAGATATGCAAACCAAGGCTATTTACACGTTTTCAGTTAGTCAGGTGCTTACGTCAACGTTGTCATTTTAGTAAGCTTATGTCACATGTTGTTAGCTTATGTCACATGTTGAAGTCTGATTCAATATATTTTGTTACCGGTACTTAATGTTTTTTTTAATTTTAAATAACGAGTAACTTATATAGAAGCAAATTACACTGAGCATATCACAGTTTGAAAGGTTGGCCTGCTATTAGCCGTTAAAGAGGTTTGTCGAATAGAATGCTTTTAAGCTCGCTCAGTAAAGATCCCAAGATGGCCATCCATATGACCATCTTCCTTTCATCCAATGTTACCCGGCCTATGATACTGAATTGGGTTAACACACACATACAACTGTATATGTACCTGTAATCGTGGACTCCCTATTTTTCTTTATTTTTTGTACTCGTTTGTACTTGTTTGAAGACTTCCCACATGTTTTGTACACAATCGTCAATTGTGGACCCCATTGTCCTCTATTGTTCAATGTTCCCTATTGAATGCAGAAACAAACTCATACAGAGCCATACTCAAATTTGTATCCTTGTAGAGACATTGCTTTGTTCTCGTGTACAAAATTGTGAGAGGGTCGAAAGCTAATTTTTAAAATTTTCCTATTTTAACCAGAATTACTTTGCTGTGTTGAAATTCGGACCGAATATCCTTTACATAAAATAGTAATTTGCGACTCATAAGTATTCCTTGGAAATTCCTTGGTTTTGACTAAACTCCATATTTTTATTTGTAATCCCTATGGAGACCTATTAACCTTTGCAATCTTTTGTTCCGTATTATACCCGGGTCTCCACAAGGCATCACTTTTTGAAACACACTTACTTCCCAGGTTCCATATTGAACTTGGCAGCCTTTTTAGTCACGTCCACTTGAGTGGCGTTATTTGGCGCTTGGAAGTCCGTGATATTGAACCTTTCTTCCCGTTCATCGGCTCGGACAATGATCATTCCATTTTCTATGGCCACTGAGCCAGAGGAGTTGCCTCCAACCACCATGCAAGGAACAACGTCATCTAGAAGCTCAGCTGAACTACTCACACAGTACTCTACAAAGAGGTGAGAAACATCCTAGATAGTTACAATGTGACTTACATTTTACAACATTGATATGTGGAACTTCTTGCATAATGGATAAAGTTGTGATCTGAATGAGGTATAGTCAGATACCAACAGAAAAATGTCTCATTGACATAGCGCATTCAAATAGAGTGGCATACATTTATTTGTTCAGATGATGATATGTTTTAGTTCACAGAACTGTAGACAACATGTTCTGTTTTGAGCCCATGTTGCCAGTGTGTAAAACACAGACAAGAGGAAACTCAGAGTCAAAAATTAAACTGTAAGTCCATTCTCGGTCAGTACAAAACTATAACATTTGCAAGTTACTGCTAAAAATTGCAATTCGCGTCAGTTATTCATCGCAGGGTCTTGTACAGAAAATAAGCATTTTTTAAAACAAAATCTAGATTGTAATCTTGATATAGGGACTCGGCAAAATGAACCACCACAGTCTCTTCAAGTTGTCATACCATAAAGGACAATTGATTCATCATGTGGTTTTGACCAGGTTGCACCAGTCTTTGCTGCGTCTTCACTTCGCTCCATCTCTGGAGGGTAAACGTCTTCCTCGAACTTCCTGCTAAACATGGAAGTGGTGTTGACGTCATCTGCCGTGGGCTCCTCAAGTAGTATCGTTACTCCTGAAAATGAAAAGGGAATGTCCGTTACTTTATACCGTAACTTTGTGATTCGTAACTTTGTGGGCATCTAAAAGAAAGTCATTGGTCCTGTAAGATATGAAGCCTGTTCGACTGAAAGCCTTAAGTCTAAAAAGTGTTGGCTTCATAGGAGCATTGTCTTCAAGCCTGCTCCACTAGTTGTAAGAGCCACATAGAATGACGTGAATGTGTAGTGCAGTAGGCCTAACCGTTCAAAACGCTTATTTAGTTATCGGTTTGTGCGTATCAGTCAGTCTACCTATACCTACCATTACATTCTACTGTGGTTTTCAAACCTGCTCCATTGATAGACTTCAGATTCACTAGTGTGTAGTGTTGATGCGGTGGAGTAATCTTGTCAAATCACTGCTGTATGTCTGTTTGTCTGTATGTCAGTCTATCTCGACCTACCATCACATTCTGATGTGGTTTCCAAGCTTGCTCCATCGATAGCCTTCAGAGTCACATAGTATGTGTACAGTGGCGTAGCCAGGAATTGTTCAGTAGGGGGGGGGGGGCCGCTGGGGGGGGGGGGGGGCTGGAACATTTCATGGGGGGGGCGTCATGTAGATCAATGATAATTTTTTTAGAAACTCAAAATCTCAGTTGGGGGGGGCGACTGGGGGGCGACAAGGTTTCATGGGGGCGGTCCCTCCACGCCCCCCCCCCCCCGGCTACGCTACTGTATGTGTAGTGTTGTGATGCAGTTGTCCTGTCAGATCACTGTCATGTTGTCTGTCTGTCTGTCTGTTTGTCAGTCTATCTCTACCTACCATCGCATTCTGCTATGGTTGCCGAGCCTGCCCCATTCACAGCCTTTAGAGTCACATAGTACGTAGTGTTGTGGTGAAGTGACCCTATCAGATCGCTGTTGGTGGCTGTCTGATTCAACCCAACGTTGACAAAGTCTTGCAGATCTGTTGCCCCTTTAGAGGTTCCTATTGCCCAGTAATTCTCCTAGAAAATACAATTTGAGACATTGTTGCTGTGTTTTGCACGCATTTTTGGACATACGTTATACTCCCCGGTGTAACCTAAACTAAGCGAACTATATTATGTTGCTACGGTTGTTTCATATAGTGTGTAATGCATATATATAAATTGTCTAAGTAACGGTGTTCCAAAATATCAAGAACAAGTCTTTCGTAAAAACAATAACAAATAAATAAATGTTTTAATAAGAACACAAATTAGTACAGATGTATAACACATTGTTCACATCGTAGCTACCTTGACTAAGCTTTCCATGTCAATGAAGCGCCATAAAACACTGATGGTAGAGTTTGAGGACTGGAATGATGTCGGCTGGTATTGGTTAACATTGAGGTCGACGTAGAAGAACAAATCTAGCTGCGCCGGTGTGTCGTCAACGTAGAACCCGTTTGAGGATGCTATTGCTGTTTTCCCATTTCCAAGGAAAGATTTTACTGCGGGGGGAATCCACAACAATACACATTATTAACATAATCTTCTGGCTTGAGGAACAATTTACGGAACGACCAGTAACAATGCGCTACACTTACGACAACAGTGACAAGACATGGGAATAAGGAAGAATAGAACAGTTGCAAAAATTCCTAGTTGTAAAGGTATCACCTCACCAATAACCTGACGGAACATTCAAAAGGTGACATGAGTAGCGGGATTGAGTAGATGAACCAAACTGCACAATCTGATGGTTTTCAGAGATTTATTCAGAGCTTCAAATTCTACAGTTTTTAACATTTAGTTTAGAAGTTTTAATCCACGGGTGTTATTTGTTTTGGGACTCAAGATAAACAAATTATAAATGAGGCTTTAAAAGTGTTCTTTGTTCTCCTTGAAAAAAAAAGGCACAGAGGCAATATTTGGTCTTATATAACCAATTTTGTGTCAAACCAACAAGACATTATTATGACACTGCAAAACCATTGCGTTTTATTGCGCACTGCTCACACGTAATCATTGTGTTGCCTGTACAACTCCACTCTCCAACACACTTTACAAGAGCGTTTGAGGCCTGATTCATAAGACAGGTTGTCCCACAAATACCCTTACAGTCGAAAACCAATCAATAAAGGTATATTACATGTGCATTTTGGAATATTTTGAAATTACCTCCTAAAGGCAGATAACCAATCTACCATACAAACTTTATTTCATATAAAACGATGCATTGGAACAAAAACTACGCTTCATCGAACTCAGGGGTTGATAGATTGTCTTAGGCCACTTACCTTGAAAATTAGAAAGCGCAGTTAGAAAAAAACACACAAAGGATTTATTTCTTTTGCTCAAGAGTAACGTGTAACGTACTGTACAGGTTTCGATCTGTAAACTTGATAAATAAAAAGGTGGCCCAGGTTTTTTTTCCAAGACCTGTAATGTGACTGCTTTATCTTTTGAACAAAACATCATAATGAAACCTATAAAAACAAGCGCGGGGGCCTGCCTCGACTCCATGGGCGCGTACGCGTTACTTCACTTACCCCTGGCCGTGATGTACACGTAAACGATGCTGACTGGTTATTCACAGCGTACTGCGCGCGCATTTCAAAGATTGCACGCTGGGCGCGCCCATAATGCACTCGCGTGCTTTGCACGTAACGTCACGTACGGAAAAAAAATGTTATTCAAACTCGAGATGCCTGTACGATATGGAATATGGCAGCCTCGTTCTTCGTTAAAAAAACCCTGTATCTTCGGTTATAAAGGGACGAAAAGGGTACGTACATTTAATACAAATCTTTGCTAAATAACGCAACGTCCAAACGTTATGTTTCAAAGGATTGATTCTCTAAAATCGCAACTTTAACATTTTAAAGATAGCGTCGGCACGTAAAACGAAAAACTGCAGCCTAATTATAATGTGATGTATTTTGACACATTTAAATTACACAATTCCAGAGGTTGAGATTGCGCAAGGCATGATGGGAAAAGACATGGCGCAGCAAGATCTCGTATCCATGGAAACGAGGTTGCGCGGAGGCACAATGAGCTCTGACCCGGATACGAATACTTTTCACCTCATTTAAAAAATAGACGCGCATGCGCATTGAACAAGACAAAGGGGCGTGTTGTGAAAATTTTTACCAAGGGTGCATTTTCTGACGACGGCATCGCATTTGGTCACTTGTTGGTTAATTTGTACTTATGCATGCTGTGGGAAACTTAGGGCCTCGTTTTTGGTCCATTTCCGGGGACAGACCTACCACGTGACATGTAGAAGCTCATGCCAAAAATTTGGAAGACCAATTATTCTACTCAGCATTACATTAGACACGATTTTGAATACTACCCCTACTTTTCTGAACATATGCCCGATTCAACTGTTAGTTTTTCTGTGTGTGTGGGACAACCTGTATCACTAAACATTCCGACTTAGAAATATAAACTGTGCCAATGTTCACAGACAATGTTTAATGCAGTAAAGTTTAATAATAAACAAACTGTTGGACAAAGGAAAATACTTCTGATTAAATCCGAGTTAATTCATGTATTGTGTTTAAACTAATATCTCACCTGTCAAGAAGATTGGAAGCGATCCCTCATATTCTAGAGAAGATGGTGTTGTTGCATTAGTGTCATTGTCAAGCATTACATTTAAGAGCTCGAGTCTTGGCAGAGTCAGGTTGGTGATTGTGAACGTGATGGGAACAGCGTCAAGAGTACACGAAGGATCGCACTGGTACCGATCGCAGAGATTGATGCATGGAACGCAAGGCCGGGCAACCTGTTTACGGAGACAGAGGAAGAAAAGAGAGGGAGGGGAGGGGTAGAAGTGCGCAAAGTATTGATTAGATCGTAGAGACTGACTTTGCTTGATTACAGCCAGTTTCTACTGGATGAATTCATACTCTGTATACGTTTGATTCCACTGATTAAGAGGTAACTCATACCCAACACATAGCAACTGCGTTCGCACATTTCTCTTTGAAAGACTAGATTCATTACAAACTTCAATTCCATCGTACATGCTTCCCATGTGTAGGCCGACACCACGTACAATAATTCCATGTAACGTTCTCTCTTAAAAGGCAATGCGCCAGCAGCAGCAGCTATTGCAGTGTCATTTACACAAGCTTTTACCAACCTGTTACCGATGTCCTAAACTGGCCCATGGCTTTGTTAAGGTTTTCAACTACTTAATTCATTATTGTCTTATAGGGCAAGCTCTTAGTGATATGCCATACTAGACCCCCATTAAGACCAAACGGATCGATGGATTCTGCGAGAGAACAATCCTTTACCTTTACGAATGTCATGTTGTTTACTAAAATGAAACGAAATGTATGCAATCCTAGAGCCTCACCCTCTTATATGTACTGCTTGCACCTGATTCAATTGGGAGTTACTATCTGGGTCAATAGAACATTACTACTTGCGAACAATATCAGCTTGGAACATTAACACAAAAGCATGAGCACACACACTCTTTGATTAAACTTATATGATGCAGTGCGATTCCCAAAGGCACATTCCGAAAGGACAAGAACACTAAACATAACGATCCCGTAAGCTAATTTAAACTGTTTTTAGGATTCTATTGAACTTGATATCGATGGCTCCTTTCCTTTAAAATTTCTTTCCTTTGAAAGTCTTATAACTAAATTC
This sequence comes from Patiria miniata, assembly GCF_015706575.1. Taxonomy (NCBI): domain Eukaryota; kingdom Metazoa; phylum Echinodermata; class Asteroidea; order Valvatida; family Asterinidae; genus Patiria; species Patiria miniata. The sequence goes on from NW_024037055.1 coordinate 9,610,293, forward strand.
TCCAACATAGCCAGTTATCAGATAAAAATACATATATTTTTAAATTTACAGGGTGTATATTCAAGTTTTTAGAAACCCCGCAGATGGTTTTGTTTTTGAAAGAAAAAACAATGTACCACATGTAAAAACAATGTACCACATTAATTTGTTTGACAATTATAACTTACCTCCTTGAATGCCACAACATCTGTTGCTCCTGCTACTGATCCAATTCCGGCAAAGTAGCGTGAGACAGGACTGGTTCCTGCTCTAAATTGTGCCCCGTAACGACACAAATTGACCGGATCGGGTGGCATCCTGTTTTAGAAGAAATTTACTAAGTATACCAATTAAAAAATTGACAAAGTACATAGCAATGAATGGTACGGTGTATTACAAGTGCTCAAAAACGACGATAGAGGTAGTCAAACAATATAAGAAACTAAACTTATTTAGGTAAATAACATTAAAGTAAACAGGGTACAGGGAATTTTGACATACCTCAAATTCCTGAGTGTTGCTGTGACGAACGGAGGGCTAAACGGGTCTTGTAGCTCGGCGATGTAGCTGTCTCGATTGAAGACGTGGAGGATGAGCTTAGTGGATGAGGACAAGACAGGTATGCCAGTCAGTGAAGAGAGTAGCTTACCGTCAACGTAAACTTCAAAGGTCCATTCATCCTATTGAGAGAGAGGTATTGCAGGGAATGTGATAGGAAAGTAACCTTTGTAATCACAATTGCCCAACGATCTCTATCTTAATTGGCAACTGAGGGCTAAGAAGGTTTAAAGGAATGTTATGCTTCAACATTCTCTCCAGTGATATAAATACCATTTAAAAGAGTCATAAGTTTCTTCCTGCTTTACTTTGCACTTAATTCCGGTCAGAGGCCCGATTTAGACATAGCAGAGAGCACCCACATCGATTGCAGTAACATCAGCAGCATTAGCATTAAGCAATTGTAACTGCAGTATAATCAACATCAGCAATATCAAGGAAAGATAAATGTAAACTGGTCAACATTTAAAGGAATTGTTTACTTTTAATGTTCTTTGTACGAGCAAATCCAACCTGACCTCGGGCACTATTCAATACTAATTCAGCTCTTCCATGACTATACCAAGCAGATATGTGCATATGCATGTGTTTTTTAATAGCTATACCAATAACAGGAAAGAGAAAGTAACATCAGCAGCCCTGTAGCATTACAAGCAGTAGCAACACAGCCGTAATATCAGCAACAACTATAAATATCAGCAGCATCGATGCAAATATAAGTTCATGCAACTCGTAATTATTATTATCTTTCGATGAACGGTTCTTCTTACATCCCATCAAAACGATTACAAGTATACCTCCTCTACATCAAATGGCATGACTTTGAAGTGGATGGAATAATGACGCTCCTCTACTGATGGATCAAAATCTAGATCTACAGGCTGTGACGTCACTGGCCAAGCATTCTCAAAGTAGCGACACCACAGAACAGCTCGAGAGGCTCTGCCATCTAAAAAAAGACATAAAGTTCAAATAAACTTGGCGGTAAGAGAACATTCATCAATATAAAAGATGTGCAGAGCAAAACAAAAGAGCAAAGCACATTTGTAAAAGGCTCATAAGTAATACAAAACGGGTGCAAAACAAACCTAGAAATAATAAACAGAATTATTGTGAAACACGCGGAAATTGTAGTTACTTGACAACTACAAATAAGTCAATGAGGCCTCGTAGGAAGGACAAATGGTTTACACTATTCTCCTATATTAGCTATAACCTGTGTAGTAGCTCACTCCTTCGATGCTTTTCAGATAAACCCAAAAGTGGGATTGACTTGAAAACTCTCATTCCTCCTCAAATAATTGAGGGGCCTATAGAATCATTTCTACTACAGAAAAAATACATGCTTCTTGAGAAGACTGTCTTACTTGGATAGAGTTGGAAGCCGCAAGCTCTTTGGGATATCGATCTCCCACTCTCATCATCGGGGACACTGTCCCCGTCTTCGTCTACCTTCCTGATTGTCCAAGGGCAAGAAGACGTTGTCATTACTGACGCACCGTTTCTAGTATTGTCAGTGGCCGTGATGAACTCACTGGATGTGGTTAAAGGTCGCACAGAGGTAGTGCTCCCATGTGTTGAGTTTTCACCGACTGAATCAGGTATTTCCAGGAAGTTCTGACAGTCACATTGAGGGCACATAGACTGTTATAAAAATAAATGTTTTTATATGACAATATCGATAACTTTTTTTTTATTTAGGGATTATTAACACACGTGGTTACCGCTTAGTAATACCCTGCAGATTAAACTTTGCATCATAACATCAAAGGAGACAACTAAATACAGAACCTACATACATTTCCTACTCTTACTTGATTAAAGGGTTGTTGATAACAGCACTGGCAGATCCCTTCTTGCCAGTTCTCCCGTCCACCAAAGTCGAACTCCCCAATCGTGCCATCTGGACCATCCCAGAATAGGATGCTGGTCACGCTGTGCAGGTCAGATTGTGCAGCTATCAAGTCAAACTACAATGGTAAAAACAGTAAGGTGTGTTTGGCAGCTGCAGCGTATTTCTGTTGCGTATATGACTAAATCATGCACATGACATACTTTAAGTGTCTTTACTGAATTTAAAACACAATAAATTAACCGGTAATAATAATCGTGTATATACTTTATATGACGAAGAAAATTAACGTAAAGTTGCATATCATATTTCGTTATTAAAGTACTTGATTATGAATGTCAGTTTCAAAGCATGAATTGTTTAGGACTTGTTGCTTCCCTTGCTACTAATGTCTTCAAATGTATCAACTTCATGAACGTAGAATATTTATTGACAATACAAAGTGTTTGAATAGCTAATGACACTTTGGAATTGAATGATTACAGACGAAATTGAATTTTACCAAATGCCATGGAATTCGTCTTTAACGAGTTTTTAACATAAGAGTTTGTACATTTAAATCGTAAACGTTTGCAATAAGTCTGAAAAGCTTATCAGTGAGCATCTAAATTGAGAATGACTGGACAAGCAGTGACAATTCTGGACCATAGTCACGCATCAGTTTTGCTCATGTTTGAATAAGAGAAAACACTTCCTGTTTGCACAGCAGAATAGTTCTGAGATCGTCACATCTTGCAGAAACAAACCACCACACTGACCTCATATTTCGAGCTCCTGACAATCTGTGCATTGGTGACGTAGGCTCCAGACAGCATACGGGGTCCCCTTGTGTCCCGCTCCAACTTCAGTGTCAAACTTTCGTCGGTTGCAAACACCTGAGTATTCAAACCAAAGGGACAAAATGAAAAATTTTCTTGGTAAATTATTGTAGGATTGGTGTGGTGAAAACTTTGAAATCATTTAAAATTTCCAAGCAATTTCCATTAAACCACCAGCTTGACAGCCTACCTGCTGTGACTGGTACTCCAAGTCCCACTTGTCCCTGTTCATGTTCCAGAGTCCCCTGAAGTCCATCGCTGACCACTGTGGATCATTGAAGGGAATGTCTCTCATGGGACAGGCTGGGCCCACTGGGGTCGGCAAGTGCAGGATTGTGCCTGCAGAAATGAAGTGAAGCTGTGAACTTTAGATTCAATGGTGTTAACATTAGGAACTGCGTCCCTATGAATCTAACAACCATAACGAAGTACAACCTGAGTAAACAAGGTGCGTTTACCGGAAACTTGGCTACGGTCTCCACTGATTGTCATATCCATCTTGAAGTCCATGCCATCAGCCACCAGTCCTGCTGTCGGCTCTGATGAGTCGACGAAGATGGGACCCACCTGGGACTGGATATTATCTCCTGCAAGATTAACCGCTACAAGCTGGACAAAGTAGGGAAGGTTTGTCTGGTGGAGGAAACAGCAAATAATATACCGAAAATAAGATCTTCAAGCACACCATTTCTGGTCAGAAAAAAGTATGTATCAATCGATTCAAAGTTAAATGGATAAATCAAATAATTTTGTATCAAAAAGTACCCCACCTATGTTGTGAATGACCTATCGCGGTAGAATCGCGTCGACGCAGCTTGTGAAATATTGTCCAATTGCATGCATAGATATAGAATAAAAAGACTTGATCGGCAGCGCGTGCATACGCGCCATCCGGTTCGTTAGTAAAACGTCATACACGCACGCGCACCACTGATTACTAGCGCCCATTGGCTACAAACACTCGAGCTGCGTTAACTTCCGGTTCCAATCGTGCAGAAAGTGCTGGAGGTGACGTCACACTAACGAACCGGATAGAGTGTGCACAAATTTTCCCGTTCCCGCATGGACGCTCTACGCGCAGTATAGTAGTGCGTGGGGCAAAACGTGCGTTACGCGCACCTATATTCCCGTAGGTTTGTGCACAAACTTGTATTTTTATATCCGTAAAAGTAACATTTTTACCAGTAGTTGTTATATATCCAACAAAATTCAATATGCATTTTCAAGGTGGGTAGTCACCTCGAAGTTTGCTCCATTTCCCCCTCGTAATTACTGTTCGTTTCAAAATGGTGGTGCGCGTTGTTAAAAATCTCCAAATAAAATCAGCTTTATCCGAGAAAATGTGTGTAAAGACATTGTTTTAAACAAAGAAAAGGAACAAGTAGAATGTAAAAACTGCTTTAAATTACCGTTGAATTAGTTAAGAAAATTGTGAAATGATTTTACAGATTTGATTTTAGAGATTTGTGTTACAATTATTATTCTTTTTGAAATGAGAACAATTTATTTGGATTGCATTTTATATGGATGTGACTTTTAATGACAATAATATTGCCCCTGAAAACTGTTTTAAGAATGAAATGAAATTACACTCCCAAAATGCTCCGCACTTCTGAATAACCTAATTAACTCTAAGAGTTTATTTACATTGTGCTTTACTTTTAGTACCCATTTTAGCCTTCTTGAAAATTTTCGGATGCCGGATACGTCACAAGAGGTCAAAATCAAAATAACACAAATTAATTTTTTCCATTCTTTTTTTAATGTAAGTGAAGGCTGGGGGAGGGCATGCCCCCCCCCCCCCAGTATCCAACAGTACAAAACTGCTGCCGTGAATTGAAATTAAAGGACAGCGAAACAACTGCGGGAATATTCTGTTTGTTGATGAAGAAAATAGCACTCAAACAACTGGATGCAAGGGTTTTTTAGGCAACGCGCACCAGCATTTTAAAACGGGAAATAAATACGAGAAATAAAATGGACCAAACTTCGAAATGAACATGCAACTTGATAACCCATTTTGAATTTTGTTGGAGAAATAACTACTACAAGTCAAAAATATTACTTTTACAGACATAAAAATGTATCTTTCCATACATACCTACGGGAAAAAAGTGCGCGTAACGCAACTTTAAACAAAAATGGCGGCGCCCATGGCAGAATGCGCGTCTGTTCGCACTGCCGATCTAGACTTTCTATTCTATATCTATGATTACATGATATACAAATGGACGCGGAACGCGCAAAATCTGAAACAAACAAACTTAGCGTACACAATTCCCCATAGGGTTGTCTAAAGGCCCTGTCACACTGTCTGCGATCTTATATGCGCTCTCACTGCGTCCTTGAAAAATAGCTGGGGCGCAACAACAACTACTAGATCGCAGCGACAACTACATAGGTCGCCAGATGGGCGCCAGAGGGTCTTAATGGTCTCCGATGAGCGCCAAGGTCTTTGAACATGCTCAAAACAATCGCAGCACCTCTGCGCTCTGGCCAGGGCGCCGTAATGACGCAACTCGGGCGCTGTGCGAGCGTAAATCGTGCGACATTGGAGTGGCATTGAGGCAGCCTAGGCGCAAGACAGTCGATGTAGTCTCCATGAGAAAGTAACTCGACTGCAATGAACTTGTAGAATAATTTTGAAACTGGACTGTGTATTGACCGTTTTGTCGTGGTATTTATACAGCACAAGTGACGTCACATGAGCGTACTTTGGTCGAATAGAGAGCGCGACGCGAGCTACTTTAGGACGTATCAACAGCGAGCAGAGCGTAGTGTGAGCACAGTGACAGCGCAGCGACTAGATTGAGTAATTGAGCTTGACGGGGGCGTATAGAGAGCGAGTTGAGCGCATCGTAAGCGTGGGAAGAGCACAGTATGAGCGTAGCTTGAGCTTCTTTGAGACAGAAAGTTGTCATTTCTTGCGTCCTCGCTGTGATTGTTAAATTTATGAAATATTTTCGCATATAATGTGACAGGCCCTTTACTCGCAAACGTCGATAGGTCAATTAATTACTAGGAACATAAAACATGTTTTTGCAAATGCTGTTACCATAATCGTTAAAATTTAGTGCAGACATATAAGTCACCTCTAAGTTCACGTCCACGAATGTGAATTCCCACGTATCTGGGCTGAGTACCAGCCAGTCCTGGTTTGGTACCACCGTCAGATTGTTGTCATCTCGGACATGACACGATGCAGCTTGCATGATGCGTAAGTTGAATGACTTGATTCCACTCTCATCATCCCTGTAATCCTCCCACACCATAGAGACTGACTCGGCGCTGTCGGTGTACGCAACAGGCTATAGACGGGTATTAGGGATTTTAAAGTACACATATTATATGAGGATTTTTACTTTTGTAATGAGTCTGATGAGCATTCAAGGAAAAATGCTGCCCAGCCATGTGCGGTAACCAGTGGTATTGAGAAAATGAGCCAACATATATATATTTGCACAGAAAGGTCAAACGTATCCTCCGTGACAAAGAACTAACTTGTTATAAATCACTGTTCTGACAGCCCTCAGCATGCTTTAGGCATACACTAAATAGGATGAGTGATGCCAACAAAGATGTTGCTAGTAGTTTGTAAAAGTGTTAAAAGTTAATAGTAGTGCAGAAGGTTACTAGTAGTGTAGAATGTCATGGTCCAGTAGTTACGGGGTTTGACTCATGTATGATGGTCCGTGGGTTCGAACCCTGCCAGAAACATGGTGTTTGTGCCCTTGGGCAAGACTCTTAACTACAATTATTGAATCTATTCACCCAGAAGTATAAATGGGTACCTGTGAGGGTCGAGGACCGATTGAGCGCTGATATCGGATGCCGCGTCGTCCCGTGGCCTGATGAACGGGGGAATACTTGTAAAGCGCTTTGAGATTGTTGAAACGATGAAAAGCGCTATATAAGCATGACATTTTTAGTGTTGCATATATTAGTGAAACATAACCACTGATGACTACACTTACCATGTAATAGAATGGTCCGACACGTAGCCTACCCTTAATGGGCGGGGTGATATCAACAGAGAAGTGACTTGTAGAGGAGTTACACTGTCCTCCTTCGTTCATTCCTTCAAGACACACAGAAAGAATATTATTAAGAAATTATCTATTGAAATGTAGTATTTTTAAACACTTTTCAGGAACAAATCACTCACCGACAACAGTGACAAAGTAGGATCCCTCATGCGTCAGATTCAGTCCCTTGACAACCGCATACGTGTCCTTGCCAACAAAACTCATTTCTCTCTCGCTGAAAGTCGCCAGAGCCTGCCTCGTACCCAACAAGATATCCCGGCAATCGATATTTTCAAGTTGGACGGAGGAAGGTGAAGATTCACCCACACCAACGTAATACAGTAGGATGGGCAGAGTCGATTGAAATTTATCCCACATGAGTTGCACCTCGGACACAGAGTTCAAGAACTTTGGCACTTTGACCTCGGATCCTAAGCAGTTGTAAATGCAATGCAGAATAAAATATAATACATATATTACCTGAACCATAGCATGAACTGAATAAATTCAATAGCATATACTTTCTTAAATTAAATGAAGTTAGCTGGCCTACCATTTCATTTTTGGTCACTTAAGAAATTGCCAAGGTAAATCTTACGATGAGAAAAAAAAAGAAAATCAAAATCAAGTGACAACGTTAAGGGCCCGTGACCATTCAGCCCCGGTATGAAAAGGGCCCCCGATAAGCTCGTCCCCTCCCAAGAAGTCCTCTCGTATCGTCCCAGCTACCGGCCAAGGAGCTGGTCCGTTGCTAATCTGGAATTCCTCTTTCCTGGGGTCTATTGTTTACAAGTATTGACACATGTAATATATCCCAGAAGTAACCCGCTTGTGGTTTTCATCTCTCAGCGCGAAACAATAGAACACTTTCGTCGGCACAGATCAAAACCCCTGCCATGGGGTTTCGCGCACAATGGGACTGTAAATTACCAAGGCGTTATGGAAGGATTTTATCTTTAATCCGGTAAGTCTGCTATTGTTCTGCTCTGGACGTTCTCTGAAGGGCAATAAATTGATGCGCCTGACTGACTTCAAAACTTCTTGTCAGACAGGACCTTGTGCCGGACGAGACTGGGCTGAAGACCGGACTGGCTTTGGACCTGACGAAGTACCGGGGGGGCCATTTCATACCAGGGCTGAATACCAGGTCACGGTCCCTAAGAAAGTTTGAATATACAAATTCAAATAAAAATCCGACAAAGGTGGTCAAAAGTAATGGATTTAAAACACCAAGCTCTTAGTTTGCACCTGTAAAAGAAAAGAAAGGACTGATTTTCAGTGTATAAAATAGTCGCATTTCCTTTTGTAAATGTTCTCTTAATTAGCGTAACAACGTATCGACGAAATTGTGTTTAAATGTAGTATAAATATTACCTTCAAAAGGAAAAAGTGCAAACTTCGTTAACAAGCATGTTATTTACAGATTACAAATTGGGAACTGCACATAAGTTTTTATTAAACTAACTCGGAAAATAAAAGGAACTTGCTGACATTTGTTGAACAAGCTGTGAACTGCCCTACGTCTTAAAGCATGCTGGGAAGTACACAAGTTATTCGAAACAATGTGAAGAAACCTACCATGTACTGTGCTGTCCATACCAACATTGATCCCTGTGGATGTCACCTCTGCTGTTGCAAAGCTTGCACTATGTGCCCTTACCGTCACATAATATGTCGAGTCTCGCGCCAAAAGGTTGAGGTTAGTGAAAGTGACGGTGGTGTTCTGACCGACGTAGGTGAAGGGCACTACGTTGTCCCTGGTCTTAGGGTAACGGCGGTCAGTTCCGACCGCCGCCTCGTAGTAATCCACAGTTTGCTCTGTGATGTGGTCTCTGGTTACTTCAGCATTTCCTTAATGATAATCAAAGGCAGATATTAAATATTGATGGATATGCACCACAGGAAGAATAAAAAAGCATTAGCCCGGGCCCTGTTACTGCAAAATTCGGCTGCAATAAGTGTTTAGACTTTTATATTGCTATTCAGCCTGTTACAATCCATGTTCGTACTTATAAAGGCTAATTGAACGTGGTAGGTCTGCCTAGTACAATGGACTAGCAGTTACAGATGAAAGTGTTACTTAAGCTGTGAAAAATTGCGTGGTGTAGATGGCAAACAAAATAAATAAATCTTATTGATTTCGACGTTTATTTGTTGTTACGTATCCGGTAATGACTTTGTAGTGCATTCCAAGTGTTCGTTGTTAATGAATGTTATGCTTCTGGTTGTGTCAGTACACACCTGTATGCTCCACCGATTCCTTGGGTTGTGTCCCCTCACCAAAGCCCTTCCAGTTTGCCGATATTGTGTCAGTCTCCTTCTGGTAAGTCAGATCAAAGCCCACTAGGAGGCCATCATAGACCTGGCCAGGTATCAAGGGGTCCAGCTTGACTGTGATTCCATCAGATCGGACCGTGACAGCCAGGCCCATGACATTCGTAGCTCTCACGATTATGTAGTACGTCTCACCATCTGTCATCTTGATATCTGTGTTGGTGTCTGAGGTCCGTTCTATTTCATGAATTAAAACAGAATTGATGTACTTTCTAAAAGTGTGTTTCTTACATTGATATCTTTTAATTGCAATTTGATTATTTCAACGGCATTTATGATATTCAAATGTTTATGTTAAAACAACTTTAGTTGAGGCACATTTGGTGGTTTATGACAAAATTGCCATTACCTTGCACATCTGTCAATGTCTGAATCTCCTGGCCATCAATTCTGTAAATGGCCCATTCATGCTTTTTGATTGGACACGGATCTCCACTGAAATCCCAAGATGCACTCATCTCTCGCAGTGATGTCTGGAAATCTTTGTCGGCGGATTGGTTGTCGGTGACGCCATCTTTGACTTGGAATGGTTTGAGGGGTGGAAGTCCTGCACTGAAGCGGCTGATGTAGATGCCATTGGACACGGCGGTGCTGGTCAGACCGGCTTCGTTGTAGCCTCTAACTGTGGAGTAGACTCTACGGACACTGCTGAGATCGATGTTGGTAATGAGTTCTGAAGTCTGGTCCTTGGAAACATCATGGAAAGGTTTGATCTGAGACCCTCCTGGCGTCGTGCCCAGAGCAACCTCATACTTGGTGATCTTAGTGTCTTCGTCGGTGAACGGCTGCCACAGGATCTGCAGCTGGGTGAGCGATTCTAGACACTCTCCATCCAAGCTCAAGCATTCCTCATCGTTTGTGCAGTCCCATTCTGGCAGGTCGATAGGATCACTGAAGTTGTAGCTGAACACGCCAGATAGCTCCACTACAAGGCCGTATGATGGAGGTGTATCATCAATCTCAATAGGACCAGAGAATGCCATTGTGCTTTGGTTGATAGCATTGAAAACCTCCACAGTGACATAGTAAACTTGGTTGTGAATGAGATTAAGATCTGAAAAGGGCAAAGTTATGCTATTAGTGTTGTATCATGCATTTCATGTATAACATTTGACCAAAACAGTGTCATGCAGAATTATATGAAGGACTTTAATTTCAAAGTGTGGGTGGTGCCTCCCACACTTTTTTTTGGGGGGGGGGGATTATAAAAACCATAATAATGTATGGGCAATTATCTTTTAATGCCTTAGCTAAAACTGGGGATTGTTCCAATCAAAATTCCCGGTGCTCACTAACCTCTGACACTGTAGTGAGTGAAGTAGCCTGGCAAATCACCAGACTGAAACACATCGCCTTGACCCTTTGCTGTCCCGACGAGAAAACCGACATGATCAATTCCAGACTCAGCATCAAGGAAATCGCTCCATCTACACAAGAGGGCGCTGTTCGCATCAATGAAGGCAGGACACTGGACCTGAACGGTAACAGGTGAGTATAAAAAGGGGAGCCATAATTAATGCAACTGTTAAAACAGTGCAAACTGCGCGGTGAGGTGCCTGTTATTTTTTTATCTGTGCGGCACACTGCCTTTCTGTTCTGTAATAAGTCAAAACATATTCCCCAATATTTCTGTCACATTTTCACTTCAGCAATCAAATAATCAAATAATTAAGTCAATTGTTTTAGTCGGGGCTGGATATAAATATCTAGCCGTCAGTAACAAAGGCCAGCTTTCTGAACACAAACGTAAATATTTTGCATAAAAATAAGTTATATTTTGCAAAACGAGACGATTGACTCAATACTAGTGTACTCGTGGCACTTTAAGTCAGGTGACAAGTATATCAACGTCAATAAGAACGGTACAGGTATCGGAATAGTAAAACATGAATGTCTTTGTTACAACTGATGATGTAGTAACCAACAGATAATGTATCACCGACCGATAATGTCACACAAATTGACCGATACTGCAGTATCGGTCAACTTGTGATACAGTATACTGTATCACTACCAGATAATGTAACAGAAATTGACCTAACGTGTAGTAAAAAGTACTACACTATCAGTCAATTGTTATTACATTGTTGGTCTTAACCGATAATGTAACAAATATTGACCGATAGTGCAGTAACATGTACTACAATATCGGTCAATGTCTGTTACATTATCGGTTAGTCATACATTATCGGTCAATTTGTGTGACATTATCGGTCGGTGATACATTATCAGTTGGTTACTACATTATCAGTTGTAACAGCCTTTGTCACAGTTCACCTCAAAAGCTTGACTTTGAACTGGAATGCTGGATGCTTTGTGATTACTGATGGATTTGTGATTCATCACAAGTTCCTCGAATTCAACGCTGTAAAATACATACCTGACCAACACTAGGTGGAGTGTTATCTACGGTCACGCTTGTGGCATGAATAATCCTGCTTAGCCCGACACTGTTGACTGATTCAACACTCAATAGATTGGGGAACCCTGTATGAAACAAAGATGGTTTTCAATCATTGGATCTTACAAAAAAAATTAAAGCCATTACAAAAATAACCAGCAAGCCTCAATAACAGAGTGCAAACTACTGTAAGAGTAATGTGAAATGTTAAGACACAGAACAAATACCCGCAAGCCAGCACAAATAGATCAATGGGAAGCAAGCCAGCAATCAACTACACTTAACTGCACAAGCAACTGACACTCAAGCAGTCAAGCCAGAACAAAAGGAAAACAGTGAGAGCTGGCCACTCAGCCATAACTACCAGGACTACAGAAACAAGCTACTAAGCGAACTAAAGCTGGAAGCTGAAGGAGGCACTGAAGGAGGCAAGCCATGAAGCCTGCTCTCGGAAACTAGTGAAGAAACAAGTCATCGAAACGGCCATACCGTACCTATTTCGGCGGGACTTATCAAGGCTGATGGAATGTAGGATTTGCTTGTTAAAGTGACGGGGAAAATATCAGCGCTTCCAGGGTACTGCCCCATGTAAAAGTACGAAGCCATAATGTCGCTCTCCTCTTCAGTTGCATCCCACATAGCATCAATGGAGTCAGAGTTAGATTGATACAAGTTCACTCCACCGTCAAAGCTCTGCGCATAAAACAAACAGAAAACAGAATGCCGGAACGTAAACCTTGGAAAAATATTCAGTTGCGACATGTCAGCAACAACGAGGCAATAAAATATTGAAGTACATTGTCTTGCTTATAAAAGTGAAAAAGACAAGCCCTTACTTGTTGGGAACGAAATGTTACAGATGACCAATACCTGTCTTAAGACATTCAAATGTTCAAGGACATACAAAACGAGGTACACATAGGGAGGGAAGTCTAGCTATACATGACTTAAAATGAAATTCGATTCCTTAATTTGTGTAACACTATAACACTATACGAGTCCTAGACAAAAGAGGTGAATGCATTTAGTCACCAGATCTGTGATTACGTCGTACAGGCCCAGGTCAGCGATCATAATCTCTGGAGGAGTGATGTCCACTGTGAAGCCATTGGATGTGGATTCTAAGACATTGTCTGCATTGGTGATGGCTCGTAGTGTGCTGTAGTAAGTCACTCCATGCTGTAAAGGCAGAGGCGACTGGGCCTTGCCATTACCTGCCAATTCATGATTAAGAAAAGTTGAATTAAAGATAATATTAATACACACCATATCAACTATATTTCGTTGCTAAAATCTGCTTAGTCTTGTCCCTAGACTACACCAACAGAATTAAGTATAATTGCATTTTGCTTTACTTTATAAAAATGTTGACATGTTCATAGTCATGAACTTTAACACTGAAAACATATTTAAAAGCTGCGCGCACAGTGCGGATTCGCTTAACGACCGACTTGAAATCGTTTCATTGATGGGGGTTTTTCATTTTCTCTCAATAATTGTTTTACAGTTTAGTAAATTTAAATGTAATTGATATCACAAGGACATATTACCTTTTTGCCTACCTCTTCAATTCCTTTCCAATTAGTCTATATGCCCTCAAATGCTTTGTTTGAAAAAAAATCCATTCAATCATAATAAAGGTTTGCTCCTCAAGTTTAAATATATACTGTCCGTCCAGCTTTTTAAAACTAGCTTTATCCTATGGAATGTCACAGAGCCCGTGTACCAAAAAGTCGACATGCCAAGTACAACATCAATGGAAATTTCTCCATATACGACTATTTCCTGTAATGAGATCGACCCACGCCAATCACATTAAAAAATGCTCCTACTACAGACATCATAAATACTGAGAGCTACCATGGAACATGTGGGAATTTTACCTGAAACGTTTGCCTCACTTCCTGGTACTATGCCATCTGAGGTCAAGGGTTGTATATCCTCGCCCCCAGGGGTAGTACCCACTGCCCATTCATAGTGAGAAATGCCATGCACTTGACTCTGAAGGTATTGAAAAACAAAACAAAACGATAAGTTCATTTGGGTTTTTGTTATACCGATATCACTTCTTAAAAGTATTCATGGTAACCAAACTGTAAAACATTTGTTTAAACTCGAGTAATTGAAACTTCAATAAAACAAATGGGATGGGGCTTCTTTGAGCTTGATTTATAGCACAATATTTGAAATATAATTGTCAAGATAAGAATTACCTAAATATTCGAGTTTGTTGAGTTACCAGCGCTGGGGGATTGGGCCAGTGATTTCATGGGACATTGCCCAGTTGTGATTGTTTTATTTCATAACAGAAACAGGATCACGAAATTCACCTTTTCTAGTAAAACAATTCGTTATCATTTGAAGAAAAAAACCATAAAAATCCAAACAATTGCGTCGTGTAGGGTATGATAAATTTCTTTACATTTTATGTAAACGCAGCCGTTATTAACTAAGTTCCGGTTTGATGACGACAGCAGTCAAAATGTGCAAACTGAATACTGATTTAGTTCAGAGAAGATGTTCATCATGAGGTGCAAAGAACTTCTGAATTCATGGAAATTATAACTAATGTTTAGGTGTATGTTTTAACAACACCTAACTTGTTTGATGACGTTACAGCATTTTGAACCCCAAGGTCGACATTGTACAGGGTATCATTATTTTGTGGTACAAATATTGCAAGGGCGGATCGGGGGGGGGGGGGGGCAACAGGGGCCATGCCCCCTCCCCCCCCCCCCCCCCCCAAAAAAAAGGAATCTGGTTTTTTTTTTTTTTTTATAAGTGACGACGAATCTAAACTCATTTTTTTTCGAGGCCCTTAAGCGGGCCACGAACCCCACGCCGTAATTTCTCGGACCCACTTTTTTGGGGACCAATATTGTGTTGCCCCCCCCCCCCCCTCCCCCGCACACACACACACAAAATGTGTTCTGGATCCGCTCTTGGAACATGTCATTGTCATTTGACAATGTTCAAATGGCGGATTTGAATTTTAAACCAAATTCTCCGTACATACAATAACTTCCGGTCTGATGACGTCCTGATTCTGAAACCTTTCAAAGTCACTTGCGGAGTAATTTAAAAAAAAAAAATAAAACCAAGCAAGTTCAAGTTGATGTGCCGCTTGAGGGCGTCTTTTTAGGTCATGGCATCACTATGCCGTTTGTTTGTGTTATGCATTCCTCACTCAACACTTCCATATTCATTTGTCTGTATAAAATGCTTCTTTTTCCAAGTTATATGCAATTTCCATTCTACTTCCAGTAACACCAAAAGTAAAGGTCAAACGGATGTTTGCCCAAGGAAATCAAAATATTACCTGAGGCAATGTCTGCCTGACCACAAAGAATAAGAACGGTACTCAATTCATTTGAAGAGTTATTGTTCAAAGTAATTTCACATTTTTCCCCCACATCTTCGGAATGGGTTCAATTTTAAATTATTTTTTTATTATCATCCATTGAATCGATCGGAAGACATTTGGTTCGTTTTGATTTTGAGGCTTCTGACTGTATTTTAATTTACGTAACTTTGACCTTCCGGTAGACCCATATGTTAAGGTCATGCGACTTTACGTATACAACAAATATGTTTATCAATTAATGATCTATCTGATTACAAAATACGAACATCATTGATTATTTGTTCAAGAGTTATAAGTGAATAAAGATGGCTC
Organism: Patiria miniata; assembly: GCF_015706575.1. NCBI lineage: Eukaryota > Metazoa > Echinodermata > Asteroidea > Valvatida > Asterinidae > Patiria > Patiria miniata. The sequence continues at coordinate 9,625,936 of NW_024037055.1, forward strand.
TTTTTTTTAAATCGCTGGTTATCTGATACTCGATGACGTTATCATAACGTCAGAGTAGTATGCACCATTCGGGATGAGGGTCGATATTGGTCAAAGTTACAAGTTCATACCACAAACTGTTTAGGAGGAAACCCGCGGGTAATTATTGCCAGTAAAAAGACCGATGAACGGAAAGAAAGACAGATTAATTCCGACCAATTCAAAAATGCCAATTGACCTACCGCGGTGGAATGGCGTTTGAATCGCGTCAACGCAGCTTGTGAAATATTGTCCTATTAGATGATACACAAATGGACGCGGAACGCGCAAAATCGAAGGCAAACAAAATTTAAGTGTACAAAAACTCAATAGGTTTGTCTAAGGGGCGTGGCTAACTCGCAAAATGCGATGGGTCAAATATTCAAAATATTCACGAATTGACTAAGTTTTCGAAATATCTCGGACAGACAAACGACCTACAGTTCGTTTACAGTACGTGTAGGCAACAGAAAACTAATACTCGAGCAGAAAGATCCAATGACCAATAACATTTAAACATTCATTGGAATAGCTGCAAATGGTCGTTGATTTTTATGAAATGAAATGAAACTAGAAAACCTTTGCTCCTTCTTAAAAAAACAGCCCTACCTCAAAGTCGCTAAAGAAGATCGTAACAGTGGTCCTCTCCTGTTGAGCATCTATATCATGTAGCATTCTTGGACCATCGGTTAAGTACCCTGTGCAATAATATATGTAACAAAAAGCTTAAGTTTTAACAATAAAAACTGGCTCTGTACTTTCTTCGATCTCCTAAAGCGCAACACTGTAGTAAAGGCAGAACACACAATTTGAATGTCAGTCGTATTGTAAAGGTAATGATGTCTTATCCCTGCAGCTATGCGTTCGAGTAGGGGTCTACTGTTTTCAACTGACAACTAACCCGTCTGATCTTCCTCAACAACTCTGATTGGTGAGGAGCAGATGACGTCACTGAAAGCCCCTGCACCATTCTCACTCTTGACACACACGTAGTAGACTGGTTGGCAACCCACGGTGAATGTCTCATCACTGCATGTTGATGGGTCGGTAAGTTGGAGATTAAGGTCCAATAGGACGCCACTGCTCTTAGGGCCCATTGGAGTGAATGGTTTGATGAGTTCAAAGTCTAGAAAGAAGTGTATGCCACAAACAAAACAAAGAGTCAAATTCAAGTAAAATCTAGAGAGAAAAAAATGTAATTATGTATCCAGTAGCCAGTATAACATTACACCTAAAATCGAAATGCTCACAAACTAGTAGGCCTACTTCTTTATATATGGATAACAGCAATCTGGGGCAATTTAGACAGGATTTCGCTAGTAGCCTAGAGCCGGAAGAAACAAGTGGAATTGTGGTAGAGATTGTAATATCATATTTTTAGGCGAGTTAATGATATTCACTTTGAGCCGTTCCGACTGCCACCCAGTAGGTCTTGATACCGCTCTGTCCATCTGCAGCCAGCCAGGATGCCTGGATTGATGTACGACTGTTCTGATACAAATATCCTTTGAAGAGTTCTTCAACTCCCCCATCAAGATTGCCTCCACGCACAAATCTCATCTGTGAATTAATTAATTAATTATTTTTGATTGATTAGGATTAAATGTTAACAATAGTAGATGGTTAATTGTGGTAAGAGGTTGGCTATGCGTCTTTAGAGGTTAACCTATTGACGCCTCTAGCAATGCAATTTGCAGCAATTACATGGAAAGGGATTAGAGATGCGACAATATTGTGATTTACTATATCATCACGAGGAATAACCCCTACCAATAACTTTTCAAGTTATATACATTTTGTTAAAGTGCAAATCATTAGCTTTCCAAAGATACCAAATTTATTTCTGTAGATTAATGTATCAAGAAAGAAATGCCGCATGAACTTCAACAGCCGCTCGTCCCGCCATACTTCGCCGACCTCATTTCAAGAAAAACGATCTTGAAAAAAAAAGATACGCATTACGTTGCCAACGGCAGCGGAAACGTTCTTCAATCTTCCACTTTTTGTAGTATTTTTTTCCCTAACAAAACTGCAAAGTGTAAATGTTGGATACCTTGGCTACTTAAAAAAAAATCGATTTCACCTGATTTTACACGAGCACTTTAAACAAGGTTTTGGGGGACGTTCCTCATTTTGTAACAGGTCACTTTTTTACGCCGCTAACTTTAGCAGATCATTTGCATTTGACCACTTTTGTGTCACATTATGCTGCCTGGATGAATACTCACCATGGGAGGACTAGGATCGACCTTGATGCCACTGGTTTCATGAGAAACATCTAGTTTAGCATGGTTCCTGGCCTTCACTCGTGTCACGTAAAGAGCCCCTGGACGCAGTGTCAGACCACTTTGAACGTGGGACCGAGCCGTGGTATCAGAAATCAATTGGAAGCTATTTGCGTGTTGATCTGAGAAACAAACGAACATGCTATCGCGTCAAAGAAAACCAACACAATGGGACGCACATGATTTTTCTTTATTAGCCTGTTTTGATAACAAACAAAAACCTTTCATATATGACTTGAAGCTTTGCATGGCGGATGAGATAAAGTAGAAAGATTGCGGGTAACACCATGTGGAAAGTAATATCTTCTTGGAAGAAGTGTGGTTCTGAAAAGAACACTCAACCAACCGGTTCTTTTCAGAACCACACTTCTTCCAAGAAGGGATTACTTTCCACCCGCAATCGTTCTACTTTAAAGACATTTCACTAAGTTATAGGTACTTTGTCTTACCCCGAGGAAAGATCTTGTGTTTATTTCCGTGTCGCAACTCGTAGATTGCCAACTCAAAGGATTCGATGCCGGATTCCTCATCAAGGTAGTCCCAGTGCACAGCAAGGCTATCAAAATTCGACTTAAAAAAAAAACAATTTTATGGTACTGCCCCAACTTGTAAACGTAACATATATGGAGAAGGTATTATGGGGTATAGTTTGTAGCGTTAGGCCTATGGGCCATCATTTGATGGTTTCGCTGAAAAGGTGTCGCTATGACCAACTTATGATCTTGTGAAAATACATGATCTTGTGAAAATACATAATCTTGAGGCGTACTGCCAGTGGCGTAGCCCGGAATTTTTCAGTGGGGGAAACATTTTATGGGGGGCGACATGTATATCAATGATAAGTTTTTTTAGAAACTCAAAATCTCAGTGGTGGGGGGCGGCGACTGGGGGGCGACAAGGTTTCATGGGGGGGGGGGCTCTCGCCCCCCACGCCCCCCCCCCGCCCCCACTGTTAAACAATGAGTATTTACGTAGAAAAACTAATGACGCTAATACTACGGCTACAATCATGTGTTCGGACCTTGAACGGAAACTAAAAGGTTGGTAAAGCAAAAATATCCTCACCCATCTAATTGATCCCAATTGTATAATTCACGGCCTTATCCTCAGCATTGATAGCCTTGGTAGAGACATGTTTACCAAGAATAACATTTGTACAAGCGTATTAGTGTAAGCCTGATGTGACAATGTGGGAAATCAGTATCTTGACAGAGACATCAGCCCATTCCCAGAGTTCCCATGCAAGGAATCAGGTCTGCAAAGAACGCATTCATTTGAATATCGATGTGATTCACACTTGGACCTACATGATGATGTTGACTCACCTGGAAGTCAGCATCTTGACCCACATCCAGCCCATCTCCCAGAGTTTGCAGCACTGGAGGAGTCAAGTCGACCAAGAACCCATTAGTCGGTGTATCAATGTGATTGAAAGCCCGGTTGATGGTGCGCAGGTTGACATAGACCTGGTCCTTGTGGTGGAGATGGAAGTGGTGCCATTCAATGGAAGTTGTCTCGCTGCCTACCGAATCTGCTCCGTGGATAACCTCGAAGTCACTTGTGCCACTTAGGAAGAAATTGTAAATAAATGAAAACATTCCAATAATATAATTTGAATAAAAGCATTTCATATAATATAGATTTCAAAGTGAACAAAGACACAATCTGAGAATATGACGGAAAACCTAGATAAATGGGTCCCTGAACTACTTTCGATGGAAATTAAAATTCAAGGAAACTGCACCTTTCAGTATGCTTGCAATAGACTGTAACCTGGTAGTCTTCGATACCAGAGTCAGGATCAGAGAATCCTTGCCAGTGAGAACCAACAGTCGCTGGCCTTGATGAGAAGGCTAGATCATTAGGTGCTGGCAGTAGGCCATCGTAGACATCGCCTTGTATTGGTGGAGTCAGATCCACAATCACTGGAGAGTTAGATGGAGATATTAAAATATGACCATTATTTGACTGAATTCGATGAATATAAATACGCATATCACTGGCACTTCAATTTATTGTTGAGATAAAAGCAATAGGCACTTTGACAGTAAAGATCGAGGTATACTTGCAGATATTTTTTTCGGCTGATGATGATCGTAACGACGGTGATTACGATCATACTAATGATTGTATCAGTACTAAGGAAAATTACCTCCATTAGACGAACTCGAAACGTTAAGTTTATCATATCCACCATGGAAGGCTACCAGCGTTGAGTAATACATCTCCCCGTGCTGTATGGTCACATAACCAGAGCAGGCGCTGTGTTCTCGACCAGACAATTTGATAAAGTCTACCACGTTACTCAGGCCAGGCTGGGTCCCAACCGCCCACAGGTAGGAGAAGATCCCAGACTCAGAGTCAGACCAGTTGTACCAGTTCGCACAAATCTATATCGTTATAAGAGAAATGCATTTAATTACAACCTGCCACCATGAAATGAGAGTACTGTCACGTGAATTTAACGAATGACCAGCCAAAGCCGGTGATCAGGTGTAGACAATGTTCAGCATTTATACAAGATGATATACATATTTACTTCTGTTAACATTTGTCACATTATGTTGTCTGACGACTATTATATCATTCTGTAGAGGGCACTAGTCATGCTTCCAGGTACTTCTCGCGTTCTTGCTGTTGGGCAATAAAAAAGTAGCCGAAGTTATTACCAAAGTTGGATGTCATCCCCACTCTATGTTAATCCACCATCAATTACAACGGTCGTTACCTTATTTCTGTCTTTGGTAAATTCCAGATCCTGACGTGCGTAGGGCCCATCAAACAAGGCTCCAGCAATTGGTGGAGTATCGTCTACGAGAATTGGCTCGTCAGCATGGTCTATGGTGCGCAGGTCAACTGCATAAGACAACAATAAACCGTATATGTTATGCATGTTGCAATTGCAAGGACCTATGTTCCAACCAAAAAGAAAGAGTGCATACAATCAGGTAAACCAGGCATTAATTAATTTGCTGCCATGGATAATAAGCATGGGATACTTCAAATCACATCAGTACATGTTTACCTCTGTTGACTGCTCTGATTTTGACCCAGCACGGAACGCCACTTGGAATTCTGAAGTCCATGAAGAGCTGTTTAGCCAAATCGTGAGCCTCCCAATCACGCAGTGATATATCCCTGGGTGTCCTTCCTGCTGCTAGATGATACTTAGACAGATGGGAGTCGGGATCGCTGTTTAAAGTCACATTAAGAGATAAGAACGGTATTTAATCAATTGGGCCAGAGTTGTATATGACAGACCTTTATCTTCTTGTTCGCTGAGTCTAACGAGTCAGAATAGTCACACACGAAATACTGCATTAAGCACCCTAACACCGTAGCCCTTAACTCTATTACGTGATATCTTGGGAGTTGCAGACAAGATTTAAAGTAGAATAAGAACCCCACCGGCAATAATATAAAACTGTGTCTGTTTCTGGGATGCCAATAATTAACCAAACATTCAACAAACTGGAAAAACATATCGAAATATATGCCTTTGGTGTTTATACTTTTGGCTCGTGGGTCCTATGTTAACTTGATTATTTTCATGTGGCATTGTCAATGAAAATATTCTGGAAGGACGTTTATCTGCTTAATTGGAATGGCAGGAGTTCGGATAAGATAATTAACCATTCGGACAGAACCAGTCTACGGTGCTTGATATGAGGGTTGTGTACTGGACAGTAGTATTATAAGGTTCATATTTTGTTGGTCTGCTCATAGCTTAGACCTTTGGTTGCAATTGTGTTGGACCTTTACAGGTCCTCGATTTAGATCGATATCGCCAAAAAACGAATATAACATTGAGCTAGTAAATTTCGGCTATTTTAAGTTAGTAATAGCATACTTAGGTTTGATGTTCAGCCATTTTTCAAGTATAGTTTCGGCAATGGGGACGCACCACCCGCCTCCACTGTAAAATGAAGTGTAGTAACTGTGGCCAGTAACTAACTGTTCCTTTGTGTTCCAAAATATAGTCATCAAAATTGGTACCAGAACATCACCAAACACACCAACTCAATTATGGTAAATGGTTAAAACGTTGACGCCTGTTACCCGCTTTGCAAAGTCTCTGCCATGCTTTTGGGTCCATATCGCCCAAACGACACGGAGGGTATCAATTTTGGAGGGAGTATGTCCCGATTGAGAAGTTAGAAGAACATAGTCAAAATATCTACAGATTCCCCAAGTTTTTGAGCACTTCAAGATAACTTCACGCTCCGAAGTGTGGCAGGTAGCAACGTCGCTTTAAATGTAATTTTTCATAAATAATACTCACGTTGCGTTGATCCGCATTCCAATTCTACCGATGGACGAGTCATAGGTGATGTCGCTAATGCTGTAAATGATGGGTGGAGTATTGTCGATAATTAGAGGATTGCTGTGACACACAGTGAGTGCCATTGGCCCGCCGAACTCTACCTTGTTGAGAGCACGCACAGTGATGTAATATGCACCATCTGTTGAGAAAGATATTAGCATTACATTTTCTCTCATTGTGGAACAAAAGTGGAACCCAAATCCCAAAAAAATACATTTCATATATATAAAAAAAATATGTAACACCAAAAACTAATAATGACTGGAAAACCAATTTCATAAGAATCTTTAAGTTGAAAAAAATACGGAAATTGCTCAATCCATTCAAAGAAGATCACCATTTAAACACAAAAATCCAAAAATGCAATTTCAAGAAACGTCGTCACACTTGTCTTTAAACATCACCTGCGATAAAACCTCTCTGTAAAATTTCACCATATTAAACAAAGTCCTTTTGAAAGCCCATCTTTAAAAAAAAGTGGATCATATAATTTGTTTGCCCAACAAGGGTTTTTAATAAAGACATTGTACAGTTGACAGTTGCTGAAGCAAGTATTCTGTGTCATTTTATTTCTTCTTTAGAATACTCGGAATACACAATAAATAGGTTTAGTTTTGGACAAAACAGGTTTTGAGTCATTGCGTTAAAATGGTGATATTCTTTGAACGAATTGAGCAATTTCAGTATTTTTTTTATCTAAAAATAGTTTCTGAAATTGGCTTTCCAGTCATTATTATTATTATTATTGCTTCATTTTTTGTTTGATGTGAAATAGAATTTTGGGGGTTTGGGTTGCGCTTTTTTTTTTTACTCGCCCTGTATTTCAGAAATGACTTATAAACTGACGAAAAGTGTAGCGTAAAGTTACGTTTGGCATGCATGGAAATTCTAGCAGGACGTTCAGTTTTGACAAGAATATATAGCTACCGATAAACAAACAGTTACTTTTCCTTTTCACCGTCGAGCTGTAATAGATAGAGAAAGAAGTTGGCTTGTAAGGTAACATTACACAAAATACTATTGTTTTCATAACTGTGGAGTGAATTAGGTTAATTATATTACTGTAATTATCAATTCCGTTTTAAAACAAAACCGCTGTGTAAATATAGCAAATCTCTGTCATGTCCTCCAAGTGTTTTAATATTTGGGAAATGAAAAAGTACCTGGCAGATGAACGTTGACGACAAGTCCTTGGTGAGTCCACTCTGACTCATCAAACAGATGAGCGTGGGGGTCAACATGCATGCTGACATCATCATCGCAGACAGCGTGACCAATGGACCAGGTGTAGCCATGGATTCCTGTCTCATTGTCATGGAAACCGTCCCAATTTGCTTAAAAGAAGATTCGAACGGGATATGATTTAATCCATTTATCAAATGGTGCTTTTGGGCGCAGCTACAAAAATATCCCAGTGTTGCTATCACAGGGTACATAAGGAGGACTACAGCATGTTTTATCCGTCATTGAGCAATGTTAACAGCCTGTTATAAACACTAAGTTTCTATTACAAGACACCCTCGCTAATTCTTTTTTTTTGGCTAGCTTAAACAAGATCACATGCGATTAATATCAATCAATATTATGCATGTATATGCCCAATCTGGCCTGTGGGTAAATATGACCCTTGCAGTCAAGCGGCGGCGGAACAGTTTTCAAACTGAGAGGGGAGGGGCATCACCAAAAATGGGCACTTGCTCAATAAAAGCCATCTTCCGTCAGTGCAGCAGCGTATCAAGCATTTTCTTCTTTTTTTGCACATCCGTGCTGAAATGTCGCCACGTTGTTTTTCACACTCCACACTTCATATACTGGGGGGGGGGGGGGGGGGGGGGGGATGGTACCATCTTCCAAAATAGGGGGCGCTCTTCAAAACCGGCCATTATGCAAACTTCGCGTTAAGTTAGGGTTTTGGGCTTGGTTTTCATATTCCTAGTTCATATAAGAACTTTCTATAACATTTTGGAAATGGTTACCCTATAAAATTATCTGAAATGTTAGGGCCGGTTTTGTTTTCATCTCGAGGGGGCACTTTTATGTCCGCAAGAGGGGCACTTGGGTAAATCCGTTCCGCCGCCCCTGCTTGCAGTCAATCAGGGTTGCTAGACGTGCACTAGTAACCTCATTTCCAGTCAATTAGTAAGTAAAGTTTCGCCAATCATTTCTTCTGGCGATGAAGGTGCTGCTTTTCATACACAGCTTGTCCACACATTACTGATGATTTTCAAATAATTATACTCGGTCAAACAAAGATACGTTCATCTCATTGCCAACGAGACTTGTAAACCCGTACCTGCTATGAAAGTATTGCTTCTGGTATACAGCAAATCAATCAGTTCCTCGTAGCCGTTAAATACAGTCCTAGAACCAGGACCATCAGTAATATACCTGAATATAAATCACAAGACAGTGAAAGTTAGAGAAATCATCACAACCAACAAACAAATCCAGTTGCGTTATAAAGCTTTATTTAAATGATACGGAGCCAACGGGAAAAATTCAGGCAAAATGAACATTTTGGAAGTTTGATTAATTAAACTTCCTGTTCTGTGCAATGACCATTACAAATGTCTAAACATTGTGAACACGTTTTTCATCCAAAATAGGCCTAGAGAGCAGACAAATCAAGTCAGTGATAAACAAATGCCACAAACGATTGCTCGCACGCTCGTTTATATTTTTGGTTGCAACAGTATGAATACCCCATATTTTCCCCTTGTTTTGTTCCAATTGTTTGGAAAAGTTTTTCTTAAAAATGTCACACAAATTTCTACACGAAACCCACCCTAAGTTACGTGCTGAGCCAAATTAAAATAACCAGCCAATGAAATTACTTACTCTACACACGTGATATTGTTGTGCAAGATTCTACTAATAGTGATGCGGCATAGCCACAATAGGCTAAAATATTGTGCAAATTGTGATAAAAGCATGAAACTTCGCATGTTGGTTCTTCATGCCAGGATAAAACATTTCAGATATGGAAGCATTTCATATTTGACCTCTGGTGACCTTTAGAGGTCAATGAACTTTGCATGCACTATTCATAACTTTTGTTCTTTAAAAGTTCACTTTCCAATGACCCAAGTCTGTGTCATAGGTCTCCATACAATGAAAATAACCATCAGAAGTGGAAAAATTCATATCTGACCTCTGGTGACCTTCGAGAGGTCAATGACCTTGTTAAACCTGTTTATAGCTGTTTGTCAGATTTAATTTTTAAACCGCACCTTGTTTTTCACAATTCAAGTTTAAATGAAAGGTGTTCATGCTGTAAATAGAATTGTCATATATAGGTCATTTCATATTCAACCTCTGGTCACCTTACGAGAGGTCTTGACCTTTGTAAAACAATAGCCTACATATGGATATTAATAAGATTTTCATAATTGTAAATGCCACTTTTTTCATGACCCAAGTCTGAAGTTTGACTCTTAATAACATGAACAGATTTGACGTATATAGTGCAAATAGTGCAAAGAACGGTATTGCACCTTTTAATTTACAGTCATGTTATAAATTCAGACCCACAAACAATTTTGAGGTGACCTCTGACCTCGTTTCTCCTTGTTTTATTGGCAGACGCAATATGATGGAGATTGGAGTATAATTCTGTGGGTCTGTTTTGTAATGGAAAATGTACATATATGTCAAGCAATATCAACTCTTGCGTATCCACTTGGACTTGGAAAGCCACGTTTTTAACCTTTTTACCAAGACCAATGGTCACATAAGAGAGTGATGCTTTTCCGATGTGTCGCTTATATTCTTTCACGTTAGCGTCTGCCCCTATAAGTAGGAAAATTGAGATTGGTTGTCATGCCCAAAAAAAGCTTTGTGGTCAGACTTCATGGCACCGCTTAGAATAATTATGAAAATACACTCCTTTTGCTCTAATTAGACTAATTCAGTCATGAAAAATGGCATTTGGAAGATTAAACATGATAAATAACGACAATAAGTGTACCCAAAGTTCATTGACTTGAAAAAGGTCATCAGAGGTAAAATATGAAATGTCTACACATCTAAAAATTCATATTATGGAAAGAATATCCAAAATTTAGATATGGATAATAAAAAAGTGGTGTATTGAATAGTTCATTCTCTTAATATCTATAAATAGGGTACGCAAAGTTCATTGACCCTTTGAAGGCCATCAGAGGTCAGATGTACGAGATTCCCTACATATGAAATCTTTTCATAGCATGAGCCACTAAACATTATGACCTGAGGCTTGACAAAAAAAATTGGGGTTTAAAGGGTATATCGTATAAATAACTATAAATAGAGTAAGTGCAATTAATACAAAGGTCATTGACCTCTGGAAGGTCATCAAAGGTCAATTGTGATTTATTTTCGCATTTGCTCGTTATTTACATTGTATGAAGACTATACAAAAACTTAGGTCATAGGAAAGTGAGATTTTCAAGAACAAAAGGTATAAATAGAGTATTCAAAAGGTCATTGACCCCTCAAAGGTCACCAGGGGTTAGATAAGAAACTGCCTCAATATCTCAAAAATTTTGTCATGGCATGAAGAACCACCTTGCGAAATTTCATGCTTTTATCACAAAATGCACAATTCTGTCCCTATGCCGCACCACTATAAAGCCAACCGCCGTTCGTCCCCGGTTTTTAAAATAACGCGACCGATTAACAACAATACATGTAATGTACTTTCATTGGCTAGTTCTCCGCATGTGGCTCAGATTACCAGTACACATTTAATTGCCTCACGAGGCAGAAAACGCAGCAAAATTTAACACACACGGTGAGATATTTTGTGAGCTACGTGCTGAGCAAACGGCCTCGAATGACTTTTTTGCTCAGCTCTCCTGTATGCCGTGCTTCACATTCTTGTATTTGCCTAAAGGGAGTTTCAAGCTATAAGCAGTACTTTAAGCAGTGATATTTACCGATGGTTATTCAATGGTGTGTCTTCAATGCATCGCCTCTCCCACTCCTCTGGTGTGAACTCCGCACAAGCTTCATGCACCACCTCATCCCTGGTCCCATTCACGATCAGCCCCGGTTCTGGTGGAGTAAAGTCTGCTAAGATGCCGATGGATGAAATAATATTCTCATATCCCACGTAGTTCAGAAGCTCTATGTTGAAGTAGTAGAGGTTGTTGTGGACAAGAAGGAGGGATTCGTGGTTGAACTCTACAGCGTGACCCACACCGATGCGCTCATAATGAGAGAAAGATCCGTACTGAAACACAGCAGATTCATAACCTCAACCTAATTATACTGTAAAAATAAAGATCATAATGCAGCAAGTACCATCTTTAGACAGTCTGTCGGCGCCCCAAGTATCTGCTGACATGAATTCCTAGATTCTCTTGATTCTTAACTGATCAGAATGCTTCCGTCCAATTCTTGTACCAATTGCCACACGTTATGTACAAGTTATCCAACTCGCTAATAAGGTTCGAAGTAGGCTACACGCGTATCAGGGTCGAATATGCACAAACCGTCGCCGTTAGTAAGTGCCATATCGCACTCTAAGCTACGCGCACAGTGGGACAGTATGCTGTACGTATCAGTCAATCTTCCTGCGAGGTACGCGGTTTGCGGTGAGCAAAACCCGGCCAATTACCGACTTGACATCAAGTCTACTTCCACCTTGATATGAAATCTACTTCCACTACAAGGGACCCATGTTAAGTTACTTGGATTGAATGCAGTATTCAAAGAGGGGACATAGGTAACACAATTATGATTGATTTGAAACAGAATAATGGAATTTGGAGGTGCATCTAGTTGTGTTCGATGAACTCTATGGGGGTTGTTATTGGGTGAGATTTAATTTTCATGATACCTTGTGAACTTCAACCCTGTGACCCTCAATCTCCTCTAGTAGTTCACATGTAAAATCTTTGTAGTTGTAGTTAATACTTAGACAGTTTTGGAGCGCCAGGCAGTCCCGTGCACAGAAGTTGGGGTTGCGATGGGTGATGGTTGACTTTGGCTTAGAGACGAGGCGGCCTTCCTTGGCAGCGGTGAAGTAGTCAAAGTCATTGTCTGTAATTTGAGAAACGCATGAAAGGAAGTGATAAGCTGCTTTCGCAGTGCAGAGCGTTAACATTGTGTTCGGTTTCTCTAAGTTTTTTTTATTCCTATTAGGACGGGGGCATGAAACTGAGAAAAGTCAACCACGCAACCTGGGAGATATTACAACCTGCTTGACAATGGTATCGTGCTGCTTCTATTGAAACTAATATATTGAGCAATGTCCAACTCACATCTTATTTTTTCCTAAACCCCAAACAAGATATGAGAAGACCAGTGTATTAAGAGGGTCATTGAGCACGTCATGAAGTATTCATGAGCAACTGAATCAAAAAGTACATCCTGCTTACTTGAAAATACAAGGTGCTGCCTCTCCGTAATATTGATGGTATTCCACGGCACAATCTGATCGCCCCAAGTTTCGGGGCCGAATCCAACGCTTTCTTGTTGCATCAAGATGATGGAATCGTCGTACACCACGGCCGAGGCGCGGAGTATGTGCGGGTGACTGGTGGAGGTGAAGTCTGGCGTGATGCGACCCGTCGGCAGGGTGATGTCAAAGGTCGGCAGGCTGCATGTAGCCGTTGAAGTGCCTCCTCCATTATTCATGGCGTACACAGTGAAGTAAAGAGGATGCCCTCCGAGGAGTGTCTACAAAAACAATGATGAACAAATTGTGCATTGGAAATGTCATAGTGGTATTTGAAAAAAAGAGGAAGTGTTACTCGTTTGTAACAATGCTACAAAAACAGTACAAAAACCGATCTTATACGGTTCATGTATAACCTCTTATTTCTGTTAAGAAATTGGGATGGAGGGTTACTGTAAAAACGAAGTAGATAAAATTGAGAAAAACAAATCTTCCCCAACTGTGTACCTGTTGTCATGTTCTCATGTTTAATATAGTTTTCCTCCAGCATGATGTACAACAAGTGAATGACTCCTGGAGTTCATTTCAGGCTCAATACATTGACGTAGTAACCAAAATGCCTTAATATAATGCCTTTCATATGCGACTAAGACTCTGGCAGGTAAATCTGCAAACTCTGGCAGGTAGGCCTAATCTACCCCAACGTCATGAAATATCCAGTCCGTGAGATTCTGAATGACATCAAGAATGCTTCTGACTATTCACTATTAACCTGCCAAGTCAAGTTTTGTAAAAATGAACACAAACACCCTAATTATACGTGCGTATTCTCATTTTGTTTGTAACGGTATTTTAATTTTTACCTGTGAAATGATGGCCGACGGTCCTCCAAACTCTGTCTCAGAGACAACATCGCTTCCTCCAGGAGCTGTCCCGACCTGATAGAAGAACGTCACCAAGCTCTTGTCATCGGCCGCTGCAATCTCAAGCTGGAAGGCTGGCTCTGTGTAGTCTAGTCCGGGAACCTGCTCAACGCCACACATATCTCTGCCTGTCACGCTTCTCTTAGCGGACCCAACTTCATTCTTATATAAAAAATACAAAAAACATTTCAACAGCTTCAAAGTGTTCACGATCTAGGCGTTGGCATCTTCAATGGCGTGGCCAAAAACAGAATGAGGAAATATGAAGCATAATGTTTTTTCTCCGTGTGTGCATACAATTTGATCGTGTTTTGTTTTGTTTTGTTTTTTGGTTTTTTTGTCAAATTGTAATAGGCTAGTGATACCGTTTTCAAAGTCTATATGCTACAAATTTTCGAAGGGAATAGCTGGTATGAACTTAATCACATGTACATAGATAGTTATTATAAGTCATTAATTTTATAATGAATAACTGACGGGTGTTCGTGTGCATGTGCTGTTGAAGCACGAATGTGAGCCTGCAATTCGGTACGTTACAAAATAGCTACTGCTCGCATCATTTTACTCAAACTTAGATGATTAATATATATTATCTCCGATTTTTGCTAATATTTTGGCAATATTTATCTATTTTCTTTTTACACAAAATAACCCCGCTTGTTAAGTAATGTTTTACACCAGATTAATCGTTTGCGGGCTAGATCGATAGACAATTTCCGATAAGAAGCATTTTCTTTTAGTCTACCTGCATGGAGACTGGCTACTCGAGGTAACATTAGGCCTAACAAACACCAAAAAATAATGCAAAAGTTAAGGCAGTAAATTGCAAAGTTTCTGCTAACAAAAATCCTCAAAACTTCAAATGTGGGAAACAAACTGACATCAAGCTGATATTCGGCTCAAATCAGTGAATACTTTGAGGCTTTTGTGGAGGATGTAATTTGCGGCAGAAAGTTCTGCCATATGCATCCTGATTAAAATTATGACCCAGGAAGAACGCGGAAGATGCATTCAATGTGTAAAAGAAATGCTCAATCCTTTCATTTGTCGAGATGTGACCAATTGTTGTGTACGCCCGATCTAAAGCTCACCCGGAGCGTATTTTAATCAGGTGCATTTTTGAAGTTTGTACCTAAACGAGAAAACCAAATTGCCCATATTTTCAGAAATCCTTGTGCTCATTACAAGAAAGAAGATACATCTAGCGCACTTAATAATGTTATATAGGCCAGCAGCCCAGGTAATTTGAACACTGAGGTTATAAAGACGAAAAATTATTATTAAGATATTACATAGAAATAATATAATCTTGTCAACTGCACTTAATATTTAAACTTGTGACCGTTTCACGACCTATCCCTGACGCTTCTTTATAATGTCATAAATTTATAAGATGTTTTAATATATCTTACCACTGGTGTTGAGTATTTTTCAATCGCAGGTGGTGACTTGTCAGGTTCCTTGGTGTGAATATCGAATATGTTTTGTCGCATGGTTGGAACCTGATAGCGCCATATGTCACCCTTGAATAGTGTAATTTTTCCCAGAAGAGGTATTTTCAATGTCACCAAAGCTCGTAGACGGATTATCAGGGGGATCATTTCCACATCCATCTTTATTCTGAAAAAGTGAAGAGCAGTAACGTTTTTGTAGTGTGTGTGTGTGTGTGTGTGTGTCGAATTAAAGCTTTAGTCATTAATTTTGTTTAGACCACTACCGTACTGCACTTTGAATGTGTGTCGACTGTAATATATGCATTTATATGCAGGTGTTGCATGATTCTATTGTGTCCCTTATAAATTTGTTTTGCATTATTTCTTACTATTTTAACCCTTATTATTGGGCTGGGTTGTTTTGAACATCTCACAGCCGAGGAGAAACCGCCCCCCTCCCTCAAATCTCGGCCATTGAGTGACGAAAAATGATTAAACTATGTGGATGAATAGAACAACTTAATACAAACGTACCCAAGAAATGTCATATAGGTCAAAGGGTTTTTGAATTATGGCTACTTAAATATTCATAGGCACCAATGGTAATTCTGCTTTGTGTTCACTACTTATATTGTGAAATTCAGTTTTTGCGCCGGAAAATCTTTGCGCGGCAACCTGTGGCCCGAATGTTATGTTTTTGGTAGAAAACAATGCGCAAGACTCGAGCTCGGGTCGCGAAAAAAAAAGTGCAATTAAGGGTATCGCTGAAAAATGTGAGGGGAGCAGATTCGGCCCCCGGCCCTTTTAGGGTTAACATTCTCACAATAATTCATGTTGGCAAGCTACGATGAATTCACGGTGTTATTATAAGAAGTCAGTTTAAACAAATATATTAGTACATAGGCCTAAGCATTTTCCTTTTCCCCAAAAATTACTCCATTTCCTTTATAAACTTCGGCAAATTGGGAAACAAATCCCCCCCCCCAAAAAAAAAAATGAGGTTGTTTCCAGATATATATTGGTCGATTTATATTATCCACGACCCATCATACTTACCCAACATCCAGTGGGAACTTAGAGAACGTGATCTCAGCTACAGTAGGGAACTTAGTGTGAAGCACATCGGCAATCAGCTCGAGCTCCGCATGCAAGATGAATCCAACAGATATACCGGCACTTGCATACGCGCCTACCATCGGTGTTATGCCACCCTACACAAATAATAGTTGGAAACATATTCTAATTATTTATTTCCAAAAAAAAGTCGCTTTTCGTTCTAATCGAGTGAAAATATTGGACAGACGATATAAAATGGAATTAGTTCGATCGCCGAGATATGTTTATGTTTGCCCGCATGTGACACGAGTGATTCTTATTCATTTTTTGTATTTCGAATAGAAAATTAACGTGCACTCTTGCTATGTTTTGTCGGCCATAGTTAAACTCTTTGAATATATTGCAAGGGAAAACTTAACATCGGAATGTAAATGTATGAGAGCAATCCTGAGGAAAATGTAATGAAGGAGCATGCCGCTTGTGCTGAATTAGTCTGTTAGTCGTTTGCGGTCTATAAAATTCCCCACGAATAGTCCTCAAGGGGAGACTTATATTGGTACGGGAATGAAACATTTGGTCATAATTCCTCTCATTTTTTCTTTCAGTTTACCGACCAATGATTTCATTGAGACCGCTTTCATTTTTTATTTAAAAACCACTTTCTTTATTTTGATTTTTCTTCTCAGGTGAAAACCTTCATTTGATGTTTTTGAAGTGACGCAAGTGATTCTTTTCCATTTTTGTAGCTGTGGTTTATTTCAGAGTTGAAAAAAAAATGTATAACAGGAAATCCTACGCATGTTTCAATCGTACCGTGGCTTTCATGGAAACGATGCCAACGCCTACTGGTATCTCCATGTCAAAGAAACCCCCGGCTTCGATGTCTGAAACAAGTAAAAGTAACTATTCATCAGATGAAATTGGCGTCGGAGTGATGTAAATTCAATATAGTTTTGCCCTTCGCCGACGTATTTTATAAACACTGAATTCTCAGTGTTGTCCAGAGTGGCTGCGAAAAGTATTCACAAACTGATCGGCCTGGACTCGAAACCACGACGTCCTGCTTCAAAGAGGTCTTACCGCTCGACCAGCGAGCTTCTTGGTGTCGGTTGGCTAGATGGAGTCTGATAGAGCAGCTAGTACCCCAACCAAAACATTCAAAAGAAATGCGTTTTAAAGTTTCTTTTATATATCACATATATTTCTTGAGCCCAAACCTATTCCACGCAGCAATCCAAAAATCTTCGATATTTCTTAAAAGACTTTGCACTTTCCTGGTAAAATAACCGGTATTTAGTGGCTGAAACACTTCCGAGGTTAACGATTTCCAACCAGAAATGTCACAATTTCAACATAAAGACAACCATGGGGACCAAAGCTGAGTTTTGAAGAAACACTGTCGGGGTTTCCTCCCAATGTCCAGAGGCTAATTGTTTTGGCATGCACTCTCGTGATTGGTTCAATAAGTACTTGGAACAGTGCCATGAAACATGTGTCGAACTTACCAAATGTCAGATAGATGAATCCACCAATTGGAAATCCCCAGCTCAAAGAAAAGAACGTAGCGTATCTTCTAGGGAAGGGGATCGTCCTACTTAAGATAATGTCAAACTGTTTGAAGTCGTCGCCTGCCTTGCCATTGATGACCACGTCGATAAACTCGTCAATCTTTCAACAAAATAAATGTTATCATTAAAGAATTATCATAAACAATGGTGCAAAATTGCACTCCAATCAAATGCCGTTGATATATTGCTGTGTGCAAAGGCTGATTTATTTCTTTTGTCGAATTGTTGTCTAAAGACGACAAAAATACTAAAAATTTACTCACAAAGGTCCTGAAAACGGCACGTAGTTCCTTCATCAACTGTCCCACAGTGAACGGGTCGATATTCTGAAGATCCAGCATTGCTTCTAACTCACCGATGGACATATTGGCGATATGTCGGTCTAAAGCATCAAGACCTTTCTCTATTGTGAGTCAATGGTAAAAATAAATCACTTTTTTATAACAAATGTCGCTGGGTACTTCTACGAATTCCGATAGGGAGATTTATCATAAACTTTCTTTTGCACGATACCATCACATTTAAAATAAAACACCGAATGTGCGATGTTTCAAACTGGAACATTTTTTTCAGTATCACGAAAACCGTGGGCCTTTACAATTATAAAAAAAAAAAATCTGCTTACCACATGCACAAAAGGTCATTACCAATTCGCAAACCGATTAGCCACAATGTTTTTCTGCTGATCAGTTGATTTTTTTGCCACTTTTAGAAGGTACCCTCAAGGTTGTTGCGAAGGTACAAAAGACAAAATCTTATGCATAATTTTGAAGATCTTTTATAAGCAGCGTGACGCACTGGCCCGCAATGACTTTTACGAACTCACAGGACGAAAACTGCCCCTAATTGCGTCTAATTAAAACAAAAGAGTGTAGGGCTATTGAACACTTGAACCTGCTGTTCTGAAATGATTCTTGGACGGGAAAGCTCTTACATTCCTCAGTAGATCATTATCATGTTGCGGCCATGTTGATTTGTTTTTTCATTCAAAGCAACGTAACCAAAGCGAGGCTGGTAGGAAAATTAGTCAAGTTCCTTTTTGCACAAAAAAAATATTCAGTATTGTTATTGGATACAGGGAACATGACTGAAATGGTGGCAGCACGATAAAGGACCATTGGGAAAGTTTACCTTTTGAAAGTTCTTTTGTAATTGAAATGTACTTACGTGTTAATCCTCCACCAATGATGACATCTCCCTGCCATGTGCCCGAGTCATCGCCTGGCGTAAGCCTGAACCCAAACAGACTTTCTTCACCTAACACAAATCAAAGGATTCGTGTTTACTCAGACTGCTTGACAAAGGAGCACTGACTCATTTGAGCATATATTATCGTTGGAAGTAGGTGTTAGGGACAAGTGCCACGCTCAATATTGAAGAAGAAAAAAACACTCAGTGTTTAACTTGCAACCGTTTTTTTTGCAACAATTTACAAACAGTGTTAACTTCATAAAAGTTGTTGTCATAGATTTATCCAACATGTGATTTTCATAGCATTCAACTTTAAACACTGTAAAAACAAAAGCGTGCATAAGTTGAACACGGCGTTTAGTGTGCATAACGTTTGCAATGCAATGGGAATGTTTGTAATTTGTTTTCCTGGAAGTGAACATTTTAGCTACAAGCAGCTGCAGAGCCAGCTGTGTGAGGCATTGTTTTGGGTAAAAAGATACCTGCTTAATGAATCCAAGACCGTTAAACACGTTACAATGTTTATAAACATTTGCAAAAATGCGTTTATAATGCAATCAAAAATTAAATACTACATGTTTTACAGTGCACTGAGTATTTTACTCGTTTTTAAGCATTACCTATATTGACGGAGAGAGACAGGTCCCTTCTCCTTCTCCTAGTAACTGGAGTTCCATCTTCATTACCGAAGACGAGAAGGCCCATTGAGCGACGGCTCGCTGTGCCTGATTCAGCAACCCCTACATTAACAAGAAATGATTAATTATGCCATTCTAATTGCTAAAGAGCATTAAACATATTTATAATTCACCATATTTATTATGTGCATGGAATTCTTGTGGTATGCTGACCAGTTATTCGTGTTCTTAGTTACTAGCCTCCTTTAGCTGAAAACAAAATGACTATGTTTAGAATGCCTACAGGAAGTAGTTGAAGCACTGGAGCAGCGTTATTTTTATTGTTATGCAACCAAACTTTTGACGACTCATTTAAGACCCACTTCAAACCTAAAAAGCTGTAACTCACTGGGTTTGACCACTTTCTCCGGCTGTAGCTTCGTCATAGCGTTATCCTCTGCTGAATATGAGATGGAGCCTCCACTAAGAAGGGTCTTAAAGTAGGCCCTGGCCTTGTCTACAAGACTAACTGTCACATCCTCCATAGCGTCCATTCCCTTGTCAGATTCACTAGCACTTTCAAAAAGCGTGATAAGAAAAACAAATTGTGTAAACTTACTTGGAATTGAGATATTGGTTTGTTATGAGCGAATTCAATTCAAATCAATGCAACTTTATGTCCATTCAACCATAACCTAAAAGAAAATCAAGAGGCAGAAACAAAAATAAACAAAATGTGTATACACATTTTGTTTTTCTCATACATGTGTATGGGAAAACAGGAAAACAGAAACAGACATATGAAAGAGAGTGTAATTAATTAATTAATAGCTTGATTAAGCCTAGGCCAGTAAGTGGTAGTCATCGAAAAGACACATTTGATTGTACATCAAGCAGATGCAGACGATATTATGTATAATGTGTGTGTGCGAAAATAGGTCTATGAAGGATAATATTTTGTTTCCACTCACAGGTCCCCCACACTTCTTCTCTTCCTCCTTGTGCTGCTGCCTCCACCTTGATCATCACAATGTGATCCTGAGAACAATGCATCTCTGAGAATGACAATGGGTTCATCACACACACCCTGCCAGCATAAGCTGATGTCTAGATCAACGTCATAGATAGTATTGTGGGGACGCTCCACATCATACCTGCAAAGAATAAGAGTCAGTGCATGCTGAATTATAATTGTCCACTCACAGGTCATCCACACTTCTCCTCTTCCTCCTTGTGCTGCTGCCTCCACCTTGCTGATCAGCACAATGTGATCCTGAGAACATTGCATCTCTGAGAATGACGATGGGTTCATCACACACACCCTGCCAACACAAACTGATGTCTAGATCCACGTCATAGATAGTATTGTGGGGATGCTCTACGACATACCTATATATAAATATATGAAGGTCGTAGTGTGGGTTTTTTGGTTCAAAATTAATTAAAAAAAAAAAAAAATTGGGGGACATTGCAGAGCGATTTTTCAAATATTCACTGATGCAACAATGCACATAAAGGGCACTGAATCACTGTTTTAACACAGGTACAAAGCGGTTTTCTGTTTTTAAGTGTCATGAGTGGACACTAATTCTTAATAGTTTTTGGCCAGTGGTTCTCAATCAATGCTCGGTCGTGGCTGAAGAGATGCAAATAAGGTTTGAAGAAAAAGCTAAAGAAAAGGCCTTAAATTAATATGAAACCATTTGACAGTGTTCAAGTCGATAACATTTATGTATTAATCTCTTATTACTGATTACCTTTTTTAAATACTTTGTCAAATCCACCAGATGCTTACCATACAAAAATATGTTGTAAGTTTTCTCGAAAAGCTGTTAATGACAGAAGTGATATATCACAGTTTGCCTCTAGCTACTTCAATACCAATCAAAATGTATGTATGCATTGCCCTCAACTTATGGCTCAACTTACCTGATTTTCAGAACTCCAATGTTTTTCTCAAAGGCATGACCTGCAGAGATATGAAATTAATAAGAATAAAATTGTACATTAGGTTCTGTAGAAACACTGGTAGAAACACTGGTCGAAACACAATTCGAAACACTTGCAAACACACAGATCTTTCTCAACACCGGCAATAATCGTGCCCCCCCCCCCCATTGTCCCTAATCCTCATTCCCTTTTTTTTTGTAGCATAAGGTCTCATTGTTTTTGTACACGAATTTCGATCGTGGACTATCGGTCAATTGTGGACTATTGTTTGTGTCCTAACCATCTTTTCCTAGGTCCACGATTGCCGGTGTTTACATACTCATACTAACGCATGCTGACTGATCGTTTTCAGTACTTTGAAATAAGACCGTTACTAGAATGATGCTTAAAATGATAGTTCTGAAACACTACAATAAAGTGGGGAAGCACTTTACAGACTACTTTTTAATATCTATCCTTTAAATTTAGTTCCAAGCACTACTATCTTCGTGAACAGAATTCTGGATATTATAAACATTTTCTTACTTTGAAGTAGTTTTATGCTAATTGTCTCCAAGTGACTCCACTTTTCAAAGCCAAATGAAAACATGCCAGCGCAGGGGTCTAGCTTCATCCACACAGAAAATGACCTCTGAAATATGCCTAGGTCAAGGTTTAAGCAGCATCCCACCCCGAGACATGACTGGTCCAGGGAGCAGTACGGTCCGACGGATGATGGCAGAGCAAGAGAGCTGCAGCCTGTTGGACCATGAAGGAAGAAATTGTTGTACCAACAACAGTTTAATGTTTTCCACTTTTCATGTCATATTGCAACGTTAACCCTAAAACGCAAGGTCTACTAGTCCTGGTTCCTGTAAAACGGAACACAGACTTGGCACAGTAAGATATGACAACTTGCCGATGGTTGATGGTGTGATTTGCTCTGGTGGCCCTCTACACGGTTGAGGCAGGAGAACATCAACGCTGACACCGAGACGGTATACTACGAGGCCACTTGCGTAATCCCCAATATCACCATCTGAGAAAAATATAACATGGATAACACTAACACATTGCAAATCTTTTCCAACAATACGGTGAATAAGTATACAAATTAAACTGATTATTTTTAAGGTGGACTTACCCAGGTCTTGAGCCCACTCCAAAGTACCGTTGGGATGACAGAATGGTATTGGTGCTGTGAAGTCCTGAAGGATGACAATGTCAGGAGCACAGACTCCAGCGATGCAGAGTTGCAGGGAGAGGGAGAGGAGAAAGTTACGGTTGTCTGCAGTCTTGTCGACGGTGAAGGTGAGCCAGACCGCATTACTAAGTCTTTCACTGGTGACCATGCCCCACCTATAACTAAAGAATTCAGAGATTCGTTACTAAATTCATTTGAACAATTGCAAATGCTTCCTGGCTCCATGTGCTTTCACCACTACCTGTGCTGTCAAATTTGTGTTAAAATTATTCCCTTGGGATTGGACTTCCCCTCAAATAAAGACGCTTTGTCATACCTGATAAGTGTGAGATTGTAACTCCAATTCTCAAAACCAACACTCAGCTTTAAATCACAGGGGTCTAAAATCAGCCAGACCCTCAGAGTGCGACTGATGATGCCGAGGTCTACTGCCAGGCAACACTCCACCCCTAGGCAGGTATCTGAATAGTGACACACACCCCCTGAAGGAATGCTGGGCAGAAGGGGAAGTTGTGGACAGGCTACGGGAACAGACAAAAGTACATTTCAGGGCGTGATGAACTTGTAGTAAAATGTATTTCAAAAAAAATATTTATTTTGCAGGTTAGGAACAGAAGTTCAATAGAAACTTATTCGAGTATGTATCCCGTTAAAATAAACACCTTGACTTGTTCGATAATGATAAAGTGAATAATATTCTTGAACAAATGTCATTAAAGCTACAGTGAACGTTTCATGTCATGCTATACTGTCTCAATACCTCCAGATTGCCTCGAACGGATCACAGGAGGGCATGGTGAGGAGGAGACAAGACGAGACGGCAAACCAAGAGCCTGAGCCACAGCCTCAACTCCAGCATCAGCACTTCCGAGTGGAGAGGTTGAAGTTATTCCTGACGGTTACAGAACAAAAATGTACCATGTTATCACTATGCTAAACTTGTGTAGCATATAGAAACACAACGTATCCTTTTTAAGAGAGAATCGTACCTATTATGTTATTCCAGGAGATGGTTCCATTAGGGTAGCAGAAGGGGAGTTGGGATACTGCACCATCCAAGACTATGATATTTCCTGTGCAATGATCATCAATGCATGCATCTATGGACAGACTGGTTGCTATTTCCCCATCAGTTAGCTCCAGCGTGTACCTGTATTATCAAACCCAGGGATACCACTAAGTTAATTTGTTTTTAAATCGTTAAACGACAAAGGTTTCATATCATGAAATCGTGAGGCATCATGACAATACAATTTTCTGTTTGAGGTCTCAGTCAAATGGCCGAAGAAAACGTATATTTTACAGGTATGATATACTAATACTAAAACCGTTACTTGTTGTTCTTGTTATTTGGAGCATGGCGGCCCACCATTACATGGTAAAAGAACACCACATCACTCTTTTATTATTTGCAAATGTCCAGACAATCTTCAGGATCAAGCCTTTATCTCAACATGAACAAGCATAGAAATGCATACCTGATCATGACAAAGTTTCCGATGGTGATCTTTTCACTACTGTCAAAGTCTAGGTGTGAGAGGGATTTTATGTATTGCCAGTTGCCAAAAAGCAGGGTCAGTTGGCCCAGGCATGGATCTATAACCATTGATACACTGAATGAATGATGCAGCGGTCCAAGGTTCACATCCAGGCAGCACTGTATGCCAAAGCAAGTATTGAGGATGCCACAGTGAGCCAGGGAGGTCAGGTTACTGGGAAGCTGCATGCTAGGACAATCTGGAATGAAATGAGGTTACAATGTTACATTTGATTGTATGATCTACTAGCTGTTCCAATTAGGCAACACTGTATGCCGAATGAAGTGTTGAGGATTCCACAGTGAGCCTGGGAGGTTTGGTTACTGGGAAGCTGCATATTGGGACAATCTGGAATGAAATGATGTTACACTGTAATATTTGATTGAATGGTGCAAGGTTCACATCCAGGCAGCACTATGCCAAAGCAAATGTTGAGGATGCCACAGTGAGCCAAGGACGACAGGTGCATGCTAGGACAATCTGGAATGGCATACTGTCGAATAGACGATAAAAAGTACAGTACAGCATAATATAACGTGATTTAGACTTTCGAGAGAAAGTTACACGTTCAAATTCATATTGGTTTATAACAAGAAGCTTACTGTCATACGACTGAGGCCCATTGGGGTTGATACACCGTTGACTGTTGAAAAAGTTGGGGTCAATTCCGAGGCGTGAAATAAGGGCCAACGATGCTCCCTGGATGACCTGTCCTGATACCATCTTTATGAAACCATCCGCTGGAGTGAAATAAAACGTTATTATGTGAAATAAAACGTTATCATGAAGACAGCATTACATGTCCAGCTCCGTTTTGTTAAATTTGGAAAGGCGGCAAAAGTGCCACAATTTTCAGCACTCTAGAAAAGACACCTGTCACTCTCACTTCTTCCGCTCGCAATTCCAAAAATATAATTGAGCTGCACTCCACAGCTCATGATACTATCGCCTCATGCAATAAATCCTGGAAGCTGCGCTATTTTCCCACTTTTTTACATATATTTTTTCGAATTCTTGAGTGAATGTGGATCATAAGCCAACTTATGGTTAAAAAAATATGATCAACTTAATCTCTGCCATATAAATATTGGAAACGATTTATTTTGAGTCCCAAGTATGAGCTGCCTGGAGTGTATTTGACCGGATGAAGTGATATGTTAAATATGTTTAGAACTTTGACCAATCAAAGATATGATATGCATGCACAACATTTGCGCCTTCTGTCCCCTTTTCGGATTGCCGATACTTTTGAGAACATTTACTATTCTGAGATTTGAGAATCCATTTATTACTAGCTAAAGTAACGTGGAAGATGATCTCTGGCACGACGGGGGACGCCAATAGAGATGCCTTCTCTCGATTTTCAATCGTTTATCCTAATGCATATATATTTTGTGCAAACGTTACCTAAATCATTACCGATGTTTCCTTTCGTATTTGAATAACGCTACCTACTGTAATGTTCTCCGCTCCAACGTTAATTAAAATCTGCTGATGCGGCTAAGCAAAAAAAAGGCATTTACCGCTAATGGTTACATTACAGACAGTAATGAATCATGTGATACCTGCAAAATATCACTCTCACCTGATAGACTGTAATTGCTGAAGTCTGGGTTGCACACTGGAATTGGGATGACACGCTGTATATCAATGTCGGTACACAGTTCATCAATGCAGTATTCTAGCGTCAGGCTCAGCTCAAGCATATTAGTGTCGTTCCGCTTATTGATAGAGTATCTGTTATGTTATAGAGGCAGTTTTGAAAGGGTATTTACAATGTGTCCTTTCTTTAGTTCAATTAGCTTTCAAAAGCAAAAGTTTAAGACAGCTCCCTTCCTGCATTCGATAGGCCTTATTAGATGTCTGTTATCACATGACTTGCAAATGACACAGCAGTATTATATTATGGTTATTGGCAATCACAAGGAACACCTGTACAGGAATGTAGAGGAAGAAGCAAACAAATGTTGGCCTAACCACGGCACAAATCCTGCATACGTCCCTTCACTTAATTGTAATTCATTTACTAAAAGCAAATATTATATCTTCAACTTGATCTTTGTTTAAAAGAGGTAAACATAATTGTAAGAATCCACAAATAAATATTGCATAGGCTATTCATTACTCTTGACTTCATTACCTCAGATTCATTCCTGAAGCAACAGATACTGTGACTTCTTTTCCTACAAATAAAGAAACAATATCACGGGTACGTTATAACTGAACAATTAAGATTAATCTGAGGGAAGTATGTTATTTTTTTATTGCTGACACTTAACCAAATTTGGACTGGGGATGGGAACTCATGAGAAATGTTCTTGAAATAGCTCCAAAAACTTTGTCTGATCAGTATGAACATTTGTGAATTTTTTTCGATGGCCAATATGGTACCAAAATAATGTCTGAAGCGAGTGCATAGTTTCCATGAAACTGATTTATAAGTACTCGTGGTGGTGCATTATTTTGCTAATTTTATACATTTTAAGTATGATAACCGTGTTTTTGTTTTGCTTTACTCTATATCGACTTATTGTGTTCGCCATTGGTGCAAACAGCTGCATTTAATCTTCTCCTTTTCTGAGCATTTTTTTTTCCTGAACAATTTATTTTTGTTTCGCGATTCTAATTGACAATCCGTTAGAAGAAGTAAAATGTTGGCACACAATCACATCAAACTGATAATTAATGTGGGTATAGTGCTTTTCTAGCTTTGATTTGGGATGCCAAAATCCGTAAACTAGATAAAAATGTTTGAACTCAAGGTGAAGGTACAAAACTAAATATCGCACATAAAAATGACAGCCCAGTAGTTCAAGTTTAATTAGCTGGCTATGATCGTTCTAACACGGAAGTTGCTAAACCACAAAGAAACATCAAGCCCACTGATAACTTAAAATGCAGTGTGAAACTCTACTTCCACTGGTATAGGGAGCATCCATCCCTTTTCAAGTTCACACCACTTTCCTCTGTAAACCCTCAAAATCCGCTCATTGGATATGGCTATATACACAGCAAAGTCTCACCCCACTGGTAGCTGAAGACAGAGCCATGGAAGGACCACTTCTCCAGACCCAATGAGAAGGTGAAGTCACAGGGATCAAACTTGAACCACGCCATGGCCGAGACATCAGCTATCTTCAGGTCCAGGTCCAGGCAGCATCGCAGTTCCGTGCAGGAATCTCCAATTAGAGTACAGTTGTCCAGAAGACCGGTAGACCTCGCACAGGCATCTTACAAAAAGATCAGCAATTTATAGGCCTTTCTGTTTTGAATTATTAATGTAATGTTGTAAACTGACATATATCTGATGTAAACGCACGAAATAGTAGAAATGCCTCCGGCAAATATAGAATAAAAATAACACTGCACGGCAGCAGCGTATACAGCTTTTGATGGGGGGGGGGGGGGCAACCGCGCTCATCTGCGCCGAAATGTACACATGTTTGTTTGTTTTCCGGACACTTGGCCTCCGTAAAATCAAAAAGCGGGGGGGGGGGGGCAAAGTGCTCCCCCCCCCCCCCCCCCCCCCCCACTGGATACTCCACTGCTGCACAGACTTTGGTAGTCCATGAAACTTAATATTGTTGATGTACCCTAACGTGGCGCGCCCCTAACGTGGCGCACTTTGATTTTTCGCCTGTAGCGCCTAGCTAGAGCAAAAGTTTTAACTGAAATTTCACAGAAAGTGAAATTTCATCAAGTTATAAACACTCCCGTTCATAAATAGCGAATTTATTTACCCGCTACAAATTTAAAAGAAAAACTTATTTTGGCGTGATTTTCCGATTTTATTTTCACGTGCAAAGTGAACCCTTTGAAAATGCCCCGAAAAATAAGAAAATAATTTTGTGACAAACATCTGGCTGGGTATGTAAGTAGAGATAATAATGATTTATCAGAATTTATCAAGTTTTCAGAAATTCTTAAATGTTAGTTTGGAATTTCCCGAGATTTATTTAAGTGCGCCACGTTAGGGAACACTTTGCCAAATTGTGCCCAATTTCCGGACGCCACCGTTTTTTAATTTCGGCTTAAATTTTATGAAACCGAAATTGTTCACAGAGGTTAAACAGCAAGCATTAATAAGGTAAAAGTACCAGTATTTCACTGCATGAATTTGAGGTTTGTCAACAAAGAGGTTTGGCAACACTACACGAGGAAATTTGGGTATGCTTCGAAGTGCGCCACGTTAGGGTACACCACCATAATGTGTCTGGAACCGTGAAAATCATACCTAGTTAATGGATTTCAATACATAATAAAGGCTGATCTCCGACGCTATGAAATGAACCCTTGTAGTGACACTACATTGGAAATCCTTGGGATTTTTAAAAATAAACAGCCTCGTATCTGTAAACATTGTCTTTCAATGTGACATAACACCTCTTACAAGTAAATGTCCAGATCATAATGACATTAATCATATTCGAATATTTGATTCATGTTAAATATTTATTATGAAAAGAGAAGGAACACCATTGCAGGAATGCTCTGACATGGCATCCAGATGGCAAACGAAAAGTTGGCAGGCCAAATCAACATGGCGTAGAACAGTGGAAACGAAAGGGAAGATCTTGGATGGAACTCATGTAATGAGACACGGAATAAAGCAAAAGACAGGAGACAGTGGAAGAAGAGTGTGGAGACCTTATGTGCCAGCCGGCACGAAGAGGATAGATGAGATGAAATATTTATTATGCCTGACATACCCCGTCTGTGATCGGTGCATGCCTTTCCCGTGAGAAAACTTGTAAGGTTTAGATGGCGTAAGGCTGCTTCTATTGCAAACCGCCCAATGTTACCAGCAAGGTCACTCACGAAGCCTGATACAGTGCCGTCACCTGAGATATACAAAACGAAAAAAAAAACATCACGGGCTTAAAGACGATCTTCTTTTACGTAGGACACGTGTTTGTTATTTTTTTTATTTTTTTTTATTTTTAGCCTTTTGAAAATTACATGAAACTTCTTATTTATGGAAAATTCTCGCCTGTAACTGAAACAAGCCTTAGCATTATAATTATCACTTAGCATCGTGGTGACTCAATTGCTGCAATGTGTGTTTTTTTGTCTTTCATGCAATATTTGTGTACTTCGCACATTAAAATATTAAATTCGCGTCATCATTGTACTATAAAAGATGTTCCCAAGCGTCCCTTGTATATATAAAACGTATCACAAACGTACCAGGCAGGGTGAGTGTATCTTCTGTGTTACACAGCGGTATTGGCAGACGACTGCCTGCAAACACTGTCCACGTGTCACAGACCCCATCCACACAGAGGACTAGGGACAAGTCTATCTCAAACTGCTTGTCCATAGTGATCTTATCCACTCGCCATCTACATTGGGAAATCAGTAACAACTGTATAATATCGAGACACGTATCTTGCAGCTGTCAAAGGAATATGTTGACTACAAATCCCAGTGATGTTAAAACATTAATGATTAATCAATAGCCTCAGTAATTCTTATGTTTTTTTTCCAAAATACCTTCAGTGATTCACATTTACAATTTTTGTATTTCCTATGCTGGCATTTGAAAGCTCCTCAACAATCATGGAATCACAGAACTCGACTAATCTGAGACCTAACAGTAAAACGTGCGTTCAATTCGCGAATCTTATCAATTATACTGAATTTGCAAAACCTTGACAAATAAACGCAAACGTTTGTCAATGTCAACTGTACCTTACTCTCATGGCGCTATTCACAACTTCCTCCATGACATCTCCGAGAGGGTAGTGGAACAAGGTGACACTACGTTCCCACTTCTCAAAGCCCACAGACAAGGTGAAGTTGCACGGATCCAGGATGACCCAGGCATTGACGCTGCGAGTCGTTATCTTTAAGTCCATCTCCAGACAGCATCTGATGCCCAGGCAGGAGTCAGTGACAGTGCACGAAAGGAAGTCTTGGAGATGGGCGACATCAACAGCTGGGCAAGCTGAGGAAATGACAAATACCAGTTGTGATAAGGACAGTGCAGTGATTGGAATAGTGTACGAAAGGGTTAACCATAAACCTGGCTGACGATAACACCAGCTGCGTCGCTAAGAAGGAAGTCGATGTCTCTTTCCAAAGTGACGCAATTTTGTATTTTTGGGGGGCGAACTATTGTCTTTAGTAGGTCTATTCTTTGATACTTTGACTAAACCCATGCAAAGCCTTGTACTATGCAATGATTCTTCTTTGGGGCCCCTGAAAATAAAAAGGTATTTACATATCCCAATGGGATATCCATAAATGGCATTACATGATATCTCTGAACAAAACTAGAGGCATGTGCTCATGTATTAATGTTTTTCGTTTCACACAGTGAATTTGATAATGCTATTAACTTACTACTTCTCAAAGACCCCGGAATTCCGATGTCACAAGAAGGGCTCCGTAGATATTGCTGCAGTCGGTCCAGATTAGAAAGATATCACAATTTTATTCAAAAACGAATAATAACAGCTAGACAATGAAACAATAATATTAAATATGAAAAATTATTATTGTGTTAACTGCATATAGGATTGTGAGCAAACACGTCAAAGCGACACTTCCAAAATATTGTTTTAAAAAAAAGCACTTGATTGTAAGTAAATAAAAGTATGGAACATATTGTGAAATCGTTGAGCATGGTACTTGCAGATGTTACTATACAGATGGTTAGGATCGAACAATAAAAACAAACAATTTTCTGAAAAAGTACACCAATTAAAAGACGCGAAACAGCTGTTGACTTCATGCATATACGTACGGGTACGCTAGGTATTATGCGTTTATTACTTTCCCCGCCACCGACACGAAATTTTGACTCTTATAAAACTTGTCACTTTTATACTTTAATTGGTTGAGCCTTCAAACGTGACCGGTCACAATCCCGATTTTCTTACTTAGGCATTTGCAACACTATTAATTAGTCCATATGTCACAGAGTTGCGGCACTCGGGCCCACCCTGTGACCTATGGGTTCTGTACGAACGACAGATTCCACTTCTACTCTACTTTATTTTCAGCAACGATGGACACAAAACATTGAAGAGCTCAGTAGAACTATAAATTGACAGTTCATTTCATAAAAATTACGACGAATGCAGCAATATTTGTGTAACCGCCATCTTAAGATCGAAGCACACAATATAAAAACCAGCAAGAAACTTTTTTTACTCACACTCAGGCCAAATTTCTCCAGCACCAGGTCAATGGCAGAGTTTCCGATGCGACCGCCTAGCTCCCTTATGAATCCCTCCACTGTGCCATCACCGGGTAAGGTGAATGATGTGGCATTGATGTTGCACAGGGGTATAGGAACCCAGACATGGTCTAGTACTGGGGTCATGGTGCAGGTGTCATCAATGCACAACATCAGGTTCAGGGTCACAGAGAAGACTTTCTGCGCTGACAGTTTTTCAACTGAATATCTGTAAAGTTAAGAAAGATAATATTTATAATTAGCTGTTTCGGAGTACATTTGGATTTCGTTATTCATGGTTTTAGAATTTTCTGTTAAAGTGTAAACACATAAACCTGTGTGAATCCTGCTTTCTGACAGGGATCGTTGATAAAAATTAGACAGTCGCGGAACATTTATCCCCTCGCCTCTTTGGAACGATGAAGACAACGAAAAATCCAGTACTTATATTTTAAGAGACCACCAATCCCTGGTCTTCTGAGCCAGTTTTTTTCTTTTTTTCTTTCCACCACTGCGTGCCACAATAATTATGTTAGTTACTAATATAAATAATACATGCACTTACATACATACATGTGTTCATAAAACATAATTACCAATCCAAGAAAAACGTGAACTGATTTGTTTTAAAAGTCTAATTAGAACTAACAATGAATAAGCCTTATTGAAGAAAAAAAAGAGAAACTTATCTTAAAAACTAGACAAACCTCAACATTACTGCGTTTCCAATGTTGACAGTCTCCACCTTCCCCCAGGTGTAGCTGAAGAGGGTGATGTTCAGTTCCCGGTTCTCAAAGGCCACGTACAGCCGGAAGTTGCAAGGGTCGACTTGAATTCTTGTGCTCAGCATGAGTTCAGTGATTACAAAGTCAAGGTGGATGCAGCATTGGATGCCAAGGCAGCGATCGTCGATGGAGCATTGGACAATATTCTCCAGAAAGGGGAGGGAAATCATTGGGCAGTCTAAACACAAAGAAAAAATGACCGTTGACTTGAAATGGTTGTTGTTGTGTTTTAATAAACGGCGTCAACAGTGACAGCAGCTGCCAAGGAGACAACAGCGACAACAATGGTAGCAGTGACAGAAGCGGCAACAGTGGCAACAGCAGCAGAAGCGGCAACAGCAGCAGGAGCGGGAACATCGGCAATGGCGGCAACATGGGTAGCGTGGGCAACAGTGGCAGCAGCAGAGGCAACAGTAGCAAAAATGGAAACAACGGCAACAGCAGCAAAAGCCTAAATCTGCTACAGCAGCAATAGGGCCAACAGCAGCAAGCAACCGCGGCAACAACGGCAACAGCGACAACAAAGAAAACAGCGGCAACAACGAATAAGACAACAAGAACAAAAACAAAACAACAACTACAACTACAACTACAACAACAACAACGATTGCATTTCTCTCACGCTTCACCGCTGCCAAGCACCATGTAACCCCACTTTACCGTACCCACAAAATAGATTTTGCCACATAGTGCTACCGCAACAACTTATCTTTTTGAAAAAATAAAGGATTTTGAGAAATCGAGCAGACTTACGGTTATTTGACTCCTTCTCGGGAGGCAACTGGCACGTGCTTCCAATGATTACTCCCTAGAAAACAGAGCACATTAAAAACAACATAAAACATAATACACAATTTGTACAAGATTGTGAAATATAACGAATACAAAATATCGGAAATAACATGTACATCTGAAACTGATACAATGAAATAAAAACATATTGGCTTCAGTTTGAGTTGTGGCTTAAGTTAGATCTGAAGTCCCAACAGTAATTGCAGCACCGTCTGTGTTGGTGACATTGTAACATTAAACCGTTGCCAAAAATGGTCTTAAATCAAAATTCAATTAAGAAACCATTATGCAATCGCTACACTTTCAGCTTTTTTATCTCTACAAAGTTAACGTTGTTGGAGGTGCTGCCAACGAAATTTGAATAAATACAAACAAATGGGTGCATGTTCACAGTTGCAGCACCGGGAAAAGCGTCCTTATTCTTTGCCGCGCAATAACAGCTACCTTCTATGAACAACCTGATTGTGTGTTACAACAAGCATGTTCTGCCCATCTCACCTGTAGGTTGAGTCCTCTTAAGACGCGCTGGACAGCGGCCGGTCCCACATTGTCTCCCAGCTCCATCCGGAATCCTCTGACCGAGCCATCCCCAGGCAAGGCCAGAGAAAACCTAGCAGTACAGAGAGGTATTGGGATTCTCTGGTCAGCCATGATTGGGAAGTCTGTAGTGATGCCGTCGATGAGGAGAGAGAAGGCCAGATCTACTTCATACTCTTCTGTGCTGTCAAGCTTGCTAATTGAAAACCTGCACACAATAAACAAACATTATTGTAGGTACCCCATTTGAACCTTAGTATTTTTGTCTTAAGGGTCAAAGCTAGACAATGGAGAAAAAAAACATTGGCAGGGTACCACGTGACGCTTTAGGGCAATGTAATTGTTTTGTTTGATTTGTTTGTACTTCCGTATTACGTATGTCTGTATGCATATTAGGTAGCTTTGTTGCGGCCTCTTTCCGGCACTTTCTTCGTAAAATGTACAGAGTATGAATAAGTTGATACTGCTGTGATTAATCATGGCAACAGGCCACATTCTAAACAAGAAGTCATTCATATTGATTGCTGATAATTTCTTTTTTCCCCAAGCAGTTTAGAGTTCAGGGATAAACAATTGTCAAGCATTTATTTGTGTTACCCATTACAGTGCTAACAGACCTATGAACAAGGTGAAATATTTTAACTGAGGATGAAATTTTACTGCAAGAGTCAATATCTTTTCATTTCGTGAAGGGCACAAACAGAACTAAAGCACAAGATTGCAGAGAGTGTAGCGGGTGCATAGTGTCACAAAAGGAGGCTTTCAGTTTACACTTGTGTCTGCCAAATCAAGTGGAAAGGAACTTCCAGTTAAGCTCAAAATAAACACTACTTAAAATTATTCAAGTTTTACTTAGTTTCAAGTTTACTCAACAAAGATTCAAAAGGTATCTTTTGTATCTAAAACCTACCCGACACGGAAAGCGTTTCCAATCATGAAACTTTCTTCCTTTCCCCACTCGTAAGAAAACAGCGAGACGTTGAAGAACCACCGCTCTAGCCCGACAGACAGCGTGTAATCACAGGGGTCGATGATGAACCAGGCCTTGGAGCTGATCTGAGTCACCTTCAAGTCTAGATTTAGACAGCAGTGGAGACTTGTGCAACTGCTGCCGATATGGCAAGTAAAGTTGTCTCGAATATGCACTGGACAATCTGGACAAGGAACAGACGTATTCAGTAAATGGTTCCTACGCGCTTAATAACAATTAATAACAATGAACTGTGACTACATGACCTATTTTTTGTTTGAACATTTATATCAGCCGTGCGAAGCACGCTGATATATTGTGATCGTCACTTTTCTGTCTGTCTGTCTGTCGTGCTGTCTGTCTGTCTTCGGGCAAACAGTCACTTGACCAATGAAAAAAAGGCCATAACTCCTAAACTATTCAGCCGATTTCAAACAAACTTGATCAAATTAAACCTTGACCCATGCCCTACATAGCCATGTTCATATCCGGCCACTGGTCACCTATTGGTCAGTAGGGGTCATTTTATGAAAAAAAATTAAAAAGCAGTTTTACATTTTAAATTTTTGCAGCCGTGTACAGTGTATTTTTTATCTGTAATTCTCAAATTTCACATTCCTGACTTATTTGGTTGTCGAGTTATTTCAAGTTTATCATTATTCAAAGGCACGTAAAAACAATACAAAACATAGGAATTCTGTGAAGGTTTCAACCACCACGAACGATGCTGTGGATGTTGTGTGACATTCAAAAACTATGTCATCCGTGCGCGTACGGCCGACCAGGGTGACCGTTTAAGCCGATTTTCGGCTAACTTTGACAAAATTTTTGTTTAAAAAAGAAAGAGTTTGACGGAAAATTTGACGGAATCGACTTTTTTGGCAGATTTCTGGCAGAATTCTGCAAAATTGGTTATTTGACAGAAAAACAGCAAACTTGAACAAAGAAAGTGTACATTTGTTTAAAAATGATTCAATCCTTTCAAACAAATCCTTGCATAATGGGACAGGTTAGCTGGTCTAGGTGCTGAGGTTCACTGGGAAATGGACTTTGTCATGGCCGGCGCAGATCCGCGTTTTGCTCGAAATTTACCAATAATTTCACAACATCCTTATGTGACTAGATTGTTTATTATGTATGAATCTTAATTAAGGTAATACTACCAATCTGCATGTGATTTTAAGTGTTAATAGTGTATTTCGAGTAATTTTGGGTAATTTGGCAGATTTTTGATAAATCTGACAGATTTTTGATGTGCATTTAGCAGAATTTGGCTCTGAACTGACGGTCACCCTGCGGCCGACCTCATTGACAGGCAATTGCACGCTCAGTGCCGCACTCTCCATAGTCTTTGTACACAACCGCTTAAAGCTATAGGCCATCATTTGCAGCCATCCGAAAAGTAACTGGCGTAATTATTGTTGAAAACATACTTGGTTGAAAGATAGTAAGGGGAATAAACTCCCTGTGAAATTATTCTTTCTGGCAAGCTGTCATTTTGAAGTAATCAACGAAAGAAGGCCTTTCCAACGGTAGGAAAACTTAATTTAGGACAATTTAAATTAGTAGTTCGTTTTGTTTTTCGGTGAAGCGCGCGCAAGCATTGGCACGACGCACACTAAAAAGCACGCGCGCGCAGTTGCTATAATTCGTCGGATCAGTGCGCGACATCGCGTGTAGCTGCAATCGGCTCAGTGAGAACGCGTCTCGGACGCTGAATTCAAACACGATTCAGCAACTTTTGATTTGAAATTGAGATCCTAGAATGCTGTTTTTCTCGGAATACACAGCTGAAGCTGAGCTGAAACGTCATCAGGTTAGTTGTTCAGTATCCTTCATTAGATTTTGAACACTTTTGTTGCTTCAAACGAACAAAATGCACAAATTACAAATGATGGACTATATCTTTAAGTGGCGTCTGGATACTGCATTTAGGTTTGTTTTAGCGGCAGTGCCACCTGCGTGAAGGTAGCCGCGTATTCGGCCAAATACTCCGCCGCGGATTAAAAAGTACGAAAGCCAATAAACAACACTACTGCTGTGATTAATTTGTGATGGTATATGGGGATTAATCTACAGGCATTAACTACTGTTTCATGTATTGTCTTGGCGGCTATTTTATGTAATGTTTCGTCGGGCTTTATGTCAAAGTTTCATAGTTGTTTCTCTTACTTTCTTTTGCCGATCCCAGCCACATGTAGCAATGGTCACCTTGTGGTCAGTGCGAGTCAGTACTCAGACAAACCGTTAAAACGGCAATTTAGGCTGATATCCGTGCTTCGGGAAGTACATTAGCTTTAGTTCTAGCTGGCAATTCACAACAAGGCGGTGTTTGACGTCACAGTCGCGAGTAAGGGTAAACCGGGATTGGGGTAGTTAAGACTAGTTGAAACTACCTCTTTGTCAAATAAATTTGGTAGGTATCATATTAGCTCGCATGCGTGACCAAAATGTTTACGCTCTGTTGTCAGGAAAATGTTCTGATGATTTTATTCCTGCGGGAAATTAGTCAATACTCACTGTCGCCATCGTCAGGGAGTGCTGGAGGGAGGTCGCAGGGTTGTTTGGACAAAAATGTCTATGAATAAATGATAAAAAGTACGCATATGATTACAAGTATATTCATACAAAAGACAGGTTATCATAATTCAGAGTTATGAAAGTTTTATTTCAGAACCCTTTTCAAAAGAATCAAATCTTTATCAAAGCTGATATTGGTCAATGAGGGAGATCTGTCAAAACCAAGCACGTGCAAATGTATATTGCATTCAAGTATCAACGGGCGAACAAACGATCAATGCTCTCACCTTCAGTCTCAAAAAGTCAAGTACCAAGTCAACTGCTGCGTCAGTTACTTGACCCACAAGGCTATCCAGGTAGCCAGAGATGGTGCCATCCCCAGGCAGGGAGAAGGTGGTACTGGAGTTGCAGATTGGTATGGGTACATGAGATGCCTGCAGCAGGTGAATGGGTCGACAGGTGCCGTCTATGCACAGGGTTACTGACACGTCAATTAGGAACTGCTCTGTCAGCTTGTCAACATTAAACCTGATTAAAATTAGTTTAAAAAAAAAACATTAATGCTGCATTTATTCACGCTTTTTATCAAAGCATGCATATTCTAGATAACTTTTTCATTAAAAAAAGTGCGCTTCCCTTATCTGCATAGGCCTACTTACGCTATATAAACAGAGTCACTGATACCAACAACTTTATCCACTCCCCAGTCGTATTCAAAGAGCGTCAGATTTTTGGACCAGGACCCCAGCCCGACAGACAGCTGGAATTCACAGGGGTCTAGGAGGGCGTAAGCGGTGGTGGACAGCTGAGCGAAGACCAGGTCAAGGGAGGCACAGCATGTCAGGCCCAGGCAGTGGTCATCCACTGAACAGGTCAAAAGGCTGGATGAAGACGGTAGCCTTAAGAGTGGACATCCTGAAGAAATAATCAGTATAGAAGCAAAATATATCACTGGGTGCACTTATTTTATTTTACTGATAATGATACTTTGAACTTGGAACTGATTTCATCCTTGAAGCAAACTCATTTCGCTTACGCAATCAGTGCTTGAAAGTTAACGGCTGTAAAAAAAAATAGTTCGGAGTAGCATTAAACATTGCCCGATCTGAAAAAGGGTTAGCGCTTCATATTGGACTTTGTTTTTAAGATATGTCACTTACTGTTTTCAATTGGGGCAGATGTCTCCATTTTACATTGTTGTTTGCCGACATATTGCTGAATTAAAATAAATTAAAACGAGGTTTTAAATTAACAGGTGGCAGAAACGAAATAATGCAAAGATTTTCCTTTCAGTCAATATGTGCTATACGGTTCAACTTTTGATAGCGATGCTCACGATACTAGCCTTTGAGAGACAGAAGCAAACGACAAGTGTATTTAGGAGAAGAAAGTTTTGTAGATAAGCCGAATATGTGAAAAGTCAAGTTGTGCACGGAAACACAACCTAAAATGGTCAATGCTCTAGTATGGAGCAGTGTTGTAGTCGAGACCGGATAGTCCGAGACCGAGACCAAGACCGAGACCTGAAGATTCGAAACCGAGACCGAGACCGAGACCAGCCCCTTCAAGGCGGACCGAGACCGAGACCAATATGGTCCGAGACCGAGACCGAGACCGCTGATAATAAATAACAATAGTCGAAATAAAAAACAAGACACGTTATTATAGTTGATAGTTGTAACCTTTCTATTCACAAAGATTACAGACCAACATTTTGACCAGTGGCAGTGTTGACAAATTGATACATGCCACCTTACTTGAGCAAAAAGTAGTTACATTTAATTAAGAAATATGGGCTTTGACATGTTGTCTGCACCTAATCGTGACAAAAGTAAAAAGTTAAAGGCAGATGTTTCATCTGTTATAGCAACTCGGATCCTAAACTCCACAGTCACCCCTTGGTTTCAGCTATGACTTCTAACGGATATTTAAAGATGCAATTTTAATTTTACATTGTGCCTCTTTTTTCCTAAAATAAATATAGGACTTAACTTCTAACAAGACTTGTGTAATTGATTTTAAAAAATGGGAGCTAGAACATGTTAAATTAATTATAAATTTCTGTCATAGAATGTGGACTTGTACATGTAGACCCACAAGTTGCGAAGTGGTAGCCAGAATGTGCCAGATTTTTAATTTTTTTCTGAACGGGATTTTAATTTTTGAGGATTAATGGGGTACTTCAAAATGAGCAGCCAGAAAATGGGGTCTCATCATACACTCTCATGTCAACAGTGAGTGGTAACTGGTAAGAGTGTGCTGGAAAATCAGGTAGGAAAATTTACTTTTTCTTCAAAATACTGTCCCAAATTAAAGAGAACATTGTTTGGGGTCAAACTAATTTGAAGCACCTCATTTATCATCAGAATACAAGTGATTACGCCCACAAGGGTGGGCTAAACTACACAATCCCCGAAAATGGTTGATCCTTATTGCATAAATTGTTACAAGTTTATACTTTGCTTTATGTGCCCGACTCAACAGATAAATGCCGTTCCTTGTTCCAACTTGTTCCAAATCGTTCAGTGACTGGTACTGCTGCAGCTTTACATGTACTTTGGGGACTTTCCAAGGTGCAGTCCAGTCCAAACCGACCACGATCTATAACAAGCTTGATCTATGGGCTAGCAAATGTTTTAACTATCAACGGTACTGAACAAAGTGAACAAAAAGTAATCGATCGAGCTGTAAAAGCTACATATTGCCGGTCTTGACCCGAGACCAGCGAAAATATCGAGACCAAAGGGGACCAAGAATGAGACCACAGCTGCCGAGATCGAGACCGAGACCGAGACCAGCAAAAAATGGTCTCGAGACCGGTCTCGAGACCGAGACCGGTCTCGAGACCTACAACACTGGTATGGAGCTATTAATAGTTCATGACTTTTTCTACCAGTTCCATTCTAGCTATTCCAATGTTTAACTTCAGTGCAATCAATTATTTCAAAGTGCTCCTTTACGTAGCCATGACCGTCACGTTGTCCATGCATTTTAACAAAAATATTGATTTTTTTGGCCGAGTATACGTACATGTGTATGTACGCTATGTCATCATCATTTATGTAATTTTTCCAAATTAACAAAGTACACTCTAATGGTTGACAACGTATTTACAAATTGATCGATTTCTGCTTAATACTGGGTCTTCCATTAAGTCTTTTGATCAGAACTGATCTCCCATGGGTCCAAATAGGGGTAATAATAAAATAAAACATTATTTGAACATTACAATTGATAGAATCAAATTATTATGTATATTCTCATTGCACAGTATGAAACAAACATTATTTTAAAAATGGAGACATAAAAAATGCTTTAAATTTAGCGACGAAGCTGTATTAGGGACATGGAAGAAATTATTCTTGCTCCCTTCAGCTACACAAGTTGTACCTACGTCTTATAAGACGTGCGTAACTACTAATTATTTTAAAGACTTATATTTGGTACTTACGACTTATCTTCTGCGTTCATCTTATAATTCCTACGTACAACATATAAATTTAACACTTTTTGTACGTATGACGTTTGCACTTTAACTCGTGCGTATATGACTTAGGTGTCGCACGTAGAAGATATAAGTTGTACGCACAAGTTACAATTCATAGGTCGTACGTGCGATTACGTAAGTTGAACGTACGTACGATATATAAGTCGTAAGTACGCACGATACATAAGTCGTACGTACCTACGATATGTAAGTCTTACGAGGTATAGTTCGTAAGTGCCAGTTATAAGGAAAACGTATGTGTTTAAGGCACACGTACGAGTGCGTACGAGATATAAGTTTTACTCACGGGGTAATAAGTCATGTCCCTAATACAGCTTTGTACGAACACGTTACCAATGAAGAAGAAAATCTCATTGTAATATGTACAAACTTTTCTTATGCAAACAGGATGCTTACCTCAATTCCTAGTCTTCGGACACCAGCCTGAATGGCCAACTCCCCAACGTTCCCGGCAAGATCCCGGGCAAGACCTGCAAAGCTGCCGTCCCCAGGCAGCTCAAAGGAAGCATTGAGGTTACAGAATGGGATAGGGACCAAGGAATCCTGAAGGACTGGTGTGGTCGTACAGTCACTGTCGATGCAGATGGAGATGTCCAAATTGATCAGGAAGGATTCATCAGCATCAGACTTGTCAATAATCATGCTGTAAAGGAAACACATGTAATTTGTAAAATCTGTTTCCTGAGTCCCCCTCAAAGAAACTCCCTCGCTACTGAACATATGTAGCCTACTACCAAACTACTTATTTCTCTGATATCAAGATTGCCAAAATCATAATTGTCCTTCAATTCAAGCATGCATGGATTCAGTTAACTTATCATTCAAAATTGTGTAAGGTTCATTGATGCTTAAGCCTCGTAGCATGTGGGACACAGACGCAGTGCATTATTTTATAAAACAGGCACATGATACAAATAAAACCCATAAAGCATGGTTTTCTTACTGGTAAAAGATTTCAAACAGAGCAAAGCCTCAGGGTTGACATTTTTGGGTGATGTGCCTGAGTTAATTAATTTTCTACAAATATGAAAGTTAGACATATAGCTCCAGCGACCAATTGGGCTTTACATTTGGCGTATTTCCATTTTCGATTCAACAAACCTTAAGGTGACCGACTTCCCGATGGTGACCACCTCCCGCTGACCCCAATGATAGGAGAAGATATTCAGATCCCGACTCCAGCTGCCCAGAATCATCGACAGCTGATAGTTACAAGGATCAAATATGAAGGAGACCTGGGTACTGATAGGAGTGATCCCGGGAATGGGAAGCTCCAGACAGCAATCGAACCCTAGACACTTCTCCAGTAGCGTGCAGATCAGGTTCCTTGGAAGGTGGGGTAGTTTGACATTTCTGGGGCAAACTAGGAAAATATAAAAACAAACAAATGTTATCGTATCGCTATTTCGTATCTTTCAGCCATATAACAGCACACCCGATTCTACACGAAGATCGGCAAGATATAGATTTGTGGCCGTTAGGGAAACTGATCGTTCTGTTGTTAAAATACTACGTTTTAACACAAAGTGTCAGGCAATCTGACTGGAGGCTGGCTATGCCTCTCGTTTTTTGTGTGTGCCAAATTCCCAAAAAAGTACTTAGTGAGACCGACAAGAATTAAGTGAAATATCCCTTAAACATTGACTTACTCTGTTATTTTACGTACTGTTTGTAGTTGGCACTTTATCAATCTCAACGCTTAAAACTATCTCTGGTTAAACATAGAAAATAAGAAATATACTACACTATCTGAAAAATAAATTAAATGGCATCACGAAAGATGTTTAGCTTACTTCTTTTCCAACCGTTCTGTGTTACTTGTGGACGGACGCATGGCAGCCGACTGATGTACTCCTAATATTAGCAGAACGAATTAATTAGTAAAATGGCAACTAGAGATTACTCACGCTAGTAAATAATAAACCCGTTCATTGTCGGTGAATTTTTTGTGCTTAAATATTGCTAGGAAATACTTACAAGTAGCCCCAGGTGTTGAAGAATTGCATCAACTGCAGAATCCGCCGCATTCTGACCAACCATCTGCAAGAAGCCTGAAACAGTTCCATCGCCTGTCGACGGAAGAAGATGTATTAAATGAGTTTCTAACTGCTCTAACTGCAACATTCCTATGTTAGCTAAGATGATTAAACCACTTAAATTGCAAGTACACGCCTTTGCTTGTGATCCGTAATTCGAACAGAGGCATTTTATTCAAAGCTTACCAGGAAGTGTAAATGTTGCATTCTCGTTGCAGACTGGGATTGGCACTCGGGTCCTCTTGAGGATGTCGATAGAGGGCGTGATACATTCTGAATCTGGCAGGCACAAGGACAGTGCTAGGTCCAGTACAAACATCTTGTCCTCAGTCAGCTTATCTATGATGTAGATGAGTGTCACAGCCTTGCCTATCTG
This sequence comes from Patiria miniata, assembly GCF_015706575.1. NCBI lineage: Eukaryota > Metazoa > Echinodermata > Asteroidea > Valvatida > Asterinidae > Patiria > Patiria miniata. Next base: position 9,669,111 of record NW_024037055.1, read on the forward strand.
GATCTCTTCTTGCGTACCTGGATAAAATATCATAGTTGAACATTACAGCGAATCAGTTGCAAGCCTATCGTTCTATTTTGAAATAAATATTTCGTCAAGATGTTTTCTCGCCTTAAATTTCGCACTAAAAATAGATTGAATTTGAACACTGACAGTAAAAGTAAAGTCATTTCAATTCAACTTTAGAGCAATATCAGACTTGATACCAACAGCACCACTTTTCACGCCGCACTTACCCCAGTGGTAGTCAAATATGGTGAATGTCAAAGACCACTTTCCAAATCCTATGGACAGCGTGAACTCACACGGATCTAGAAGCAGCCAAATGTTGACTGATAACACAGTGATTTCTAGATCGAGTTCGGCGCAGCATCGAACTCCCAAGCATCGATATGAAAGCTCACAAGTCACTCCACTGGGCAGCGACTGCAGGCTGACTTCTGTGCAAACTGAACAGGATAAAATGGCAACGATCAAAGAAAGGCCTGATTCAATTGGCAAACTCAACTAAGTAACTTCCGACAATGTAACAATTCAGGAAATAAAGAAGTTAGGATAATTAAAAAAGCAACAGAAAAAAAGAGTGCCATTAGACAACAAGCACTAAATTTTAGTTCGCAATTCCTGTTCGTCAATTGGAATACGATACAATACGATACATTACATTACCTTACCATACCATACCAAACCATACATACGACGATATGCCATGCCATGTCATACCATGCCATACCCAAGTCTCACCATGCCATATGCCATCCCATACGTTCCCATACAATACCATTCCATATCATACCATACAATACCGTATCATTCCATACCATACAAATCATTTATAAAGCGCTCATACTCATAAATGGTTTCACAGCACTGATCCATAGCTAGAATAATATGAAAACATGAATCGTAAAATATATGCAGAAATATGTTTTCAGGGTATTTCCAAAGCATCCAAGGAAGGATACGTGCGGATGTAGTGATGGAAATCATTCCAGAGTCGAGGTAAATGTGCAAGAAATGCTTTGTCACCAGCTGCAGTAAATGGTCTAGGCACATGGAGCAGGGTCATGTCCAGGCGAAGTCTTGCAGAGTGATGCGGCATGATGAGAGAGCAAAGACAGGTCGGAGCTTTGTTGTTCGGACACTTGTAAACGAGACTGAGGACTTTTGAATAGAAATACGTTGCTTGATGGGAAGCCAGTGTATATTTGTTTCAACTTGAATAATTATACCATTGCTGCACTATAATGGACGCCCTGGAGATGTTGAATTTGGGATGGTGAGTTTATTCCATAGAGCCGAGAGTTACCGTAATCAGGTCTTGATGCTACTAAAGCTCGGGTGGCATGCTAACAAGCATTCTTATTAATTTATCCGTATAGTCTATTGCGAGCAATATTGGATAAGTGGTAGCGTAGTCGGCGACGGAGTTTGGACACACGGCGACCCATTTTCAATGTAGAGTCGAACTCAACACCAAGACTTTTTGCAGATGATGCAGGAGGAATAGAAAGGTCCGAAATCGTGGGGGGGAGGATATTGATACCTCAAAGACAGTGGACTAGTCACAACAAGGAATTCAGTTTTGTCACAATTCAGCTTTTTTATGTTTGATGTTAACCATTTCTGTAGGTATAGTACGCATTTGTCGGGAGAGCGCTGTTCACTGAGACGGGAGTTTTGGGATCAGCAAAGGTACAGTCCAACGTCATCAGCATTATGAATGATGGTGCATACCTTCTTAATGTCTGATAACGCCTGACACCGGGCATATAACATAACACAAAAACAGAAACAAGCAAACCATTCGAAACACTCTCCTTACCTTCCTCGTCCTTTGAAACAAGTGCGCCTGTGTCACACTGTCCATCGTTTATCTTATCTCGAAGCCCAATGAACTCCAAAAAAACGTTGACGGCTTCCTGTCCAGCATTCCGGCCTACCTCATTAACAAAATCCCTCAAGTTATTCCCGCCTGTACAAACAAACAGAAAGGCAAACAAGGTATCAGGAGACCGAATCTTACATTCGATCTGTTCATTTTTTATATGCAGACAACATTATTACCAGAAGCAACAGAAAACAAGCTGATGAAAGACATGAAATGCCTAGGACCTAATTAAAGTTCCTCGCTGATACTTAAACCCACGGCCTTATGCTGACTTAACAATCCCATTCTGCTCTAATCTCGATCATCGACAATCCTCATTAAGAATCACGTCCTCAATATATTTTTAAGATTTTAAGCAGATCCCTACCAACTTTAATTAAACCTTATCTATGAAAAAGTCAACAGTGCAAAAACGTTTGTCTGGCATTTAATGGACCAGCACATTAAACTTATTTGAACATCCAATAGACATGTCATTTCCTTATTATTTGAATCTGTTTACCCGGAAGGGCGAATGAGAAGTTAGAGTTGCAGAATGGAATAGGAACTCTGTAGTCCTGGATGATGTCCACATCAAAGATGCAATCATCGGCGCCTTGACAGATAGATGCCCCAAAGTCAATCTCAAACATCTTCTCCGATTCTAGCTTGTTGATGGAGTACCTGAGGGTGATTGGACCGATGTTTTGCTGCTCTAGTCGCCCTGTTAACATGCATATTTTAGAGTTCAATAAATTAATTATAGACAAGACACGTATGACGTTCTAATGGCAGGGCTTTGAATTTTTTGGGCGAAAACTGTAACAAAATGCCCCTTAACATTGACGTGTTTGTAAAACAGATGAAAAGTAATATTGATTTTCGCGTAAATGGCGGCCATATTGGATTGCCCAGCATCATTGTAGTTGGTCACTTGGAATGAAGTTTAGTCTTGAAATGATGTTTGATAGGTTGGTCAGAATAAACATAGGTTTTGACTCACAGAAATGCATTTCCATGTTTTTATACGTTTTTTTTTAATTCCTTACAGAAATGTCCCATGGGCATCCCATGGGATCCCACTGAGGTCCCATGGGATGGGAAACCCGTGGGGTCATCAAGAACACCATGTAAGTTAAAATGATCACCACGGGTGATTTTATGCTTATCGTGGAAAACCCATGGGAACTGTTGTCCATGGAGATTGCATGGACAACATGGGAACACCATGGGGATTTTATGAGCTCCATGGGAACATATGGGGATTGTATGGACACCATATTCGTAAAATGACCGTGACTCACCCCATTCGTAACTTAACAACAACTTCTTGTACTGCAAGTGCTGAAAGGCAACATACAAAGTGAAATCACAGCCGTCAACTTCCACCAAGACTTTGAACGAGCGGCGGAATTTTAGGTCCTCAATGTTGAGTTCCAGACAGCAGTCTAGACGGAGGCAGTCCTCACGCAGGGAGCAGTAGGCCACCTTGGCCACCTCCGGGGGAAAAACTGGCAATGTTGAGAACTGACAACCTGTGCAAATCGATACCAATACATTGTAAACAAAACAAAAACCGATAATAGTTTGAAGTCATTGTTAATGATGGTAAATTACACAGGTCAGGTGTAACAGGAAAACAATATCAAAAGACGGCAGTAAATGTTGTATTACATTTCTACTCACTTCTATCATGCTGAGAAAGTCTGGCTTCCAACTCAATCCTAGTTCCCGTAATTGCAAGTTGCCTCTCCTTCAGAGCAGCAATGAGCTGTGAATGACTCATACCAGTTGGCGTTGGGCAGGGTTCTTTACTGCTTATTAATTCCTGAAATGGGAAAAACCTGTCATGAACTTGAGATTGATTTTTTTTATGTATTTTAAAAAGAAATCTAAACATTGCTGTGACTCTGTGACTTCCCGAATATATACAGAGATGTTTAGGCTGTGTTCATATTCTTCTGTTAGCCTATGGCCTTTTGGTATTTTTTCTTGTGACTCACTCCATGACGTACATCCTGAAATCATAATCAACCCCCCAGCTGTGTCAAAAGTTTTTTTTGGTCATAGAAATTCATTACAAATAATGCAAACCCCCCCCCCCCTCCCCGCTCTGACACCAAAAAATTAAACTGCTAATAATGTCCTCCTGTGCACAAAAACCGGATAGAACCAGCTTGGTTTGGGGGTATTTGTACACTATGGTGTAATATAGTGTTAACAATCGTCGGATTTGAACAGCGCACCCTAGAAGTATGGTACGAGCCCCCCATTTTGATTTTTGGAGGCCAAGTGTCCGGACAAAAAAAATGTCGACATTTCAGAATTAGTTGCTGATGAAAACCCCCCGAAAATTAAACTGCTAATAATGTCCGCCAGTGCACAAAAACGGATAGAGCAAGCTTGGTTAGAGGGTATTGACATTTCAGAATTTGTTGCTGATGACCCCCCCCCCCCCCCTGCAAAAATTCCTGAATCCGCCCCTGATTGATGATTGCACATTAATTTCGTTCCTAAGCCTCCAACATCGTATAACCTACCTTGGGTATACCAAGCACATCCAGAGCATAGTTCAATGCTGCCTCTGTTCTTGCTTGCAGTAACTCCTCCCCGGTGTCTTTGAGTAGATTCCTCATAGTAGCACGGCTAAAATACTCCTCAATGTCAACTGCAGATTAATATTTTACAAGACATAGTGCGGTTTTTATTTTATAGCATATGTAAACCTTTATTCGGTTCATGAGTCATTCACAAGTAGAATCAGAAGTCAGGTTACAAATAAAAGAGGATAAACAATGACAAAGGAATGCCACCTCGTGGCTCATTTTGATGACTTGTGTCTAATAATGATAACTGGTGGTGATTTAAAAGTGGTGGCCGTGCAGCCGCGTTTAAGGCAGAATCCGCCGGAAAAGTAAGGGTAGCACTTGACTAACTAGAAAGGAAGTGGAGACTTGTGACCCCTTGTTTATGTTTTAAAAATACAACTGCAATTATTAAATTATGTCAACGGTGGGATTGTGCATACAGTAGTGTTCTATATGGTTTTTCATTTGGATGTCTACTGCTTACTGTCTGGCCACGTGATGGTTCCATTCAGATAGCAAAAGGGCAAAGAGATAGCAGAATCTTTCAACACGTGGATAGATGGCAAACAGTCCGCATCTCCAGTCTTTGGGCAGAGGGCTACGGACATGCTGACAAGTAATTGAGTCCTGCTCTTCTCGATGATGACTCTGGGTGATAAAATAAGCACAGTGCATATATGGATCGTTTCCCATCAAATGCATTCATAGATGGTAACCAAACACTCTCAATGGATTCAATAGAAATGGTTATCACTTCCGTAACTATCGTACCAGTCACACCAAATTATTACATAACGTTATTTTGATTTACTTCAAAAGTCAAGTCAATAACAACGTTTTTCTTTTTCGAATGTTTTTGCTGTTATTCACAAGAGGACACACCACCATCATCCAACATTAAATACAAAATACCTGAGATGCAGCTCCATGTCATCAACAAACGGTATGTCAAAGGGCACTGAAACATTCCATTCTTTGCCTAGAGATAAAATACATCAAAGTCCAAATATCGTATTAATTTACATACTCTACGTTTCAAAGTCCTCGTTCCCTTTTCCCATTGCGTTCCCTTTTCCCATTGTCTCTACATGCCTTAACTAACACGGCGACAATGAAACTTACCAAACTCGGTATCCAGGATGTGCTGGGTGTAATTCCAAGAGTTGACCCCAAGTACAAACTGGAACTCGCAAGGGTCAAAGCGCATGAATGCTTTGAAGGCAAAAGATACCATGAAGAACTTGACGTTCATACAGCACTCCACGCCGAGACAACTAGGATCTATCTTACAGTACACATTCTCTGGCAAGGAGACTTGTAGTAGGGGGCAGCCTTGTCAAAGAAAAACAAAACAAAGAAAGTTTCCACGTTACTATGTGTATAAAATTCGTCATTAAAAATAATAGGTTAATATGAAAAGTAATAAACTTTTGGTGAACAATGGATGACCAAGCACCAGGCATTCTTCTTCCAAGTTTGCTGGAAAAAACATAAAAAAACCATGATTAGTAATCATGCGCTGTCGCAATATTGCGTTTAGTAAAAGCGGGTATGATGTAGATGTTGGGATATAAAATGGTGCATGTATTCTTAACAACGACGTCACGAATAATTAATCATTCCAAAGACTAAGAGTGTCGTTACAAGGCCAAGCATTAAGTTTTTCCTAAATTGGCCAACTTCTCTGTTGAATTGAATGTCCGAAAAACGTCTGCCAGCGCGGAGGATTATGTGTTGAATTGGGAAGCAATAATTTTGAAATGTGTTTAAGCATCAAAAGAATATCATGTTTCATAAATATACAAATCGTTTATTTTTTTTTTTTTATTTGAAAACATTACTTGCAAGGTATACCATTGCAGGATATGTTTGAAAGACGAACCACTTTACGCATCACAATTTAAACATACAGGGTATCCCCCACCCCCCAAAAAAATGTCCCTCTGGAAAGTGTACAGAATTCTCGAAATTTATGGGGACAAAAATTCAATTTCAATTATAGAATTGATGAGCCCAAACATTTTTCTTTCTTGTGTGAAGTTTTTGTTAGATTCGGTTCAGTGGTTTTAAACAAAGGCCATTAACACCTGTCCATTTTGCTCCATTTTATAGACCATAAATTTGGGGATAGAGTAAACCAGAATTGATTGCTTAGGCTTAGGAACAACCAAACAAACCAAACAAGACAACTTCAGATATATACGGATCAACCCGCACTTACGATCGTCAGGTTGCCTGTATCGCTTGAGTAAGGTCTCTCTGTCTCCTTGTGAGCTTAGACCACGCTGTTGCAGCTCAATTCGCAACATATCATTGGATAAAGACTCGGGAAGAACGCACGGCTTGTCACCAACAAGTTTCTTCAGTTCAAAAAGACAAGTCAAAATCTAAATTTTTTAACTTCTTCGTGCCTTAATAATACAGCGTAATAATTGAATACATGAGTAACAGCTTAAAACCATAACCCTCCCAACTCCATCAAACTCCATCCCACCATTTATTTTTTTTTTGGGGGGGGGGGGTGGAGGGAGATTTTATTGGCAAACCATGAGTACCATGTAAATCAAAATCCACCTGTAGCAATGGTGGATTTGTGGTGGATATCGGCGGATTTGGTCCTATAGCATTATGTGAAGCAGAGTCAGTGGTGGATTTTGGTGGATTTGGTACAGTTCTTTAATAGTCACACTCAGTAGGAACTTAGGTTAATGTAATTTATTACGTTTATGTTTCTGCAAAAATCTAAACAACTGACTCAACTATATCACTAGATTACAATTCTATTAATGGATTACAATTGCAAACATTTTAACGTTAAAAAAAACGACTACAACATAATTGATTTAACTGAAAAGGTGTTTTTTTCTTATTTTGCTCACAAAATACTTCTGTTAGTCACTGAGTTATCACTTACAACAATCGTCTTGAAAACGGTCAGCAAGTCATCTGCCGTTTTCTCCAGTCCAAGCTTACGGGCAAATGCAAGAATGGATCCAATCTTCAAGTTCCTTAGAGTGAAGTTCTTAAACGGAGACTCTATGCCAAGTTTTTGCTCAGGAAAGCCCAGTACTTCCTCGATCTGTTGTCTGTTGCCTTCAACTAAATGGAAACGATGGGAAATGGCAACCACGGCACAATAGCTTGTTAACAACGTATAAGATAAATTATGAAATTTGACACAGGTATATATTGTGCATTACGTTACGTTCTCCGCAGAAAAAAAGTTTTTAAAATAATCAAAAAAAAAAACTGCCCAACAGACAAACAAATTATTCCATATACCTGTTTTATCAAGAGAGGAGGTTCGTACTGGTGGTAGTTTGCTAGGGTCGGGTCTATCGGTAGTGGTGTCAGGGGGAGGACTGCGCTCAGGGCTGGTGTCTATCGTCTCCCCATCCTTGTTGCGTCCAAGCAAGGAACCTTCCTTCACTACATTTCCCTATACAAATGTTAAGAAAAATCAGTCATGTTGCCGCAACAATTTGTGCCTTGGAGTCTCGGCAAACTCACCAACATGCCAATAAAGCCCATTACTTGAACGTTGTTGTAATAATAATGATGATAATATAAGGGCGCTTATATAAACTACCGGAAGAGGCTTGCAGAAATTAGACAAATTACAAAGTTGGCAAACAATAAAAAAAAAAAAATATTATGATGACAACCGTAAGTGAATCACTGTAAGTGACTGTAAGTGAATAATAGTCTCAAGCATCGTTTAAAGTCATGGCACCTGGGTGTGCTGTCATTTTCAAGAAAAGTGAAACTTTGTTTCCAGCGATAGTCGGCCGACCATCGTTGGGACAAAAAAAATTGACTGTTTTCAAAATACTGCCCTCAATTGGCCAAATTTAGTTTAATCAATTGTTTTTGGAATCAGTTACACATCTGTAACGGGTACAAGCCAGCTTGTCTGGTTGCCCGACCTGACAAGCTGGTTTGCACCTATTACGGATGTATAAGCGATTGCAAATATATATTTTTTTCTTGGAACGAACACAAAACTTTAAACATGTAACAATACCGTGTAACAATATTTGCTATGAAATACTCCCCCTCACATCCATCCGTTGAAAATCATACGTTGTACATTATCTGTAATACAGACTTCAGAGATATAGCCTTGAATTTACTTTGGCGTTTTATATGCAAGAGCAGCAATAATTGTGACCTACCAACCACACGAATTTGAAATCGTCACAGACTTGTGTCCACTTGGGTGTTTTCAAAGGTCTCCTCCCAAGGTAGTTGCTAGGATTCACGTATCCCTCACTGGCAGCTAGGTCAGCAGCTGAAACATCGTTATCCAGGGCGCCGTCTAGAAGGGACGCCAGGCGGTTGGGTTTGGATTTCCTCATTGACAAATGAATGTAGTTTGGAGGTCCACATGTTCCAGAAAAACCGACTGTGCCAATTACAGTGCCAGCTATCACCTTTTTTGATTAATTAGAACCAAATTGCTGATGAAGTGTTGAAAACTTGCATTAATCCGCACATTTGAAAATGATACGTTTATCACACACTCATTTTTTTTAGTGTCATGCACCCTGATTACACTGCAAACCTTTAAACGTTCTGTCCTTGAAACTGTCCTTTAAACTTGTCTGTAGATACCACAAGGACCAAGTGCGTCGAAGTACCGCCGTAGAAGGATTATAACGGTGTAAGGAACATTCATAGGTGTTTTGGGTGAAATAACATACTGATTGTTCTTTTCATGCCAATAATGTTGATGCAAGGATCAGCACATTAAAATGCTGAACATGAATCGCCCCAAAAGCGAAGGAAAATTGAACTATCAAATGTATCGCATGTGCGTTGATGACAAACGAAAATAGTGTTATTGAAATATTATAGTGCCTGCTCAGCATTTAAAAAAAAAGATTTTTCATAACTTTCCAATTAAATTGGAGCTTATTTTTTTTTAAAGTGTAACGTCGTAATGAGTGGGGAACAAGTTGAAAGAATTTGAGCACATATGAAAAATATTTAACTATAAAATAAAAGAATTGAAAGATGTTGCGTATTTTTACCTCAATTCCCTCTGTTTCGGAGATGGTCCTATTGGGTTCAACGTTGTCAATGATGATCTTGATATCACGGAAGGCCCCACCACCAGCCAGCAGAGTAACCTGGTTGAGCTTACCAGCACTCTTGAAAAGGACGCCTGAAAATGGTGCCACCAACTTAAAAAAAAAAAGGAACAAATGATCTGCGGTTTGTCTTTTTCCTTGTCGGTTTGTCTTTTTCCTTGTCGCAGGTAAGTCATGTGTAATCTTAGTACCTGCCAATATACTATAAGATGACAATGTGCCTTTTTGCAATTAAAAGCAAACGGGCAGTGAATGAAGTACTTACCACTGCCCCTGCTGATATTTCTAGATCAACACCTTGATTCTCGTAGTGTCCAGCTGAGTCCGTTGGGTAGAAACCTCCTGATGCGCACGCTCCGGATCCCGGTTCACGGAATTTCCTTGGGAATCTCTCGTGAGCCTTGGGCCCAAAGAGTTTCATGACAAGTGCTTGAGACTTTTGGTACCTAAAAAAATCAAGGTGGAGAGCAATTCTATGTTAATGTTTGTGTAGGCCTAATTGCTTTCATTGGCCAGCATACAACAGCCAATAGACAATCTAACATACACACGTGTGGCGTGCACATTATTTCGAATTAACACGTGCAAAAGCGTAATTTGTGAAGAGATGCGTAGCCAAAGTTTGGTATTTTACCAAGTTCGATGAAGAGCGCAACGATATAACAATATGAACCAACACCACACACTTACCCTTCCTTCAGTGTTTGATACGCTTCTTTGACAGCATCAACAGCACTGAAGACGAGGTCATACAGCTCAAAAAATGGGCCTAGGAGATTCTGAAGAGGTTGTATTGGATCCATCAGATCTTGAAAGACTGACTCAATCTCACCTCGAACTTGTCTCCTTAATGTATACTACATATGGGAAAGAAATACCAATGATAAATTGTAGGAAACAATAGAGTCGTATCTAAAAATATAATAGGGAAATCGTATAGAAAATTAACTGAAAGCAACTCCGCAATCGGGAGCAAACATATGTTGCTGATAATTGCTGTGCGTGATGTTTATTGTTACCCAGGGCAATAACAAATATCTTCCAGATACAAGAATTTTTGATTGGTGATTTGACTGAGCAGTACATTACACTGTCCCATTCCAGTTTATTGTATAATGCTTCTTTCATGACTACGCAACCACAAAGGGAACATGACTATAAAGCACCTAAATAATTATACTTACTGAGTCAACAACATCCCCGGTTAGTTTCTTGACGGGATCTGATGAACTGTCAATCTCGTCAACCCAGATGCTAAGATCTCTTCTGATGTTGCGGAGGTGTTCTTGTAACTCGCTTAGAATGCCATCGATGACCTTGGGTAGATCAAACCAGTAGGGCCTCTGACCTGTGCGGCATGACAGAACTTACTCAAATTCTTCCTGGTAATTCTGTATACCTCAAACCCAAACCTCAAATATACTGGTCGGGTCAAGTGGTGGAGGAAAAAAAACCAAGCAAACGTCTAGGTGTGCCTTACCTTCCTTGAAGAAGTTGGCTGCTTCTATCTCCTTCTTCGCATTCAGGATTTCAGTCACGGCAATCTTAATGCTGTTAAACAGAAAACAATTTGTAAACAACATGTGTAATCACTGTATGGGTACAAGGTGTCAAAATTTGCGCATTACCACACCACAGTAGTAAATAAAGGCAAACTATCAATGTAGTGTGCTTCGAAATCCCACACAATTTCATTTACATTACCGCGGCTTGTACTTGACTTACGAACAAGGAAATGACAATATATACACCGCATCTCTCTCCTGGTTATATTGGCCAATACATTGGTAAAACCAAGAAATATGCGTAAGGTTTTTGAAGTGGTTATTATTTTCTTAGGAACAGATTTTGTGCAACTTTCTACTCCTCTTAATTGCATAAAAACGATTTGACATCCCTTAGATTTTGGTTGATTTAATTCAAATTGCACTTTATTTTAAACTTTTAAAGATTTCCATTATTTTCTGGACAACAGAGGGCGCTGTACCTGTAATGTCAGTATAGGAAAACACTGTTCAATTCAGCGGCTTTCTTTTAGAATAAACTCCTTTAGACAGCCATCTTCGTAGGGAAATTACTTTTACTATACCTCCCACATATTCATGATCGAGAGCCAAAATCTCACTGGTCAATTCACCATCACGATGCCAGATTACCCTAGTCTGGTTCCCATACCCAAACAATCTGAATATTCCTGACGAATCTGAGGTCAGGCAGCCTCCGGTAATACATTGTATTACAATTTACGTCACGTGACTAAAACGGGAGAAATTCCTCCTTTTTCCGAAAATTTCCAAAGTTTGCCGAATTCGTTTCGTCGACAATCGGATAGCGCACCGAGTATTTCCGAGTATAATATAGGTTTAATTAACTGCTAATTGCTTATTATGTTTATGAATGAGTTGATAATTAATATTCATTGCTTTCACTTAGAAAACTTGAAATTCAACGACGATTTTGTGCATCAAATATACTCGGATCGTATGGGCGAACTTTTTGCTGCGTCATGTACAATTTTGAATTTGACGATCGTTACCGAGATTTTTAATCCAAACTCGATCTTCATCTGGCTCCGCCTGCTAACAGTGCTATTTGGGTACCTAATTTTGAAGATTCCAGATCAACATTAGTCAATGTTATCTTACTGAAACATCAAACTGTATTATCCTAACTGTATGATACTACGAAGCAAGTGATAAAAAAGGCTAAAAGTGATAAAACGAAATCGGAAACGAAGCCGAGCTTTGAAAAAGGGCCATCAATGTCGTCAAGTATATTTTTATCCACGGAGGCTGCTTGACCTACAATTTAGACGTGAGCGTCGGGAAAAATTGTCAGGTCTGGGAACCAGACTAGGGTTACCTGTGCGGCAGTCTACTACGCATGCGCTTTACAAAGCAATCGTGGAACTGTCGCACGGATGTCGTACGCACGCGTGAACATCGCCCAAGCGATCTGCACACGAAGAGATGGTTGCATAGTAAGCGTAATTTTCCCAAGCTCAATGATGCCGAACTGGAAAAAAATTGTTACAGTAAAGATCCCTTCCTGTAAAAAAGAAAGTTGTCCATAAACAACTGTAGTTACTGTATTGCAAACGAGCTGAAGTTGAGCAAAACTATTCCCTTAGTGAGCTGGACAATTTTCTCCGAAGATTTTTTTTTAAAGCTATAGTCCATCATTTGCTGCCATCCGAAAAGTAACTGGCGTATTATTGTTGAAAAACAAACTTGGTTGAAAGATAGTAAGTGGACTCAACTCCCTGTGAAATTATTCTTTCTGGCAAGCTGTCATTTTGAAAAAATCAACGAAAGAAGGCCTTTCCAACGGTGCGTCTTAAGACGCACCGTAGGAAAATTTAAATTAGTAGTTCGTTTTGTAGTTAGTAGTTCGCACAAGCATTGGCACGACGCACAGGCGCGCGCGGTTGCTATAATTTGTCGGATCAGTGCGCGACATCGCGTATAGCTGCAATTCAAAACAATTCAAAACATGATTCGGCAACTTTTGATTTGAAATTGAAATCCTAGAATGCTGTGTTTCTCGGAATAAACAGCTGAATCTGAGCTGAAAGTTCATCAGGTTAGATGTTCAGTATCCTTCATTAGATTTTGAACCTTTTTGTTGCTTCAAACGAACAAAATGCACAAATTACAAATGATGGACTATATCTTTAATAGGTGCATACTGCAATGAAAAAACAATCGGCAACTGAATATGTATGAGGTATAGTAAAACAAATATAACATGGTTTATTTCGGGTGGACTGTCAATATAAGCTGCCCTTGGTATTGGAAGTTGACAAACTAGTTTGTCAACTTCCAATACCTCGGGGAGCGAATATCAACTGTCCACCCTCAAAACATGTAACTTAACTGCGTCTTCAACGCCATCAGGTACGTGCAGTGGCGTAGCCACCGGGGGCGTGGGGGGAGACCGCCCCCCCCCCCATGAAACCTTGTCGCCTCCCCAGTCGCCCCCCACTGAGATTTTGAGTTTCTAAAGAAAATATCATTGATCTAAATCTAAATAGTCGCGAATGATCCACATGATGACCACTGAGAAACGACCCTTCAACCGGCGACCGCGGACCAGTAAGCTGACAACCGGCGTGACAAAGCGCATAATGATAATCTCAAATGCGTACTAACACCCACTGCACTGCTCGCTCGCACCACAGAACACGTATTATAGACAGGTGGTCCGTGGGTCACACAGTTTCAGTCAGCGATATCACGCGAATCGGCCACGCACAAACTTTTGCCTCCATTCATATATAAGCTAAATAATAATAATAGACCAATTAAAATTCCTTGAAATCAGTGGCGTAGCCACGGGGGGCGTGGGGAAGGGGGGGCGACAGCCCCCCCAGTTTGCCCCCCCCTTCCCCACTGAGAGTTTGGGTTTCTAAAAAATTATCATTGATCTACATGACGCCATGGGCGTCAATCCTGGGGGGACAGGGGGACTGGTCCCTCCCCCCCCCCCCCCCCCCCCACTTTTTGAAGGGTGGGGGACACAATATCAAATGTCCCCCCCCCCCCCAGATTTTTGTACTACAATGTATCTTTTTCCAAGAAAATATTGGTTAAAGTGGTCAGAAATTGCCTCAGATAGCACCACAGAGCATTTAGAATCCAACATTTTTCGGGGCCCTTAAGCGGGCCCCGAACCCCACGCCTATAGCTCAGAATTCTGGTAGCTCGGATTCAATGACTCCAACCTCGAAAACAATGTTCAAAAAAATTTCTTATGCCTTTAGCTGAGAAAACCTCGAAAATTATGTTACAATTATTATCCTTTGTGCAAAGATAATTATTGGTTAAAGTGGTAAGAAATTGCCTCAGATCACACCACAGAGCATCGAGAATCCAATTTTTTCGGGGCCCTTAAGCGGGCCCCGAACCCCACGCCTATAGCTCAGAATACCGATAGCTGATTCAATGACTCCAACCTCGAAAACGATGTTCAAATAATTATCTTTTGCTAAGAAAATATTAGTTAAAGCATGGAGGAAAGTGGTAAGAAATTGCTTCAGATCACACCACAGAACATCTAGAATCCAATTTGTTCGGGGCCCTTAAGCGGGCCCCGAACCCCCACGCCGTAAGGGCTTCGCGCTCGCATCAGTTCTGATCAAGGTATGCCCCCCCCCCCCCCCACTTTTGAGAAGTAATTGACGCCCCTACATGACGCCCCCCATAAAATGTTCCAGCCCCCCCCCCCCCCCCCCCAGCTACGCCACTGGGTACGTGCACGCAGTGTGCAAATGTTCTAAAAAACGCGCGCATGTTGCGCGAAATTTCTTCAAAATACGGCGCAGTCGGTGAAAATTTGACGCCCAAAATGTTGATGCACGTGACAATCTGTAGCAAGTGACGTCATTTTAGAGAGGCATATGGTGAAACCCAAAAGATGATCATTGAAAACAGTTAAGAGAAACGTTTGATCATTGGTTTGTTGCTGACACAACAACGAATCACCAAAGAAAAGAAAAATGATGACAGCAAAATATCCACAATTCTGGAAACTTTAGGTGCTGAATTAAATACCTTTAACACTGAGGTTTCTGCCATGAAGATGGCAAAAAGAAAAACATTGAAAATAAAGTTAAGCAGGACACAAAAGAGCATTTTCAAGGATTCCAGTAAAAAAAATACATTGCAAGGGCACTTCAAGTATGTCGAGAATTTAGTTATTTGGAATGAAAAAGTGTATTATGTCTGATTTCAGAGGCTGGAGCCAGTAACATTATTTCTATCGCTTATTTATAATCTGTATATACGTCAGGATATGCCTGACGCTCTAAACCTACTTGAGGACTCCTTTAAAGATGGCTCCAATAGCATTCAGCGGTGACTTTAGTAGGTCTTGAATGGATTCCCCAACAAAAACGATAGACTTCCAGATCTGTTCTGCTGCCCACGGCAAGGTGACAGTGATTGCATCGCTGACGGCCTACAAAAAAATGAAACAAATCAAGGTTCATCAGAACTACTGCAAAAGACAGTATCATTATCTGGCCATTTAACAATAGAGCAAATGACAGTGTACATGTAACTTTTCTTCCCTGTATGCAGCTCCATGGATCTGATATGTGGTATTTATTTCATGGATAAGGAGGTGTGGATAAGAAAGACAAAGTCACAGGGGCCAACAAGTTGAATTGCATAACTAGGATGCAAATATATCAAGCAGCCTACCCGGAGCACACTTCTTCCGTAATCAAACCATACAATTGAATCCTTTTGTTCTTTGTTGGTAATCTATACTTCCCCACATAATTGTCTAACATCATTCACTACACTTGACTGCAAACGGAAAATTCTGCCACCTGGTAAAACTCCATGACATCTGTTTTGATATCGCTGAAGAGCTGAGTAGCCTTGTTGACGACACTGATCACACCTCTGAAGGAAGCTGGCATCTGATCTGGGTCAATCTGAGACAATCTGGACATCACCTTGTTGGCCACCGATCTCAGATTCTATATTTGGCACATACGCAATCAGAAAGTAACGAAATAATCCTCGTAATACCATAAAGAGCAGCTGCTATAGGTGACGTTACACTAGGTCATTAGTTCAAATCAACTTAATAAATGAAATATACCTGTATATGCCGAGAGAGAGACAGAGAGAGAGAGGCAACACAGTGTCAAGGTCAAGATATACGTACTGTTATCGTAGCGGGGATATTCTCTAGTGAATGAACAAAGTCGTCAAATAGCTGAACAATGCTGATCTCGCTGTTGAAGAGTTTAACAACAACGTCCACTGCCCTCCTGATGTTCCCAACTACTCGCCCGATGATGAGATCATACAGTTTTACCAAGTCACTAATGCAATCCACACCGAATTCCTGATTGTGAGCAAACATAATCGCAATTTCGATCAGGACTTTTACCATTACATTGATCACAATCACGTATCTAGCTTCATTAGTAATTTCATCGCGGACTGCCAACATACATTAATGAAGAAAGAAGGTAAGCACACAAGGAAGAACCAAACTTCACCTGTAGTATGTTGAGGTTATAATCAACGTAACCGTTGAAGCAGAAACGAG
The DNA here is from genome assembly GCF_015706575.1 of Patiria miniata. Classification (NCBI taxonomy): domain Eukaryota; kingdom Metazoa; phylum Echinodermata; class Asteroidea; order Valvatida; family Asterinidae; genus Patiria; species Patiria miniata. Next base: position 9,685,730 of record NW_024037055.1, read on the forward strand.
CCCGGACGATATCCATTGAAAAACCCACAAGTCCAACGAATACTTTTGCATAAGCCTCGTCCAAAGCATCTACACCCAGATGACCACTCAGGGGAGCTGTGAGAAATTTTGTTTGATGAAACGAATAGGTCTTAATTCATTTGATTTGTACCGAAACGTATCTGTTATGTAAGATTTTGGAAAGAATGTTGCACCCCGACGCCACTGTTGTTGTCATATGTTATCTCAATGAAGGTCAGTCATTGCAGAAATATTGGAAAGACATCAATCTGGGAATGAGAAACACTTCAAAATTTGTAAATAGTGCACCCGATTTTCCCAATACTTTGAACACAACCAAAGAAGTGGCGTCTGTTAAAGTCATTCTTTACAAGATATGTTCTCAATTTACTGCCAGTGTAGTTCTGCTAAGTGCACGATGATTGGCAAATCTTATATCGAACACAGTAAGTGATGAGAGGTCACGCAAACAATTTCTCGCACCAATTATGCCCATCCAATTTATATTATAGCGGACTTAAAAAGAAGTCAGGCACATGGAATGCATTCTCAAAAACATACCAATTTCCACTTTGAGTTCATTCTTGATTGTCAAACCAAACTCTGCTCCGATCTCTGGGATGCCAATGGGCTGCTTCCAGTAAATGGACGGACTGGGCAACGTAAAAGAGAATCCTTCCCAGAATCCCCGTCTCAAGCGACGCCTGGAGGGCACGCTTATTGTGGTGGAAGCTACATCTTGGGAGGAATTGGCTGCAAAATATCTGGTACAGAAATATTATGGGTAATCATGTGAACTTTTAGAAATAAAACGAGTCAATTAGAAGATATCGTTATACTACAGTAAAGTAGTCATAAAGTTTTGGGGAATTGTAAGGGAGGAAGAGAATGTGTCCTTTCCTCAAGGTCATGTCTGCGATCATATATGCGCTCCCACTGCGTCCTTGAAAAATGGCTGGGGCGCAACAACAACTATTTCATCGCAGCAAAAACTACATAGGTCGCCTGATGGGCGCCGGAGGGTCTTTATGGTCCCCAATGGGCGCCAAAGTTTTTGTACATGCTCAAACCAATAGCAACACCTCTGCGCTCTGGCCGGGGCACAGCAATTGCGCAACTCGGGCGCTGCGCGAGCGTGAATCGTGCGACATTGAAGTAGCATTGAGGCAGCCTAGGCGCAAGGCAGTCGATGTAGTCTCCATGAGAAAGTAACTCGACTGCGATGAAGTTGTCGAATAAATTTGAAACTTGACTGCGGATTGACCGTTTTGTCGTGGTATTTATACAGCGCAAGTGACAAGCTACTAGGACGTATCAACAGCGAGCAGAGCGTAGTGTGAGCGCAGTGACAGCGCAGCGGCAGCGATTAGATCGAGTAATTGGGTTTGACAGGGCGGCACATAGAGAGCGAGTTGAGCGCATCGACGTAAGCGCGGGATGAGCGCAGTATGAGCGTAGCCTGAGCTATTTTCTGGCCATTTGAGACAGAAAATTGTCATTTTATTGCGTCCTTGCTGTGATTGTTAAATTTATTAATTATTTTTTGGTCGCCGTATGGTCTAGTCTCCTTTGAGAGCGCATATGTGATAGGCCCTTTAGGTTCGTATTACCGGGATGCTTTGGAAATTTATATTTACAGTAATTATATAACAGTATATTAATTAGAAAATCAACAGTTGAATGGAGAAATTTGCATGGGCGACACCTTTTTCCCAGTCAGGATCCCGAGAAAACCCTAAGTAATTTGAATGGGAAACAAGTCATGCTTTCAAACCACGGTACTGGCTTTACAGTAATCAATGAGACAGAATGCTAAATTTTTATCCTGTATCACGTTTCCTACTCACTCTTCCGGGGACACAAACTTGGAGACATTTTGGTGACCTCCCATTGGATGATTCTTGTAGAATAGTGAAGCCTCGTATCTGACATGCTCGTCCTCATCTTCATCCAGGGCTGACTTGAGAAGAATCCCAGCTGCCTACATGCGACGAACAAAATAAAGCTTGTCATTTATAGGCATATGCGACTGGAAGGGGCAAAAACCATGTTCTTACTTTAATCAAAACTACCTTTAACTGTTCGTGTTTACTGTTTAGTTGAAAACTTTTTACTTTTTTGGCATTTTTTCTTGCAAGATCTTTACTAAAAGCATTGGAACAGTTTTCGTTCTGGAAAAAATATTTACTTAATTAACAACTTTGAAAGTAATTGCATCGATTTAGAGACCGGTGACCAGTCTACCCACAGAGCGGATTGTGTACAGGCAAAAACAACCTTAAGTAAAGATTTTATGATGAGGGTTACGACGCCCCAAAAATAGGAGAACGAGGACGAATTTTCTGAAAAGTGCAGACAGCATTATGTTAGTAATTATCTGATAAGTTACGCCCAGTCTGTAACTTGGGAATAATAGTTATTACAATTTACCAATATTTTCTGAGAAATAAATAAGCTTTGAGGTACCAAGTTGTGATGGTAGTCTCTCATGGAGTGCAAGCCAGCCCTTTTCAGCAGTGGATGAGTAGCGCTGTTGTTGGTATAGCTCTGGATGTGAGGGAAGGAGCGATGGAGCCCAGCATTGCCCAGGGATTCAATCAAAGCCACCGTGTCGTGGTGAAAATCATCTCTTTCATCCTCGGTCAGAGATGTCAAGGTCTTTTCATAGGACCAGGGATCTGAACATTGCCAAAAATAAACAACTTTTTAATGACTAAGATATAAGCCACTTTAAATCAATGAGAACGTTTACTTGACCTGTCTAAAACTGTTGGCTAACCCTCAGTTATTCCTGAGTGGAAAAAGATGATTGCTTCTGATCATGAATATCAGTCATGAGTCATGTGTAATGTAATATATAGCAGAATACTAGAAATAGCCATAACTTAAATGGTAAAAATGTTGACAGCAACATTGGCAACTTAGTGAAGTGGCCTTCTCCTTTCAACTCTATTTAAAAAAGATGTTTCTCCCTTACCATGTACGCCGAGTTTGTTCTCAATCTTGATGACAAGGGACTCTGCTTGAGCTCTGTATCCAGCCTTCCATCGGTGACCAGCGAGGGCACCGAGTACCAGCACAGCAACCCGCTGTATCTCTGGGTCCTTTAAAGATTCTGTTACAAAGCAATTTTCACTCTAATGTTTATTCAAAGAGTACCAAGGGACCTCAAAATTCTAGGAAATTTAATAATCAACTACCGGCCTATTGTACAAATGCTCTTTGGTTTATGTGAATTCCAAAGCTTTACAGTTTTCTCTTCATGAAGCATTGCAGGCACCACTTTTTTCCGATGGTGAGGACTTTTCTGATATAAGATCTCAAAATGGCAAAAAAAAATCAATAGTAGGCCCTGCCATACACTCTCACAGTTTAGAGCGATTTAATTCTGACATTTTGCAAAAATACAAAATGGCTTGGAAAATCGGTCACCTTTTTAAAGAAAAATCATAAAACTCACCGTGGAATTTTCGTGATTGGAAGACGATATCTTCTACAGTCTCAAGGTAATGCTGGGGGGAAATGAAATCGGTGAAAAACTGCATGGTTTATAATTTCGTACGTCACAATTATACAGTTGGTTCAAGGGAACAAGTTGAAATCTTATGTACTACCTGTGAAATGGTATGTATGAAGCCAGCAGAGGCAATGAGTAGTCTCTCTACCAGCTCCTTGTTTGGTTTCGGCGACAAGAGGATGGCATCGGTGAGGAGTGACTGAGAAGTATCAGTGTGCATCGCGGCAACCGCATCCAACATGTTCAGCCTGTCCTGCTTGTCACGAACCCGTCTGGGAATAAACGATTTCAACGTGTGCACACCGTATGAGGCTATTTGTGCATGTAACATTATTCGGGTGACAGTTTAGCTTTTCGAAAGAGCAGGCACGCCTAGGCCTATAAAACAGTTTTTGTCGATTGTTCGAACCCGTGAATGATTGCATCTAAAGCAATATGTTTAAATAAGCACACGCGAAGTATCTTCTTGTTTTTTTGTATGGTTGAAGTTCATGGGATTTGAATACAAAAGTCCCACTGCCAAGTGATAAACATACTGCATACCTGGACAACGGTGGCTTGTACATTGGAACCACTATCTCTGCCAGTTTCCGACCATCAGGCACGAAGTGCAAGGTGTGAACTAGATCCTGGAAACAGTGGCTTTGTTCATTGGATTCTGTGTGTTTAAAATTAATCGGTGCAAATGTTATGCTAGCTCAGAGCGGTTTTTATCATTAAACCTCCTCATTTTGTATTCTAATGGGGATCCGCTTTTATTCCCCGGTCTTCTCCCCTAATTAACAAGAGGACATTGCCTCCACTTTGACCTATAATTAAAAGATTTTTTTTTAAAGATTTTGGACAAACTCTGAACACACAGAATTCTAAATTCTAAATCACTGACAGAGATCCCAAAACAAATCGTTCCCATGTGACATATCAACCTGTTCAATATCACGCGACAATACATCTTTAGTATATTGTGAGACCTTCTTTCTCTCATCATGTTACCTGTTTTGTGCCAATATATTGTTATTTTAATGTCCTGCAGTAAATATTTTCATGTTACAAATATTTAAAATTTATGACAATATTTGCCGTAAAGTTGAACTATAGTTGACAACTGAATGGACTATAACGATCTCTTCACCTTTCCGTGGAGCTTTCCTCATGCACGTCAGGTTGCCTGAAATCTGTTCCTTCAAGTACGTCACATCGAAGTTCACATGTCTAGGCTGAGGCTATAAGAACCGTATTCGATACGTGGATTGTGAACAGTAAAAGTAGTGATATAATACTGGTTCCGGATGTTTCGGCTTCAATATTCAGGTAATAACACCTTCACAGCACGTGTTTGTCACAAGCACATTCAAACATTTCATTTATTCTTTCCCCAGTGGAGCTCAATATCCAAAGCAGTAACATTGTTTTCAATGCTGCGAAGGAGGTGCTGTTAGTATCACTTTATTTAGATGCACAATAAGCACTCCATTTCGTTCTGCATCCGTGGTACACATCCACACATCCACACATTCTCCATGTGGGAATGTAAATTTTGACTTAATAATGGTAATTACATCATAAAGGGATAAAACACATACGTTCAACTCCGAAGAGGGATTTTTATACATGTATTGTACATTCTGAATGTACTACATAATAACCTTATTCTTTCTCTGTTAATTGTACTTTGCTTAATAGAAAAATCGTACGAGATGACAAATTTAGAGAAATGTCAGACTTTGGCACGTACATTTCTAGATGTACGCATATCGCAAAGCTACACCTGACCTCGGAATATGTTTATTTTCTTAGTATACCTGTTTTAGGTGTATTGAGTCTGTAACTATATCCTCATCAGCAGGTGGCCCAGTGGGTGATGCATAGTATGCCTCCCGTACAAAGGTCAGCTGCCCTTCAGAGATTGTCTGCATCTCAGGAAACTCTAACAAATAATAATAACAATAAACCAGTGAAAACCCTTTGTTTTGATTTGTTGGAATTAAAGCCTCAACATTCAACATTTTAACAAGTTAAATGGGAGAACCACAAATCTTTTTTTTCTAAATGGCGAAATTAAAGGGAAATAAAATGGAGCGGTATATGATTCCTTGGAGTTCTCTCTTGACATATATTTTCCGTTAATGTTTAAATTTCCGCGTCTGAAGTTGGTTTTCTTAAAAATTGCAGTTTTCAATGTTAAGGTTCACGAATACTAACTTTAAAATTAAGTATGTAGCATTAATATGCCAGGTTTCGTCGTACAATGTTGAATTGGGATTGATCTATCTCACCAACTAAACCAACTTGTACATGATGCTTAACCGAAAATAAGGAAAATCTAGATGAACATTTACCAACATCATCTTTTGTTTGTTCACGTCCTCCATGCTGGTGGTGAAATCTGGAATGAGACATAATGAATGCCATTAAGTCTTTGACGATACAGAATTGTTATCCGCTCGATATTCATCAATGGACTTCACCCGTTTGTGCACATTTATTTTATTGTAAAAGTCTGATTAGTGACCTGTTAAAAATTATTCGGTCATGTTTAATACACTCCAGAAAAAAAAAAACACCAAAGATCCGATTTAACCGGACGTAATATTGATGTTAACTAATCAGATTCACGAAACTGGTCACATGGTTGTCATCATGTGCCTAGTCATCATGTGTCTGATCACCATGTGACAATTTTTTTACGGAATCGGGCATGTGTGCGGCTAACGCTGTTGATAACCGCAACGGCAAAAAAAAAGGACCGGTGATCTGTAAAATCGTAAAATTGGAAGGTGTGCGCCGCAAGCGCCACCCACTGCACTTTATACACTTTTTCCTGATAATATCAGCAAAAATGTATATTATACTCTAGCTGCTTTGCACTAAAGTGGCAGCATTGATCAGTATACTCCCGAGTGAGCTGAAATTGTCTTTGTTTTATTCGACCCTAGAGCAGGGTGATAATTTAGCCTTTAAGCACCAGTACTGATGGATACGTACTCACATTTAAAAAAAAATATTATCTTAGCTGGCAGTCAGCCAACATTCATAGCGAATGTAAGAAAACAAAACGGCGAAAGGATGCTTAATTTAGTTTAGGGGACCATGTGACGCCCGGGCCTTGAAATGCCCAAAACACCCCGATTATGATGGGGGTAATAAAAATGCATTAAAAAACCAAAACCAAAACCAAAAAAAAAACAGAACAGAAGTAAACCAACAGTCACTTCGGTGTTTCGTAGCCGAACTCTTTGCTCATATGGAGATATCGGATGGCATGTTAGTGCACACTGTTTTAATCAGCTGTCGATTTGTTTCATTTATTGAATAACAGGAATAACAGGACACACAATGAGAGAATACGCAACATTGGAATATGCTATACAGTCGAATCACATATTTGAACATTTCTAATTTTCTAATTTCTAATTTTGTTTTAATAATATCAATGGGGGCTTCATTTGGTGTATGGTATTTAATTATTCGCTTGACTGTCAGCAATAATGCATATAATTTGACGAAAACGCTGCATTCCCAAAATGGTGATAATTAATCTTCGTGTGTCACATTGTTAGACGTATTCTCAAAAGTAATTTTCCATTTTGTGAATTGTACTTGTTGACAATTAGTCATGGCTTTATATTTGAATGCGAACAGTTGAAGAACATACTTTATTCACGATCAAAGGGCTCCGGTGCACACTTTAAAAAGGAAGAATGTTATCATATTTGTATGAAACCACTCATATGGTCGAAATTATCGGTGCAGACTGCCTTTCGATCGACAGTGTAAATAAATTCAAACACTGAAAATAGGTCAGGATCTCGTGTAAATGATAAATACAGTGTAGCCTATACGAGTATGAGTGTTGACCGATACCAATGTCGGCAAACCATAAAATGTTTACGCAAATTACGAGGTTTTCAGCTCCGGCTCCACAATTGTTTTGAAACAATTATCTACAAGGAAACTGACCGAGTTTTCGAGCATTTCTGTAGCAAAGTTAACACTATTATGATACTTATTGCTGTTTGTCCCGCGATCTGTCCCCAAGTTTTGATTTCTTAAGGACTAAAAAGCCTCTGTCTAACTCATCCCATTATACTCAATTCCAATCAAGATGTACCCAAGTTATAGTCTTATAGACCTACACGGCAAAAGTCTATGATAAGCGAGCAGATTCGGCAATTAAGTATGCAAAACAAAACTGCGTCTTGGCCTCGAGATTTTGATCAGCGAGCGCCTTGTGTTGGGTTTTCCGTGGTATGGTTGCATTACAAAAACTTGTTGACCAATCAAAAGCTTAATCCACATGTCTCGTCAAAATGAAGTCAACATTTCTAAAGTCGACTCCAATTGCCTGGCGGGCAGGGTCGCACACAATTTGCATTGATCAGATATGCCAGACGTTGTAGAGGGCTCCGATATAGACAACGGGTTAAATAGTCACAATTATTTATAATTGGGTACCCAGAAACTTCGAAATTGATAACAATATAATTCAGAGCGGTACTTATGTTAAAATGAATACAATCCTTTAGGAAAAAACAACTATTATTTAATATTACAGCCAGGTGTTTGTTCGCCTAAGATTCTGCTTCTTTGAAAATATTGGATGGTATGTTGGTGTGCTCTGTTTCAATCAGCGATCTTTACTGTTTGATGTATATGTATCTGACCGTCTCTCCTGAAGACGGTCTGAGCATACTGACCGCAACGTCGAGTTTATACCTCTGGTTCTCTTCAGAACCATTCTCTTAGTTGAGAAATTATTCGCACATGGTGCTTCCGCAAACCTTTCGTTATTTATATGTTTTTGTACTGGGAATAAAAGGGCACAAAATGAGAAACGATTTCTCTCTTTTTTCTCGCTTACTTTTTATTTGTATTCATGTTTTGAGCGATAATTAATGTTGCAGTAGATTTCCAACATAGCTTTGTTGTGCTCAAAATGTTTTCTGTTTCCGCACTCAACCGCTATTTTCTCTTTTGTTGTTGCATGTACACTACTAAAGGCCCGTTTTAACTTAAATTAAAACAGCACTGTAGTTACTCCAAATACCATGCGCATTCATAAAATGTTAGCCCCAACTTTCAATTGAAATGAGCTAGGCAGGGCGTTTAAAAGAGCGCCGAGCCATTCCCATTGGGAACGACGATAGGGCAACAACCCTGTCGCCCTAAAAGATGGTGCCGTGCCTTGCCCACGCTTTGCCCGGGATGACAGTTTTGCCGATTTTTAGGCTACATCTGACATATCTATTTGAAAAAAAACGAACATTTTAGCAGATTGCTAGCAGAATCATGTAAAATCGGTGATCTAGTAAAACAAAAATATAAAAATATGGGTCGAAAACAAGCTCCAATCAATTCAAACAAACCCTTGAAGAGCGCTAATATGATAGGTAGGCCAGTGCAGTCTAATCGTTGATGTTCCTGGACGACTACACAGAAGAGTACTATAGAACACGTTAGTCAGGCTCGACGCCATTTTTTTATGATTTGTTTCATAGGAAAACACCTGCATGTGAGGATATGTGTTTATGATAAGTTTCGCGTTATTCTGTGTGGTTCAACAGATTTGTGTAAAATCTAGCAGAATTTTGAAATGCATCTGGCAGAATTTTGCGATTTTCGTCAGGTCACCCTGGCCGTGCCATCGCCGTGCCAAATTAGAAAAAGTCAAAATATTTGAGTTCGGCACGGCAGTAGCACGGCGTCCAGAAGTACCCAAAAGGTAAACAAAAACATGCAGGTGATCTGATAATGACTAATCACCATTGGGCCGGTTGAAGCACCTCGTAATAATAGGGCACGTGTACAAAGTACCAATCTATTTTGGGTCCTGATTAAAACCAACTCTCTTCTATGGGATGTTGTCAGAGCTGACAAGATAAATGGGTTATGCAGTAAACCAGTTACAGTTGGTTTACCCTGATGAATAAAGACACATATACGTGATTAGAGACATTTTTTTCAGTCGATCCAACACTTGTGGTGTAGTGGTGCTGAATCATCTGGAATATATTTTCAGAAAATCATATTTATAAAAAGGAGAAACGTGAACTCCTACCCTGGTGCCGATTCTCTTGGGGCATCAAAGTGATCCAGTATCTTGACCATTAACGGGAGCTTCATGGCAGGATGATAGTGGATTTCCTATGATGAACAATAGGTAATCTAGGTAATTACACTTATAGAAGGCTCCCTCTGGGCTCATTTAATATCAATCAGTACACTCTAAAAAGCCCCGGGTTAAATGAACTCGGAATCCGGGTTATATCATGCCTGATACTTTCGGGGTAAAATCTGACACTTTCTGGGTCGAAATGACACTTTTTCTGACCCACTTTCCTGGTCATTCTGACCAGAAACTTTGGCAAAAGAGTAAATGTGACCCCAAAAAGTGTCAGGTTTGACACAGGCACGGTTGAAACCAATTATTCAAATCTGTCCCGGAACTTTATATGTAATGCATTGTACTGTATATGATTCACGTATCGTCCAATAAGCCAGCCAAGCTAAAAAGTTACTTGTATTGAATTTCCGACAAAGACCCTTCATGCTACCTACTTATTCTTTAACTTTATATTTCAATTTAGGTGTTGAAGACGTAATGGGTTGTTTACAACAAATCGACACAATATACAAATGTTTACTCTTCCAAGAGGGATTTCGTTTTATTCCCTGTTTACATTATACACATCAGTCTTGAGAGATTATTCGGCATAGGAGTGTCGGGACGCTCAGCGCTTTTTAAGAAAACAAAAACAACAAAACACATAAGTATAGCCGTACCTTTTGGTGTTTGGTTTTCCCGTACGGTATTGGGTGAGTACGTCTAGTCTTGGTAAAGACAATAATGCCATCATTGCCCGGTGCCATCTGAGCCGTGTAGGACGACTCGTGGTGACCCTCGTGACCCGTCTCATTGCAGTCGTAGCTCCAGCCACTTTCCTTTATCTGTTTGAATGGACGATGTAAGCAAATCGCTTTATCAACATCCATTTTGAAGAAAAAACCTTTAGTCGGGTTATCAGACCAGCATATTTTGTGGCATAATAGTTCCTGAATATAAAAACGTGTTCTTTCATTTTACACATTTCAAATCGGAACTGTTTCTGGTTTGAACAGCCCTCCCCCCCCCCCCCCGATAGAAGGTTCACAGCTCCAGCCCCCCCCCCCCTCCCCACCCCACCCCCTTTGATTTTACGGAGGCTGGGTGTCCGCTGGAAAAAAAACACCAGTGTACCTTTATGCATTGATGTCGAGTGCCCTTTTCTCGTCACGGCAGCGGGCAAACAAAACCCTGGTTACGCGCCTGCGCGGTGGGCCTGGGTATCCCCCCCCCCTATCCCCCAGTGTTCTGGATATAACTTTGAGACATACGCGTTAATTAGACATTTTGCATCTGATTTCCTAACTATTTCACTCTCAGTCCTTTCTTGCAAGATAATACCTAAAATCCTAAAAATTAAAAGTTAAGAAAAGCTCCAACATTCATGCTACCGAATGTTCCGGGTCAGCGTACCTTGTCTTGTGGAGGATGTTGCAAGTTACTGGCTAGCAGACTGACCAGACCTTTCTTGGCCCCTATTACGTGATCGTCTTCATCACGTGGGTAGTATACTTGACCAATCGCTCCGTTTTCACTGATATCAAAGGAAAACCTATGCACCAAAAGAAACACAAATAAAACACAAATAAGACAATTTTTACTAGTTCACCTTATTTTACTGGATGCATTATTAGTATTACCAAGGCAAAGCGACCTTTGACATTGATTAAGTTGATAAAAAGTCAGATTCAAAGCGTTATTTTTTAAATTCTCTCTACTTTGAGTGTAAAGTCATTTCAGTTGCGCGTTGCGCGTTCTCAATGGTGATCTTATTCTCATGTGGACTCTGGTAATGCGTGTAGGTAGTTTTCGATTCTGTGTATCGTATACTTTTCCGATTAGTCCTTATTTTATTTGCATAATTAAACTTGAATGTAAACATTTTTGAAGCACCTTGTTTATTCACGGTGCACACTTCAAAAAGGAACAATGTTATCTTATTTGTATGAAACCACTCAATAGGTCGAAATTTTCCGTTTAGACTTCCTTCTGATTGACGAAGTAAATGCACTCAAACAGTAAAAACAGGTCAAAGTCTCGTCTAAATGATACAGTCCAGGGTATACGAGTATAAGTGTTGACAAATATCCATGTCGGCAAAACCATCAAAACGTTCACGCGAATTACGAGGCGTACAGTTTCGGCTTCGCAATTGTTTAGAAACAATTAGGTACAAGGAAACTGACCACGTTTTCGAGCATTTCTGTAGCAAATTTAACACTATTATGATACTTATTGCTGTCTGGAGATTGTCCGTGTCATATATCCCGATAAGAACAGAAAAGTTAACACCGCTTTTTAGACGGCCTTCAAACTCCTCAATATTGTTGGGAAAAATGCGAAACGATTACAAGCGACTGCCACGGGGATGTTTATGTTCAATATTGCATTGTTCACTGACACAAGACTGACACAAGAACGAACCAAAATACGGTTTGACACCTTAGCAAACTGTTTACATGAAAAACGTGATATGAAAATGTGTGGTTAATGCATTTCTTGAGCCTGGTTTTTACAGAATATTGGATTGAAAGTACCCTTTTCGTAAAATTACACGTGTATGAAGTAGTTAAATTTGATGGGTAGCTGAGCAAAGGGGAGGACCCTGGCTTCAAGGGCAGATTCCGTATGCTTTCAGATGGCGAACCTAATCTGGAACTTTAAAAATGTGCAGTTTTCCGATTGAAAGGAAACAATGTGATTTCTTGGTAGACAAAGCGTGGGCATTTCACATAATTAACACAAATTTGCAGCGAAAAAAAAGGATTTTTTTAAATATTTTTTCACACCATTAAGTGCAGCTTAAAACGAATTAAAACTGTTGGGATCGGAAAAATAATATGTTTTGTGATATATAAATTTTTACTATACAGGGTGTTTCAATAAAAAGGAAACCCAAATTTTAAGAACCAGTATGGACAGACTAAATGTTTACTGGCTATAAAACTGGTATCATCTGAAAGCGTAATCTCTATGCTTTTCAATGATACCTTGTTTACATTTCCAGGGTCATGCATCACTGAGCGCCACGTCGTGAGATTTTGATGCAAAATTGCAGTTGGTTCACTTTCATGTCAAACACAATAGGCATGGGTGTGCATGATAATAAGTACTCAAAAAGAAGACAAGAGTGCATAAAAAGAAACCAAAAAACAAGTCGGGTTGGTTTTAAATTTGGATGTTATTGTTTGTCATGAATTTCTCGTTTTGACCAAGCTACGTTCAAAACAATGTGCCATTTTCCCGAGGATTAACATTCAAGCCATTTCACAGACATTTCCGTAACAATAGGCACACCGCGCACAGTGTTTGTTTGTTTTTGTGAAAGTGAACCAACTGCATTTTTGCATCCAGTTGTCAAGACAATGTTGCTCAGTGATGCATGACTCAGAAAACCTAAACACGGTATAATTGAAAAGCATGGAGATTGCGCTTTTAAATAATACCAGTTTTATAGCCAGTAAACATATTTTCTGTCCATACTCATTCTTTGAAGTTGGATTTCCTTTTTTGAAACACCCTGTAAATTACAGAGCGGCCTATGACGGGACTTACTTTACAATAATAGCAGGATATTCTCAAAAGCAAATGATATAAAGAACTGAATAGTAGCAGGTACACAAGAATTGTTGGGGGAAAAAATGACGAAGGGTGAATGTGTCAGAGAAAAGTGAAATGGCTGGAAAGATAATGAGAAAGGAGGGACAACAGCGCAGGGAACGAGAAAGGTAATAAATGAGGTTGGACAGCATGAAAGGCATAAACAGCCTTGTTCCAGTTGTTCTTTCTCGGATAACTCTTTTGAAGTACAACTACTACAGTCCTTTGTTTCCAAAGTGGTAAAATTTCCTTTTAAAGATCACCCCCCCCCCCAAATGTATTAATAATAACTCACCACTCGCTAAAATCTCGCTCCTCGCTCAATAGCACTGAAAAGTATTAAATAAGGTAGCTTTTAAAAGACCATCAACTATTGCCCGCTAAACGTCACCATTGCCTTCTATTGCGTCATATAATACCATTTGAAAATTACTTATAACAAGTAATGTCAGTGTTTCTCAATATATTAAAATAGTGCTCTATATATTTTTTTATTAAGCGGTATTCAATCTGTGAATAGGGCCCCATAATGTTGACACATAGGTGCATTGTAAATAAAACTTATTGTGAAGTGTTATTTGCCGTCATTCATATGAAATCGACTCATTCTATTTCACCCAGTGTTTCACCAACACTGGGTAAAATACCACTCGCCAACATGTTTTATTGTAGTGCAGCACAACAAAGTACGTGTTTGCACAAAAGATCCCCTCCTGGTTCAAACAAATACTGTTAACTTCTGGTTGCTGTTAGTTCATTTTTGCAATTTTAAATTGGAGAACAATATAGTCATTTTTAATACCTTGTTCTTCCTGGCTGGTAACAGACGCTGAGTGAACACGGAGATAAATCTCCTGCAGCTCGCTGCTCTTATTCAAACTTTTCACCAATATGAAGCCAATCTTATTGTAGCGAAAAGACAATTGAATGCAGTTCGCATCAGAATGTTATTAATCAGAGTGACATTAATCTTTGTCAACGTACGGAGCAAAAAGTGTGCTAAATGACGGTTCAGCGTGCAAATGGTCTATAAGCAACAAAGATTGTGAAAATCAGAGATTTCTGAATTCTTTTAATTTTCAAAACGTTTTTTTTTTCCAAGTAAAGGGGGCTAGATGTGGTGAATGGAATTTAATTACTCCCTTGTCATTCTCAAGCAGCATTCTCAATGGTGATCTTATTCTCATGTGGACTCTGGTAATGCGTGTAGGTAGTTTTCGATTCTGTGTATCGTTTACTTTTCCGATTAGTCCTTATTTTTTTTGCATAATTAAACTTGAATGTAAACATTTTTGAAGCACCTTGTTTATTCACGGTGAACACTTCAAAAAGGAACAATGTTATCTTATTTGTATGAAACCACTCAATAGATCGAAATTTTCCGTTCAGACTTCCTTATGATCAACGATGTAAATGCACTCAAACAGTAAAAACAGGTCAAAGTCTCGTCTATACAGTCCAGGGTATACGAGTATAAGTGTTGACCGATATCAATGTCGGCAAAACCATCAAAACGTTCACGCGAATTACGAAGCGTACAGTTTCGGCTTCGCAATTGTTTAGAAACAATTATGTACAAGGAAACTGACTGCGTTTTCGAGCATTTCTGTAGCAAAGTTAACACTATTATGATACTTATGCTGTTTGTAACGCGATCTGTCCCCAAGTTTCGATTTCTTAAGGACTAAAAAGCTCCTGTTTAATTCATCTTATGATGCTCAATTTTAATCAAGATGGCGTAAGGAGTGCCTGAATCAACAGATTTCCACTACTTTTCTTTCTGTTTTTCCTTTTGTCTGATCTTTATCGACTGCTTAGGAATTTTTACAATTTGTGGGGAATCGACTCAATGTTTATATGTTATAATGTCGAAATAAATTATTGCCAAAAAAAACCCCTTAACAATGCGAAAAAGTCTGGTTTCAATTCGTCTGGAGATTGTCCGTGTCATATATCCCGATAAGAAAAAATAGAAATACCGCTTTTTAGACGGCCTTCAAACTCTCTCAATAGTGTTGGGGAAAAAATGCAAAACGATTACAAGAGATTGCCACGGGGATGGTCATGTTCAATAGTGCATTGTCCACTGACACAAGACTGACACAAGAACGAACCAAAATACAGTTTGCCACCTTAGCGGCCTCTATACATGAAAAACCTGATATGAAAATTTGAGACTAATGCATTCCTTGAGCCTGGTTTTTACAGAATATTGGATGGAAGTACCCTTTTCGTAAAATTACACGTGTATAAAGTAGTTAAATTTGATGGGTAACTGAGCAAAGGGGAGGACCCTGGTGTCAAGGGCAGATTCCGTATGCTTTCAGATGGCCCACCTAATCTAAACCTAGTGGGGTTTTTGTGTGAAAGTGAACCAACTGCATTTTTGCATCCAGTTTTCAAGACAATGTTGCTCAGTGATGCATGAATCAGAAAACCTAAACACGATGTAATTGAAAAGCATGGAGATTACGCTTTCAGAAAATACCGGTTTCATAGCCAGTAAACATATCGTCTGTCCCTACTCATTCTTTGAAGTTGGATTTCCTTTTTTGAAACACCCTGTATATTACAGTGCGGCCTATAACGGGACTTACTTTACAATGCTAGCAGGATTTTCTCAAAAGCAAATGATATAAGGAACTGAATAGTAGCAGATACACAAGAATTGTTGGGGGAAAAAAAGACGACAAAGGGTGAATATGTCAGAGAAAAGTGAAATGGCTGGAAAGATAATGAGAAAGGAGGGACAACAGCGCAGGGAACGAGAAAGGTAATGAATGAGGTTGGACAGCATGAAAGGCATAAATAGCATTGTTCCAGTTGTTCTTTCTCGGATACCTCTTTTGAAGCACAACTACTACAGTCCTTTGTTTCCAAACCGGTAAAATATACATATAAAGATCAAACCCCTCCCCCCAAAAAATGTATTAATAATAACTCACCACTCGCTAAAATCTCGCTCCTCGCTCAATAGCACTGAAAAGCATTAAATAAGGTAGCTTTTCAAAGACCATCAACTATTGCCCGCTAAACGTCACCATTGCCTTCTATTGCGTCATATAATACCATTTGAAAATTACTTATAACAAGTATTGTCAGTGTTTCTCAATATATTAAAACAGTGCTCTATATATTTTTTGATTAAAGCGGTATTCAATTTATAAATAGGACCCCATAATGTTGACACATAAGTGAATTGTAAATACAGCTTATTGTAAAGTGTTATTTGCCGTCATTCATATGAAATCGGCTCATTCTATTTCACCCAGTGTTCACCAACACTGGGTAAAATACCACTCGCCAACATGTTTTATTGTAGTGAAGCACAACAAAGTACGTGTTTGCACAAAAGATCCCCTCCTGGTTCAAACAAATACTGTTAACTTCTGGTTGCTGTTAGTTCATTTTTGCAATTTTAAATTGGAGAACAATATAGTCATTTTTAATACCTTGTTCTTCCTGGCTGGTAACAGACGCTGAGTGAACACGGAGATAAATCTCCTGCAGCTCGCTGCTCTTATTCAAACTTTTCACCAATATGAAGCCAATCTTATTGTAGCGAAAAGACAATTGAATGCAGTTCGCATCAGAATGTTATTAATCAGAGTGACATTAATCTTTGTCAACGTACGGAGCAAAAAGTGTGCTAAATGACGGTTCAGCGTGCAAATGGTCTATAAGCAACAAAGATTGTGAAAATCAGAGATTTCTGAATTCTTTTAATTTTCAAAACGTTTTTTTTTCCAAGTAAAGGGGGCTAGATGTGGTGAATGGAATTTAATTACTCCCTTGTCATTCTCAAGCAGCATTCTCAATGGTGATCTTATTCTCATGTGGACTCTGGTAATGCGTGTAGGTAGTTTTCGATTCTGTGTATCGTTTACTTTTCCGATTAGTCCTTATTTTTTTTGCATAATTAAACTTGAATGTAAACATTTTTGAAGCACCTTGTTTATTCACGGTGCACACTTCAAAAAGGAACAATGTTATCTTCTTTGTATGAAACCACTCAGAAAATTTTCAGTTCAGACTTCCTTCTGATCGACGATGTAAATGCACTCAAACAGTAAAAACAGGTCAAAGTCTCGTCTAAATGATACAGTCCAGGGTATACGAGTATAAGTGTTGACAAATATCCATGTCGGCAAAACCATCAAAACGTTCACGCGAATTACGAGGCGTACAGTTTCGGTTTCGCAATTGTTTTGAAACAATTATGTACAAGGAAACTGACCGCGTTTTCGAGCATTTCTGTAGCAAAGTTAACACTATTATGATACTTATTGCTGTTTGTCCCGCGATCTGTCCCCAAGTTTCGATTTCTTAAGGACTAAAAAGCCTCTGTTTAATTCATCTCATGATGCTCAATTTTAATTAAGATGTACCAAGCTACTGGATTATGTACATACGCACAACTTGAACCATATTGAATAATGGAAGTATCTGGTGGAAGTACTTGCAAAGTCTAAAAACGTTTACCTTGGATTCGGCATGCAGTGTTCGAACCTTCTTCAGATCCGTGGAAGAATGGAAGGTATAGATGTACTCGGTGTCCGGTTTAAACCGGATGAAACTGGCCTGGATAGGACTTATCAAGAGGTTGCTTAAGGACAGGGCCAGAATGAGCTTCAGCATGGTGAGACTGAGCCAATGGTTGCTTCTTCGAGCCGGCGATACCATCTTGATGGATGGCCCGCTTCGTTAGCAGGGGAACCCGGTATCAAACAGACCTATCTCAAAATACCTGAACAAAATAACGATTGTTGCAAATTATTACAGAAATCAGTATGACGGCTACCCTTTAGCTACTCAGGATAAGGTTTATTACTTTTATAGGCCTGAGTCGACCATATTAAAATAATGGAAAGCTCGGTAAAATGAAGTTAATTACAAATTTATTAAAGTCTGCTCTGACGAATAATTTGAAATGTGTGAATAAAAAACCCTGATGTTTTAAGCCACATGTAAAAAAAAATAAAGTGAGGCTAGAAAACATAAATAGTCTGGCAACATCCCATTCAACATAAAACACATTCAGGGAACACAACACATTTTAACCAGAAATGGTTTCCTCAATTCAATGTTAGTGAAACCAAAAGTGTACACAACATAGGCATATTTCTTTTTTAACATTGAGAACAAAACTCGGCGTTTGTTAAGTAGGCCTACATCACGTTGTCCTAACCCATTAAAACCTTTCAATTGTTACCTTATGCCCACCCCCATTTTTATAACTCAGCTAATATCGATTTTAAGTTCGCTTGTGTTAGTATATTTTAAAAACATCAACATTTTGCTGTCGAATGTAATGCTTGTGAGAAAATGATACAACATGTGTGTTAGGCTTTGTAAAACAAAATAATATTGAATCGTTTGGCTCGTCAAGGTGGCACAGAACAGTAAAATTCATCACCCTCGTTGATACATGCATGAGCTTGGAGGGCTAGATTTTATCAATAAGTTGTATATTTTGTGTACACGTACTCGTTATTTTCGGTTTGATGACATACATTTGTAACCCGTTAAAGTGGCAACATATTTAGCTCAGGGACGATGCATTTTCACATGAATTATAAATAACATTTTAAAATATGGAAACTCAGCCACGTTCTCGGGTGTCAGCAGTACGCTCCCTCAAATACCTGCTCTCACAGGAACCCAAACTATTACCTGAGGCAATGTCTTACAGATCACACTGAGAACGAAACTCCATTTATTTGAAAAGTTACAGTTCAAAGTAATCATAATAATAATCGCAGATTCTTATAGAGCGCACATATCCTAAACAAAGCTAGATCAAGGCGCTTGACAAAAAAGTACAATCAATTAATTAATTATTGAGCTCTTAATAATTCTGTCTTCAAACGGTTCCGAAATTAATGTTGTCACCGAGTTAAACTAGCGGATTTTTTAAGGAACTTTTTCCATAGCTGGGGGCCAGAATAACCAAAGGCACCCTGGCCGATTGATTTGTTACAAATGGGTGTGGTGAGTGTTGTTGAGTCTTGTAGTTTACGGAGTCGGCTGTCGCGGTGATAGAAGGCGAGGAGATTGTTTAGGTAGACAGTTGCTGAGGAGTGAATGCATTTCCAGGCGAAGAGCATGATTTTGAACTTGATTCTCTCAGAAACTAGAATCCAATGAAGTTCGTGAAGGACAGGGGTGATGTGTTGAAATTTGCAGGTTCCAGTTATTAAGCGGGCTGCATGGTTTTGGATTCGATGTAGTCTGGCAATCTGATAAGCAGCAGCTCCATGTAGGATAGAATTGCAGTAGTCAATATTGGAGAGGATGAGAGATTGGATAGCAGTGCTACATGAGGCAGTGGTCAGGTACTTCCGTATGTATTTTATTCGGCGCAGGTGAAAGTTGCATTCTTTTTTTTTTACATACGACTGATACATGATCGCTCATGGATAGATGACAGTCGAGGATTACACCTAGATTTCTGAACTTGGAGGATGACTGAGCTACAGTTACACCACTGACGATGTTAGTTGAGCCGAATTTGCGCAATTGGTAAGGGGACGTATTTCGAGAAAACCTGTTTTGTTATCATAAAGTTTCAGCCTGTTTGCGATCATGTGACGAATGACATCGGACGTGAGTCCTTCAATCAAAGTAATTTGATACCTGATGATGTAATGATGACGGCCCAATTTGTTTCTTAAATATTCGGACCTGGTTTCAGGTTCATGCCACGTTGTACATGTATCACTAACTCATTAACAGTTTGGAAGCAAATTTGTTTTGATTTTTGAGGGCTCTGTTTTCAGTTTGATTACACCTAACTTTGAACTTGTGAACGGTATAACCGCGGAGAAAAGGTCAGGCGACTTTACGTACAGACAATTTTTTGTATCAAGGTATGGTCTATTAGATTACAAAGTATGAACAAACTCAGTCATTTTGTTAAAGAGTTATACTTTTATAAATGGTTCATGCTATGAGGTATTCTAAGGAACATATTCTGCACAACTTCCCCCTCCTAAGTGTATGAAAACTATACGACATCCCTTTCTGATTAGTTTTATTGAAAAGTGCACTTATTTAAACATTCAAAATGTCCCATGCTTTTCTGGACAACTGAGGCCTCTGTTTTTGTGATGTTATTTCAGGAAGACATTGTTCAGTTTAGGGGTTGGTGTTGAACCCAAAAGTTTGCTCATTAGCTTTGTACCATTATAATGTATAATCACATGTCAGAACAAGGTTCAAAATTGGAATGTGACAGAGAAGCGGAAGATTATTTTAAAATATCTTGAAAAAGGATTTAAGTTATCTTGAAATTGATTTCGAGATATGAACTTCGAGATAACTTGAAATAAATGTAGAGATATCACGATTTGAATGTAGAAGTATCTTCAAATAAATTTAGAGATATTGTGAAAGTATTTAGAGACATCTTGAAGATAAATTCATCTCAATATAATAACTGAAGGGCTTTTAAATTGTCAACATGTTTTAATACTAAGCTATATCTTGAAACAATCAAAAGCTACCTCCTCATCACCATGAATATATGTGCGCCATATCATTTTATTAAAGTTGTCAATCTTACTTCAAAGTAAGAAATAACAAAAGGTAAGCGTACAAGTTCTGATGACTGTGTCTCGCAACTTTCAGTTGACTTCCCTATTATTTACCTCATTATAATGCAGTATTTTAAAAAACAATTCACAGATATTAACCATGCACAAAATGTAACCAGGCAGGAATGTGGAATGTATGTACAGGCTACGATCAAGAATTACACATTGCAGTTTGCCGGCTCAGAATAGAGAACGACATGGAAGACATTCAAACGTATTCTCTCTTTTTTTCTCGAGATAATTGAATTTGAAGAAAAAAATAATCAAAATCAAATCCTGAAATGTAAATCTAAGTTGATTTATTTCAATCTAAGAAGTCAGTGCTCTCAATTTTACCAGGTATAGCCGAAGACATTGTGTACTTGAAGTCCATTGTGTACTTGAAGAATGCCAATCTGCGTATTTTAAGGCATTTTTCTCCTATCTTGGATTGAACATTCTGACATTGTTTACAATATAACAATCCAACTGGATCAATATATCTTTTGCTTTTTTACGTTTTTCTATGTATATGCCTTTTTGCGTCTATGAGTCGTCATTAAATGTAAGAACTAAGTTCCACGACAAATTGACCTATAATTCTTTACAAAAGAAATGACATCCTAATGACGTCACCTATTTAGTTGACAATTTTGTGCTCATGATCATGACCTATCAAACATGAGAATTAAAATGTTGGCATGATTTGTTTGCTATGGAAAGAAATTGTAAAAAAAAAAAACACTTAACAATTCAAAGATCCACATAAAATCATATGATGTGACAACAATTTCGACCGAAGTAAAAAAACATATTCCTGTCAATGTACAAACCAATGTTCAATCTGATCAGACTTTCAGTTCTCTAGATTTAGTTTTTTTTTTTAAATGCACTTTTAATTTCACGTCTTGTGACCAATGACGTCATCGTGACTTCACTTCTCAGTGCACACATATCAAGTTTGGATCGATTTGATCAAAGAAAGTGTTCATTTTGTAATGAATATTTTTTCAAATCAAAAATTCATAAAAACAGCCAATGACGTCATCACGACATCATTTCACATTTTTCATAGGAGATCAATTATTTACCTATACACCAAGTTTTATTGAGATTAAACATTTTCCTATATGTTTTTCCAATTAAAAACAAAATTTAAAAAAACCGCATGTTGATGACGTCACCATGACGTAACATAATCATTTGTTCTCTTTTCTTGCAAATAGCTATGACCTAACTATAATTTATTTTGAGAGAAACAAGAGGGTATCTTAAGCTGTAGAGGTTTGTGAGATGCCGTCAGATGTTGTCCCTTAAGCTTTGAGTACGTTGCTGGATTCGATCGATGGGGCGAGGGGAGCGGAATAAGCAGGAGCATTAGCTGAAATTAGTATGTTTCCATTTTTACCAAATATTTTGTACTTTCTTCTCATTATAATAACACATCATTGAAAAAAAATATATCAGGACTACAAGTAAAACACATGTAAAACGTAAACAAATATCGGTTCGATTATTGATCCATTAGAATTTTCTAACATAAAGTTAAATGGGCACTTACCGTCTGGTTGTAGAATCGTACAAAATATGAATACGTGTACCTTGAAGCTCGCCTCTTGGTAGTTTAAAAGCTTGAACACAGCCAACACGGTTTTGATTAAGTAGCCAGCGTTCGGCGGTTAGCTTTGAAACTGCGCATGCGTGTGTTCATTTCTTAAAAAAATAACTCAGCCTTTACTCCCAAAGTGTACACGGAGTATTCACGTATTGTGCAGTGAGCGGTTTTAGCCAGCTTTGTAGTGCGATTCATACAACCTCTGCCGCAGCAGGAAGTATGAGTCGTAATCACACGTAGATACTATAGTCTAGTGGGACATCCACAAGTCTTGAAATTGCATCGTCTGCATTGCGAACAGAATCCGAATCCAGAACTAGTATCCACATACAACTCCTATCAGGTAATTTTCTAAGGACGTTGAACAAATTATTTTAATACAGCACGCGTTCTAAACAGAATATGACTTCTCTTGTAAGGACTATACACGTGTTCTCGTATGGAGTTTTGACGTTTAATCATTTGTCGAGGAAATAATAGAGTTGATGAGGTCTCTTCAAGGCTGGATTCACAGCTTCAAGAAGTCATGTGGTATTGCTGTAAACATTATAAAACTGAAGAAATCATTCACGTCCACGATGTGTGTTTTTGTTTTCAGGACGCTTCCTTGACTCGGCAGCAGTAAGAAACCATGTTTTTCTTCTACTCCTGCGTAATAGTCATCGTGATTGCCAACTTACAATGTACTCAGTAAGTATCGTTGTTTCCATCTAAAAAATAAATATGTAAAATTCAGGCAGGCTCTTATTGAGACGTGCATTCGATGTAAAGTTGTTGAAAACACAACTCTGTGGGTGGGGTTTGAAAAGGCCATTATTTGACAAGATGTACTCTAAAATATCATATCGAGAAAACATTTTAATTTCGCCTGAAGACACTTCAAGACAAGTTCCCCTAAGTTTCCTATTAAATATAACCACCATATTTTAATTAAAAACCAAAATACATAAATTAATGAATTACTTAACAAAAAAATGTTTGTAAGACTTCTTAAAGTTGTTTATGAAAATTGTGTAAATGGAGGCAAAATATGTGGAGTAATGCTTCAGTCAAGTCATATATAGCGCGTTATATTTAGCACGTTATATTTTATAGGAAATTGGGGGGTTGTTTTTGTTAATTTTTGGGGACAGACTAGCGAGGTAGCGCAGCGTGATTTCCGTGCGGGACGGCGGTCCAGGCTGCGCTTGTACGCACAATCATTTCATGCAAGACTTTCATGCAAGACGGCCAGAGCTTATTGTGCACTCGCACTTGTTGTTTTACAAGTAGTGTCATTTTCTACTTATAACGTGGTTCTGTAACGCACAATTAATGTAGTGAGTGTACGGTAGCTACGATGCAGAGGCAGAATGCATTGGGATCGTAGTGACGTGAACTTTATATGGACGAACTAGAACATTTTTATTCAAACCCGCCGTACGGTTTCACTACCCCAATTGACTACAGGAACCGGGAGTGGGGCACGGTTGCATCGTTAGTTACCGATAGCTGCGCACATCATAAGCACAACGCAGGTCAGGCCATTTTGAACATGTTTTGAATAGAGGCTTTCACATGTTGCTATTTGTGCGCAGGCGTACGATCCATCGCAAATCAACCACTAGTCGACTAATGGTCCTCACAAGAATTTTGGTAGTATGTGCTGTCAATCTCTGAACCGCAATTCTTTGTACATACATAAAGAATAAAGACATACAATAATACGGACAAAGAGTGGTCAAGAAACGATTCATTAGTAGTACCAAGTATAGTACCAAGTACTTTATAATTAAGACGCTATTGAAATACTCATCAATGGGCGCATGGCTGCATAACGGAGTCCACAACTTGGCACACTTTGTTTTCTTCTTCATATTTTCCATAAAAAAAATGTGTAACTGAGCTTAGACCTTATAGTTCTCGTGTGATTATTTCATAAGGTGAAAATTGTGGAATTACATCAGGCAATATCTTAAAACTTAGCACGTCGATAAAAAAAAAATCACGTAATTACCCATCATTAAAATCAACAACTTGATCATGTTTCTTATTTGGCACACCTTCACAATGGATGCATGCATGCCCTTTCAAACATCGTCTTACGCTAGCTGGGGCACTGTACATAAAACGCATCTTACTTAGCAAGCTTAAGTGAACTGAATACAAAACCTTTCACGGGGCTTGAAATTTATCTTTAGTTTTAAAGCTTTAGACGATGTGGAAAACCCTCAGGCAATTACAGTTTGGCGTCGAACACTTTTGGGGGTTAAAAGACCCAAGTATCTTACTAAACCTGAACAATACATACTAAAGATGGAAAGTAAAATTAAATGTCGTATTTATGTGTTCGCATAGTAACCAATTAACCAATTTTAAAACCATGTGTTGATTGACTTTACATCTTTTGATTTAGGGGAACTGTGTGTAGCTACTCAAAACTCCAAAAACAAAATACAGGCTGTGGATTCTGGGGTTTTTGGGCTAGCTGTACAAAATACAGGTAAGCACGACCTCCCTTAGCTCAACTGTTTAATATACTGTGCACCTAGTTGGTCCGTAGTATCATGGGGTAGTGCGTTATCCTTGACTCCTAAACAAGCAACAGTTGCGATAGCAGGTCGGAAGTTGCAGGACTACAGTCTGTATGACTTACAAGGTACTGTAATTATTCCGTTTGAGGGATGTTTCCCTGTAAAGTGCAACTTATCAATTACTTCCACCCGTGACAACTCCCTATTGTCCTAGCACTGTCCTAGAAGGGGTTTGCCCCGGTGTTTCTGGCCTCCTGTATAAACGCCCACGTGGAGTATTTAGGAGAAAAACCAACCAAGAACCAAGAACTTCAGTATTGTGCACCACCAGGAGCGTTGGATTCAATATCTTTCCATTCCATTAAAAATGTATTTAAAAAAAAAAAAAATACGCTCCGTCACATTCCCTCCACAACATCTTGAAGACTCTATACACTGTTATTTCGGTTGTGTAAAAGTCAAACGGTTGTGTACTATATGAACCTTGCAGCCAGTTGTGTAAACTGTTGTTTACACAACTTGTGTAAAATATTACACAAGTTGCTCATTTTTTTTTACACAACTGGTTGCGAGGTTCATATAGTACACAACCGAAATAACAGTGTAGACAATGTTATGGCGTTAAAAAAAAGTAGCAGATCATTCACAAGTTAGTGCCATGCCCCACATGTGGTTAAATGTTATGAACGTCCAATAGTTTCAATCACTCACAATTGGCTTGTCCCTTTTACCGAAATTCGTAAACTTCCACCAAGACATTCTTCTTTGAGTAGAAGTATTTCTCGCGAGTAGTCACTGTTTTCTCGTAGATGTCTGTGTCTTTGAACTGGAATAAGGCACGCTGGCCCTGCAGCAGTGGCGATTTGTCAACTGTACAGTAGAAGACCACCAGCATGTCAGCATGAATGACTAGTAATGATACTAGTCAAACTTTTACTTGTCATCATTCTGGCTGGAATTTATTTCATTTCATTTCATCCGGGAATTACTCAGGAAGAAAAGAAATCTTAGTGAACATGTTTAGTCGTGTCGGTCTTCCTTACCGAGAAATAAACCTCAACCCCCGCGAGCTAGCAGCCCGGATCCCACTAAACCGACGCACACACGTCGCTTTGCTTCAACATGGCGTCGCAGACAGAATATGAAGACTGATTATAATCGTCGTTTAATTGTATATTTCAATCTCTTCGGGAGTAGTGATAAACATATTTTCTCCTGTTTTCCAGTAAGATAATACATAACTACGGAAGCGTAGAAGGGCCGCTTGGAGTCTGGGTGCTGATATTTAGCCAAAGGCGAGGGTAGTTATCAGTATCCAGACTCCAAGCAGTCTTAAACAGAGTGATTAATACCGACCAAGCACATATTTATTCCCATTCGTAAATACCTTTTCGGCAGTGGCGTAGCCAGGAATTTTTCAGTGGGGGGTGCTGGGGGGGGGGGGGGCTGGAACATTTCATGGGGGGGGGGGCGTCATGTAGTGGCGTCAATCGCTTCTCCAAAGTGGGGGGGACATACCTTGATTAGAACTGATGCGAGCGCGAAGCGCGAAGCCCTTACGGAGTGGGGGTTCGTGGCCCGCTTGAGGGCCCCGAAAAAAATGGATTCCAGATGTTCTGTGGTGTGATCTGAAGCAATTTCCTACCACTTTCCTCCGTGCTTTAACTAATAAGCAAAAGATAATTATTAAACATCTTTTTCGAGGTTGGAGTCATTGAATCAGCTATCGGTATTCTGAGCTATAGGCGTGGGGTTCGGGGCCCCTTAAGGGCCCCGAAAAAGTTTGGATTCTAAATGCTCTGTGGTGCTATCTGAGGCAATTTCTGACCACTTTAATCAATATTTTTTAAGCAAAAGATACGTTGTAGTACATAATAGGGCCCTGTAAATGAGACACAAGTTCAAAACATTTTTGGGGGGGACATTTGATATTGTGTCCCCCACCCTTCAAAAAGTGGGGGGGGGGGGGGGGACCAGTCCCCCTGTCCCCCCAGGATTGACGCCCATGGCGTCATGCAGAACAATGATAATTTGTTTAGAAACTCAAAATCTCAGTGGGGGGGGGGCGACTGGGGGGACGAGGTTTCATTGGGGGGGCTGTCGCCCCCACGCCCCCCCCCCCCCCCCCCCCGTGGCTACGCCACTGATTTCAAGGAATTTTAATTGGTCTATTATTATTATTATTTAGCTTATATGAATGGAGGAAAAAGTTTGTGCGTGGCCGATTCGCGTGATATCGCTGACTGAAACTGTGTGACCCACGGACCACCTGTCTATAATGGGTGTTCCGTGGGTCGAGCGAGCAGTGCAGTGGGTGTTAATACGCATTTCAGATTATCACTATGCGCTATGTCACGCCGGTTGTCAGCTTACTGGTCCGCGGTCGCCGGTCGAAGGGTCGTTTCTCAGTGGTCATCATGTGGATCATTCGCGACTCAATTTAGATTTAGATCAATGATAATTTTTTTAGAAACTCAAAATCTCAGTGGGAGGCGACTGGGGGGGGGCGACAAGGTTTCATGGGGGGGCGGTCGCCCCCCCCCCCCCATGCCCCCCGGTGGCTACGCCACTGCTTTTCGGTCCAGAAAATCTTAATTTTTTGGTAAAAAAAAACCAATTTTGTTCAACAAGTTCACTTGACTTTTTTGAAACACCCCTCTGTCTAAATAATGGAGTGTCCAGCTAAGATGTAAAATGTAAACAACTCCTTTTTATGCGCAATGTCGCGCAGAATGCACCTGGGGTGTTGCGTTGTGAATTTAGGACTATAAAAGTCTGCCTCACTGGTAGTATTGCGCATGCCTACGTGAGGATTGTGAACGTTCATACAATAAAACGGTAAAAGGAACTGGATTTTTAGGAGTCTAAATTTCATGTGACACTGGAAAAAATGTTGAAGACCGGCAAGCCATGTCTTTATTATCCGTTTCAGACCGGCCACGTGACTTGCTCTCGACCAATAGGAATGTGTACACTGTCTTAGGTATTTATGCAGGGGCGGATCCAGGAGTTTTTCGCAGGGGGGGGGGGGGTTTCATCAACAAAAAAATCTGAAAATGTACACAGGTTTTTATTTCTCCAGACACTTGGCCTCCGTAAAATCAAAAACTTGGGGGGTGGGGGGGTCTGGTACCATATTTCAATAGGGGGTGCTGTTCAAATTCGACAATTATTAACACTAGATTACAGAACGGTGTACCGTATTTCGAGGAGGCGGACATTATACCCGTATAATTTTTTTGGGGGTGTCACAGCAGGGGGGGGGGGGGGTTTCCGACTTATTTTTTAGGAATTTGTATGATATATATATATTTTTTTGACAGACCTTGGGGGTTGACCCCCAAACACCCCCCCCCCCCCTCTGGATCCGCGCCTGTTACCAATTAAGGCAAGTCCGCTCAGTGCATTTTGTACTAGAGCGCTAAGAAAAGTCGTTCCTCTCTGTGTGTCGGATCCGGGCTTAAATTACCGTTTATACACAAACCTTTTAATGTTCGCGGGTAAAATATTTGAACATATTGTTTTTCCGTTTAAAAGACCTTATCCTAGAGACACTTTTGGAGTTTGTTTCACTGATAAAGATCCAACCATGTGCTAAAAATTGTTTCGATATGTTATGTATATATCATTTATCAAGTCACGAAAACTAATAAGGTTTGATCCATATGGAGTGCAATTACAATTTGTACAACCCCTCCTTCACGAGTAATTCATCAAAAAAATGTTAACCTTTTTGATTGGTTTCAATTTGTCGATATACCATGCGAAGTCACGCTCCCAGAAGAGAGTCTTCTTGCTGACTACAGTCAATCTCTAAAGAGCGTTCATTCGTTTCGAACGTACGCAGGACGGGCATTTACGTCTCAGCCAATGAAAAGCTTTGCTTGCCACGCTCCACCCACAGTTACCGCCCACCATGACCGTCTACTGCCTTACTTTTATTATTCAATTTGTTCGCTGCTTGTATTAATCATGATAACAATGTAAGAGGATTCCAACTCTTTGAGCGGTACAAATATCAACATAACAAAAGAACATTTTAATATGTCGCCTATAGGTACAACACCCGGGAACAATACAGTTGAGTTGTATAGTGTTGTACGTATAGGCGACATATGACGTGATGAAGAAATGCACTGGAAATGCTGTACATGTACGTGTATAAACTCATGCTGAAATCTTTCCACAAAAATTGTCAACCATTTTCCTATCAATAAAAGTAAACACGAACAAATTTCTGTTTCTTTAAAGCTCTATCGTATAATCTCAGATAGATAAAAACTGAAATTAACAAAATGAAAGACTTGTTATCAATCATACATCTCATGTATTTTAAATAAATAATTATAAATAAAAATTGGAAGGACTTGCCGAAACATGGGTCAGCTAAGTTTGTTAATTAGTATTTTCAGGTCTATGTACTCTTTGAACAGTTTGCAGCATTTTTATTCGATTTAGTTATGAAAAGAACATGATAAAAATACGGTGCATACAAATACAGCAGTATGCAAATAAAGCGTCGTTAAACATTGGCGATTTACTCTATAAACGTATGATTTACTCCATAAACCTCTTCTTTGTTTATAAACTTATGGAGACATGCATTTCTTTTTTTCGTCTAGCTTTCAGAGTGACCGTACCCGACTGTAGCCTTTAGCTTTAATAGGCATAAAATGTACGTCTTGTTAATCTAAATACTGACTGTTCCCTACGTAAGCCTTTTTAATCCTACATTGTTTCTATTGCAGCGCTCGTACCCTGCCTCATTTAGCCTTATTCTTTCCTTACGTTCCAAGTGTATTGTTAATCTGAATACTGACGGTACCCTGTGTAAGCCTTTAGAATAGTGTCTATTGTAGCACTTGTACCCAGCGGCGGCGGAACGGGTTTGAAACTGGGGGGAGCAGCACCCAAAAGGGGCACTTGCAAACCAAAAGGGGCACTTGCAAACCCGTGCTGAAATGTCGCCACGTTTTTTTCACCGGACACTTGGCCTCCGTAAAATCAAATAGTGTTAGTGTGTGTGTGGGTGTGTGTGTGTGTGTGTGTTGGGGGGGGGGGGGGGGGGGGGCTTGTACCATCTTCCAACATAGGGGGCGCTCTTCAAAACCAATGATTATATGCTAAACATACATTATGTGCCCATTTTCAAGGCGTCTTGTATGGGTTTTGGGACTTGGTTTTCATTTTTCTCGTTTATATCAAAAATATCTCTACCATTATTGGGAAATGGTTACTTCTAATAAATACTAAGATACTTTAAGGGCATTTTTTATTTATCTCGAGGGGGCACATTTATGGCCGCAAAAGGGGCACTTGGGAAAATCTGGGGGGCAAACGCTCCCCGGTTCCGCCGCCCCTGCTTGTACCCTGCCTTAGCCTACTTCTTCTTTCTTTACGTTCCAAGTCTATTGTTCATCTGAATACTGACTGTACCCTTTGTAAGCCTTTATAATACAGGGTGAGTCAAAAACAAGCGGAACCCAAACCCCAAACAATATATTTCATATTTAACTAAAAATGTAGCACAAAAAATGATAATGCCTGGAAAGCCAATTTCAAAAGCTACTTTCAGATGGAAAAAAAAACTGAAATTGCTCAATCCGTTCAAAGAATATCACCGTTTGTACGCAATGACCCTAAAACCTGTGTCGTCCAAAAAAGCAATTTATTGTGTGTTTTGACTGTTTGGAACAACAAAGAAAATGACACAGAATACTTGTTTCAACAGCTGTCACCAACTGTAGTACACAATATTTTGATTAACAACCCTGGTTAGGGAAACAATATGATTTATAAAATCTACTTTTTGAAAAGACGGGCCTTCAAAAGGACTTTGTTGCATATTGTAAACGTTTAAACTAAGATTTCATCGCTGGTGATGTTATGAATACAATTGTGACGACGATTGTTGAAATCGCATTTTTGGACAAGACAGGTTTTAGGGTCATTGTGTTTAAATGGTGACATTCTTTGAACGGTTAGACCAATTTCAGTAATTTTTTTCATCTAAAAGTAGCTCATGAAATTGGCTTTCCAGTCATTATTCTTTTTGGTGATACATTTTTTTTTTTTAAATATGAAATATACTAATAGAGATTTGGGTTCCGCTTTTTTGACTCACCCTGTAGTGTCTATTGTAGCGCTCGTACGCTGCCTTAGCCTTATTCTTTCATTATGTTCCAAGTGTATTGTTAATCTGAATACTGATTGTACCCTACTTTAGCCTTTTTAATAGTGTCTATTGTAATGCTCGTACCCCGCCTTAGCCTTATTCTTTCCTTACGTTCCAAGTGTATTGTTAATCTGAATACTGACTTTTCCCTACGTAAGCCTTTTTAATCCTACAAAGTTTCTATTCCAGCGCTCGAACCCTGACTTATTTAGCCTTATTCTTTCCTTACGTTCCAAGTGTATTGTTAATCTGAATACTGACGGTACCCTACTTTAGCCTTTATAATAGTGTCTATTGTAGCGCTCGTACCCTGCCTTAGCTAGCCTTCTTCTTTCCTTACGTTCCAAGTGTATTGTTCATCTGAATACTGACTGTAACCTACGTAAGCCTTTAAAATAGTGTCTATTGTAGCGCTCGTACCTTTACGTTCCAAGTATCTGTTAATCTGAATACTGACGGTACCCTACGTAAGCCTTTATAATAGTGTCTATTGTAGCGCTCGTACCCTGCCTAAACCTTCTTCTTTCCTTACGTTCCAAGTGTATTGTTCATCTGAATACTGACTGTAACCTACGTAAGCCTTTGAAATAGTGTATATTGTAGCGCTCGTACCTGCCTTATTCTTTCCTTACGTTCCAAGTATCTGTTAATCTGAATACTGACTGTACCCTACGTAAGCCTTTATAATAGTGTCTATTGTAGCGCTCGTACCCTGCCTTAGCTAGCCTTCTTCTTTCCTTACGTTCCAAGTGTATTGTTAATCTGAATAGTGACTGTACCTTACGTAAGCCTTATAATAGTGTCTATTGTTGCGCTCGTATCCTGCCTTAGCCTTATTCTTTCCTTACGTTCCAAGTGTATTAATAATCTGAATATTGACGGTACCCTACGTAAGCCTTTATAATAGTGTCTATTGTAGCGCTTGTATCCTGCCTTTGCCTTATTCTTTCCTTACGTTACAAGTGCATTGTTCATCTGAATACTGACTTTGCTCTACGCAAACCTTTATAATAGTGTCTATAGTGCTCGTACCCTGCCTTAGCCTTATTATTTCCTTACGTTTCAAGTGTATTGTTAATCTGAATACTGACTATGCTGTACCCTACTTAATTAAGCCTTCAGAATAGTTTCTGTTGTAGCGCAATCTTGGCAAAGTTGCAGACTAACAAAATTAAGCCCGTGCATAAAACCCATAAACAGATTGTTGAAATAATTCCAAAGAAAAGCCAGCTCTCCATCGAGAAAAAAATCAACAGGGGGTACACTTATCAATAACAGAAATTAATAACATACAGAAAGGAACATGATTGTGGCCACGGGATACATGACTAAAGGCAGTATGTACAGTAGGCTTAAATGCTGAGAGGACTCCCTGCAGTTTGAATTCATATACCTGCACTAAACTAATTGCGTGCCTATTCTGTTTGTTTTACCGACTAGATTTTTTAAAAACACATCATGTACAATGTACATGTACTTGCCAAATTGCTTCGATAGAGAGATTCAGCAGGCATTGTGCCAGACAGCTTTCATTGTAAGAGATCCTCTTCTGTTATTTAGATTTTTGTACCGCTCAACGAGTTGGAATCCTCTAGCATTGTTATCATGATGAATACAAGCAGCGAACAATTTGAATAATGAAAGTAGGGCAGTTGACGGTCACGGTGGGCGGTAACTGTGGGTGGAGCGTGGCAAAGCAAAGCTTTTCACTGGCTGAAAGGTAAATGCCCGTCCTGCGTACGTTCAAAACGAATGAACACTATTAGGACGTACGATATGATGGAGTCTGCGGCACGCGATTATTTTTTTCAAAACGATATCGGACAATATCAAAAGAGGGCACTATCACTGCGTTATGCATATTCATGATGTCCAGGGCTTTCGAGAATAACTTATATAACAAGGAATAATGGTGTTTATGATTGCCGACGATTGGCAGCTGATTCGTAAACTACTGATATCAGGTGATCAGAGTTCGAATTTCAGTGAACGTTTCTTCACTTCTTCTCATTTTACCGTTTAAGTAACTTAAGTGAGGAAGGAACATTTACCGTAAGTCAAAAAGCCTATCTTGGGTTTGTGATGTGGAGAACAAGCATTAGATTTGCATGTAATGGACCAATTAGAAGATGGGACTAGAAGATTATTGTTGAAGATGACACTCCATTATTTGGGGAAAAAAGATTTGCCTGCGGCAAGTACTGCTCAAATTAAAGCGGCTCTTTACTATATGAGCAGGAAACTCAGGGAATAATTCATAAGAGGCGTTGGTGACCCCTCCTTACCAAAAGAGCCTTGTAAGGTATCATTTGACCATGCGGACGTACCTTTTATTTTCGGGAGTTGGCTCTTGGGCTGTATCCCAATGCAGGAGATACGTTTAGGTCTGAGATTGAAGTTGATGATGTACTATCTGTGCACACCGCGCGTTCCACCAGACCAGTTGTGGCCAGTAATAATAAATTGGTGCGGCCCATTGAAAGCCAAAAACGATCAGACATTAAATCACTAAGCTGCATACCATGTCAGAGAACATTTCAGGCCTGGGGCAAATGATAAAAGTCACCCAAAGTGATTATACTGCTAGAAACCAGGACATGTCCTCGAGCACTGCTTTAAGCGCCAGAGTATATGAGGGCATGATGGAGGAGAGGTCCTATATGCCCGTGGCTGAATGAACTATTGATAGCGACAAGATGAATTGTGATAAAGTTGGAGATGGCCTTTTTTTTGCAGAAGATGTGCAACTTACCGCGGCTGAAGTAGCTCGTAGACATTTAGCTACATAGCTTCCGTTACCATTAATGGTATACTTACTGAGTGCTTGCTTGACACTGGAGCTGAAACTTCCTTAATGTCTGCTAGATTGTATAGTAAACATATGGAAAGCAGAAAACTGAAGCTAGTGGGTGTGCCAATTGGGCGCCAATGACTTAGAATTTCCTGTCCAAGAATATCTTGAGATTTCCCTAGAAGTCGAGCTTTTTGGTTTCAAACGAGACGGAAGCATCTGCAAATTCTCGTAGAGATCAGTATCCTGTAATACCATGGTGAACTATTTAGCGGCAAGTATAAGGTGGACGTCATGGGTTCTGGAATGCTGGACAGAGACTGGGACTCAGCACTACGTTGAGTACAGACGACCTCCGCTGTCGCTGATGACGTTGGCTGTGGTGCTAATACCCTTTTGCAAACCATTGTTGTTAGATATATTTTCATGCAATGAATCATGCAAACGTAGTAAACACAGTCATCGGTGAGGATCAACACATTCTCATGACCACTAGATGACGGCTCGAGCACGGTGGAATCGGCACCAATTGTAACAGAGCGGTTTTGTGTGACAGTTAGGTTGCTTACTGACACCACTTATCACGCTTTGCTGGCACCAAGCTCTGACTGATATTCCATCGTTGCACAGAGGAAGAAGAGATACTGCATAAACCTGAGAGTCCGCTTAGCCCCAAATGACCCATGTCTTCGTAACAGGACCTCAGTACTATGTCTTACAGCTGGGCGGGAACCACCAGGCACTCGCTCTTAAAATTGACTGACGATACAACACCCAGGACCCTGATGGAGGGGCTTAATTTGTTTCAGTAGCGTTCCTCTGGGCAAGTCTTGACAGCGCTTCGGGAGCCCGATTATGCTTTACAGGCCCAAACTTTAACCGGTAGATGAAGGCGGACAACTGTTCAACCAAAATATGTTCTCTTGACACTGAGATTTGCTGCGTCCAAGTACCTCAATGGATTGTGGTTTGTGTAGATCTACATTGGTTCCCCAACAGGTAGCCCTTTAAGGCCTTGCAGACTGGCACTTCTAACTGCAACAGCAGTTCTAACTGAAACAACGAGTAGTTGTTAACAATGTGCTCTGTCGGTCGTAGAGATCTGGATAACTCCGCGCTATGACAGACACGTAACTCCGAAAAAGTCATGCTCTGTGATCGCGTTAAATCTTTCGAAAAGGAGCGGGTCCACTGTTTTGAGGTGTCACCATCTGATAGATCGAACATTAGAGACGAATTTTGACCAGACGATCGGAAGAAATGAGGCCTAGACGACGTAGAAATTTCTCCAAAACCAGTACGTCGGATTCTGCCACAGGCCAAGCTGACAGCCAACGGTCGTCATGCATCAGCCCAGCAACAAACGACCCAAAGGACGCAGCACAACAAAGCAATGATGTAACCCTGAACAAAGAGGGTGCACCAAACAATGCTCCGATCTCGTTGCCAAAGACGCCCGAGCATGACACCGCCAGTGGCCCGCTCCATATGAGCATGAACTCAAGGATCAGATTTCCAATCTGATTGCAACTGATCCTTCAATTCTAGTCTATCATCAACCCGATCGCCACCCTTGTTGCCGACAAGATCACCAGCACGAGTTGTAACCAAATGATGAGCAAGTTGGCAGAAAGACTGGTAGGAAATAATGCATTTATTACCTCCATTACCTCATCTGTTCACAATGCTATAGCCCAAGAACTAAACGAGGCCACGGCTATGGACTCTGCCAAACAAAGCGAAGATCTTGCTCAACTTTCACGCAACAACAAGGAAATGTCTGGTCGAAACCAAAAGCTCACCGACGACCTTGATGATCTTGAGCAGTACAGTCGCCGTAATTGCCTTCTCCTACACGGTATTCAGGAATCATCAGACGTGAACACCGAAGCTCGATCTAGTACCGGCCGACATTGACAGATCACACCGCCTTGGACAGCCACGAAAACAAAGCGGTGCCAAACCACGGTCCATCATCATCAAATGTGTCAGCTACAGGCCCAGGTCCCTCGTCTTCATGAGCAAACGTCATCTAAAGGGTTCGGGTCTTGTCATCACGGAGAACTTAACCCGAAGACGAAACGAGCTCCTGCAAGCTGCCAATGCCAAACCAACTGTGGAGACAGCATGGACGAAGGATGGGAGAATCATTGTCCTTCTCCGGAACTAGAAGAAGGTTTCTCTCTCAACGCTAAGTGAACTTGTTACACTTGTCTCTTGACTTATTTTCTGATTATTTGCTATAGTTTATCCTCTGTTTAGTGCTCTCCATTGTTCCTTCGTAGGTAATTACTATTGTTCCTCCTTAGTTCCTGTGTCACATTGTATTTTCAATTTGAGATCATGACGGTTTTTGAGTGTTGTCCATATCATTTGCTAATTTTTGAATAATTTACATAACTCATTCACCCTCTGTTTAACTGTGTTTTGTTTTGTTTTGTTTTGTTTTGTTTGTATTTCAATGTTTTCTGATCTAAACGTAAACTACGCTTGTGACGATACTCAACTTGATGATTGTAATTATTTTGAAAGTTATGATTTTAATCAACTCGATCTCAACTCTGAAGGTCAATTTTCTGTTTTTTTACATGAATGCAAGGAGCCTCTGTAGACACTACAACGATATACAAAATTACTTGTGTTCTCTAGATCACCCCTTTTCCATCTAGTCAGGCAGCTTAGGCCAGCTTTTGGAATGGATGTGGACATTCTGGACAAAAGCGCCAAATTTTCTACACATGCTCCTTATTGCCTTAGCTTTCAATTTTTGATAGGAACCAACTTATCCCATAACAATATGGCGGCCATCTTGGATTTCAAAGATGGCTGCCATTGAAAACCTATTTTTACCCATATCTCATCTTCTAAGCCACTTAGTCTTAACGTTTTGATGTCTAAACATACATTATCAGGGTCAAGGAATGCAACTGTACCATTTGGGGTAGTGTCAAATGGTTTGTTTATCCAGATACAGTATTGTTGCCATCTTATTTTTGAAGAAAGCCGCCGGCATTGGAAACTACATGTATTGCATCTTTAAGCCACTTAACATTGAAATCTTAGTGTCTAAACATATATTTTCAGGGTCAAAGAACGCAACTGGACCATTTGGATTAGTGCTAAATGGTTAATTTGTCCAGATACATTGCGTCGGCAATCTTGGATTTTAAAGATGGCCGCCATTGAAAACCTATATCTACCAATATCTGGTCTTCTAAGTCACTCAGGATTAAAATTTTGGCGTCCAAACATACATTTTCAGGGTCTAGGAATGCAATTATACCATTTATGTCAGTGTCAAATGTTCAGTTTGTGCACTATTGTGGCCATCTTTGATTTTAAAGTTGGCCGCCAGATAATAATTGCATTTACTGATATCTCAGCTACTACCCCATATCAAATCACAGTCTAGGTGTCAAAACATACATTTTCAGGGTAAGGAAATATAATCGTTGGATAAGTTGGTTCCTATCTAAAATTGAAAGCTAAGGCAATAAGGAGCATGTATGAACAATTTGGCGCTTTTGTCCGGATTGTCTACATCCATTTAATAAGCTGCCTGACTAATATTACAGTAACTGAGGTAAAGAAGGATAAGGGTGTTATAGAGTGTGAATAAACTGGAAGAGGGAACAAAAGCACGGAGTTTAGAGAGAACTCCTGTCTTACGAGAGACAGTTTTAGTGATTCCTGAGATATGATCAGTCCAAGATAGCTTATCGTCAATGATGACACCGAGAAACTTCTTTGAATGTACTTGAGTGATCGAGGTGCCACCAATAAAGATAGGAGAAGCTGTGCTGAGTTGAAAGTTAGTAGATTTAGTAAAGTACATTAATTTAGTTTTCTGAGAGTTTATGGAAAGTTTATTAGCTCTGAACCAACAGGAAACTTTAACGAGTTCTGTTTTCATAACATTTACCAAGTTTGTGTGGCTGGGAGCAGAAAATAAAATGGTGGTGTCGTCTGCAAAAAGAATGAATGACGGAATGGATGAAGAGTAATCTTCTTCCCTCACTGCGCGTGTACGTGCACAGCTATGCAGAGGCTAAATACTCTCCCAAAATGAGCCAAAAATGGACTGTAGTGGAGTCGGCGATTTAGCTGTTTATTGGAAGCGATGTGAAACTGCAATTTAAATCATACAGAACGCATTTTGAGTTTAAACAATAAAGTACAGAGGATTAATGGAGTATTAATTTGTGTGAGGCGATTACTATCTTAATTGACCACTTATGAAAGAGAAGAAAATACAGGAAATGGCCCAAGGACTAAGACAAGTCTACCCCAAGAATCCAAAACTCTGAGAATAAAACTGACGGGAAATACCCCCTTAAATAACAGAGAAATTACAATAAAGAATTTCACACATGTAAATGTAGACGAATCCCCCAAATTGACATGTAAGCGGAAAAACCATGCCCTTAAAATGTCCACACAAAAAATTCAAAATGTACATGAGACCGAACACGTTTATGTACACGTGTCCGAAATAAACGACACTAACCTTAAGAAATAGCCCCCAAACCCCACAAAACAGTAATAAAACTAGAAAAGCTTATACATTACATGATCAGAGAAAGATAACTAACAGATTGTGCTGATTAAGGGGATTGGATTACTGGTAAAACCTGTCGAAATTACTGATTTTCTAGAGTACAACTGTAATGAATAACTATGATCAAAACGCTGGCATGAAAAAATACGAATGAACACCAGAGGGCGCTAGACACATATTGCAACGGCTGCCGAAGGCAGAACAAGTAGTGTAGGTCATTAACATATAATAAAAACAAAAGAGGTCCAAGGATTGAACCTTGTGGAACACCGTGGTGAATATCATTCCACTTGGAGTCACGTTTTTTAACAGACTTTTATTGGTGCCTGTTATTGAGGTAGTCGGTGAACCACTGCAGAGCAACTCCTCTGATGCCGTAGAAATCTAGTTTTGAAAGAAGACGGGATCAATGGTGTCGAAAAGCCTTAGATAGATCAACAAAGACGCCAGCCGTTGCCATTTTACTGGACACTGACGTCGTTATTTGGTCAATGAGATGTATAACGGCCATATCGGTAGAATGTTTACTGCGAAAGCCAAACTGTTGATCGAAAAGTAGATTAAATTTAGAGATGAATTTAGAGATGAATCAAGAATCTTAGAAAAGCAGGGAAGAATGGAAATGGGCCTGTAGTTGTGGATGTAATGGCGGTCTCCACTTTTGAATATGAGAATGACTTTGGCAACCTACAGTTGAGGAGGTACACAGCCTGTTGAAAAAGAAATGTTGAAAATATGAGCTAGAGGTCTAGAAATAGGAGGAATGACAGATTTGATCACAGATGGGCTAATTCCGTCAAAACCACAGCTAGTGCTATTGTTAAGCTGTTTACCAATTAAGTTTATTTCAAAGAAATTTGTAGGTGAAAGAAAGAAAGAAGAAGTATTAGGGCTTCGTAAATAATCGGAGAAATGAGTATCAGATGGTTGAATGCGACTTGCAAGAGAAGAGCCCATATTGGAGAAACGGTTATTGAAGGTATCGGCAATCAATGAGGGGTTAGAAACAGTATTTTGACCGTCACTGAAGTCATCTTGGAGATTAGCTTTCTTAATTAGTTTTACCTAAAATATTATTAATTTCTCGCCAGGTGTCGTTAATGCTGTTTTTGTTGACGTCAAGCATGTGGGCATTAAACATATTTTTGGCTATCCAAATGTTGCAGGAATTAATAATTCCTTGCGACATCCAAGGCTGATTCTTCCTAGATTTACCTGTGGTACGTGTAATAAAAGGAAAGTGGTGGTCATAGAGGTTTTTCAATCGTGCGAGGAAGACATTGTAAGCAGTCTCAGCATCGTCTGACACCAATTTGTGACGTCACGCCCTTAGCGTGGAGCGGTGCTCGAAAGAGGGCGCCCTCTCCACAGGCGTGGCGCGGACGGCACGTACTGGAAAGTCCCTGAGCGGCTAGAGACGAGTCCGTTGGGATGGAAATATACCGTCCCGGTCGGAAAGCTAGTTGTTTTTATGTGACTGGGCAGCGCGCTTTAATCTGATTGGCCTAATCCTTAACGACGTAACTAAGAGGGAGAACCAATGAACAGCCTTGTGACAGCAGTTTCATTTACAAAGAAATAATAACCACTGTTTTATTCACATTCCTCCTGGAATCACAAAAAGGCCCACTCCGATCCAAGAATTGAACAGTAAGAGATCAACAGAGGGCGCTGTGAAATGCAACACTTATATACAGGGGGTGCAATGAACTATGGGATAAAAGCAGTGTACGATAATCCAGTGAGGGGGGGAGTTCCAAGTTCCTTCGCAAGCGCAATATGCGTGAGACTAATGCAAGTCTAGGGCCAGATATTACGCAAGTCCCTATAAGGGACGACTCGAACCGCACCACAATTAGGCCCCTTAACTTACCCGCTCACATCCACAGCGCGCAGTGTTAGCAATGTACCTATTGTTTCCTATCCGGTTCGTTAGTAAAAACGTCATACACGCACGCGCACCACTGATTACTAGCGCCCATTGGCTACAAACACTCGAGCTGCGTTAACTTCCGGTTCCAATCGTGCAGAAAGTGCTGGAGGTGACGTCACACTAACGAACCGGATTAGCCTAGCGCACGCAGGTCCGTATAGGCAGACCGTGCCGGAGTCAGTTATCTCGATCGAACGCACCACCAGCCCCCTTCTCGCGGAGCCAAGATCACAACGAAACCACGCCCCCAAGAAGGGACAATTGATCCCGCAGCAACCCAGCACCAGCTCGAGGAACCGTAACCGACTCGTCACAATACCGCCCAACAGCCCTACCACCTAAGTACAGGAGGTATAATGTCTTACCACACGCCCGCAACTGCCGGCGTTTCGAACCAGAAATCAGGTCCCCCGATTTCGCTTTTCTGCGCGCCTTATATAGCCTACTGAGCCGGTGTCACGGTCTCACTTCTCCGGCGTGCTAGCTTCTCCGAAAGGGAAATTTCGCTTTAACACGCATGCACAAAATTGCGCAGTGGTGTACATTTTCGTCAGCTTCATTTGTGTGCTGAGTTCTTCGGGGTTGTACTGGTGCCCGTAATATCATAGGATATTTGTATGCATACAGGGTACCAGTCGAATCCAGAATTTTCGTGGCGCGCACAACTCCCAATAACCATAACCAAAAAAGACTTGAAATGCACATTTATTTTAAGCCGCATGGTTGCAAAAATAAAGACAAAATGGAACATGAACGAGCAAGGAACACGGACCAAGGAGTTCGTTCTTAATTATTCCTCCATAAACCCACACACATGCATGACGCTGGGAACACAAATCAGAATGCTTGCAAGACCATGGGGGGAAGTGTTACATAACACATTCTTGGATGTCCCTCACTGTTTTATTAATAGGCTTGGTAATACAGCCCTAGGAAAAGGAAGCACAGCGGACACATCAGTATGTATCGTGCTCATGTAACGTGCACTGTAACGTGCTCAACTGTCCGCCGAATCCATCCGGAGAAGCTAGCACGCCGGAGAAGTGAGACCGTGACACCGGCCGCTGGCCCATATGCGCCTGCGCGCGCGTGCTGCACGTCACCGAGCGGTGACCCCACTGCCCAATGGCGAACGCGCGAGGCGGAGCCTAAGCGCTGCGCGCGCCTAGCCCACTGCTATGCACTAAAAGTATATGTGCTAATTTTAGCTACAGCGCTCCACGCAAAAGCGCCCTCTGTCACGTTACACAGCCGCCTGACAGGCCTAAATGCCCTCATTTAGATAAGCCGACATTTCGATACAAAACGTGACAGGTATCTTATTACAAACCTACTTTTAATTTGAAAACCTGAAAGAGAAACATTAGGAACAACAATAGTAATACACAAACACTTTAAACACTTTAACAATGGGTTCTAAGATCTTATGCAATTATCTTAGCAATACAACGACTTTTCGGGCCCAGTTTTGGCCCATACGTCTCAAAAAATAAAGCTCTCCTGGTTGGTACAAAATATACTTAAGAAAAATAAAAGTCTTTATCTTCAAGACAAAAATCTCCTGAGATGTCCTATTTCTTCCTGGTTGCGGATCCATGCCCATGCCCAGGGAGTGCGTGGCTGCACTGCACAAGTACGTCCCGGTAGATCAGAAGGTCCGTTGGCGAGATTCTCTGGAGATGATTACGTTGTCAACGTAGATGATGGTCTCCGTGTGCTCCACAAAGGTGGCCAGTTTGGGTATTTTCGGGCTCTGAAGCTCCAACCGCGTCTTCTCGGGAGGCTGCTTCCTTTGAAGAAGTTGCTGCCTTGGGTCGGGCATCTGCTGCTGGCTTGGGAGGAGCTGGGGCCTTGTCTTGCGATTTCGGCTTCTTCTCTGGCACGTGCGTCTCTTCCTGCGGCTCCTCTGGTATCTTCTCTAGATCCTCGTCGATGTCTAACTCCAGCGGGGGCATGGATGACAGGCTGATGGCGTCATCCTCGTACGTCTTTGGCGTCTCATCTTCCGGCGGTCTGGAGTCCTCCTCCACAGTGCGTTGAGGAGAGGGAGGAATGGGGGACAGACAGGGGGGCAGCCCTTTAAGGGCGGGAAGCTCGTCATCACCGGCCTCCTGACTACTCTTGCCGTTTAACGGCACAACAACCTTAAAAGGCGCTTGGGGGTCTGACGATTTTCGGACTAGCCTTACATCCTTCGGGGGGTGTTCGGGGCCAGCCACCGCAGTGGGGCGCCCTCTTCTTTCCGGTTCCATGCCTATCTCTGAGACCTCGGACAGCTTCGCAGGGTGCTCCATCTTGTAGTGCCTACGCAAATGGTCCCTGCGCTTCACGTTGAACCCACAGTGGCGGCAGTACAGAAAAGCCGGCCCGTGGTTTATCCTTAGATGCCGGAGCAATCCCTTCAATTTCTGGAACTTGTGACCACACTTGTCGCACTTGTACGTCTTTGTTTCGGTTAGGGGCGCCATCTAGAGACAATTCTGAAAGACAAAAGGGTGGAAACAGCTGTTATTTGCCAGCCAACTCAAATTCAATTTAACGGAATCTTAGGGGCAACCTGTGCGCCCTCTTTGGATACCTCCTTGTCTCTTTGGATTTTTGTACACTGCTTGCCGCATCCTTGCTACCCCATGGTTTCTGTATACTTTCTACACCCCCGTCATGCAACTCCTCGGGATGCTCTTCTACGCCTTCAGCGCAAGTATTTATCTCTGTGCCCATATCCTTAAGGGGCTCACGACAACTGGTCTCATCCTCATTATTTGAGGTTTCCAGAAGACTGTCCCCTCCACGCGCATCGTACAGGGGTTCAAGACGAATGTTTCCTCCATCCTTACCATCCAAGGGTACCAGGTGATTGTTTTCTACACCGTCTTTATCTGAAGATTCCAACTCCTTCAGATGGCCTTGTACGTTCTCAGCGCATGCTCCGATCTCGGTGTCACAAGAGGGAGCCCTACTGGGAGTACTCCATGGATCGATCGGACTTCCTTGGTAGGGCTTCAACCTGTCCACGTGTATAACACGTGGCTTGGCGCCCTTTAATTTTTGAATGCGAACCACCACATCCGAAAGTTTCTTCAGTACCAGAAACGGCCCCTCCCACTTCAACTGAAGTTTGGGGCTAACCCCTTTCTTTTTCGCGGGGTTGAACACCCACACGAACTCATTCTCCCGGATGCAAGGGTTGGTTGCCCTCCGGTCATAGTTCACTTTTGGCGTCTCATGCTTTTTCCTAAGCATTTTTGCGCCCTCTCGTGAGCTTTTTGAATCTGGTCCCTAAGATTCTGCGAATAGTCCGTCTGTACTACTTCGTCATCACTTGGTGCAGGACTCTCCACGGTCAAGTCCAATGGCAAAGCAACTTCTCGACCCAGCATCATCATATTTGGGGATTCCCCCAAACTCTCCTGCGGCGTACATCGGTACGCACTAGTTGCAAACGGGAGGCACTCGTCCCAATCGCGCTGACCTTTGTGTGGGTCAATCATCATGGATACCATGGTAACGAGGGTCTTATTGAACCTCTCTATGAGACCATCCGACTTGGGATTGTATGCTGTAGTCCTTGTTTTACTAATGCCGAGGACCCGACACATCTCTCGGAACAGTTCGGATTCAAAATTGGTCCATTGGTCCGTATGGACCTTTCTCGGCACTCCGAATCAACACACAAACTCGCTAACAAATTTAGCGGCGACTGTCTCAGCTTTCGCATCCGGAAGCGCATATGCCTCCATCCATCTTGTAGTGTACTCTCCTACTACAAGGATCCACAGGTTCCCACCCTCCGTCTTCGGTAGGGGGCCAACCAAATCCATGGCTACCCTGTCCATGGTTCCCCTAACATTATACTGCTGCAAGGGCGCCCTCCGTTTCTTAGGAGACAGCTTTTTCCTCGCACACTGGTTACACTGACGCACACAGGTCCTTACATCGGCACTCATGCCCGACCAGAAGTATCTTTGTTTTACACGGGCCAACGTCTTCTTCAGGCCAAGATGGCCGCCAAGTTTCCCACCATGCAATTCTTCTATAAACTTGTGTCTGACGATCTGAGGAGCCACAAGCCTCCACCGGAAGGAACTACCATCTCCCGATTCCCAACGTTGATACAGTACACCGTCTCTAACTGATATCTGATTCCAGTAAGCCCAATACGTCTTACTGGACGGGGATAAGCTGACTATGTCCGCCCAAGGAGGGCGCTCTTTTTCCTCGCTCTTGGCGACTAGCAACCACTTCATGGACTCATCTGCCATTTGGCCATTTCTAAGATCTGAGGCGCTTAGCGACGGTTGCAAGGCGGCAACCCTTACTGCTGCCTCATTACTTCTACTTGGCATATTCGACTGTTCTCCTTCAACACCATCGTCATCATTACCTTCACTACCACAGTGACTACACTGCTTACATGGCCGCCTTGATAGACCATCAGCGATGCCATGCTTGGCACCAGGGCGGTGCTGAATTGTGACGTCATATTCTGATACAACCTCCAGCCAACGAGCAAGTTGACCTTCCGGGTTTTTCATGTTTGTCAACCATCTTAAGGAAGAATGGTCTGTCCTAACCAGTGT
Organism: Patiria miniata; assembly: GCF_015706575.1. Taxonomy (NCBI): domain Eukaryota; kingdom Metazoa; phylum Echinodermata; class Asteroidea; order Valvatida; family Asterinidae; genus Patiria; species Patiria miniata. Next base: position 9,730,689 of record NW_024037055.1, read on the forward strand.
TTTCTGACCATATAAGTACTGGCGGAAGTATTTGAGATAGGCAACCACTGCAAGCAACTCCTTCCGGGTGACGCAATAATTTCTTTCGGCTTTACTCAACTTCCGGCTTGCAAAGGCAACAACCTTTTCAGCACCGTCATGAACCTGAGACAGTACTGCGCCTATGCCCTCTAAACTGGCATCCGTGTCAAGGATGAACTCCTGGCCTGGCAATGGGTATGCTAAGATTGGAGCGGTCATTAACTCCTCCTTAAGTCTGACGAACGCTTCCTCACAAGACTCATCCCAAGAGAACACTTTCGATTTCGAAGTTAAGGCGTGCAACGGGCTTGCAATGCTTGCAAAGCCTTGTATGAATCGTCTATAGTACGAAGCGAGGCCAAGGAAACTCCTCACCTCTTTAACGTTCTTCGGGACTGGCCAATCAGCAACGGATTTGATTTTGGCGGGATCCGTGGCAACGCCCTCTGTCGATACAATGTGACCAAAGTAAGTTACCGACTTCTGAAAGAGGTTGCATTTGCTGGGCTTTAGCTTAAGTCCAGCACTCCTCAATCGTTCAAACACCTTGCACAGGCGTTCTAACTCATCTTTCACCGTTTTTCCAAAAACGATGACGTCATCGAGGTAGACCAATAAGATCTCCCACTGTAACCCTGCCAACACCTTCTCCATAAGAAGTTCAAACGTGGCGGGCGCGTTCGCCAACCCGAATGGCATAACTTTCCAACGGTACAACCCGTTGCGCATAACGAAAGTTGACTTCTGCTGAGCATCTTCATCCAGGGCTACTTGCCAGTACCCGGATGCGAGATCAAGGGTTGAGAACCACTGAGCGCCCTCTAGCGCGTCGAGTGTCTCATCAATCCTGGGAACAGGATACGCGTCCTTGATTGTTACTGCATTCAAACCTCTATAATCGATGCACAGACGCTTTGAGCCATCTTTCTTTTTCACCAACACCACGTTAGCCACCCATGGGCTATCTGATGGCTCTATCAAGCCACGCCCCTTCAAGTCATCCACCTGTCGGTTTATCTCTTGTTGGTTACAAGCAGGGTGTTTCCGGGGTCTCTGCTTCACTGGTCTAGCACCACCAGTGTCGATACTGTGCTTAACTATATCAGTAAGGCCTATGTCACCATCACCCTGCGAGAAGACATCTTGGAAGTCTTTCAAACATCTCTTCAACCTGCCATGGTCTTCTGCGTTCAAATGTATCTTGCTCCTTTCATACAAATCTCTCAAATGACTTGGCAGCAAGTCTACTCTTACTCCTTCTTCTCTGCCCTGTGTGGGCGGAGTTTCGACCTCCACGGGTGAAACTGTTGCAGCCATAATTCCGACATGTAGCACACGTTTTTCCCTATTGGGGTTGAATACTCGAATGGGCACAATCTCGGCAGGTGCATCAATTAGGGACTTAGCAAGGATCAGCCCTTTTCACCAAGATGCCCGCCTGACTCAATTGGTTCCACCATCAGTGGTCCCTTCAGCCCCTCGCATTGACCGACAATTAGTTCCAGCCACAATCTTTTCATGACCAGGTGGAATCTCCGTAGCTTCTGCTATCACCACGCGGCCCACGAATGGCTCACCAGCGACACCTGTGCACTTAATTCCTTCCCCATTAATACACAACTCTAGCCTTCGGAAATCCAAAGTCCCATTAGTGGCTAACAACCAGTCCATTCCCAACATGGCGGGAATACTGATATCAGCAAATACAGCCCGAGTCGGGTGGACGGTTTTTCCAATTCCTAAGTCCAACCATGCAGTACCATACACTTTCAAAGGGGTACCGTCCACCTGCCTGACTCTAGACTCGCAACATTCCAACTCGGGCCGCTGTTCTTTTGGCAGCTGGTAGTATATCATCATACTGATCAATGTGTCAGTTGCCCCGGTGTCAATAACCAAGCGAAACTTAGTCGACCTAATTGACCTATCTACGAACAAACCATGGCTTGGCCCAATTGCGGGGGTTGTGACAACGTGCACTTCGCTTCTCAACCTCGTGCCCTCCGTTACTGTGGACCCTGTACATTGTTCAGCCTTTCCGCGGGTCCCCCGGTCGGCTGGTTCTCGTTTCCCTGGTAGCAGTTACGTTTACGCTTAGGCTGCCTGCACTCTCTAGCGAAGTGACCAAGTGCACCGCAGTTATGACACTTCAACTCGGATTTAGGCCGCCTCTGTGGAGGAGGAGAGCCAACTGAAACTTCTTGCATCGCAGGAGCCATCTGCGCATGCGCTGGTGGTTGAAACAACACTCTACCCATCAACTGCTCCAAGTGCTTAGTCATTTCGTTTACACACTTCGTGTGCGAGTTAACAGCCCGCTCGATGGACTGAATTCTTGCCTCCACTTCTCGGTCCGTTCCTCTTACAAACTTAGGGGGCCTTTCATCAATTCTTCGCTGTACCTCCACCTTGTGGAAGTTTTCCGTCTCGAGGGCGGCTTGTAATGCCTCTGACAAGTTCTTTGGTCTTGCTCTAAAGATACCTTCCCGCACCTGCTGATCAGAAACAGCATCAACAAAGTGATTCTTCTCCAACCGATCCCTTGACTCCTCAGGGATCTCTGGATATGCCTTAACAGCCAACTCGTGTATTGCCTGACATAACTCCTGCAGAAATTCCTTAGGCTTCTGTCTGCGATGACGTAACTCAACCAGAAAATTCGCGAATCTCATTTCAATAAGGACCATAAAGTATATATGTTTCCTTTGAGTCAAATCTCATCAATAAATTCACTTTTATATCACTTCATAAATACACGGTTATTGAAGTTGGTTCCTTGTTTGGAGCGGCTACAGGTGGGTGCTGCTATACCGGACTTCAGCTCTACAGGGCTGGTGTATTTCGGCACTGACTAGTACTATAGTAATTTTTGCCGAACTGGCTCAAACTGATGATTGGTAAACTGAAATTTCACCAATATATCAGCTACCCTGGATCAAGTCATCGGTCTACACCTCATTTAGCACTCTCACAAACTCTCTCTCTGACTTCTCTGGTCTATATTGAATCTAGATCGTTTTTGCACATTTTCTATATAAAACATACCAATTGTACATGCGTTTCAGTGTGAATAACCATGGCCTGCATTTTTAAGGTGTTACGTAAGTTGTTCCAGTTTTACAATACCTTGCGCAACGCCTGGTGCGTTGAATGCTCCTGAATGCCGTTGAAGGCTTTTGTATGAAACGCGACTGCGCGCGGGAACGATACTGAGTGCTAATTGGAGGGAAGTTCAATACGTCATTACAACGGGGAAAGTTAACGCGTGAATAGATTGACGTACGCGTAAAAGAAAAATACCAAACAAAAAACAAAACAAGAACGGGTTTTGACAACGTTGTTGATGTCTCTAGTGATTTAAGTGGTCTGCGTAGACGGCTTAGATCTGAAAAGGGAAGGGGTTATCTGGAAGAGTGGCAAATGATCTGAAATGTCAGCGCATAGTATTCCGGTTGTTATATTAGTATCAAGGTTAGTAAGACTATTATCGATGAGAGAGGCACTTTGTGGACAGATACGGGTTGGTTTGTCTATCAACGGGCGAAGACCATTATGCATAAACAGTATTTACAAAATCCTCTGTGGGTTGATGGTGAAAACAATTGATGAGGTTCATGTTGAAGTCGCCCATTATGTAACACAGCTTCTTTTCTTTTGTTATAGTGTTGAGACAAATATCAAAGGAGGAGAGGAAATAATTGGTCAAGAAGCCAGGAGCTCTGTAGACACTACCAACGATAATATTACAAGCATGGTCTCGTTCTATCTCGATGAATATGCATTCATGAGCACCAGAGGGGGCCATGAGATCAGATCTAGTGCAAAATTTGAGAGACTCGTGGACGAACAAAGCCGCCCTTCCCCAAATCCTATTTGAGCGAGAGGAGTGGACAAGTTGACAATCATCCATAGGATATATGGAGGAGGAGAAGCTAGCGTCTTTGAACCAAGTCTCTGGGAACCCATTGATTAGTCTGGGCTCGGTGTAGCAGCAATAAACTCAAATCTCTTACGGTTATCCAGAAACGAGCTATCAGAATTTGCAGTCTCTCTCAACCTCGTGATCACACCGCACCTCTCTTTGTTAAATTAAACACTCTTACTCTATGTGACATTAATAATCTTCAAACCGGAGTATTTATGTATAAACATACTAATAATCCACTTCCTCGCACATTTTCCTCTCATTTCACGTCCGTTAGCGACACCCACCACCACTGCACTAGATCTCAAAAAAAATCTGAACTTACCTTACACTCGCACGTCTTTCTCGATTAACACCCTTCGATTCTCTGAACCTCGTTTGTGGAACTCTATCAACCAAGCTACTAAAAAAAAATCCTGTGTGGGATGTTTTAAACGTGCCTATAAACAATTCCTAATCTCCCATTATGTAACATAGTTCTAAGTTCGTTTTCCCCCTTGTCGTCCCATTCCTACATTTTTGGGTTTAATGTCTGTCTGTATTACTTGTATGGTATGTCTTTCTGTCTGTCTGTCGTGGTGTCTCTCTGTCTGTCGTGGTGTCTTTTTGTCTGTCCGTTCTTTAAGCGTTTCGTCCATCTGCATTCGCCTTTGATTTGATTGGATTTCATTTTACATCACAAGTATTGTACTATTGACTTCTTCTGTTTTAATTAATTTAACTGATGCTTATTGTTCTTATTTAATTATTCTGAATGTAGTGTATACGTGTATATATCAAGGCCTTCCGTAACAAGCTATTGCTTCCCGTCAACCGGCCTCCATACATTTGTTTAATTATCTTACCTATTATTATTTCTTACCTATTATTATTTCTTGTATACAGTTCTTGAATACTGTATTTTCTCTGCAATGTATGGAAATAAATGTCTATCGAATTGAATTGAATTGAATTGAATTGAAAATTGAATTGATACGTGTGCAATCACTGCTCATGTTCCATTCTCCTGCACTAGGGAAAGTACTGCCCAAACCCAGTCGCAAAGGCGTACGTTTCAACAACTGCAGAATTGGTTCCTCAGTCAACTTCATCTCAACCGCAAAAAAAGCTATCTAAAAATGTAGTTTAAACTTTCCGCTCTTAGTTTTCGTTTTTACATTGTCCATGCTGCCAGTCCCCAGGATTTACAGAACAAGTAAAGCAAGTGCCCTGATCATCAGTTTGAATATAACGTACCTTTTTTGAAAAGTTGTTGCCTTTACAATGATATAAAACTAAATTCAGGAAAGTAAAAAGATGACATACGACATTGTAAAAAAAATGGTAGACAAACATAATAAAGACTCCTGTAAAGACCACTGAAACTCAGTAACCGTCGTTTGTTGTGGCAAATCCTGCACTACGGATATCTAGTCATCAAAGCTTGACGAGAATATGATGATGTTATTTATGTATTAAAATGTTCTAGAGGGCTTGATCACCAATGCAACGTTGCACTAAGCCCTGAAATGTCGCTGGACTTTTGCAGACCCCAAACAACATTCTTGTGTATACCTCCAAATGTTGTTTTTTCCTGATCATTCTCCCCCATGGCAACCCGGTAGTATCCTGAGGTTAAGTCGAGGACACTTAAGTTCGTCGCTTAGTAGATCTTGTAGTGATTCATCGGTACGAAATAGAAGTAAGGAGTTTTTGCCCGTATAACTTAGTTTAGTCCCATATAATTGACACACAATTGACAACTACCGGCGACGCACAAGGACTAACGCTCTCACGGAAGATAACTGCGTCAACGCGTTCCTACAAATGCTTTCGTTGACGGCTTGGAGGGGGAATTATAGGGTCAGGGCCTTAATGACCAACTCTGTGACTACCCCTGTTTGCTTGGCTTACAGTCCCTGGGGCCCTCCCTCTCCTCTGGTTTGATGTCCCAGGTCTTGAGCTCAGTGAGCGTCATCTCTGGACATCGGTCAAAAAGATCACAAAAGAAATGTCGAAATCCCTGTTCTTCAAGCCGTCAACAAATTGCCCCTTCAGTATATTTGAGCTACATGCTGGTAAATGTTCTCTATCTGAAGCCGTCAAAAACAGGTGTTGAAGTGCCACAAGAAAAAGCGTAGTATGGTTTCATGTGGTTGTTGTCGCCTGTCAATCAGTCTGCGCTGTAATTCCCCTTCGTCAGCCCTTCTGAATAATGAATCATTTAAGTAGGCTAGTACATCTATTAAGTATTGCCGTAGCCTCGACCGTGGATGAGAAGAATAAAAGCAATTAAAAAGAGGAACATATTTCATATGCCCATTTTTGGGATAAATGCCTGCGTTCATCTGACCTTGAACACAAAGACCAGGGGAGGGCAAGACTTTATTGTTGAAAGTCAAGCCTAGTTCCTGTATGGTTCAGCTACAACTTGCCTACTGTAGGTAGGCCTGTATATTTCCACAAATAAATGTATTGTTTTGTTGTGGAAGCACTCCACATAAGCTTTTAGTTTGCGAGTACGACAACGTGTACATGCGGGTACTCATTGCATTTTGATTCTAGTGTGTGTCTGTTTTATTTTGTTTTTAACAGTTATGTGACAGCTTATAGGTGTTGTTCTGGATGGACTGGACATACAGGAAGTGGTTGCGTCACCCGTGAGTTGACGGCGTTTTTTTTTCAAGCAAACAATTTAAATGTAAATTTGAAAAAGATATACATTCAAACCTGTGAGGTAATATATAGTGTTTGGTCCCCAAAGAATTAATATAATTCCGATGATTTGCATCTGTGCTAGGCCCATTCCTTTTTTGTTTTTAGTAATCTTTCGCCTTTATTTCATGGTTACCAGCCGTTTGTTGGAATGGTTGTCCCAATGGAGGTACTTGTACTCGGCCTGAGTACTGCAGCAACTGTAACCGAGGCTTCTACTCTCCGCGTTGTAATCGTAAGTGAAGACACAACTTGTTTTGCACATTTTTTTTTTAATCCTTCATCACTGGCATTGAATCTGGTTTTGCTTTTGCTTTTACTTTCGGTTTTTGGTTATGGGTTATTTTGGATTAGGATCGGTGTCTTTTGAATTGGTTTGTTTTGTTTTCGTCTTGATTTTTTTTGTTTTGTTTTTAATCTTTTGTGTTCAAATATTTTGTTTTGGTTGAACTTAAATGCGAATGTCCACATAACCTATCAGTAACAGGCAAACACACTGTGCAACAGCCCTCTTTCGTGTCAATGTCCCCTATATAAATACCGAATCATGCCCACACACATATATCGTTTGCCTCTATATAACAGTGATGTTGGCACCTCCTCTTAAACTAATAGTCTTATATTGGGTCAAGTCATATTGGGTGGTGCAGAATAATTACGTAAGTCAGGCGCCTGCGGCTTCGCCGGTCTAAATTTTTAGGCTTTTTGGGTAAAATGGAAATTTTAATCTGAAGCATTTTTTTCTCCATCTCATACCGCCCAAAACCATCCCAGCACTCTATGGTTTCATGGTTATGTGGTGGAGCAAATGAAATTGTATACGATCTAATACATGTGCTAATTGGATTAAAAGTCACTTGAACGTAAAAAAAAAATATTTGTATTAATTGTAAGAGAACATACTTAAGTAAATACATTTATTATATTTTAAGGGCCTCTTACCTTCTCAAGATTTGCCCACCTCAGATTGCTGGCTGTTGTTCAAATACATTATGGGTAATATTTCTTTGTTTTCGTAGGTTGCACATCCATCACACATTGTCTTGAGGTGTACTGCAGCACTTCCTCGGACCAGAGATGCGATAGATGTGATGGTGATTACGGCTCGTCTCTAGGATCAGCCTACAAAAAGTCCGGTGACATGAGACAGTGCATTAGTAAGTTTGCAGTTTTCAAAAAACATATTTTAAAAAAACACCTGGCTAATAAATTAATAAATAAATGAATTTCTGCATGTAGTGGTTTCAAAACCTACGATATATAAGCTCAATCAATAAGCTTTCTTTTAGTGATGTTTCATTCAAATCACTCATATACTTAATTTATGGGCCATTGCTGAGATTAGAACTACATTTTTGTTTATTTTTTTATGGACCAGATAACAAAAGAGCTCCCAATGAAAATAACTAACACACTCTGTCTTTGTGGGTAACAGGAGTTCCCAAACAGACCCATTTATTGTAATGACCTTATAAAAACAGTGACTATACCCTTCACATGTTGAACAATCAACATCTTATAAAAATTACTAGTAGAATGAATTACAACTGAAGCAATGCTTTTTCGCATATACAGAAATCCACCTTAACTTAAAAATAAATTTTGTCTCGTAAGACATAACAAGGTATCATCCAAACCCAAAAGCTGATAAAAATGAGATTTTTTGAAAATATTCAATATGGAACTGCTTGCTCCTTGGTTAATCAACCCAAGAATTCATCACAATTTTAAACAGTTTCCTGATTTGCAATGTTATTTGTCATAGAGCAATGTTCATGGAGGAGTGACAGCAATGCCTGCTACCCGGGGTCCTGCACTAATTGGCGGTGCACCTGCAGCAGTGGATTCTCAGAAGATGACTGTAGAACAAGTAGGCCCTAAGTGACGAATCAGTAGAGATATCCATACTGAATAAGCATAATCGAAGGTTTTTGAAACCCGATTCGTTGTATGCTTTGAGATTTTGTCTTCAAAATTTAAATCAAATTTCATATCGCATTATTGTATTTATGTAAGAGCCAGCCAATTCCAACTGCCATTTTCTAAGGTTTAATTGTAGCTTTAAAAAACGTGGATAAAGAAAATTTAAGTTTAGGAAAAGTACCATTTTTACTTGAGAAAAATGTGATGATTGAATGGAACTTATCACCAACATGTTACTTTAATCAGCATCAAATTTACAAAACGAAACCTACAAGGACAGTGGACGCTGTTCAGCTACACTACAAACCCATTTGATGTAAACCAAATCCGTCAACTGACCATAGATTAGCTGTCGTTCGGGGCGTTGGCACGACCAACCATATCGCTCACGAACCCGTTAGCAACAACATCAAGGCCGATTCGTATTTCGCTCGTACCCCCCCCCCCCCCCCCCCCCCCCCTGCAAACAGGACGCTGGGATACTCTGATGAACTTCACAGAATCTTGTGAAGGAAGTGGCCTATGACCTATGTATAAAGCATCTGGCTGCAGCTGTTCAAGACTGCAGTTAGACAATGTGCAAAATGCTATCCGAAAACTTCCCATAGAAATGCGCACATTCCATACCGGATGTGATTTCTGTTTCATGGCGGACCATGTGGACACAATTTTGAGCGTCGCGTAATGCAATCCGACCGTTCGTGATTCGAAACGGAGCCTGAGCAAGTGACGGGAATTGTAAATTTACAACACAGATAAGTTTTACAGAATTTCCTACATTATTTCGCTTTTCAACCAGAAAAAAAACATCTCTAAACTGGAATAAAAGAGTAATGAATCACTCTTAACGGCCGTTTCAAACCTTGCAGAGTCATGACCTTAATGACGCGCAGGTCACTGGTCACGCAAAATCCCACCAATCAGAGCGTGAATTCATCAGAGTATCCCAGAGTCCTGTTTGCAGGGCGGGGTGTACGAGCGAAGATTCGTATGGGTTGTGTAATGCGCGCGCACCTGTTTGACCTAATATATGCGGCGCACATTTACAACATTTCATAGTAATTCTGAACCAAACTTTTAAATTTCTTCCAGTAGCACACAAGATGCAGCAAAACTTTTGTGCAGTTTTACTGGTCAGCTGTTTTGTGGTGTCAGTATTTTGGGGGGGGATGTAGGCAATTTGCCTAGACGTTGTTTTTCACGGGTCCATGGGCGATGTGGTTGGTCATGATGACGCCCTCTCGTGGCGGTGGGTTAATTATCGCGGCGGCGGGTTATCGAGTATCAAACAAACAACGTCTAGCCCCTAGACTAACCAGAGATTCACCCGCATCAAAAGCTTCTGACCTCAGCCGTACTTTTTTACGAGTCGGTATTGTAGGCAGACAAACTATTATACATATGAAATGACCCAGTATCAGTAGTATCATGAGTATTATAATAATCCTTCGTTTTAGTGGGCATCAGTCAAGCACCAGTGCTATCAGAGCACCGAGCCACCCTCGTCATGGGAGCAACCACGCTGGAATCACCTACGGTCCTGAACAGTACAGACACCGTCTACACCAACGGAGCCAATTTCACAAACATCACTATCCAGTGGGTTAGCTCTTACCAGCCCACTGGACTACCAAGCCTGAGTAGTGGTGGACATCCATACATCCATAGTGTCCGGATGGGTGTTGTGGATGCAGGGGTGACAGCCGTTGTGAATCGTAAGCTAATTTACTAGAATGTTAACAACGTACGCTTTTGCAATTAATATCACTATACAGTCTTCAAAAGCAATCATACCGTTCGGCTACACCACGGATACAAACTGATCCCCGTTACTGTAGAGCTTAGCAAAACATTATTCCATTTTTTTCTCCAAAATATCTATGCCAAGACCCCTGTTGAATTGGTTTGTGTATGTACATGACCAAGTTTTATCAAGATGACGTACTCTGCCCGCACCTGTTGCATACCTTATATTGTTGGTTTTTTTTCCTTTTACTTTCCCCTATGAGTGTAATTAGGGTCTCGGGGTGGACATGCCACACTATTGTGTGGAGCAGTTAAATAGCAGTTAAACTCATAGTTAGGCCTATCTCAATGATAATTTTAAACTTTGGCCATGCATTTCAAGCAAACCACTCAATAAAAACGTACAGTCCTTAAACAAAACATTGCTAACAGATTATGTATAATTTGAATGAACCCTTATAGACAACAACTTTTGGTCCAATAAGAATAAACTGGGTTTTTTTTTTATTTCCCTTTTTTATTTCATTTTTCTGACGCACTTCTCCAGGGGTTCAGGGAGAAACCTATTCAATAGGCTCGTGGCAGTGTATACCAACGAGTGGACCGTCCTTCAATCAAGACCAGCCAAAAACAGACTTGGTACACTGTGAATACACATTCACTCTTGACCTCAATGTTTGGACACCAACAACAGGAGATATGTAAGTCTGTAAGGTATATTGTTTAAATGCACCAGAAATACTAGGTAATTTTATGTTAATACTGTCCAGAAATGAAACCAAGAATTCCTCAATGGCACTCTGAGTGCAGTTAAGAGAAAAATAATAAGAGGATGGGGAAACGGGAATGAGCAATTGTAAAAGTTGCAGGAAAATTATAAAACTCTCGTGATCTGGTCGGCCCTGATGATCTAATTCACTTGTCTGCTGGGGTGGAATTCGAGCACAGGTTGTCGTGGTGACAAAAAGAAAACCATATGTGCCTAGCTCTTTGTGCCAACCCAATTCCTCTCAAATTTTTGTGTGTTATTTGTGTTTTACGCTGAATGATAATTATCCTAGACTTAGAATTTTGAAAGTTTGATCTAACACTTCTATGGTATTACAGACTGAGGTGTAATGTATCTTCAACCAGTGGCGGCTACATGAAACTTTACAACCGAGACAGCGATAGCCGAATCATCACCCGGTATTACAGCGGCAGCACAAGCTACGGCAGCCCGTCTTTCACTTTTGACTTCGTTCAGCCGTACCACTGCGTGGATGGCAGTGGCTGTAGGGACACAATGCTGGACACGGAGAATGTTGTTTTACAGGTTCGCGTTTATCTATATGTTTTCCTGGCTATTTTAAAACATTTTTTCGTTTGAATTCACCAATTCTTATATTCAAATTCGTTGAGCAGCATGGATTTAGTGCACTTCCAGTCTTTAATTTCGTCTTTTGTCCGACAATTTCAAAGATAGTCTAACTTGAACACATTCAAACAATGAACACACGTTTTCGACGAACGGGAGCAGCCAAAACCAATTATGAAGCGCGCGGACGGGGACGGTTTTCTGACTGATGGTTGTGGGGGCTAGTTTTTTTTTTTTAAATGAGCGATCTGATTGGATAGATTTTGTCTCAATTCATATTATACAAACGTATCATGATAACTTAATAGTGCGAGGTCAATTAGTAAATCTTTCGAATCATCTGGACAGGGTACAATACGACGATGAACGGTAGTAAGACTACCCTGGCTAGCGAAGATTATTTAGAGTATGCATTTGGCGCGTTATATGTAGAAAACAAAGGCCCGATATGTCAAGAAAACGACAGGATTGTGAATCATTTTAATCTAAAAAAAAAAAAAAATTATTATCCAGTTTATTTTCTGAACAGGCAACAATAGATGTAACCTGGGATGGCTGGTCAGACAGTGTGGCTGGCATCAAGGACTACCGTCTGGAAGTGCGACAGTTGTCAGGTAGCCATGGCGATGAGATGACAGAAATCTTTGACAGCGACCCCATTTTCTCTGGGGTAACGAACTCTGGTCAGAATGTCACCTTGCCGCACGTTGGTAAGCCTAACGAGGATCAGTTAATATCGTGCCAAGTATTGTGCCAAACTGTTTTTTATAATTCACTGGGCATTTATCGTGTATTCGCGATTGATGGAAATCAATATTAGGTTTTGCCCTTCACCGACGTATAAACACTGTACTTGTATACTCAGTGTGTTACCTCCTAGACGCAAATTCCATCGTGTGAACAGTTCAATTGCAGTATTCGCTGCAGATTCGAAGCAGCCAACAGATCCTGCAAGCTAGGTAGACTATGCGATATTAAAAAAAGGGCTCATGAAGGGCAAGAAGAGGCATTTTCGAGTAGAAGTTGGTAACATAGCTATTTTACCTAATTCGGAGGTGCTAAATCTGAAAATGATGGTTACAAAGCTGGATTTTTAGTGAAAATATGCCTAATTTGCATAAATCTTAAATACCATTCAAGTAATTTATTTGTTCCCATATTTGGGTATATTTTTTATTATGTTAGTTTTTTGAAAAATGCATTTGGATGATTCTACTTACACTTTAATAACATGTTCTTCAGCATATAAGTGACTAAATGATTATGAGGACATAGTAACAATCCAAAGTGGATACTATTACACTCTTAGGTTGCGCGAATTTACCTTGTCTCCAGATATCATCAAGTAGTATTGCCAAACGTCAGTATTGATGAGCTTGGTCAAGACGATTACTGGAGTAAATTGATTAACATTAAATAATTTAGAATGCGTCTGGACTATGCGTTTGTTTTCACCCCCTATAGGCTACGTTAGTCATGAAGAAGGAGATTGAACCATCATCCAATTTGTTTTAGTTTTTATTTTGTGTTTTTTATTCAGTAAAGTTTACTAAGATAGCCAGGAAAACATTTTTAATGCTAGGAATGGATAGAAAAGTGACTCAAACTGTAAAGACCACCATTTTGCGATCCTAGAAGCATGTTAAGCTCCTTTAACTGCCTTAAAGTACATTTTTGCGACGTATTCAGGTTTTAGCTGTATGTCTTTGGTCGAAGTTTACGTGTTTTATGTTGGTAATTGTTTTAACTTATTGTCTTCATACTCTCTGGAGAGACAGTTATAAAAGCATCTCTGTCTTTCTTGGTCAACCCGACAGGCGTTTACTCCGTCGTCCTCGGTGTCTATGACAACGCGGGCAATGTCAAACATAGCAGACGCTTTGTGTTCTTTGACGATAATGAAAGTGACGTTACGTTCACGCAGAGAAACGCGTCTGTGCGTGTACTCTCAGCCACGGCAGAAACCGACTATGTCTGGCTGACCCACCTGGACTCCCTCGCAGGGACGACATCTGTGCACCTTGATTGGACAAACCGTTTTATCAATGTAGATCATCTCAACCAAGGTTTATTAAAACCAGTTGGGTCCTATGTCCCTGCAACAATCCATCCTGGTGAGTTTAGCACTTCTCTTTACGATCGAAAATGCTGGACAAGATTACAATAAATCGGTGGAGAAAAAAAACAATTAGGATGGCTTTCTTTTTTAAGTTTAAACCACTTTTTGAAACACGTTTATCACTTTCAATTACGATTTACTTTGTATCCGCTTAACTGCTGCCAATGTACTGCAGTTCATGAATCAGGGTAGCCGATTGCACATTCTATTGTTTAAATGCACGAGTTAACATAACCATTTGACTTTTTACTTCAGACAAATGTTGTCGCAACGTTTAGCAGTTGTTTGCTTATTATGCAGCATTTTGAAAACACGCACCGGCATGCGAAAAATCAATGTGTGTACCGATGCCACGTAATTGTCTGTAAGTTCTGATATTGATACAACTAAATGCCACAAATGCGTACTGAATTGCGTAATATTCATCAGTGCTCCACTTTATCATGAAAGCCGAGCTTGTAGGCGTTATTTGTATTTCGTTATTATCGTTTGCTCATAGTCATAATGGGCTATTTTCCCATTCGTCTTGTTTGCAAGGTTATGATTGCTTGAGAAGTATAGGTACCATTTGGGGGTAAGATGGGGGTGTTATGGGCGTAGGGTGGGGGTAGGGTGGGGTTGCTATTATCCAATGAAAGCTCTCTAATAGTGAACGTAAATATTTGCACTCATCCCTCTCCACATTATTGATTCCACGAAGTTTAAATGCGTAATTATTTAGAAGAAGACACTGCCTTGATGAGAATCGATCAAGATGTTCCCTATCACTGGTTGCATGTGAGCATTGTGAACAATCACATGTACATGATAAGCAAAGATTGCATCTCTCTGTGGTAACTTGTGGCATATGCATTTGAAATTGCTGAGCCTTCATTTCTTGTCAACAGGGAGGTGCAAAAAAAGAAGGAAACCCACCTCTGACAGCTATTTTCACCTTCTTGTTGAGCATAATATTTCCTCAAAAAAATCAATTAAAATGGTATTAAAATATTGATCTTTAAACATCAGTGACGAAAAAAATGATTGCAAATGCATATTCAGTCTCTGAGATATGGTAGTTTAAAAATACCATGTACCGAACCCGTTTGTATACGGACGGCTTTATTCCATCCGCTCGGCTTGACTGAGCTTCGGAGCTTGATTTGAAGACAAAACAAAAGTACACCGGACTGAAACGTGGACAACAGTAATTTTGGTGACTTGTATTCACATTAGCATAATAACACCCTTCTTGTAATTTTTTTAACGATTTTTTTTTTACCATGTATGGTTGAAGAGCTATATTTCGCTACTTTATAACAGAGAACAGTTTAAATGAGTTAAGTAAGTAGGTTAACATTCCTGTCAAAGTAGTTTTCCTTGTTGTTGCATCACCCTGAAGATTATGACCAGAACTTTGGACTTCGTGGCCGTGCAGCCATCCCCAATGCCTTTGGCGTGACAGAATTCCGCGTGTTATATGACATTGACCACAGCGGTGGCAGGACCACTGTCAACGTGAGTGACGACAACTCAGACCACTGGAGCAGTGAAGGCGTAACTACGCAAGCGACTTATGACGTGACCCTAGTAGACGGCGATTCGATTCGGTTCTGGGTGGAGGCCAGGGACCTGGCTGGTCACTTTCTGAGGGACAGTGTGTTGGTGCACGCTGATGCCTCCCCGCCTGTCATTGAAGACTTCTGGCTGGTACGGGACGGGGAGGTGAACGTGGCCGTTCATAATTCAGAGGATCTGCATGAGATGAGGTAGGTTTCCCTTTTTTATTGTCCATCATAAAATACCAAAATAACCCGTCCTTAATTATTCTTAACTTAGCAGCCAGGTTTTATAGACTTAGTAGATCGGCCATTCCTTCCAGACCATCTAATAATATGCAGACTGTCCTTTGCAAGTATACACTCTAAAAAAGCATTAGTCAGATTTGACTAGAAACCAGTTAAATTTGACTAACCATTCAGGGTCAGCTGGGTGCAACTGAAAATCAGTCAATCTGACTAGATTTTTCTAGTCAGTATTACTGACTTTGGAAAAATAGTTATGCAAATAACTGAAATTGGAGTCCAACCCAACTACTTTTTGTAGTCATGGTATAAAAATTTGCATGTTTAACTAAATTCCTAGTCAATTTTCAATAACTAGGAAAAACAGTCAATATTTTGACTAAGTTGTTTTAAGAGTGTATAATTTGTATGCAGACACCGAATGGCTTAGCATATCTGCATAGACTTAATGTTTCCGCTGGAAAATCGTCACAGTATGGAACTGACCAATCACTTGTACAAAATAAAACTTATTAGTTAAATGCCTGAACAAAATTAGGCCAAAACCGACAATTTACCAACGGCTTGGCGTATGTATGGCGTATTATGGAAGTATGTTTATACCCCCGACCAAGTTCATTAATTAAGACTTTTCTTGTTGAAAATCATGTTTCCTCAACGTTGCCTATTCTTCTTCCACATCCAGTATTGCATTCAGAGCTTATGACATTCACAGCGGCGTAAGAACCATTGAATTGCGTCTATTTGACAATCACACTGGGGGAGAGATGGAACTTGACCATCAAACAGTCCCAGCGAGGAAAATCAATACGGTACGGTAATATCATCATTGAAATGTCCACAGTAAACACCCATCATCGGTACGGTTTTTTCACTGTTGCGGCGCAGTTATACCGCAATGTTACCAGCACACATGCCCGATTCCGTTCCATAATGGTCAGATAATTATTATCAGTCACATGATGACCAGTCGCATGATTATTATTGCAGCTGCAAATTTTTAATCATATGACTTCTTTTGTGACTTTTGTGACTTCTTCATATGACTTCTGTTGGGATAACATAACTATCGCGTTGGGTGAAATCGGAGTGCTTCTCGCACACCATTCCGATGGCATCGGATCCAGTGCAATCTGATGCGAAAAAATTGAACAGGTTTTATTTCATCCGGTCACGCGGTATACGGTAAGATCGGCTCGATTTTTTTTAGCGCAAAAAATCTGTACAATGGCCCGCTGATGATGTAGTGTACCGGTAAAACCGGAAAGGTGTGCGCTGGGTTTTAGCAAAAGGTGTTATATTTTGAAAAAAGGGCAAGCTTTCTTTGCTTTATTTGTATTGTTACTTTCCACAGAATGACGAGGACTGCGATCCTGTCAGCTGTATGTGTGTTCCCACCGGTGACTGTTATGCCGTAGACTATGATTTCCATCCAAAGCAGTTCAGTACGACACATGACTACGACTACTTTATCAAGCTGACCATTAGCAATCATGCAAAACTGGACACCACCCAGACAATCAAGGTATTTTGGCCTCGTTTGCAATAGTCCAGCTCTTTCAAGTAAGTTTATAGCTTGATATGTCTAATCAACTTCACTCGTAATATGACCCACAGGTAACAATCGACACATCAGCCCCTCAAGCCGGCGTGGTGCATGATGGGTTACGTGGATCCAATGAGGTAGACTTTCAGGAAGGCAATGATCTCTCAGCTCACTGGGAGGGGTTCTTTGACAAGGAGAGTGGGGTCAAGTTCTACCAGTATTTGTTTGACAAATTCTGCTGGATGAACGAGACATCGATTGGAAGCGTCAGTGATTATGTAAGTTGTTTGTCGATTATTAGCGACATGTGTAAGCTACATGCAATTCTCATTGCTTGCATTCCGTTACTAACACTGCTACAATTATCTTCAATTAACTGTAGTCTCTATACAATTAACAAAATAGTCTCTCCCAAATACGAAATAAGTACTATCCTTTATAGTTTCGGTTTGCGGTAACATCATGTGGTAATAACTACTGCCGCATAGTAGATTTAGATGTTATACGAACAGTCCTGCTTAGTTCTAAAGATAACTTGTCCTGCTTATGATCTAGTGTCGCTAAGTAGGTCGGCGCCGGGACTTCTCGCAATTATCTTAGCTAAGCTGAGGCTGATTGAGATAAGTTTTAATCTCAACGTTTCAACCAGCCTGCTCTAGTCATCGTCAGGACACTGAGGAGAGTTGGAGATGCTACTCCTTCAGTAGGCTGTGTTAGGATTGAGAGTGTAAATGGGAAGTGTTGTGATTGGCGCTTGAGTTATAGGATTCTGATTGGTTGTCTGCTGGGCATTGTGTTTGAGTGGTATGCCCGTTGGTGGCCTGTTCGCTCAAGTATGTCAGTTGGCTGTTAGCCCTGAGTGTAGCAGCAAGGTATACTGAATGCCACATGTTAAACCTATTTTTTGTGGTACAGTGTCATGTTTGTGGATCTCAATAGATTCTCTGATGCGACGGGTTTAGCAATGTTTTCTCTTGGGCAACAGTTCCTCTCTGTGGCCGTTGACTATGTACGCTATCTTTTAGTTTCATATGGCTGGTCCAAATTTTTGGACTGAAAATGGTACTTACTATGCTAATTAATATTTCTTGTTTTATTTTAGATGATGAGGACCACTTCGACTTATGTAAGTTGGACAGCGCCCTCACCTGGCCCATACTACGTAACCGTCATTGCATTCAACCGAGCTATGGAACCTTCAGAGGCCGTGTGTTCCGACGGTGTCGTTGTTGATACTAGTCCTCCAAAGCTGACCCAGATTGCTATCAGCTTCGTCCGGATGTGGCCTCGTCTAGCTAAGGATGTTGAGGGTCGGGCGTGGTTCATCAACGAGCATCGCATGAAGATGGAGTTGATTAATGCCTCTAGTGACTGTAGGTAGGGAAGAGAATGCCCATATACTTGCCTTTATTTCGGATAACACAGGCGGTGAGAAATTAGGCCCCTTTTTGTTATTGCCTCTCAAATGTATATGTTCCTTTGCAGAGTGCAGCTGACTGTTGCACTTCATTAATACATGTAGTTTTAAATACCAAAGAATTGCATGTACTTGTATGTGTTAGCCGATTAATGTAATTGTACCAACAGTTCCAAGGCTGCCCTGGTAGAAGATTTGTCTGTTTATCCTGAGATGTCTGCCACCAATGACACCACAGAAAACCCTCAAGGAGACTTAGACTGCAAGTGGATCAGAGATGTTCAGCAGCAGTTCTTCATTCCCACTGACAAGCATGTACGAATGATCACTTGTTTGTCCCCGAAAGATTCGTTTTTATTTTTTATTTTGTTAGTTTCATTTTTACCATTGTATAGTTTATTTATGAAGAGCCCGTCTGAAAGAGTGATTCATCTTGCAGTAATTGGTAGTAGATCATAATGATTGTCGGATTTATGAAGTTTTCCCTCAAGAGTTATTAAATGTAACTATTTGTAATGGTTTTGTCGTATTTTAAAACACAGCTTAGCATGTCCTGGACAGGAGAGGATGCAGAGAGCTCCATTTATGACTACGAGATCGGTCTTAGCACTGACCCCTCAAACCTGACCCCTGACCTCGTGACCTTCAGGTCAACAGCAGGTCGCGATCACTTTATTATGTACCATCCTGACATCAGTCATGGATCTGTGTTCTATCTTGTTTTGAAGGCAGTCAACAAGGCTCAATTATCTACGTTCAAGGTAAGTGATGAAATGATACTATATCTAACCAGTTCATCTAAGACAACCAAAGATGGAATGACAAATTGATTGGATGCTCAACCAAGCACAAGTAGAGACAGACAACGATAGTTCTGTTGGTCAGAGCTAAATTCCAATTTGGTGTTTATTCCATTTTGCTACAAAGGTAAATGGCTCAATGCAAGTTACTATGTAAATTACTTCTCAGATTTCTTTTGTGCTTTTGGTTTTGAATATAGCCTACATGACGTGTAAGGTGAGTCATTTCGGACTTGTAGACTTGTAGTGCCTACCTTGGGCCAATTTCACGGCGCTGCTAAGCAAAAGAATTTGCTTAGCACAAAAAAGTCTGGCTTATAAAAGCAGGTTACCAGCCAAAGCTCTTTGTGATGTATAGTGCTCGTGCACTATAGCATGAAAATCACGTGGAGTTTTGGCTTGTAACCTGCTTTTATACGCCTGACTTTTTTGTGCTAAGCAAATTGTTGCGCTTAGCAGCGCCGTAAAATTGGGCCCTGGACGTGGATTTGTACATGACAATTCGAATTGCAGAGGCTCAACATAATTATATTAATTTTTTTTTATCCATGTTGTAGAAAATTGGGCCAATTGTAGTGGATACCACGCCACCCGTGTTTGTTGGGCGTGTCTCGGTCCATGCGGAGGATGAGTACTTGATAGCTGAATGGGGAGAGAGTGGCTTCATTGATGATGAGGATACCAGCCTGAGATACCAAGTTGCCATCGGTGAGTCTATCAAACATATAGCGTTGATTATTTGTCCAAAGTTCCCCGCCCATGTTTGTTGGGCGTGTCTCTGTTTATATGGAGTATGGGTACTTGTTTAATAATGACGAGGACAGAGCCTGAGATACCAAGTTGCCATCAGTTAGTCAGTAAAATATACAGTTTAACTTATTTGTCCAAAGTGCCTCACCTGTGTTTGTTGGATGTATCTCAGCCCATGATGATGGATGATTATGTGAAATGGGTAAAAGTGGGTATATCGCAGATAATGAGGATACCAGTATGGGAGGCCAAGTTGTAATGGTTAGGTAGTCGAAACACATAACATTTATTAATGCAATTGGTCCAGACATATTGGAGTATATGTATGTTTGTACTCAATCCCATTGATGATATTCATGGATTGCCTAATTGGAAGGCAGTGGTCTATAGGCCCTACAATAAGTACTTCACTACCAACACCAAGTTGCCATTAATTACGCGATTCACTAAGTCATATATTTTCAAGTGACATTGAATAGGTCGGCAGTTAGATTACTATATCAAGTATTGTTCATTATTGTGCTAAGAGAGTTGAATGTGTCTGTAATATTAAGTATCTGATCTTTAATTTCTCGTTCTTAAAATGTGACAACTATCTTGAGCACGGCCATGGGAACAAATTGATTATGATTATAGTAATGAATCAAATACTTTTATTGTTACATGCATTTTCATAAACGTATTGTCCCAACTTTTTCTAACTTCCGTTTGGATTAAAATTGGAATCCAGAAATTTACAGTTGTTATAATTGTTTAAAGTTGAATATGTGTCTATATAAATCCAGGGAGTAGTCCGGGTGGCACGGAAACTGTTGCTTTCGAGACAGAGAAAGACTACCGAATTGGGCCGTGTTTGTCACGATCACACTGTGCTGCATTCTCATTGGACGACCTCAACTGGCATCTCCACGGCGATCATGAGTATTACGTAACAGTTCAAGCACAGAATGGCGCCGGGTTAACCACTGCTGGGACCTCATCCGTGTATAGACACATGGTGCAGTTGCCATCCGTGGGTGTTGTACTTGATGTTGCACCCCCTGGCGAGGAATCCGATGTTAACTTTGGGGTAATGTATAATGATATCAAATGTTAGCCGCTTCGTTCATTGTAATAATCTCTTTCATCATTTCACTTGTTTGGAAATCAATAATGTGTATGTTTCTCTTAATGTCCAATAAGATATAGAAGATAATCAGATGTTTACATAAAGACATATTGCAAAGGTTTTTTTTCGGTTTTAATATTTAAAATATCACAATGCGTTTTTAACTATTTTTTTTAACAGGTAGCCAAGGATATTGACGTTCAGACGGACAACACGAGCATCTCAGCTCGTTGGTTTGGTTTTGAGCATCCTCATCTTGATATCAACTATGAGATTGCCATCGGATTAGAAGGAGGCGCTACTGAAGTCAGCGGTGGTTTCATTGATGTCGCCAATGCAACCTTCTATCGATTGCATGGACAAGATCTTGCTCCGCTCGAGGTAGTAACATCGTAGATTTTAAAATATTGAAAAGACGTTCCTGAAACCCTTGATTTGAAAAGTCAGTGAGATTTCCTGCCATCTCTTGTTTTTTATTTGTAGACCTTATTCCTTCAGCTTGTTACCTTTTCTTTTCATTTATTATCACTAGACCTATTACGTGACCGTTCGTGCCAACTCTGAAGCCGGTAGCGTCAACGTTACTTCAGATGGTGTCAAAGTCATTCAGGAGGGTCAGGCACTGGAGGGAGCTGTGATCAAAGATGGACTGGGTTGTGATCAAGATGCAAGTAAGATCTTTACTCCATATTTGTGCAATTTCATATCCTTTGCATTCAGGGGCGGCGGAACCGGGGGGGGGGGGGGCTGGGGGGTGGGCGTTTGCCCCCAGATTTTCCCCAGTGCCCCTTTTGCGGCCATAAATGTGCCCCCTCGAGCATTAAAGTGTCCCCTCGAGATAACTAAAAAATGCCCTTAAAGTATCTTACTATTTCTTAGAACTAACCATTTTCCAATAATGGTAGAGATATTTTTGATATAAACGAGGATTATGAAAACCAAGTTTCAAAACCCATACAAGACGCCCTTAAAATGGGTACATAATGTATGTTTAGCATATAATCATTGGTTTTGAAGAGCGCCCCCTATGTTGGAAGATGGTACCAGACTAGGATTACATCATTTACTCATCATCTACCACAGACATCTCAGTTCATTGGACCATCTATCTGAATCTCTCTCTACACTTTTGTTAATTACAGTTTCATGTAATCTTCTTGCAGTGTCAAGATTATTACATCACTCATCCGTTACTCATGAATATTGTCATATGACACCACATATCATATCTACCTCGAAAATCTGTGTTTACTGGTTCATCCTCTGGATCAATTGAAAAGTGACGATTCTTGGACCATAACTACCTCTGCCTTAAATACATCAGCTACTCTACCTCAGACATCTCTGATTTTTTTTACCACACTAAAAGATTTCTACCTACTTGTCCTTCATTCACAGTCTCTTGATTCCTTTTTGTAGTGCCCATGTCATTCAACCACTCATCTGTTGCTGATCAACCCTTTCAGGGTGATTTCATCTCCATGGACACTTTAAATCCCCCCTTCTCTCGCTTATTTACAGCTTCTTCCCTCCTTCTTGCAGTGTCTGTGCCATCGGATTAACTCATCACTCTTCTCTTGCTCATCAACCCTGTCAGAATGACATCACCTCACCCAGTCCTCTACCTCAGACATATCAGTTCCTTTGACCATCTTTCTAGATCTTTCCCTTCTTTCGCTTCATTCACAGCTTCTTGCCTCCTTCTTGCAGTGTCTATGCCATCAGGATTTATCCCACCACTCATCTCTTGCTGATCAACCATGTCAAGATGACATTAGCTAACAGTCCTCTACCTCAGACATCTCAGCTCGTTGGACCATCCCAGAGATGCAGCCTTTTGTGACAAATGTAGTATGGGCTGTTTCAGGAGATTGAGCTACCAGTCCTGTACCTCAGAAATCTCAGCTCGTTTAACTATCCTTGCAGATCTCTTTCCATTCACAGATTATTGCCTTCACACTGCAACATCTGTGCCATAGGGATTATCCCATCGCTTATTTCATCAGCTCTGTCAGAATGGCATCGCCTACCAATCCTCTACCTCTGACATCTCAGCTCGATGGACCATCTCTCTAGATCCCTCCCTACTCTCTCTTCATTCACAGTTTCTTGCCTCCTCCTTGCAGTGAGTGTCTCTGCCATCAGGAACATCCATCCCATCACTCACAATTTGCTCATCAACCCTGTCAGGGTGACATCACCTACCAGTCCTTTATCCCAGACGTATCGGCTTGTTGGACCATACCTCTAGGTCCCTCCCCTCTAAATCTCTTTATTCACAGTTTCTTGCCTTCACCTTGCAGCATCTGCGCCATCAGGATATTCCCATCACTCAGCTGCTGCTGATCAGCCCTGTGAGGATGACATCACATACCAATCGTCTACCTCAGACATCGCAGCTCGTTGGACAATCCCAGAGATGCTGCAGCCTTTTGTGACAAATGTCGTATGGGCTGTTGAACAGGAGATTGAAATATACCAAGGTACACCAATAGTTTTTCAATCATGTTCTATACAGCTAAACCTCAGATACTACAGTGTCGATTGCATTTAAATGTTAGGAATTTCCATTATTTATGTACAGGGAATTAAATCGAGGATCATTAAATTTTACAGAATGTTGATCACATGCAATGAATTGTGTTAAACGATTTATTTGGAAATAAACAGGAGAAGATCATAGAAGATGGAAGAATGAAGCATTTAGAATTTTATTCGTTGG
The DNA here is from genome assembly GCF_015706575.1 of Patiria miniata. NCBI lineage: Eukaryota > Metazoa > Echinodermata > Asteroidea > Valvatida > Asterinidae > Patiria > Patiria miniata. The sequence goes on from NW_024037055.1 coordinate 9,754,601, forward strand.
GCCGGGTAAATGCCAAACAAGCTACTCTGTTTTGTCTTAATGTTGGATCGATTGTAAACGATTTATTTCCTCCAGATGATGAGAATACTACAAAAGAGTGGATACGTGTGCTGGATGACCATGATGTTGGCATGGCATTCCAACATGTCGGGGCTGGAATAGGGTTGCATGGTGGAGCTCACTACAGATCAAAGGTAGGAGAAATATCATAGCATTAGAATATTAGATAAGATTGGAAGGTTTACATGGTGGAGATAGTAATAAGATAAAGATTTACGGGATTACAGTCAACTCGACCGTTTGCCAACTCGACTCAAACCAACTCAACCGGTCGAGTTGACTTTTACAATTGAACGCAAAACGGTCGAGTTGGTTCAACGGTCGATTTGGTAAACGGTCGAGTTGGTAAACGGTTGAGTTGGTCCGAGTTGAGTTGGCAAACGATCGAGTTGACCTGACACCAGATTGACGGTAGCATCATGTGACAAATATCTTCTGTCAGTTTTATGAGATTCCGAAAACATTCGGGAGCAACTCCGCGTTTCGGACGGTATACTCTGCCCGTCTTCTGGAGACTTGGCGTATGATGTTAATCGGACGTGATACACTGTGTGGGCGGATAGGGGATATATTTATCATCAAATTGTGCCTTTGATGATACAAGCATGGAACTTGGCATACAGTCAGAGTATGTCATTAGAACTATATTTGGATATAGGGCCATCGCAGATTTGCCCTTTGAAAAAAAATAGGTAGAATAACAAGCATTTCTGAAATGGCTGTTATTGCTTGTTATTCTACCTTCATATACCTAAGGACAAATCTGCGATAACATACGCTGACTGTGTGCCAAATTTTATGTTTGTATCGTCAAATACACAATCCCATCACCTATGCCGTTTTATTGATAAGGCATGGTAAACATATTTCAATAAAGAAAGTGGAAAAAGTGATCCAGTCCGACATATTTTGTATGGTAATGATAGGTGCAGTTCTGCCATGGTAGTGTTTGCTTCCGACCGATCGTCACTGATGGATTCTGGGTATTATCCCAACCTCCCGAGGTCGGTCAGATCACAGTCAACAGCACTGAGACTACGCAAGGAAGGACAAACCTCCATGTGGTCTTACAGCCCTTTGCGCATGATTACGTCCGTTATGACGACCCACAGGAACTGATGGATTTCTATGAGTGGAGCATTGCTGAGGATGGTAGCGATGAAGCACTGCTGAGTCCCTGGATAAAAATCCAGAATTTGGTGTTTACTGGGGATGCGGTACGTATTATTGTGAAGTTTTTGACAGACTTGTGTTCGAGTCACCAAACATCGAGTTCGAGTCCGAGCGTAAGTCACCTCTCCCGAGTCCGACTCCGAGTCCCGAGTCACGCTTGTCAAGTGCGAGTCACGAATCAGAAAAGTTGAGTCCGAGTTACGAGTCACAAAGGTTAAGTCCGAGTCCGAATCACGAGTCACTTTTAATTTTGCAAATAAACTTGAGATACTGCTGCAACATCACAAGGTAAACGTTACCATTTACACAGCTTTTCTCCAATAACTTGAAATAAATGTAGAACATGTCAAATAAGAGCTTAGACGCGTTTCTTTTGCATAGCACTGACTGTATCACTTTCTATAGAGGGGGTCGTATACAAAATAATTTGTTATGATATTGGTGAAAAAAAATAAGTGATTTGTGGTAATTTCGTATAGTCCTGAGTCACTCAGGTCGAGTCCGAGTCTTAGTCCAAATCCGCTGGATCGAGGTACTCGAGTCGGACTGGAGTCCGAGTCCGAGCCCCGAAGTGTTGCATATTACTTGCCTTGAATTTCACACAAGACTAATAATTGCAAAAACATCAGGTTATCAAAATATAAATAGATTTTTACTAATAATGAGCAATACATTTAGATAAGATCTTGAAAGAAAGGCGCATTTAGAATAACTGTTGATGACCCTTTGTTTCATTTTTTTGTATCGAAAGGCCCGCTTCACAGCATCATACCCTGGGTTGTTGGACCTGGATTCGTGTCTGCAGCTATCGGTGAGGGGCTACAATAAAGCCGGTCTTTTCTCCATTGCTAGCACTGAGATAGTTGACTGTGATGATGCAACACTGATCGTCCCTCATATGGTCATTGATGCAGATCGTAAGTTCTCTACCATGCTCTTATATACCGACATAGCAGTAAGATTTCTTGTGTGCTTTTTTTCGCGTGCACTCTGGATAAAAGTGGGCTTAACCGAAAATCTATCAACTGCCCTTACAACATTTCGTATTAATTAATATTTTTTCACTCATAAAAAGACAATTTAGAAGCGAATAAAGAAATATTAGTGCAAACATAAACATTGAAGGTTTAATAATTTTATCGTTTTTTAATGTGGTTGCTCGATATTTTCTGTAAAATCGTCAGCAACAGTAAAACTTCTTTTATTCAAATTGCTGGCTATTGGTGAAAAAAGACTTGTAGACGGGGACATTTTCATAATTTTTTAAAAATCAAAATGTAAATGTACGGGCATTTTAGCATTAAGTTGAGTACAGCTTTGTAAGTATGCAGTGTTACAAAATCAACATTTAAGTTACTTTTCTAGTTATGAAGGCGTGCACGTTTAAGTAGGCATACATGATATTGCACTCTCATCATACATGTCAACTCTGTATTTTGCCGTCTATTGCCTTCCATGCAGTTGAAAGGCCAAAGACTCACAACTGAAAACCAAGATCATTATCGTTATCAACTATTGTAATACAGATGAAGTACGCATTGAGCAGAATTCCCTGTGGCCGGAACCAGATAAGAACTACATCTCATCTACGTCCTCATTATCAGCAGTCTGGCCTACTCTACGTCACAGAGCCTATATCTGGGCAGTCATTGAAGACATCGGATCCAATGCATTAGGAAATTTGGACAATGGTCTGCACTACCCCTGCGATCACCCGATGAAGAAGGACTGTGGGGAAACAGGTAGGAAATATTCGGAATGAATTGAAGAAACCGATGGGGTGAATCGTGCTCAGCATTAGACAGTGCAGCGGAACCACGACGCACATTAGGCATATACTTCACACACAGGCACTTGAATAAGTAGTTGGCAAGCCTGCTCAATGCGCCTAACAAAATTGCCGATCAGTTCCAAAATCCAAATTAACGATTGTTTTGTTAAAAGCCAGTCACTGTTATGGATGACGTATAGGAAGCTCATGCTAGCGGGTATGGGCATGACATGGATTTGATTTATCTTGTAGATAAAGAGTTTGTCAACGTTCCTGATTTGGTCCTGGTTCATGGGAAACGTTATCGGATCTGCATCCATGCCGATGAAGTGACTTTGGAACATGAGTTTTGGAATGAACCTCTACCTGCTGTGTCTAGCTGTAGCGACGGCGTTGTCATAGATACGACCCCGCCGACCCCTGGCTCTGTGTGGATTGGATGGGACAGGCATCAAACCTATCAAGTAATATAACTATTTGTTTACACACATTCAATTAACTCAACCGTCAACGCTATTTGTAACATAGCACTAGTTAATTTGGTTTTTATGAAAACATTTCACATCTCAGACAAGTAATTGCTTTGTTTGTGGTTGTGCAAGCTTGCATTTTGGTGTTGATTAATTATAGTCATATTTGTCTCCTTTTGAAAGACTTCTAGCTCTGAGTTGGTTCTTCATTGGGATTCATTTACTGACATTGAGGAACACGGCATGGCACGACATCACTCAGGGATCAAGTACTATGAATGTGCCATTGGTAGGAACCATTCTGTATGATTCTGTATGGATATGTATAGTTATAGAATTATGAAAATGAATAAGACTGCTGCAAACTGCTTACTGACTGGATTGACCTGAAATATACAAATCTAAAAAGAAATAAAGCGGCCTGCCGTATCGATCTTTAATGACAAGATCTTCAGAGGCATCTAAAGAAGCATTCATCCGGAACGGCATACTTCTACTACCTTTAGACTCAAACCACCTATACCAATTGATGGAGAATCCTTTGGAAGAATTATGATACCAAAATATCCCGATTTGGTCCTGTATTTTTTTGCTCCAGAGCTATGTGGGTATTATTTCATAACAATCCATCTATCAATAACAATGTAAGTCAAATTCCCGGGCAAGGTTTAGTAAATTATCGGGACAAACTTGACCCCCACCTTGCTTCACAAAATAGGCTCTAGAACAAAAACTACTGCACTGAATCGGGCGATCTTGGTTTCATTTTTCTTTTAAAAAGATTATCCATGTATTGGTTTATGTGGTTTGAGTCTCATGGTAGTGGAAGTATCCCATTTCGGCTTTTTTTCTTCTTTTTTGAGTACCCTGTATGATGGTTCAATTTATTATTTGAGAATGTGTTTGACTTATTTTAACATTATACATGTAATGTTTTGTAGATTGACCACGTCTTCTTTCAACAAATTAAAACAGCAGCAATATTCAAGTATTTAGTACACGTAGTAATTAATTGTTTTGTCCTCAAATTTCAACATTGCAGGTTCGATGCCAGGGGGTCGTGACGTGATGGGATTCACACGTGTTGGAATCACCAATAGTGTTTTAATACACAATCTGAGATTACAGAATGGACACCAGTACTATGCTACGGTGCAAGGTAAAAACAAAATGGTTCAAGTTATAAAAGAGAGAGAGAGAAGAAGATAGAAAGACCCAAAACAAGGACAATAAAACATTCCAAGCCAGCCGGGGTAAACTAAAGTGTACTTAAACACTGTAGCTCTAAAGACTGCCTACCCATATCGGTGCAACAGATAGATGGGACGTATTGTTTGTTTAATTCGTCTTGAAAAAATGACTCTTTGGCAATGTTTATATTACTACGGTTCACTTGACCGATTGTAATTAAATGCTATTGTACCTATTTTTTTCAACTAGCGACCGACTTTGTCGGTTTATCTTCACAAGCGATGTCGGATTCAATCATCATTGATACGTCACCTCCAATCGTCAGTGCTGATTATATGTTGGACATTGGAGGCAGCTTCATCCGGTCTACAACTTCTATCTCGGCAAGGTAGTAACAAGAGACTTGACTTACCGTCATATTGCTCTGATGGTTTTCCTTACGGAAAAAAAGATTCCCATAGGCTTATGTCTTTTCCCAACCAATATTGAAGCTTTCCGGGGTACCATAGATATGGCTGGTGTTTGCCTAATGGTGGTTAAAAAAAAGACGTGTATATGATGATATGCTGTTTTAGGGATTCAATTTTACATCAACAACAAAAACAGATAAACAGAGACAACTGTTCCAACAAGCAACAGAACCACATGAGAAACAAGGTTTTTAAATCACAGATTCGCGGATTGGGGGAAGTAAACGTGACTTCTAATCGGTTTATCCGAGAGAACCTTTGTTCGTGCTTATACTTCTAATGCTAACTTTAAGTTGACATAAATGAGGATTGAATCATTTCTTACTTCACTTAGAAATTATCCTGGGCTTGTGTTGTGTACAAAAAAAGCATCAGATTTGCCTGTTATGGAGAAATCAGAATATACGGAAACCCGAACTGCATGGGGAAAAACTGCTGCCGGGCAACTACCTGAAGGCATAAACGCTACTTATTTTTACGTGTGATAATTTTCGGCCTGCGCAATGACCGTTGATGTCTTTGTCAGCGCACAACATCAAAAGTTGATACTTTGAAACTCCATAATATAATGGACAGACTGTGACTATTTCAATCCATAAGTGACGTTTTGCTGCTCTTCTTTCAGTTGGGAGAATGTATTCTCAGACAAGGATAGTGGCGTATCGTATTATGAGTGGGCCGTCGGTTCGCATCCAGGTCATGCAGACATCATGCCATTTACCAGAGAGAGTACAGAAAACGGAGTCAGTGACCCTTCCAGACCTTTATTTCTACTAGAAGGTCACTCGTATTTCGTTTCTGTAAAGGTAAGTATTGCCTAAGGCCTTGGAACTACTTGAATGATTATGACGGTAAAAAGAACCCTACTCATGGCCGTGATAATGAAATTGTTAACCTTTATTTATTTATATATGAAATTAACCTTTTGTTACAAAAGCGTTCATACTTGTTTTGTTATTGTGCCAATGTCATGTTGCCTTTGAGACAGATCCTGCAAGGATCCAAGCATCTGATCCCTTAACATTTTAAAATTAATGACACATTTCTGAACTGTTGCCATTCCCTTCTAGGCCATTAACAGAGTTGGTCTGATCTCTATGAAGAGTTACGGAGCTTTCACAGTTGATGCAAGCTCGCCATTGGCCGGCCAAGTCCTTGATGGAAACCCAGCGCTTGTTCTAGCCAATCACAGAGACCGAGACTTCCAGGAGGATCGCAGAATGATCGGGGCTTCATGGGAAGGATTTCATGACCCTCACGGCGCCATTGTTGGCTATTTCTGGAGAGCTGGTACATGTCCAGGATGTAGCGATGTCGTACCTGAGCAGCATGTTGGCATGGATACAGGTAAATTTCAAATACGAATTTAACATTCCTGTAAATGATTGTAGTGCGTACATGCACATGGGTCTTTAAAAAAATGTTTGTCATCCACTTTCAATATAAAGGAAATCAATGTTTGTGTTTGATTACTGTCTTGGAAATATTTTGCAATTTTACACTGGACTAGGGGTTTGGCGGTCCAGAGAGATTAAAGTTACAGAAAATCGGTATGTATATATTTTGCTTACAGGTGTTTTAGCTGAGAGTCTGAACCTTGTGCCTGGTCTGACCTATTACGTGACAGTGACAGCCTGTAACGCAGCAAACCTTTGTACCTCAGTGAGCTCTGATGGGGTTATTGTTGATGACTCTCCACCAGTGCCAGGGCGTGTGTATGATGGCGGTCCTGGGGGTGGTGACATCAGTTATCAGTCTTCAAGGTGAATAACGATACATTGAACTACTTAGATTGGAGAGTGTTTCACCCAACAACCTAAACTGTTTAAAGCACACGAAGAGGCAGGACACTACACTGATACCGGCTTCACCCAATAGATTTGATTGTACAGCAGGAAATGGTTCAAGCAGGAAATGGAGCTTAGCATCAAGACTGCACTATCGCTATATATCTACCCGCACCCCTATACTGTTGGTTTCCAATTCATTAGTGCCGTTTTCAGGTCCACATTAAAGGCCTTCTAGAAATGCTAGCATGCCGTCCTGTAACTAATTATCCTGGGAAAATAGGCTTAGTCATTTTCCCTAACTTTTACTGAAAGTTGTATTCTGTTCAACATAAACCTGTTCACCTATCTCAAGTTTACTGACCTGTATTGACAGGCACGAGGGAAATATTATTTCTACGTTATTTCCTATGTTTATTTTAATGTGCCCAGTAAACTGTTTCAAAAGGACACACAAAGCATAAGATGATTTTCTAACAAAAATAAAGTTGGTGATATGGCTGGTGAAAGTGCTGATTAATTAATAATAATTGTTTTCACTTTCGATTCCTCACAGGTTAACATGAAATAGGTGAACCACTGCCCAATTTCATGTCTTACTCAGGTTTTAATTGCGTTTTTCCCCACATATTACCAATATTCATCTGGTTGTTATTGAACCTCAAAATAGACGTTTCGCAAAACTACTTTAAGAAACCTAGGAGACGCCATTGACACTAGGATAAACTTGTACGTCGTTCAAGTATTTGCAGTGATTTACCATTTCTTAGTTGGCAATGCGGAATGAGGTCTACCAACTTTTGACCACAGACATCTGGGTTGTAGTTATATTGACTTTGCAATTCAACTCAATTCAGTCAGCAAGCCTTTTGTGTTGCGTGATGAGGTCTCCTGGCTTTTTGCCCCTCTACCAAAACCTAAGCCCTGCTGTTATTAAGTTTCAGGTTTTTAAGTTTCGATTGTGCACATGTACTGAATGGTTTTTCGACAGGCTGCAGCTGCGTGCTCATTGGTGGGGCTTCCACGACCCTCACTCCGGCCTTTCACATTACGAATGGCACGCTGGCACGACACCGGGAGCTGAGGACATTCTCCCCTCTACGCGCATTGAGCTGTCGGGGGATGCCCTGATATTCCTGTCAGACTCAGACCAGTTGCCGATCGGCGCCGATATCTACATCACGGTGCGCGCCTATAACCGGCTCGGTTTGTGGAGTCAGGCTACGTCTAATGGGTTCCGTGTGGACTCTAGCCCACCTGATGTGGTGGATACACCTGCTGTGGGTGAGATGCAGGAGATGGATGTTAAAAACACTCAAGTAAGATCAAAATGTGTGTATTTTGTCATGTATTTTGCAGTGCATTTCACGGTGTATTGTCTGCAGTGTTTCAATGTTGGCCCTAAAGGTTTTTGTTGATATTAGGTGTAACAGAGGAAGTCTTCTTACTTTTGCTGTGATTTCTGTAGTCGTTCGTCCTTCTCAAATGCTTGCATGAATGCCTATCTCTAATACTCTTTGTTTAGATCATGCGGGATGTGATTCACTGCTCATGGAAGTTCGTTGACCCTGAGAGTGGTATTAAAAACCAGTTCATATCCGTCTGCACTCACCACAACGGAGATGTCAACATACCTACATTAGAGGTACTTGTTTTCAAAGAAGTTGACTGTGACTGAGCTTGCCTGCAGCAGCTAAATTTACCAAACCCTTTTGTTTTGTCTGGAAAAGACCAGTAGGTTAATTAACAGAATTACCGTTGGTGGTACAAAATGTTTAACAACTGGAAGGAAACATATGTTTTGAAAAAAAAATCATATTTTTCCTGCTTGCCCAAATTGTATAAAAAGTATCCAAAAGGAAAGCAAATCAAATTTTCTTGGGTTTTTTTTATCACTTCTCAGATAGCAGGGAGCGAGTCGGATCACACATTCACTAATCTGACTTTACATGAAGGCAGCCGTTACATCGTGACCGTGGTGGCTTGCAACTTCGCTGGTCTTTGCATAGATAGCCAGACAGAACCTGTACTAGTAGGTGGCATCCACTACATAATATCGAATTATGTTAACCAATTTAAAGTTGCATCATGTCTTAACAATTAAAATGATTCTTTTGAAAGTCCTGGTCACCCTAGTTAAAGGCTCGTTATGGCCATAATTAACCAATATGAGTGAGTTTGCATAAAAAGATAAGGCCAATCAGTAATGCACTGTTTCGTTTGGTCGACGGTATCGAGACACTTAAAATATTTAAATAAAACCATTCATTGTAATTTAACAATTTTGGAATTTATCTTCCTCAGGTCGATGGCAGTCCACCGTCCGTTGGCACATTTGCCGTTGGTACGGAGAGTGCTGCTAACTTGGATAGGCATCATATCACCTGGATTGACCCAACTGAATTTGGTGAAACTACTCGACCGAATGAGCTAAACACAACCGTGAGTTTGCGATAGTACTCTTCATGTTATTATTTAGTATGTTAACTGTCGAAATGATGGGGAAAACATTGTGAAGTAGCCGCCTATTAACAATATTTTATGTAACATGTCATATAAATGTAGGCGTGCTTGTGTGTCTCTTTACTATTTCGCTAATGTTGCCAAGGGAAAGGCTAGATATTTTAGTAGAGTATATATACATAATGAGAGGTACATAGAAATGAGTTTTGTTTGTAAGTTGAAGGCTTTCAACCCCTTTTTAGTATTGCTAAAGAGAAATATGGTTTAAGCAGGAAAATCAAATGTCCGTTTTTGTCAATAATTGGCCACTTTACCTTATACTTTCAGTATTGGTTACACTTGTATAGTCACTGAAAAAGAATTCGGGTAAATATTTGGCTTTTTTTATTCAAACCTTAACACAGCCTAATGTTACTGATGTTGCTAACACCACCGAGACACCACTGGGCACCCCACTGCCTTCACACCATCTTCCAACCACAACGGACTCAACCTACTCAGCCGTTGATTTCGACAACACCACTGATTCATCCACCAACTCAACCGCTGAAGTCGGCAACACCACCGACTCAGTCAACTCTACCACAGAGACTCCACCGACTACCCCATTTCTCCCACCCTACCTCTCTGGCTGGATGACTTGGATAGAAGACCCCCGTACATCCCTTGGTTCCTTAGCCCTTGCCTGGCTGGGATTTGCTGATGTACACTCTGGTATCAGCCACTACTTGATCTCCGTCGGACGCACATATGGCGGCTCTGAAGTCACTCCGGTAATGTTATGATTTTGTTGAAATATACAAAAGATATGGTGTGAGATTGCTGTCAGTATGAACATAACAAAATTAAGTATGTTACATTTTTTATGCAATATTCTTGTCAAAAAAACACACCCTTTTTTTCAAATTATATTGTATTTTTTCCTTTAATTTGTTCTTGAATTGGATTAATTTTTACAATCACACATTTTACCTTTTAAATTTATTTGTGTGTGCTAAATTTTCTCATTCCTAGCCATTTTATTTAAAAAAAAAACTGTTTTATTACTTTTTTTCACCAGTACTTTTGTTACTTAAACATTTAACTCAAAATTTGTTTTCGCCAGAATGGTCCAATCCGTGTAAACCACAGCAACGAAGGCATGTCTATGGATGAAGGCATCGCACAGACTGCCATCGTACCGCTAGAGGGCAGTATAGTAGACTTACCTCATCCATATCTCTACATCTCGCTCTGGGCTGTTAATGGGGTAAAAACAATCTAATTATCATTTGCAAATTATTAAACGCACACACCAGGAAACAGCCAAATTTTGTATAAGAGGCAAAACATAAAGATTTGTGAAGTTGTGCCAAAAATCCCTCAGTCGACAATACAGGCCTCAAACCATTTCACATTGTTCCACGGTGGCGCAAAACCAAATGTATCGAGTAGGAACACTTTGCCATGAGTACGAGTACGAGTACGAGTATGAGTACAAAATTGTTTTCCGTGATAGTAGGCGCACAGCGCTGCAAATGTACCAATGTACCAATAACGTGTACCCGAGTGCAAGTACGAGTGCTTCCCACAAGAAGAAGGAGACTTCAGTGTGTCACGTGTTTTGAGTAGGAGTAGCGGTGCTACAACAGTAACTTAGGGTGACTCAATGTGTAACAATTGGGAAAGCGTATTTCCAACGGTTAACTCATTTTCATTTGATCACTCCGGTTTCTTTATGACTTCCCAGGTTGGGATACCAAGCGGCCGTCATCATTCCACTTTTGAGGTTTCTCACACTTCACCAGATGAGGGCGCTCTTGTCCTGCTTCGGCGCTGCTCACCTACCACATGCGAGGGCCACTGTGCCTGTGCACCTATGGATAGAACATGTAATCCAGCCCAGTATTGCACTGATGTCACCGACAGTAAGTAGGGTTCCGTTGCAGGTTCTTTTTCAAAAACAGCCTTCCTTGGTTTCCTTGGCTTTAAACTATTGAACGCTTTCCTAATGACTTCATACAAGATAAAAGTTTGAAAACAATAGTGAGATTTAGTGAAAGGTATTGTTGAAGGGGAAGTAAGCAAATTAAATGTACTTGTTAATGACAAGATTTGTTTGTTAAGACTATTGATCATGCAGTTTTAGCGACATTTTCACAAATTCAAATACTGTAGGCCTATGTGTGAATTGTTTGTGCTAGCAAATCTGAATAAAGAAATAAACAGAGAGTTGCTTATTTATGAAGCAAACACCGACATTAAGATACTTTTGTACATCAGCATTGAATCTATAGTAATAGGATGCACCTACAGATACCATGGGCAAGGGAAAGCGCCCCCCCCCCCCCCGGAAAAGCAAAAAAATAAGTTAAAAAAATAATAAATTTAGAAAATGCTAGCGAAAATACAAGGATTTTTTTTGGGGGGGGGGAATGTGCTTGCCCCCCCCCCCCCCCCGAAAAAAACCCTGGCGACGCCCATGCGAGATAACTCCTAATTGTTTTTTTTTACTACCTGTATCAGTATCTTATCTTTGTAAAACGCCAAAAAAAAAACATTTTAGTCATACTAGAATAATTTGTTGCATTCCGAATCTTTTTAAGGCGTTAAGTCGTAGTGCCACAATCATTGTCTTAACCAATTTTGCACTGCTATTTAGGAAATCCCAACACCGAGCTAGAAGTTCTTGATGTAATGAATCTGATGCATGACGATATCGATACCATGATTGATATTGATGAGACTACTACTCAATATACAGCAGCTGCAGTATGGCACGTAACTGAGCAGAAGGGACTGGATATCAAATGGTGGGTAGGAGTATACATATCGCAATTGGTATCAATAATAACGCGAATTATGAATGAGATATGAATGAGACTATTTCCTTGTACACATTTGTATATCTAAAAGCAGAAATACAATATGTTGTATTAAAGGCATTATAAATAATTACTGGTTATTCAGTGTATCAAAGCTACGGGGGTAAATAAATGAGAGCTAGCTCAGACATCTGGAAATGATAGATAGTAGTCAGATAGTAGTCATGATAGATAGTATCTATACAGGGTGAGTCAAAAAGAAAGTGTCATTGACTAAATTAAAAAAGAAATACAAAAAGCAATATGTGGCTCGCTCTATTTCATAAAAGTTACGTCAAGTTACGTCCATTACAATATGAAGATCACAAAAATCAGCTGTCCACCACTGATCATTTACCATTCTACGAAATGATGCATACCCATTAAATGCAATAAAATATGGACGACTTGCTCCTCATGTTCTGACACAAAATCTGACAGTAAAAATACTGTTGCAGTCTCAATTTAAATGAATAAAATCTTATTAATATTTGAATGCTTCTGTGTAATCTGTAATTCTCACTCAGCTCAATAGCTTCAATGGCATTTCCATGGACTGCTATACAAAAATGGGTTATTTCAGTGAAATGTGCATAACCTCTGATAGCATGGATCAAATTCAGTAATTCTTTTTTTTTTAATGAGTGGAAGAACATGCTCTTTTATAATATGTATTATTCATTGGTGTTTCCATTTTCATTACCTTTAAGATATATTTTATTGGCGCTTCCAATTTTATTACTTTTTTAAGAAACAAAATCATTAATTTGGGTCAGCTTCTTTTTGAATCGACCTGTAGTAGTCGGATAGTGATATGAAATCTGCAACATACCTAACTGATGAGATTTGTCGTTCTGTGATACACTAATAGATACTCCTTATCGTTACTCTTTATATACTCTAATATTGTCAGGTTTGAATGGAGCATTGGTGATGACTCTTCATCAGATCCAGTGGGAGTCTTTGATCCAGTGAAAGAAAGGATATGGTTCGATATAGGACAGGACAATGTTACTATTATCACATTGGATGAAGGTACGTGAGGTACTGCAGATTGAATAAACCAACTTTGCATACATGATAATTCTGTTCGTTTGTGTAGTTCAAAGCCGCTATTCAACTTTCAAAATGAAATCAACGTAACATCATAAACATGATATTAGGGTTGTGGTGGTGAACGTTGTGAAGGCGAAATCAAGAAACTATACAAATAATGTAATTCTTACTTTAATTTTAGGCGGAAAGTCGTTTCTAATTGAACCTGAATAGTTTCAAGAATTTTAGAAAAACAAAATAAAATAGGTCTTGCACTTGTCATCTTGACTTTGTTTGTCTTCCTCTTTTACTTGTGAATACTATGTTATTTTATATTACCATTGGTGTTATCTTGCAGTAATCTCTATGGTTTGGGTTACCTTTGCGCAATCTTCCACTTCTAGATGCCGTCTTTGACAGCTAGGCATTACCGTATCGTGTTTGTATTTATTTGTTTTGAAACACATATGTTGCATAATCCTTTGTCCGAGTTGTTTAGTCGAATAATATTTATGTCTATCTTATCTATTGTACAGACCACAAGATGCTGAGAGGAATCAAGTATCATGTTTTCATCCGGGCCTGGTATGACGCCAACACATACGCAGTGTTCAGATCAGACGGTATTACACCTTCTATTACACCGCCAAAAATCTCGACGATCAAAGGCACCAAGGTGAGGGACTAATAATTAATCACAACATTGCGAATTTGAAGAGGGATATAAGTTGACGAAATGTCTTTGCGTGCTACCCGGGTATCCGGTTTGAATCTCATCCTGTCTGAAGTATATGGGAATGGTAACCAGTATTATGCGTGAATTCTTCATCATTTGTGAATTTCTAAGCTTCCAATTTCCAAGGATTGAGTTGAATTTACTAGGCATAAGACTGTAAACATGTCTTCTTATTGGTTCCTTAACCACATTTAAGGTATCCTGTCTTTATATGTTTACAGTATTAATGGTCCTTTTAATAATTCTAACACTGTCGTTCAGACCCTTAATTAATGTTACATTCGATAAATTTGAACCATTGAAATATTGTTTGTGAGAAAAAAAATCTGAGAAAACCAGACTAAAAATGTAAACATTCTAAGCCATATTTACACGGAGCAATTCTACTGAGTACTAACAAACTCCATAAATTATAGCTGCAGCATTTGTCTTCTGAAAGTCTGTAATCTAAAAAAGTCAGTTCAAATAATTTTTTTTTTCTGTTTCCAGATAAAAGATCTTGCTACATCCGATGCGCAGAAAGACACCGATTACCTGACAGATCCTAATGGGATCTACATTTCCTGGGATGGAGTGTTTTTAGACGAAGCTCTGTCTCACTACCAAGTGTCTCTCAGTACCTATCCTGGAGGTTAGGACACTCAACCTTTTGAAGTCAGTTAAAGATCTTATCCTCACAATGAAGGTTACCAAAGCTAAAGTGTAGGGAATTATCTCCTTTGCGAAAGCTAGTTTTTGCAAGACAGTTTCTACTAGGGGTTTAATAGATTGATCCTTTGTATCATACAGTGCAACCTTGATTTCGAGAAACAACCTCGATACCTTAAAACTTCCTATCATTGTTCTGTTTCTCAGGTGAAGATATTCGTCAGTTTGCAGATCACATCTTCCATGCCACTGGGTCGGCCAACACGAGTTTCACCAACATTAACTTTCAGAGTGGACTGCGATACTACAGCAACGTACGGGCTTTTAACAAAGCCGGTCTGCACACGCTCAAAAGCAGTGACGGTTTCGTGGTGGACTCGAGGATGCCAGATCCAGGCTTGGTTTTTGATGGAATAGGTTTGAGTTTCCATTTTTTAAACTTATTTTACGAAACCAAGTAAGATTTGAGGCTTCGCATGTTAGAGATACTAATGAATGAAAGGTTTACGGAAACACCATGTGGGAATAATTTCTCAAACTAATAGAATGGTTTTGAAAAGAACCAGAGGTATAAACTCGACTTTCCGGTCAGTTTGCTCTGACCGTCTTCAGGAGAGACGGGTGTTTAAATAACTTGACGAAACCAGCATTTCATTTTTGAGCATCATGGCTGATTTTGCGTTTATATTTTGAACGAATTCGTTAGGTTATAGTCCTTTGCCATTTTTCCGTACAACACGCAACTGGTTTACACAGCTGAAATAACTGAAATTGTCCCCAAAATTCTCTTGCTTGGTCACACTCAAACAACATTGCTGCAGTGAGTATCCAAAACCACTGGCTGGATGCTCCACTAATAAATGTCGTACTATGGTGAGAATCAACAGTTTCTCTACATAGGAGATTGATACTCCCGCGGTGTCGTCCATTCGAAGCAAACTCAAGGAAATATAATATTCGTTTGCATTAGGTCATTCCATTTATAATTACCTGAAGGCTTGATCTTCAATAGTAATGTTCGCTGCAAGCGAAAAGCATCTTAACTAATCACACTTTTTCCAGTTAATACGTCGTTGTTACTCGTTCATTCCAGGTCTTCATGATGTCGAGTACCAGAACTCCAGCACGGTAATCTCAGCCTCCTGGCATGGCTTTGTGGATCTGGAATCCTTCATAGACCATTATGAGTGGTGCGTTGGTCAGACTCTTAGCCCTGAAGACGATGGCATTCTGCCCTGTACCGATGTTGGAATCCATCTGTCTGCCTCCAAGGGTCTATCAGTACCTCTTGCAAATGGTAAAAACCTAAATCAAGCAGCTTTTTGTTTGTAGCGCTTACAGATTCTTAATCTTCAAAATTTTCCAGAAAGTTTTAGGGATTTTACAGGAGAGGAGAAGGTGTAGCCCAGGCACTGTTACTTAATAACATAATAGACTACAAAAAATTCAAAACCGTGCTGCTCGGCTCATTTTCTCTGTCAAATGCACTGTGGATGCTACTTCTCTCATCACCAATCTTCACTGGTTACCCATCCAGCAGCGTATATCATTCAAAGTTCTTCTGATGGTTTACAAGTGCCTACATGATATTGCTCCTCCTTACTTGTGTGACTTACTCACGTTGTATCAACCAGGCAGACCGGGATTAAGATCTTCCAATGATAAACTTCTTCTCTCTATTCCTACAAGTTCAAAATCCCTTGGAGACAAATCTTTTTCAATAGCAGGCCCCAAATTATGGAACACTATTCCCATCAACATCAGGGACGCCCCATCTCTCACCATTTTCAAGAAACGTCTTAAAAGTTTCTTATTCATAACATCCTAGTCCTCTCTTGTACAGCGCTTTGTTCTATTTTGTAAAAGCGCTTTATAAATTGTTATTTTTATTATTATTATTATTATAGCCAGATACCCCGGGATTTCAAATAAATATCAAAGAATGTGGCAAGCTTTCATGCACAGTGAGAGATGTTAATTAAATAATTAGCGGATTCAAGAAGATTCTTAGAAAATTGCCTTGGGATTTCGATTAATTGGTATCGTATAATTTGTTTTGAACAGGTTTATGGTCCTGGTTTGGTTGATTCAATATCCTTCAGAGTTATAATAATTATTCTTTTTAAACAGGAAGCAGAGTTAGCATGCGTTCAACAACTCTGATCCCCGAAGCTTCAGGAAATGGATAGTATGTACACTTATGTTACTGTTAACCAGTAACAATGGATTCAATTCCTATCTTTGTCAGGAATACGGTACTTCTCGAAGATCTCAGCAGTTGATGCTGCCGGCCTACAGTCTGTAACAGTGTCTTCAGATGGGTTTGTGGTGGACACCACGGCCCCTGAGCCCCTAGAACACATCCACTTTGGGGATAACTTGATTCAGAATCCATCCTTTGAAAACATGCAGAAACCGGGAAACCGAGGTGAGTATAAATGCTCTTGAAAACTATGCATTTCAAAAAAAAACTTATGACTAAAGAACGCAGACAAATTTCAACTGCTACAGATGAAAACAAATCAAGACTTGCTTTGTAACACCGTTATCTCTATAATTTGAGAATTATAAATCCGAGTATCACGTTTTATTGACAATCAGATTCCGATTTGACAACTGAAGAAATACCGTCAACAAGCAGTGAGTATTTTTCCAGCAGTAGACAAGATGAGCAACTATTGCAGTGGGATGTTTGGTCTAACAGCCAGATAGCCCTGGTTGCTTCTGGGGAGACGATTGCTCAAGATGGTCGTTCTTTCCTGTCTCTTCATGGCTCTATCTCCCAAACCTTCAACACAACATCGGGCAGCCACTACCAGGCTGTAATCTTCGCGAGTCACATCGTGCCATCCCACAACCCTTTGCTTAACCAGGAAGGTCGCATTGAGGCACCAGGATTGAATCGTGTCTTCAGGTTGTATGACCGGCCAGCACACGGTCACTCAGACCAAAGTCTGAGGTCCGTCCGATGGCAGCAGCACAGATTTTACTTCACAGCCAGTGACGATGTCTCAACATTGAAAATCTCCTCAGTGGGACAATCCAATGGAATCCTATTGGATGATGTTCAGGTGAAAACCAACACACATAAATTAAAGTTGGCTCTGAAGAGTTTTGAGATACACACACCTAAATCATTCTAAGTGGTGTACCACATAAGCAACATGACTAAATAAGATTCATATATATTGTTACCATCCATTAATATCTCAACGTTCAAATCCAATAAATTAATCAATTAATAAAGGTAAAGGGGGACGAACCTGTGTTTACAGGAGTGCCAATCTCTCTTTCATTAGCGATTTGGCCAGACTCATAATTATGCTGCTGTGGGGGGGGGGGGGGGGATCGCCACACCTCCTCCAAAGCGAGTCTGTTACCTTTCCAGCATTGAATAATACCGGTACCCATTTAACACATGGGTTGAGAGGAGTAATTGAGGTAAAGCGCCTTACTCAAGTGCACAACACGCATGGCCAGGGCGGGGCTCGAACCCACAATCTCACGATCATGAATCCTATGCTCTACTGCAAGACCACACGTGCCCACCAAATAATACTCCCATTTTATTAGTTACAGCACCATTTGAACAAAAAATACCAGCATGTCTCAAACTACCTGTACTATATACCACATTAAGGTCTGAATTCATTCACTCGCAACTTTTTCCTCAGTATTCGTTTCTGACATTTACTTTTTGAACCTTAAATTTAATGTCTTCTTTACCTAGGTAAAACGGATCACCCTTGGACAAAGCACCGGTGATGGGGCTGTAGAAGTCCATACTCACATCAGTCAAGGTTGGTCATCAGTCCAGGCCAAGTGGCATTTCATTGATCCCGAGAGTCCCATAGTGGACTACAGCTGGGCCATAGGTAGGTTGAGTCTTATAGTCTATCCACTAACAACAGCCTTGGTTTCTGTTAACGATTAATGATCTCAAAAACTGAAGATGTACCTTAGTCCTACATATTGTCATTTATGTCTCGGTAACTGACAATGTTTATACCTAGGCCTATTACATTTGCCAAAACATGACACCGTCATAGGAAAGTATTGTGTTGTAAAAAATAATACTATGGTATCCTGCCAGACCAACCTACCTGAGATAGATACTTCCTAGAGCTATTTTTATGAACATAACAGGAAACTTAAATGTTAATTTTTTTTATGTTACTACTCCTAAGGAACTACGAGAGGCGGTACCCAACTACAAACATTCACATCGGTTGGTACACAGACAGACGCTATGAACAGTAACCTTAGAATGGCACATGGCTCCAGAGTCTACGTTACTGTGATTGCAAGAAATGCAGCCGACCTCATCACCAGAGCGACCTCTGACCCGGTAGTGATTGATCTGACCCCTCCTATCATCCATGCTGTCGCTGACGGAAGGGATTTAAATGGTATATAATGAATCTTTAATCCCTTTGCGATTTCCATATGATCCTTTAGTAATTCTCTGCCTGGCTATGAATCGTTCAATATATCTCCTCGACTTCTCGCATGAAAATCAAACAGAAATTGTGAATATTCCTCAGATTTACGGTTGTAGAACCCCGGTTTTTAACGGGGTGACTGTGACTTTAGCAACTCCGACAGCAAAATTGTAGGGGTAAGGTGGAATACTACTCACTATTGTTTACTGTTTTGACTGTAAAAGCCGTATACTTTATTTTTATAATCATGAAATTGAGATCTGAAATTGAAGATATTTAGTTTGTCTTTCATAATTTTTAAAGCCGTGAAAATCTGTAACTGACACATCCACCCGCAAACAACCCAAAACAATATGTATTAAGTTGCACAAACATAGACAACCGCCTCATTGAGAATTACTTTCCCCCCATGACAGATGTTGACTTCAGTGCAGATGATTCTGCTCTGACCTTCAGCTGGTCGGCGTCTGATCCTGAAAGTGGAATTGATCACTGCACATGGGCAGTTGGTAAGCAGATCGGAACCCCCATCTTTTTTGATCATCACACTTAAGGTTCATTGACACCTTTTGTTAACCATCTATCTAGTATAGTATTTATGTTGTACAAGTTGGCACTGTAGGTTTGGCTGTCAGAGATCTGACCCTGAATTGGACAGTGTCTGAACTTTAGCTGTATAATTTGCAACCAACCCTCTGTTACAACCTAACTTCATAGTCATCGTAGTCAATTAAGCATCCTACGATTGGTTGACACACCTGATGACCCTGTGGTCATTACCCGACATTCAGCAAAATATAACACGTGACGTTTTGGCAAAAACCTGTCTCTTAGTAAGGCATTGTCCGCTCTGATAAAGTAATCAGGATATCTTACCCAAATAATTTTGAAAGCTCACAATATTGCTCTACGACCCTCATTTGGCCAACTACAATCCCAACTATGCATCTGGTAATTAGCATCTGATATTTAGCTTTTGTGTCGTTTTAAGCTTTTACAGTGATTGTTGTTGATGATTATATAGACATCTGAAGTTCCCCACCATCAATCAGCCTACGAAAGGACAGTTTGTAGGCATACTGCATCTGTACTCTATTACCCTGCATATTCATTTTTCAGGCTCAGGGCCTGGACTGGATGACATCCTACCCATGTCATCGTCTCCTGATGCCACGTCCAGCATCACCGCTAGTCTGTCTCAAATTATGGTAGAGGGCCAGCGCCTGTACGTAACCGTCACGTGCCACAATCATGCTGAACAGTCATCGTGGAAATCATCAGATGGTGTTACAATAGTGACGGTGCCTCCTGGTTCTACGACAGCAGCTGTCATTGTGAAGACCATGTCAGATACTCAATACGAATCACGCGACGGATACCAGTCTCAGAGTCACTCTCTCAAAGCATCATGGGTTGGCTTCATGGATCCGTTCGGAATTCACTCTTATGAGGTCAGTACAAATTGTACAGTGTGGAGGCACCGCATAACTCGTAATGCCTTTCTGCTCTGATCAGTATATAATACATCGAGTTACACACTACAGCGATGTCAAAATAACAACAGATCCAGCTGGAGTAAAGAGCGCAAGATACGGCGAGAGGGATAGACAATTAGAGTTGTTTGTTTTATATTTGGCAACATATTCCAAAGAATGTTATGATGTATCTTTAGTCTTTGTCCTGATATCAATTACGTTTTCTCTTCCCAGTGCTTGCTTAGTGGACCCAACGCCTTCACCTCCTGGACACCTTGTGGATCAACATCAGAGACCCACCTTGATTGGTCAGGTCTTAGCCTGGTTAATGATGCAACCTATAGCCTGTCAGTCAGAGCTATCAATCATGCCGGTCTGATCAGTCAGCATATCACAAGCAACTTTACTGTGGAGTCTTCGGAGCCTGTTGTAGGACGTATGTAATTCAGTATTTCAGTTTTCTGTTCACGATAGTTTTCAAAACGGGATTGGTACATAAACACCATTGCTTAATGAGAATACCTTTATCAGGTTTCACATTCAGCCACTTATTCATCTACCCAAACGAGGCGGCTCAATGTCCAAATGGTATATTGTCGAGAATGGTAATGACACTAAGATTATTTCAAATCCCTGAATGGTTTCTGCTTATGGGTTGGTGCAAACAAAGTCCAACTTTCCCGGGAACCATTGTGAAAGTCCCATCGATCCCCTAAAATCCAACTATAAACATAACCATCTCACATAAAAACCTGCCTTTTGATTGATGATTCTTTATGAAACAGCGCCAAGTCTGCTACGATCTTCCTGGCCCAGTAACACGACGGTCGATCTTGCCTGGGGTGGCTTGTTCTCTTCCCCTTCGTCCTCCTTGGTGTATGAGGTATCTCTGGGTACCATCCCAGGTGGTAGTGACGTCATGCAGTGGGTGGAGACCATGGAGTCTGGTATGAATGTCTCGCGGCTGGTTCCGTACACCGACTACCACTTGACATTGACGGCCATCAATGCGGCCGGCTTGTCGCAAACAGTCAACAAGATTATCAGTGCCTAGATGCTTCAAAGCATTAAGATACAAATGACACTGCTGATTTTAATTTGATTTCATAGCTTTGATGACATTGTTATTTCAAGGAACTCAGCAAATTGTAGATAGTACCAATGCACTGATGTGCGTTTTCAGTAATATCATTGCAGATTTGAAGATTGGATGCTGAACAATATTTGAATCTATTGTGTTTACATAAACGTTTAGGTGTTAAATTTTCACAGTGTTTTTTTTTTGCAACCCTTTTAATCTTTTAGATGTTTAGCTTCAAAGCCAATGAACGACTCGATAATTATGTAGTGAAATGACCTGACCTAAATTCGTCTTTTTATCATATGTCGTAATGGTCAAATATGGAAATCATAGAAAACATATTTAAAAAAATATAATACTAGTAACCGTGACAATTTCACGTAATTTGCATACTGTTTTCTTAAGTTATGTCTATTTCAATAAAAAGATCACAAAATTCAGTTGTCCACCAATGCATCATTTACCGTTTTAAGAACAATGAAACATGAACGTTTTCCCACCGCCATGACTAAACGAAAACTTGCAAAGGAAAACATAAAAAAAAAATTGCAGTCAATATTTCAGAAACAAAGGTTGACTTGTTCCCCATATTCAAATCTGACAGTAAAAATCTGGCAGAAAATTAATGTTTCAGTCTTGACTCAAATGATTAAAATCGCATTTGAATTTGAATGCCTGTGTGTAATCTGTAATTCTCACTCATTGTATGTTGTAAGTTCTCACAAAATGAACCCAAAAGTACCTGAAGCAAATTCTGTTTGACTTGACACACCTATTATTTGACTCTACAAAAAAAAGCTTACTGATTCATGGCATTGAACTGAAACTAAAACGATATATTAATCTAAACACCACGTTTTCATTTTACGACTAACCGTATTAGAAGAAGACTACTATAGACACAAAAATGACAATAATTCCGTGGTGTTGAGATTCATGCTGTTAATGATGTAACTTTGTTTTACTTTATTAAGTGTTACTCAGACTATGATAAAGTTAGCAGGTTAATTTTTGTCTATTTCTTTTAACTGATTCAGTTTTGTTTATGATAGACTCAGTATCTTTAATGATTTAGACTCATCATTTGAGCGTCCTGCATTCCGTATGCTGCTTAATTTAGGCGCCCAAAGGCAGCTTAATTCTTTGAAGTGTAAACCTTTATTACAGGGCATACATGCAACAGTGAGACATCAAGATGAAATAAAAGAACAGTCTGACAACAGAAAATAGATGACAATTCCTGGACTTTTGCATGATTTCCAGGAAATTACAAGCTAGAGATAAGTTAGTAATTGTAATGTTCAACTAGTAATTGTAATGTTTTAATGTTTAACTATAGTTTCCCATCACATACACATATAGGCCTATACCAAGATTTTGTATGGCAAAGTCGCGAAAAATAAGATTTTTGCAAGTACACTCAATTTAACGTTTGGATTGTTTTCTTGTTTTCATATATGCATGCACAAAAATGCTTTTACTTTTTCTTGTGCGTTTTGCTTGAAAGCTGGGCGAGATGGGTTACAACTGAAAGGGGGTCCTTTCCTTTCAGTCTTCGTTGAAGATAATCGGGTGCAAAGTACTCAAAGGTGCATGATCTCATTCTCGACAGATGTATAGTTTTCTTTGCACTTTAACCCTAGCCCCCCCCCCCCCCCTACGGTGTGTGAAAAAAAACCAGTATTTGTAAATTGGTGGATTCTAGACAGTTTAAATGAGCTACAAGATATTTATTTATTCATTTCAGTATTTAATATTAAACATTAGCAAATTACACTGAACAACTACAGAAATAACTCCAGACAAGAGAACGGACGAGGCAATAGCCCTCCCGTAACTCCGCAGGATCGACAAACACACACAATTTACATGAAACAACAAAGTCCAAAAAAAAAAATACGTTCAGAAAGGGGACACTTCACGCCGGTATGACAGGTTTAAGGGGGTTGTTAAAACATGGGATGCAAAAAAGAAAAGAACAAATTGTGTAAGGGAACAGTAAAAAAGAGGAGAGTGATAAAAATGGGGGTGAGAGGCAAGAAAAGAACAAAATTTAGTCAATGGTCCAATCGGGGTCGTATTTAGAATAAAAATGCTATAGGACGCAGTAAACTGCACACCGGCTAAAAGATTTGGCATTTTCTTCGCCTCCCTTTTCATGGGCTTGTTTGTGTCTGTCACGAGGGGGAAAAGAGACTGTAGCCTTGTGAGGTTATCCTGTGTAAGGAGTTCTCTACTACCAACTTCTAGGCAAACAAGATTAGTAGTGTACCCTACATCATGCAAATCCTCAACAAGGCAAAGAGTATTTGTCCAATTTTCTAGTGTGGGCGTTGTTAATATTTTGTTCGTAAGGGATTGTGAGCTCCAAGATTATTATGTCTTTCTTGATAATGTTAACAATAACAAGGTCTGGTCTTTGTTGAGTGGCAAGAATAGATGGTGGAATAGTGGTTCCAGCAGTCTTTTTGGCACCTGGAATATCGCAATATATTTCCCATGCCTCTGCTCTAGCTAGGTGCAGAGCATCAAATATGAGGCGGAGTACACAATTGTAACGCCAAGTATAGCGGCCCTGATCAAGCATGTATTTACAGCCGTTCAGTATATGCAGGAGGGTCTCTTTCTTGCCACAGAGACTACACTTTGTATTGACAACCTTACCCCGACGACTGAGATTTGCCTTTGTGGGAAGAGTGTCTAAAAATCACACCTTTTGGCAAATTGAAAATATAAGATTTACCACACGGATCTGATCTCTCAGACTCAGAGATACAAACCAACTTACCCTGAATTGTCAGAGTTTTTAAATGGTTTATCCACTTGTCGTTCATTTCACATTGTATAGACTTTTGGAGGGCAGTCTTCACATTGCTATACCCCACTGGGGTATTATTAGCTGTTCCCAATTTCAATTGGGAACAGCTCTTGTTTTCGTTAAATTTTTTTTTTTAGCTGTTCCCAATTTCAATTGGGAA
The DNA here is from genome assembly GCF_015706575.1 of Patiria miniata. Taxonomy (NCBI): domain Eukaryota; kingdom Metazoa; phylum Echinodermata; class Asteroidea; order Valvatida; family Asterinidae; genus Patiria; species Patiria miniata. Next base: position 9,779,224 of record NW_024037055.1, read on the forward strand.
CAGCTATTGTTTTCGTTAAAGTTTTTTTTTTAGCTGTTCCCAATTTCAATTGGGAACAGCTCTTGTTTTCGTTAAAGTTTTTTTTTTTCCTTTTTTTTTTAGCTGTTCCCAATTTCAATTGGGAACAGCTATTGTTTTCGTTAAAGTTTTTTTTTTTCCTTTTTTTTTTTTTTTTTTTTTTTTTTTGGCTTTTCCGCAAAGTTGCGGAAAAGCCTTTGTTTCTCTACGAATTTTTTTTCTTTTTTATTTTTTTTTTTCCTCTTGGGACTTCCAACCAAAATGCCATAGACTTTGTGCACGTTTTTTCTAGCAAACACTTTTGGCATAAAACAAAGTCATATGACATCAAAACTTAACATAGTCACAGAACATATAGCAAAGGTCGTTCGCGAAGATAGACGTCATGATGACGTCATCATGGGTCACGTGACGTCATCATTCATGTGCATATTACAAAGTCCTATATCTACAGAACTGTTAGTCCGATTGAGTTGAAACTCGGTATGTAGGTAGATCGGGATGTGTTATAGACGAAAATTGAGGTGACGTCATCATGACGTCATCGTGTGATTTTATATAGATTTTTGAAGATTTGGACCTTTAAGCCATATCTCACTAACGCAATATGATAAATTCAAAATTCTTTTTGTATTAGGTTCGCTGGGCAATAGATAAATGCACAAAATTTGGAAAAATGTGTGACGTCATAATGACGTCAGCAAAAGTGCGATTTTTTGAAAAACATATAAGGGAATGTCCGATCGTCTTGAAACTTGGTGGGTGGGTAGATAATAACACTAGTACACACAATCTTGAATGACGTCACGATGACGTCATCGGTCGATTTTTAAAGATTTTTTTAATATTGCCAATTTTATTCTGCTTAGAAAATTTAACACTTTTATCAATCCGATTTTTTTCAAACTTGGTACGGACTAAAACCACCATAAAATAATGAGCACTGCCAAGTCTTGTTACGATGACGTCATCATTAGACATGTGACGTCATCGTTAACTTGTATATTTTAAGCCCCTATATCTCATGAACAGTACGTCAGGTTGGGTTGAAACTTGGTATGGGGGTAGGCCGGGATGTGTTACAAATAAATATTGAGGTGACGTCATCATGACGTCATCGTGTGATTTTATATAGATTTTTGAAGTTTTGGACCTTTAAACCATATATCACGAACCCAATATGTTAAATTTAAAATTCTTTTTGTATTAGGTTTGTAAGGCAATAGGTATATGTACAAAATTTTGAAAAATGTGTGACGTCATGATGATGTCATCAAATATGCGCTTTTTTGAAACACATATAAGATAATGTCCGATCGTCATGAAACTTGGTGGGTGGGTAGATAATAACACTAGTACACAACATCTGAAATACGTCACGATGACGTCATCAGTAGATTTTTTTACGATTTTTTTAATATTGCCAATTTTATTCTGCTTACAAAATTTAACACTTTCATTAATCCGATTGTTTTCAAACTTGGTACAGACTAAAACCGCAATAAAATAATGAGCACTGCCAAGTATTGTTACAATGACGTCATCATTAGACATGTGACGTCATCGTTTGTATATTTTAAGCCCCTATCTCATCAACAGTAATTTAGATTGGGTTAAAACTTGGTATGGGGGCATGCCGGGATGTGTTAACAATAAATATTGAGGTGACGTCATAATGACGTCATCTTGTGATTATATATATATTTTATATATGACAAATGCAATATGCCAAAATCAAATTTCCATTTGAATGAGGTTTGTTAAACAAAACGTAAATGCACACAGTTTTGCACAAAACAGAAAAACATGACCTTAATTTAAAAAAAACATAATGCGGAAAAGCCCTATGTTCTGTTGCAAACAGACATAGACCTCTAGTTTTTCTTTTTCCTCTTTTCCCCATAGGTTTTGTACACGTTTTTATTCTACAAGCCACTTTGGCAATTATTTTAAATCCGATCAACTTTAAACTCAGCATAGTTATTAACCATCATATGAGGATGTGTGCCGAAACTTTTCGTCATGCTGACGTCATCACGTGATTTATTATAGAATTTTGAATATTTAATTTTTCCCATAGACTTTGTACACAGAATTTTTTTTTAAAATGTCAATTTTCAGAGGGCATTTTCTACTCTTTGCCAGTAATTCATTTACACCAATCTTTGTCCAAGCAAAGACCCTTATTCAAACAACATTGTGTAATGATGACGTCATGGTGACGTCATCCGGTGCTTAATTATAGGCAATTAAATTGTGACACTTTTAATATTCAAAAATGCATAAGAAATCAACCGTACGCGTCCGCAGCATTCTGTTGCCGGCAAGTGGTAGAGTAGGTTGAGGTCTTTATTTCATTCAGTGTGCGTGAAATCACGTGACCCTTGCTTCCGGTCGAAAAAGGCCAAAACCGGAAGTGGCTTATTATTTAAAAGTGGTAATAGATATGAACTTGCTTTTAACGGTGTTAGTCTCTTGGCTAATAGTATTCTTCAAATCATTTATCGTTGACGTCATGCAATCTTCGAGCGCCCCCTAGCGACAGGTTGAAAATTTGCAAAAATGTATTTTGAATAGATGTCTGTGGCGAAGTTTGTCGGAATTGCCTAAATATTGGTGTATATGATGACCTTGACCCACTTAAGACGTGTGCGAAGTTTTAGGTGTATGACGTCATCAGACCGTCATCAGACCCTTTTTCCTTAGAAAATTCCTGAAAAATCAACCATGGCAGTTTTTATATTAGTTTTTACTTTAATTGTCTATTGAAGGGTAGGTCTAAAACAGTTCAAAGCTTCGAGGCAATAAGCAAACTCGGACATGCCCTGCGCACGCTTAAAACTTCAGGTTGACAATACTTCTGCTTGAAAGCATGCACAGGACGTCCACAATGTACATGTACGTGTACATGCACGTACGTTGTACATATCGTATGTCAGTCAGCCCGCGCGCAGCCCACGTGTTGCTGAGGTCACATCCTGTCCACAGTGACCGTTTTAGCCGATTTCCGGCTAGCTTTGACAGATTTTATGTTCATGCATAATCAGGGACGTATCATTGATAAAAACAAATCATAATGCGGAAAGCCCTATCTTCTGTTGCAAACAGACATAGATCTCTACTTATATGTCTATATCTCGTACAAACAGACCTGTTCCCAAAAATATATTTTCAATTTTATGTTTTCAGAACCCAACCAGCTTCTCTTCGGAAAATGTGTCCCGAACAAGACCATCACCGATTCATATTATAATTTCAATTTAATAGTAAATTTTGTTTAGAACAAATCATTGAATCATTTTGTACTGTGCAATAGACAATTAAAAACATGTTGGGAACAGCTCTGTGGTTGTTCACTCACAACCACATAGTTCTAGTTTTTTTTTATTTTATTTTTTCTTTTTCCACTTTTCCCATAGGTTTTGTACACGTTTTTATTCTACAAGCCACTTTGGCAATTATTTTAAATCCGATCAACTTTAAACTCAGCATAGTTATTAACCATCATCTGAGGATGTATGCCGAAACTTTTCGTCATGCTGACGTCATCACGTGATTTATTATAGAGTTTTGAATATTTAATTTTTCCCATAGACTTTGTACACAGAAATTTTAAAAAAAAATGTCAATTTTTAGAGGGCATTTTCGACTCTTTGCCAGTTATTTATTTACACCAATCTTTGTCCAAGCAAAGACCCTAAATTCAAACAACATTGTGTAATGATGACGTCATGATGACGTCATCCGGTGTTTATTTATAGGCAATTAAATTTTGACAATTTTAATATTTAAAAATGCATAAGAAATCAACCGTACGCGTCCGCAGCATAATGTTGCCAGCAAGTGGTAGAATAGGTTAAGGTCTTTATTTTATTCAGTGTGCGTGAAATCACGTGACCTTTGCTTCCGGTCGAAAAAGGCCAAAACCGGAAGTGGCTTATTATTTAAAAGTGGTAATAGATATGAACTTGCTTTTAACTGTGTTAGTCTCTTGACTGATAGTATTCTTTAAATCATCTACCCATGACGTCATGCAATCTTCGAGCGCCCTCTAGCGACAGGTTGAAAATTAGCAAAAATGTATTTTGAATAGATGTCTGTGGCGAAGTTTGTCGGAATCGCCTTAATATTGGTGTATATGATGACCTTGACCCACTTAAGACGTGTGCAAATTTTTAGGCGTATGACGTCATCAGACCGGAAGTTATAATGAAAATGCCCTTTTTCCTTAGAAAATTGCTGAAAAATCAATCCGTACAGATATAATCTTGAATCGCCCATTAAATGATAGCATAAACATTTGCCTCAACAGTGCCAAGTTCCCAGCTTGTCAAATGGTTCACACAGTTGACGCGACGTCGGCAAAAAATTCCCTTGCCCAAGTTGCGGTAGAGAGCTTTAAAACGTGCGCAGGACTTCCACAATGTGTATAGCACGTACACGTGGCTTTGAAACGTCGTTCAATGTACATTACGTCCCTTCATTCTCGCCAAAAGAGGGCAGTACATAACTTTAATGGTTGTACTTAAGGCACAGAGCCTTAAGTTTTATGGGATCAAAATAAGGACAGCTGCGCGTCACCAAAAAAATATAACGGCACACCGTAAAAAGTGAATGGCGCCCCCATTCGCCTATAAGAAGACTTTTCTCAGTCATTTTTGATCTGCTTTAGGGGAAGTTGGACACATGCATTTTCAAATATATATCACACGTTTTTATTCTACAAGCCACTTTGGGAACTATTTTAAAGATGTATGCCGAAACTTTTCGTCATCGTGACGTTATCAGGGGTCACGTGACATCTATTTATAGATTCAATTTTTACAGCCTTATAACTATAGAACTATTTGACCAATTGATCTCAAATTTGGTAGGTATACAGACAGGGAAGTGTTATAAATGAAAATTGATATGTCAAGGTCACATGATCTTCACTTCCGGTTTTACCGGAAGTGGTTATTTTAGACCCCTATATCATATCTCATGAATTATTAATCTGATTGGGTTGAAACTTCACATTGATACGAAGCTATATTGACAGATAATTATATTGCATTATTTTTTATACTGTGCACTTAATTATTGTTATGTTATGACGTCATGAATATTTAATGAGGCAATCTTTACAGTCCTATAACTATAGAACCATTTGACCGATTGATCTCAAACCTGGCAGGTATACAGACTGGGAAGTGTTACACATGAATATTGGTATATCCCAGTCATGTGACCTCTACTTCCGGTGTTACCGGAAGTGTTAATTTAAGACCCTAATTATCATATCTAATGAATTAGAAATTTAATTGGGTTGACACCTTATATTAGTATTAAGCAACATCAAAGGATAAATATGTAGCATTATTATTAATGGGCAGTTTAATGTTTTCATATTATGACGTCATGAATATTTGATGAGGCAATCTTTATAGTCCTTTAACTATACAACTATTCGACCGATTGATCTCAAACTTGGTAAATATATAGACCGGGAAGGGTTATAAATGAAAATGTATATGTCAAGGTCTCGTGACCTTTACTTCCGGTTTTTACCGGAAGTGCAAAATTATGTAAGATAATAATTTCAATTTTAAAAGTTAGAGATTTTTGCAAAAATCATTACATTATTTTCTACTATCCAATAGACAATCAAAAACAAGTTGGGAACAGCTCTGTGGTTGTTCAGTTACAACCACATCTAGTTTCCTTTTTTTTAGCTGTTTCGGTGTACACACCGAAACAGCTCTTGTTTCTGTTATTTTTTTTTTTCTCTTTTATTTTTCAGACTTTTTTCTCATAGGATAACACGTGTTTTCGTTCTACAAGTCACTTTTGGCTTTTTTTCAAATCCGATCAACTTCAAACCTGGCACACACTTAGACCACCATCTGAAGATGTGTCCCGAAACTTTTCGTCATGCTGACGTCATCACGTGATTTATTATAGAATTTTGAATATTTAATTTTTCCCATAGACTTTGTACACAGAAATTTAAAAAAAAATGTCAATTTTCAGAGGGCATTTTCGACACTTTGCCAATAATTCATTTACACCAATCTTTGTCCAAGCAAAGACTCTAATTCAAACAACATTGTGTAATGATGACGTCATGGTGACGTCATCCGGTGTTTATTTATAGGCAATTAAATTGTGACAATTTTAATATTTAAAAATGCATAAGAAATCAACCGTACGCGTCCGCAGCATTCTGTTGCCGGCAAGTGGTAGAGTAGGTTGAGGTCTTTATTTCATTCAGTGTGCGTAAAATCACGTGACCCTTGCTTCCGGTCGAAAAAGGCCAAAACCGGAAGTGGCTTATTATTTAAAAGTGGTAATAGATATGAACTTGCTTTTAACTGTGTTAGTCTCTTGGCTAATAATATTCTTCAAATCATCTACCGATGACGTCATGCAATCTTCGAGCGCCCTCTAGCGACAGGTTGAAAATTTTCAAAAATGTATTTTGAATAGATGTCTGTGGCGAAGTTTGTCGGAATCGCCTAAATATTGGTGTATATGATGACCTTGACCCATTTAAGACGTGTGCGAAGTTTAAGGTGTATGACGTCATCAGACCGGAAGTTATAATGAAAAGACCCTTTTTCCTTAAAAAATTCTTGAAAAATCAACCATGGCAGTTTTTATATTAGTTTTTACTATAATTGTCTATTTAAGGGTAGGTCTAAAATATTTCAAAGCTTCGAGGCAATAGGCAAACTCGGACATGCCCTGCGCACGCTTCAAACTTCAGGTTGACAATACTTCTGCTTTAAAACATGCACAGTCCACAATGTACATGTACATGCACGTACGTTGTACATATCGGATGTCAGTCAGCCCGCGCGCAGCGCACGTGTTGCTGAGGTCAAATCCTGTCCACTGTGACCGTTTTAGCCGATTTCCGGCTAACTTTTTCATGCATAGTCAGGGACGTAGGATATACACTTTTTGTATAGAATACGCATGTACATGTTCATTCGACCTGGATGAAACTCCTTTTACGGCAGTCATTAATAAAACGGTCGAAACAGCTCAGTGTTTGTCCACAAACACATTTCTAGTTTTCTTTTTTTTTCTTTTTCCACTTTTCCCCATAGGTTTTGTACACGTTTTTATTCTACAAGCCACTTTGGCAATTATTTTAAATCTGATCAACTTTAAACTCAGCATAGTTATTAACCATCATCTGAGGATGTATGCCGAAACTTTTCATCATGCTGACGTCATCACGTGATTTATTATAGAATTTTGAATATTTAATTTTTCCCATAGACTTTGTACACAGAAATTTAAAAAAAAATGTCAATTTTCAGAGGGCATTTTCGACTCTTTGCCAGTAATTCATTTACACCAATCTTTGTCCAAGCAAAGACCCTTATTCAAACAACATTGTGTAATGATGACGTCATGATGACGTCATCCGGTGTTTATTTATAGGCAATTAAATTGTTACACTTTTAATATTTAAAAATGCATAAGAAATCAATCGTACGCGTCCGCAGCATTCTGTTGCCAGCAAGTGGTAGAGTAGGTTGAGGTCTATATTTCATTCAGTGTGCGTGAAATCACGTGACCCTTGCTTCCGGTCGAAAAAGGCCAAAACCGGAAGTGGCTTATAATTTGAAAGTGGTAATAGATATGAACTTGCTTTTAACGGTGTTAGTCTCTTGGCTGATAGTATTCTTCAAATCATCTACCGATGACGTCATGCAATCTTCGAGCGCCCTCTAGCGACAGGTTGAAAATTTTCAAAAATGTATATTGAATAGATGTCTGTGGCGAAGTTTGTCGGAATCGCCTAAATATTGGTGTATATGATGACCTTGACCCACTTAAGACGTGTGCGAAATTTAAGGTGAATGACGTCATCAGACCGGAAGTTATAATGAAAAGACTCTTTTTCCTTAGAAAATTCCTGAAAAATCAACCATGGCAGTTTTTATAGATAGATAGATAGATAGATAGATAGATAAATGGTTTATTTTCATTAGACTTGATGTGGCAATCAAAGATTGAATTGGATCAAGTCAACAGATAAAAATGCTAATACAAATACATTAAATAAAATAAATTAAATTAAATTTAAAATAAACAAGTACTTTTACATTGAAAGGTCCAAAAACTGTCTTAACCCAAAAGTATCTCTGACATGCCAATCTTCATTAATTAAAAATTCCATTTTACAGAAAAAAACAAATGTCATATGGTATCAGTTGTGATAAAAAAAATATACAGATATGTATGCAATAATTAAGAAATTTGACAAAGATAACGATAAAGATAACGAGAACAATAACAACAATTAACCACAATCACGACTATATAATGATGAGAATAACGATTAAGACAACGATAATGACGACAAGAACCATAATCACAATAATGATGACAAAAGTAACAACGAATACAACAAGGACAGTATTGACTACAATGGAAACAATAACCACAATTTCCACAGTGACAACGAAGATATAACGAAGACAACAACAACAACGATTACAGCTATAACGACAACCACAATCACCCCGATTTCCCTGCGATTCATCAGGATTTCCCTAAAAAGAATTGGGGTCTAGCAAGGAATAAAAACTGGTGAACTTCAAATCTAGCAATCATAAAATTAAAAAAACACTGGAATTAATTAGAATTAATTAAGTCAATGAGGTAGGGTACTGCACTGTTCTTGAATCTATTTGTTCTATATTGCAACTGAGGAATACTGGAATTACGTAGAAATCTGCCATTTGTGGGGCGAGTGGGGATGATATTATTCAACTTGGAATTTGCTTTCAGATCTGTGGCAAATTTAAGACACAACTCAGTTCGTCTGCTACTCAAGGTCGGTATGCTAAGAGTATCTAGGGCATGTTGATAATGAGTGTAATCAGAACCTAATATAAGTTTGAGTGAGCGTTTCTGAACACGTTCAAGAAGATGTACATGCTGTTTGGTTATTCCGCCGTTCCAGAGTGGTACAGCATACTCTAGAAGCGGCCGTAGAAACCCCTTGTAGATTGTAAGAAGGTCCTCTACCGGTAAACCATGGCCTTTGAGAACTCGGATCATGTGTAACCGTCCATTTGCTCGTTGTAATATTGAGTCGACATTTGTATCCCACTTGAGATTCTTCTGTATGTGTACACCCAGGAGTTTCACTGTATCCGACTGCGGGAGCTGTTGACCATATATGGTGAAGATTGGTGGGATTGGGGGGTCTCTCATGAAGTTAATTTCCATTGATGAACATTTCGCAGGATTGAGCTTCATGTTGTTTGTTTCAGACCACAGAACAAGGGACTCAAGGGATTCTTGCATTCTTGATGGTGCATGTGAGGACCGATTCTCAACTATACTCAGGTCATCTACATATTTCCAGTAATGTGTGGAGTCATGATTGTTTTGGAGCGCATCATTGACTACTGCTAGAAACACGATTGGTCCAAGGCGTGTTCCCTGCGGGACACCAGCATGCACATTGGTCCAATCAGAGTTGATTCTTCGATAACGCACACACTGCTGTCGGTTACTGAGAAAGTTACAAATCCACTGGACTAGTGTGGGTTCAACTCCTAAGGCAAGTAGTTTTGTGATAGCGATGTTGTGGTCAATGTGATCGAAGGCCTTGCTGAAGTCAGTTAAGATAAGCGTGGATGATGTTTTAGGTTTCTCTGCATGTTGAAACAAAGTATGTAGCAAGTCAACAAGATAGTGTGTGGTGCAAAATCCCTATATTAGTTTTTACCTTAATTGTCTATTTAAGGGTAGGTCTAAAACGTTTCAAACATTCGAGGCAATAAGCAAACTCGGATATGCCCCGCGCACGCTTAAAACTTCAGGTTGACAATACCTCTGCTTTAAAACATGCACAGGACGTCCACAATGTACAGTACATGCACGTATATTGTACGTTGTACATATCGTATGTCAGTCAGCCCGCGCACAGCGCACGTGTTGCTGAGGTCAAATCCTGTCCACAGTGACCGTTTTAGCCGATTTCCGGCTAACTTTGACAGATTTTATGTTCATTCGTAGTGATAGTCAGGGACATTGATTAAAACAAATCATAATGCGGAAAGCCCTATCTTATGTTGCAAACAGACATAGATCTCTACCTATATGTCTATGGGTCCAACAGATAATCAATATTGGGAACAGCTCTGTGGTTGTTCACAACCACAATTTCTAGTTTGTTTGTTTTTAGCTGTTTCGGTGTACACACCGAAACAGCTCTTGTTTTTGTTATTTTTTTTTTGGCTTTTCCGCAAAGTTGCGGAAAAGCCTTTGTTTCTCTACGAATTTTTTTTCTTTTTTATTTTTTTTTTTCCTCTTGGGACTTCCAACCAAAATGCCATAGACTTTGTGCACGTTTTTTCTAGCAAACACTTTTGGCATAAAACAAAGTCATATGACATCAAAACTTAACATAGTCACAGAACATATAGCAAAGGTCGTTCGCGAAGATAGACGTCATGATGACGTCATCATGGGTCACGTGACGTCATCATTCATGTGCATATTACAAAGTCCTATATCTACAGAACTGTCAGTCCGATTGAGTTGAAACTCGGTATGTAGGTAGATCGGGATGTGTTATAGACGAAAATTGAGGTGACGTCATCATGACGTCATCGTGTGATTTTATATAGATTTTTGAAGATTTGGACCTTTAAGCCATATCTCACTAACGCAATATGATAAATTCAAAATTCTTTTTGCATTAGGTTCGCTGGGCAATAGATAAATGCACAAAATTTGGAAAAATGTGTGACGTCATAATGACGTCAGCAAAAATGCGATTTTTTGAAACACATATAAGGGAATGTCCGATCGTCTTGAAACTTGGTGGGTGGGTAGATAATAACACTAGTACACACAATCTTGAATGACGTCACGATGACGTCATCGGTCGATTTTTAAAGATTTTTTTAATATTGCCAATTTTATTCTGCTTAGAAAATTTAAGACTTTTATCAATCCGATTTTTTTCAAACTTGGTACGGACTAAAACCACAATAAAATAATGAGCACTGCCAAGTATTGTTACGATGACGTCATCATTAGACATGTGACGTCATCGTTAACTTGTATATTTTAAGCCCCTATATCTCATGAACAGTACGTCAGGTTGGGTTGAAACTTGGTATGGGGGTAGGCCGGGATGTGTTACAAATAAATATTGAGGTGACGTCATCATGACGTCATCGTGTGATTTTATATAGATTTTTGAAGTTTTGGACCTTTAAACCATATATCACGAACCCAATATGTTAAATTTAAAATTCTTTTTGTATTAGGTTTGTAAGGCAATAGGTATATGTACAAAATTTTGAAAAATGTGTGACGTCATGATGATGTCATCAAATATGCGCTTTTTTGAAACACATATAAGATAATGTCCGATCGTCATGAAACTTGGTAGGTGGGTAGATAATAACACTAGTACACAACATCTGAAATACGTCACGATGACGTCATCAGTGGATTTTTTTACGATTTTTTTAATATTGCCAATTTTATTCTGCTTACAAAATTTAACACTTTCATTAATCCGATTGTTTTCAAACTTGGTACAGACTAAAACCGCAATAAAATAATGAGCACTGCCAAGTATTGTTACAATGACGTCATCATTAGACATGTGACGTCATCGTTTGTATATTTTAAGCCCCTATATCTCATCAACAGTAATTTAGATTGGGTTAAAACTTGGTATGGGGGCATGCCGGGATGTGTTACCAATAAATATTGAGGTGACGTCATAATGACGTCATCTTGTGATTATATATATATTTTATATATGACAAATGCAATATGCCAAAATCAAATTTCCATTTGAATGAGGTTTGTTAAACAAAACGTAAATGCACACAGTTTTGCACAAAACAGAAAAACATGACCTTAATTTTAAAAAAAACATAATGCGGAAAAGCCCTATGTTCTGTTGCAAACAGACATAGACCTCTAGTTTCTCTTTTTTTTTCTTCCACTTTTTTTCCCATAGGATAACACGTGTTTTCGTTCTACAACGCACTTTTGGACTTTTTTCAATTCCGATCGACTTCAAACCTGGCACACATTTAGACCACCATCTGAAGATGTATGCCGAAACTTTTCGTCATGCTGACGTCATCACATGTCACGTGACGTCATCCTCAAAGAGCATACTTTAAGGCCCTATATCTACAGAACCGGAAGTCCGATTTGGTTCAAACTTGGTATGCAAGTATTCCGGGACGTGTTATAGACGAAAATTGCAGTGACGTCATGATGACGTCATCATGTGATTTTATATGAATTATTCAATTTTTGGACCTTTTACTCATATCTCATAAACGGAATGTGGTAAAATCGAAATTCTTTTTGTAACAGGTTTGTTAGGTCATAGATAGATGCACACAATTTCGTAAAATGTGTGACGTCATCATGACGTCATCAAAAACGTGATTTTTTGATTCACATATAAGGGTATGTCCGATCGTTATGAAACTTGGTGGGTAGGTAGGTATAGATAACAGCATTCAAGATCTGAAGTGACGTCATCATGACGTCATCATCTGATTTTTTATGAATTTTTCAAATTTTTATATTTTCTTCAAATTTTGCAAAAAATGTATAAAATACGGTCCGATCGACTTCAAACCTGGCACACACTTAGACCACCATCTGAAGATTCAGGTCGAATCATGACGGCATCATGACGTCATCACGTGTCACTTGACATCATCCTAAATCTGCATAGTTTAAGTCACTATATCTAGAGAACCTGAGGTCTGATTGGGTTCAATCTCGGTATGCAGATATTCCAGGAAGTGTTATAGACAAAAATTGCAGTGACGTCACGATGACGTCATCATGTGATTTTATATGAACTATTCAATTTTGGGACTTTTTACTCATATCTCACCAATGGAACGTGGTTAATTCGAAATTCTTTTTTGCAAAAAGTTTGTTAGGTCGTAGATAGTTACAGAATTTTTTTTAAATGTGTGCCGTCATCATGACGTCATAAAAAATGTTTGTTTGTTTTTACATAGGATGGACACTTTTTGTATAGAATAGCATGTACATGTTCATTCGACCTGGATGAAACTCCTTTACGGCAGTCATTAATAAAACGGTCGAAACAGCTCAGTGTTTGTCCACAAACACATTTCTAGTTTTTTTTTTTTTTTTTTTCCACTTTTCCCATAGGTTTTGTACACGTTTTTATTCTACAAGCCACTTCGGCAATTATTTTAAATCCGATCAACTTTAAACTCAGCATAGTTATTAAGCATCATCTGAGGATGCATGCCGAAACTTTTTGTCATGCTGACGTCATCACGTGATTTTTTATAGAATTTTGAATATTTAATTTTTCCCATAGACTTTGTACACAATTTTTTTTTTAAAAATGCCGATTTTCAGAGGGCATTTTCAACTCTTTGCCAGTAATTCATTTACACTAATCTTTGTCCAAGCAAAGACCCTCATTCAAACAACATTGCGTAATGATGACGTCATGATGACGTCATCCGGTGTTTATTTATAGGCAATTTAATAGTGACACTTTTAATTTTCAAAAATGCATAAGAAATCAACCGTACGCGTCCGCAGCATTCTGTTGCCGGCAAGAGGTAGAGTAGGTTCAGGTCTTTATTTCATTCAGTGTGCGTGAAATCAAGTGACCCTTGCTTCCGGTCGAAAAAGGCCAAAACCGGAAGTTGCTTATTATTTGAAAGTGGTAATAGATATGAACTTGCTTTTAACGGTGTTAGTCTCTTTGCTGATAATATTCTTCAAACCATCTACCGATGACGTCATGTAATCTTCGAGCGCCCTCTAGCGACAGGTTGAAAATTTTCAAAAATGTATTTTGAATAGATGTCTGTGGCGAAGTTTGTCGGAATCGCCTAAATATTGGTGTATATGATGACCCTGACCCACTTAAGACGTGTGCGAAGTTTAAGGTGAATGACGTCATCAGACCGGAAGTTATAATGAAAAGACTCTTTTTCCTTAGAAAATTCCTGAAAAATCAACCATGGCAGTTTTTATATTAGTTTTTACTTTAATTGTCTATTTAAGGGTAGGTCTAAAACATATCAAAGCTTTGAAGCAATAAGCAAACTCGGACATGCCCCTGCGCACGCTTAAAACTTCAGGTTGACACTACCTCTGCTTTAAAACATGCACAGTCCACAATGTACATGTACATGCACGTACGTTGTACATATCATAGTCAGTGAGACAGGTTGAAAATTAGCAAAAATGTATTTTGAATAGATGTCTGTGGCGAAGTTTGTCGGAATCGCCTAAATATTGGTGTATATGATGACCTTCACCCACTTGAGACGTGTGCAAAGTTTTAGGCGTATGATGTCATCAGACCGGAAGTTATAATGAAAAGACCCTTTTTCCTTAGAAAACTCCTGAAAAATCAATCCGTACAGATATAATCTTGAATCGCCCATTAAATGATAGCATAAACATTTGCCTCAACAGTGCCAAGTTCCCAGCTTGTCAAATTGTTCACACAGTTGACGCGACGTCGGCAAAAAATACCCTTGCCCAAGTTGCGGTAGAGAGCTTTAAAACATGCGCAGGACTTCCACAATGTGTATAGCACGTACACATGGCTTTGACACGTCGTTCAATGTACATTACGTCCCTTCATTCTCGCCAAAAGAGGGCAGTACATAACTTTAACGGTTGTACTTAAGGCACAGACCCTTAAGTTTCATGGGATCAAAATAAGGACAGCTGCGCGTCACCAAAAAAATATAACGGCACACCGTGTAAAGTGAACGGCGCCCCCATTCGCCTATCAGTAGACTTGTCTCAGTCATTTTTGATCTGCTTTAGGGGAAGTTGGACACATGCATTTTCAAATATATATCACACGTTTTTATTCTACAAGCCACTTTGGGAACTATTTTAAAGATGTACGCCGAAATTTTTCGTCATCGTGACGTCATCAGGGGTCACGTGACATCTATTTATAGATTCAATTTTTACAGCCTTATAACTATAGAACTATTTGACCAATTGATCTCAAATTTGGTAGGTATGCAGACAGGGAAGTGTTATAAATGAAAATTGATATGTCAAGGTCACATGACCTTCACTTCCGGTTTTACCGGAAGTGGTTATTTTAGAACCCTATATTATATCTCATGAATTATTAATCTGATTGGGTTGAAACTTCACATTGATACAAAGCTATATTGACAGATAATTATATTGCATTATTTTTTATACTGTGCACTTAATTATTGTCATGTTATGACGTCATGAATATTTAATGAGGCAATCTTTACAGTCCTATAACTATACAACCATTTGACCGATTGATCTCAAACCTGGCAGGTATACAGACTGGGAAGTGTTACAGATAAATATTGGTATATCCGGGTCATGTGACCTCTACTTCCGGTGTTACCGGAAGTGTTAATTTAAGACCCTAATTATCATATCTAATGAATTAGATATTTAATTGGGTTGACACCTTATAGTAGTATTAAGCAACATTAAATGATAAATATGTAGCATTATTATTAATGGGCAGTTTAATGTTTTCATGTTATGACGTCATGAATATTTAATGAGGCAATCTTTATAGTCCTTTAACTATAAAACTATTCGACCGATTGATCTCAAACTTGGTAAATATATAGACCGGGAAGGGTTATAAATGAAAATGTATATGTCAAGGTCTCGTGACCTTTACTTCCGGTTTTTACCGGAAGTGCAATTATGTAAGATAATAATTTCAATTTTAAAAGTTAGAGATTTTTGCAAAAATCATTACATTATTTTCTACTATCCAATAGACAATCAAAAACAAGTTGGGAACAGCTCTGTGGTTGTTCAGTTACAACCACATCTAGTTATTCATTGTTACTGTATCAACCAGCTGTTGAGAGTGCTGGATCGTGGATGATTTCCGAGTGCAGACAGCTTCTCTCTCGGTTTATAGTCAAGGGCATTGTTGACTTTAGCGTCACTCTTTAGTCTTGATGAAAGGTGAGCTAAAGCATGGGATTCGAGGTACAACTATTCAATCGATTTTACATCAGTGAGATGAGGAATGTGAAGGACCGCCGGGGTGGCCGATCGTGGTAATCCGGTCCAGTTCTTTATAAACCGGTGAACTAATGCATCTAAAGCATGGAGATTTACATTTAGTGGGTTTCAATTTAAGGTTCATAGAACTTGTCCAGGCGGAAACTTCGTTCAGAATTCGTTGATTAGTTCTTTTGTTGGTCGTAATGAGGTTAAAGTCCTCTGCAAAGGGGATACTTATGTATTTGGTGTCCTTGATTCGGTATCCATATGATTCGTTTTGTTTCAGTTTTTCGATAATTGGGTTAAAAACTGAAAGGAAAATAATCGGAGATAATGGGTCGCCCTGGAACACCCCTTTGCGAAATTTAAATTTTGATGACTCCCAGTCTGGGGTTGTGACTCGACCTTCCAGGTTGGCATACAGATTTTCGATGTATCGCTTAATGGCCGGAGGGAAATGAACCTGGAGAGGGAATGGCTTATCAGTTTGTGATGAACAGACCAAAAGGCATCTTCCAGATCAAAGAAGCTAATGTGAACTGCCGGTTGTTACTTTTTGCATGGGAGATGATCTCATTAAGTACTTGATTGTGTTCAATGACGCCATTGATGCCACGGATAAAGGCCTTTTGAGTTGAGGGATCAATGAATTTGTTGACAGTCGGGTAATCTGCGGTCCGGCTGGCGAGAATCTGGTGGAATGTTTTCCCGAGGACACTTGAAAGAGCAATCGTGCGAAAATTGGCTGGTTGTTCTGTTGTTCCCCTTTTGTAGATAAGTGTTATGGATGACGTGCACCAGGACTTAGGCGGAATGTGTGATGTGGACAAGAGGTTATTGTAGAGTGTAGCCAAGAAATGATGAACGGACGGGAGTTTCTTGAGGATTCCATAAGTTATTAAGTCGGGGCCTGGGGCTGATGAACTGCTTTTACGTTGGATTACCCGTTTCACATCAGCTGGGCGGATAGGATCCATGTCAAAAGGAGTTTCACTGGTTCTAATGTATGGAAACCATGACAGTTGAGTGAGGTCAAGGTTGGCCGACCGAGAATATTTATCGGGGTAGTAAACATCGGCAATTTCTCTGGTTAAAGTTGGCAAAGACGATTTTTTTTTTCCCCATGGTTCTGTTGCAAGCGTATTTTGAAAACGTCCAGAAGTTCTCTTAAAACTGTTTTTCTTGGTGGCGGGCCGTTTTTTTCTTGGCATTGTTTGACTTGGTCTTTTAATTTGCTATGAGTACGAAGGGCTTGGGCAAACTTCTGGTGGTCTTCAGTCGAGTTGGTTTCTTTCATGCGTTTGCGGTAGTATTTTTTCAGCTTTTTTGCATTTTCAAGCCGTTTCGATTTGTGTTGAATGTACCGGTCGCTTGATTTATCCATGTTGAATTCCGGCTTAGTTAACAGAAAGTCACGTATAGACTCGCCCAGTCGGTCCCCGGCTTTCAGCAGGCGTTAACATGTCTAATCCTCAGGCAGCATGGATTGGGTTCGATATGTTCCGAAGTTCAGTGTTGTATCCCTGCCATTCTTGTGGCGAAGCAAGTGGTATGGAGAATCTAAATCTAGCTTCCACAGCAGTGAGGGGCAAAATGCAGAGTCCAGTGCCTATGGGTCATTCCATGTCAGACCAACGCACTTTTTTACCTCATGTCTTCCGATTTTGATAAAAATTGCTGTGCTTGTAGGTCCTAATGAGCAATGAATACACACCAATTTTTAGCGCGATCCGACCTATTATGTGGTCAGGGCAGAAGCCACAAAAAATTGGCATTTTTAGAGTAAAATACCACCCTTTTGGTATAAATATGTCAAAACTATGGCAATTTTCATCGAATATATATGAATTTGTTATTAAAATAATGAGGATTGCATGCTCAAAGCACTTCTTTTGTCAAAATTAAATTTTGTGAAAAGTAGGTCACATGACCTTTAATATGCTATTGTGACCTTTGACCCATTTTTTGTAATAATGTATCATTCCGAAAATCAACGAAATAAAAATAACTTGCTAGAGCATGTCTTCCTCTATCAGAATCTACTAAAAATCAGTTGGGGTCTTCAAAATTTACAACTTTATGACTATTTTTGTACAGTTGGTAGGTTACAAATGAGTCAATTTATAGACTTTACATAAGAAATACACCAACACAACTTACTATTCTGTTTCTAAAGTTACTAAAATATATCTTGGTTTGTGAATTTCTCATTCTGAGGGCTGATGAGGTCTAACCAGACTCATAGTGTAAATTATCAGCAGTGGCGCACCCAGGATTTGGCTTTTGGTGGGGGGGACGGGGGTAGGGGGGTCGTAAATCGTTTTTTGTTCAAATTTCTGTAAAAGATTGGACCAACAAAACCTAGCCTAAAATCAAACAAACAAATTGACAATGTTGGGGGTGGGTTCAAGCCCTCCCCCCCCCCCCCTCCTGGGTGCCACTGATAATTAGTTATCCCACGAGCGCGCTTGGAATATGAAATAATGCAATGCTGCCGTGACCCATATGCCACTCGATGCACTACATAATTCCGTGTTCCACGAGTGCAAGTGGGATTTATAACCAATTTATCTTCAAGCAAACTTGATATCAAATGCGTACACGCGGTGTAGATGTACGTGCATACATGTAGTGTATAGGTCTGTTCTGCAGGAAATAACACAACATATGTACACGTACATGTACATTTTTAATATCTGGGGTGCAATATAGCTGGGCAATATTATATAAAATCACACAGTTGTTGCTATAGATGGACTAATCAGAGTCTAGGATTCAAGTTTGCTTGAAGATAAAACTTAATATTACAATCAAAGTTACCTTTACTCATTCATCACTGTGCTTCTGGAACTTTAATGACTCTCACGGATTTGGCATTTTGTTCCTTTGAGATGAATTTCACCTGAACGTTAGTCCGCTGTACTGGGTGAAGGCCTGGTTATTTTTTAGTGGTTAGCACACTTCCGAGTCCAGATATTCTGATTAGACAGTTTCTTTGGAATCAGAAGGTAGAATTTTGGCTGGCTTTGTACTTTATACATAAAAATCTAGATTAATTTTAGTAACTTAAGAAACAGAATAGTAAGTTGTGTTGGTGTATTTCTTATGTAAAGTCTTTAAATTGACTCATTTGTAACCTACCAACTGTACAAAAGTAGCCATAAAGTTGTAAATTTTAAAGACCCCAACTGATTTTTAGTAGATTCTGATAGAGGAAGACATGCTCTAGCAAGTTATTTATATTTCGTTGATTTTTGGAATGATACATTATTACAAAAATTGGGTCAAAGGTCACGATAGCATATTAAAGGTCACGTGACCTACTTTTCACAAAATTTAATTTTGACAAAAGAAGTGATTTGAGCATGCAATCCTCATTATTTTAATACCAAATTCACATATATTCGATGAAAATTGCCATAGTTTTGACATATTTATACCAAAAGGGTGGTATTTTACTCTAAAAATGCCATTTTTTTGTGGCTTCTGCCCTGACCACATGGTAGGTCGGATCGGGCTACAAATTGGTGTGTATTCATTGCTCATTAGGACCTACAAGCACAGCAATTTTTATCAAAATCGGAAGACATGAGGTAAAAAAGTGCGTTGGTCTGACATGGAATGACCCCTATACAGTCGACTCCCGTTATAACGAGCTCGGTCATAACGATAACCCGGATGTAACGAGCACACTCATGTACACATGAGTACGTAGACCCAGTTTATACTGATTGACGCCATATTGGAATGTCCACCGGAGCCGAAAAGTCGAGGTAAGCCCCGATATCAGGCTTATGGGCAAGAGTATACTCATGACCAATGTGAAGTATGAAGTTCTAGAGACGTGACAGATACACAAACAGACAGCACAGACAATCGTAAGGTCAGTCTCAATGCAAAAATTGCATAGGGGATGTAGCCATGGGTGCAGCCATTTTCTTGACCTCTTGACTATCATATAATGATGAAACAGAAATTAACTTAAACTATTCAGCCGAAATTGTGAATGTACTTCACTTCCGTAAAAAAATGCCATAATTGCAAAATGTCATTAACAGAGTATAACTATATTCAATTTTTATACTTTTTCAGATCTTCTTATCTTCCCCGGTTCTGAACAATACGAAAGATAAATTACAACCACTTAATTAAGATCCTACGCTGTCTGATGTCTAATGTATGTGTGTCACGTTTTTGTGTAAAATGCCTAAAGAGTGTGCACAAAATGTAACCGTTAATGGAGAAATATCCAGTGCATGCAGGTCCTATGATACGATTTCACAATCCTCTGAAGTAACGATTGGCATGTGAGGAAAAAAATATTTGTTTTGTTTTTTTGGCAAATGTGTTTCTTTCAGACTTTCAATTGTTAAACATTCCAACATTATCTCGATAAAAATACTCAAAAACGTATCGTTATTACGCTAAACATAACATTGCTGAAGAAACGTGGGAAAAATGCTTCACCGATGTTTACCACGCCCACTTGGGGTCAACATGCAAATTTATGTCAAAGTAAACATTAGCATATGAATCCGCCCAGCTAGTTAGCGGGTGCCGCTAACTAGTTCATTTATATATGATCTGATCATCCGTTAAAAAAAGATGTATATGTCTATGATCTGATCCTCCGTTAAAAAAAGATGTATATGTTAAAGTAAATGTAAAATAGATATTTTGTCCACCTTCGTCAAGTCAATAATTTTTTCACCAATTAACTGCATCATACACCAATAACCACGGCTACATTAACATAAATGAAACATTATTTAATTATGTATCATTTAATTCAATCGTTTACAAAAGTTGATCAATATTTTAAAAGAGACGATTTCATCATGGAGATTTCCCACCCCATTCTATCCTCAGCATGGCTTCCTGTAAATAGGAGAACATGTGGAACGCATAATTCGCTTATTATACACTTAATCTGGTTTTCTACCACGCGTCGTGACTTTTTTCAACTTGAATTACGTCTACGTCAGTTGCTATCATTCATTTCTTATTTCTGGTTTTCCCCATCAACAGTGGTGCCAACGGTAAGGCAGTGTATACCTATGTGCGAGAAAGATTTTCTTTCAATCGCCCTTGTCTTGAAGGAAACATTGGGGTACCAGCAAAGTGGGAAAAGGTATAAAAGGTGAGATATACTGTTCAAATGAGAAACGTGTCATTCTGGCTATCGATACATTAAGCCTGCGATATACAAAGAGCTAAGGCACTTTTCTTGTTACTACGAATAGTCGGGTAACTCGGTATGTACATAATATTTTTTTTGCAGATAATCACGCAATCTGCCAGTTCTAGGATTGGCCTATGTTCATATATGTAATTTATACACGAGCAAGTCTTTTACATATTTTTTTTAACAAATTGTCTATTTAATAAGGGGGACACACAGATCACTTATTCATTTTTATTCAGATTTTGAGGTCTCTATTGGGTTAATATTTATGATGAAATTTCAAGAAGTGGGCCAAATTCAATGCATAATTAGGCTCGCATGTCTTGCGTGTATCAACTATATCATAGTTTAAACTGCGAAATGCATTGCTAAATAATATTTGGGGTATTGCATAGAAGGTAGTACATATGAAACCATTGTGACTAGTCCTAAAAAATAGGCCTATATTCGGAGAACTAGAACGAGTTATTCTTGTGACGACGATAAAAACGTATTGACCGAAACGTCGAGTGAACACCATCAAATCTTCACCGAACGTCTTTACTCTTTTTATAATGAATATTCGTAAACGTCCCTGGTTTCTTTGAAAGCAAAAAAAAAGGCCGAATCGAACGCGTTGTCTTTGACTGTATAGCCTAAGTTAGTGGTTGGAAAGCACGATGTTATCACTGTCTATTTTGAAAATAGTTCGCATTTCGGTGTAGGTTTATGAAAAGCTACGGTTCAACGGGGGTTCTTTGTATGTTTCGAGTCTGTTAAAAGGTATGCTTATAATCCAGCAAAAAAATGCAGAGGATAATAGGTTCGTCGGCTTATTTGATGCTTTTGAATCCACAGTACTTTTACTGTGATAACAGTATTGCAAATACCTAGATTTAAAGTTAACATGTGTGACCGTATGTTGATTCGGCAATACTGAGGTTATTTAGCAACGCTAATGAACCTTAAGTTCGTTAAATGTTTTGAAATCAGGTAAGATGGGGTAAACGTTTCGACGTAGGTCAAAATTGCGCTTAAGGCCAATACATTTCGAACTTTCAAGCTGGACAACATCACAACAATACGTTTCCTGTTCTGTTCTGTTCTGCAGAATCCTACAGATGTAGATTGTTCTTTGTGTGGGAGAACGGGGTATTTTCCCCTTAAATGCATTGGATTGTGTAGACTTCTTCGAGTTGTGTCCATACTTTCATGAAGTCCCTTTAATGTTAAGCACTGTATCTGGGCAGATGCCACTTAACCCATGTAAACAACTGTATCCATTCTCAACCATTGGAATATAGTACTTGCATTTGCAAGCTTTGGAAAACCTTTTGCTTATTAAATGGGAAATTCAGCTTTACATAATTGAATATTAATTCTGTTTGAATAGTTTGTGGACATATTATAACTTTTGTTAATTAAGATAAACACTTACTAAGTGCGGAGTGATAAGTCCTCTCAGCTAGTACGGGTGTGTAATAACTTTTCAGGGTTCTCACTATCTCTGCTTTTCGCTGTCGATGGGCTGAAAGACGTGGATGGTTGCTGGAAATTGGAAGCCAAATTCTTTCTTTTTGGGAGATGACAGGCATCCCGACAGGATGTCAGAAGTAAGTTTATATTTTATTCCTTCCGATGAGGGAACTTTAAGCTGAATGGCTTGGTTATTTTAGCTGGAAAATGTGTGCTTTTGGGGGTGTACGAATGGCTGTTTTTCGTAAATAATAGTGCGTATCGTACACGTGCAACCAACTCGGCCCTATATTGTTTATCGCAGTAGGCGGCTGTGAGTGAGAGCAGTCTGGCTTGGGGGTTTTTGTGTTCTACTATACTGATGTTCCTACCATGTGCCAATGCTAATTGATGATCAATGAAGACGAACCAAGATAATTAAATGATGAGATAATCAAGTTCAAGATCAGTGAGTGCAGTCCAGAGTTGTTATTCCATCCCAAGGGTACACACCCTCAACCCTGAGGTGGAGTCCACACCCCCTCCCTGATAGGAGACAACTAGATCCTATTCCATGACATTTGCAACAAAATGAAAGAAGTATAGTTGCAAGACATAAAATCATGAAATGGATGATAATTTAAAAAAAAAAACAGGTCTGCTGGATCAGTAGATTCTAGAAGAAACAACACAAAGTATTGGTTTGCAAGGGATTACGTTTATTCTGAAGATTGTCACACAATTTTACAAAAGAATCAGTCTGAGTATGTAGGGACTAACACGCCTGCCACTTATTTGAACTCATTTAGCTGGGTATTGACCACAGTTAATTGATTTACCTTTGACCACGTGATAGGCATTGTAAAGCTGAACTTCTGAGTTATACTTAGAATTTTTCCTTTACTGTTGATGGCAAAATGGCTCCTGCTGAGGGCATAGCGGATGTCATTGCCAAATCTAATGAGGCTCTAGCAGAAACACTTGCCAAGGCATTCCAAGGTCTGAAGTTTACAAGGGCTCCAAAATTAAAATTGTCAAAATTCACTGGACCACCTGCAAATGCTGGGGACTTGACATTAGGTGAATGGGCGGAGGAACTTGACTCATACTGTGTGCAATTAGAGTTGACCCAGGAAGAGAAAGTGGGGGTTGCCTTAGACCATTTGGGGGGCGTGGCAAAAGAGGAGGTTCTTTGTAGTCCACCAGAAGGGACAGTTTGGAAAAATTAATTGCACGCTTATGCAAGGTCTTTGGTCAATCGGAGAGTGTCGCTGCATTGACAGGTACACTGCATGCTCGCTGCCAGAATGATTGGGAAACGTTAGCAGAGTTTAGTCGTGCCTTGATGAGAATCCATGACCGCATGGAACAGAGTGCGCAAGGGCCTGAATTAGCTGCGCTGCAGCTTATGCGCGACAAAGCGTTAAAGGAGCGTTTTGTACAAGGTACGCGTAATGATGCAACTCGTAGGGAATTGCACCGTATACAGATCGAAAAGCCCACGTTGACTTTCTATAAGTTTAGGGAGCATGTGCTGGAACTTTTCCCAGAGTCTGAAGGGAAACTAGCTAAGAAAAATAAGGTCAGGGAAACTGTAGTCTGTGGTGAGGTGTCTAAAGATGTTCAAGTTCGGGCTGCAGTTAAGAGGTCTGATGATGTCTTGTCTCAGTTAGTAACTTCTAATCAGTTGATTGTTGAGAAATTGGAACTCTGTCACAGCAGCAGGCAGCTGCTACCACTCAGATGGCAGAATTAACCAGAGTATTGAGTACAAAGCTTGATGTGGCTATCGCTTCCAAGAGTAACATACCAACAGTAACATGCCATGACTGTAAGAAAACAGGTCATATCTCTAGAAATTGTTGGAAGAAAAACGATGAGAATCGTGATGGGGCAAACCCAAAGTACAGGAAAACCCGAGCCCTTCACCATAGTGGGCAAGGTGATGGAGGGGATAGACCTGCCCAAACTAAACCCTGATGAGTTGACCAATGATGAGCATTTAGAGTCAAATGCCGTTGAAGTTTTAGGGACTGATCGTGCTTATACTGAGAAGCAATTGCGAGAAAAATTGATTGCCAGTAGTCCCACGGCTGAGATTGTCATGGGAGGTGTGACCACTCATTGTATTTTGGATAGTGGTGCTGAGACATCCTTGATAACTTCAACGTTCTATAAACAATATTTGACCATTACTGCATGTTTTCTAGTTCGAGACGATAGTTCAGAGGCACCCACTGAACGTCGCAAGATGTACCCCGTACTTCTTGGTTGTAACATTCTGCGCCAACAATATTTGGCCAACAAAGTGGGTAGTTTGAGGCCAGTGGGGAGGTTTATTAGATTGATGGGAGCCAATGATTTAGATATACCCGTGAAAGGTTATCTTGAAATTCCGGTTACAATTTTTGGGTTGACCATTACTGCATGCTTTCTAGTTCGAGACGATAGTTCAGAGGCACCCAATGAACGTCGCAAGATGTACCCCGTACTTCTTGGTTGTAACATTCTGCGCACTCTTGCTAAGATGCGTGTCACCCCGTGTGGACCGTCCAAAGATGAATGGATGGTTGCTCTGCAGTGGCTGACTTGTTTGGATGAGGAGCAGGACGGTGAAGTTCCTAGGTCGATGTTGCCAACGCAAGGGTTTGTTGGTAGTGTTTGCATGGCTCGTGATGAGACCATTGCTCCGTTTTCGGCCTGTGTTTTATCCTGCGTTTTAAGTGAACCATTGCAGGCTGATTCTTGTGACGTGTGTGTTCTTATACAGGCGATTTCTCTTGGGGTGCATGCTAATGATGCAAGAGGTGAGGTGAATGCGTCAATGATGGATAAAATCCATGTTATTGAGGGTGTGCAACTCGTAGAGGATTCCTCTCTGCGTGTTTTGATTTGTAATTGTGGCGAAACTCCGGTAATCCTTCCGGAACACTTGAAAATAGCGACTGCTATTGAGGCTACATTCAGTAAGGAGGTTCACCTCTGGGAGACTGAGGATGGGTTGCAGGTCACCGTGGAACAAGTATTGACTGACGAAAATTTAGGTGCATCTCAGAATCCTGGAACCGATGTTGAGGATGAAGCGGTTGTATTGGGAGTCTCTGGTGAGGATAGTCCATCTACTGCGCCTAGAGAAACAGTTGTTTTCCCTGATGGTTCCTCATACCTGCTTCCTCCTGGAATCAGTCTAAGGGAGTTTAATCATGAGGAGGCCTTGTTGATTGCTGAGTTGATTAAGAAAAATGAGGCAGCTTTTTCAATGAGCCCTTTAGATATTGGGAGGTGTACTCTTATTCCTCACGAGATTAAGTTGACAAATGACCAGCCTATCAGACAACCGTACAAACGTATTCCTCCCCATTACATGAAGGAAGTGCAGACATTGTTACAGGACTTGCTGGAGAAGGGAGTTATTCAAAGGTCTGGAAGTCCTTATGCAAGCCCTACGGTCCTTGTCCGCAAGAAGGATGGGTCAATCCGACTATGCATAGACTACCGTAAGCTTAACGCTATTACACTTAGAGATGCATTCCCGCTTCCGCGGATTGAAGAAACTCTAGAGGCGTTGGGGGGCTCTCGCTACTTCACTTCATTGGACATGGCACACGGCTATTTTCAGCTAATCATGCATCCAGACTCAGTAGATAAGACCGCATTTAGAGTTCCATGGGGACTTTTCTCATTCACCCGTATGCCGCAGTGTCACACTTATTTCATAAAAAGGGGGCATATGTGTATTCCAAAAGGAAGCTTGTGAGAGCCCATATGGATTATTGCACATTCTTTCAAACTCTCACAAACACATATGGACACCTCAACAGGTAAAAATCTGCTCCACCCTACTCCCCCCCCCCCCCATTGGACATTAAAATGGCAGCCGTTTTTAACATATCTGGCATTTTGTACACATACATGTACATGTACAAATGGACACATAATCAATTTTATGAGACATTTATGTTTTGATATACAGTGAAATCTCGATAAGTCAAACGTTAAGAGAAGGGGCTGAGTTTTGAGTCAAGCAGGGTTGTATATCACTGTTATACAACTGAAGGGAATAATTAGTCTTTGTTTGACTAATAACAGGAGGTTTGATTTATCAGAGGTTGATTTGTTGAGATTCCACTGTAGTTTTTTTTTGTCTTGACAACAATGCTGACCCTGTTTGATAACATACAAACTGCAATTTATTTATCTTCACTTCATTTATAAAAATGATATTATGAAATGTTGTACTCGATCATTGGAAATAAAGTTTGAAAATTACAAATTGCAATATTAAGAGTAAAACTTGCCAAACTTGGGTGATTAAGTGAATCCTACATAAGTCACTTGTAATTGGACAACATATTTGGTATTTAATATCCATGACGTTATTTAGTAATAGAAAAGTGTGAGACTATATTGTCAATAGTTTCAAAATCCAGATCTGGATGGATTACACAACATTTTTTTGTGAAACACAGTTTTAAATATGGCATATCACTGAATATATATATCATTAATATAATTGGTGCCATACTTTAAGATTGGATATATCAGAAGGAAACTTGATACCCCAAGCCTCTGTCAAGAGATTTGCCTAACTTTTGAGTTTTTCGCTTTGGAAAACCATGCTGGAATGTTTAGGTAAAGGATTTGTAGTTCACATCTAGTCACATGCTTTTCTTGAATATTTGGGGAGCCAGGTTGGCGCTTGGGGAGTCAGGTTGGCTCATTGGTTACTTTCCTCGCCTTTCATCGCAGGTTTCGATTTCTGCCTGGGCCTTCATGTGGATTGGGTTTTCAGAAACTATTGGCAATATAGTCATCAAAG
The DNA here is from genome assembly GCF_015706575.1 of Patiria miniata. Classification (NCBI taxonomy): domain Eukaryota; kingdom Metazoa; phylum Echinodermata; class Asteroidea; order Valvatida; family Asterinidae; genus Patiria; species Patiria miniata. The sequence continues at coordinate 9,806,724 of NW_024037055.1, forward strand.
TTTCAGCCTAAGATGTGTTTCTCTCCTCGATGGCTACAAATCCTCTTGATATCCAATCATTTATGGTGATATGCCAAATTTAAAACTGTTAAGTGAAACAAATCTTGTGTAATCCATCCAGATCTGGATTCTGAAACTATTAACAATATAGTCTCGCACTACTAAATAAGGTCATGGATATTAAATGCCAAATATGTTGTCCAATTACGAGTGACTTATAAAGGATTCACTAAATCACCCAAGTTTGATAAGTTTTACTCTTAATATTGAACTTTTGACATTTTCAAACGTTATTTCCACATTTAATAATATCATTTTTATAAATGAAGTGAAGATAAATAAATTTGAGGTTAAAAAGCCTATTGCAGTTTGTGTGTAATAAAATGAGGTCAACATTGTTGTCAGGACGAAATATACTACAGTGAAATCTCAAAATGTCAAACTGTTGATAACTCAAACCTCCTGTTAAGTCAAAAAAGGACGTTATTCCCTTCTATAACAGTGATATATACAACCCTGCTTAACTCAAAACTCTGCTTAGCTCAAATTGGAGCCCACTCTCGTGAAGTTTGAGTTATGGAGATTTATATCAAAACTTAAATGTCTCTCAAAATCGATTGTCAGTTCGTATGTGTACAATATATGCAAGATATGTTTAAAAATGGCTGTCATTTTAAAGGCCAATGGGGGGGGGGAGAGATAAGTAGGGTGGAGCAGTTTTTCACTTGTTGAGGTGTCCATAGGTGTCATAAATCCATAAGGGCTCTCACAAGCTTCCTTTTGGAATACACGTATGCCCCCTTTTTATGAAAGAAAGTGTGACACGCCCCCCAAATGGGAACCAAAGAATTTATTAGTTGACATGTAAACATGTTTTCCACACCAAATTATAAGGCATTGTAACAAATACACAAACGAAACAAAAAAGCTCAAGATAGCCTGTTACAGGTCGATTTTCTATTAGCAACGTGTGCCCCCACTTTTTTTAAAAGGTTGTCCCACCCCCAAAAGAGGCACAATTGTGAAATGTTTTTTTCTTGTGATGTAGCACTTGAGTTAACTGTCCAAATGTTAAAAAAATTAATTGTTTTTAAATATTTTTTTACGCGCGAAGCCCCCACTTTTTAAAATCATGGTCACGCCCACAAAAGGGTCAGGAAAAAAATGGCATCAAGTGGTTTTGAACTTCTTGAGGTATCCTCTAGTGATCCTGAGAGTTTCAAAGAATGTACCCAAAATTGCATATGGGGGGGTCATTTTCGACCATAATTAAGCCCACTGACTATAACATTTAAAATTATAATGAAATACTATACTACAAACTTTAATAATTAAATAGTAATAATTTCTACTAATGCTATAACAGCGAGACTTTACCATAGACTTGTGCACAAACCTAAACTATCACCTAATCCAAGTTTACCTCTTATCTTTTCTTCACGAAATTTGGTGATTTTCTCGAGCTAGATAATTTGCAACACAAACATTCCTTGTCCTTAGGGTCGTTCTAACAATAGGGTGACTCCAATTTGTCACCCCCACATGGCATGTTGCCAAAATCCAGATGTGACTTGCCAAATGAATTAATAAAAAACCTGTCGCCCATTTGTGGGATGCTGTAGATTATATAATAATAATGATAATAATGATAATAAACACCCTGACAAAACAAATAAAACAAACACCCCAACATCCCAACAAACAAACAACCTAACGAACACATAAACAAAAAATAAATGAATACATTTAAAAGATAGATATGTTTGCAAAGGATAGCTGCTGCTTTGAGTATTTTCTGTTGCAGGATGCCATGGGATAGCACACGCTACAAATTGGTTTCGGACCGGGACTCATACCATCGAATGCTCTTCAGATTTGCAACATAGAGGTCTTCCAAGGTTGGACATCTTGTCAAGTTCGGTTGATACTGATCGTCCAGCAATTTGGCCAGTTCGGCGTCCAGATTATAAACTGTTGCCTAAAGGCGAATATCAGGAAAATAACTGTCAACAGGAAAAAAGCTGTTAACAGAAAAAGCGGCACACTTTTTTGACCATGACCTATTAAATTCTATTAAGTTGACGCGATTTAAAAGCATGATGGCATTGAGGAGGATAATACAACAAAAAGTGTACGCTAAGTTATATGATCTGTAGACATACATTTAACCACACGTTGCGCGTTTACATGCTTGACCCAGATCTTTAGCAGCCCAATTGTACTATTCATATGTAGGCCTACCTGTAAGTGTAATAATATTTCCCATTGTCATGTTAACGTTGATGCACCGTACTTAAGCCTCCTGCTGGTTATGATTTTTCAAAAAAAAAGGAACAGATAAAGCTGGTTAGAAACATTTCTTGACATGAAATGAATATTGCTAAGTAAATTGCAACTTGGAATTTTCTAAATTGCATTCATGCTTTTGATGTCATTGTATTGGATTGTAGGTTGTACATAGTCCTGGCTATTTTGTAAAGTATTTTATTTTACATTGAACACGGAACACTCATCTTCAGGTAACAGTTTAAATGAATAACTATAGGTATACATTGACTGTTTACATTGACTGTTTACATTGAATAACGGCTACTTCAACAAGTTCATTGTTTTAAGGGGATTTAAGTAATAATTGTACTTTTGGAAGATAACATAAACAATTGAAAAGTAAAAAAAAAAAAAAAAAATCTTTATGCCTCCAGATAATTTTGCTCCAAAAACTACAAAGAAAACTTGGTCGCCTATTTTGGGGCCGGAAGGGAATTTTTTCGATCTTTTCCACTAGGATGGGTTTCGTACTGGCTTTTCGCCTTTTTCAGGAGCAATACTAGCTAATTTGTTAGTTCAAGTAAGTGATACTCACAATAGGAGGTTGATATGTTGGGGATATTTCCCCTTACTGATTTAGATTAGATCTACCCACGGGAAAATAGTACATTTCGTCCTCTTTTTGTCCACGAATGGTTTTGCCACTTTGTAGGCCAGCTTTATAGAAGGTAGCCACTAACATTTCCCCCTTTGTATCAATTGAATCTATATCGATCAGGATTGGTTTGAGAAATATATCAACATTTGTAATTAGTTTTACCTCTTTTGACAACGTTATCCAATGATCAAGTTGTGGCGTATGATTATAATACCTAACTTTGTAATGTGTATTATTATTATTATGCATGTTTAATTTTCAAAAATTTCAAAGAGGCAGCTTGTGTGGTTTAGGAAGAGTGCCAAAGATTTGTGGCAAGCATGCCGATGAGATTACAGCATTAATCATGTTTGCAACATTAACTCTTTAAAAAAAAGAAAGAAATGGTAGCAGTTCGCACTCTATCCTCAGTTGGTAATAGTTATACACAACTCCAGTATTACCCTGGCGCTAGTATTTGTTTAGTTCAGTCTTTCTCTTTTGGGGTTCCACTCTTCGGGGTAAGTGTGTGAGGGTACTGCCTGTCGTCCCATGGGGCGCGCGTTGCGCGTTTGGCGAAGTTGGCTGGGAGCGACGGGCAGTGCCTCAATTCAAACTAAATAAACAAGTTGGGTGAATAGTTCTTAGGTAAAACCTTTAAATTTGGACGTTAAACATTTAACAAGTTGTGTTTAATCTTTGTAAAAAAGTACGCCAAGCACCCATTTGTACTGATGGGGCATGGACCAAATCGGTGTGCTTTAACTACAAATAACTTCTTGAGTAATATAGGCATATAAATACTAAAGTCACGTGACAAATACTTAAGTCATGTGACAAAACACTTTGGCTAGCATACACTTGTTCTGGTGGGGCTAGTGAATGGTTGGCAAGCATGCCAAGGTTTTGGGCCCAGTGATGCCAAGCATGGCAAGTATTTTGGGCAAGCGTGCCCCGTCTTTAGCTTGTTTAAAATGTTTCTAAGGCAAATATCTTTTAGCAAAAAGGTAATTTTTGGTATGCTATAGCTTGTTAATGTATTTACGGACATTTAATACAGTTAAACATTGACCGAGGAGAAAGAAATTAGCGGCTCATAAAATCTATGCCAGAAAGGTCAAATCAACTCTCACTGTGTGGTGTTGTGTGTTGTCTGAGAATAAATAATAATTATTTAATAAATAATGAATTATATAATAAATAATGCATTATATTATAAATAATGCATTATTCTCAGACTACGCACAAAACCACGCATTGAAACAATGACTTGACTTTTTGGCACAGTTTTTGAGCCGCTATTTTATTTCTCCATGGTCAATATTTAACTTGATTAAATGGCAGTGAATACCTTGATAAACTATACTGGAACAATTAAAATTATCTTTCGATTTACTTCAAGTTATTTGCGTAAACATTTCGGCACGCTTGCCATAAAACGGGGCACGCTTGCCCCTCCTTGCCATGCTTGGCATCACTGGGCCCAAAACCTTGGCACGCTTGCCAACCATTCACTAGCCCCACTAGAACAAGTGGGTGCTAGCCAAAGTGTTTTTTAGTTTTGTCACGTGACTTGAATATATGCAAAAATTACTAAATAAATTGGAAAAGCACCCCGATTTGGTCCACCGCTCGTAGCTACGGTTGGCATGCCCCATCAGTACAAATGGGTGCTTGGCGTACTTTTTTACAAAGAGTAAACACAACCTGTTAAATGTTTAACGTCCAAATTCCAAGTCTTACTTCAGAACTAAATACCACAGTTGTTTATTTAGTTTGAATTGAGGCACTGCCCGTCGCTCCCAGGACCTTACTGTCATTTTTAAATTCGTAAAATATGGCGGATGAAGGGGAGGAGGTGGGTTTATTTTTGATGTAGCGGTCTCAAAAAGCTACGCCGAACTGGCCTTTCTTGCCCCAAATGCACTTAGCGCGTCAATGCGCGCACGTGAACTTAATACATTTGTACCAACTTAGCAAAAAGCATCCATCCTTATGCCAAGAACATCGCGTTTGGCTTTATGCCATCAGGGGGCGGCAAACTGCAATTAGGCCAATCGATATGTTTACTTTTCCTACACCATAGCAACCATCAGCTGATAAAAGAAAGTGTAGGACTCAACTGTGCGTCTGTGGAGAATAATGTATTTTATCTTTCAGTGATAAAATGAATTATTCTCAGACTACGCACAAAACCACGCATTGAAACAATGACTTGACTTTTTGGCATAGTTTTTGAGCCGCTATTTTATTTCTCCATGGTCAATATTTAGCTTGATTAAATGGCAGTGAATACCTTGATAAACTATACTGGAACAATTAAAATTATCTTTCGATTTACTTCAAGTTATTTGCGTAAACATTTCGGCACGCTTGCCATAAAACGGGGCACGCTTGCCCCTCCTTGCCATGCTTGGCATCACTGGGCCCAAAACCTTGGCACGCTTGCCAACCATTCACTAGCCCCACCAGAACAAGTGGGTGCTAGCCAAAGTGTTTTTTAGTTTTGTCACGTGACTTGAATATATGCAAAAATTACTTAATAAATTGGAAAAGCACCCCGATTTGGTCCACCGCTCGTAGCTACGGTTGGCATGCCCCATCAGTACAAATGGGTGCTTGGCGTACTTTTTTACAAAGAGTAAACACAACCTGTTAAATGTTTAACGTCCAAATTCCAAGTCTTACTTCAGAACTAAATACCACAGTTGTTTATTTAGTTTGAATTGAGGCACTGCCCGTCGCTCCCAGGAACTTACTGCCAAACGCGCAACGCGCGCCCCACTGGGACGACTGAGGCAGCACACCTAGAGCCCAACCCCGACGAGTGAATTAAACACAAACAGTGGAGTGTGTAGCAACGGAATGAAATTACCTGAAATCGTAGTTGTAATGAGTTGCCATTATTACCACCACAAGATAAAAACAGACCACCCATTGCTTGGAAATGCCTTTTTAGCATGCAAAGTATAAGCATGCAGATAAAACTTTCAGGAAAAAGAACCCTGGCCAGTTATTGTAAATAGTGCAATCTCCAACTGCTTGTTTTGTAGAATGAGCGCAACTTGTCAATATCCTTGGCATACTTGCCACAAACACTTTGAGATGCTGGCTCAAACCCTAACTTGTAAACATGGTTGTATAATAAAATATGCAGCAATACATTTTGAAGAAAAATGGATACCATTGTTGCAATGTTTAAGTGCAAACCCTGACCATTGTTTTTAAAAAATCAGTTTTCATTGGAAATGTCCTTGGCACAACTGCCCCAGAAACTTGGGCATGCTTGCCCAAACAATCAATAGAACACATGGATACGTAAGAATAACTGCCACCATGGCAAGCATTGCAGCCTCTGGCCATTGGTTTCAAAGCGTCAGTTCAAATGTGAAACATCCTATTGCACGCTTACCCCAAAACTTTGGCATTCTTGCCCAATCAACCCACTGCTTGGTAACATGTACCGTTGTAAAATGCAAATTAAACATATAGATAACACATTGAGAAATAATGTACACCCTCACTGCATAATGGCAATAAGTTCAAACTGCAACCACTGTACTCAAAGACTGAATGAAAATTTTAAATGTCCTTGGCACGCTTGCCCCATCAACTTGGGCATGCTGGCCCAAACCATTCATTACTTTGAAATTATAAAATGCAAAGTAAACCTACAGAAAAATAAATTTAGGAATGATGGACGCCATCACTGCATAACCCTTGCTTGTACATACGGTTGTAAAATAAAACATGCAGATATGCATATCAAAGAATAATGGATAACATTATTGCAATAATTAAGAGCAAACTCTTGACCATTGGTTGTAAAGAATCAGTTGAAATGGGAAGTATCCTTTACACACCCGCCCCAGAAACTTGGGCATGCTTGCCCAAAACAATCAATAGAATGCAACTATACGTAAGAATAACTGATACGTTTATGGCAAGAATTGCAAACTCAGACCACTGGACTTCAAGATTGAGTTCAAATTGTAATTCCTTGGTACACTTAATTGCCCCAAAACTTGGGCATGCCTTCCACAACAACCCACTGGTTCGAAACATAAAGTTACAAAATGCAATCAGCCCACGTCTTGGAAATATGTGTAGTTATAAAATGCAAAATAAACATACAGATATGGCGACAAGTTCAAACTGCAACCACTGGACACAAAGATTGAATTCAAATTGTAAATATCCTTGGCACGCTTGCCCCAACAACTTGGGTTTATTTGCCCAAATAGAGTAATAATGTAAACCACCATTGCATAATACAGCAAGTTCAAACTACCACCACTAAACTCAAAGATTGTATTCAAATTGTACATATCCTTGGCACGCTTGCCCCAAAATCCTGGACATGCTTGCCCAAACAATCCATTGCCTGGAAACAATGTAGAATGCAAAATATACACGCAGACAATATAATTGAGGAAAGATCAATGCCTTTTCTTTTTCTTTTTTTCAAAGAATGAGTTCAATTATAAACATCCATGACATGTTTTGTCACCACTACTTGGGCATGTTTGCCCGAACAACCCATGAAACACGGTTGTAAGAAAGTTAATTAAGTACGCAGAGATAAATTGAGGAAGATGAACATCACTATTACAACAAATTCATACGCTAGTCTTACCATTCAAAGAATGAGCTAATAACTGCAGAAATCATTAGCATGCTTGCCAGAAAATCATGGGTACGCTTACACAAACAATCCATCACTTGGAAACACGAAGGGCTAGCATGAAGGGCTAGCATGAAGGGCTAGCATGATGATATCAAGATTGAAGTAAAACTATATCTCCAAATCAAGATTGCGCTCCAAATATGGCATGAAGGGCTAGCATGATGATATCAAGATTGAAGTAAAACTATATCTCCAAATCAAGATTGCGCTCCTGATCTAGCTTGCAATTAAGTGCAGAACCATTTAGGTCAATATGTTCATCATACAAATCCCATAAATCGATGTATAAATTCAGAAACTTGCAATCCTAATGCCCCAACAATAAAACTGGCAAATGTTGGCCCACAAAGTGTTTGAAGTCCAAAATAAGCAAATGGGGGGCAAATACATAATTAAAATGTTGTATGTATACATGTCAAAGGTATCAGCTTCCAATTGTGATTACCTTTAATTCATCAGGCTCACCTTGAAATCATGACATTTAGCTATCATTGCTCCTAGGAAAGGCGAAAACCCAATAAAAAACCCATCTTTGTGGGAAAAATTGGGGAAAATTCCTTTCCGGCCCCTGAATCGGCGACCAAGTTTCTTTGTGGACTCTAGGAGCAAAACTGTAAGTATTAATATGAAGAGTTTGAGATACACGTAGATGGGCAGCATCCCTTTTCTTACTTCCATGGCATCAAATCTTATATTCAAAGTATTAATACACCTTGAAAAAAGCTATGCACCACCGCAATGCACTACTTTGAATCAATATGCTGGGTACTCTCCTGGTTACCTTTGGAAACCTGTACCATACAAAAGCAGCCATGTCTATCATACGCCCACCTACACCAACATTCTAAGGGGTGGATTCAAACTTGAAAATGTGTTATGGTGCATATACCTTGGAAATTATACATACATGTGCCACAAATGTGTCCAGCCAAAATTATCAATTCCTTGTTGATATTCACAATGCTGACCAAAATTCAAAAAATACATGATGTTAAAGATCTGATCTGGGTCAATCAGCCGCCGTATTTGCTACACTGTAACACGCGTGGTTAAAATATTAGAAACATTCCTAAATCACATCAGTGACACAATACACTTGTGTCTTAAAGACCACCAAGAATATTACTTTTCATGCTTCTTCTGAATGTATCAGGAAACATCTATTGCATCCAATATGCCGATTAAATTGAAACAGATGTCTGTAGAAATTAACAGACCATGTTCGCAAGGTAGAAGTATGCGACTCCTTCTGTGTTAAGGCAGTTTCCTGATGAGTGCATTTAATTCGGCAACAGTTGATATTCTGCACGCTACCAAGTTGCTGAGCGATCATCAGTAACCCATCGACCTTGCTATAGACTTCCAAATTTGGAAGACAACCCGAAGAGTACTCAATGGTAAAAGTTCCTGTCCCCAACCAATTTGCAGCGTCCGCCTTGCCGTGGCATCCTGTAAAAAACAATACTCAAAGCAGCAGCTATCCATTTCACATATTTTTTTCTTTTTAAACATGCGTTTATTTATTTAGGCCCTATTTATAATTTATAAATTTATTTGATTATATTGGGATTTTACCATTGCACCCATGAAGGGAGGAGAATGGTCAGGTTATAGGCCCTAGGCCTATTTATTTTTGTAGAAACAGATGAAGAAAGAATCAGCTATAGGCCTAGGCCTACTCAGATTTAATAAAATTCCAGCACTCGCCCGGAAAATTACTTGCTTGGTTCCAATAGTTTACTAAAGAAAATTGGAACAAACTCACTGCAGGCAAACAATTAGGAGGCTCCATCAAAATGTATCTGAGTAGCCTTTCTCCCCCATATTCCGAATGACTGAATTTTAACCAGATCTGCCAAAATTTGTCAACACTGATAAGTGACATTGAATTCAAACATCATCTTTTTCGGACATTTATTTCAGTTTATTCAACTTCACAACAATTATAGTCGGTCCATCTTAACTGTACCATTCAATTATCTTGGCCCTACTCAAATATCAATCCAGCACGATCGATTCATTCTCGCCTACGGTATGGTTGGCAGTGAGGCCGAGCCTCTTTGAATCACGGGTGCGGAGCCCCAAAAACTTCACACTAAACTACACAGCAACACTGACAACTAGAAATGTGTTTGTGGACAAACACAAGCTGTTTCGAATATTTGAAATACTCTGAGCACGTGATGAACAATCAGTGACGTCACTATAAATGTCATCTATTATGTACATGTCAAGTTACAACCAAATCGAACTTTTTAGTTCTGTAGATACAGACCTATAAAAGAATAAATTGCCCCTTTAAGGGACTTCACATGACATGTGATGATGATGCCACTTCAATTTCCATCTATAAAACATCCATGTGAATTTGCATACCAAGTTTTAACCCAATCAGACTTGTACTTCCGTAGTTCAGTTTGAAGAAAAACGTGTATAAAACCAGTAGGAAAACAATGCATCTTTAATGTGATGTAACCTGACACCTCATGACGCCACGATGACGAATTTCTTTTAGGACCATCTATGGGTAGTAATCTCAGTGTGTACCAAGTATAAAGTCGATTAAATTTACGAAAGTGCCAAAGTGGAGCGTTTTAAAACGTGTACAAAACCTATGGGGAAAATGTGCATCTTTAATGTGAAGTAACGTGACACCTGATGACGTCACGATCACAAATATCTTCAAGGACCATTTGTGGGTGATGGTCTAAGTGTGTACCAAGTATAAAGTCGATCACATTTACGAAAGTGCCGAAATGGAGCGTTTTAAAACATGTACAAACCCTATGAGGAAAAATGCATATTTAATGTGACGTAACCTGACTCTTGATGACGTCACGATCACGAATTTCGTCTAGGACCATCTGTGGGTGGTGGTCTAAATATGAATTCAGTTTAAAGTCGATCGGATTTACGAAGATGCCAAACTGGAGTGTTTTAAAACGTGTACAAAACATATGGGCAAAAATGCATCTTTAATGTGACGTAACCTGACACCTGATGACGTCACAATCACAAATTTCTTCTAGGACCATCTGTGGGTGGTGGTCTAAGTATGTACCAAGTCTGAAATCAATTGGATTTTAAAAAGTGGCAAAGTGGATTGGTAGAAGAAACGTGTGTTAAACCTATGGAGAAAAAGTCTGAAAAAGGAGAAGAAAAAAAAACTAGAAATGTGTTTGTGGACAAACACAAGCTGTTTCGGATATTCGAAATACTCTGTGCATATGATGAACAATCAGTGACGTCACTAAAAATGTCATCTATAACAGCACATTATACGTACATGTCAAGTTATAACCAAATCGAACGTATAGGTCTGTAAATATAGGCCTATAAAGAACAAAATGCCCCTTTAAGGGACGTCACATGACATTTGATGATGACATCACATGAATTTTCATCTATAACCCATCTCGGCATTGGTACGATCACGAATTTCTTCTAGGATTATCTGTGGGTGGTAGTCTAAGTGTGTACCAGGTCTAACGTCGATCGCATAATTTACAAAAGTGCCAAAGTAGAGTGTTTTAAAACGTGTACAAACCCTATGGGGAAAAATGCATCTTTAATGTGATGTAACCAAACACCTGATGACGTCACGATCACGAATTTCTTCTAGGACCATCTGTGGGTGGTGGTCTAAGTATGTATCAAGTCTGAGGTCGATCGGATTTACGAAGGTGCCAAAGTGGAGTGTTTTAAAACGTGTACAAAACATATGGGGAAAAACGCATCTTAAATGTGACGTAACCCAACAGCTGATGACGCCACGATCACAAATTTCTTCTTGGAACATCTGTGGGTAGTGGTCTAAGTGTGTACCAAGTATAAAGTCGATCAAATTTACGAAAGTGCCAAAAAGTGGAGCGTTTTAAAACGTGTACAAAACCTACGGGGAAAATGTGCATCTTTAATGTGAAGTAACGTGACACCTGATGACGTCACGATCACGAATTTCTTCTTGGACCATCTGTGGGTGATGGTCTAAGTGTGTACCAAGTGTAACGTCGATCAGATTTACGAAAGTGCCAAAAAGTGGAGCGTTTTAAAACATGTACAAACCCTATGGGGAAAAATACATCTTTAATGTGACGTAACCTGACTCTTGATGACGTCACGATCACGAATTTCTTCTAGGACCATCTGTTGGTGGTGGTCTAATTATGAATTAAGTTTAAAGTCAATCGGATTTACGAAGATGCCAAACTGGAGTGTTTTAAAACGTGTACAAAACATATGGGGAAAAATGCATCTTTAATGTGACGTAACCTGACACCTGATGACGTCACGATCACGAATTTCGTCTAGGACCATCTGTGGGTGGTGGTCTAAGTATGAATTAAGTTTAAAGTCGATCGGATTTACGAAGATGCCAAACTGGAGTGTTTTAAAACGTGTACAAAACATATGGGGAAAAATGCATCTTTAATGTGACGTAACCTGACACCTGATGACGTCACGATCACAAATTTCTTCTAGGACCATCTGTGGGTGGTGGTCTAAGTATGTACCAAGTCTGAAATCAATCGGATTTCAAAAAGTGCCAAAGTGGACTGGTAGAAGAAACGTGTGCTAAACCTATGGAGAAAAAGTCTGAAAAAGGAGAAGAAAAAAAGGGAAAAAAAGAAAAAAGAAAAAAAAAAATCTTAACGAAAACAAGAGCTGTTTCGGTGTGTAACCGAAACAGCTAAAAAAAAAAAGAAAAAAGAAAAAAAAAATCTTAACGAAAACAAGAGCTGTTTCGGTGTGTAACCGAAACAGCTAACTAGAAATGTGTTTGTGGACAAACACAAGCTGTTTCGGATATTTGAAATACTCTGTGCACGTGATGAACACTTGATGAAGTCACTTCGAATGTCTAAAGAGAAAAGTCAATCAGACATAATTATAGTCCAAAGTATGAATTGAAGAAAAACGTGTACAAACCCTATATGGTAAAATGCATCTTTAATGTGACGTAACCCAACACCTGATGACGTCACGATCACGAATTTCTTCTAGGACCATCTGTGGGTGGTGGTCTAAGTATGTATCAAGTCTGAGGTCGATCGGATTTACGAAGGTGCCAAAGTGGAGTGTTTTAAAACGTGTACAAAACATATGGGGAAAAACGCATCTTAAATGTGACGTAACCCAACAGCTGATGACGCCACGATCACAAATTTCTTCTTGGAACATCTGTGGGTAGTGGTCTAAGTGTGTACCAAGTATAAAGTCGATCAAATTTACGAAAGTGCCAAAAAGTGGAGCGTTTTAAAACGTGTACAAAACCTACGGGGAAAATGTGCATCTTTAATGTGAAGTAACGTGACACCTGATGACGTCACGATCACGAATTTCTTCTTGGACCATCTGTGGGTGATGGTCTAAGTGTGTACCAAGTGTAACGTCGATCAGATTTACGAAAGTGCCAAAAAGTGGAGCGTTTTAAAACATGTACAAACCCTATGGGGAAAAATACATCTTTAATGTGACGTAACCTGACTCTTGATGACGTCACGATCACGAATTTCTTCTAGGACCATCTGTTGGTGGTGGTCTAATTATGAATTAAGTTTAAAGTCAATCGGATTTACGAAGATGCCAAACTGGAGTGTTTTAAAACGTGTACAAAACATATGGGGAAAAATGCATCTTTAATGTGACGTAACCTGACACCTGATGACGTCACGATCACGAATTTCGTCTAGGACCATCTGTGGGTGGTGGTCTAAGTATGAATTAAGTTTAAAGTCGATCGGATTTACGAAGATGCCAAACTGGAGTGTTTTAAAACGTGTACAAAACATATGGGGAAAAATGCATCTTTAATGTGACGTAACCTGACACCTGATGACGTCACGATCACAAATTTCTTCTAGGACCATCTGTGGGTGGTGGTCTAAGTATGTACCAAGTCTGAAATCAATCGGATTTCAAAAAGTGCCAAAGTGGACTGGTAGAAGAAACGTGTGCTAAACCTATGGAGAAAAAGTCTGAAAAAGGAGAAGAAAAAAAGGAAAAAAAAGAAAAAAGAAAAAAAAAAATCTTAACGAAAACAAGAGCTGTTTCGGTGTGTAACCGAAACAGCTAAAAAAAAAAAGAAAAAAGAAAAAAAAAATCTTAACGAAAACAAGAGCTGTTTCGGTGTGTAACCGAAACAGCTAACTAGAAATGTGTTTGTGGACAAACACAAGCTGTTTCGGATATTTGAAATACTCTGTGCACGTGATGAACACTTGATGAAGTCACTTCGAATGTCTAAAGAGAAAAGTCAATCAGACATAATTATAGTCCAAAGTATGAATTGAAGAAAAACGTGTACAAACCCTATATGGTAAAATGCATCTTTAATGTGACGTAACCCAACACCTGCTGACGTCTTGATCACAAATTTCTTCTAGGACCATCTGTGGGTGATGGTCTAAGTGTGTGCCAAGTCTAAAGTACATTGAATTTACGAAGTGCCAAAGTGGAGTGTTTTAAAACGTGTACAAAACATATGGGGGAAAATGCATCTTTAATGTGACGTAACCCAACACCTGATGACGTCACGGTCACAAATTTCTTCTGGAACCATCTGTGGGTGGTGGTCTAAGTACGTATTAAGTCTGAGGTCGATCGAATTTACGAAGAGGCCAAAGTGGAGTGTTTTAAAACGTGTACAAAACATATGGGGAAAATGCATCTTTAATGTGACGTAACCCGACACCTGATGACGTCACAGTCACAAATTTCTTTTAGGACCATCTGTGGGTGGTGGTCTAAGTATGAATCAAGTCTGAGGTCGATCGGATTTACGAGGAGGCCAAAGTGGAGTGTTTTAAAACGTGTACAAAACATATGGGGAAAAATGCATCTTTAATGTGACGTAACCCGACACCTGAAGACCTCACGGTCACGAATTTCTTCTAGGACCATCTGTGGGTGGTGGTCTAAGTATGTACCAAGTCTGAAATCGATCGGATTTTAAAAAGTGGCAAAGTGGACTGGTAGAAGAAACGTGTGTTAAACCTATAGAGAAAAAGTCTGAAAAAGGAGAAAAAAAAAAGAACTAGAGGTCTATGTCTGTTTGCAACAGAACATAGGGCTTTTCCGCATTATGTTTTTTTTAAATTAAGGTCATGTTTTTCTGTTTTGTGCAAAACTGTGTGCATTTACGTTTTGTTTAACAAACCTCATTCAAATGGAAATTTGATTTTGGCATATTGCATTTGTCATATATAAAATATATATATAATCACAAGATGACGTCATTATGACGTCACCTCAATATTTATTGGTAACACATTCCGGCATGCCCCCATACCAAGTTTTAACCCAATCTAAATTACTGTTGATGAGATAGGGGCTTAAAATATACAAACGATGACGTCACATGTCTAATGATGACGTCATTGTAACAATACTTGGCAGTGCTCATTATTTTATTGCGGTTTTAGTCTATACCAAGTTTGAAAACAATTGGATTAATGAAAGTGTTAAATTTTGTAAGCAGAATAAAATTGGCAATATTAAAAAAATCGTAAAAAAATCTACTGATGACGTCATCGTGACGGATTTCAGATGTTGTGTACTAGTGTTATTATCTACCCACCCACCAAGTTTCATGACGATCGGACATTATCTTATATGTGTTTCAAAAAAGTGCATATTTGATGACATCATCATGACGTCACACATTTTTCAAAATTTTGTACATATACCTATTGCCTTACAAACCTAATACAAAAAGAATTTTAAATTTAACATATTGGGTTCGTGATATATGGTTTAAAGGTCCAAAACTTCAAAAATCTATATAAAATCACACGATGACGTCATGATGACGTCACCTCAATATTTATTTGTAACACATCCCGGCCTACCACCATACCAAGTTTCAACCCAACCCGACGTACTGTTCATGAGATATAGGGGCTTAAAATATACAAGTTAACAATGACGTCACATGTCTAATGATGACGTCATCGTAACAATACTTGGCAGTGCTCATTATTTTATTGTGGTTTTAGTCCGTACCAAGTTTGAAAAAAATCGGATTGATAAAAGTGTTAAATTTTCTAAGCAGAATAAAATTGGCAATATTAAAAAAATCTTTAAAAATCGACCGATGACGTCATCGTGACGTCATTCAAGATTGTGTGTACTAGTGTTATTATCTACCCACCCACCAAGTTTCAAGACGATCGGACATTCCCTTATATGTGTTTCAAAAAATCGCATTTTTGCTGACGTCATTATGACGTCACACATTTTTCCAAATTTTGTGCATTTATCTATTGCCCTGCGAACCTAATACAAAAAGAATTTTGAATTTATCATATTGCGTTAGTGAGATATGGCTTAAAGGTCCAAATCTTCAAAAATCTATATAAAATCACACGATGACGTCATGATGACGTCACCTCAATTTTCGTCTATAACACATCCCGATCTACCTACATACCGAGTTTCAACTCAATCGGACTGACAGTTCTGTAGATATAGGACTTTGTAATATGCACATGAATGATGACGTCACGTGACCCATGATGACGTCATCATGACGTCTATCTTCGCGAACGACCTTTGCTATATGTTCTGTGACTATGTTAAGTTTTGATGTCATATGACTTTGTTTTATGCCAAAAGTGTTTGCTAGAAAAAACGTGCACAAAGTCTATGGCATTTTGGTTGGAAGTCCCAAGAGGAAAAAAAAAAATAAAAAAGAAAAAAAATTCGTAGAGAAACAAAGGCTTTTCCGCAACTTTGCGGAAAAGCCAAAAAGAAAAAAAAAAATCTTAACGAAAACAAGAGCTGTTTCGGTGTGTACACCGAAACAGCTAAAAAAAGAAAAAAAAAATCTTAACGAAAACAAGAGCTGTTTCGGTGTGTCACCGAAACAGCTAAAAAAAGAAGAAAAAAGAAAAAACAAATCTTAACGAAAACAAGAGCTGTTTCGGTGTGTCACCGAAACAGCTAAAAATTGGCCCGAAACCAGGGCTATAATTGGAAAATTCTCACCTCGAATTCCATCCATGATAGCATGTTTGCGCATGATGTCCAATACTGTATAAACGCAGGAAAAAATCCCGGGACCTGGACGTCATGAACAGCGTTCAGGCCTGCATATGGACGTGGTTTCACACTGCACTCCGGCGTTTCCGCGGCCAAGCATGCCGTGAACCTCAGCCGGTACCGGGTGGACTGAAATCTAGGCGGGGGATTCACCGACCGTACTCCGCCGGTCATAACGTTGCGTACTTCAATATTCGTAGACTAACGACAGAACATGATTCAAGCACACAAGCTTCACTGATGGACTAATCACGATCTCCAAAACCTTACCAAGAGGTTGAACAAATAACTGAAAGTTCAAGTCAGCTGAAGAAACGCACATGAAGTAAATTAAGTACGATCTGTCTGATGATTTAGCAGACTGCAGTCACCAGGTGTAGGGCCCACTCTGCTCAGCGTACGGCATCACGCCCACGGCTGGGCGAAGCATCGAAATGACGAAAAGTTGCTCACAAAATCACTGCAGCCAGTTGTATAACAAAATTCATATACCATCCCGGAGACAATTCACCAAACGATGTTCAATTATGAACGAAACACCCATGGAAATATAAGCGAAAAACGAAATATTCCCGGAGAAATTTATTTTTGATGTAGCGGTCTCAAAAAGCTACGCCGAACTGGCCTTTCTTGCCCCAAATGCACTTAGCGCGTCAATGCGCGCACGTGAACTTAATACATGTGTACCAACTTAGCAAAAAGCATCCATCCTTATGCCAAGAACATCGCTTTTGGCTTTATGCCATCAGGGGGCGGCAAACTGCAATTAGGCCAATCGATATGTTTACTTTTCCTACACCATAGCAACCATCAGCTGATAAAAGAAAGTGTAGGACTCAACTGTGCGTCTGTGGAGAATAATGTATTTTATCTTTCAGTGATAAAATGAATTATATAATAAATAATGCATTTTATAATAAATAATGAATTATATAATAAATAATGAATTATATAATAAATAATCGATTATATAATAAATAATAAATTATTTAATAAATAATGAATTATATAATAAATAATGAATTATATAATAAATAATGCATTATATAATAAATAATGCATTATATAATAAATAATGCATTATATAATAAATAATTAAAGCGTGCCAAAAATTATATATAAATAATGAGGTACCAAATAAATTATATATAAATAAATAAAGTGGGCAAAATTATATATAAATAAAAAGGTTACAAATAAATTATATATAAATAAAAAAGTGTGCACAAATTATATATAAATAATAAGTTTGCAAATAAATTATATATAAATAAAAAAGTGTGCAAAAATTATATATAAATAATAAGTTTGCAAATAAATTATATATAAATAAAAAAAAGTGTGCAAAAACTATTTATAAATAATAAGTTTGCAAATAAATTATATATAAATAAAAAAATTGTGCAAAAATTATTTATATATAATAAGGTTGCAAATAAATTATATATAAATAATTCTAGTTTGCCCAAAATTATATGTAAATAATTAGGTTGCAAAAAAAATAATATATATATATAATGCAGTGGCAAATAAATTTATTTACATATAATGCAAACTGCCAAACAATTATTTACATATAATTGTCCGGGAAACTGAATTATATAATAAATAATGAATTATATATAAATAATTTTGTTAAATAATTTATTTACACATGGCGCCTCATATTTACCAGGGTACAAGGTGTGTGTAAAACATTCATATTAAAGCTTTATATTGATATAGATTACGACGATTAAAGATTTGAGAAAATCAACGGAAAGTGAAACGAAAATGATGTCACTATGGGGGAGTTTCGTGTATTCACGTTCTTTGTGTGTACGATGTACATGCACTGGCTGGCCACTGCCTGCGTGCAGAAATGCGCGGCGCTGGCCGGTCGGCACTGGGCCACGTGGCATGTCAATGTATGGTGCCCCTGTGCCGTGGGACAAATGTTGGTTGGATCGTTTCATCTGTTTCTGCGTCCAATTGCGGAGTTTTATTTCGGTGACAATTTTCAACGGGCATAGTGAAAAGGGCACTTTAGCTTATATTTTAGGGAGAATGAAACAAAAATGTAAAGTGAGTGCCGTATTTTGTTTTCACCGTTTGTGACCGTTAATTCCAGTCATTGACTCTGCCCCCATAATGGACTCTCAACCACTTCGCCCCGTATTCATTGCCTTTATAGTAGCCACATTGCCCCGATGTCAGTTCGCCCCAAATATTTCTCCGCGAATTTATTATCCGAAAATTATAAACCAGAATGCTACATTCCGCTATTTAAATCATGGCCTACGGATGAGAATTTGGGAATTAAAAAACCTACAAAAATATTTAGAGATAGGGAAGAGAAAGAAGGTTATACCTGATCATACAAAAATCAAGACTTTCCTCATTGTATTGATAACAAAAGTATTCCCCTTGCTCAAGAAGGTCTACAGTGAAGTAAAATAATATTTAACTCCATGAGGTGAACACCCAATAATGCTTTCTCTTTTTGCCACTGGAAAACCGCAAACCATGCTTATCTTTACCACATGCTGTCTGGTGTCAGTCGCCTGGCCCGGCCGCGATATTTGTTATTACACAAAACTATCTGGGGTACCTTGTGCGCTTTCCTATGGGGCATTTTTAATATAAATAGGCTGGAGTGGAGGCTACTAATTTTCAACTTGGTACGGATTTCGGACTTTATTTCCCTTTTTAAAAAAAATCCTTAAGAGCCTTGGATCAGAAAAGAAAAAGAAACTTGCTGTTATACAAGTAGTATCCTACTGAAATATAACGTTTCTAAGATAAAACTTTGACTTTTTGAAAAAAAAGCGAAATCCGAAAGGGGTAGAGCAGGGAATCGAAATCGAAAACCTCTGATTACTAGCCAGCCTGCATAACCACTAGGCAACGGCGGTGCTCGATCAGACCCGGCAATTCGTAAATTCTATACTTTCGCACGTGTGGAGAGAGTATACGCTCGAATATACGCGCGCGCGCGTAGGTAAAAGGCTACAGGATTGTAGAGCGCCGCTGCGCGGCGCTCTACTTTCCTATAACCTTGATTCAAGTCGCCTGAAAAATTGGTACCCTGTACTAATGTGTAAATAAAATATTGGCGGCCCACGCGGCCACTCACCCTTGTGAAAACAACACATTTTTTAAATCCTTGTGTAAACATTATCTAACCCGATAGAAATCTAACTTTATCTAACCGGATAGAAATCCGATGGCCCTGTTGAAAAGCTACCGGTTTTCTCCTCGGTCGGATATGAGGGTGTCGGATTGTCTTACCCCATACTAAACCGACAGGAATTTGATAGGGTGCATAAACCACTTGTACGGCACGAGGAAGGATGGATGACTCATATTTCATCAAAAAATTGCAAGAAAAAATCTCTCACTGCGATTTCTGGCCTAAAAACAAGCCCTCTGTTTGCGGCTACCTTGCTGTAGGGCGCCCCAAGCGGGAGTTAATTGAGTTTTTGTTTTTTCCTACCCCAAATTACCCCCCCCCCCTTGTCCACTCGAAATTGCTGTGATCGGACGACAGTCCATCAGCCTGATTCAGATTTTGGGCGCATTTGTTGCGGAACCGCCATTGGTGACCCCTTTTGAAACGCTGGGCCCTCCCCCCCCCCTCAGGTCCCGCCCCCCTGAAAAAAACACTGTCGTGGAATGTAAAGCGCAGGCGCACACATTCGACAACAAACGATGGAAGGCGCCATTTTGAAACTATAAGAAGCCAGGTTTTTAAAAATTCCCCCAAACCACTTATACGGCACGAGGAAGGATGGATGATTCATATTTCATCAAAACAAATGCGAGAAAAAAATCTCTGACTGCGATTTCTGTCCTAAAAACAAGCCCTCTTTTTGCGGCTACCTTGCTGTAGGGCGCCCCCAACGGGAGTTAATTGAGTTTTTGCTCCTTTCAACCCCAAATTACACCCCCCCCCCCCCCCCCCCCCCATTCCTTGTCCGCTCGAAATTGCTGTGATCGGACGACGGTCCATCAGCCTGATTCAGATTTTGGGCGCACACATTTGACAACAAACGATGGAAGGCGCCATTTTGCAGTGTTGGAGGTCTCGAGGCCGGCCTCGGCCTCGAGGCCGGCCTCGAGGCCGATTTTCATGACCTTGGCCTCGGCCTTGGCCTCGGAGGTGCAAGGCCTCGGCCTTGGCCTTGGCCTCGGAGCCTTCCGGCCTCGGCGAATCGGTCGAGGCCGGCTCGAGGCCGCCCATTTTGATGTGTTTTCTATTCTAATTAATTTCAATTTTTTACCGTATCAAACCCTCGAGATTCTGCCGGAGTGGGTTCCGTGAAACGAACGCATATACAATGTACGCACGAATGAACTGGAAATGGTTGCATTGAACGTACTCACGTACGTAGCATCTTTGCCTAGCCTGCGCTTCAGCTTTCTACGTGCGTGCAAACGTTATAACTGTTACCGCGTGCCAGACTACATAAGTCTGGCACCAATCCCATCTGCGTACAATAACATGTGGTAGTAGACTAGTCTGGTTTGCAGTATTGTACAACATTTTCTCGTTTCGCCTCCGTTCCCCGACCTTTAAAAATGATTTGCGGCAAGGAGTGGCAAGCTTAATTAATTTTTTTTATAGGCCACTGTTTCAGTAATAGTCTGAACTTTCTGGGTACAATCGAGTGTACTAGTCCGTACTATTTTTTTCATAAAGATATGATAAAAACAGTTACGATTTATCAAGTAGATTTTATTTTTACACCGTGATTTAAATGAAAGTTCCGGCTCACACGGTCATGTTTGGCGCAAATGGTCGATATGGAAAGCGCGATTTCAGAATTCGTTTTTCCATCCAAATGAATGCGAAGTTCTGAATGAATGTTTTAATAATAGGAATCAGTATTCCTCGTGGTACCAGGATACTTTTTTGTATTTTCAGAGCCATGTTGATACTTATTACATGTATAAGCACGGTTTGAAATGGACTAATTTGCGTGGTTACAGATATACGGCCAAAACCTCTGGACTCCCTACCTCTTGCCATGATCTTAAAATTCTTCGAAGCCATTGGATTCAAATCGAATGATCCGACAATTCATGGTCATTTTGATGAACTGAGTGATATCATGCACGCATGTTCCGTGTTGTTTGGAGCGGGATTGGCCATTGCCAGACTTTGTGTGGTACCGCGGTATTAACAGTGATAATGCGTGGACACTTATCCCGTTGTGTGGAGCGGGATTGGAACTATGCTTTGCCCGTGCGTAATGCATGGCGGGCCGTCTGGCATTGTCTGGTCGCAGCGCGGTGTTTGCTCGGCGCGCGCCTGGACAGTGCGAAGGTCGGGGGGTCGAAACGTTTTGGTTATGAGTGGTAAAAACCTGATTCAAAAATCAAGTTGTTGTTTATTTAATGGGGATTCCTATGAAATTAAGCATTTTGATGTAAATCTTACAGAATAAAAACTCAAAATTTGGCCATTTAAATTGTTGTATCTCCAAAGGGCAAACACCTATGAGCCTGACTCAAACGCCATTGATTTTGTTGTGTAATTTGCTTTCAGTGATACAAAACTTGAGATTTCTTACCTAAACAAATAAAATTTTGCCGGACTCCCTACAAGAGGAAACCCATTGCAAGCTGTATATTTGTAAGCCAGGCACTCCAAAACTCAGTGAAATCAAATAAAAAGACAGTGTTAAAACTCCAACATAATCTTAGCCTTGTTTTAGTGATTTATATTTTATTACATGTTTTGACAGCCGGCCTCGGCCTCGGCCTTGGCCTCGGAGGTGGTGGCCTCGGCCTTGGCCTTACGGTTGTGGCCTCGGCCTCGGCCTCGGAGGTTGTGGCCTCGGCCTTGGCCTCGGCCTCGGAGGTTGTGGCCTCGACTACATCACTGTTTGTTACTCTATTAATTTACTTGGGCTCGTGGGAAATTTCACAACAAGATTTCATTGCATCCTACTTTTGCCAAGAACAAACTTAACAAAGAAAGTTTAGCAATAAATTATATTCAATTTCAGGGCAAGCTGAAAAACATGTATATGCTGGAAGTACATTTTCATAATTTTACCTTTTACAAGGCATTGCAGATGATATGCGTATTACTTCATTAACATGTAAGCTGTGGGCAGTTTTTGTTTGTTTAAAGTTTCACAGTCACAACCCTTCAATTCAAACTTTGAAAACTATTCTTGTTGATAGATGGCCCATTTTCATTATAAAAGACACTTTGAACAGACAAATGTGCTTTTTGTGGCAAACATTGTCACAATAAAACCGGGGCTTCGTTGTGTTTAAAGACTGCACCATCCCCTTTGTAATAACCCAAACTTAAGTGTATTCAGCTGTATTTTTCAGCTGTTTATTTTCCTGTTCATAACTTTTTTAAGACCGTAATATTTTTAAGGTTAAAAGTTTTGCTGTTATCAACTCGATATACATGAACATGTAGGTTTAATTTTATACAACAGTCTTGGATGCATACATTGTGTGCATGGATTTGTACAATGTGAACAAGTCCTTTTTCTAAGATACAGATTTAAGACACCCTGTTTGTGCAGTCATGAAGCAAAATTTGAGCTTAATTGAAGGATTAGACCATATTTTAATTGTCTTCAAAAACTTGTGCATTCCTGTTTGAGAAGAATGCTTGTGTATGCATTTTTGAACATTTGATTCATGTTTAGTTAAATGATTTTTTTATTTTTGCACTTTTTAGGGTGACATGTCATTTAAACATCATAAATATGTTAATGTTAGTAAAATTAATGTACATGTATTTAATACTTTTTTGCAGGTGCCATATAAGCCAGGTGCCACAACATTGACGTACATGTACATGTTTATTGTTTAACTTAGTCTCTTTTTGCAGATAACATGTGTAACACAAGTATGAGCTGATAACTCCTTCGTTATATTTTTCAATTTATTTTACCCTTTGACAAGTTCAATTTACTGTCTTTAAACACTTTTTGCATCAAAACAGTTCTTTAGCTCATTTAACAAATAACTGAAAGTGAAGATACAATTTTTTCAAGTACATGTACATGTAAGTAGTGTGTTGGGTCTTCATCGGACAGACAAAAGAATTTTATGCATGATGCACAAAGACAAAGGACTCATTAGCATATCAATGAAACCAATTAGCATATCGATGGATGATGTTAGCATAATAAAAGAGCGCATGGGCGTGTGTAAGTTTTACCGGACAAAGGATGGGTCTCAAAAATGTATTGGACAAAGGGGGGCAGCCCACCCGGCTAGATGGAATAGCGGACAGAGGAAAGACCTGAACCGGAATAGCGGACAAAGGGAGACTTGAGCCGGATTATGAATGTCAAACGTTTGAAATGACCAAGACTATCATTTGTATTCATTCAAAGCAGTGTGCAAACAGTAAATAATAAAAACAAAATGCAGGCCACACCAACAGAGCGCCAATTAAGCCGACTAGCTGGAAATCTTGTGAAAAAAATGTTTTTACTCTGGTAAGAATGGAGAGTGCGAGCGACCTTGGGAGAAGTTAATGATGAATCTCGGTCTATCAAGAGCCGCTATGTATAGACATTTAGAGGAAAACAAATTTTGTGAATGGGGGCAATGTTTTAACGCACTTATAGAGTGGAAACGACGCGAATATAAAAATGCCACGATTGAACGATTATTGAATGCCTGTCGATTTTGCGGTATTGATCATAACGCTTACAATTTTTTGCTGCAGTAAACCATTACCCTTCCCCCCTTCCAAAAGAAAGACAGAAAGAAAGAAAGAAAGAAAACACAGCTTAATCAGACACAGAATTCAATCTCTTTTTTGAAAATGTGTGGCCCTGAAAAGGGCCGGTTGGTTTTGTTTAATTCAGTAGAACTGAATATACTCCTTGACCGTCTGTGGTAGCTCTAGGGCTGCCACAGACGGGTGGACAACTTCACTTCGACGGAACTTCAAGTAGTCCGACATGGACATGTTCACGGCCAAAATACCCCGAACAGCATCCGCCGCTAGCCCCTCCATCGTTGTGAGATGCATTAAGTATTGACAGTGTTGTCGCAACCAAGGCATCCGCACCGGTAAAGCCCTCGCATAGTGCATTGCGGTTGACACGGAGATGCAACGTCTATGATCGATTCGTCCTTCTTTCTTGAGTTTATACGCTGTCTGGTTGAACTTGTACCGATGCTTTTCAAGGAGTTCTACGGGTTTTATATGACGGACTTCTTGAATCCAGCACCATCGGAGTTCATCAAGAAGATGATCAGCGTTCCCCAAGGTGAATTCTTCAATGATAGTTAAGATATGATCAAACTCCATAATGACGATTGATGATGAGCCCATCGGCGATGATGACCTCCAGACTGTTTCTGGGGGTTTTTTATAGGCGTGTGGTGGATCCAGAGGTGTGAAAAACATAGTGTTCATGGGTACAGCCCGCCAAAAACAGACCGTCAAATGATTCTCGGATGCTGTACTTTACCAGTATCAAAAAGAGAACAAAATTTATCAAAAAAGAGAAGAGATTTGTTTTTTTTTTTATGGAAGCGTAAAGGTAATGATGGTCGGGATGTAGACTGACTTTAGTGGTACGATTTATACAACAGTCAACGATGATGTACACGTTTGTTTCATTCAATAAACTATTCGATAACCAAAAAATCGTTTAAAAATCTCAGAATAATTTGATTACATACCTTAAAACTTACTACAGGTTATTTCTTATATTAAGATTATTCAGGCAGATCATTTACCTAAACCAAATCAGACGACATTATTTAAAAAAAACTGAAAAAAAGCAGAAAACAAAAAACACACTCACACACAAGCCCTTAGGACATAGAGGACGATATGAAGAATCTCACTTTAGCCCCGAGTTTTCTGTATAGCACTTTGGTGCTAGTCAGTCCTGTTCAAGCCTATTCATCTTGCACCTGGTTAAGCCGTGCATTTCAGAAGATTAGGCACCTGTTATCCCAAAAGTCGTTTAACCCTCATTAACTCTTTAACTAACACCTCTTTCGTCCTAAAAGACTTTCTAAGTACCCCCCCCCCTATCCATTATTCCATCTAATGGGGTAGGCCCCCCCTTTGTCCAATACATGTTTAGACCCATTTACTATCCATTATTCCATCTAATGGGGGTAGGTCCCCCCTTTTGTCCAATAAATTTTTTAGACCCATCCCCCTATCCATTATTCCATCTACGGGGGTAGGTCCCCCCCCCCTTTTGTCCGATAAAACTTTCTGGCCCCGGCCTCCTTTGTCTCGTGAAACTGGTAACCAATTACCGTTGATTCTATTCGCGTCGGTAGCAATCATTACCTCAGGAGAACATCTTAGTTACCCCGTCTTTCATTTCCAGTCTTATCTCTGCAGTGTACAGTTCATTAGAGCTATCAATTTACTGCTACAAAATGTTTTCCAACGTAGAAGAAATTAACGCGCTTTCTATGGAGGAATGCAACGGCTATCTCGACTATTTCGTGTTATCTGACGCGGAAAGATTTGCAATTAAACAACGTTTACGCAATCTGCAAATCGCACAAACTTTCGATATGCAAGAAAACACCGAAGCCGAGGATGATGATGATTTCGCCGAGCTTCTCTTGGATAGGGAACAACCCTGCGCTCATCTAGTTGAGGTGGGTAACGAAGAGGTAGGGGACCAAGACGGTACAGCGGACAACGGCATCTACTGGGACGAGCGACTAGGGAGTTGGACGCAACGAGAACCCAACGAGGAAGACGTTGCAGCTTTACCGCCAACCCTCAACGATGCCGCTGACGACCTTTTTGAAGAACTGTCGGCATGGGACCAGGTAGAACTTCAATGTTCACCGGAGGACAACGCCATTCTCTGGGACGAGCGACTCGGGAGTTGGACGCAACGAGAACCCAACGAGGAAGACGTTGCAGCTTTACCGCCAACCCTCAACGATGCCGCTGACGACCTTTTTGAAGAACTGTCGACATGGGACCAGGTAGATCTTCAATGTTCACCGGAGGACAACGCCATTCTCTGGGACGAGCGACTCAGGAGTTGGACCCAACAAGGACGCAGTGAGGAAGGCGTTTCCGAATTACCTCAAAACAATGAACAAATTAAAGACAATATTTTGGCCCAGATGCTATCTACAACCCAAATTTGTGATAACGTCCAATCGCGTGTCAGTATTGGAGAACAACCTGGGACCAGTGGAATCTCTGCACCAGTCAACAACAAGAAAAGATCACGCACGGACAGTGGGGATTCAGCTTCGCAAACAGACAGTATGGTAGGCGGTGTTTTTACCGATGCAGATATGGACGGGGATATTGAACACATCGAGGAACCACAGCGCAAGATCAGCAGAAGCAGACAACCCGAAGAATTCTACAAAATTGTGAGTGTAAAAGAAAAAAAAAGAAAAAAATTTCAAGCCCATACTTATGATTATGTAGTACAGTTCCGTCATTTAGAAGACGCAAGTCTCGAAGAGGCTATGCCTCTTTTGGACGGAATATTTAATAGTATTATTCAGCGTCTAGGGGATGGTGTTGAGGAAGATGACAGGGTGCGCATGGTATTTAACTCACCGGTTTTAAATTTTCCAATTTCCCTCCCGTTCATGCGAATGGATCAGCTGACGGCCGAGCGATTGTTTGAGAGGATACAACAGGTTTTGAACAGTTATCAATTCATTCGATTCGATGAAACCATATCTATACATTTTGTACATATGAGATTTAACAAAGGGGGAAAAAGTAACAGACAGGTTAGACTTATGAAACTCGAGGAACTTTTGGCTAGTAAAAGAAGTATTGTGAAAATAAGGGACGATGGCACCAATACGTGTCTGGCCCGTGCTATTGTGTTCGGCCAGGCTCTTCAAGAAAAAGAGGGACTAGAGTTAACATATATACTCAAAAATAGAGCTCTGTATGTAGATCCTCTGGTTACAGACATGCACAACAAGGCAGGAATCGAAGAAGGGAGATTAGGGGGCATTGAAGAACTTCAGCGGTTTCAAGACGTATTAGAAAATTATAGGCTCATTGTTTTATCGAGGGAACATTGTTACGCTGCCGTTTTTAAGGGTCCAGAAAAACCGCGCACGATATATCTTCATCTTGCAAGGGGGCATTACGATGTCATACGGTCTATGTCAGGGTTCTTAAACCGAAGCAATTTCTGCGACCAATGCCTTAACGGGTATAACGGTACAGTATCCAGTCATGTATGTAACATTTCCTGTAAGTTGTGCTATTCCTTGGGTTGTAAAACCGGTGAAATAAACACATGGGTCCACTGTAACGATTGTAACCGTAATTTTAAGAATCAAGTCTGTTTCAATAACCACAAGACAAGACTCATAGGTAAAACAACTGTATGTCAGTCATTTTACAGATGTAAATCGTGTGACGCGTACGTGAGTGCCGCCATCACGGCCAAGCGTGGTAAACACCAATGTTTAAAGAAATACTGTGCAACCTGTAAAGAAATGGTTCCATTTAATCATCAGTGTTTTATAAAAGTTGTAAACGGTGCCAAAAATGGACGCTCGCAGACATTTCAGACAAACGAATTTATGGATGATTTCTTTGTCTTGGATCCCTTAGATGTTGACGAAAATGATAATGAATCGATGGAACCCTGCGGGCAAGAAAAGGCAAAAAAAGGACAAAGTGTTGAAATACGTATTCTTTGACTTTGAATGTACCCAAGATGGCGGCACTCACGTACCGAATTTATGTGTAGCGGAAACGACTTGTGAATTATGTGCGGGACAACCTGATGATTTTCACTGTAGTATTTGTCCGTCACGTAAGGTATTTAAGGGAGATAACACTCAGAAAGAGTTTTGTGAATGGTTATTTCAATCCCCCGAAACCGATAATTCAATAGCCATAGCTCACAACGCAAAGGGGTACGATTCGTACTTTCTTCTAGAGTTTTTGTATGATAATGCGTGCATACCTTCTGTCGTGTACAATGGGGCTAAGGCTATGAGTATAGACATTCCGCAGTATCAGCGTAGGATTATAGATTCTATGAATTTCCTCCCTATGGCATCGAGTAAGTTACCTGGTACGTTCGGGATAAGCGAGTTGAAAAAGGGGTTCTTTCCGCACTTTTTTAATACTCAGTGGAATCAAAACTACGTAGGTCCCATACCGAGCGAAACTTATTATGACCCCGACTCAATGTCTGACGAGCGTAGGAAAGAATTCTATGCATGGTACCAAGTGCAAAAGGAGCTTAACCAACCCTTTGACTTGCAGGAAGAATTATTATCCTATTGTATCAGCGACGTTGATATTTTAAAGCGATGTTGTATCCAATTCCGCGAACTGTTCATGCAGGTTACTTCGACAGGACCAAAGGATCAAGGTGTTGATCCTTTTAAACAGTGCGTGACGATCGCTTCGGCTTGTAATCTTGTGTACCGGAGAAACTTCTTAACTAAAGATACAATCGCAGTCCTACCACCCAGCGGGTATAGTGTTTCAGACAGACAATCCCAAAAAGCACTCATATGGTTGCGGTGGATGAGTCGCTTACAAGACGTGCACATCCAACATGCTCAAAATGGGGGAGAAATGAAAATCGGAAAATACAAAATGGATGGGTATAGTGAGGACGCGCGTACTGTGTATGAATTCAATGGTTGCTTTTGGCACGGCTGTCCTAAGTGTTATATTGGGGATACTACTCACCCTGTGTATCAAATTCCAATGCATGAATTATACAACCGAACCCTAGAAAAGAAGGCTTTTATTCAGAATCAGACGGGATTTAATTACATAGATATGTGGGAATGTGAGTGGGATGGTCTGTACAATGATTTTCCAAAGGATGTACGTGTTAATCTTTCAGAGGGAATTTCTGATCCTACCGTAAAACAGCTTAATCCCAGAGATGCTTTCTATGGAGGTCGAACTAATGCGACTCGATTGTTTTATGAAGTTAGCGGGGATGAAACAATTAAATATGTAGATTATTGCTCGCTTTATCCGTACACAAATAAATATTGTTCATACGCGATAGGGCATCCAAAGGTCATTACCGATAACTTTAAGGATATATCTGAGTACTACGGGTTAATCAAATGTAAAGTTCTCCCTCCGCGAAACTTGTATCACCCTGTTTTACCATACAGAGCAGTTGGAAAGCTGATGTTTGTACTTTGTAAAGCGTGCGCTGAGTCGGAACAAAGAACACCCTGTCACCATTGTGACGATGAGAGAGCACTAAGTGGTACTTATGTCTCGTTTGAATTACAAAAAGCCGTAGAGTTAGGTTACGTAATTCAACACATTGATAGTGTATGGCACTTTGACAAAAGGGAACAGTATAATCCGACCACTAAATCCGGTGGATTGTTCAGCGGATACATCGATACGTTCCTAAAGATTAAACAACAAAGCTCTGGGATTCCTTCATGGTGTCAAAGCGAGGAAGACATTCAAAAGTACATCAATGAATATGAAAGAAAAGAGGGAATATTGCTAGATCGAGAAAAACTTGTTAAGAACCCAGGTCTCAGGGCACTAGCGAAGCTAATGTTGAATAGTTTTTGGGGAAAATTTGGACAAAGAATAAACATGCCAAAAACTGAAGTCGTTACCGAACCATCGAGGTTGTATGAGCTTTTGTATGCAGATGACAAAATAGTCAACAGCGTGCAATTTTTTAATGACGAGATCGCAGAAGTCAAGTTTTCTAACGATGACGAATTTGTAGAGCCAAACCCTAGAACGAACGTGGTCATTGCTGCGTTTACAACAGCCCATGCCCGTCTCAAGCTGTACAGCGTACTTGAAAAACTCCAAGATAGAGTACTGTATTACGACACGGATAGTGTTATTTATATCGACAAACCGGGCATGTACAGTCCACCCCTCGGTGATTACCTGGGTTCATTAACGAATGAATTAAGTCAAAAAGACGGTAAATACATTCAGAGTTTTGTTTCGGGGGGTCCTAAAAATTATGCCTACAAATTAGACACGGGTAAAACGTGTTGTAAGGTGCGCGGGTTCACGCTCAACTTTAGGAATGCGCAACAGATCAACTTTGACTCTGTAGCGCATATGGTCAAAGATGTAAACGTACAACCCATAACCATACATAATCCACATCAAATCATCAGAGAGCCAAAAACAAAAAAGATCAAGACAAAATCGATGTCAAAAGACTACAAGGTCGTTTACAATAAGAGAGTGATTGTAGATGATTTCAACACCGTACCGTACGGATACCACAGGTCATAAAAAGAAAGGTCGGATCGTACTGTTCTCATTTCTACTAAAGTCACAATGGCAAACACACATTCATCCAACCTTACGTGCTCTCGGCCAATGTTTCGAATAATAACGATTGCAATAATAATTGTATTGCTTGTCGTTCTGTGTTCTGTTTTTGGAATCGAATTGTCTACTATTTTAGAAAACGAATTGTTTAATCAATTGATTTCTGAAGTATCTACTTTTGGCTTGTTAAAGAATGAAAATATTAGTTTTTACCATCCGTAAACTTCTATCGATGTAAGCTCCGTGTTATGACGTCAGTATATTTAAGTTATATAATACATCGCGATTAACCGCTAAGGTCACTTTTTCCCATGGGTACGAAACTGCAACATCCAGCAACATTTTGCGTGGCAGGCCCAACGTGTTGCGGAAAGACTCACTGGGTCAGTAAACTAATCAGAAATCACCAACATGTTTTTGTGGAACCATTTGAGAGAATTTTGTGGTGTTATGGTCAGTATCAGCCGGCTTACGAGGAACTGTCTCGCGATCTACCTTTTGTTCAGTTTGTGGAGGGGGTGCCGGAGGATTTGTCAGAGCTCATCGACCCTAAACAACGAAATCTAGTGATTCTGGACGACTTAATGCAGGAATGTGGTAACGATCCTCAAGTTACTAAACTGTTTACCCAAGGATCGCACCATCGAAACTTGTCCGTGATTTACATCGTACAAAACCTGTTCCATCAGTCTAAAGAGAGCAGAACCATCAGTCTGAATTGTCATTACATCGTTCTGTTTAAAAACCCCAGAGACAGATCTCAGATTGTTCACCTGGCCAAGCAGATGTACCCCGGGCAGACTAAATTCATGGTCGAAGCTTACGCCGATGCAACCAGTCTTCCGCACTCTTATCTTTTTATTGACTTGCAACCTAATTGTTTAGAAGAACTCCGTGTCCGTTCCCATATTTTTCCAGGTGAAACGAGCTACGCCTACGTCCCTAAATAGACTGATCTTGTGCAAAGTTGGTCATTCGCAATCATGACGCGACGGTTGAAGGACAATATTCACGCGCTTCACATTTTAAGCAAATCTTCGAGCAAAAGAAGAAAGGCAATTTTAAAGAATGTCGACAAAGAGCTCGTTACCTGTTTGTGTGAATGTGCACTGAACGTTTTAAAAGGTCGTGTACCCCTATCGCCAAGCCAGAAGAAGAAATTGGCGCGACATAAGGCACATCTGCGAGCTCTCGCTGACAAGAAATCTTCTCACGTCAAACGTAAAGAGCTATTGGTACAGAAAGGAGGATTTCTGGGACCCCTATTAGCCCCCATTCTGGGTACACTGGGTGGTCTATTGTTCAAGTAATAATGCGCTATGCCCGCAAAATCATGATTAGCGCTCCAGCAGACCGTGTTACTAAAGCCATTCAGAATGTACTCCTTTCACGTAACGCTACGCAGAGTAAACTGCAGAATCTGGAAGAAGACATGAAAGTCATCTTGGAAAGAACCGACATTCCCGATGACACTAAAGTATCATTGTATCAGCAGACTTTACAAAAATATCTGCAATATGATCACGCCCGAAAAACTGAACCCATGTCTTTTACGATGTCTACGCCAGCGCAGGGATCCGGTACGCCAAAATCATCGGGAGACGACGTTCCACAGGGCAGCATAGAAAATGACGAAGGAACCGTAACTTCAGACAAGCAAGATGACCTGACACCACAAATTCTTGAGAGTGTGCCTAAAACTTTACAGCGCAAAGCAAAACTGCTTATGAATCAGCTTAAGCATAATGACGTCATGACTTGGAACAAAAATGGGGAACTTGTATATGAAGGGGATGTCGTAAAGGGTTCAAATATTATTGATCTTGTCAATGACACTCTAAGAAGTAAAAAGGGTTTCGTTCCTCATGGATTTCAATATTTTATGCGTGGATTGGCCAAATCTAACGCGCCCGAGAGTATTATCGGTAACGAAGCTCGACGTAGCATCGTTAGAAAATATAAAGAATTTGGTTCCGATAAGAAAAGGTTGCTACCCGATCTTCCTACATCCCGCACACCGATTCCATCTCGAAGGCGACTTAGAGTTGTGTCAACTCCATTAAGAGCCAAGAAAAAACTGAATTGGGAAACTTTGTAAATATAGTGACGTGTCTGTTTTGATTGAAAAGGTTTAATACGTAAACTTTGTATTGTTTGCATTTCATGTATGTTATCAGTAGTTGAAGGGTATTTTTGTGTGATGTTAAGAAAAACAAATGTACAAAAAACAAAATGTAGACTTGAAAAAAAAAGAAATTCTTTGTAATTAATAAACGTTTTATTCATAAGCAATAAATAATGGAACAAATGTTAAGAGGAAACAAAAAAAATTCTTTGACTTTTTTTTTTTCTTTACTGTTTTTTTTTTTTTTGTACCTACTAACAATGACTAAATATTTTTACATACAAATTTTTTTTTTGTTAACACTTTTTTTTTTTAACACATTTTTTTTTTAACGCAATTTTTTTTAAACACACACACAAAGTTTTTTTCTAAACACAATTTTTTTTTTTGACAAATGTTTTTTTTTTTTTTTTTTTTTTTTTCTAAACACAATTTTTTTTAAGCTATTATAAAAACATTTTTTTTTTCACACAGTTTTTTTTTTTAAAGAATAACAGAGAGATGATAATATATATTTACAAACACAAAAAGTGTTGAGTCACGATAGCTTATTATTTTTCTTAATACAACTTTGACGACAAATGAAATTTAAATCTGAAACAGGTACATCAACATCATATTTTTCTTCTATAAAATCTTGCACTAACACATCATTGATAAGGTAGTCATCCGTAAACACTGACATTATGCTGCTCATTGGAATATCTCTGCATCTATGCAGTAAGTAAAAAAGGCAGTGTTGTCCACAGACTGTAGTGCTTAGGGATTGCAAACGAACTGCATTGTAAATAAAGTGCAAACTGTTCTTTTTTAGAAATGTTTGAAAATAACGCCCGTATACATAGGGATGTTGCCCATAGGAGCAAAAGAATTCGGCGCGTCTGTCCCGAGTGAAGTACACCGCCAACCAATGGGTGCCCTGCTCGTTGCTCTTGTCAGTGTTGATGATGAATGCACGGGGGTATTCTGTCACTGGTGGTAGCCTATCTGCCGGAAATACGCCAGCCGTGTAACGCCGAGTAATACTGTCTCCCTTGAGTACTTGTAAAAGTTGCACGCTATCCATATCGTCTTTTAATTGGAGTAATCAATCAGAATATTTCGGCTCTCGTCCACTTCTAGGACGCTATCAAACTCGCTGTATATGACAACGTTGACTGTCGTCGTTAAAGCTGTTCCAAACTTCAGCTCGAGGCGCATGTTACTGCGCTTTACCAGGTTAAGATTAGATCCACAAGACAAATCAGGAGACAGATCAAATGCAAAGAGAGAATAGCCCCTTTCGTAATCTTCCCTGGAAATGGCATTTCCAACATCTTTATACAGCGTATTTATACCGGAATACAACGTCTGATAGGCCATCATGTACGCGTCATCTTTTCCAGAGAATTTGGGTTGAAGCGGTCTCCACGGTGTCTGTTCGTTATCCACATACAGACCCATGAAATTTAATCCATAGTGTTTGAAATTATAGGGATTTTTACGGTAATCACCGTTAAAGGCCGTATTGTCTACCATGCCAATCACCACGCGCCTAGGGATCTGTCCCAAAAACAAGTTTTCGCGCGTAAAAGATTGATTTCCTTGCGGAATCGAAAAAGTCTTCACTTCAACTCTTCGAAGATTATACTTTGCCGTAGCAGTCTGAAGGGTTTTGGCATGCGCTAGAGCCACAGTGGGACTGACGGTGACTTTTCTCACGTACAGAGAGGCTTCCAAAATTTTTACTTTGTAATGTGTATCGGGTAAAGCAGACAGTAGACAAAAGCTATTTTTGCTGCGATGAAATTTTAGTTTGAGGCTGACTCCGTTCAGTAAAAATTTATCTTGAAAGAATATGTCGGAGTGAACCGGTCCTAAAAGATCTACAATTCGGCTCTCCCGTGTCAACATATATCTTTTCTTTAACCCTTCGTTGAAATCCTCTTCCGCGGTTGGATCGTTGGCTTCCATTTTTCCGCCCGTATCTTTGTAAAACAAGGCCGCAGTCAGCTGAGACGTCTTAGCGGCAGGGCCATATGTTAAAAGGGTTTCCAGATAGGCTCTATACGGATACGTGTCCGATGAGGACGAGATCAGCTTGTCGTTGAGCGAGACATCCACTTCCGAGAACAGTGACTGCAGAAACAGGTTAGCTGGGCCAACCGGAACGCCCTCTGCAAGGTCAGTACCATTTTCATTTACAATTTTTGCCTTCACGTTGATTAGAGTGTGTGCAAGATCCAGATAGTGCTCGGTCGAACCAGTGACATTGAATTCTATCGAGTCCGAGTCCACAATATTTGTCAGAGGGTTAAACTGGACATATTTCCCACCTAAAATAGAGGTCTGAGTCGGGGTTAGAGAGAAAAGATCTAATTCTGACTTTGTGCATTCGCACGAGTGTTTGCTGACGAATGCCATGGTTTATAGCGTTGCTATTAATCAAATATGTCGAGGGTCCTCTTCGCTCGCTTGCTCGGAGCCTTTCTGCGTGATGTACCAGTTGCTTTCCTTTTTAAATGTTTTCTCTGACTGGGAGATTTCTTCGAAAGCTGCTTTTTAACTCGTGACGTCATGTTCAATCCAACCTGTCGCAGTTGCTTCTTTGCGGCCGCTTTCACATTTTGTCCATTCAGGGCATCTGCAGCAATTCCAACTCCTGTCTTTAAAGCCTCTTTGCCTAGCATTTTTGCGCCTTGTTTGATCATTGGCAAAGCGGATCTAAAAAGACCGCCTAAAATATTTCCAAGTCCGTATCCTTTCTGAATGGGGGCACCCCTAAAAAAATTGTCCCCACCTCCGGCTTGGTTTTTGTAATATCTCTCGTAGTCTATCATGATTGCTTAAAACAAGGAGGGACGACTTCTTCTAAAATGAAGTGTCGTCGTGAGCTTCCCACGTTGGAATGGTATTTTTTCAGCAGTGTCTGTAAATATATTCATTTGTATATTCTCAAAGTGTTTTCGTTTTACAGGCACGTAATGAGGTGTGCTGAATGTATGGGCAACGACATCACCCTGATTAACTCCAGACGTCTGCACCGGGACGATCCTCAGTAGCGGCGCGCTCACATCACCCACCAGTTGATTCTCGACGATGTCACAGTACACGTACATACCGTAAAAACCACCATTGACGTCTACTGGTAAGTGACCTTCTTTGTTTTCATTAACCGCTTTGTGTTTTAATCCCAACATGCGATACAGATGATCATCAAAATATATGAACGCCCCCTGTCTGAGTTTTATCTTAACTCTGCCGGTGTAATTATTTAAGTTAATATTAATATTATGTCTAGCTGCTTCTGTCATCTCCCTATTAATTGCATCTATAATTTCCCGTACGGATTTATAGAATCCGTGCGAAATTCTCGCGTGGGTTTGTACTAGACCATGCTCGCTAAACGTAAAAGAATTGTTCTTTTCTGTGATATTGTACCAAGTGAAAGGGTAATGGATTTCAGTCAGGGCAACCTCCCAATTACCAGCCAGATTAATTTGTTTCACAAGACGTGTAGTGTAACTAGACAGTGTATTGTCTGGATACAATGACATGGATGAATTACTAGGCAGCGTTACGTAAAACTGAGTCGAAGGTGATGCCATGACCGCGTCCTTATTGCTGAACATCCGTCACCCAACTGTTGAACGATGAAGGATACCCTAACCATTTAACGAAATATTCGGTCTTTTTATTTTTACGTCGTTTACGCAGTACTCTTTCAATCCTGTAAAGAGCATCAGGCGATTTATAGATTTTTTGCAACTCTGGCTCGTAAAAAATTCCAGAAATTTCTGAGCCTACAAAATCTTTTAATTTATACACCGGTCTTTCCTGTCGCCCGTTGCGTTCGGCTACGGTAAATATTTCCTCGGACCACGAGGGGAGGTACGACTTTTCAAACGTTAACCGCTGTTTACTGACTCGAACCTGATCCCCGACTTTAAACTTAAATTTTACGGGCGTTTTAGACGTGGAATATAAATGTTTCCAGACTTTGCTTTCATTCTCACCGTTGACTTCCACGGGTTTCATTTTAATGGAACGATGATAGGAATGATTATACGCCTTCACCAGTTTCTGCAACACATCGATGTATTTCAAAGTATTTTTGTACGTAAAATACCGCCACATTCTAGACTTGAGAGTGCGATTAAATCTCTCCACAATGGGGGCTTTCATCTCGCTGTTTGTCGTATAGAAATGGATGCCTTCTGTTTTTAGCAAATCCTGAAACAAACGATTCGTAAATTCGCTGCCTTTATCAGTGTGAACCATAGTCGGAGGTCTACCGCTAGACTTGATATTGTTTTTGAAAGCTTCCACCAATACCTTTCCAGTTTTGTTTTTCAAAGGAATCACCCAGGCGTATTTGGTAAACACATCGATCCACGTCAGTAAAAATCGATATCCGTTGTTGTACTTTGACAGGTTGGAAACATCCACTAAATCCAACTGATGTATCTCGTCAGGTGCTACAGCTATAATTTTATTCCTGGGATATTTCTTTCTAGCCGGCTTATGCAGCGTGTATACATCCTGTCCAATGAGAAAGTCTTTAATTTGTTCGCGCGTAATTTTGTACTTTCCATCGTTCCTGACAGCGCGATACAATTTCTCAATACTACTCAAACCGCTTTCACGCCCAATGTCATAATATAACGTCTTCAAGTAACTTTTGCGATCATCCATGATCCTGTCTTATCAACGCATTAGTTAAAAATGACAGTTTATTACATTTATTCACCTCTTTAATTTAATTTTTTTTTTTAAAGTCTTTGCAATAAAAATCACACTTTTGAGATTTGTCATCTTTTTATTTCTGTTTAAAATTACTTTTATTTTTATTCCAATTTATTTTAAATCATTACAAACACAATTTTTTTTTTTTTTTTTTTTTAAACACAATCTTTTTTTTTTTTACTTTCATGTAGTTCAAATTTTTATACACAAGGCTTTTTTAAAATTCCAATTAGTTCAAATTATTAAACACAATTGTTTTTTATCAAAACTATGAAAACATTTAATAAAAGCTAACTATCAGAATACAAAAGAAAAAAAAAAAAAAAACAAAGTTAAACTGGATAGAGTAATCAAGTCAGTCAACAATCATGAAATAAAACACTGTAAATTGAATTCTTGTTGCGATTCCCTAAGGAATGTAAACATAACAGTTAAACCAACATCTGTTGTTGGAAACATATATCAGCATGACAAATGTTGTACAAAACGGCTCTACCATTTTCAGGTTCATCGACTTTCTTTTCGACGTGCATATTAACATATTTGGTAAAAAGACGATTTCTGGCATGAATAGTCGAATAGTATGAAACAATCCGATTGTTGTCTTTAGCAGTTAAATTCCACTCGGATCTACATTTCCCTAACTCAGTTTCTAAAATGTTATCTACAGCACGATCAAAGAACTTTTCCACCTTTTCAGACATGTCCAACATTATACACTCGTGGTTTTTCTGGGTGAAGTCTTTCTCTATTGGCAGATTACATCCATAGCATTGTTCCCTACAAATTTCATCTACTTTCTTAAGAATGCAAGGAACGAATATCGCCTGAATAATGTTGAATGCAAGGTCTTTACAGGCCTCACGTTCCTTCTCCTCCTCCGGTGTCCCGCTGGGCTTGGTGTATGGTACAGCGTCACCCGTATACCCCCATGGAAAGCCATCCCCCGGATCTGGCGTAGCCTCATCACTCTGAGCATCGCTGTCACGTTTCACCTTCTTGCTTCCTTGATCCCGTTGGAAAGAAAAATCCTGTAAAAGGACAAAAAAAATAAAAGAACAAAACAAAAAGTTTATTAATGTTTAAAAAAAAAAAGAGTAATGTGACACTTTTGAAATCAAACACATTTTTAACTCTGACACAAAAAAAAAAAGCAATTCGTAATGAAGACTTTATTTACATGAGTAATTTCTTACCTCCATGTCTTCCACAGCCTCGGTGATGGCAGGCATTACTTCTACCAGTTTCTTCCATTCGTCGACCCTCAGGTTTATGCCTCGCGGACTGCTCCAAAAGTTTTTACCCTTCACATGGACAAACTCGCGAATTTTGATGTAAATCTGGCCCTTGAAAGGTTCTACCACGGCGTGACGGACGTCGGTCAGCTCGAACCTAGCGGACGGGATAGTCTCAGCTCGGCGACGCTTGCTTGGGTCAGAATTTGGGAACGGTGCACTTCGATCTTCAGCACGAGTCATCATGCGCTGCTCCAGTCGCTCAAGTCGCTGGGGGTCTGCATTGGCTAACCATTCGGGCTTCGCTGGTGCGTACTCGCGTACTTCTTTACGACTACCGGCCGCGTCACATGACGGCAGTGATGAGGTAGGCGCAGTGTAGAAACTCTCTGGTGCAGCCATCTTGTTTACAAGGTTTGATGATGTCGTCGATATTACAGAACTGAAGCGGTATGACCAAACACTTCTACCCAGCGGCCTATTTATCACGCTTGCTTCTTTTGTCCGATAACCTTGCTCAAGTCTCCCTTTGTCCGCTATTTCGGCTCAAGTCTCCCTTTGTCCGCTATTTCGGCTCAAGTCTCCCTTTGTCCGCTATTCCGGTTCAGGTCTTCCTCTGTCCGCTATTCCATCTAGCCGGGTGGGCTGCCCCCCTTTGTCCAATACATTTTTTAGACCCATCCTTTGTCCGGTAAAACTTACACACGCCCATGCACTCTTTTATTATGCTAACATCATCCATCGATATGCTAATTGGTTTCATTGATATGCCAATGAGTCCTTTGTCTTTGTGCATTATGCATAAAATTCTTTTGTCTGTCCGATGAAGACCCAACACACTACTCATGTATTTGCTCAACTTGTGAAATGTAAATTTTGTTTTATTTGTGTGACAAATATAGGATGATGCACATGATGAAGAAGAAAAAGTCTTGTCTTTTTTATTATGTGTCCTTTTAAAGTTTTTTTTAGTTAGTTTGCCCATAAAATGTTGTAGTCCACTGTTCATCGGAAAATGAAGCAGTTTTGCTGGAAGAATTACATGTAGTGTACGTCGTGGTAAACTGCACCAAAAGAAATGTAGTAGTGATTTTGGAGTTACTGTACAACTACAATACTTGTATTTATTTTTACGGCACTAAATCTGGAGTAATATCTGCAGTAAAATTGCAGTAGAATTATAATAAACCAAAAGTGAACGTCATGTTCCCGCCCGAAGCTGATAGCGCAGAACTGCAAATATATTTGGCAATAACGTAAAAGGTTGTTCCAGCCCGAAGCTGATAGCGCAGAACTGCAATTAAACATAGCAATAAAAACACAGATTGTTCAGCAATATTCTCACAGATAGTTCCCGCCCGAAGCTGATAGCGCAGAACTGCAATTACATGTATACAAAGCAACAATACCACAGATTGTTCAGCATTATTCTCACAGATTGTTCCCGCCCGAAGCTGATAGCGCAGAACAGCAATTACATGTATACATAGCAACAATACCACAGATTGTTCAGCATTATTCTCACAGATTGTTCCCGCCCGAAGCTGATAGCGCAGAACAGCAATTACATGTATACATAGCAACAATACCACAGATTGTTCAGCATTATTCTCACAGATTGTTCCCGCCCGAAGCTGATAGCACAGAACAGCAAATACATGTATACATAGCAACAATACCACAGATTGTTTAGCATTATTCTCACAGTTTGTTCCCGCCCAAAGCTGATAGCGCAGAACAGCAATTAGCAATAATATCACAGATTGATATGCAATATATTATCACAGATTGTTCCCGCCCGAAGCTGATGGCGCAGAACTGCAATTATACTTAGCAAGTATAGTTAAAACAATCTTGTCAAAGTCTGCTCCCCTCCAAAGCTTGATAGCAAAACCGCAATTATAAGCAAAACAGTACTGACACTGTTAGATCCGGTCCAAAGCTGGTGACGCGGAACTCTGCAATTAGCCATGAGCAACATAATAATGACAGATAAACTTCTAGTGTAACTTATGAATATATCAATCAGCAAAATAGGTAAGAGAATACAGACTGCATGCCTTTTGCGATTAATCCCTTAAACATCTTGTGCCTGAATTACCGACAAAGGCAGGGGTCAAGGGTTTTGCCCCCCAAATCCCAGAAGCATCATAAATAATTAATAAAGTGGCCAATATCTGAGGCCTATTTGCAGTCTTGGAATGCAATTCCCGCCAAACGGACATGCTGCGGGACGGAGTTTCGCAACATGACCGCCGCCAAATAGACTCAGGTCGTATGCAACCGAGGATAAATAAACATAATCATGTAAAGCAATACGCAAAAAGTGTTCAGCATCGGTTACCCAAAATAAACGAGCCACTTCATCGGTCAGGTGAACCTCATCTGTGGGGTGCTGCGGAGTGGTCCAAAGATTACGGTGTTCGACTCGTGTGCCGTGGTACATGGGTTCGAATCCTGACCGTGGGAACACGGTGCTTGTGCTCTTAAGCAAGGCACGTTACCGTTATCACTTCGCCTTTTGGATGGGACGCGTAAACCGTAGGTTCCGTGTGTTGTGCAACGCACATTAAAGAAACCAGTAACACCTATCGCTAAGACTTGGTTACTAAGAGAAGGGGTTTTTCCCGGTGTTTCTTAATAACTGACATAATGTCCAGCGCCTGGAGTATACCTTAATGTAGGGAGATACCTGGCTATATAAGACTCCGGTATTAACATTGTTAAAATTAAAATCTGTCTGATCATATACTCAAACGACGAATTGGAGGCAGCCAAAAATTAATGACTCCCTATATGCATTCCAAAACAGGGAAATAAATGCGTAATGAGCGAAAGTCTAACGGAGGATTGCCTACAAGCGTAATTCGGTACACGGTTATGTAGGTGATGCTTTGCAGAATTTCGGAAAAGAAAATAATGAAATAGGAAAGTGTCACCGTGCGTCTTGCCTGTTGTCATAGATACGCTAGCCCGCCGTGAGTTTCCAGAGTTGCTTGGGTTTACGAAGCCGAAGTCAATGGAGCCGACCTGTAACTCTGCACCATAAAGGCAGGCAATGACGAAGCCGCAGACCATGCCTAGTGCATCCATTAAAAATTCAATGTACTCGGTCATCCGCATTGTGTGCCAGCTGTTGCAATGGAGGCTCTCTCCCAAGGGTGATGACCCCGCCACCCTCGCAAAACCAGTTCAAGAAAGCGTCTCCATGCTCCAACCATGGAGATCCTTTTTACAGCTACATGCTCCTTTTCATAGCTCCATGCGCCAACTTCTCCAATCGGCCTGTCAGGTGGCGAATCTCATGAAAACAGAAAAGGAAAAGTTGAAAACTCCATTAATACTGGGGATATAGATCTTGTTTAAAAATACTGGGCGAAATACGAGTGTAACGACGGTAAATAAATACGAAATAGCCTAAATGTGATAAACCTGTCATTGTGAGGCCCTGCCGGCAAACTCAAGGGCACGACGAAAGGACTGCAAACTGAAGACGTGTGTGACCGCGCTCCCATCGAAAAGAGACAAATAATATCTGAAGCAAGTGGTAATGTGGAACCAGCAATGTTATAGCCACCTGTACTGCATGGCAAAGCATGGCATGGCATGGCATGACGAGTTTGCAAGGCTGGGAAGGAAATAACGTAACCATAAACTGGTCAGCCTGAGTTTTTGAAATACACAGCTCCAGTTCAAACCTAAATGGCGTAACAATCACAACAGTGACACCGGAGTGACATAGCGGGGAACGCGAACTGCAGGACCAGGGCAGTAAAATGCAAATAAACCCGTAAAATGCAACAAAAAAGGCAACTCGATATAAAGGCGAGCATCAAAGTGATTCGTGCATGCAAACGGCCTCTATATACCGACACAATGCGGCATAAGATACCAAAGTGATGGAGCGTCGTCTATCATCGTTTTACTACAAACTGCTTTGTTACTTTTATGAGGAAAACTCAGCTACTATACATTTGAAGAAAAATCAGATAGGTATGAAGTAATCGAAGCAGGGGCATAACTAGATACCGACAATAAAATGAACTTAACAAGCTGCAGCATGGAGGGACAACACTCGGCATCAAATTCCTGGCGTGCACGGAACTGAAAAGATGTCAAGCCCTCCAATATAAAAGGCTCGTGCGAGGGGCCGGGGCAATGGCGTTTTGGAAACTGATGACGCTTTGATGAAAGTCTATTGATGATCAAACCATGGAGCTACAACACCTTGGTCAAAAAATCCCTGTTCAATGTTGCCATGCAAGCACAAATGGAAACAACTCCATACAAGCGATAGAAAGGAACTTCACCTTAACATGTGCTGACCATCTGGTGTTTTCGTGAGAAATTTCGAAAAACACGTGGTTCTTTGTAACTGTACTGGTGCTATTGTTGACTGTTTTGCAAATAGTAACTGCTGCGAAACCATGGAAAATGCTAAACCCAAAGTAAGGTTCGTTGTCCCGATTTTTTCTCCGTAACGTGGGGGCAAATGCGCTCCCAAACCACTTGATAGATTGAAGGGAACGGGCGCACTCATTAGAGCGACTAGAGCGAATTACAGAAAAACTCCAAAATGTTTTTGAGAGTAGCAACCTTGCGAGTACAAGAGTACTCAAGGAAAGTACTTAACCGTTCAAACATGACATATGAAATAGCGCATACCATGGGTATACATTCATCGTAATAAAAATGGCCATAAAAACCCCAGCAAATCAAAATCATCCGGATGAACAGGTAAAAGGCGAAAATCTAATGTCAAATCCGACCGTATTAAAGTGCATCCCAGCTTATCGAAACTAGAAATCCGAGTTATGCATCATCAAACTCGTGTAAATGACGGCAGTGATAGATGGGTCAACGAAGCCGTTCACTGAACTAGTGGTATTGGGGACAAATTAAGAATCAACCGAAATCAGTTGCGTAGGTACCTGTACCAGACCCACCGGTGAACAACGTGAAATTGGGAAGGGCTCAGACAAAAACGGACCGGCCACATGACCCAAGTCAATCTCACAATTGATGTTGCAATGTAAAATGGCTGGATGTTCACGAGCAGACTGAGAATTACGCGCAGAAGAACTAACCCTTGGTCCGGAAAAATCTAGTTGAAAATCATATAAAAACCTTCCTTCAAACCGTGTGTACATTGAAACTATGGTAATGGAAAAACACGCAGAAAATTGGAGCATTCGAATTAGTACGATCGCGCTCTGCTGGGACGAAAATTAGGCTGTTGTAATTTTCGGCATCGATGGTAGCCCCAGAGCGGGACGGCAAACGCGCCTGCTGCAGGCGCAACTGAATATCATAATCTCGCCAGGCAT
Organism: Patiria miniata; assembly: GCF_015706575.1. Classification (NCBI taxonomy): domain Eukaryota; kingdom Metazoa; phylum Echinodermata; class Asteroidea; order Valvatida; family Asterinidae; genus Patiria; species Patiria miniata. The sequence goes on from NW_024037055.1 coordinate 9,851,030, forward strand.
AGCCAACACGTCAACTTGATGCGGCAGAGCGGATGGTTTTTGCCTATAACAGCAAATGACGAGCATGCGAAAAGGGGTGTTGCCACAAATAAACCGAAGCAAAAAACTAGAAAGGCAGATGTCAACTACTCGATTGATGTTAAACGGGGAGTTTGCTTATAATGAGGACAAATCAGCCAAGCCGGCGACTCAAAGTAAAACAGTAATACTCAAAGAATCATCAGTAAACGCGAACCATGAAAATGAAGTGACTGCAAAAGTGCGCCGAACACTACACACTCCCTTTGCCAAATTATTTCCTGCAAATTAAGGAAGACTCCACACCGCAAATCATCACATACACTAGTTAAAGTGGCATCAATGGCAAAAGAGGAAAGAAGCAGTTGAATCAGTTATGTAGCGGCCGAAGTTACGAGCAATGGGAACTTGTAACCCACGATTCAGGAGTAAGTTCGACATGAATGGACTTACCGCAACACCAAAGTCGTCATATAGACGAGTTCCCTCCAGGCCGACCGAAGCATGGTGAATGGCGCAGCTAGCAGACGGTCAATAAGGATGCCGCTCCCCAGTCCCACGGTATACAAAGGGACCGCGGAACTTGCGACGTCCGTCGACTACGCGTCGTTTCCCGTGTCCCACCTGATGAACTCCCCCGTCAACCGGTGGCTGGGACTGGAACCTGCCGGGCAGACGATCGAGGCTGTCGCCGCCTTCACTTCACCCTATCGTGACCGGCCAAGAGGCAGCTTGCCCAACAAAAATATCAACTGGAATTTTTTCAGCAAGACAAAACTTTCTTGCCGGACCTAACTGCGTGGCTGCTCAAGGTTGCCTTTTTGAATTTGACAAAGCTGATTTCTTGTTTAAATAATTGACATGATTTCTCTGCTGAGAAACCAGGGGGTTTTTTTACTTGGCTTTTCAAACTTGATAAGCAAAGAGTTATTAAAAACCTAGTGTTTCAAGCAAGAAACAAAGCCAGATTTCTCAGTCTAGCCTAGAAACTTTTTTTCTGATTTATTGTGCTTACTTGCCATAGTCTAAGCCAGGGGTAGTGCTAGAAGTTTTATATGCTTTTGCCAAAACCAACAATCATTATAGCTCATGTGTTTTTGATGTTCAGTCTATTAAAGTCTCCCCAACTCTCCTTTTCTGGCCATTGACAGGGTACTTGTGCACGGGGCCCATACAGTATACGTAGTAATTCATTTTTTTTAAAACACGTTTAAGGGTCCCTTTTAAAATTCAAAGTGCCACTATGAAAAGAAGTACATGGGCACTGCTGTAGAGTTTCTAAGAAATTCAAATATGGTACTCGAATGTGTCTTGTGATTTTTGAGATTTGTAACAGCATGGAAAACTTTTGTTGTGTATCTATTTTGCCTGAATGAACCACACAATTTATGTAAAGTAATGTTTGAATTTCTTAGAACATGAGTAAACAAATTATCCTTCAAAAGTTCAATACTGACTTACTCAGTTACTGTACAAGTGTCACTGTAAAAAAAGGAGGTGGTACGGAATCAAGAAGCCAGTTTTCTTTTCTTTTAATAATTGAAAATGTCAAAAGAAATACACTTTTTGTTTGCAGAAAGTTCAAAAATGTTGGATGAAAATTGTACTTACAGGTGAACATTATTTAGAGAATTTCTGCTCAATTAATAAAACAGTGAAAGCACCGGAAAATATTAAGTAACATTGAAGTTACTAGTGAAATTATTTCATTTAGAGTGAAGTATAACATTTTACGAGGAGAAAAAACGAGGTTTGTAGGCTGTGCCTATGTGTATGTGAATTAAAAAAAAAATATTTGTCAGTTTATTTATACTTGTGTCCCTTTTTTTTCAAATTCAGAATCATCACAATTTTGAAAGCTAAACGTACATGCCCAGTCTTCTGAGAGAAGAAAATTTAATTTATTTGTTTTGCTTAAATTGACGTATACTTGACCTACATGTACATGTACATTTTACACACCACTTAACAGGCCTGGAAAAAAGTTGACTTCCCTGCAAGATCAAATTTAACACCACTTGTACATGTATGTACATGTATTATGTAATTCATGCTTCATCGGCTTCCTGATTTTCCCAATTTTTCTCAGCTCTTCCAGAGCACTACATGGTAAAATGTGTAATTATTGCGTAAATAATGTAGACTATACCAACCCTAGTTTGGTGTACTGTACAAATGTAGAACCGTATGCAAAAATAAAAATAACCGTCAGTTTATCTTATGCAAAATTATTAAATGACATAAAAAAAAACCGACTTCCCAATTCCTCAGAAACAAAAACGAGAAACCCAGTTGTTTTTTTTTACTTGGCTTTTCAAACTTGATTAACGTGGTTTTCAATTCGAAAAAAAAATGAATTATAAAAAGAGCCTGATGATTCGAGGAAGAAACGAGGTAGAATAGAATATCAGCAGTCATATCTGGGTGGTGTTTCATTCAGCCAAAACAGAAAAGCTGTGTTTAGGGTAACCCGACCTGGATTTTTGGCGGCAAAAAACCTCAAACTTGTTATTGCCATTTTGCTGGTTGATAATTTTAAATACACACTGGTTTGAATTATTTGACATGACCATAATCATTCCCACATTTGAAACTGGACACAAATAAAACAAAATTATTTCCAATTCCCTACCTACACATGTATCTGCCTGGATTTTTTTTTAAGTTGTTACCGCCAAGGGCCAACACACCATTTATTTTGTTTGGCCTTACCGTTTCTTTTTCGTATGCAGTCAATTACAAAGTTCGCACATTTAGGTTTTCATACACCTTTCATGATACCAGTCCTGACATTTAATGAATTGAAGCCACTTAAGTTTTTGTTTCTGAGGAGTTGGCAAGTCGTTTAAAGTACACGAGTCCACATTACAAAATAGGGGATCATCGTCATCGTCGTCAATTCAGATTCTGATGAATGTTCAGTGCTCAAGATTTACAAGGGTGTCATCATCATCATTGTTTGTTTCTTGCGCGATGGCCATTTCCTCCACTACAGCAGTTGGTTCATTGTTTGTTTCTTGTGCGATGGCCATTTCCTCCACTACAGCAGTTGGTTCAGGCTCATCTTCATTAACTGGTGGCCTTGCGGCTACAAACTTCCATACAGCCCTTTGGCTTACATGTAAAATCAGCATTTCTCGAAGTCCTGTCTTGGCTGCGTAACATGGTGTAAACACAAGTGTTGCATCTCTCTCGACCCGTGAATGTCCTTTAAACAGAGAGGGGTGTGTATACGTGCCATTGTTGATGATGGTTCTGCCTTGCCTTCCGAAGATTTGGCCTCGTAACCTCCCATAACATAAATAAAATCACCAAGTTCTATGGCCTCATGTCCTGAAACGAAGAAATTAGAGTCGTACGAATGAAATCGCACATTGTCACTAGCAAACCGAAGCACATGAACTGTGCCTGGTCGAGTCATAACATTTCCATGAAGCTGAAGCCCACCAATATAATAACAGTTGTTCCATTTCCTATGTATGTACAGGAATGGTAGGCCAAGGGAGGTAATGGTGAAGGCTGTGTCTTCCAAAACTTTAGCGATGCTGAATAAACGAACAAGTTTGTATTTGCATGCTGAAATTTATATTGATGCGCAGTGAGCCCACCGTAGACAAATGAAGAGTTTTAGTTGTCACACAAAGTGAATGAGTGTCCGAATCTTGGTGCGTATCCCCTTTGGCCGGCTATGTTGCCCCATGAAAAAAAAAATGTCTCATTCGGGTTAAATTCACCAGAAAAAAAATCGTCACTTGATGGCTGTCCTGACCTATAATAATAATTATAATAAATGTTTTTCCCACTGTCCATGAAATGCCGTACGGCGACGGAAAGGGTTCGCTTTGGTCGGCAATGTATATCTTAGAGAGCGTTGACGATAATACATGTATTGTTTCCATCAGTCATGTGCAGCGATCGCCGGCACGTTCACGTCCACACGCTATACATTATTTACCATGGCGAATCAGACTCGATCTGTCATGTGCATTTTTCTTAATAATATAAGCAAAAATAATTATATAAATGAACTAACTTGGGCACAGGCAATAATTCTTAAGGTCTTAAATAATATTTGTGTTTATTAAAACTAACATTAATTGATTTTATGAGACATTTCAACGATCAATAAAATCATGCCAATGAACGAGCCTTGAGCGCGGTGAGTATGGGAATGAAAAGAAAGATGGCGAATTGTTGTCGGAGACTGCGCAATAGTCGTAGCCTTGTTGCCATTTTGTGATTGGTCAATTAACAACGTTGAAGTACATGTACGCAAGTACGTACGGTAACCATGTACACGTACGGGCGCCGCATGTAGATGTTCATCGTACAAGGCTAGATTCTGCAGGTTTTTTTGTGACACATTTCGTTCACATAACGATACAGAAAGGGGAAAAGAAAAATCATTTCACAAAACCCTACTGTGTATATATCTCGATATTTAAATGAACATTGCAAGCTATCTGCAATGATTCATTGGACACTAATTTTGTGCATAAACTTTGGGAATGGAAGAATTACTTCTCTCTTTAAAAAGAAACTTATATTATTCATCTATATTCATGCTTTCTTTAAAAAATTATTTTAAGAATGTAAATTTATTAATTTTATCTACATATTATGCGTATTAAATTGATCCCTGTTTTTCTTTTCAATCATTGTTTAAATTAAAAAAAAAAACCTCCCTAATATCTAAAAAGGACTGATAATGTGACTGGAAGAATTACTTAACACTCCAATTCCGTATTCACTTTCATGCATTTATGGAGGTGTGTCTAAACGATCTCATGATGTCATCATAGATCATTTGGAAAATTGGAAATTTATTTTCTTTACATGATGTTCATTTATGAAAACAGACCGTCACTACAATGATTCTGAACGCATTGTATAATGAGTGCGGACGGATCCCAGGTGCGTAAGCAGCACTACTTGCGACCGCGCTTGCAGCTACTTGCACTGGAGATATGAAGACACCATCAAATGAACGTCGTTCATTGTCCAATCACAAAATGGCAACAAGCTACGTCTACTGCGCAGTTTACGGAGGTAGCGCCAGCATAAATTATGATAAGTGGTACTGCTGGAGTTGTGATACTGGCGCTACCGTTTACGGACGATGCGCAGGGAAGTTACATTGTGCAGCAGTTGACGAGTTGTTGCAAAGTTTTTTTTGTAAACGCTGCGCAGGGTTAATCTGAGAGGGAAAGAAGAATCTCACACCTCGAACCCCCGAATCCACGGTGACATTAGAGTGGGCTCGTTTCCGTATTGCTCCAGGATGCATCCCGTCACTAAATGGAAACTTACGATGCTCACACTTGTGATTATCATGGCGTGTTTCGTTGTTGTTTTGGAGACAGTTTTTCTGAATCGAATTCAAATCGCACGATCAGCTGAGACAACGTGAGTACGCACCTCGTAATACTCTTACCGAATTTTCAAATTGTACAATCTAGTGCTTAACTTTTGAACACACATAATATATAAACGCTTTATTTTGCAACAGTTTCTAAAAAAAATTCATTCGATTAAGAGAATCAATTTTGGGTCGGATTTCAGGTATCTTTGTAACTAAAACCAAGAATTTGATAGCAGGTTGGAGTTCTGGAACTCTTGAAACCCCGGAACCGCGGTATTTTCCGATTCGTTGTTTCGTCATTACCTTTGGGCGATTTCTTATAAAGCTGTTGGTTTCGAACGCCGGCAAAATGTATGCCCTCGTTTTAAAAAAAAATACATAGATACATGCCCACCTTAAATAATCAGAAACGAATTAGTAATTCAGGGAACGAATTAGCAATTCGTGGGAATTTAATTACTGTCAGCACCGTAAACAAATTCCACCCTGTCCCTCCTCGGGCCTCATACATACGTTTATACTGAATGAAAACGGAAGAAACGGAATGTTTATAGTTTCACCTGAAATTCATTTTTTTTTTGAAAATAAAACGGCTGTTTGAGGCTTTGCGTTTCGTACATGGATATCTCTTTAATGAATCTCACTAAAAGATTAAATAAGTCCTTTTTGTCTCTCCCTTTAAACCTGTTTAAATATTGTTTATAAACTGTTGCAAAAAAGCAGTCCAATCCAATCCAATCCAATCCAATCCAATCCAACATCCAATCCAATCCAACATTTATTTCCAAAATCATACAAACACTATACATGAGGAAAAACAACAGTTGCGGGCATATATTTATCAATACCCAAGCAAATACTCCAACATCTGGCTTTTATGTTTAACATCGCAACACCATCACGCACACAAAATACAAAGTTCCTCAAAAAAATTCAAAAATGATACAAAATTAATGGTTATTACCAGTGTTGTAGTCGAGGCCACAACCTCCGAGGCCGAGGCCAAGGCCGAGGCCACAACCTTCGAGGCCAAGGCCGAGGCCGAGGCCACAACCCCGAGGCCAAGGCCAAGGCCGAGGCCACCATCTCCGAGGCCAAGGCCGAGGCCGAGGCCAGCTATCAAAACACGTAATAAAATATAATCAATAAAACCAGTCTAAGATTATGTTGGAGTTTTAACATCTTTTTAGTTGAATTCACTGAGTTTTGGAGTGCCTGGCTTACAAATTTACAGCTTGCAATGGGTTTCCTCCTGTAGGGAGTCCGGCGAATTTTATCTTTTAAAGAAAGAAATCTCAAGTTTTGTATCACTGAAAGCAAATTACACAACAAAATCAATGGCGTTTGAATCAGGCTCATAGTTGTTTGCCCATTGGAGATACAACAATTTAAATGGCCAAATTTTGAGTTTCTATTCTGTAAGAGTTACATTATTTACTTTTAGCATGTTTTATAAATCTTATTTTCAAAACCTATCAAAATGCTTAATATCATAGGAATCCCCATTAAATAAACAACAACTTGATTTTTCAATCAGGTTTTTTGCCACTCATAACCAAAAGGTTACGACCCCCCCCCCCCGACCTTCGCACTGTCCAGGCGCGCGCCGAGCAAACACCGCGATGCGACCAGACAATGCCAGACGGCCCGCCGTTACGCACGGGCAAAGCATAGTTCCGATCCCGCTCCACACAACGGTGTAAGTGTCCACGCATTATCACGGTACCAGACAAAGTCTGGCAATGGCCAATCCCGCTCCAAACAACACGGCAACACGGAACATGCGTGCATGATATTACTCAGTTCATCAAAATGACCATGAATTCTCGGATCATGCGATTTGAATCCAATGGCTTCGAAGAATTTTAAGATCATGGCTAGAGGTAGGGAGTCTAGAGGTTTGGGCCGTATATCTGTAACCACGCAAAATTAGTCAATTTCAAACCGTGCTTATACATGTAATAAGTATCAACATGGCTCTAAGAATACAAAAAAGTATCCTGGTACCACTAGGAATACTGACTCCTATTATTAAAACATTCATTCAGAACTTTGCATTCATTTGGATGGAAAAACGAATTCTGAAATCGCGCTTTCCATATCGACCATTTGCGCCAAACATTACCGTGTGAGCCGAAACTTTCATTTAAATCACCGTGTAAAAATAAAATCTACTTGATAAATCGTAACTGTTTTTATCATATCTTTATGAAAAAAATGGTACGGACTAGTACACTCATCGTACCCAGAAAGTTCAGACTTTTACTGAAACAGTGGCCTATAAAAAAAAAATGATTAAGCTTGCTGCACCTTGCCGCAAATCATTTTTAAAAGTCGGGGTACAGAGGCGAAACGAGACAATTTTGTACAACACTGTAACCAGACTAGTCTACTACCACATGTTATTGTGCGCAGATGGGATTGGTGCCAGACTTATGTATTCTGGCACGCGGTAACAGTTATAACGCTTGCACGCACTTGGAAAGCTGAAGCGCAGGCTAGGCGAAGATGCTACGTTCGTGAGTACGTTCAATGCAACCATTTCCAGTTCATTCGTGCGTACATTGTATATGCGTTCGTTTCACGGAACCCACTGCGGCAGAATCTCGAGGGTTGATACGGTAAAAAATTAAAATTAATTAGAATAGAAAACACATCAAAATGGGCGGCCTCGAGCCGGTCTCGACCGATTCGCCGAGGCCGGAAGGCTCCGAGGCCAAGGCAAAGGCCGAGGCCTTGCACCTCCGAGGCCAAGGCCATGAAAATCGGCCTCGAGGCCGGCCTCGAGGCCGAGGTCGGCCTCGAGACCTCCAACACTGGTTATTACATTACTGGTCAATTTTTATTACATTGCTGGTCAATTTTTGGTTATTACATACTGGTCATAATTAATCGCTTCATTTATTACATTACTGGTCATAACTGTTCGCTTCATGTATTACATTACTGGCAGAAATTATTACATTGCTGGTCGATATTACATTACTGGTCAATTTTTATTACATTACTGGTCGGTATGACACTATTGGTACACTATTTCATTACTGGTCGTAACAACTCCTCGTTGAATTACTCTTGGTTCCATCTTAAGTCTCCTGAGCAACAAAAAAGAAGAATACTCCACTTAATCCCAGAGTCGAATTCAATGTTAAGCTACAACAAACAAAGAGTAGGACTTTTAGGATTCTTGGAAATTTACTCAGAAAACATGGCAATAGCTAAATATGATGCAAACCCAGTGCACATCCCAACACGACCTGTTTGAATTCACAGCAATGACTCTCATACATGATGTGAGTTTAACAAAGGCTTCCCAATAATACATATCTTTTTGATTAATTAAAATATTCCATCCTTTAGTCACCCTGTTCCCCGGCAATAATCCTCCCCTCCAACATACCCCCCACTCTCAGAAAACACACACATGCTCGACCCTCAATTTGATGACACAATTAAAGAACAACTCACTAAAAACTTTCTGAAGGTGCGTATTCAATATTTTTTTCTGGAACACCTTTTTAACAATATTACAAATAGGTTAAGATCATTAAGGTCTTTGAACATTAAAACCCGCTCCTGTTTATTAGTAAAAAAATATTACAAAAGCATCAAAGTATAGATTATTATGCATAATTATTCATTTACAGAAACATATACATGGATGGACATTTAGTGTATGATTTCACATTCTTTTATTTGGAACGATTCGTTTGACTACCATCTTGGGGAAAAGCTAAAGTATTTCTGTTTTAGTAAGCAACAAAATCTTCCCTTTAAACGATCATCCAAAAGGCTATAGTGTTCAACAATACATATGTATTTACAAAAACTACATGTATAAGGACTACATGTATAGCTTGCACCGCCCACAAGGCATGAGAATCCATGTTTTTGATAAAAAAAAAATGCCAGTTACAGGTCTCCCGCCAAAGTTTAGGCACTGTGTAGGTCGTGCTTTTGATTTACCTCGCGCAACCGGCTGGGAGTTATAACCGAGTCATAATGATGTGGGTTGTCAGGACAAGGCCAGCATATAGATGGGTACATGCCGCTGTGGAAGATTTGGAAAACCATTCACTATTTTGCACATGCATCGTTAAAAAAAATATACTCTGGTGATAATTAATTTTCATGACAGGTTTGGGACAAAACAAGCACATCACTCATTTGCATTTTCATTGCATAAAAAACCCTTTCAGGAAAATGTAAGCCACACAATTCAGTAACTATATAGACGTGTTATTCACCATGTTTTCATATTTTACTCACTCTTGTTGAAAAATGAATGCATATACATGTAATTAAGAACAAAATATGAGCTTGCATGTGAATAGTGCGGAACTATTATTTTCCTGGGTTAACAAGGAATAGCTTTTTGTCTTTTATCAATCCCAAAATAAGGATCCATTACTGATTACACAAGTCTCGCTTTCAAACGAAAAAAATAGCTTAAGGGGCCATTCAGAATTTTCAATGTTTTAAAATTTCGACTTTTATTCCAAATTATTTTGACCCACCCACCCACCCCTAATTTCGATTAATAAAAAACTGAACATGACTGTACATGTACATGCACTTGCATGTACATGTACTTGAACACCATGTACATGTGTTTCTAGTTCAGTGACGGCGTGAAGTTGTTGGTCATCCTCTTTTATGTGATAAAATATGTGATACCTCACCAAAAAGTATCTTTTAACGAAATTCAATCAGAATATTTATCCATTTTTTTTTTAAAATGTTTAATTGTTGTTTTACTTGTTGGTGTCCCTGCCACACTGTACGATGGTGTAGCCGTGTGTTATGCACGTGGATTGTGTACTTTCGTTTTGACGGGGACTTTACTGAATAGAGTCTGGTGACTGTACATAGAATTTTCTTTGAATAAAAGTCGAATCGTTCATTCATGTGCACTTGTTATGCAAAGCAGGGGCAGTGGTTCAAGGATATCCAGACGATTTGCAGAAAGTGTGCAAGAACGCGACTTGAATGCTTTTATGTGTCCACAATACAACGACGCTTTTTAGTTATTTCACTGTGTGACACAGTGAAACATTTTGGAATCATAGGCCTAATGGCGTCAGCGATACTTGCTGGGGAGCTCTTGCGTACGACTTTCTGTACTTGGTACTGTTGTTTCCAGGACAATTTTGTGTACGGTAACCCGACGTACCAAGATTTTAAAGAGGAAATTGCCGACCTCAAACTTGTTAGTGCCATATTTGGCAACTATATGTGCGTTATTAGTTTAATTAAACAAATGAACAGGTTAATTAAACATAGTACCATTGAAGATACCTAAAAGTAAACATAACAGCATAGAAAACCGACAGACGAACATAAAATGTTACAAAATAAACATATTTGTCTGGATAATTTTTTTAGGGCGTTACCGGCAAGTTAACACAAACTTGGTGTCAAATAGATCATGAGAGTTACTTTTCTTTGACTTTTCATACAAGTTTACATAAACTTTAACTGTATGACCTGCAGTGGCGTAGCCACGGGGGGGGGGGGGAACCTTGTCGCCCACCCCCCAGTCGCCTCGCCCACTGAGATTTTGAGTTTCGAAAAAAATTATCATTGATCTACATGACGCCCCCCCCCCCCATGAAATGTTCAAGCCCTCCCCCCCCCCCCCCCCCACACACACACACACACACACCACACACACTGTAAAATTCCTGGCTATGCCACTGACAGTACATACAGGGGACGAAGTTGGAAAAGAAACACGCATCGCGATATCGGAACGTTTGCGCGTAGTTCAGGCACGTCAAAAGATCTATCTTTCTTTGTTTTTTTTTGTTTTTTCCATGGAAAGTGAATTTCGATTTTCAATTATTTAGCTTGACCCACCCACCCACAATTTGGAAAAAAGATCGAAATTTTAAAACACTGAAAATTCTGAATGGCCCCTAACTTAATGATTTCTGTTTATCCATCCACCAATCTCTGTGGATGGCACACCAGGATCGAAGTGAAGGCCATCACCCATTGCCAGCACAGAGCTCAAGGATCGGGAAAAACTAGCTTCCATTTGCATCTTTTTTTTTCTTCAAAATTCGGAAAAGAAGTCTGTTTTGAAAAATTATGAAATAAAAAAAAGTGCATATGCATGATTTCAACAGTAATCAGTTACTTTTCAACATTTTCCTTGGCTGACTGACGCAACAACTGTTCCAAACTTTTCACACGCATGCTTGACATGACTACAACAAGAGCAAAGCAATTATTCACACCAGATTGAGTTATCTTGTGTTGACATAAAGAAATACATGTTTACATGAATACATGAATACATTCAACCTTTATATCTCACAGGCGTATATCGAGAGTTTACAGAATGTTTGATACATTAGTTGTTTCTTTTTACAACCAAGCAAATTATAAATGTGTAAGTTCCAATGGCCTTTTTGTTACAAAGTACATGTACTTGTACATGTACATACATGTCTGTACATGCATTTTACAACGTGCGTAGTTTAAGCTCCGCCCACTCCAAGGCCTGAGAAAGATGTCATTGATAAAAATGCCAGTTGCAGGTCTCCCGCTAAAGTTTAGGCACTGTGTGGGTCGTGTCTTTGATTGACCTCGCGCAACCGGCTGTGATTTATGACCGACGGAGTTATAATTATGTGGGTTGTCAGGAGAAGGCCAGCATAGATGGGTAAAAACCGATTTGGAAAACCATTCACTATTTTGCAAATGCATTTTCATCGCATAAAGAACCATTTTAGGAAAATGAAGCCACAAAATTTAGTAACTATATAGACGTGTTATTCACCATGTTTTCACATTGTACTGCAGACTCCTTTTGTTTAAAAACGAGTGCATATACATGTAATTAAGAACAAAATATGAGCTTGCATGTGAATGGTGCGGAACTATTATTTTCCTGGGTTAACAAGGAATAGCTTTTTGTCTTTTATCAATCCCAAAATAAGGATCCGTTACTGATTACATAAGTTTCGCTTTCAAAAGAAAAAAAACAGCTTCACTTAATATGATTTCTGTTTATCCATCCACCAATCTGTGCATGGAACACCAGGATCGAACTAAAAGCCATCACCCAATGCCAGCACAGAGCTCCGGGATCGGGAAAAATCAGCTGCTATTTCCATTTTGGGGGGGGGGGCAAACATTTGGAAAAAGAAGTCTGTTTTTAACAATGGTGCAATAAAAAAAACGCTTATGCATGATTTCATAAGTAATCAGTATCCGGATTGGACTGGACTAAATAAAACAAAACATAATCCTTTTGTTATTTCTTGTTATTTCTTTTGTAACATTTTATGTTCGTCTGTCGGTCTGTTATGTTTACTTTTAGGTACCTTCAATGGTGCTATGTTTAATTAACCTGTTCATTTGTGTAATTAAACTAATAACGCACATATAGTTGCCAAATATGGCACTAACAATGTTGAGGTCGGCAATTTCCTCTTTAAAAATCTGGGTACGTCGGGTTACCGTACACACAATTGTCCTGGAAACGGTACCAAAGTACAGAGAGTCGTACGCAAGAGCTCCCCAGCAAGTATCGTTGACGCCATTATGATTCCAAAATTTCTCACTGTGTCACACAGCTCCAAAGGTGTCGAATGTTTGGCTGTTCTCATTATGCACCCTCCCGCTGATGTTAATGGCATGTTGACGCGATCCGGCGGGAGGAAGCACACGAGATGGTTCGGAATAAATCAGGCGTTTGTGCCGTCTGGGTCTGCCGGGTTCAACCTTTATTATAATATCAATGCCGTTGCCATGGGGATGAACCCACTTTATGATTACGTGAACTTGGGCTTTTGTTCGTCATAAATATTGCCAACTTGTATGCCTATTGCTCATCGAGGGTAGTTTCCCTAACTATTTTGGCTGCTATTTTGAACCACATCACGCCAGCCCATGAGTAAACAGACCTCTCTATGGCCAGGCTATCATGGCTGAACAAACACGGAAATGGAACACTGTAAAGGAAACGAAATATTCCCCATGAACTTGTGATTTCCAATTATTTTATTTCCTCAATCAAATGTGTGGTTGGCTTTTCAGAGCCAGCAAAAGTCCACGATCAATTAGGGCCTAAAAAGCGATATTAAATGTTCCGTTTTGTTCCACTACATTTTGTTGATCATCGTTTTGCGTAGTCTGGTTCCCAGACCAAAAGATTCCGACTATTCCTGATGAATCTTAGGTCAGGTAGCCTCCGGTAATACAATGTATTACAATTTACATCACGTGACTAAAACGGGAGGAATTCCACCTTTTTCCGAAACTGTCCGAAGTTTGCCGAATTCATTTCGTCGACAATCGGATAGTGTCAGAGTATTTCCGAGTATAATATATGTTTTATTAACTGTTAATTGCTTATTAAAAACTTTAAAAAAAACTAGTTGATAATTAATATCCATTGCTTTTATTTAGAAAACTTGAAATTCAACGACGATTTTGCACTCGGATCGTATACGAGGGGCGAACTTTTTGCTGCGTCATGCACTAGTTTGAATTTGACGACCGTTACCAGCATTTTCCAAAACGCGGCGTGGTCTCAATTCGGCTCCGCCTGCTAACAGTGCTGTTTGGGTGTCCAACTTTGAAGATTCCAGGTTAAAATTAGTCAATGTTTTTTTACAGAAGTATTAAACTGTATGATATATGAAGCAAGTGATTTATTTTTTTTTAAAATATCGGAACATTAAAAGCTTTATGTGATAAAGCGAATTCGGAAACGAAGACGAGCTTTGAAAAAGGGCCGTCAATGTCGTCGGGTTTATTTTTAGCCACGGAGGCTGCCTGACCTACAATTTAGACGTGTAGACGTCGGGGGAAATTGTCAGGTCGGGGAACCAGACTACGTTTTGCGCAATTCGGCGCGTTCAATCTTTTTTAATTTTTTTTTAAATTTGCGTCAGTTTTAGCATTTAAACAGTAAATGTCGAAAACAGCAACTTCAATGCAGTCAAGTATTGTGAGTTTACGTGAAAAGTGTTTTTAAGAAATTGAAATTGTTTCCGTTTTTGCATGAGACAAATCTGTGTCTTTAATGCTGTATCAATGTCGGATTCAGATTATTCATTTCTTCAAAGGCAAAGTGTGTTAGCATAGATTTTTTATTATACCCCAAATTCTAGGTATCTAAGTAATTCTTTTGCTCTTTTTTGGAATAAAGAGGATAATTTTTTTAATATGTGGTTGCGAGAACCATTATTTTGTTTGGCGCCAAATGCATGATTTATTACTCCGGAGTTCAAGTGCGCAGTGGCGCCATAGACTTGGCGTTCGCTGATTGGACGAAAGGCATGAGCTCAGCGCGTGATACCAACGTGATACAAGCAATAGTAGACAAAAACCACGCCATAAATAAACTGGGGAAAAATGTTTACGCAACGATGGCACAAAAAGGACCTTTGTTTTGTTGGAATGCTAACTGCCTGGGAATTTCCAGATGTGAGAAATTCCGAGGCTGAGAAAATTCTAGAAAGATATGGATTGCGGAACACATCCGGGGGAAAACCGGCATTTTTTAAGCTTTCGCAACAGGTTGACGTGGACAGAAATTGGATATTTTTTTGCTGCCAGTAAAACTGAACCGAAGGCTGAGTCATTGTAGCCAAAATCAATATATCGTCAACGAAATAATAACCTTCCATATGGATACTAAACTATACATCTGAACCATTTTTGTTTTAAAGAGCATTAGACTGAAAAAAAGAGATACCTCTATCCAGATTCATGCAGTGTTATAGGGGATACAACATGACGAATCTTTTTTTAAAGAAATTTATAAAAAAAAGTCACTCTTTTTACCATTTTTGTGTTTTTGTTTTTGGTAAACATTTACTATTATGGCCTCGAAACTAAAATGGTATTTCTATTAAGATGAAAGCCATGGGTACAAGACTGATAAATATGACAGATCTTTTAATGCAACTAATTTCAGAACAAACACTTCCTATACGGTGGATTATGGTGAAAATGCCACAAATTTGTGGCTATTTTGCAAATACGAAATAACGCGGATAATTACTTACTGGAAAGGGATAAAAAAAGTCACATAAAAAGTTATGTCCGTCTCCTACTTCAGTATTTCCTTCCTTGAACGAATGTTATATTTTGGAGCCTTAATATTGCAATTTCTTTGCTGGATTGCTCATTATTTCCGCATAAAATGGACAAAATAAATAAACAAAAGATACATTTAAAACGTTTGTTTATTAATAACCAATGATCTATATTAAAGAAAATTCCATCTTATAAACAGAAGTTGATTCAGTAAAACCGTAAAGATGGAAAAATGTACTTAGAATCATCCGAAATGGAGCAGCAGCTTTTGTATGAGGTTGGAAAATGCAGTCACAAAGCACCCCGACGTTCCTCCGTTGGAGGAAGTGCAATCCATGCAAAGGAGCCATACTAATGGAATAACAAATATGATATTTATGTATTTTGTTTTGAAGATAAGGGCTTCGAATCGGGAATGTTGAAATGTATTTCTTATGGTTGAAATAATTAATGTTCAGGTTAATGTATAAACGAATGAATATCGAAATTTCTTGATAATATTTTGTTATATCATATATTTTGTGTTGTAATTTAATTCGGATTCAGTGACTATTTCAAATGGTTTAAACATCTCCAATTATTCTTAAGTTATTTCAAATTATTTGAAGTCTTATAAAATATTTTACTTTAAGTTTATGGGTAATGGGTTTTAGAATTCAACGTGTTAGCATGTACACGTTCAATAATTTATTTGGTCCAAATTATGAAATGCCGAACATTTCGTTATGAACTCGTCTACACAAAACTGGTGTATTGTACGTCCTTCAATTCTTACAGACGGGGGGGGCAGATCGTATATATTTGCAAAGACTCTGCTGGCGAAGACAGAGAGACCTACGACCCACGTCTGTGACGTAACGTCCTTCAGAGATTGTGCGCAATCACGGCGTTTTGCGTGAAAATCGCGAGTGCCGAAAAATGACGCGCCGCGTCTTTTTTCGGCACGTGCACCAGAAAAGGTCAGGTGTGTGTGTGAATTCAACCGGGAGGCACCATTCTGTATACAAGACACAAATACCGTCTAGAAAACCCAAGTAGAGAGATATTACCAAGTGTTCAAACAAAACGTGCAGCACAAACTATATGAACTGGAAAAGTTGTTCAACTTACCATAGCTCGGTTGTGGTTTTTCATTGAAAGGAAGAAATTAATATGAATTTGTTTTGTGTTTCTAGATCGAAGGAAGAACCTAAACGAATCATCTCAGATACGTTTCATACATCTACAATAGACAAAGTTATGACAGTGTCAGATCGGTATCTTTTTAGAGGCTCGACCTATCTGTCAGTATATGTTTCTACATTTGTATCATCATTAGTAAACACAGTGACTGCATAATAATGTACACATGGTTCAAGGAGCAAAATGGAAGTAAAGACAAGTAATAAAACGCAGTTTTAGGAATTCCTTTTAAACGTTTATAATTATTTGCGACAAACCATAAGCAGTCTTAGGTTGACATACATGTGATGTCTGCCCAAACCTGATGTTTCCTTTCGCTCGTACCCCCCGCCCTGCAAACAGGGCGGGGGGGGGGGGGGGGGGGGTTACGAGCGAATTTGTTTCTCAGCTACCTCACGTGACAGGCACAACCTCGTATGTCACATGTCATCCACCTCATCCAGAAAACGACAAAACCACGGTCATCTTTGTGGCTTCCAAAACTGCAACCTGTCATTCCCAACAGCATATCAGCTGGCAAAACACAAGAAAACTGAAGGTCACCAGTGCAAAAGAGGAAGACCGACAACGTCACGCCGTCACTGAACTAGACACACATGTACATGGTGTTCAAGTACATGTACATGCCAGTGCATGTACATGTTCATGTTCAGTTTTTTTATTAATCGAAATTAGGGGTGGGTGGGTGGGTCAAAATAATTTGGAAAAAAAGTCGAAATTTTAAAACATTGAAAATTCTGAATGGCCCCTTACATGAATACAGCACACTCAAGGATGAGCAGTTCAAGTTTTCTATCTCAAAAATTCTGGTTTTCAAATACAGTAGTTGTTTCTTTGTATAACCAAGCAAATTATAAATGTGGAAGTCCCAATGGCCTTTTTGCTACAAGGTATATGTACATGTATTTTACTACGCGCGTAGTTTAGGCTCCGCCCACTCCAAAGCCTGAGAATCATGTCATTGAGAAATATGCCAGGTACAGATTTCCCGCCAAAGTTTAGACACTGTGCGGGTTGTGTTTTCTGATTTACCTCAGTGACCTTGGGCAACCGCCTGCCATTTACAACTCAGAAACAGTTGTGAAAAAAAAAAGCCTCCCCGACATGATTCGTATTTTGTCAGGAAACTGTAGGCTACAACTAGTACAAGAGCCAGTACCATTATCGACGTGTTTTTCACACAGGTTACTTTTGTTAATGATGCGAATGCATAATAAAAAAAATAATATGAGCTTGTCTGTAAATAGAACGGAACTCTTGTTTTTTCAGGGTTAACACACAACAACAATTTTTTGTAATAAATTCCAAAATTAGGAACAGAAAAGATATTAATCCCTTATTGGTTGCAAAAGTCCCGATTTTAAAAGAACAATTGCTTCACTTAAAATCATTTGTGTTTATACTGTGTATCCATCCATGTGCAGGATCGAACTGAAAACCATCACACATTTTAGGCACAGAGCTCCAGGATCGGAAAACACTACTAATACTTCCTTTCTGTTATTGTTCGAGGAGATTCGAAAAACTGTCTGTTTTTAATACTTTCGTTGCAACAATTTGAAAGCAGCGATGTATTTCTTTCAACGGTCATCAGTATGGATTTGGCTGGGCTACAAAAAACCATAGTCCACGGCAAACTGATGCAACCACTGTATGTCCCTCGAAAACCATTTCCTAACTATTTACACACACGTTTGACGTGACTAAAAAGAGAAAGGCGTTATATTACAAAAGGTAGAGTTCTCTTGTGTTGCCATAAAAAAAACAGTAATGAATACAGCATAATTATCATCATGAAGCTAAAGTAAGAGCAGTTCATTGTTAACGATAAAACTACATAACGACAAAAATTATGGTAATTCGTAATTGCATGTGGCTTTTGTAACTTTGCCGGGCCTGCAGGGCTGAGGATACAAATCTTTTATACAATAATTGGGTTTTATTCATTAACCAGCCAAATTCGTGCAAGTTTCACTGGCCTTTTTGTTGTAAAAATATTTGCAAAATATTTCACTTCACGCGTACTTTAAGCTCCGCCAATTCCGAGACCGGTGTGGCACATGTCATTAGTAAAGAATGCCGCCAAAAACATTAGGCACTGCGTGGGTTGTGTATTTGACCTCGCGCAGCCGTCTAAAACTGAGCCGTGTGTGGTTTAGGACAATGGTTCCGTTTATTAAGTGTATATGTATTTCTAGAAAAAAAATGCATGTATATACCCTGACGATTATTAATTTTCTATGACAGTTTTAGGGCATAATAAGTCTTCCGACATCGTTGGCATTTTCATCAACCCTTTCACTTTTCAGGAAACTGTATAGCAAGAAAGTAGGTCTAACTATATAAAAGTGTTTTTCACATAATGCAGATCTCTTTTGTTAATGTTACGATTGAAGATAATAATCAAAAACGACATATGAGCTTGCATCAGTTGCATATGAATAGTGGGACTCATTGTTCGGGGTTAACATCAAACAGCCTCTTCTCTGCTATAACTTCCAAAAGCAACCCCCCCCCCAAAAAAAAAAAAAATCATCAATGCATTACTGATTACACGAATCTGTATTTAAAAAAAAATAAAAATAAATAAACTTGCTTCACTTTAATATGATTTCTGTTAATATTGCTGTGTATCCATCCACCAATCTCTGTGCATGGCACACCGGGATCGAACTGAAAGCCATCACCCATTGCCAGCACAGAGCTCCAGGATCGGGAAACCTATTGCAAACATTCGAAAAAGAAGAATGCTTATGCTTTCGAAAATTTAAAACAATTGTGTATGTTTTAACGGTCAAGGGTATTAGTTCTGTGATAAAGCAAAGCACAGGTAAAGCTATATCCTTGATAAACTGAAGCACAAAATTGGAAAAAAAGTCCACACTTTTCACACCCAGGCATGCTCGATTAGTCAATTATTGTAACCACAGGTAAATTTCGCTGAAGTTGGCATGCAGAAATATTTATTAATGAATACAACGTGCGTGTAATTATAATGTAAGGAGAAATGGTAAAGAGGTAGAGGTTAGGGTGGAGTTTCTCATTTGTTTTTAGTTCTTAAAACATCAAAACATCAAAGAAAAATGCTTTCTACAGATTTCCCGCCAATGTATAGACACTGTGTAGGTCGTGCATACTTTGATTGACCTCAGCAACCTTGCGCAGCCGTCTGGGATTTATAATCGAGCCCGCAGGACAAGGCCATTATAACTTAGGTTCATAGCACGCACCGCAATATGGAAGTTTTACATGGAGAGACAAAGAAGAAATAAACTGTACAATCATACGTATTTAACCCGGGCCTGTAAAACAACCCTTCAGGTAACTGTACGAGAACCTGCAGTATAACTATACTTTACGGGTATTTTTGGTATAAAGGCCTACAAGGAAACAAAATTTGCTGAACAGTTGTGCGTGTGAGTATTGCTGAACAGTGCAGTGAGGGTTAACTTGAAAGAAACTTTCCGTTGTTTTACAACACAGATCTCCAATCCATTTCAATTAAATGCTCAGAATTATCACTTGGTTTCTCTGCATGTGGTATGTCTTGCAATAATTCGATCTTGTATTTCCACCACCCATCTCTGTGCATCGAGATACCAGGATCGGACTACAGAAGCCATCACCCATCCCCAGTACACAGAGCGCCAGGATCGGGAAATATTGCTTAACACTATAAAACAATGCACTGAAATAGCCATTATTTTCAAAAAAAAAATACACGAAAAAATCTTTCGAATGCACTATTCAAAATATTCATATGCACACAAAGTTACATACACTGTATTGTATCAATAACATATGTCACCGTTTAACATATAGGGTGATTCGTAGTGTGATTGTTAAACACCTAGTCGAACTCATGATAAAACTAAAGTATCAGTCCCTGTGAATCGGGACTATAGATTAATGGAACTACATGTGCCAAAGTTATAGAACATTAGAGAATCTTGTACCTACTCATTATACGTGGATTTAAAAACCTTGCAACTGAACCTCTGAAGTCTGGAGACCTGAATTGAATGTTTAGTCGAATCCGATGTACTCCAGGCAGTGTGTCCGCTACAGTAAGCCGCAGGAGAATGTTGTCTCATATTCTGTCCCAAATGATTCAGTGATGCAATCTTTTATTTATGGACAGTGAGATGAAATACAGTAAACTAAATGCATTATGTGTTAAAGAGAGATACTAATTGAAGAAGCGGGTTAAAAATAGAAGAGAGATATAAATTACGGCCTCTTTTGAACTGCCCTTAACACGTGACTACTCCTGTAGGGAATTCCAGAAACGTGGATTGACACCCGATTTTCAATAATAGTTAAATATAGATTGTAACAAAATTTCTTGAACCATTTTCATCCTTCATTTCCAAACATTACACGCTGATGATATGACCTTTTCCTGATACCTCTTCTCTTAAAACAAAAGGCAATGGAAACCGAAGGTAACAAGTAAATAATATCGACAAGAGTAGTGTTATCACATCAACAAGGGCTGAAGTAGGCCTGTGCCGGTACAAAACGACGTCACCGTGCAAGAACGATCACGTTTCAGGTGATACGAGGCGTAAAGGCCAAGTAGGCGTCGGACGAAAAATCACGCTGCGCTATATTGGTCAGTGGCAAACTATAGGTACCATATGGTACAAAATATTACGATGATTCCACAAATCTGTTTACGATGACATGCGTCGCAACTCACAAAAGTGAAACCGCTCTGCAGGTTTACCGAAAATGTTTAAGGTTAAATATTGGCCTAGTTGATTGGATTTAGATTTAAACATCAAATTCACTGATCTTTTTATATCGTAAGTACATGTAGTACTAGTAGTACCCTTCTGACTGGCGTTGCAACAACGTACGTCACAATGAGATGGTTTTGATCGACGCTGGCAAATCCCGTAAAAAGGTGTAAAATGTACTTCTGAGATATAGTTTCGAACAACACGACTGCGAAGAAGTAACCTGAAAAATGTAACATTTCCCAGTGCACAAGGTTGGATATATATTTAAATGTAGGCCTATAGTTATACTGACCGTTTCCTGTACGGGGGAACCATGCATATCTTATTTTTGAATGTTAACGGTAATCAAAACTTTGAGCAACAAAAGGTCCAGAGTAAATGAATAAAAAACAATAAGAGCTAATCGTGGCTGCATGTGCTAGCAAACAAAAGTTGAAAAATGTTTTACTGAATGACTTGCAAGTGCTGACCCGGGTGTCATGCAAGGAGGCAAATTTCAAGGTATCGCAAAACCGGAGTGATTACGGCCACGGTACGGGGTGATTTAGCACACTTAAGAGGCCGCTTTGTTTTTCATGGGTGCTTATCAAAACAACACTCGGTGGAAAGCAATTCCATGTCATTCAAACATTTTACCATGCAATTATTTGACGAATTAATTTATAGTAAATTCGAGTTTCTGCAACCAATCCAAGCATATTATGTTTAACATGAAGATTTTTGGGGGGCATGCATTAGACAAAGGTCGTTATGCACACTCTAAAAACAACTTAGTCAAATTATTGACTGGTTTTCCTAGTTATTGGAAATTGACTAGGAATTTAGTCAAACATGCAAAATATCATACCATGACTAGAAACAGTAGTTGGGTTCGACTCCAATTTCAGTTATTTGCATAACTATTTCTTCAAAGCCAGGAATACTGACTGGAAAAATCTAGTCAGATTGACTGATTTTTAGTTGCACCCAGCTGACCCTGAATGGCTAGTCAACTTTGACTGGTTTCTAGTCAAATCTGACTAATGCGTTTTTAGAGTGCAGAAGGATAAGTACGTGAAAGGCCCTCGCTACGGTTCTACTGACGCAGTGTATTGAAGCATCACCAGATATCATTAATTAAAACAAACATTAAAACATATCATTCAAACAAACATGATATTTTTATAAAGCAGACAACATGTTACTTACCCAAGCCTCTCAATTAAGCAGGTTTCCACCTGTATGTTCCTTGCTTCTATGCATCGTGGCTTTAATCCCATACGCGGCTGTGACGAGACTCTTTATTGACTAAACCGTAGGTTTGCTGACAAAATGACCGGGACGAGCATCTGAAGAGTATTTCACGAATATCTACAACTTTCGAAAATATCTGCGCACGATCCTATTTTGGCACACATCAGTCATGCAGGAGAAGATTCTTCAATAGCCGTTAGCATTCTCGATCTCCCGCGCAATTCGTGCACGGAAGAGTTGTGGGCAATTTATGTTTCATGGCCTGGACAGACCATGCTGTCACGCGCCCTTCTCAGACATGGCACTTCTCGTGCATTCATCAACCCGTCATCCATTAGGCCCATGCCAGCCTCAGTGGCGAAAGTGTGTCTAGGGCCTTGAAAAATCTGAGAAACGACTATGCATCATTATAAGACCACATGGCCTCGAGAGAGAACAGAATGATGGAACCAGTCTGGTAAAATAAAATAATAAAGCCAACTAGAAATTTGGGTGAAAAATATCTGAGCGTTATTTATGGGCCCTATTAATACCGTTATAGGATTTTAAAAAATGTTTCCTTGCCATGGCTGACCAATGTACATGTGAACAAGTTGCTAGCACGAGTCAATTCAGTTCAACTCAATTCAATAAAAGTGTATTAATATTTTATGGACGCAAGGCCGAACATTAATTGGTAGGACTAACAATGAAATAGGAAACATATATAACAATTGAGAAACACTATCTGAAAAAAACCCTATTGTGACTACAAAGGTTTGCACGTATCGTAAATTCATTTCTACAACGCGCGTAGTTTAAGCTCCGCCCACTCCAAGGCCTGAGAAAGATGTCATTGATAAAAATGCCAGTTGCAGGTCTCCCGCCAAAGTTTAGGCACTGTGTGGGTCGTGTCTTTGATTGACCTCGCGCAACCGGCTGGGAGTTAAAACCGAGTCATAATGATGTGGGTTGTCAGGACAAGGCCGGCATATAGATGGGTAAAAGCCGCTGTGGAAGATTTGGAAAACCATTCACTATTTTGCACATGCATCGTTATAAAAAAAAATAAACTCTGGTGATAATTAATTTTCATGACAGTTTTGGGACAAAACAAGCACATCACTCATTTGCATTTTCATTGCATATGCCCCGTGGACGTCATAGATGGGGAGGGGAAAGGGGGAAAAGACAAAAAGACCTGGGCTAAATCTAGTTAATTTAATGCACATTTAACAACATGGGCATCTACACATAACACAGGAGTGTCAATGGGATAGGGAGGGGTCGGCAATTAAAATGTCCCCGCTGAACCTCTAACTAGACAGTATGGAGGAGACCAACGGAAATGTGCGTATTGCCCCTTCTAGAAAGAAATCCTGGGATGCCCATATGCCCTTTTTGTGTTCTCCGCAAAGAGTACACACCAATGTACATGTACATGTACATGTACATGTACATGTACATGATGCACCTCAACTGTGTAACCTTTCGTGTTATGGACGCAGTGGGTGGCAGCTCGTGTGCGAGCGGACCGTGTTAGACACAATACTTATGTTCACATACATGAGCAGTACACACCGCCACCACCACCGCGCATGCACATGCATATGCATTGTCATTGTAGCCAATAGTACTAGCGCGCTCGCCTCGGTTCAAATGAGACATCCGTTTTCATAATAGTCTTTCCTGTGGACGGAAATCGCTGGAAACGGTACAAAAATTCCTACAAGACGTTTCGCTTCGACGTCGTGTGCTCTATGTAAATGTCGTAAACTTGGCCCCACGTTTACTTGAACGCTGACTCTGTGAGTAAATTGGTACCCAGAAATGGGGTGTGCACCTCCATCATCTATTTCCTGGGCCAAGAAATTTCCGCAAATTCATGCCTTTCGCACAGTGGTACATGCAGCATTACGGTCAAATAGCCAACATATAATCCTCACTCGTTACTGACAATTTGATCTTCCATCTTCGGTTCATAATTTGTATGTATTTGTCAAACATAGTGGTTAGTAAATATTATAGGCTTGGGTTTTAGGTTATGCGCAGTATTTGACTTCTCTGTTTGTCCTCACTTTCCTTTTTTTTCTTGATGTGGGTTAAAACATTAGGAAATTTTAATCACAAATTTTAAATTAAACATCAGAGCACTCTTGTATTAATTTTTCACGAACCTCTACCTCATTTATTTCATTTATACTCTCAAGTCCCAAAGTGAAGGGTAAAAAAAAAAAAAGCCCCCCCCCAAAAAAAAAAAACAAGCCATGCGCATCG
Source organism: Patiria miniata (assembly GCF_015706575.1). Lineage (NCBI taxonomy): Eukaryota > Metazoa > Echinodermata > Asteroidea > Valvatida > Asterinidae > Patiria > Patiria miniata. The sequence goes on from NW_024037055.1 coordinate 9,875,885, forward strand.
ATCGAGTACAGAACATTTGACATTCAAAATTCTCAATTTAAATGACTTCCAGAGTATTCTGTTATAAATAAAGTCAATTTAAATATGTACCTACCAAACATCGATACCAAAACACAAGCATACTAAGCAAAGCGTTATCTTAAAGCCCAAGCGTATCATTAAACAAAATACTCTCAGAAACGGTACACTGCACGATAGGAAATCAACACAAAAAACGTGCCCTGAGTAGTTCTCCAGACTCTAAATTGAGCCTGTATGAAAATCATGTGATGAGTCGGACAGCCAGGCTCAAAAGGTTTGTCCCCCGATCGGGGTCTCCGATTGGGAGACAGCGCTGCGTGCGCGCCCGTACTGTTGGCTGCGGCACAATCTCACTGATAAAATCGGGAGCGTAACGTACACTAACAGCTGCGGTAGTGCTTTAAGGGCCTGTCACATTATATGCGCTCTCATAGGAGACCTTACGGCGACCAATTTTTTTTCATAATTTTAACAATCGCAGCGAGGACGCAAGAACAAGACAACTTTCTGTCTCAAAGAAGCTCAAGCTACGCTCATTCTGTGCTCATCCCACGCTTACGATGCGCTCAACTCGCTCTTTATGCGCCTCTGTCAAGCCCAATTACTTGATCTAGTCGCTGCCGCTGCGCTGTCACTGCGCCCACACTACGCTCTGCTCGCTGTTGATACGTCCTAGTAGCTCTCATCGCGCTCTCTATTCGACCAAAATACGCTCATGTGACGTCACTTGCGCTGTATAAAAAAAAAACACGGCAAAACGGTCAATATACACAGTCCAGTTTCAAAATTATTCTACAAGTTCATCGCAGTCGAGTTACTTTCTCATGGATACTACATCGACTGCTTCGCGCCTATAAGCTGCCTCAATGCCACTTTAATGTCACACGATTCACGCTCGCACAGCGCCTGAGTTGCGTCATTACGGCGCCCTGGCCAGAGCGCAGAGGTGTTGCGATTGTTTTGTGCATGTTCAAAGACCTTGGCGCTCATCGGATACCATTAAGACCCTCTGGCGCCCATCTGGCGACCTATGTAGTTCTCGCTGCGATCTAGTAGTTGTTGTTACGCCCCAGCTATTTTTCAAGGACGCAGTGAGAGCGCATATAAGATCTCAGACAGTGTGACAGGGCCTTTACAGACGTATGTATCTGATCGTGCACCATACAGGGGCGGGACTAAAAGACGCAATCGCAGTACCGAGATATATTGGCTGGTATTCTGCATTCCGTGATATCACACATATACCTTGAAATGGAGACCAGTGTTGGGACTAAGACGTGAATCAAAGTTCTCCGAAAGCGGGCTGCAGGGAAAAAATACAATAATGTGTAGAGCAGAAACAGACGTACCTTGCATTGAGGTACATGTATCAACGCGAATACAAAGTCAATGCATGGTTGTTTTTGTCCTTTTTGCTTAAGGTATAGTGTTTCAAGACATGTTGAAAACTGGTTAATAGTGTTCTATGTTACGTTTATTTTGGAAGCGAAACTTTGCCCAAAATACCAACGATTAATTTTTTTTTGGCCATGATCGAAATTTGTTCCAATATATTACAAACCTTGCTCGTGTTTGTTAGTGTCGGCGCGATGCGGCTGGCCCCATGACCTGAGTGCAATCAGCCGTGAAAGCAAAATGCAAATCTTCCTCTGTTGTTATGCAGGAAACTTAATCTGGTCGGCGGTGCCGAGGGTCGGCGGGACGCAGCGCGCCGACCCCCGGCGTTGTGCAGCGCTGTACGGCGGCTCGCATCGCGCCGAGTAAATTCTATTTGCCATCTGCCAATACCTTTTAACGGCCCGATTCCTAGGCCGACGACGTATGAACTTGGTGGCGTTCATTGTTTGAAAGTATGAAGAAGCTTCACACGTTTTTCCTTTGCGAATAGTACACTGAAAACACATGGCAACCACATGGCGAGCTTTACCTTCGAATCGGTAATCTTTACACAGTGGATGACAACTTTTACTGCAACTTTGTAAAGTTTACCATTGGAAAAGTAAACATCGCAACCCGTGTAAATATACATATTTACACTTTTAAAATGTGTTTTTCAATCTACATTATTTTTCTGTAATTTTTTTCGTCAATTTTTTCATAAACTGTGTATTTGCTTATACAACTCTTTTTACCTATTATTTATTACTATTCATTCTGTGTGTGCATGTGTGAAGGCTGATTGGTAGCTCTGAGTTGATTTATATTGCTTGCGTTTATGAACTTTTAATTTGAATTCTACCAACTGAGTTTTCCAGCCCTATATGTTAGCGGTTTCCAATTTTGTCAGTGTTGTTCAAGGGGCTCTTATTGTCAAAAGCCATAAATCAGTAAGGCCTATATGCCATGTGTAGCCAGAAATTATATTGGTGAGGTGGGTTGCATACACGATGTCTTCCAGGGTATCAAACAATTTACTTGGTTGAATGATAAACTTTGAAACAAGGGGCAGGACAAAGGGGAACTTCACAAGTTTCACACACGAATCTAGTTTCTTTTCTCGTGAAATTTCTTGAACAAACAACACAACGTTTGAACAACCTAGCACGTTTCCCCGTTGAGTGTATGTCAGCAGGGAAGTGTCTTCCTATCAGTCTACCTGGACCAGGAAGACGGGATGGTCTTCCTCTAGATCGATATACAGGGGTTTGGTGTGTGGGCCTATACACTGTGTACATGTACACAGAAAGCCCAGTGTGATCAGCCGAGCGTACCCTACACACAGAGCGCACGTACACTGAACAAAAGCCCCTATTCATCGCCCGCTAGCCCGTGCGCGGTGCACAATGGAAAGCGCTCAGTGAGCTGGTAACACTAAAAGCCCTTCTATTCAATCGAGAAGAATAGGTCCTTTCAATGAGTAAATAATAGGTTTTGGAAGAATAATGAAGGTTCGACAACCTTTTCCCCGCTACAAATAAACAAAAAACACCTTTCAATCAAAACCTGCCGGTAACAAACGGTGGGGGATGAATTAAACGTGTACGTGGGGCAATGCGGCTATGCCCGCTCCCCGGCACATAGACTTAAATCAGTCCGCGGCCATGACCGTTTATTAATACCCAACTGTATTAGGTATTTATGAATAATAATTATAAATACCTAATACAGTTTACCCATTCCTATCAGAGGGGTGTTTCATAAAACATGAAGTAAAATTGTTGAACGAAATGGTTGGCAACGTCTAGTTTTGGACTTGTTTTGATTTTTGCACCGAAAAGATTTGGGATTTTTTTTACCGAAAAGATATTTGTGAATTCACCTTGGGTAATTATCACCCATCCCAGACTCCAACCGGTCTTGAACAAAGTATTTAATACCTCCCAAACACACATTTATTCCCTTATTGAATAAACAAACAAATCGACCAATCAAGTGAACATCTTGCTGCTGTAGCTTAATTCCCTCTCTAAAAGTTACTATTTGCTCGTGGTTCTCCATCAGTATCTGGAGGCATAAACTTAATATCAAGTTGGTAACAATGGTTGTGGAGTTTGTATGTCATCTTATAAGTAGAAAGGAGAGCCGGCACCAGACCAAAAAAAGCCAATACCTCTCGTCTTGAAGATCCCTCTCTGTCTCTGAGTTGTTCTATTAGAAGTGGGGGTACTAGACAAAATGTTTCCGTCTTGTAGGGGCCGACACCAGACTAAATACCCAATATCTCTCGAAATATTTCAGTCTCAGCACCAGACCAAAATCCCCAATATCTCTCTGTCTCTGAGTTGTTATATTATAAGTGGGGTATGGGGTCAAAACCCCCAATATCTCTCAGTCTTGCTTTTGTCTCTTAACTTTTTTTAAGATATATTTTTCATTTTTGATCTTTTGTTAACAAAACAATTGTATAAATACGACGTATAAGTACAAGTCTTCTCCAACCTTGACTTGAAAATATATGAAGTGGCTCAGGGTTACACTGCAGTTTTGGTAAACATCTATTGAAATTCAATGGGCCGTGAATTTTTTTGTTACGGTATCACTATCAGCCTGTATATGGACCAACGCATTGTAAAGGAATGTTGGGTGTGTGTAACTATGTCGGCATACGTCAGAAGCCAAGAATGGTTGGCTAATTTTAGATCCTATGCAAGGGCCCTGTCACACTTCTGCGTATCCTAATTCCTTATGAGTTGCGCATTGACTTTTTTTCATACGCAGTCGAACGCACGATACGAACCTCATATGTATCTCTATCGTTTTATGTAAGTTTTATGTACGCAGGCATACGCATGGTACGGCCCAGTACGCTGGATAGTTTTGGGCATGCACAAAACTACGCTTTGTACGCTGTTACGCAGGTCATAAGTTATAAATACGCAGCGCATCGGTCCCGCATCGGTCGAGCGCGGTACGAGTACGCTATGTGTTCGTGAGGGATAAGCCATTCATACGCGGCAATACGCTGACCTCCTATATTGGACGTATACATAGCGACGTATTGCGCGAATTAGTACCGCTCGTCCTGCGAGCGGGCAGCGCATTGTACTTATGAGAAACGCACAGATGGCGAACTTGTGCACTGCATACGCAACTCATACGCATCTTATACGCAGTGGATGCGCTGAATTCGTAGTCTTGTTCGCTAGATGTGCGTCGCACATATGTCAAAGTAATCAAAACAATTCGACGTTTTTGATCGTACGGCTGTGTATTGAAAATTGTTGATAACGAACTCATAAGGAATTGGGATACGCAAAAGTGTGACAGGGGCTTAAACCAAATACCCTCACTGTGGACGGCTGTCTGCCGCACTTCGCACGCACAGGCCGTGCAAAGATATCACCGTCGGATTGACTGACTATCCCCACAATATAAGGCGGTGTTCAGTGTCAATCTGATCATATCAATCTTTCTATCAAGCCGAGCTCCAAGACGAACAAACAGCCGCGTCACAGCGCTCTGCATATTAGAAACAACGATCGACATCACAGTATTGCTTCGTTTGCAAATACGGGACAGTTAAACAACCAACTTATGGTCGGCGAAGCATCCTGGGGAAACATCACACAAACTTTCAAAGGTAATTATGAAGCTTTTAACGTGTATTTTTTTTATACATTAGGTATAACAAATACACTGTGTGTTATGTGTGTAACAATTTTTTTTTTTTTTCAGATGAATTTCCCATCTCATGTTGTAGACATCTCATACGGGCAAGATTCCGTCAGCTTGGCAAACAGCTTGGACAACACTGCGGGTGAATGGATCGTGGCCAAATTAGGAGAGCTGACTCGGAGAATGCGGAGGCACTTTTGGATACTGGACGGCTTGATGAACTTAAACCCCAGTTTTATCACATAAACCCGATTTAGTCAATCCGCCTCCCTTACCTATTTTAAAAATGTATATCGATGACGAAGACGGATCAACCCAACACAGTAAAAACAGCTGTTGATCCACAAGAAAATTTATTATGAAATTAAAGAAAATTATAACAAGCAACAGTAAGGTAATGATAGGGTTATCCCTAGCGTAACCCCAGTTGATATAGGAAGGGTTGTATAAAATCATGTACTAAAATTTATAACATGTCTGAAAATGGGGCTCTCAGAAATGCAGCTAATTTTGGACACTGGTTGGAAATATCATTTAAAACCTTTCGGCGGGATAAGAAAAGGGGAAGGTAATTTCATTAAACTTCAACACTTGGTTGAAAAACAATTGTAAAATAAAAAACGGGCAAAAATATACAGAGACTTTTACAACCTCACCACGAAATACCCACAATTACTTCACTGTCGCCTACCCTTAACGTTCTTAGAAAAAATAAAACTATTTTCTAAACTATTTTAATAGTAATTTAGATGCAGGATCAAAATGGACACATGCTGTGCTTTTCAACTTTGGCCAGTGTGGACCTTAAATGAACAAAAAAGCCACTCGGAGTGGCTTTTACTGTATATATTAAGATGAATAAGACAAATTATTTAAATGAGCTAATTTGAATAACAATGAAAAAGCCACTCGGAATGGCTTTTTACTGTATATATTAAGATGTTAGAAAAGCTATTTAAATGAGCTAATTTGAATAACAACGAAAAAGCCACTCGGAATGGCTTTTTACTGTATAAATTAAGATGTAAGAAAAGCTATTTAAATGAGCCAATTTTAATAACAACGAAAAAGCGACTCGGAATGATCTTTTACTGTATAAATTATAATATTTGAATATCAAATAAAGAGAACGTATTATAAATGATCGTTTTATCGAGTCCAAGTTGTATTATAATAAAAAAAAACCATGAAGGGTGTTATTTATGGGTGGTGAAGGATATCAAATATAAACAGAGGGTGATATAATAAATGATCGTTTTATCGAGTCCAAATTCAACTATAAGAAAAAAATCAATAGAGGGCGCTATTTACGGGTGGTGAGGGATGTCAACTATAAACAGAGGGTGGTAAAATAAATGATCGTTTTATTGAGTCCAAGTTAAATTATTATAAAAAATCAATAGAGGGCGTTTTGGGGTGGCGAGGGATATCAAATATAAACAGAGGGTGGTATTTAATTTTTATGATAAGGGAGGTTAAATTATCGATAAAAACAGAGGGCGCTATTTATGGGTGCTAAGGGTATCTAATATCAATTATATAAAGATATAGGTGCTGTTCAATAAAAAACAGAGGGCGGTATTTAATTTTTATGATATGGAGGAAAAAAGAGGGTGGTATTAAGGGGGGTTAATTGTTTATGATAAGGGGCGTCGCTATTTTAAAAATGCTATCTTTTTTATTTAAAGTTTATTAAATAGATGGAATACTTTGAGACGCCGCAACCTGGGGATAAGTGCCAGCACCAGAATGTCATTGAGATTTGATTCCTAATTTGTAAAACTGCGGCGAAATAATCTCACGTTACTTTGATTTTTCAGCAGAAAATGCGCAAGGACAATATATCAATTGGTCCGTTGTAAAGAAGAATCAAAAGAAAAATCTTAATAAATTTATTTTAGACGTGTCTTCAGAGCCAGACTCAGAAGTCGTCCAAGAAACGATAAATGAATATAGCGGGCTCGTTAATTACAAAACATTGAGGGGAAACGGATGCGTCAAAAGATCTTTAATAGCAGCGTGTTATTATCACGTCGTTCGTTGGATCAGACAAAGAACTAGTCGGAGATTTATTTAAAGTGACTCAAAATCAATTTGATAAATCTTTAAAAAGATACGACGATCACTACAATAAAGGAGGGGCGGACTAGGGTACCGCACTGTAAGTAGGTGGGTCTGTCTCACAATGTTTATTTATTGAGAATTCGAACGAAGTTTTTCGATCAGAGATTGTTTTTCTTTTATCAGCTGTTCGCCTACCCATTTTTTGACTTCTTTTTCAAAGTCTGAATCGTTTTAAATTTTTTGAAGCTTTGTGCTGGTCTTTGTTCTAATTTTCTGCTTAAGCTCGTTATATTTTTCGGGCTCTTTCGTAATCAATAAGAACTCTTCGTGCGATATATCTCCGTCGTTGATGGCTTGAGACACGTATTCTTCAATCGTGTTAAGTTTGGAGTCCGCTAATATTTCAATTTGGTCGTGCTTTTTCAGCTTGGCGGATAGTCGCTTACACGCGAATTTAAGCAGAATGTCTTCACCAAAAGCGCCTATAAACGTTTCTTCTAACACCAATCCAAGAGGGGCTGATACGATTCCCAAGAGAGCGGGAATACTGACAGCTCCCGCTATAGCCCCCAATCCTTCGACTCCTAGCTCTAGCTCTACGTAGTTAATAGTGTCGATCATTCTCTTTATTTTTTTTTTTATAAGTGCGCTCTCGGTGGTCTCTTTCTTTTAAGATTAGAGATCGAATCTCTTCAATCTTTTTAAGTCTGTACACTTTTGTCTCGTTGCCTTCACCTTTTTAGGTTCTCTAAATATTCGAAAACTTACCCCAGGTATAGAATTTAAAATGAAATCGAACCAATCGACGTCGTACCATCCCGGTGGTATGATGACCGAACCGATGATTCCGAGTGGTAACGGCTCTAAATGATTCGGAGGAATACAATCTAAATTATCACCCGTCACGATAAGACTTCCTTTTCTTATCACCCTCGCTCCTCTACTAAATTTCAACTCGCTCAACTCGATCGTACCCATTTCTCCTTCAATAAACTTTAAAGCCAGTTCCTCACCTTCAAAGATTTTTCTTTCTCTAAGAAATAATATTCTTATTAAATATTGAAGCGTGTTAAGTTGTAATTCAGTTTTTGGTATTTCTGAAGACATGGCGGCTACAATCAACCCCCGTCGTTCAACCATAAGCGCTCTTTTTCTTTTGTTTGATTCTAAAACAGATTCTATTCTATCGTCTTCGTACTCTTTTATAAGATCGTTTATAGTTTTTTGTAAAACATTTTCGTCGTTAAATAAATAGTCGTAGGGTATATTGGGTAACAGTCGCTCTATAAAATCTATACAGATTATCTACGACATCTTCTAATTTAAACGTCTGCACATTTTGAAACAAGTGAAACGAATGCATTTATTTTAAAGTCTTTTTGTATTAAAACTGAGACTAAATAATGAGTAATTTCATGTTAAAAAAAGAAGAGATACCATCGATAACTGAAACGGTAAGAAGACAAGTGAATCAAAATGTGGCTAAGGCAACCAGACAAGCGCATCAAGCTGCATCCCGGGCAAACTTTTTATACAGCACTGAACCCAGTGAACTCGAGGTCATAGTTAATAATACCAACGGCTTTTTAACCTCGTTATTCGACTTAACCTCGGACTATAAATTACCCCACGTTTAAACGGACGAGGATGTAGGTCGTTGGAAATCACAGCCCATGTCATTTTATCAAAATCAGTGAAATTTTGCGACCTACTGCGCTACTACGGGGTGCGGTGTTGGAATCGATCTTTTTAAACGCGAGCAACAAGTACGTTTGGGCCATCTTTAATTTTCATCTATATTTTATGGTCAGGAAGATCCTGTGCGACCTGGCCGCTCCTATACCAGAAGATGACGCATTTAACGCTCTAGACAACAACTATAATCACATTTACCGATACCTGTTTGTTGTTTGGCATCAATCAAAATAAATCTTTCAAACAGACGAGAGACACGAACTCTAACGGTTAAGGTACCTCGTACATCTTTAATAAGGGCAGGTTTGTGACGGTTGGTGAATACAGTAGAGCATTACCCAACGACGACGACAACGTTATTTACGGCGGCTACCACGGTCTAGATAATCTAAAAGACTGGAAGCCGTTAAGTTCCTTGGACGGTTATTTACGTCGAACAACACGAATCGGTACAAAAGGCTTGGTTAGATTTTATACCCGACACGAGTTCGTTTACCCCCCCCCCCCCCCCCCCCCCCCCCCCCCCGTTGATCAAAATCAACGAATCGATCAAATCTTACGTGTACACTTTGCCAGGCGGTGCTCAGAGATAATTCAATGTTATCGTAGAAAACATCATCAACGCGGGAGACAACATGGAAACGAGTATCGATCAATTTCAAGACTCGTTGCAGCATGCTAGAACGCCTTTAAATTGTGTCGTGAAATCGGGTTTGTATCTCATTCCTTCCGATATGAACCTTGGGGTAGGAACGCACGACGGATATAACAACCATCTTCAAATAGCTACCCCAAGTATGAAAACTGGTTTGGTGCCGGATTTAAACTCGCAACCTCAACCGGACGACTCCTTAGCTGACACTGATGGCACTGATGATGTCGCAGTACCAACACCCCCGGAGCCTACGACGAACGATATTTTATCACCAACACCTACACATTATGAACCAATTATACAACCAACGTCCCAGCCCACTAAACTACAAACTCACCAAGACGAAACTACAAATTCACCAAGACGAAAAACTGTTAGACAGTAAGCGGGTAGCCATTCAGAAGATGAAAGGCTGTGGACTACCTGGCGTTATGACTAGCCAGAGACACCCACTACGGATATATGCAGTCACCTTTAGTGTGTGACCCCGGGTCAGGCATATCTGAGCCTGACAACCTGGGCTGCCCATATACACGTGCACAAAACAAAGTCACTTGCGGGTAGCCAAGTGCACGACTTGACCACAGACTATGTATACAACATCTGTTTCCTGTCAATGACCTCCTTATTTATAGTCTACAGACATGTCGAGATTGTATACATATAGATACTGTGTTGTGTAGCCTCAAACCAAGGCGCTAAATATCTGGGTCCCCGGAGGGACCCCTTACTGTAAGCGTGTTAGTAAATGTGCTTTCTGCGTCGGAGGGTTAAAACGGTCAGAGTTAAGAATAGATATTGTCCTTGGATGACCCCGGACATTGTTAAGCTCATGTATAAAAGGGATTTCTTAAAATCTCTCTCTATATCTAATGGCTGTTCAGATACATTGAATGAGTACAGAAAAGCCAGAAATCTTGCCACCTTATTGACAAGAAGAGTTAAACGTGAGTATTTCGATCAGGTGTCTGCTAAAAATGTAAAGACCCTAAGAAGTTATGGCGAGAAATTCACAAAGTCACTGGTAATAGCAAATTCGTCAACTTTGCGCATCCTGATCTTACTTAATTGCTCTGAAATGAATGATTTGTTTCACTGGCATTGGTAAAAAAAATTGTTAACTCCTTTAAAAAAGCTCCTCTTATTTGGAAGAACCCTGAATGTGTTCATACTCTAAGTTTTAATCATGTACATGAGAAGTCCATTTTGAAATCTCTACATCATCTGAGTATTGACAGTAATCTTGATGTTTGGGACTTTGATACTAAACTTCTCAGGTTAGGTGCAATATATATTCACAAATCATTGTGTTATATTATCAATCAGTCTCTTAAGAGTGGATCTATTCCAGATAATTGGAAATTTGCTCGTACCACCCCAATTTACAATGGAAAGGGTAGCAAAAAGGACCGAGGTAATTATAGACCAATCTCAGTTGTTTGTCATGTTGCAAAAATTATTGAAAAAGAAGTTCAGGTCCAACTTCTTGATTATCTCAATACCCATGACATGTTTACAGTTGATCAATGTGCCTTCCTTAAAAACCACTCTACTCAGACATGTTTGCATCGTGTTATTGATGATTTTTATGAAGCTTTTAATGAACATGAGATTATTGGCCCTTGTTTTCTTGACATATCTAAGTGCTTTGATACTATTGATCATGACTTGTTACTTTCTAAATTAGAGCAACATGTTGTGTCTGGTTATGAATTTAAATGGTTTAAAAACTACATTTTTAACAGAAAACAAGTGGTCAGGTGCAATGGTGAAACTTCTAGTCCTAATGATATTTCTATTGGTGTGCCACAGGGAAATGTCCTTGGACCAATTCTCTTTTTACTGTACATTAATGACATCACCCAAAGTGTTAATTCCAAGTGCACTTGTAATATATTTGCTGATGATGTTATTATTTACACAACTGGGAGTAATTTTAATGATGTTAATCAGGTTTTGCAGTCTAATATTGATAGCATTAGTGAATGGTACGAATGTAATCGCCTTTCCATTAATTCTGATAAAACTAAAATGATGCTTTTGAAATCTAGTCATATAAACAACGTTGAAAAATTGAATGTTTTTTTCTCTTAAGTACACTCAGCTTGAACATTTTGACAGAGTAAGGTATCATTTAGGGATTGAAGTTTTCATTTCATTTTCATTTCATTTCATTTATTATTTTGCAGGTCAAATTTACAATGAGTAAAAACAAAGATTATAATATTACAGACAGTATAGACATAAAAAGACATAGTTACAAAAAAAACCACATACATGTAAAACCTTATAAAAAATGAAAACCCTAACACCAAAATAGTTGCATGCCCCTGCGGGATTGCTAAGAAGTGATTTAAATCACTGTCAAGTAGCTCTCCCATAGCATGAATAAAAAACCTTTTTTGCAAAAACACAAACATAAGAGCAGACTTACCCTATAACACATAATCCCATATAGGAAAAAAGAAAACCCCATTAAAATAGCACAAATTCCTGAAATTAATATAATATTATATGATGCACCATATAACAAAAAAAGTTGATGATAAGCTCACCTGGGATCCACATGTTAGGAATGTCTGTTAACTCCCTTGGTCGATTAAGACATGTCACCAATAAAGGTCTTCTTAATACCTTATACAAAACAACCATTCAGCCAAGTCTTGACTATGCCAGTTCTGTATGGGTCATTTATTCAATGACACATAGAAAGACTCTTCTTAGACTGCAAAAGCAAGCATGCAGGATAGTCGCTAATAACTTTGATAATGTTAATTCTCATGGTGAGGAAATTATTAGAGCGCTTTCCTGGCAGACCTTTGATCAATGGAGACATTTCTATTTAGCTTGTAATATGTATAAATGTGTTCATGGTTTAGCCCCTAACAGACTTTGTAATAATATTGAGATGTATTTTGATAGGCATGGATTTAATACAAGGAACGCTGATTCTCTTGTTCCCCCTAAACCTAACATTGAATGTTTTTAAGCAATCTTTTAATTATTCTAGTGCGGTTATATGGAACTGCTTACCTGCTAAGGTCCAAAAGCATTCATCGATGGTTTTAAATGTATGTAAAAGAAACTATATTTTTCAAGTACTTTTTTATGCTCAAATTTTTTTTTTTATTTTTTTTTATTTTTTTTTTACAATTTTACCAGTGCTATTTTACAGAACAACTTACCTGCTTAGTTAAAGAATGAATCATTAACGGTTTTATAAACGTAAAGGGTGGAGGATGGGGGTTGGAGAAATGTCTATTTTTATATATATATATACATTTTTACCTTCATAATAGTTTTTTTTCTTTATTCTTATTATCGTCATTGTTAATTGTTAGTTTTATTATGTTATCATTTTAATTGCTGTTTTTTCTCTCACTGTTTTTTAACGTTTTTATCTATTATCACAGGACCAAAATGTAAAACAGCCTTTGAGCTGATATTTTGTATAAAGATTTTGAAAAAAATAAATAAATAAAAATTATCGTTGACGGTAGGAATGTTAGCTATCGTTGGCATTGGATTTTTGGCTTACGAGGCAATGCGTTAAGTCACACTTTAATCCCCCCAAAAAGGCTTACCAACTTTGTGCTGGTAAGGCCTTTTTTGTTTTAAACTTTAATATCTCTCTACCATCGTTTTTGCAGGTACGCAAACAGCGAGGCTCCCGCACCCAAAAACAAAGCCCACACGTGTTCGGCCAACCGCGATACGGACTTACTCAGTGCGTTAAATTTCCAACATAAAACGCTGCCTATGATATCCGGCAGAGCACCCAACGCGCTCACTTTGAGTTTTTTAAGAGCAGATGCAAAATGAGTGAGTTGTTTAGGATCTGCTCTTTTATACCGCCTTTTGATGGAGTAGGTTTTGGAGGCGTCGGCGATGGCGTGGGTGGGGCACCCGCACCTCTCACGCTAGCGACGATACTACTCAATATCGTGCTGATGGCTAAACTCAAAGCGGCTAAAATACTCATTACGGTCACACCTTGTTTTCTAAACAGAGTTCTAATCTTTTTCCCCAGAGTCGTGTCTCCACCTAATATTTTATTAATCGTTTCTTTGATTCTAGCGATCTGACTTTTGAGCCCTCGTTCGTTGGTTTTTACGGCTTCTAATCTGGCAGATCTTTCAGCGTTTGAGTCGCTCAATTTATCGTTTAACTCTCGTCGACCTTCCTCGCTGTGAGATTCGTCGTGTTCTTGTCTCTTGTCTGCTATCTCTCGGTCGAGTTCTGTGAGACGCGCTAAATTGAGTTCTAGGTTACCTCTCAACGTCTAAAGAATTTTGTCTAAACCCTCAAGTTCTCTGTAATTTAATCCTTCCGTTTGAGCGCCGGTGTCACGTTGTAAATCGTCTATAATCTCGATTACCTCATCGGCGGCTCTGGGTAGTTGTTTTAACTCAATAGTCTCGGGTTGTATCGATCCCAATCGTTGACTTTGTTCGGCGCTGAGTTTCTTACGTTCGTAATGCGTAAATTTGTTTCTAATGAAATCTCTGCCTACAAGACCCATCTTTCCTACATTTAACTCTATAGTCCTTAGACTCGAGAATCTATTTGGGTCATTTTGAGAATAAATTTTTCGTATCTCGGAAGTATTGGTTCATTGTATATGTTATAAGTATCGTAAAACTCAACAACGCGAGGATTAGTTTTAAACATTGCATTTCCTCTATCTAAAACGTCATCTATGTCAGTGGTGTGGGCGAGTGTATCTGGAGTATCAAAAGTGTCATCTAGATTGGTCTCTGCTACACCATCTTCTTCGTCGTTGTCTTGCGATGGGTCAAGGGGATCTATCTCAAATCCTCCTTCAGCCATTTATTTTATAAAGCCATTTAAATTACGTCATTTTGACGACACTGCCCGGTAGTATACCCTGGGTCACCAACCAAGTTTGCGTGGCCAGAGCCATATAACATTTTTTAAATTGCTGTTTATTCCATGTCTAGTGTTTTGGGGACGCTGGGTGTAGTGAGTTGCGTTGTAACTGTAGGCACTGGCTGTACCACCGGTGCAGTTGCCTTACTTTTTAGTAATAACACCCTTAGTCCTACTATCGATGCTACAGCTCCCCACATCGCCCAAGAGCTGTAGTCCGGTGAGCTCGTAGCGTCGTCTGATGCCACCATTTTTGCTAATTTTAATTTCATCTGTCTTTTTTGCTCGGCTAGAGCTTTGCCCTGCTGTATTCGTTTAGGATGTTAAGTCTTGGTCACTATCGTTACCGTCGGCGATGACCCTGCTTTAGGCGTTTTTACTGGTTGGGGTGTCTCTGTCTCTGCTGGTTGAGCCACGAGCGTTGCTGTGGCTGCTTGTTGATCTTCCATTTATTATATTAGTTTTGTTAAATTTCAAATGTTCTGTTGTGAAAAACGTAGCTATCAAGGGTGATATAAAAGTTCCGTTCTTGTAACAAACATACCAGCCATACTCGCGCTTATAATAGGATCAGAACTCAAGTCGTTGGTGAGTTCTTCGACGGGTGTAACAACACCTAACAATCTCGAAAATATACTTAAACTGTACTTTCCAACAGTTTTAACGATTTCATTTCCAAATTTAGTTTCGTACAGATGATACAGCTTTTCGAGTTCTTTACTGTCAAGAGCTTCGATATTTTTAACAGTATACTTTTTTCCTAGGTACTTTTTAGAGTTTCCAGCTGCTACTACACCGCACAAACGATCTTTATGCTCTGTGTTTTGATCGGTCGAGCTGGATGTGCTTAATGCAAGTTTAATGTCTTCCATTTATTTAAAAACGAGTTTAATATCAGCAGAGCTGAAGCAACAAAACTAGATGATACGTTGTGGATGATAGTGCGGTAACGTAGATACTCGTATAAGTGTAAAACGATAAATTAAGAGCTATGACGATAATAGCAAACAATTGTAAGTATTCGAATAATATGATCATATTTTACGAACTAGTTATAAAGCTAGCTGTAGCCAGCTGAGTAGCTTGTTGATTACCTAGCTACTAATTGTTGATTACCTAGGTATTAGTTGTTGATTACCTAGCTATTAATTGTTGATTACCTAGGTATTAATTGTTGATTACCTAGCTGATGTTTTATCCTTGCAGTAAAATAATGCCAACCAAGCCGTATTCTCTCTATAATCTTTAAAACGCTGTTATACTTTTGAGTCAACAACCAACAACTGTGATTCACGCGTCTTCCGCTAAACACCATCTTGCTTAAAGCGCACGTCTTTTGACGATATTTAATCTCGTGATCTGAAGATCAATCGTCTACAATAAACAGCGTAGCAACACCCTCGAATACTTTTCTGAAACTATCTATCGCTTCGTTGATCGTCATTTTGTACAATTCCGGATCGCAGAGATACACCTCGGGATCTGCTTGACCCCACTTTCTTTCGATGTACGATTTGTTTTTAAAAATGGTAGGACAAATGATAACTTTCGCTTCAAATACGTATTTATAGACTGACTCTCACAGATCTAAAATCTGATAAATTGAACGTTGATGCCTCTTCCATCCCCAAGTTTCCTACCGGATCCGTGAGCGGTGTTGTCGTCGCTATTCTAAAATCTCCGTCTCCGGAGATCTAGTTTCCGAGGTCACAACCCGTCAAAGTTAACTTTGGCTACTCCACGCCCGCTTTTAGTATCGCTGGCTCCAAAGAACTTGCTAATTTTTTTCCAGTGTTGATCCTGAAACATGCCTTGACTGTAGAATTGATTGGGTTTACCTTCTACGGTCACCCATGTTTTGGATATATTGGCAAGACGCTATGGTTAGATATTTATATTACCCGGACGAACAAGAGGGAGGTACTTCGAGAAGAGCCACGGATCCAATTTAGAGCGTAGACATATTCAACGTTGAAAAAAGAACGAGTCAATTTCAAATGGTTAACGGGAAAAAGTGATGACGGGGCCCAAGCTGTATTACTTGCAAGACGGCCCAAAAAGGAGTTTCGTTAGACAAGAGCTTCCCGAGGACACGCAATTACCGCCGAAGTGACCAAAAGCCAGCGTGTTTATGCCGTCCGGTAAAATGTACCTCTTTGTGGCCAACGGACTCAACGATAGTTTATTTTGAGATACGGTGTAAAAGATGTGATTTTCCGATCTAATTTGAGTCATCGTTTCGTAATGAGATTTCTTTTTAAAGATGCAGTCGTAGTATTGAGGGTGTTTTAATTTCTTAGAGGTGACCGATTTTGTGACTCCCTTGGCTTTTCTTTTTAGGTTGATGTCAGCGGTTAAAATCGAGTACATTATTTAGGCCTTATGCAAACGACTTCTTTGATTATTTTACCTCTAAACTCGTCTTTAAATTTACCAATCACTTACTAATTGGTTGGGACATACAAAGGATGAACGCCATTATTCATGAGTTAAAAAAATCTTTTTCAAAGTTAAAGGTCGCTTTAGTTCTGAGTTAAGTGTTTTTATCGATGTACGACTTCTTCCAAAGCTTCTGTTTAAACCCTAAGACGCGATGTACTGTTTTGAATTTTAATCCGAGCTCCATATCAAGCTGTAACGTGACGTAGTGCAAAACGTACTTGCCTTTAGGTTTTATCGTGCAGGGTACTTTGCTACTAGGCTCAGCCGACAACAGATTTCGTTGATACTCCGACAGGTCGGTCTCGGGTATGACTGTGTTTTCCGGTGCTAGCGGGTAATCTAGTGGGCCTGTTGAGTGACATGATTGTGCACTTTGTGACTAAATAAAGCATGAAACTTCCCATGTTGGTTCTTCATCCCATGAAGAAAATGTTCAGATGTGGAGACATTTCATATTTGACCTCTGGTGACCTTTCAGAAGTCAATGACCTTTACATACACTATTTATAACAATTGTTCTTGGAAACTCCACTTTCCTATGACCCAAGTCTATGTCATAGGTCTTCAGGCCATAAAACTAAAGATCAGATGTGGAGACATTTTATATTTGACCTCTGGTAACCTTTGAGAGGTCAGTGACCTTTGTACACATATTTATCGTTATTTTATTATGATTAACTCTTTAAACCCCAACTTTTTCAAGACCAAGTCTAAATGTAAGGTGATCATGCTGTGATTTTTGTTTTCATATGCAGGGCATTTAATATCCTATTGTGACCTTCAAGAGGTCAATAAACTTTGTATGACCTATTTATAGATATTTACAAGATTTGTTATTCACAAAACCAATTATTTCATGACCCAAGTCTAAAAGTTGGCCCTTTGTGACATGAAAAGAATTTTCAGATATGGTGACATCATATATGACCTTTGGTACCCTTTAATCGGTCAATGAACTTTATATACCTTTTTTTACTATTTTTTTAATATTTATTCGTCAAAACGCTTCTTTTTTTTCGTGACGCAAGCCTTAATATTGCTAAAGAAAGATATTTCACCTATTATTTTACAGTCATGTAATGAATTCAAATCTCCCAAAAAAATAAGGGTGACAAAAAAATCCCGCAAAAAAAATTGGAAAGAAGACTGTTGGCCTTTCTTTACAATGTAATATGAACAAATGTCTAACAATAGTCACTCTTGTGTACTCATTACACTCCGTGGTATCTAGACGGACGTGGGTCACCACATTTTTAACCTTTTTACCAAGCCCACTGGACACTGTTAGAGTGTGATTCCTGTCCAATGTATCTTGTATTCTGTTGTGCGCCCCTGTCTACCCTTCAAAAAGGAAAATGGAGATCAGAGGTCATAATAAAATTGTCCTTGGGGTCTGAATTCATGACATGCTGTAGAATAATACTTAAAATACAATTATTTTGAACTATTTAGACTTGGGTTATAAAAATTGGCATTTGGAATATTAAATATGATAAATAGCGGCAAATAGGGTATGCAAAGTTTATTGACCTCTTAAAGGTCACCAGGGGTCAAATATGAGTGTTCACGCATCTGAAAATTCTGTTCATGTCACGAAGAGCCAACTTTTAGACTTGGGTCATAAAAAAGTGGGGTTTTGAATAGTAAATCTTATAAATATCTATAAATAGGGCATACAAAGTTCATTGACCTCTTGAAGGTCACCAGAGGTAAAATATGAAATGCCCTTCATACGAAAATGCTTTTCATAGCATGAACGCCTAACTTTTAGAGTTGGTTCTTGAAAAAGTTGGGGTTTAAAGTGTAAATCTTATAAATAACCATAAATACTGTATAGGTCACCGGAGGTCAAGTATGATCTTTTTTTTGACATCTGATCATTATTTCCATTGCCTGAAGACCTTTGACATAGACTGAGGACATAGGGAAGAGGTGTTTTCAAGAACAATTATTATGAATAGTGTATGTAAAGGTCATAGACCTCTCAAAGGTCACCAGAGGTCAAATATGAAATGTCTTCACATCTGAAAAAAAATGTTCATGGCATGAAGAACCAACATGCGAAGTTTCATGCTTTCGTCACAAAGTACACAATTGTATCACATATTTGACCTTAACAGCCCCTCTAATCGTTGTGCCAATCGTGAAGAGCTGCTGGATAATCTAGGTCTACCTCTCAAAATAGCCCGTTTCTGACGTTTTCTCGATCGACATGATATACTCTGTATTAAATTCCTTAGGCTTTAACCACTTAAAATCTGTGTACGGTAGGTACTGACTCATAGCCCTAACGTGTAGGTTATTAGCGTCTAGATACGTCACGTAACTCGTTGGTTTATGCGGATCGTGGTCGGGCAGATATGTATTGTTTGCTTTGTGGTAGCTCGCCCTACCGACGTTCGACATGCCTCCTCGTTTCGCTCTCTCACAAAATAAATGTTTGTCTACGTTTTGCAATAGTTTGAGTTCTATCTCTTTTGGACAAGCTTTGACTAAGTTGTCAAGCGATGACGCCATACAATTGAACGAGTCTATACATGGTAGTTTTCCGATTGAAAACGAAATGTACTTTTCTGAAATTCTGGGTTAACAATTTAATTTACCTTTGCAAACAGAAATGCCTTGCATATTAATGCGCGTCGTAATTTTGTAAATTGTGCAAGACGACCGATATCGGAGTACAACCAGGTTTAACTCCTAGCTTGGTGTAACAGTAAGCGTGCGCGGTGCCTCTGTATTTACCAGTGACGTGGCAGTGATCTCTCACCTTTCTAAATTTGTTAATCTTCTTTTTGCAGTCGAGACATTTAGACTCGATAAATCCCTTACTATTTTCGAACTGATATTCTTTTATTTGTTTTGTCGTTTTGGGTTCTTTGGGTTTCTGGCACTGACAGTTGCTCGAGTAATTGGGATAAATTGTTTTTCGCAAATGCAGCACGCATTTGTTTTTTCAGGATCTTTTTTATATATCGCTCAGTAAATTCCATGGGTACGGGATAGTCAAATATGCAATTGATATCACGTTGTAATTGTAACATCTTCTTTACAAACTTAGTTGTGGCGTCTTTGCCCCTGTAAGTTTCTCGATACATATTTTTGCCATCACATCTAACGACTACCAACGAATAACCGCTTGCTTTGTGAATGTTTGTCTTTTGCATGTTTTCCTTTTTATCGTGCGGATTTTTGTCTAGCACCGATTCAAAGTCGGCGTAAATGACAAATGGTGCGTCCTGTGCAAATCTGTGGTTTTTAAATTTGAATATGTTGTTCTCGGGAAAAACGATTTTAGACGGAGGCTTG
The DNA here is from genome assembly GCF_015706575.1 of Patiria miniata. Taxonomy (NCBI): domain Eukaryota; kingdom Metazoa; phylum Echinodermata; class Asteroidea; order Valvatida; family Asterinidae; genus Patiria; species Patiria miniata. Next base: position 9,896,013 of record NW_024037055.1, read on the forward strand.
TCTATTCCCTCACAATCTTGTTTGTGTCTGTCTAGTTTTTCTTGCGTTCTGTAGTGTGACAGACAGATTGTTTTATCCAACAGTGGTGACTCTTATCACCGTCGGAAAACAACAACCGATCGATAGCCTCAACGGCAGGATCTGCGTTTTTAGATAATGCCAATACATGTATATTATCTTGCTCAGTATAACCAAAAACGTTTATCGATATATTATTTTGTCTTTCTACCCTCGACATTTGTAAGTCTATATTTTTAAATTGTAATCCATCGTTCGTGTTGTATATCGTAGTTCTCTCTTCGTTGACCTTATATTTTGGGTTGTTTTCGATTCGCTTTTTTACTTTGTCCGTATATTTACCAAGAGCGGCTCTCAAACACCATCTCAAACATTCGTTGTCTTTGTTGTGTACGTTGATAATCGCCTTTTTATTTTTGAGTCGGGTAGCTCTATGAAAGAAGTACCTCCCGCTTGAGCATAACGGTTTACGTTAATGTAAAACGCGAGTATTTTATCGAATACCCAACCTGATCCTCGATTTGTACGACTCGCGTGTTTTTCTTTTTTTTGATCGATCGCTTCTTTGTGAATTTGCTTTACCTGACTCCCCTCAAAGTAACCATATTATTACTGATAAAGGTAAATTCAGCAGTCACCCGTTCTCTATCAGGTTTATTTTTGACGTATCTCACTGTTATCGGAATCTGAAGCTTCATGTTAGTGAGTTCTCTCAGTTCTGATACAATTTTGCTTTCGATCTGCCGCGCGTGGGTGCGAAAAAAACAGTTCAACGTCATAATTAAACTGTCTCGGAATCAGTTCCCAGTTTCAAAAGTTATTTCTAAACCATCTCGTACCTCTGAAGTTGGCCTCTTGAAAATTTTCGGGAGATTTAAATCTCTTGATTGCTGAGATGAAATCCTTTAAAAAAAAACGACCTTTATAACCCGTCGGTACGTATTCTAGATGTTGTTCGTCTACACTTAGTTTGAGTTCATCTAGTGTCTTTTTAGTCAAGTTTTTATATTTACTCTCTCCAGCCCTTATGGCCTGAATATAGTTTCGACGAGTATAATTTTCTCGTTCAAAGATTGCTATATTATTTTGATCATCAAACTTTTCAATGCAGCTTTAATCCACCGCGAATTGCCAAAAAATGTTTCTATTGTCGTCGCTTCCACCGTCGAGTTCTAAATTGAAAGCTACTTTACAAGTGCCGGGACGATCACGTCGTCTACGCCCAACTGAGGAAACTTGACCCTCAGCGTTTGTCCCGGCGATATACTACTAGGATTGTGGGTGATGACCACCTCTTTTCTCTCACTCTTGATAGATCTGGGTATTTTTAATAGCCTGCTGGGATCGAGCTTTTTTTCCATACGTATTCATTTAATTTATGAAGAGTTTTAAATTTAATATTGAGAGAGATATTAGGGGTTTGGTCTGGTGCCGGCCCCTACAAGACGGAAACATTTTGTCTAGTACCCCCCCCCCCCCCACTTATAATATTAACAACTCAGAGACAGAGAGGAATCTTTAAGACGAGAGATATTGGGGGGTTATGGTCTGGTGCCGGCCCTCCTTTCCACTTTATAGATGTATTTTTTTTTATAGTTTAGACAAGAAATGCACAAATTGCCCTTCTAATAATAAGTCCCTGTGGCACAAAATTACATACCTCATAGATGGCTAAATTGCGAGGGATCTATAGCATTTTCAGCTTCAGGAACATTGGATCCAAATATTTATACGAGGCTAATGTTTTGATTGATTAAGTCAAGTTGGAAGACGAATTCAAGATTTCGACATCAAACTCCAAAAAAGGCCGCCATTGGTGACCGACGAATTGGCTATCTGGTTAACTATACCGTCTACCAAAACTCGATCAAGAAATCGCGATTGCTACATGAAGGAGTGCAATAAATTTTCTGAAAATTCATCTCCATCATTAATATTAATTGTTAACAAATTGAAGTCAATTCGTTATTGTTTTTAATAGATGGCATTCCTGGATGGGCACTGAGAGGTCATCAAGCGCTGTGCGCTGCGAACCAAAACAACGCATTGTGTTCGTCAAGACGCACAAAACTGGCAGCTCTACTGTCACCACCATGCTACAGCGCTACGGGTACAAAAACAACCTCAACTTTGCCCTACCGACCAGAAACCACTACTTCTACCAGTTTGTCAAGTTTCGAGCCTCACGTGTGTTTCAGTACGATCTCAAGGACGCCAAGGGTAACTTGGTATGGCCAGCTTTGGGAGGTTTCCACATTCTAGCGAGCCACGCACGATATAATCGATCTGAACAGGATGCCCTGATTCCTAACGCCTTTTACTTCACCATCATCAGAGAGCCTGCTTCGCAGTTTGAATCCGCCTTCAACTTCTACCATATGAACAGACGCATGCCTAAGCATGCCATGGCAGACATGTTCCAGATACCCCCGAAATGGTTTTCGACCAAGGTGAAGCACTTTTTCCCTTTCATGCGGAACGGACAGATGTTTGATCTGGGGTTGGACCAGGAAACTCAAGATAATAAAACCGTTGGTGAAACGTTCGAAGCACTAAGTCATGAAATGGACTTGGTCATGATTACAGAGTACTTTGACGAGTCTTTGATTCTTCTCAAGGAGATGCTGTGCTGGGATTTTGACGACATCACCTACGTTTCACAACTCGTCAGGAAGTCCTCCGCTCGGAAAAACCTCTCTAGTGACCTAATGGAGAAGATCTACAAGTTGAACCACGCTGACGTGAAACTCTACCGGCATTTTAACAGGACCCTGTGGGACAAAATCCACGCTTACGGGCCCGGCTTCCAGGATGATTTGGAAACATTTCGGCAAATAAATGCTGCAGTTAACGAACAATGTCTCACCAATGCGACCATGTCCTTTACCCGGTCACAAAAGATAAGTCAATACGCCCTCCCACAAAATACTAGTGAGAAGTGTCGAGATTATATCAGATTGGATGAAAGATGGGTACCCATGCTAAGAGATTACATGGCTAGAAAGAGCAGTGCTTTCATGAATAATGATCTACAGCGAAACCGTTTGAGTAAAAACCAAACAGTAGGATTTAACAACATCAAATAAATAACAATACAAATAGATACCTGCATATTAAAAAAAAAAGGACGGCACTTGTGAGTTTTGTTTTATTTATAACCTAGGATTTATTTATGTTAATAATACGGGGGTCGGAAGCTATCAGAAAGCTTTTTACATTATATTGGCAAATGGTGCAAACAGTCCAGTCCTTTGTAAAACAGCTTATCAAATACGACCGTCGTGTTGGCTCTTGATTGTAGCTATAGTGGGGCTGTTAAAGTCAAATATGTGATACATTTGTGCACTTTGTGACTAAAGCATGAAACTTCGCATGTTGGTTCTTCATGCCATGAAAAAAACTTTCAGATGTGGAGACATTTCATATTTGACCTCTGGTGACCTTTGAGAGGTCTATGACCTTTACATACACTAATTATAATAATTGTTCTTGAAAACACCTCCTCCCTATGACCTCAGTCTATGTCAAAGGTCTTCAGGCAATGGAAATAATGATCAGATGTCAAACAAAATCGTACTTGACCTCCGGTGACCTTTCAGAGGTCAATGACCTATATATACAGTATTTATAGTTATTTATAAGATTTACACTTTAAACCCCAACTTGTTCAAGAACCAACTCTAAAAGTTAGGTGTTCATGCTATGAAAAGCATTTTCATGTAAGGGCATTTTATATTTGACCTCTGGTGACCTTCAAGAGGTCAATGAACTTTGTATGCCCTATTTATAGATATTTATAAGATTACTATTCAAAACCCCACTTTATTATGACCCAAGTCTAAAAGTTGGCTCTTCGTGACATGAACAGAATTTTCAGATGCGTGAACTTTTATATTTGACACCTGGTGACCCTTAAGAGGTCAATAAACTTTGTATACCCTATTTGCCGCTATTTATCATATTTAATATTCCAAATGCCACTATTTCATGACCTAAGTCTAAATAGTTCAAAATAAGTGTATTTTAAGTATTATTCTACAGAATGTCATGAATTCAGACCCCAAGGACAATGTTATTATTACCTCTGATCTCCATTTGCCTTTTTGAAGGGTAGACAGGGGCGCACAACAGAATACAAGATACATTGGACAGGAATCACACTCTAACAGTGTCCAGTGGGCTTGGTAAAAATGTGGTGACCCATGTCCGTCTAGATACCACAGAGTGTAATGAGTACACAAGAGTGACTATTGTTAGACTTTTGTACATATTACATTGTAAAGAAAGTCCATTGTAAAGAAAGTCCAACAATCTTCTATCCCAGTCGCAATGTTTTCACATCTGATCTCCATTTTCATGGCCTGAAGACCTATGACATAGACTTGGGTCATAGGAAAGTGGTGTTTTCAAGAACAATTGTTATAAATAGTGTATGTAAAGGTCATTGACTTCTGAAAGGTCACCAGAGGTCCAATATGAAATGTCTTCACATCTGAAAATGTTCTTCATGTGATGAAGAACCAATATGCGAAGTTTCATGCTTTAGTCACAAAGTGCACAATCGTATCACTCAACAGTACCACTACTACAGTTGTGTGTATTTGCAATGCCAGCAAATAATATTGCATCAGGCCCCCCGTTTTTATCATGTCTCAAAAGAATAGATTCAAATGTGGGAAAAAAGAACTCTTTCTTTTTTTCATCTGATGACTGTTTCATTGTCGTGAAGGTCTTTAATTACGTCTATACAAGAACATTTATGTAAAACTATTGCAGTGTCGAATGGGTTCTGTAGGAGTTTAATATCTATACACTTCTCTGTTGGTATTTGGAAGATTTTTTTTTTTTATTTCAAATTCGGTATATTCTAAAATTAGGTGACAGTTGGTTTGAAATAAAAAAACATTCAGTACTCTAATATCGGAGACAAAAAAAAATGGTTGTTTCACTTTGGGAAATTTTAACAGCTGGATATTTTAAAATTTCCAGCGCCACGGAGATCGATTGGTATGCATATAGACGGTAGACCCGCTGAAACATCTGGCGATGCTGTGAGACCCGCTGAGTTTGACCAGGATGCGCAAATAAGAACAGATAGATATTTAATCGAGCGATTGGTACACGAGATACCCTACGCCTATTTAATTAGAGGCGAAAATGTTTTCAATAGAGTTATAAACAATCTTATAGCAGCGTACAAAGAAGATAGACTAGACTTTGCATTAAAATCGCTCTATGTTTATTAGATTACATTTTGTTAATTGACGCTAATTTTTACTAGACGCTCGCCGCGTTTCAAGACTTTGCAGCTCGTTTAAATGTTTTGGTCTAAAACCCGACACCAAGATTGTAAGAATCCCGAAGATATAGGTAGCTTGTGGCCAGTAGTTCTGAATGCGGGTCATGTATGGGGCTAAAGTGGTTCCCAGACCAAATCCCATACCGTTCAATCAAGAACCGACAGGTCACAGATTTATTGGCTTCTTCACAATTAGAGCAGTAACAAGTAACAAGTAGTTCAACCCACGGCGGTTTCACGAAACTTACAACCGCGAATTTTGCAATGCAATGGGGCGTGATCTAATATGCAAATTAGACGCATGCGCATCAGTGTCACAAAACTGCAGGTATTTCATGGAAACTCAGTGGTAAAGCTGTGATACACGTGTGGCATGGAAACAGTATAACCAACCAACCAAACCACCAACAAATCAACATAAGCAGCTCAAGCCCAAGGCGTGTTTCACAACACACCGCCAGCGGGGAAATAGACATTGTGGCCTTATTGTCTTTTTATATGGGGGGAAGTTGGCAAAAACGCATGAAGTATAAATTTTGAATCTTTCCATAAAAACATTAAACATTTTTTTTAAAAACACCTGTATTAAATGGTCAAAAAGCGCCATCTATAGTCCTATACTGCCCATGCATGGAGCCCATACCAGATTTAATTGGGTCGGCAGAAGCTCAGTGATGAACAGATCTGAAACACTGAGGGCACCCGCTATGCCGAATTTTCCTACCATGGCCAGCACCGTCTGAGCTACTGATCCTTGCTCTGTGACAAGAAAAATGTGAGGGTCTTACAGCCTCGTTGTAAACTGTACTTCTACAGTTTACAACGAGGCTGTATTACTGTAAGACCGAAATATGTATTGTCCCTGAGCACCCATACTACCACTCTCACAACAGGTGTTCCACATTACATCCCAAGGTCTTCACGTCACTCTTTTCCAAGCAAAAGAAGTGAAGCAGCTCTTGGTGCATTCACAACAGTTTCCATTTTATTTACTTTTTACTCTCAATTTTGATTTGAGCTCTTCAGTTTGATGAAGTATTTAGAAGTGAGGCTTTTGTTTAGCCAACGAGTGTTTTTATTAGAAATTGAGATATTTGTGAATCTTTATGTTATGTATATATTTTGAACTGAGCACTTGCTGCATTGTTTGTTGGTGTTCATAAATAAAGAGGTAAAAACGAAATAATTTTTTTCGGAAGTCATTTATTAATGTCTGTGCTAACTAACTGTTGGATAAAAAATACTCATGTTTTGGTTGAATCAAGTCCCAACAACTGAGCATTTGCAATGGATTTATGCCCAACAATTTATAAAAATGTACGAGAATTTACCAACAAGTGGTCGTAAACTGGATACACAGTTGCCCAATTGCTGTACAGCTGGATCCCAACTACCAAGCAGTCGTTCTGAATTCCCCAATAAATTAGCAAAACATGATTAGTCAACAATTGGGTAACTGTTACTGCCCGAAAAATATGAAACCTATAATTACCGATCCTTTGGCACACTAGGCTAACCAAGAGTTGGGCAGTAGTACATAACCAACTTTTGAGTAAGTTGTTTGCTTAATTATTGAGTAAAGACATTGCCCAACAACCGTCGGGTAATAATTGCCCAATAGATGTTCATGTTGACTATTGAACCAACGTTGGGCAATAGGTTGGGCATTTTTTTTGCCCAACGTTCTAACAGTGTAGAATACGTACATAATTTAATCTGATTTGTAAGATTATTGACCTTTGTTAATAATCAAGTGTCTTTTCTTTACTTTCATCTCGATAGTTAGAAAATATCAGATGACCATTTTATTTGGTTATGCCTTGTCAACTACCAAGACGTTTTAATTCAAGTTATTATTGTCGTGAGCTTTATTCATAATATTAAAGTTAACCTTTATCTGTCATTTCCTTTGATCTTCTTTTTTCTCGTATACTCATTGCAACTTAATTCATTATAAATCTACACCTTAAGAGCTCCTACCCCCGGGTGATGCTGATTAAAATAGCTTTTGTGAGTGGACGGTGGGGCGGCGGCAGTGAAAATTTGAATCTGCCAAGCACAACTATTACTGAAGCTTCACATGTCTCCCTGTACGTCTTGGTTGTAGAGGCTTCAGTGCATTTTCCATTGTACTTATGATTTGCATTTTCATGGTTATGTAACCACGTACTAAATGGGATTCAGCTTTCTGCTTTGTTCCCCGTGATTCTTATGTAAGTGCCAGGTACAGCTCACAACTCCTGTTCGGTTGTGATTCACTCAATTGAATGACCAATCATCAATAAATTTCATTAAGTGTTACTTAATTATTTTTTATTTTAATTCAGGAACCATCCTCATTGCGAGGAAATACCGTGTAAAAATGCACTATATGCTCACGTAACACACCACTGTTGAATGTGTTCCACATGTCGTTCAATTTCCTGTCTTTTTTTTTTAATCCCTCGAACGTGAGATTCAATTTTTTTTCTGTTGTCTTTTTCTTCGATTGCGATGGGCGACTGATCCTCACCGCGGCACTTTGGATTGATTTTGGACCAGTTGGCCGGCCCTAAAATCAACTAACGAGCACTAGTATGCGATAAATAATTCCACAGTTATAGAACGCAGAACGGTAAAAAATGTAACGGTATAAGGGAGAGTTTACTACGCTATCCAAAATTGGCAGAGCAAGACAAGTACAAGACATAAAAAATAAAAAAATTACAAGGGGGAGGATGCCAGAACATATTTACTTGCGGTACAGTTTCAAAATCTCAGATATTGTCAGATGACTGTAGTCCTAAGCATTACACTTTGACACAAACATAATGGAAGTATTCAAAATCGTAGAAATATTACACGGCCTACATGAAATTATTTGGTTATGCACTTATGCTGACAGTTTGGCATGGTGCCGCTAAAATGTACCCGAGTGCGAATGCCGATTTATGAGCCACAGGGCATGTGATGTTAAACCTCTTAACTTTAGGTCCTTCACCGTAGAAGTAGGCATATCCCGCATCAATTTCTATAGAAATAATATATATTATCACACAATAATTACATCGGGATGAAATGTAGTATTTCTAAGTTATCAGGCAAATATGCGATAATTTGCTTATTCTGCTTATGCTAATCACAAACACTAACAATAATCGTCATCGACGGCTGATTTTGATCGATGTAAGTTTTGAATTATACATGATTGTTAGCTTGAAGCTATATGATTGAAAGTCCGACGGTGTGGAAGCTATGGTTGAAAGTCCGACAGTATGGCTGGTCATAATACCTACCAACAAGACAGGTCGCCAGCAACAAACTGGCCACTTACACAACAAGTGGCATTCTCGCTAACTGGGTTAATCTACATAGAATGACAGAAAAGAATGAGTGTATTCCACTACTATTGACCTATCGCCGTTTGCGAGTTAGCCACGCCCCTTTTAGACAACCCTATGGAGTTTTTGCAATTTTGTTTGTCTCAGATTTTGCGCGTTCTGCGTCCATTTGTAGATCATGTAATTGGACATTATCACTGCTAGAAATACACAGAGCAGGCAATACGCTTTCGAATGGTAACACACAAAGCTATACACAATCAATTCTCTTGAAATTTCACGGTAAACTTGGGTCATTTTTTTGTTGTTAAGAAGAAATTTACTGACAATTTTGGAAAACACACTTAAGATATCGTCGTTTTATTTCACTTTTGGAGGTAATTTTTTAACCACATAAATGCACAGTTTCGGAATCGTAGATAACCTTCCTACTTAAAAATTCCAAAATTCCAAAATCGGTTTTGAAATGATTTTCAACACATCGGCAACTTCAGACGCCTATATCTCAAAACAGTGTTCTGGGAGACATTCCTCATTTTAGCCTCAGGTGCAGGTCACAATAATTATTGTTGTCAGGAGTATGTCTTTTGTGGCGGAAGGTTTGAGATTAAATGTATGGCTTTTACGCCAAAACATTACCTTCTTTCTCAATATCACGAGGAACCGCAAAATGTAATTGTAATCTCCAATTTGCCACAAGTACCATCACTAGTCCCGTTTATTGTTGTGCAGTCTGTGCTTCTTTGATGAAGAGAAACTCACCCGCCTATAGGTCAAAATGAATATCGGATCTTAGCTAGCAGCTGCTGTTGATATAAGCAATACTCACCTTAGAATGATCGAACGTCGAGCTACGCTAGAATACTACTCTGCTATCCCTATCTACATTTGATAGTGATGGGCTTGCTCAAAATATCTCACAAACATTTGCACTTTATCACCCTGTCATATAAACTCTCTTAAAACGAATGCGTGCCTGCCATGAGCTGCTCCAATGGAACACAACAATTGAATGCTAGCATCTCATATAGAGCAACACTTTTTTTTTCTATTTGAAATGGCACGCATATTTCAAAAGATTCTTACACCTCTAAATATCAAAGAACTGTGCGTGACTTGTCCCAGATTTTTGACAAAACTAAATGGCCGTAATTTTTTTTTACAATAATTTACTCAATGGAAGTTGAAACACAATTGGAATCGGATACCACAAGGCCAGAATGGAGTTTTATGGCTTGAATTGCGATAAATTATAACGCTTTTAACGTGCTGTGCTTCATTTGAATATTAGCTTTCTTTTATAGGATTGAAATAAGTTGTATTTGGATGTGGTATAAATGGCCTGTAAAATGTTATACCAAACAAAGATTGTTTAGCAATAAAGGTGCTCTACTGGTAGATGCTTCTTTTGCTGTTTCCTCGCAGTCATGACACTACATTTGAATTAGCCGTCAGCAACGGACCCATGAAGTGAGCAGACAACATGACAAAAAGATGAGAAATATTCTTTTTTTTCAGATGTGTTCAAGTATTAAAAACAAAAAGATTAGTGTCAGGGTATCAGCCCTAAAGGGCAGCCGATATATGATAACTGAAGCAACAACTAGTCTGAACCTTGTTTGCACCGTATTGCTTCAGACAATGTTATTATCTGCAATTCTTATATAAACCCGATGGGCATCTGGAACATTCGATCCTGCCAATTAACAAGTGGTTTCACACTTTCCGCTGAAATGACTATTTACACCTGCTTAAACGTGGAGTTCACACACGAAAACAAACAAACTTGAACTGGATGTCATCTGTACATGTAGTAGATACCATTAATTATTTGATTATTCACTTGACATGCACTGCGCGTTTTGTTTTACAAGTGCCAGACCAAGTGGCCTGTACGCCAGTGCCCGCCCTTTCTGCATCGTGTCTAGTGCACACCACAGTGTATGGTGCACTGAGTACTGAATATTCATCGTTGAGTATACTACTGAGTATTCATGGTTCTGCATATTATCTCTGGCTTTGTGTTGGGGATTGTAGCTAAGCTTTACGAAAATAAATATTCCTTCTGGATGATATAGGGATTATCATTTTTGGTTTTCAAATTGTTGTTTCTCCGCTATCCCCATTGGCCTTATTCACGAGTCGGCCACATTTATTTAAAGTGAGGTAAAATCTTCATTTTTGAAACTTGCGAAGAGAAATGAAAGCTATGACATCGAGTTAATTACACATTATACCAGTCTGCTCTAAATAATAATTTTAAATTTGTGAGTACACATACCTTAATGTTTTAAGCCACAAAACATGAAACTGATGCTAGAAAGTATAAATAGTGGTGGCACCATTCCATTCAACAGTTCACAATTAATAAAATACATCATGGAACCCGACCAAAATGGCTTCCTCGTGAATGAGTCAAAGGGCTAGACCACTGATCTCTATTATACTGACTGGATAGCACTTCACCTATGCGTGTACACAAGACCGTGACGCCCTCGCACACATGCGGCGGCCATTTTGAAACTCCCTCAAAAGCCCCATAGGCACGGATCCGTACATTAAAAGCACTGAATTACAATGGTTTAGGAAGCAATTTTGGATCATTAAACACATCACGTGGCCAAAGGGAGTGTCAAAATGGCGTCCAGTGACTTCACCCCCACGGCCCGAAGCGCTATCCAGTCTGTATAATAGGGATCAGTGGGCTAGACGTTGTTATGGTTTGATACGCGATACCCGCCGCCGCGATAACCCCGTCGACAGGGCGTTATCACGGCCAACCACCATCACCCACGAAACGAATCCGTCAGGAACAACTTCTAGGAAAATTCGTATCGGTTGTGTAATGCGTGCGCACATGTATGGCCTAATATATGCAACGGTCATTCAAAACATTTCATTGTAGTTCCGAACCAAACTCTTAAATTTCTTCCAGTAGTAGGGGGCCTATAAAAGATGCAGCAAAACTTTTGTGTAACTGGTGTGTAGTGTGCGTGGACTCAAAATAGACCGTAATTGCCTGCAGCAGTAGCGTATCCGCACTAGTTTCCTCCATTTTTATTGGGGGGAGAGAGATTTTATGAATTTCCCTTGACGGTTCCAGGCCAGTAAATCGGTCCGAAATTGCCTGCGCCGGCCAGGCAATACTTGTAGTTCCGTTCAATTTGGATGAAATTGGGGCCCTTAAAGCGCTCTATTTTGCAGTGGAGTGTAGGCATCGTTTTTCAACATGGCGATGGGCTTCAGGACTACTTTCAGGGGTGATCATCTTCGGATGGAAATTTCTCCTAAAAGTCATCAGTTAACCCCCCAAAAATTGAAAAGAAAATGAAAGATGATGAAATAAGCTTTAATTTGATGTGTGTCTCGAACACCTTGGAGAGTTGTGAGTATTTTTCCTGAATTTTTGAAGTATGAGCATTTACCATTGGGGTCTATGGAAGTTTATTTACCGGTCTGCTACCTGACGTTGTTCCCGACGGGCACGTGTGTGATATTGGATGATCGTAATAACGCCCTCTCGCGGCGGGGTTATCCCGGCAGCGCATCGCGCGTCGAACCTTAACAACGTCTAGCCCCTAGACTACTCTCCTCATCAAAGCGTCGTTGGACTGAATCGCAAGCCCTGCCAAACCATGGAGGTAGATTCTAATTCTACTTCTTTTATAAGAGCAGCTTTTTTATGATTTCTAACTGCATACAGGAAATCAGCTTAGCGATATCAGGCTTTCAATCTGACCGAGATCTCGTTAGGAGTTATCCCTAGTAGATAATTGCATGTATTATGCTACTAAATAAGAAGGTCGTCAATCTACGTCCATATGCTGTCTGAACAGCGCCCACTATCAAACTCAAGGTAGACAGGGCTGTGTGATGAATGACCGATAAACCTGGGAAGGAGTCAGCCTTTCCTGGCGGTGGACGTTGAAGAATTAGCTGATAAACTTCTTCGAGTTTTTTGCAGGTAAACAAAACAATCATTCACAGTGACTAAGACAGCTGGGAGACTTGCAAAGTATTCGCACGAAGGTCTTGAATTAAGACGCATCCACAGCTCTTGGCGTCCCTACATATCTGTTTTGGGGGACGCGAGCAAATTTTATTTGAATGGTAAATATTCTAAAATGTAACTGGTAGGCATCCAGGAGGACGGTGGGCATCTTCGTTTTAAGGAAACGAAAGCGTCAACCCCTTACCTTACAGCCCGTCCAGGTAGTTTTCCTACCCCCGATGACAACAATAACCAAGACGATTTTGTCGACAGAACAACCATTTTGTCAACGAGAGTAAATTCTATCCCATTGGGGGTAATGAAGTTGCCCCACCCTATCTGGATATAGAACTTATTATTCTCCTTAGTGATTGGGAAAAGAGCCAACACATACTCAAAAAAAATAATCAGATTGATTAAAAAATCTACCCATTTTAGTGGGCCCTAACTTCGCTTCAAGCGGCATATTAAGTGTTATTGTGAGACCACTGTGCACAATTGACACTATTATCATTTCGATCGTAAGATGCCTGACAGAGATTGATTACTGTCTCCAAAAACTATTTCTGTCGTCAGTTTTCATCCATCAAACTAATCACTCGCAATTAAGGTTGATGAACTGTCATATTAATTATAAGTACTTAGTTCCTATCAGCAAGCCAGATGGTCTAGAGGTTGGAAAGAATGTTATAAAAAGCCTTGGAGTTTTCAGTTTGAGCAGTTCTTCGACGACTTCCGTCACAACTTACCCAAGTAATATTCTCTCCTCAACGTGGTTGGTTCACGATGCTGGCTCTACTGGCGCTTCTGGCGGTGACCGCCGTGGGCCCCCTCGGCGTTCTGTGCGCCAGTCCGCGGGTCGATATCTCTGGTCTCGGTGCTGTGGTCGGAGAGACCGTACACTTCCAGCGTAACACCTACCCGATCCTAGACACCTACGTGGATGTCTACCGGGGAATCCCCTTCGCTGAGCCACCAGAGCGCTTTGCCAAGCCCCAGCCGAAGAAGCCATGGTCCGGTGACCTGGACGCGACGACGTTCGGGACCCAATGCCCTCAGCCGCTGGTGAGCACCAACACAGGCGAAGACTGCCTTAACATGAACATCTGGGTGCCTAACCCTAAGGTAAGTAGATTAAACCACTGGGTAAGTAAAGTGCACATTTAATAGTATATGTAATGACAAAGATTTGAGACGGTTAAGATAATATGTGCAAGAATTTTCGAAAATAACGTGTTAGCTCGCATCTGCGTTTAGTGGCTACAAGTAATCTCCAATATGATAAGCGATATTCTAACTTTCTCAGATTGTTGGTGGTAACTTAGACGTCAATTAACAGCAAATTAATTAATTATTCTCAAAAAGTCTGTCAAATTTTGACTTTTACGAATAGTGCCGCATCATAAGTTCCATCCTGCAATGATCATTGTGGGTTTCAACGAGTTGAATTCTTGAAATGTTTACATGGCAAATTCAGAAAGTAAAGGGGTATTGACGCTTCGGGCGCTGTCATAAGTACATTTAGCAGCGTTTGGATTATGAATTCTGTACATGCAATCCAATTAAAAACTGGCTTGTATCCATGTGCGAGCCTTTCACTTTTTGTTGAGGGTTGGACTTTGGGCTGGGGCTGATGGGATGACAATCGCTGTCCACAAATGAGCCCGTTGATCCGCCGCTGTCCTGTGCATGGGTATAAGCCTAAGGTGTATTTGTATCCCACATGTTTGTTAGCCGACCAACGCTGCTGTCATGCTGTTCATCCACGGTGGGGCGTTCCTGGTGGGCACCGGTTCGGACGAGACTTACAACGGGATTTCCCTGGCCGCCTATCGTGACGTCATCGTGGTGACTTTTAACTACCGACTCGGAGTCTTCGGATTCCTCAGCACAGGTGGGTCTCAGCCTTTCACAACCAACTCATTTTCTAACATACACACATTGTTTAGGGCAAACTACAATAACTCGCCGTTTGCGAGTTAGCCACGCCTCTTAGCCAACCCTATGGAATTTTGTACGTTAAGTTTTGTTTGTCTGCGTTGACGCAATTTCTACTGCTATAGGTTAATTTTGGGCGGCTTCATCACGACAGAAATGTTAATCAGCCAAACCCCAAACAGCCTAAGCTTGTTTAGGTACGGGGGAAAAACATTTGCACAATTTGAACTGAGCCTAAATAAGGCAAGAAACAAATGCCAAAACAGCAAAAAACAAAAAACCCAAGATTTAAAATATCCAAGACTCCGCAAAAGTATGTCGATGCTGTACTACGTTTCGCTTTTGTTTTTAAGGCTATTAAACTTCTACCAAAACAACCGTTAATTCCACTCGTTGCAACACCAAATCTTCCCCTCGTCTGTGTAATATTCGCAAGATTTGGTTTAACTTCACTTTCCCGAATCATTCAACGATGTCAGTATTTTGTAATTACTTGTTTGCAGGGGACGGCGAGCTTCCTGGTAACAACGGAATGTGGGATCAGCTTGAAGCACTCAAATGGGTCAAGCAACATATCGCTGGTGAGTGTGTGACTTTGAGACGGTGAGTAGTGGGGCATTCACGATGGGGGAGGTAGCTAGGCATGGCGATCCGGTCTCCAAGATTGTGCATGATTAGCCTATCTTAGAACCCCTATGGCAGAGAAAAAATGATTTCGTGATCCGTTCCAAATAGGACTCATTGCAGTGGACGTAATGTAACCATATCAAAACACCTTGAGACGGTTGAAGAGCTGGTGGAGTTGGCTCTTACACACAACCATATGTCACTGGTGATAATCTGTTTGTAAAACTCAGCTATCTCAGTTTGACTTGACCTTGATTGGGTTTTATATTTGGTGTTTCCATTCCAAATCTCGGTTTCGTCTCCGGCTTTGGCTTCTTGAGATTTTTAAACCCCTAACTTTTGCGCCTCGGAATTCTGCTACAGAATATTGTGATCATAATTTTAATCTTACATCTTATGAGGCCAGTATGATCTCTTTGTATCATCATCATCATTATTCCAGACTTTGGAGGAGACAACAGCAGGATCACAATCTTCGGAGAGAGTGCTGGTGGCGTGTCGGTCAGTCTCATGACGCTCGCCAAGCAATCTTGGGGTTACTACGACAGGGCTATCATGCAGGTACGTGCTTATGGTGTGATTCAAGACTTTGAGGACTGAGACTTGCTCGGACACTTGGTGGCGGCAGACATGTTAAGTACCTCCAACAACTCAAGTACTGCATTAATATGCTTCATAAAAGGAACATAAGGGAGGCTGCATATGCCACTGCAGTCTCCCTTTCAACCAACGACGTCCGTGGCACAGCATTTTCTTCTCAAATATAAATCTGCGATCCCTAAGTTAATACAGGGTGAGTAAAAAAAAAAAAAAAAAAACCAAATTGCCGGACCAATTTTTGAATGAAGTTTTGCCTGTAGCACTTTCAAAATCGAGGATATGACCGCCCATCAATGAGCTTTGTTTTAGTGCAAGAATCATTCAAATCACTCATGTACTTTTCAAGTTACAGAATTTTGAACACAAACACTGTTTTAAAGTTCTTTCCACGGATCACAAAAAAGGTAAGTGTTCTTTCAGCAAAACGAAAACAATTCACATGCATCCCTATGAGAACTGTTTTCGTTTTTGCTGAAAGAACATTTACTTTTTTGTGATCCGTGGACAGAACTTTAAAACGCTGTGTGTGTTTAATCTTGAAAAAGTACATGAGTGATTTGAATGATTCTTGTACTAAAAGAAAGCTTAATGGCCGGGCTTTCATAACCTAGATTTTGAAAGTTCAACAGGCAAAACTTCATCCAAACATTGGTCCTGCTATTTGGGTTTCGGTTTTTTTACTCACCCTGTATGTCGAGGGATCACCAAAAAAGTGTCAAATTTGTCAATTTCGATATGTGTTAAAGTTGAAACTTCAGTGAAACACAAGGAAGAGTATCCGTTGCTGTCACAACGTGCTACTCTACTTCAAACAGAAAGCTTCTTAAAATACGGAAGGATGTTAAATAATTCATTTGACAAACAACTACATTTTTGACAGTTCATCTAACTTAGCAAGTATTTAAAACGTTTGTTTTGGGGTAAAATGTTTTTTTTTTCCCTTTACATTCAACTTCTTCATCTCAGAGTGGAACTGCAACAGCTCCTTGGGGAGTCCTCGACCCAACCAAGGCCCGAGATGACGCCTTCGGACTCGGTAGGAATGCCGGATGCTGGGCCTTTGGAAGCAGTTCTAGTCTTGTCAGCTGTCTCAAGACGAAAACAAAGGACGAGATCATGAGTGCTGCGACCCCGGTACGTTAACTATGGCGAATGATAGCACTGGACCCTGAGCGAAAATCTTGTTTAAATGATAACAAGCCGTCTTAGAAGGAAACTTTTAGGTTTATACGTTTATCCCCTACCGTGTTTCCATGACAGTTAACACGTGCATGGTCCAAAACTGACACCTTTTGTTGTTTTTGTTCTGGAGGCATACATTGGATATCAAATGCAAGTTATAGGCCTACAATTAGAGTGTACAGTTTCCTCGTAGTGATTGCTGGTGGATCACAAGTTGTGAGAAGTTATCATCTAACAATCAATTGCATCTACATCCCGTACATTTGAGTCCAATGAACGAACAGACCCCCTACATACAACCTAACAACTATGGCGTCAGAGGAGTTTGTAGACACTTCAATTGTCTGGGTCAAAAATATTTCCAAAGGAAGCAATGTACCCTATTAACGTTCCCATATGACTCCTTTATTTCCACACTGAGTTTGCAGTGTCATCTTCGGTTTCAACCCTGTTTGTTTGTTTTCTATAATCAGTTTTTTCTGTGTTCATTCTTTCCTTCAGATTTTTCTGGCGGCTTTGCTAACGAAAAACAACCTGATCCCATTCGTGCCGACCATCGACGGGGAGTTTCTGACCAAAGACCCGGCCGAGCTCTTCCGACTCGGTGAGTTCAAGAGCAGTGACGTCCTGCTTGGCACCCAGCGAGACGAAGGCGCCCTGATTGCCCTCAAGGCCTTCTTGCCTGCCTCCTTTGGCTCAGACCCTGTCATCAGCAAGGACCAGTTTGATGGTTCTCTCAGCAGTTATGTCTTCATGGAGCACGACCAGGCGATGTTGGACGTGATCAGCGCGTACTACACGGACTCCACCCAAGCTAACTACCTCCGGCCGTTTTCCCGCCTCACCACGGACGAGGGATTCACCTGTCCTACCGATACCGTGGTGAAAGCCTTTGCTGCGGTCAACCCAAACACCTACCTGTACCAGATGACCCATGTGTCCTCCTTCCACTTCGTTCCCCTACCGACTTGGGACGACATCGTGCCCCACGCGGACGACCTCGTCTACGTCTTCGGCAGCACCTTCATGACAGGCTTACAACGACCCGTTCCATTGTCGGCGGAAGAAGTAGACATTTCGGTGGACATGATGCGATATTGGACCAACTTTGCCAAAACCGGGTAAGGAAATTTAACATTAAATTATTACTCTACCATAAATTGTTTCTTTTTCTTCTAATTTCGAGTGTGGTTATAACTAGTTTTTTTAAACAAGTAAGGAAAAAGAAGCAATTTGCAATACAGTGTTTTCTAGAAGGAGCCCTTTTAGACTTTACAGCCAACGTCCTTTATAATTAGAAGTTTTACTGCGTTATCAATTGTTTATTGGGCAGCCCCCTTTCGAGTTTGACACTATTTTTTCATACAGGAACAGATTAAATCTTTTTCTCCCTCCTTTTCTTCATCAGTAATCCCAACTTGGAGAGCCTGAACGATGTGGAGACGCCGGATGCTAAGACATGGCATAAGTTCAACACGCAGACCATGTACTACAAGGACTTGTCCCCGTCAATGGTGGACGGGCAGAATCTCCTGCAAGATGAGTGCTATCTCTGGAACGTACAACTCCCCAGTATGGCGCCAAGGTATGAAAAGATGAAAGTTTTGTTTGTACGCAAACTTAAAACACAAGCCAAAACGAACAGTGATTTTTGAAACCACACAATCATTTGAAGCAACACAAACAGTGGCGTAGCCACCGGGGGGCGTGGGGGGGCGACCGCCCCCCCCCCCCCCTCCCCATGAAACCTTGTCGCCCCCCCCCCCCCCCCCCCACTGAGATTTTGAGTTTCTCAAAAAATTATCATTGATCTAAATCTAAATAGTCGCGAATGATCCACATGATGACCACTGAGAAACGACCCTTCGACCGGCGACCGCGGACCAGTAAGCTGACAACCGGCGTGACATAGCGCATAATGATAATCTGAAATGCGTATTAACACCCACTGCACAGCTCGCTCACACCACGGAACACGTATTACAGACAGGTGGACCTTGGGTCACACAGTTTCAGTCAGCGATATCACGCGAATCGGCCACGCACAAACTTTTTCCTCCATTCATATAAGCTAAATAATAATAATCAGTGGCGTAGCCATGGGGGGGGGGGCGACCCATGAAACCTTGTCACCCCCTGTCGCCCCCCCCCCCCCCCCACTGAGATTTTGAGTTTCAAAAAAAATTATCATTGATCTACATGACGCCATGGGCGTCCCCCCCCCCACACTTTTTGAAGGGTGGGGGACACAATATCAAATGTCTCCCCCCCCCCCCCCCCGAGTTTCGAACTCGTGTCTCATTTACAGGGCCCTATAATGTACTATAATGTATCTTTTGCTTAGAAAATATTGGTTAAAGTGGTCAGAAATTGCGTCAGATAGCACCACAGAGCATTTAGAATCCAAAAATTTTCGGGGCCCTTAAGCGGGCCCCGAAAAAAACGCCTATAGCGCAGAATTCTGGTAGCTGATTCAATGACTCCATCCAACCTCGAAAACAATGTTCAAAAAATTTTCTTATGCCTTTAGCTTAGAAAACATCGAAAATTATATTAAATTATTATCTTTTGTGCTAAGATAATTATTGGTTAAAGTGGTAAGAAATTGCCTCAGATCACACCACAGAGCATCGAGAATCCATTTTTTTCGGGGCCCTTAAGCGGGCCCCGAACCCCACGCCTATAGCTCAGAATACCGATAGCTGATTCAATGACTCCAACCTCGAAAACGATGTTCAAATAATTATCTTTTGCTAAGAAAATATTAGTTAAAGCATGGAGGAAAGTGGTAAGAAATTGCTTCAGATCACACCACAGAACATCTAGAATCCATTTTTTTTCGGGGCCCTTAAGCGGGCCACAAACCCCCACGCCGTAAGGGCTTCGCGCTTCGCGCTCGCATCAGTTATGATCAAGGTATGTCCCCCCCCCCCCACTTTTGAGAAGCGATTGACGCCCCTACATGACGCCCCCCCATGAAATGTTCCAGCCCCCCCCCCCCCCAGCGCCCCCCCACTGAAAAATTCCTGGCTACGCCACTGAACACAAATAATAAAAGCCGATCAAACTGGACACAGTTCTGTATTAGTAATTATTACGACGTTTTTAACTATTCTTTGACGGAATAAGGTTTGGAGTAGGTGGTAGGTGGAGTGTTTGGGGTTAATTCATAATTCGAGCAATACAGAATAACGTAATTTACAAATCAAATGAGTCAAATGTAACGAACTAGTAACTTTGTAAAGTAAGCGACTCTTATCAAGACTGCGTTTTCCCTTCACCAAAGTGTTGTCCTACAGCTTGCGAGGAAAAAAATCACAATCTTCTACTTTTCCACTACTTTTCCCGGTGTCCATTTCAAAACAGCATCGTCTCACAAAATAGGCTAACATTCTTCGCTTATGACTACCAACCTATGCTACACATCAAATAAAAATTAGATTCCACTCTCTCGTAGGCTTCCTTGTTAATTTCCCTTGCGGAAAATGTAGGAGGTTTTTTCTATTAAGTGCCATACCAAGGGCCAGTACAAGCACTTAAGTCGTACTGTTGGTAATATTTTAACGCAAGTCTCAACCTTTTGGATTTTCAGTGGACGCGCCAGCACAGTGTCGTCGGACCTATTTTCACTTCTGATGATCGGCCACAACTAAAAGCACAGAGTGGTATACCCAGCGGATTGTCGCATCAGAGGTTCGTTATCGACCTGCGTATTCGTCGGCTTCAGTAATAATATTCTCTGATCTTGATATAATTGTATTATAACATGTAGTTTTAAAGTGATTATCTTTAATAATCTCTGTGCTGACATTCCGTCTTCTCGTAACGTTTAGAAGTATACCCCTAGGGTGTCTGCATTTTAATTGTATTCATCATCTGAATTCAGAATTTCCAATTTTGAAACGAATAGAGAAAGGTTAGAAATCGTAGTCCGTTGCGTCCCATATCCCAGAAAATAAAACATTCATTATGTTTATAATCTACTTTAAGTAATTGACAAAAATACTATTTTTGTGTTGTTAAATATTCCATCAATTCCGATACGGTCTTTTACATCCTATAATATGACATTAACATAGCACTTATGGATCACCAAATCATTATGCAAACGACAAATGTGTCGATTCCAGGATGTTGACTAATTACAATTAGACGAGTGCATTTTTTTCTGACAGCCATTAGCAGTCAAGTTTATAGCGCGTGTAAATTGACCTCAAAATCTGCAAGATTTTACGACAATACAAGATGTACCATAACGTCCAACCTCGCGTCCACAAGGGTTACTTTGTCTTCAACCTCGTTAAAGGGTATTTGGAAAGAAAAGAAAGCAATTTACAATTTATTGAGAATTGATGACTAGGCAATATATATCAAATTAAGATTGTTGACATCAACTGCCTTCAGTCGATCACGCGGACAACGGTGACTGTGATAAGACTAGTCAGTGTTTGGTACCAAGACGTTCACATAAAAGTGAACGTCGGCTGGCGAGACGTACGCACTGTATTTTGGCAATTTACAATGTCCTTGTTTTGGCCATCACGATTATCTCATCGGTTATGTGCGAATACTGAAAAACATCCGTAGCAAGTTTTTTTCGATATCTACATAATTTGTTAAATACCCTTTTTCCAATACCTTGGCTATCTTGGGTGTAGTTTGGACCACTTGCGTAGCAGTTATGCCTCTGACTTATTTTGGTTACTATGTGGCTGCCACCAGACTAACGGACCGGAACCTGAAATTTGATAACTAAAGTCCAACGCACAAACCACGGTTTGTAAATTAAATTAGTTCGAAAGAGATTCTTTTTTTTTCAATATTTTGTTTTCTGATAACAAGGATTTAATCCAGGAATACACTTTTTTTAATTAAGCCTAATCAGAATGAATAAAAAAGGACAAAAGTCGGCTCAAGCACTACAAGATCCTGCTATGTTCATTTATTTGTATGTTGTACATTTTTGAGGATTTTTTTGGGGGGGGTTAGCCTAATCGCTTTCATTTTGGAGGGTTTTTTGGGGGGGGAGGTGAACCGAATCACTTTAAGTGTTTACAAGGCGCCATCTATGGAGTTCGTTCAGTACGAAATACAAAGATCACACACACACACCCCTAATGCTTTTCAGAAGGTGTCGGGCCCTAGCCCCACCCTGCTCCCTATGTCCTATCTATCTATACTCTAGACTATTGAGATACTCTAGACTATTGTTACTGAAATCCATGACACTCCACTCACTACACCCTCACCCAACCTAAAGTAAATTGTCTGCACTTGTTTTCATTCGGATGGTCCTATGTTCTCTGCCGTATGTTTTAGGAGTTATATTTACCGGGTTTTTATGGCCATGTAACACTGGACCTTCGACCCTTGTATATTTGTACTGAAGGTACTCAATTGTTAAACAACACTCATCCGAGATAAGATAGGTAAATTCGACATTATGCGCCCCTCTATTCCACAGTCCAGCATATCACACTGTAGTGCAGTAAAACGACAACAAAGTAAGTCAATTTGACTGCAGTTAAAGTCTTTCTTGGAAACTAGTGAAGCCTGCTGTAAAACGTTTTCCTCATGTTCCTGGTATACAACTTTTGGTTACAGGAGTCACAGCACCGGCACCTAAAATGTGAGTATGGCATGCAAGTATGGTATGTGGATTTGATATTAATATGGGGTCAACCCGTGGTGTAGCTTGAACTATTTTAAGTTGCATGTGTGTATTCAGGGTTACGAAAAAGGTAAGGGAGATCGATCATGAACCACTGTTCCCCCAATAGACCATTATCATGTTGCAGCCATTTGATTTTTTTCCAATTCAAATCAATGTAACCAAAGCGAGTCTGGAGGGAAAAATAGTCTGGTTCCTTTTTTGCACAAAAACGTTATCATTCGGTACTGTTTTTGGATACAGAGAACATGACTAAAATGGTAGAAGCATGATATAGGTCTATTTCAGACACTGGGAGAATAAAAAATTCCTCGACAGGCTACTTTTTTCATCTTCGAAACTAGGAGTGGGCCTTTTGCTCATTGCTGTACAGCGGGTCTTTTGTGTATGTGTTCTCCTCGCCTCGTTCATTATAACAGAATGGAACATGCTTGAATGAACATGCTTTCGATATTCACGAATGGTTATTTTCTTATATATTTGTTTTCACTGACATATTTTATTTATTACAAAATTGAACAAAGACACTGACTAAAGCGGGTTGGAGTCTGCGATCACCGGATAACCGTACCGGCCGTGCTCTACCAAGATGGGTGAGGATCAGAAGATGGAGCTAGATACAATAGCATCTGTTGGGATGGAGGAGGATGGTGACACTGCTGTTCAAAAAATGAATATCGACCAACAGCCAAATGGTGGCAGCGGTGGGATCAGCAGAGATTCCGCCGATTGGGGCAGCAGGCGCATCTACAAGAACCTTCTGATCATCTGCCTCGCCTTCCTCTTCCTCTTCACTGCTTTCCAGGCGCTGTCCAACCTCCAGAGCAGCATCAATTGCGATGCTGGGCTGGGGCTGGCATCTCTGAGCACCATTTATGCCACACTAGTCGTTTCCGCCATCTTTGTCCCGTCTGTTGTCATCCGCCTCCTAGGCATGAAGTGGACACTGTCGGTCTGTATCTTCTGCTACTCGATCTACATCGCCGCCAATTTCTATCCTGACTGGGGCACCCTCATCCCGACTTCGGCACTTGTTGGTCTTGCTGCCGCCCCTCTCTGGGCTTCGAAGAGCACCTACGTGACAACCATTGCTCGGAGATACGCCGAGATAACTGGCAACACTGACAACGCCATGGTCAATCGCTTCTTTGGGATATTCTTCCTCTTCTTTCAGTCCAGCCAGGTCCTTGGAAATCTTATCTCGTCCTTGGTCCTGCGACAGGATGGAGCAGAACCTACGGGAGAGCTTGTCTGTGGCGCCAATGATTGCCCTGGTAAGCATAGAAATGTTGCAACTGGCTTGATATCCTTTCTGTTGTGATCGAAAGTGTCGACAAACGAAAACAATGATGACATGCAGATGACAAACCACTACGATAAAGATAATGATGACGATGATGACGATAACGACCCAAAAAACCGACGACAGCATAAATGATGACGATTTTGCTGAAGAAAAGTGTTTTTGCTGTAAATGGTGACAATGACGACGGAAACGTAGACGATTGTGATGAAGACTTTAAAGATTGCGCTGGTTACAGTTATTTGACGGTAGATAGGATCCTCATCAAAAAGTTACAACTTCCGTATTCTAACTTTGCAGTGACATCCAATAGCAGCGGTTATTGCGAGTCTCCGCAGAGGTCTGTTACCTACATGCTGTTGGGAATCTACCTGGGAAGTGGGCTAGCAGCCGTGCTCGTCGTTTCAGTATTTCTTGACAAGTTAGTGATTTCCTCCTCTAACATTACTTCCACAAATGAGGTTAAGCGGGTTAAGTTTCTTGCTGCAGCGGCCAGAATCAAGGGTGGATCCGGGGGGCCAACGGGGCCATGCCCCCCCCCCCAAAAAAATGATAAACCCATTATTTTTGTTGTTATTTTTTTTTTCAAGTGACGTTGCAATAAAGGCAGGCACTGCGTACAACAATACCATCTTTTCCTCAAAAGAAATTGCCTCAGATCGCACCACAGAGCATCTAGAATCTAAAAAAAAGTTGGGACCCTTAAGCGGGCACCGAACCCCACGCCATAATTGTTTTACCCACTCTTTGGGGATCAACATTTTTTTTGCCCCTCCCCCCCCCCAAAAAAAAATGTGTTCTGGGTCCGCCCTTGGCCAAACTGAGTGGACTTCCGAACAAAAATGTCCCCATAAACCAGGTAGCAGCGATGTTGCGTGGACTTGCCCACGTCCACACAAGGTTTCCCCCTCTCTGGAAAACACTTTTAGAGGCATTTTTGTTAGGTTTATCCGTCGCAAAATGATGAGAAACACTCAAGGAAATCATAGACAAAAAGTTGGATTGAAAGAGTTTAAACAGTGTGAGTAACACGAGTTTTTCACAGGTTTTCTTAACTACACGAAAACAAAGAAATGTCCACACTAGGTATGCAACGTAAACATGGGTGAAGAATCGGGAGTTGTGTTGAAGTCCGAGTAGAGAATCGGGTTGATAGTATAGTTACTGTACTACGTTGCGATGTACTGGGCACGGGACTGTTAAATAATGCTGTGATAATTAAATAATAATAATGATATAATAATGCTTGTCAAAATACTTTCGTTTAGACTCAAAACAAGCCAGCGAACTCAAACAGAGAATCCCTGCCAACTCTTTATGGCCACTGTGCGACTGATGAAAGACTACAGGATGCAGCTGCTGATTCCACTGACGATTTACAGCGGGCTGGAACAGGCGTTCATTACCGGAGACTTTACTCGGGTGAGAAGTTTGCCAATTGTTAATACTGCTTGCCGCTTTCGCCAATGTTGCTGCTGCCCTAGGTGGAGATGCAAATACCGTTCCGCGCCAATCGCAGTTGCAGCTGACGTATTGGTTAATTGCTAATTTCCACCACAATGTTTACATTATATGGCAGTGGTTTAAATGTTATTTTATTTTATTTAGGCTATTCCGGCTACTGATGTTGCTTGGTGTTTTTTTCACCGTTACTGTGAAATCTGTTGCTCTGTTCTTATAGGTTTATCTATTTTATTTGTATTTATTTACATCTTTTGACATTAAAAATACGATAAAATGAACAGGAGGTGGCAAGGGTAAAAAAATACAAAACTGTCATCTAAATGATGTCCAGACCCCTATAAACCGTAATTTTCGGAATATAGGCCGCGCGGAGTATAAGCCGCAGCACGCAAAAATCATCCTGCAAATTAAGATTTGAAGTCGGCGTATTAGCGGCACCGGCGTGTTAGCCGCACCGACCGCAGCGGTTTCAATTTTGTTTAAAAAAAAATAAGGCCTCCAAATTCTAAAGTCAAAAATCTCTGGACCAGATCCATTTGCACTATACGAAAGCTAGGAAAAGGGCCACAAAAGTTATATCGAAAAATCTACGGTTGATACTCGGTATATGCATATAAAGATAAAAAGATAATTGCACAGTATACCTAAAAACAATTGTTGAAATAACGCGATCTTTTGAAACACGAACAAAATTATCCAACATGCAGTGTTCTCATGTCGGTCTAATACTGTAGGGCCTCGGCTGGGGAGGGTCGTATATGGGGATGCATTGTGTTGTAACTCGCTGCTTCTACGATGCAGCCTGCTATTGCCCATAACAGTAGCAGCAGACAACAGCTGCATGTTGCTGTTGTCTGCTGCTACAATGTTGTTCGCCCTATTGTTCGAAATGTATATTTACATGTTACTGTCTTGTTATGCGGTTGCTTCATATTTTATATACAGTTGTTACCGTTTATTAAAAAATTATCGTGAAATATGTTGCTCTTTCTTAATGTTCTTATTTCAGTCTTACGTAACGTGCACTGTTGGTGTAGGTTGGGTGGGGTACGTCATGATATGTTACGGTGTGACAGACGCTGTCTGCTCGCTCGTGTCTGGTCGCCTAGTCAAGCACGTGGGCCGGATACCACTCTTCACTTTTGGCGCCGTGGTCCAAATGAGCCTGATCTTCACGCTTCTGTTCTGGGTACCAACGAAGGATCAGCTGGCGGTGTGCTTCGTCATTGCGGCGTGCTGGGGTGCAGCAGACGCCATCTGGCAAACGCAGATCAACGGTAAACGATACCGCAGAAAATTATTTTAGGCTCGATTCCAGGGAGCTGCTCTTAGAAGGAAACAAAAACACATTTAAATCAGTCACGTGCATTATACATCACGTGCATTCCGACTGATAAACTAGATTTTTTTTGTGCTGAATATCATCAGAAGCTCCAAGAAAATGGCACCTATTACGGTCTTGGTCCAGGATATTTGTCATTAGTGTAGGCCTATATATGCCAATTTATTTACTGGTTTTCGCCGATAAAGTTGCACTGAACAACTTCATCTCCTTCACAAGAAAAAAAACACGTGGTCTGTTGCCAATGGCGTTACTAATAAGAGGGATTAGGGCAAGCGCCCTCGCCCCTCGTTCGAGGCCTGTGTCCATCCCCCTCCCCTCCACCAATCCCCATCGTGCTTAAAATGTTAGGGAAGGCAAAAAATGAGCTTTCATTATTGAAAATCCTTTTAGTGTCACCTCCAGATAAAGAGGCTCCTCTAATAAGGGCCCACCTGTAAAATGAACCAAGTCTCGCCACTGACCCTTGCTGTGCTTCTGCTGTGTGTCTGTTGGCGTTGCTGCTGTTCCAGCTACAAGCAGGTAGCTTCCCTTAATTATAACTGTTTTGTGTTTTATATGTTTTCTTCTCCCTTGCAGCCTTGTACGGTGTACTCTTCCCAGACAAGCCAGAGGCAGCATTCTCCAACTATCGGCTGTGGGAGTCCCTGGGCTTCACCGTCTCCTTCGCCTACAGTAACTTCCTGTGCGTCTGGATCAAGCTAGCGGTACTGGCCGGCGTGTTAGTCTTCGGGATTGGGTTCTACTACATCGTCGAGATGAAGGCCTGTATGCGGCGGCAGAGGGAGGCAGACAGAGGGCGGGATGTGGGCAAAGCTGGTCTAGACAGGGATTTGACCTAATCACATCTGAGGGGCAAGGCAGTGGCGGTTCTACGGGGGGCTGGGGGGGGGGCCCAAAAAAAAAATTGTCTAGCCCCCCCAAAAAGATTCCATAAAAATATGCGCTAGCAAAATGCAAGAATTTGACGTACATGGGAGCGGTTTCCCCCGAAATGAGAAGGGTGCATTTGTACACTTTTAATTAATAAATTGCCTGATTGTAGGATTTTATCAGTGCTCCTCATTGAAAATATGGCACTTGGGCAGACATTTATTAAAAAGCGGCAAATTAATGTATGATGAGTGCGTGTATCACATGCAGTCATCCATCACTGCTTTGTTGTTGGCCACACTCGACAATTTTAAAACAAAACACAGTAGAAACTTATTCCAAACATTTCTATTTTATTTCGCCATTAAAAATAGTATTGCGAATACTCAAATATTATTTCAGATACAAACTCTTTATCTAATCGATACAATCATGAAGCTATTTAATAGCTACATGTATACGTCATTTGTAAACTACATGTATAATTAAAACAGTAATGACAGTATTGCATAGACTGTATAACAAAATTCATTTCTGATAAATATTGTCATTTTACATATTACAAATATTCTTGTGGTGGTTTTGTATACGTAATATCTTATCTATTAAATCAGTATTGCACAGAATTTACAAGAGCTTCAATTTTTTTTAATGGTGAGTTCGACTTAAATTTTTATTACTTAAATAATCATTTGATGTACCAGTTGGAATTATTAAAAAACACATTGGTACTATCAAAAAGACAAGAAATTAAGTTTTTTTCTTTTACTTTTGTTTAAGCTCTGGCAGGAGCTTGTATATGTTTCAGAATTTACAACAGCTTCAACTTTTTTAAAGGTGAGTTCGACTTAATTATAATAATCGACTTAATTACTAAAATATTCATTTGATGTATCAGTTGGCATTATTAAAAACCACATTGAAACTTTAATGCAGACAAGAAATTATGGGTTTTTTTTACTTTTTTATAGTCTTACAGGACTGATAAGCATTAAATAAAATATTATTTTGGGAATTGTTTTAAGTGGTAAAAACCTGAACTGCAGAACGATGTACATTAAAGTCCCGGAGTAACGTTTTGGGGATCCAAGATGGCGGATTAGTTGCTTCAATTCCCATTAGCCAATCAGCATGTAGCAACCAGTCCAGTTAGTAGGCTACCACACAGCTACACTTTGCTCATTTGGTCGGGTACTTGACGCCAGGCAGCACACACAGCATCTCAAACAGCAGGTTGGCACCCAGCAGAGCCGTGGTGCCAAACGGGTCGTAGGGTGGCGACACCTACCGGCCAAGAATTAAATATGAGTTCAGCTTAATCAGACAAAAGTGCAACTGGTACCCTCAAGAACATTTCTCAAATGTCTTTTATGGGAAAATCGGTTTTGAAACGGGCAAGCACCAGCAAACTCCACCAAAAAATCTTCACCTGAATTTCCATGTTGACTCAAAACAAAAATAATACATCAGTATTTCTACTTCAAACAATGGCACCCTTTCAGCTCATTATGAAACTTACAGGTATTTTAATTTGAAAATTTCAACAACTGCTAGGACATTATGAATCCTTGAAAGATCTCTGGAAGGTTTCAACTACAACACTGGCACAGGGCCCGTGATACTCACTTCAACCAGATCCCCTCCGATGACGTTCAGTCCGCGACAGCCCCGAATGATCTCCATTCCCTGTATTGGGGTCAGCCCGCCAACTTCTGGGGTTCCTAAGTACCAGAAATATGACATATACACTTTTAAAGATGTACAGTCCATGCGCTTCAATTCATTTCTTTCAACAAATTTCCAACTTGTTTGTTATATTTTAACCCTAACTCTCTTGGCATTTCTGCTAGGATGTAACATCAGTCCTGCAAATCCTCCAACCGCCTCCATGTAAAATTTGCACACAACCTCAATCCTGCAAAAAAAATATGGTTCCTGGGGGGGGGTGACCACTGCCTCAACCTGCAAAATCCTCCGGCAACACTTAATAACAAACAAACTTCTGATAATTTGAACATAACCATTCAATAGAGTGCACGTCGGCAAAATTATAAAGGTTTTTTTTTTTCAATAGATGATGTCTCAAAACCGCCAAACTCACTGGTTGGACTGGAATCCTGCTGCTGCACAGTTTTGACATGTTTTAAGATGGGGTCACGAGCGAGAAAAAGCTTTATGTGGTCTCTCTGGGCTCCCATACATTTTGCACTAAATTTAGTCAGGCACCATTTGTAGGCGGTGTTGTAATTTTGTAATTGTGCGTCTGGAAGCCAAACTGAGGGATCAAGCAATGGTTGTGTATCTGGAACCGGTAAACACTTTTTAATTAGCGCAATATGTAAGGGAGCAGACTAACGACCAGCCTTGGCAGCACATGCACGATGTCGATGTCAGTGTATGGTCTGATGTTAACGTTTTCTCTGATTTTTGTCTTGATCATCCAAATTTCCTGAAGAATGTTCGTGTCTGTTGAGATCGTAAGTGGGTGCAGAATTCTCAAGCCTTATGGCCTTACTGAGGTCACCTCAAGCTCCACCCTGAAGGATATTTATGAGAGTTTTAAGTGGATCGAAGCGTCATCTGCAACATGAGCCGACATTTGAAGAAAACAAAAATAAGCCGCGTTGCCGCAAAACTTTTGGGGCAAGCTCCATACCAGAAACGGAAGACTTTTTTTTGCCTTTATAATACAAAAGCCTTTACTTTACTACGGGTATACACGTAGTGGCAAAATCCGGTACGACTGTCACTACCGATATATTCGTAGTCGGTAGTCAACATGTTAAACATTTAAATATTTGGCTAACACTGAACGAAGACTTTTGTCTGCCCCGATACAGTGAGAGTACAAAACACCTCATCACATATCACATCAATCTGAAAGGTCACAGAAACTTTTCCTTGAAGGGCTGGACATCATGGCACACTTGGTGATGCTGTTTCAGGTAGACACTTGTACGCACGTATTTGTGTATTCAATTTAAAAAATGTTCCTTCAACTAACCTGTTCCTGGAGCAAAACCTGGATCTATGCCATCAATATCAAAGCTGATGTATACAGGGATGTCTCCCATCATCTGTCTGACCTCTGACATGAGAGGGTTGAGTGACTTGTGGTGGCACTCTTCAACACGGACAGTGCGCACTCCCTGTAAAACGGAGAGTGGCATTTTAAAAGCCCAATTACAACACCTCACCCACAGATTCTGTATCTTGATTAGCCGAGAGCGAGTCACATGGCATTTGCTATTTTTACTGTCTTACTGTGCATTGGCTGAGAGGACTACAAAATGACTGAAATAGGTACAATACACATAGCAACCAACATGGCAACCTGTATGTACGTGTATGTGTGCACATGCATATGGGTGTGCTCTTTGCACATATTGTTCCAATTGAACTACAGAGCTGGGCTTAAACATTCAGTTTGGAAAAGTTCAAGTAAGTTTTCAACTAATTTCATATTAAAATAAAAGTACATAATCAGCTTTCTCTTAAAATGAAGCAGACTATAGTATGGGTGAGGAGTTATAAAACAAATATTGACTGCTTCGAGTGGTGTAGTAAAACCAACCTCCCTGTAATTAAACAAACACAATTTGAGCCTCGGCCACATCCTCACAAAAATTCTAAGGGAGAAATGAAACCCCTCTCCCCCCCCCCCCAAAAAAAACAAAGACTGTTTACCTGGTTTTTCTGCCACTCATGGTCATCCGGGGTATACTGAGGTCCCCTCAAACCAATCTGGATCATCTTCTTGGGGTCGACCAGATCTTCTTCAATTGCTCGGCGGAAGGGTGTCCCGTGAGCAATTTTCTCTCCAAGCATCTCATCTGATGTGTCGCCGTGGGCATCCACATGCACCAGGCCCACTCTGCCATGCTTCCCCTTCCAAAGGCAAATGAGACAGTTGAGAGTGTGTATGTTGGAGAATCAGTGAATTTAATGTAGTTTTGAAGTAGCACAATACATCTCTATTGTGAGTTGCGTATGCATTTCTGGAAAGAACTGGTTGATATGACTCCGTGTTTTGAACAGTGTCGCTCTATTGTCCTTGGGAAACTAGAACCACCTACAGCACCCACAGGAGAAACATGGTGCTACCGCAAAACTCTTAAAGGTACAGTACATCATTTGTAATCTGTGCATTTTGTTTGAAGCAACAAACGTGCTCAAAATCTAAAGAAGGGTGCTGATGAACAACTAGCCTGATGAAGTTTCAGCTTACCTTCAGCTTTATATTTTGAGAAAAACTACATTCTAGGATCTCGATTTCAAATCAAAAGTTGCTGAATCATGTTTTGAATTGGGCCTGAATTCAGCATCCGAGATACAATCTCACTGGTCAGATAGGTCAGAGGTGGAAATGCATGCGAGGATTCTGCTTATAGGTAGAGTATATCATTTGCAGCTATCCAAAAAGTAACTGACAAAATTATTGTTGAAAAAACATGCTTGGTCTAAAGATAGTATTGGCACTATATATTACTCCCTGTGAGATTATTTTTCTAGCATGCTGTCATTTTGAAGAAAACAATAAAAGAAGGTAAACTCCAAAGATGTGTCTAAAGTCGCAGTTTTGGAAATTGCCGTTAGTAGTTCATTTGTAATTGGGCGAAGCCATGAATGGGTGCGCACATGCATTGACATGAGGGACGCACATGCACGCAATTGCTAATTGGTTAGTTCAACGCGTGACATCACGTAGCTGCAATCGGCTGAATGAGATCGTGTCCCGGACGCTGATTTCGGGCGCAATTCAAAACCTGACTCGGCAACTTTTGAATTGAAATAGAGATCCTAGAATATTTTTTTCACAGAATATACAGCATTCACTGAGTAAAAACTTCACCAGGTTAGTTGTTAATTAAGCACCCTTCTTTAGATTTTGATCACTTTTGCTGCTTCAAACAGACCCACAGATTTCTATTCCAATCTCATCATATTGCATCTGCCAATAAAACAAGGAGAAATGAGGTCAGAAGTCACCTCAAAATTGTTTGTGGGTCTGAATTCATAACATGACCGTAAACTAATAGGTGCAATATCGTGCACTATTGAGGCTTGGGTCGCGAAAAAATTACAATTTGATTGATATGATAAATAACGGCAACTAAGACATACAAAGTTCATTGACCTCTCCAAGGGTATCACTACGTCAAATATGATGTCCCCACATCTGAAATTCTTTTCATGGCACAAAGAGTTAAGTTTTAGACTTGGGTCATGGAAAAGTGGCATTTACAATTGTGTAAATCTTATTAATATCCATAGGTAGGCTATGGTTTTACAAAGGTCATGACCTCTCCTAAGGTCACCAGAGGTTGAATATGAAATGGCCTATATTTGAAAATTCTCTTTATAGCATGAACACCTTTCATTTAGACATGAATCGTGAAAAAGATGGGGTTTAAAGATTAAATCTTACAAACAGCTGTATAAACAGGTTTACAAAGGTCATTGACCTCTCAAAGGTCACAAGACATCCGATATGAATTGTTCCCGCATCTGATCATTATTTTCATTGTATGAAGACATATGACATAGACTTGGGTCATAGGAAAGTGAAGTTTTGAAGAACAAAAGTTATGAATAGAGTATGTAAAGTTCATTGACCTCTAAAAGGTCACCAGAGGTAAGATATGAAATGCCTCCATATCTGAAAATGTTCTTCATGGCATGAAGAACCAACATGCGAAGTTTCATCACAAATTGCACAATCCTTTGGCATATTGGGGCTATGCTGCACCACTATGGGCAGCAGTTTGCCTGAGAGGAAAACTGAGAGGAAAACATCCTAGGCTGTCCGCACTGGACTTAAAATGGGAAGAGTAGTACCCATAGTCTCGGTAAGCTTTACCAAAAAAATTCCAGTGCGGACAGGGCTTTAGAGAAAACAGGAAGTCCAAGTTGCTAAAGTTCAAATCATAAATTATGTGCATAACATATGGGGTGTCTAAACGACCCCCCCCCTCCCCCTCTTCTCTCTAAAATCTTGGGTATAGTGATCACCTTAATTGCCTGCAGCACTGGATAAGACAGCGTGTGGTCCCCACCAAGAGTCAAGGGTTTACAGCCAGTCAACAGAATTTTGGAATAGGCTTCCTTAATCATGCACACAGCTTTCTTCAAGTCATAGAGGTTAATGCTGACGTCTCCAATGTCGGCAACCTGCAGACTTTCATAGGGTGCTGCACCTGGATATGTTTAGGGAGAAATTAAGAGTTTGTAATATGTCATATTAATTTGGGTTGTTTTTTTTTAAATAAAAGATTGGGCCATCAAGATTCTCACTTTTGGCCTCTCGCAGACTGCTTTCATCGGGGCCAGGAACTGAACCACACTTTTTTAAACGTTCACACCTGACAAATGATTGTAGTGAGAAGACAGAACATACACAGAGGGTGAAATTATGCACATAAAAACCGCTTGGACAAAAATTAGCTTTATATATAACTATACAGAATTTGAGCCATCACATGCATGTAGAAAATTGGTTCAGACAGGAAGAGTGAAAGGTTGGTTAAAACATGTCCAAAACATAAATTTGCCCTCTGCTATGCATTCTGTTTACATCCATTGTTTTTTCTTCCAAATGTATAAATATGACTGCATGGTGGCCTTACCTAGGCTGTTGCAGGACCTGATTAGGCATGACTCGGTCCTGATCTGTCTTGGGCCCAGCCTGGTTCCTGATCTGTTGGAGGTTCCAATATCCAATGGGATACCCACAAAACATGCATCCAGACCTGCGTTCAGTAAAGCAAAAATATAGTCATGTATATACTGCATCGTTCTCACTATTACCCAATCTGATTTCACAGTGCTTGCCAACAGATGCAGTCTAGCCCCCAGGCCAAATAAAGAGGGAAAAATGTTGCAACCTGACGCCACTTGTTTCTTCATATATCATCTCAATGAAGGCCAGTCATTGCAAAAATATTGAAAAGACATGAATCTGGGACTGAGAAACAATTCCAATTTTGTTGGGAAATACTTTAAAAAATGTCTTGACTCTCCATAGACTTTGTACACAACCGCTGAAGTGGCGTCAGGTTGCAACATTTTTTCCCAAAAAAAACATACTTCTGCTTCTGATTACATGGCATTCAAAAACAGGGTAGGTAGGTAGGTAGGGAATTGTTTTACTTTGTTTTTGGCAAATTTTTTTGGCATGATCATATGGAGGCATCTGCATGTAGTTAAGGGTGAAAGGTAGTAATTGATGGTTTTAGGTGTTTTTTCCCCTCATTTTTCCCATAAAAAAAATTAGGGTAGGGGCTGTCAGAATAGGGTAGGTACCGGTAGGGAAACCGGAAGCAGAATTTTTTTTGGCAAACGTCAGCATGTCAAATCAAAAGTTGATCACAAGAAGAGTCACAAGTACATTAAGTAACAGGGAATGAACACTAGGCATCTTTACATGCCTCCGGCTCGACTATGTTGTAGCTACGTCCTTCATCTTCTCAACTGCAAGAATAATTAGCCCCACAAATTATCAAGGGAATAAATGTGTGCTTGGCCGGTTTTAAACAAAGGAATGGTTTTGAATGGGATGGACGCGGCGAGGGATATTATAGGCGACCAGGCCCCCAGCCGGTCTTAAACGGACTTGTCTAATACCGGCCAAGCACAAGTTTATTCCAATTTATAAATACCTTTTGGGTCAAGTCAAACAATATAAATTTCCAACGATTTTGTTTAACAATTTTACTTCATGTTTTATTAAACACCCTTCTAGCTATGTTATGGTATGTGCCTCTCGCGACTAGTCGTAAACAACTCCTTATATGGAGTTTGGTGCGCGGATTGCGCGCATGGCACATACTGCCTGATGTGGTACAGAACACAGCTGTGTCGGTGTAGTTTGAAATTGGGACTATGAAATGCTGACTGACTGGTGTTTAAGACCAGCCAGCCGGTGTTTTATTAACCGCTTAAGACCGGCCACATGACGAACTCTCGACCAATAGGAATGGGTAAACTGTCTAAGGTAAAAATTTATGAATATTTATTACTAGCCATGAATGCCTTTGTCACAGTTCATTTGAATAGCTTGTAACTGACTCAAGACTGGGTGACTTTTGATGACTTTTGATGACTTTATTTGATGACTTGTGACGACTTGTGATGACTTGTGATGACTTGTTGTACTTGTGGTGACTTGTGGTGACTTGTGGTGACTTGGGATGACTTGTGGTGACTTGTGGTGACTTGTAGTACTTGTGGTGATTTGTGATGACTTGTGGTGACTTGTGATGACTTGTTGTACTTGTGATGACTTGTTGTACTTGTGGTGACTTGGGATGACTTGTGGTGACTTGTGGTGACTTGTAGTACTTGTGGTGATTTGTGATGACTTGTGGTGACTTGTGGTGACTTGTGGTGACTTGTGGTGACTTGTGGTGACTTGTGGTGACTTGTGGTGACTTGTGATGACTTGTGATGACTTGTGATGACTTGTGGTGACTTGTGATGACTTGTGATGACTTGTGATGACTTGTAGTACTTGTGGTGACTTGTGGTGACTTGTGGTGACTTGTAGTACTTGTGGTGACTTGTGGTGACTTGTGGTGACTTGTGGTGACTTGTGGTGACTTGTGGTGACTTGTGGTGACTTGTGATGACTTGTGATGACTTGTGATGACTTGTAGTACTTGTGGTGATTTGTGATGACTTGTGGTGACTTGTGGTGACTTGTGGTGACTTGTGATGACTTGTAGTACTTGTGGTGATTTTTGATGACTTGTGGTGACTTGTGGTGACTTGTGGTGACTTGTGGTGACTTGTGATGACTTGTGATGACTTGTGATGACTTATGATGACTTGTAGTACTTGTGGTGATTTGTGATGACTTGTGGTGATTTGTGGTGACTTGTGATGACTTGTGATGACTTGTAGTACTTGTGGTGACTTGTGATGACTTGTGGTGACTTGGGATGACTTGTGATGACTTGTGGTGACTTGTAGTACTTGTGGTGACTTGTGGTGACTTGTGGTGACTTGTGGTGACTTGTGGTGACTTGTGGTGACTTGTGATGACTTGTGATGACTTGTGATGACTTGTGATGACTTGTAGTACTTGTGGTGATTTGTGATGACTTGTGGTGACTTGTGGTGACTTGTGATGACTTGTTGTACTTGTGATGACTTGTTGTACTTGTGGTGACTTGGGATGACTTGTGGTGACTTGTGGTGACTTGTAGTACTTGTGGTGATTTGTGATGACTTGTGGTGACTTGTGGTGACTTGTGGTGACTTGTGGTGACTTGTGGTGACTTGTGGTGACTTGTGGTGACTTGTGATGACTTGTGATGACTTGTGATGACTTGTGGTGACTTGTGATGACTTGTGATGACTTGTGATGACTTGTAGTACTTGTGGTGACTTGTGGTGACTTGTGGTGACTTGTAGTACTTGTGGTGACTTGTGGTGACTTGTGGTGACTTGTGGTGACTTGTGGTGACTTGTGGTGACTTGTGGTGACTTGTGATGACTTGTGATGACTTGTGATGACTTGTAGTACTTGTGGTGATTTGTGATGACTTGTGGTAACTTGTGGTGACTTGTGGTGACTTGTGATGACTTGTAGTACTTGTGGTGATTTTTGATGACTTGTGGTGACTTGTGGTGACTTGTGGTGACTTGTGGTGACTTGTGATGACTTGTGATGACTTGTGATGACTTATGATGACTTGTAGTACTTGTGGTGATTTGTGATGACTTGTGGTGATTTGTGGTGACTTGTGGTGACTTGTGATGACTTGTAGTACTTGTGGTGACTTGTGATGACTTGTGGTGACTTGGGATGACTTGTGATGACTTGTGGTGACTTGTAGTACTTGTGGTGACTTGTGGTGACTTGTGGTGACTTGTGGTGACTTGTGATGACTTGTGATGACTTGTGATGACTTGTGATGACTTGTAGTACTTGTGGTGATTTGTGATGACTTGTGGTGACTTGTGGTGACTTGTGGTGACTTGTGATGACTTGTAATGACTTGTGATGGCATGTGACAACTTGTGATGAGTTGTGATGACTTGTACTGACTGGACTGCAACTGTTGCCTCATGTGAGTTCACGATTTTTGTTGTACAGCTGTAGTCTGTTTCATTTGAGACTGTATAGAAGTACACAGTGAACATGCTAACTTCAGTGGGACTATTTCGATTTTGTTCAGCAGCTCAATTAAACTGACCATTGCCTTTGTCAGAATTGTGTCTGGATGGGCGTCTTTTGGACACCCTGTAGGCAATTTTGGACACCCTGTTTTGGTATGCGTATACCATGTATACAAGTAAAGGTACACAAATGTAGCAACTACATCAGCCTTTTTTTTTCATTTCAAGACAACTTTGGGCAAAAAACTGTTGAAAGCCGACTTATTTCAATGGTTAAGCAACTTTAACCCATGGTTACCCCCCCCCAAAAAAAAAAAAATATCGAGTGCAAACATATTTTAAATGGTTTATGTTATTATTAGGCTAACCTTCAGCAGTCTTCTGATACGGAAGTCTAAACATGGTTGCTATACCCCCTGATCGAGGAACGTCAGTCCCAGAAAGGGGCTGATTGTAGACAAGGCACTGTCCTGTCTCAGCCAGCTGACGCCGTGGGACGCCCTCCGGTGCCAACATACAAGAGCTGGCAGTCACTCGAAGAATGCTTGCCCATTTCGACTGAGACCTTCGTGCTACAGACAACATGTTCTCTGTAAATAACAACAGTATACAACCACAGTTCAGTTATTGCTTCACCTGAGATAAAATGTCATCCATTGTACACTGTAACATTAAAAAACTGGTATACTGGAGTTCCCTAACATGGCAATCTATAATGTGTCGTGACTCTTCCCATGCAGATTTGCCAAACCTCTTCGTCAACAAGCTTCATATTGACTCAGTGAATACCACTATTACCTTAATAACGCTTGCTACTGACCCCTTGTGAAAAGCACCTGAAATTGAATTTTAATTAAAAGAATGTGGTGTCCTGAAATTAGGCACAAATCAGGCAGATGAGGGGTAGGGTTCCCTTTCAAATAATGTTATGTGTCAACTAAGAATTTATATAAAGTCGGCAAATAAACCATTCTTCTCTACTCCTTTGGTTTATGCTGTTACTTCCAAATAACATATCACATGTGAGTTGGTCCAGTAAAACAATAAATGAAGGGTCAGTGTACATGTGGACCTGGAAAAATGACTCAATATAGGAAATATGGAAAGCAGTCATTGTCTTGCTTTCCGAGACTGCTTTCCACGACAACGCACCAGACAAAAATTGAACCCACTAGCGGCGCCTGAAAGCGGTGTGGCACCCATACATGTACATCGAGCAATTTTTTTTAGATAATCATCCCGTGATGCATTTCATTTGCATAATTGACCAAACAAGATGGACGACAGCCGTTGAAACTGGACATTTTTTATGAACAAGCTGCAGAAATCATCCACATTTTTCACATTTTAGGGTTTTTTGTTCTGTTTCATTTAAGTCGATCATTAGCTTCGTGAATGACTGCTGAATGTAAATGGAATCTGGGGTGCGATTATAGAGGTGAAAAAGGACAATTTTTGGGAGGTCATTCTGGAAGGGTCTCTTAAGACCACACTCTCACGCCGTAGTTATGTCTCCAGTGTTACGTGTGAATTCCCAATGAGCATGTCAGCTGGAGTTACTCAAGCTATGTAGATAGGTAGCTTAAGTAACATCCAGCTGATATGCTCATCAGGAACTCACATGTCAGCCGGATGTTACTTAAGCTAGTACGCTATAGCCCTAGTCTATGGCCCGCACTGAGTAAACTCTACATGCTGGGCCATACGGATATTGCTTCCCAAAGTTGAGGATTTGAAATTAAAAAAACGCAAATTTTATTGCAATCATTCCAACCCATACTCTGAAGGTGGGTTCACTTACCCGAACCTCTCAATATTCCCCCCAAATTAGGACTTCCCCGTGCTTGCTTCTGGTGAAATTCGTCTCTTATAAAATATTAATTTGTCAACCGAAGTGAAAGTTCATGACAGGCAGTTCGCCGAGTAGTAGTCTGGTTCTCCGACCAAAATATTTCCCTGTCTTTTATTTAATGTAGACACGTGAAGGGCACTGCGCCTGGTTATGGTCGTATCATATCTGAAAAAAAAAAATTGCATGCCGGATCAGAACAACTAGCCAATCACAGTGCGCGCATCTTGATTATTTATGCTGAATCGAGGTGCGCAGCACTGTGATTGGCTGGCTGCTCTAATGGCGTAGGCCTATGCGATGTTTTTTTCCGGATATGATATCCTGGGTGCAATGCCCTTCATGTATATATACGTCAAAGAAAGGGAAATATTTTGGTCAGAAAATTAGACTACTTATACTGGGCGAGCTGCCTGTCATGACCTTCCACTTCGAGTTGACAAATTTTTTTTTTTTAAGAGACGAATTTCACCAGAAGGAAGCACGGGGAAGTCCTAATTTTTGGGGGAATATTGAGAGGTACGGGTAAGTGAACCAACCTTCTGAGTGGAATGATTGCAATAAAAAAAAATATTTTCAAATCCTCAACTTTGGGAAGCAATATCCGTATGGCCCAGCATGTAGAGTCTACTCAGTGGTGCGCGGGCCATAGACTAGGGCTAGCTAGTACTAGATAGGCATATTCCGGTAATCCTTACTTTTAGGACACCTCTATTTTGTACGAGTTCTGTTCAAAACTGACTTTTGCAGATGACTGTCCAGTACCAAAGTGACTTTTGCAGGCTAGAGCAGTCTTTTTACTTCAGATAAACTCATGTTAGTTGTAATTTTGAAAGCACTTTCAAAGAAAATGTGACTTTCCTACATTTTTGGCAGTTCGCCATCTTGCTTTTTTAATATATTTTCTGTTTGTCATTGCCGTCTTTTACCCCTCATAAATCAAAGCCCTGCCCTCTTTCTACAAAATTAAACCTGCTGATATTCAAGAGGTGTCATTGCCAAATGTTCAAATGTGCCAAGAAATATCAGAATGTCACTTTTGAGTGTCATTTAGTCAGCTGTTTTGGTGAGTGTTTAACCTTATATAGGAAAGGGGTCCTAAAGGTAAGGATTACCCATATTCCACTACTAATGTATCAAAATTCATGAAAATCTGTCACTGCATTTCCGAGATCAGAAGGGAGCGGAATCCACCTCACCCCAGCTGCTCAGAACACCACCACACCAGCCCCTCCCCCGCCCCCGCCCCCCCCCCCCCCCCCCCCCCCCCAAAAGGGCCTTTTAACTTAGCTGGAGTTACCCAGCCCTGAGTTTTATCATTGGGTTGTCTATAAGGGCTGGAGCGAATTTTTCTCGTAACTTGTAGTATTTGCAAAAAAATTTGGAAAATGTTCAATTTTGTCCCCGTTACACACTAATTGCAACTGCAACTCACCCCAAACTTGCCTGGAATAACCATTACACAGGTCCTTGAAGTAAAAAACGATCCACGATGAAGATTCAGCCTACAATTGCAGTGAAAACAGGAGGAATAACCGCTAACCTGACAACCTTTCAGGCATGGCCAGGACTGCTATTGGTTTGTGCACAAAAAAAATTGTGTACAATGAATGGCGGTCGATTAACAGGCACAGAGAGCGATCGCTGTCAACTACTCGTTTTGCCGGCTGCGCTGGCGTTGGCGCGTGACGTCACGCGGAAGCGTAACACCCGATGACTGTTTCATGCACTATTGGTTGCGGTTCCAGTACCAAAGCTGTGATGCGAGTGGTAAACCTTATACTAGTGCATGAAACAGTCATCGGGTGTTACGCTTCCGCGTGACGTCACGCGCCAACGCCAGCGCAGCCGGCAAAAACGAGTAGTTGACAGCGATCGCTCTCTGTGCCTGTTAATCGACCGCCATTCATTGTACACAATTTTTTTTGTGCACAAACCAATAGCAGTCCTGGCCATGCCTGAAAGGTTGTCAGGTTAGCGGTTATTCCTCCTGTTTTCACTGCAATTGTAGGCTGAATCTTCATCGTGGATCGTTTTTTACTTCAAGGACCTGTGTAATGGTTATTCCAGGCAAGTTTGGTGTGAGTTGCAGTTGCAATTAGTGTGTAACGGGGACAAAATTGAACATTTTCCAAATTTTTTTGCAAATACTACAAGTTACGAGAAAAATTCGCTCCAGCCCTTATAGACAACCCAATGATAAAACTCAGGGCTGGGTAACTCCAGCTACTTTTAACTAGTAAATTTTAGTTTTATGGTTGAAAATCGCGTGACAGGCATGACATGTCAGACTAGAATATCCATTTGTTTCTACAGACCTGAGAACTCCTTGTTAATCAAACATTTCAATGTAATTAAGTGCGTTAAAAACAAACTCTGAATTGAAAACTCACAATACTTCGCCGGTGTTGACCTACTTTGACGATATGAATGATCAAGTGGTGGCGCCCTGTGTGCACCGCGCGCGCTGCGCTTACTGACTGTGTATGTACATAAACATTATTGCCAGCCTCGGGTTTGAACTCGAAAAACATGTTATTATTTGTTTCAATAGTTATTTTCCTAGCAATAAAAAAAATATTCTCTTTTGAATGGGACATCCAAAACAAAAAATCCACGGACGTTTAGTTATTGATAGCTATTTCTACACAACAATTCGATCATTGGCTGCAGCAGCTAGCTCTAGCTCTCGCAGGCGGGGCATAGTGCAGGGCGTGGGTTCACAATAGTCTTAGGCGATATTTCAAAAAATGTTACATAAAGAGGCATTTTCAAGTAGAAGTTGGTAACATAGCTATTTTACCCAATTTTTGGGTGCTAAATCCGAAAATGATGGCCACCAAGCTGGATTTTTAGTGGAAATCATGATGCCAGGCTAATTTGCCTCATAATTATTCAGTCACTTTCTTAGAAAATGTTATTGAAGTAAGGAAGTGTAAGTATAATCACCAAATAAACTTTTCCAAAAAATAATAATAAGAGCATACCAAAATATGGGGAACAATATATTACACAGTCGATAGGTATTAAAGATTAATGCAAATTAGGCATATTTCTACTAAAAATCCAGCTTGGTAACCATCATTTCCGGAGCACCCCGAATTAGGTAAAATAGCTATGTTACCAACTTCGTATCGCGTTGTTCATTCAATTTCGTCTGAACCAGTCGTAAGGGGTTGATCGGCCATTCCTTTTCATTAATGGGCAAACATATTTCACATTTGTCAAGCATCATTATTTTAAGACTTCCTGCATGTAAAATTCTAAAATATCTGGGCGTCAATCATATCTAATGTATTCAATTCGTAAATGCAAACCTCTCTTTCTTAATTAAAGGGTCCGTGCAATGAATTTTTCTCAGGAATACATTTTGTGCAACTTTCTACTACAGAATTCTGAAATGTATGAAAACTACACATTTGACATCTTTTTTTTTTTGGTTAATCTTATTGCAAAGTGCACTTCTTTTAAGATATCCATGCTTTTCCGGACTACTGAGCGTGCTGTTGCTGTGATGTCATTTCAGACACTGTTCAGTTTAGGGGTTTTCTTTCAAATTATTCACCCACAATTTCCTAATTGAAACAATTGTGAGAAAAGGTTGCTCATTAATGGCTTACTGCCATGTACTGACTGAGAGGAAAGCAAAAGTGTACGACAGCAAAATATCCAAAATGCTAGCAACTTTTTGTGCGGAAATAGGCATTTAATCTGCCCGGAATGACATCAAAGTTTTGCTTATAAATATGCTCATAAATATGGAAATTTGCATTAACATGACAATGGAGAAGGCACCAACTGAAATGGAAAAATAAAACTTGAAAATAAGGTTACATGTGACACAAAGATGTATTTTCAAGGTTTGCATTGAAAAAATTACTTTGCGTGGGCCTTTAAATAAGTGTTCGGTCAGAACATAGGCCAGAAAACATGTCAGAAATTACCAAAGAGCGTTCCTGACTTCCTGATGGTACAACTATTGCCAAACATACATGTCCCGATGTCTTTTCACGTCAAGAAATCGTCAACGTCAAG
The DNA here is from genome assembly GCF_015706575.1 of Patiria miniata. Lineage (NCBI taxonomy): Eukaryota > Metazoa > Echinodermata > Asteroidea > Valvatida > Asterinidae > Patiria > Patiria miniata. The sequence continues at coordinate 9,939,647 of NW_024037055.1, forward strand.
ATGTGCCCCTTGCTCAAACGTTTAAACACGTAGAACAGATCAACAGTGAAAAAGAAATTGGGCTATCTTAGCCCTTTTCATTTCGTTATTTCGTTACATCTTGTATCCCTCATGTCAGTTAATTTGTGACACTGGAAATTTACAGTCACCAAGATTTTTTGGGCCGGGAAAACGAACCTCAGAGGAAAATAGGAAAACATATCAATTAAAAAGGATTACAGTCAACTCGACCGGGCGTTTGCCAACTCGACTCGAACCAACTCGACCGTTTACCAATCTTATTAATTTGAATGACCAAACGATGAAAGTGATTGCCCATAAACGAACTTAAGAAACGAAAAGCATGGTATATACGTTGAGCGCACCAACGTTCGCTAATTTGAATACGTCAACTGTCAAAAGGTTGCAAAGACTTCAATTTAAGAATCGGCTACAAATTAAGTCTCGAATGCACCAAAACGAACTAGAATGCCCCAAAACGAAAACGAACATTCAGAGCAAAATCTTGGCTGCCTAAAAATTGAATTGAATGCCCCAAAAATGAAAAAGAAAGTTTGATCACGTGTAAAAATCACGCGAAATGGAATGAATGATAGGTCTCATGAAAATGATTAGGAAATTTGCCGGGAAAACCTATATTAAGTTTGAGTGGAAAAAACAGGCCCGGATTATACAATAGGCACAGTAATTAGCACTGAGCCTAGGGCCTACGAAAAATTCGGGGGCCTATACGAAAATACCGCAGTGTGCCATAAAACATGCACACACGTTTGTTTTACATACGCTATGTGGACATTCCTTTGTTTTCGTGTAGTTGAGAAAACTCGGTACAAAAAATAACTTTACATAAACTGTGAAAACTCTTTCAACCCAATTTTTTTCCTGTGGTTCCCTATAGTGTTTCTCTTCATTCTGCCACAGATAAACCTAACCCAAAAACCTGTTTTCCGGAAATGGGGAAAAACACTGTGTGGACTTGCCCAAGTCCACACAACGTCGCCGCTACCTGGTTCTTTTGTTCGGAAGTCCACACACAGTGAATGTAATGCCTACCAACCCTTACACACCAAGGAATACGCTATCGCAATATCCCCCTCCGGCTTACAGCCAGGGGGATAAAACTGCCTAATATAAACACTTCATGATAATGTGTTCACAATATGCAAACACTTTACTTTGGGGTTTGACAAAACCCTCCCCGACCCCAAGTCTCAGTTCAGAGAACGTGCCTGTGAAGGCCTATACTTAGTAGGCCTAATTAAAGGCGAAGTTTCGGCAATAAATGACCCTTTTTTTTCGGGTAGCATCAAATCTACTTTTCTGGTGGCCGAAAAACGGTTGGAAATCAGTTGCTGCCAAAACGTTGGATCGGTTCTGCTGCCTTGGATCATGAAAGGAAGGGAACGGTGATGTCCACATTTTTTTCGACCACCTGAGTAAAAGCTACATGTATATTGGAACCTCGAGAACGCTCGCCAGCAACAGGAGCGAAATCTGCTTTTCATATATCAGAGTAGCAGACAAGCAGAAAATAATGTAGACTTATTCTTAAACGTCCAATCTGCTTGTCTGGTAGCAGAAAAGCTGATTAAAATGGAACGTTTGAAAACGTTCAATCTGTATTTCCGTGTCTGCCACACTTTTCGTCCTCCATGGTTAGACAAAGATATTTGGATGCGGCCTTAGTCTTCGTTCTAAGACGTATGGTATCTATAGGGCGGTGTCATCTAAGGAAATACATGTATGGACTACCCACTGGCGGATTTGGGAAGGGGAGGGAGGGGGATGGGGGAGAGCGGGAAAATGATGCCGATTTATTTCCTTTTTTAATCATAGAGAACTGACGACAAAAAAATGGGATTTTTTTTTATTGGTAATGTAGTCGGCAGCTCAAGTTCCTTGGGCACATACTCTGCATGCCAGACGATGACCCTGTGAAATAATATGTCCTTTATACACCACCCTATGGATGGGACTAACGTATGTTCAAAGCCTGCTTGGAGATAGTGGAGGCATACTGCGACCGGACCAAATCGCAACACTTGCTCAAGATCGCAGTAAATGGAAGAAGCTTGTAGTCGCCTCCTCTGCAGCCGAAGGATGATGATGATGATGATGATGATGATGATGATGATGATGATGGGGATGATGATGATGATGATGATGATGAATGTAGTCGACTAATCTGTGGATATTTGAGCCAAGTTCGTGGCTACTCTACATTTTGAGAAAACAAAGGACGCAAATGCAGAATTTTTTAGGTCTTTACCTTGATTCTGTTACTTATGCATGCAACCTTTATTGAAAGCCACCCTCAGTGACATTTTTTCCCTTCCAAACAATACCATTTCAGACAAAATAACTTCAGAGGTTATTTGGTACCATCTCCTATTGTCACTTTGAGCAAGGGTTGTCCTCATTACATTGGTAGATCCGTTTCCAAGTAATTACCATATATAACAACATGCCTTTAATTACCATAAAAATGTATCCTGGCACCCATTTTAAATAAACATTCAACTTACAATATGATAAAAAATATACTTTCTTGGTTATACAAGTAATATACTGACAACTTTAATATTTCATGTGCAAAACAAAATAAAGAGATATTTAATTTCATATTAATAGATTTTTTAGACCTACCACTACTTATTTCTTCACTTAGGTACTTGCCTCCAGGAATTGCATAGTTGGGGTGTAGAAATTATAGCCAACCCAACCCCCCCTTAAAAAAAACCAAAAAAAATTTACAAAAAAATCTCTTCTTCAAAATTGATTTATTTGATTTTATTTTTTACAGAACTTCATAATTTTTTTTTTATTGTTCCTGCAAAGTATTTAAATATGTGAAGAATTTGGAGAAGTGTTTGAAAAGTTAGTCACATAACCTTTGTCATATTTTCTTTCAAATATTATACTACACCCTGTTTCTTTAATTCATAATTCAGTTAATTTTGTTCTGAAAATGTCATATACATAAAAAGTAATAACTTTTTTATATTTTACATGCATGTAATATGGCAAACGAGTATTGGCATCAAGCAATTTGCGTTTTTTATGAAACCGAGTACATGCAGTATTTACAGACTGAACACAATTACACCCAAACTTCAGTGAATTTATCACATCTATAATAATGTTAAAGGCATATAGGATCATTTGCATTTATCCCCAAAAGTAATCTACATAAGTATTATCAAAAACCTTTTATGGTGTAACGACCAGTCGACCATACTGGTACTAAACATCACGTGAGATTATTCCTGAAGTATGTAGGTGACTTCCAACGATCACTCAAACTTCATCAGGCTAGGTTTTGAACATTCTTCTTTGAATTCTGAGTGGTGTTTTATTGGAAACGAACAGAATGCAAGAAAGGCAAATGATCCTATGTATGCCTTTAATTGGTCTTGCTGACAACATGTGCCTTTCTTTGTCTTCAGTCATGGCACCCTCATCTATATTTGTGGGGTGAGTTCACCTTCAGAGTTCCCGCCTACAACTGACACATCTTGCTGAACAGTGTCAGCATTGTCCTTGCCTACTTCAATGATTGGGGGAGGGTTTTCCCCATCTTCTTGATTTGATGCAGCCTCATTTGCTATGTCCTCCTCCTTCTCCTCCTCCTTGACCACACCCACGTTCATCGTTTCTTGGGGCATGTCCTTCTCATCCTCAACATCACTGTTCAACTCCAGCTGGCTGGGATCCAGGGAGCTGTAAATCTTCAGGAGGAACCAGAAGCAGGAAAAGAATCCAATGGTACCTGAAGACAGAAGAACACAGATAATAAAATCACCATAAACTTGATAAAAAAAGATTATACAGTGTACATACATGACTAATTATTGATGGAGCGTGTGGTTCGAATCCAGCTGCTGGCTGTGTCCTTGGGCAAGCCACTTCACCCTCACTTACCTCTTTCTACCTAGGAGTATAAATGGGTACCTACATTAGCTGGGGAGTAACCTGCTATGGACTGGCATAATATTCTCAGTTGTTTCATGCCATAGTTTCAGGGGCTATCCGCTCCGTGCACAAGTACCCCCTCAACGGTAAGAAAGGGAGAGTTGGGCAAGACCACATGGAGTTACATTGGAACGCATCCCTGAAGAAGCCTGATATTTATGCGAGGACACTATGAGTTTGTGCACATTCAGAACAAAATTACTTGTGCGTACTTTGTGCTATACACACGGAGAACCAGTATGCACACGCAGTGTGTCCCATCCAAGGGGCTCTCCAAAGTGCTAACAAAGCGCCCTCTCTTGTTCACACACGGACCCCATATTGGCTTGTAACAGACTTTCCTTATTATAGGATTGATTTAATGGTGATTGTTTTGTGTGTCTGTGGGGTGAGGGTGTGTATACCAATGCCTGTTGCAAAACGTGACAATGGATTACAGAAATAACACTGTGAACATTTGTACTTAAACAAGCATTCAACAATTGCAGAAAACTGCACCAGTGATTGAATTTCCGATTCTTGCAATTTGAGGCCTTTTTTTAAATCTAATGATAACATTTGCAAGTTCTGAAGGTTAGGTTGTAATACAGGGTGGGTAAAAAAAAAAACTAATCCCAAATGACAAGACTAATTTTTGAATGAAGTTTTGCCTGTAGCACTTACAAATTCTAGGACATGCAGGCATGCAACTGGGAAATCACAAAAAAAGAGGAAATTCAAATTTTTCCCAGACTTTGTACAGTGTTTTTCTATTTTCAATGGCACACATGGGAAGTAAAAAAAGAGGAAATCAGCTGATCCGAGGAAAAGTTGCATGCCTGGACATGAAAGCCCTACCAATGAGCTTTCTTTTAGTACAAGAATCATTCAAATCACTCATGTACTTTTCAAGTTACTGAATTTAGAACACAAACACCATTTTTAAGGTTCTGTAAAGTTCCGTCCACGGATCACAAAAAAAAGATAAGTGTTCTTTCAGCAAAACGAAAACAATTCACATGCATCCCTATGAGAATTGTTTTCGTTTTGCTGAAAGAACACTTACAATTTGGGTTTCGTTTTCTTTTACTCACTGTATAGATGCAAGAAAAATGGGCCAGGTACACTGTGAAGTGGTTCCTAGTAGGGGCTTGTATCAGTTCATATGCCATCAGTGTCTAGATACTCAGGTTGGATCGGGGCTCAGGTTGGCATAGCGGTACTTTCCTCACTTTCACCGCTGTGACCCCATTTTGGATTGGGTTTCAGTCCCTGCCTTATTCCGTGGGTTTCCCCTAGAATATCAATCTGGGGTTTTTCTCACACCACTAAAACTGTAACTTCCTTCCCCATCTGCTACCAAGTCTTATATATCCTGTTCTGGCGCTGTTAGATGTTCCCAAAATAAATAAATAAGTAAGTGCTGAACGCCCATGTCTCTCCTGGGTAGGTAAACAGCGCCCTCTACAGTTCTGCAAAGACAACACAGCTTGGACTCACCCGTGAACAAGAAGAACAGGAGGACCATGATGGAGGTGTAGCCAAAGTACAAGACTGTGCTGGCTGTGCCCTGGATCGTCAACTTGGACACAAAGTAATACACGCAGTAGATAAGGACGTAGACGGCAGTGAAGCCGCTCGACAGGAAAGAGCGCCACCACCAGTGATAGTTCTGCAGAGTTAAAAATGATGAAGCTTTCAACTTTAGATTGAAAAGGAATGAGGCGGTGCCCGAGTTACATCGCATGAAGGAAACTGTTTATTAATTCGGTTGAGTACCAGGACGAATTAGAATAAATCTACTTCAGCGTTGGCATGTAAATGATGCATGGTTCGGTGATTTAGGGCGGGTAATTTGAATAGGGAGTGGAACATGTGTTCAGCTAGAAAGTAGATTACTTCACGCTTGCAAGCAGTAACGAACACACACATTTTTTTAATACCTGTATTCTGGTTAGTATTTATATCCAAAGATGCCCAGTGTACGGTTATTTCTAAGAGAGTTAACCATAATATTGCTACCGCTAGCCTAAGAGCGTTGACTTGCAAAGTTCAAGTATAAGTTTCAACTTTTCCATAAATAGTTTTTGTGGTTTTTTTGTGTCTGGCATTCAACACAGCAATGAACTCGAAAGCCTCGAATGTGATTCTAACAGTATAATTAACATGCAGAAACAAGCCACAACAACTGTAAAAAATGAATATTTATTTATGATTATCAAATTCTGCAACGAACGGCGGAACCGCCGACTCAAATAATGGATGCTCTTAGGCCCAAAGCTTGCTCATCTCAAGCACAGAATGTTACAATTGTTGAAGTGTTGTACAAATGTCATTAAATCGGGGCCAGCATGCCTGGTTGCTGATACATGCAGATATACCAATGTCAGGCTGGTTTGACTATTTAATTGTGCAGAATGGTGTCAAAATGATAAATGCAAATTAAGAGATACTGTGCATGGCATATTACTACAGTGGAATGTCGCTATACCGAACACCGCTATACCGAACATTTGGCTATACCGAACATGGTGCTTGGCTCCTGATTTTTTTTTAAAAACGTACTGAACATTGTTGTTGAAAAATGTAATCAGAAGAGCAACAAGTGGCTATTATTTCCCCAAGGAATAGTACGGGAAAGCCACCCATTGCTGTAGCTACCAAGCTCTAAACTGTACTTTACATAATTCAATCAACGCATGTTCAAAGTCGTCTTTCAGTAACTATAAGTACCAGGATGTGCAGGGTGAAGTTCTGAAGGGCGTTATTTATTGAAAAGTGAGTACCAGAGCATCGGCGGCTAATAAAATCGTTATACTGAGCGATCGATATTACGAACAATTTCTGTGGATCATGCGATGTTCGTTATAGCAGCGTTTCACTGTATAAGGCCTGTAAATTATGTTAATACATTTGGGAATTGTGGGAGACAGCTTCAAGGCATGGTGAAAAACAAAAAACTGTACCTCAGATTGAAGGTGCAAAAAGCAGAACAGTATCGTGATCAAGGAACAGACGACGACCATGACTGCAGCTGTGCACAATGTGAAGCCAAATCCGTAGAAGAACTGATGCATCCTGGAACGTTAACATTGCAGGTGAGGCTGTGACTTTGAACCGTTTCAATGTTTAAGAGAAAACGGCATACAAGTCTTCTGAACATTTACCAAGCTGAAATTATAAACTGAATAAAAACAAGTGATCTGCGGACTGCATGTGTCGCCTTTTTCCGCAGTCAATCTCTGTATGTTTTGTGTTCTGAAAAAAAAAGAGTATATTTGTGCATATTAACAACCACCTTGAATGACCCCTAGATAACCTTTGACTTTCAATTTCGGAAGAGTTGTGATGAACCCCCACCCAAGGATCACTCTACTCAAGTTGCATTAAAATCCATCAAATTCTGTAGACAAAGAAACATTTGAGGAATATTTAACCCTGACCTCTAGTGACCCTACATGACCTTTAACCTCAGTAATCCGATGAAGAATTGTGTCTTCCCATCCACGGGTCACGTACTGCATGTAGGTGTCATCAAAATCCATTAAAGCATGCAGAAGTTATACATTTTTATTTTCAAAAAATGGACCAAAACTTTCATACGGGGCTATGGGTCTATGGTCATACAGAATTTAGAAGTGGCAAGTGTCTCCCAAAAGCTCATTTAGGCGACACAAACACCAAGACAAGGCAATCCTAGTAGAGCTGGCCCCAGAGTGCACAACCTTATTCCTTTGCCTCAGAATGGCTAAAGAGTTCAAAGAATAACTTGAATTGTTAACGTGTTTTGCCGTTCTGACTTGACTTATTGCTTACAAATGTATTAGGGAAAGAACATAAAACAAGCAGCACCAGTTTGCATGTGAAACCTCTTCAGTAACATCCAGTGGCATAGCCAGCAGTGTCGTAAAGGGGTATTTACTCTCCCCTCCCCCCCCCCCCCCCAATATGTTTTTAAAAAACTGCCCTTTGGGTTTTTTTTACCAAATGCCCTTTTTTTAAAAAGAAGTGCCCTTTTTGTTACCAGGGGCCTTTTAAGAGTGCCCTTTTTGGAATTTCGCACGACCATCTGCAATTGTGCCACCCTGAAAAGCGCCACCTATTGTCTGATAGTGTCCATGATCGTCCGGTTTGAACAGCGCCCACATAGGAAAGATGGTACCCCCTTCCCACCTTTTTTTGTTTTACAGAGGCCAAGTAACCAGAGAAAAAAAACGCTACCTACATGTCAGCATGGATGTGCGAGTGCCCTTTTCACAATCTCCCCAGCCCCCCCCCCCACCCCCAAATAAAAAATGATCTTGCTATGCCACTGACACCTCTTAATGGCAGGTCAACAGGTAGAAATGACAATCCCTACCCTAGCGGGTTGGCCTAGCAGTACTATCCTCGCCTTCTACCACTGTGACCCAGAATATTCCTCTGGGCTTTTCCTCCCACCTCTAAAACTGTAATTTCTTCTCATTGTCTTCTCTCTACAGGTTTCTTCAAGCTATTGTAACGAAATGTAATCGGCGCTCCATACTTTTTATATGTTTCATTTGCCCGCCATAGCTTGTGCGGTATTTTTAGAATGGGGTATATAAGGCAGCGTTCGCGCGCATTCTGGCCAGACTGTTTTGGCGCGCCGTACAGTGGCAGACTAAGAAAAGCTTCGTGGAGACAGACAGAGCGTTGTGTCGGGGAGTGACCGAAAAGCTTACCGTGAGTGTTGAGCTGCTGTATTGTTCATGTTACACACTCCTTTTCTTTTATAAATAGTGGTGCAGGGGAATTGATCTTTTGGTTTACTTGATTAAGTGAAGCTTAATACTCGTTCGCTTGAAGACAGCATATTTGGGTTTATTATTGTCACCTCTGTGCAGGAATTCTCCATTTGCTTTCGTAGACATATTTGGCAGATCTTGTTAGTGGAGCACTTTTATTGTTGGACTATCGATAAGAATATCTCTTTCCCTTAAGGAAATCCTTTCCCTTAAGGAAACTCTTTCCCTTAAGGAAACCCTTTCCCTTAAGGAACTCATTTTCCCTTAAAGAACTCCCTTTCCCTTAAGGAAACCCCCTTCCTTGAGGAACCCATTTCTAAGGTATCCAGAATGACAACTGCCTCGTGGGAGACGAAGGGTCGAGCTCATCAGGAGGATCGGCATCTGCCTTCGGGAGACCTCGGAGGGTCGTCTGGAGCCTAGGAAACCCCCTTCCTTAAAGAACTCCCTTTCCCTTTAGGAATCCCCTTCCCTTAAGGAAACCCCTTCCCTTAAGGAAACCCTTCCCCTTAAGGAAACCCCCATCTTTTTAAGTACTTGCCTTTTGTTGAGGCATTTTTAGTAAAGGAACTGCAGTTGTTGCATGGCTGAATAAAGAGACTTCTTGAAGCTTTAGCTTGTGTGTCTGGGTCCCACTTATTGTCTGGTTGGGTAGATTTGTCGTTCGAACAATATAAGGGAAAATTAGTTACGTGCGGCGACAGACAGTCTCCAAACGGATTATCGCCCTAGGACCATCTGGACTGCCGCTCGTCTGGAGGGTTCTCGAGACCGTCACTTCTCGAGAAAATCGAGATCCGCCACATTGGTGTCAGAAGTGGGATAAGGCGTAACAAATTATTCTCATTGGTTTCATTTAACCAACCCTACGATAGATCTACTTACGGACATAAGGGAGACTGGACTTAAAATATGGATGCTAAGGACATTGGACTATTTGAGGAGGAAATAGCTGTTCTTCGGATCGAGGCCGACAGAGGGGAGACCATGTTGAGGGACGCACTTGAGGATAAGAGGATTCTCGAAGAGGAGCTCATCAGCATGCGATCTTTACTAGAGGGAAGAGGAAGAAAACAGAGTCCCGAAGGGATGACATGTCGGGATGGACACCCCAGAGTTGTTTTTCTATACACCAAGCCCTGCAGTCTCCAGCACCTTCAGGACAACTCCTATGACGGGATTACGGACTCCTGCTAACACAGTTGCGTCGACAACAGGAAAGGAGAAGGAGGTTGCAGCCAAAACAATTCAACCAGCAAAGGAGAAGGATGAGGGCAAGTCGCCACCCCTGGATAAGGAAACAGAAGCAACAAAGGAAGGCGTGCTTAAGAAACCCAATATCTGCCCTGACAGGTTTACTGGAAAGGTCCCATGGAAGGACTATAAGGAGCATTTCAAGGCATGTCGTAAAGCCAATGGCTGGGACGACAAACAGGCAGCTGTATTCCTGGCGGCGAGTCTTCAGGGTCCTGCCCTGAAGGTACTCGGGTGCCAATCAGGAGGTAAGGAGCCCTCGCTCAAGGAGCTCTTTAGTCGACTAGACCAGAGGTTTGGACCGGGCCAACAGGCTGATTTTCACCTAATGGAATTGCGCCATCGTAGGCAAGGGGAAAACGAAAGTCTTCAGGAACTTGGGCAGAGCATAAGAGAATTGGCAGCACTGGCATACCCAGAATTTTCGGATGAAAGCAAGGAGCGCCTTGCTAAAGGACACTTCATGGACGCGATCACCGACCGAGCTATCAGAGAAGGGATATTCAGGTCGATGCCTGATACGCTAGACAATTCGATCAAAGCCGCCTTGGCAAATGAGAGCTTCCTAAGGACGGAAGAATGAAGGGCCGGAGACAAAGCAAGGAAGTACGCCAAAATGATAGAAACGGAAGGGGACTCGACAATGGAGAGGCTGAAGAGGGAGATTCGGGAGAATCGGGAGGAAATGAGCCAGGCTATTAGGAGTATCCACTCCCTTTTACAGGAAAGGACCGGGACGAAGGAAATTCCATCCCAAAAGGACTTAGGCGAAAGGCAAACCAAGGAAGCCAAATATAGCCGTCGCAAGGCAAGTGCAGAGGATGCGTGTTACAATTGTAAACACAAGGGACATTTCGCCAGAGACTGTCCTGAACCTAACGAGAGGAGAACGTCACGGCAGGGAAACGGAGCTCAGCCATCTCAGTGGCCCATGGGGAGGCTGCCAGAGAGCCAGGGCCAAGCAACAATGGAAGTGATGGTGGAGGACAAACAAAAGCCTTTGTAAGTGAGCAGCGAGAAACAAAGGGAGCAATTATTGGATCATTCAGACAAATGGGGGGTTTGTTCGTGTCTGCGGTTGTCAGGGGACTGCAGGCTCATCTTTTGATTGATACAGGGGCAACTGATACTGTCTTGTCGACAGCCTTGTATAACAGGATGGAACCCCAGGCACGGCCGGTACTCACAACGGACAGAGGGAAACTATATAGTGTAGAAGGAAGCCCCGTTAACGCTGTTGGGAGTGCCTGGCTTGACATTCGGGTGGGTAGGACAACCTGCCCTGTACATGCGATATTTGCTGATGTTGCTGTGGAAGGGATACTAGGAATTGATTTTCTTAGAACCACTAACGGGAAATTGGATTTTGGAAATTCCGTGCTGGACCTGAATGGGGAAAGGGTCCGCTGTATGGACAAAGAAGGAGCAAATCTGTGTGATAGAGTCATCGTTCAGGAAACGACCACGGTTCCTGGAGGGCATGAAGCCCTGGTTACCGGCAGAGTGGTCGCAGGATTCTCTGGATTGGGTCTGATGGAACCAGCCGAAGGGAGTGAACTGGCAGCCAAGGGACTCATAGTAGCGAGACTTTTAGTGAAACCTCAGGAGGACGGGTTACCGATTCGGGTATTCAACCCTGGGGAGGCGAGTGATGGAGCAGACCTAGACTATCCGATGGAAATGAGGCAGAGGATCCAAGCGTCACATGACAGAGCTCGAGAACAGCTCGGAAAAAGCGCTAGAAGACAGAAACTGAATTACAACAGGAGGACGTGCAAGGAGGTGTACTTGCCAGGCCAGTTTGCCTGGAAGTATAACCCTGCAAAGAAGAAGGGAATCTCGCCCAAACTACAATGTCGGTGGGAAGGCCCATATCTGATTCAAGACAAGCTTTCAGATGTAACGTTCCAGATTCAAAAGCGGCGTGAAGGAAAAACTGAAGTCATCCACTGTGACAGATTGAAACCATACAAGGGGAAGCCACTAGATCCCTGGAAACGTGCACGGCCTGGAAGGGCTGAGTCGCTGGACCATCCCGAGGGGGCTGAGTCGCTGGACCATCCCGAAGAGGCTGAGTCGCAGGACCTTCCTAAAGGGTTTGAGTCGCAGGACCTGCCTAAAGGGGCTGAGTCGCTGGACCTTCCCGAAGAGGTTGAGTCGCTGGACCTGCCTGAAGGGGCTGAGTCGCAGGACCTGCCTATAGGGGTTGGGTCGCAGGACCTACCTGGATGGGCTGAGACACAAGATCTGCCTGAAGGGTCTACGTCTGGAAAGGCCAAGAAGGCCAACACACAAAACCAGCAAAATAGGGAAGACATACAGCATTCTGAAAGGCTAGAAACGCATGGGCAGTCGAAGGATAAAGGGTTTAATATTGCTCCCCAAGGAATGGGTTCGGTGGGAAGAAGGAATCCTAAGAGGGAACGTAAGCGCCCCAAACGATACCTGGAGTAAGGGTAGTAGTGGGAAAGATTTGCACTCACCATTTTGATAATAACAAATGCCATATTTTTGTTTTAATTTTGTCTTACTAGATGGACAAACGGGACGAGATCGTCAGGCCAAAAGACTGGCACGAGGTGAAGATCCTTCGCTGCAACGTTTGTGGCGAATCATTTGTATACAAGAAGAGCTTGGAGAAGCATGCGCAGATGCATGAAACTAAGATAATGTTCTTCTGCAATCTTTGTGAACGTCGTTACACTCGGAAGGACAACTTAAGAGCCCACTACCGTGAGCACCATCCGTCAGCCGTGGATGAGGTGGCGGACATTCCTGCAGAAACCACGGACGAAAGACAACACAGGATGAGTAAGGATAAACAGGATACAGCACTGAAGTCGAGAGAGGGTAGGAAGGGTACACACACGGAGACCAGACCCCCTAGGGAAGTATCAAAAACTCCAACTCAAGTACCCCAGGCCGGATCTAAGCGGAGGCCAGATCTAAGCGGAAGCAGTCGGAGCCGCAGGAGCAACCAGATCCGAAGAAACGCCAGAACACACCAAGGAGGAAGGACAAGACACCTCCAACGACTCCAAAAGATTCTCCAAGGAAAGCGGCAAGTGGCATCAACCAGAATCCAAGTACCCCGGAACACTTGATCTCTCTATCCCCTGCATCAAATTCCCTGATTGACCAGTGCCCAAGCAACGAGGTTCCTGCTGTTCCTTGTGTTCCTGTCCGGGGGAAACCCAGAGGCATGCTACAACTGCTTGCGAACGAATTGGAGTCGAGCAGCGACAGTGAGGACAGCCTCGACTTACAGATAAATAGTAAGTCCAAGAGCCAGGAGAGCGAAGGAAGCCTGTCACCTGAGCATGTGTCTACTCGAGTAGATGTAGGCCGAGTATTGAAGGGAAGTAGACTGAAACTGCTGAGTAGTTCTGAGCAGTCGAGACGTCAGCTGGAAGCCAAGCCAGCATCTGCAAGGATGTATAAAGTTGATGGTGACCCTGGTGCCACTGCAAAGCCAGCTTCTACGACCGACTTGGAGAGGATGATGGTGGGTAGGGTGCAGCGACTGCAAGAAGTTTCGACACGCAGCATCTTCCATGGTGGGGTCAAGATCTCAGAAGAAATAACAGAAAGGATCTACGACGTGACCTTCGAAGCCGGTTTTGTTTTTGATTACAGATAGCTCGTTCGCCGAAACTTGATCACTTTAAGGATATTTTTATAACTTGTAGTTTGTTTGTACTTTGAAGTTGATTATGTTTATTTTCTTTACCTTTTGTGAAATAACTGGAGCAAGTTAACTCTCGCATTTGTGCGAAAGCAGAGTCTTTATTTTTGTAAACTTATATGAAGAAGTGTCACCAACGATCAATGTGTGCGATATTACTGCAGTAGGTAACTGTGTAAAGAAGGAACCTTTTGTATTCAAGATTGTGCCTTATTATTGCCTGCTGTGATCTTTAAGATGTTTATTAGAAAGAAAAGAAGAAAAACATAGTTGCACTGTTTAAATGTTATCTACTGTAACGAAATTGGCCTGAGTGCTTGTAGCTTTCGCGCGTCATAGCGCTGAGGCGTGCCATACTTGCTGAGCATGCGCAGTGGGCTGCTTAGGTGACCTTGAGCTGTTTTGCGCGCGCTGTGCCTCGTGTGTGTACGTGGCGGGAGTTGCTGTGGAGCTAGCGGACTGAAGAGACGTGTGACGGCGGAGCTCTAAGAGAGTTGTTGTAGGGCGCTAGGCTTGTGTGCGTCAGCGTTGCTGTTGGTGTGTAGTGGGAGCTGGTAGCAGCGAGGCGGAGCGGTATAGCGACCGACCGCCGGATCCCAGAGCAGCGTGAGAGAGGCTGATCGGAGTGTCCGAGACAGCGGGACTGTCGGAGCCGTGTCAGAGAGTCCGTGGCGGCGGCGGTTTGCCGAATCTAGTTGCAGCAGCTCATAGTGCGGGGTATGTCAAGCTGACGTATTTGATAAAGTTAGTGACGAGCACAGTTCAGGACCGATATTGTTGAACCTCCCCACAAGTTATCACATTCAGTAATAATTTCTATTAAGTGCCTTGAGTTATAAACCTCTCTATCAGTAATTCTAAGGCTCAGTAGGAAACTCGATTATATCCCTTAAGGATACAGGAAAATCTTAAGGAACCTCAAGGCTATACCTTAAGGAACAGCAATCCCTTAAGGAATCTGCAACTTAATTGAAGTGATTAAGGCGTCTTAGTTATAATAAAGGGAAAACCCCGCGGCTCTTGAGTGATCTCTCTTTGTCAGATTATTGGGTTCCTGCGCTGCTCTGCCTGGTATTTATCTCCGCTCCATAGGGTCCCCGGGAAAAAGTATTGCGCGCGGCGATATATGGTTGCCAAACGACCTCCCCCACAGTGCTGTAGGGCTGCCGCTCGCCTGTGCAGTACCGAGTCAAACTTGACCCGGACGGGATTCGCCACATTGGTGTCAGAAGTGGGATAAGGCGTGACACTTTCAGGAGACTGCATCTGCAGTGATGGATTCTAAATGGATGGAGGAGGAGCTGGATGTTCTGAGGATGGAGGCACACCAGGCCGAAAACATGTACGAGGATGCACTCAAGGAAAAACGGGAACTTGAGGAACAAGTACAGAAAATGAAATCAATCATCGAGGATAAGGAAATAAGCCGGACTGAAACACTGGAACTGTTCACCCCAACTCCTGCTGTCTCAAGCACTTTTAGTTCAATACTAGGGATACCAGGCACACCTGCAAACACTAGACAAACGGAGGAGACATCCTTGGTAACCGCGAAGGAAACTAAGAAAAGTGAGGACAGAATTAGGAAACCGAATATTTGTCCTGACCGGTTCAGTGGAAAAGTGCCATGGAAGGACTATAAGGCACATTTTCAAGCTTGTTGCGTAGCAAATGGATGGAAGGACAGCCAGGCTGCTGTATTCTTAGCGGCCAGCCTTCAGGGACAGGCGTTGAAGGTGCTGGGATGCCAACCAGAAGGGAAGGAACTTTCACTTAAGGATCTTTTGGACAGACTAGATCAACGTTTTGGACCAGGACAACAGGCAGATTTCCATCTAATGGAGCTTCGTCATCGTCGTTAGGGCGAGACTGAAACCCTGCAAGAGCTCGGAGCCAGTGTGAGAGAACTTGCAGCATTGGCGTACCCGGAGTTCTCAGACAAGAGTAGAGAGAGACTGGCGAAGGGACATTTCATGGACGCCGTGAAAGACAGAGAAATCAGGGAGGGTATTTTCCGTTCAAAGCCTGCCACCCTTGATGATTCGATCAAGGCGGCGTTGCAAACACAGAGCTTCCTGCAGACAGAGGATCGTAGGACTAGCGATAAGGCTAGGAAGTTTGCTAGAGTACTAGAAGGCAAGGACGAAATTACGATGAAGGAACTGAAGGGAGAGATAAGAGAAACACAGGAGTCCATGGGACAAGCCTTTGGAAAAATCCAGTCGATGCTACAGGATATCAGTAAGGGTAGCCAGGAGAAACAAGTGGGTTATGATTCTGGACCGAGATCTGGAAAGGGATGGAAAGGCAGAACACAGGACGTGTGTTACAACTGCAAAGCCTCGGGACATTTTGCTAGGAACTGTCCCGCACCAAAGAACGACAAGTGTTACAGTTGCAAGGAAAAGGGACATATTGCACGGGACTGTAAAGCACCCAAACGTGAACAAAACGTAGAGTCGGGAAACGACAAACAGCCTTCCCTGGGGTCCAAGGGTGGGCTGACGATTCGAAAGGACCACAAACAATAGGAGGAATACAGGGGATTACACTTCCCTCAAGGGACCAAAGGAAGGGAGGACTTTATGTGAGTGCACGTGTGAGGGGAGCAGAGACACTTATGTTAATAGATACAGGGGCGACAGACACAATAATTTCGACGGCGGTATACTACAAGATACCGAAGGAACAGAGGCCAACATTGAGCACGGAGGGAGTAGGACTGTATGGAGCTGACGGTCACTCCATAGAGACGATAGGTGGAGCGTGGTTAGAGGTTCAAGTTGGGAAGACTACCTCCCCAGTGCGGGCGATCTTTGCCAAATTGGAGATGGATGGAATCCTTGGGATGGACTACCTCCTACCGACAAGGGGACGGTTAGATTTTCAGGAGTTAGTCCTTGCCCTGAATGGACAGAAGATTAAGTGTGTGAATAAACAGGGCAATAATTTCTGTGCCCGGGTGGTCGTAGGAGAGACCATATCAGTGCCACCAGGGCACGAAGCACTTGTATCAGGGAGAGTGACTCGGAAGTTTACTGGGCTCGGGATAATGGAACCTGCGGAGAGTACAGAGTTGACGGCTAAGGGGCTGATTGTTGCTAGGCTTTTGGTAAAGCCCGAGGAAGATAATTTGCCAATAAGGGTTTTCAACCCAGGAAGGAGAGTATGTGTTGTGAAGGCCGGCAGTATGGCTGGTTTGCTTAGTCAGGTGGCGGAAGAGGACGTGCAACCACATCAACCCATACAAGGAGGACGACCTGACCGGTTGCCTGAACATCTGCAGGACTTGTTCAACCGGAGCATCGAGGGAGTGAAGTCCGAGTATCATGCGGAGGTGGCAGGATTACTTACCGAGTTTCAGGATGTATTCTCAAAGGGTAGTGAGGATATTGGACGCACGGAATGCGTAAAACACCATATAACGACAGAGGGCAAAAGGCCTATGCGAGAGAGACCCAGGAGATTTCCTGCAGTCGAACAGGAGGAAATTAATCGGCAAGTCCAGGACTTGCTTAAGGACGGAAGGATTGTACCCTCAAGTAGCCCGTGGGCTTCAAACGTAGTGCTCGTCAAAAAGGACGGACGGAAGCAAGCGGTTCTGCGTTGACTATCGGAGACTTAATTCCATAACGATCAAGGATGCCTACCCAATCCCCAGGATTGATGATTCCCTTGATGCGCTTTCTGGGGCCCAGTGGTTTTCTACGCTGGACCTCGCATCTGGCTACTGGCAGGTGGCCCTGGATGAGGAGGCACAGGAGAAATCGGCCTTTGTAGTAAGGGGCGGCCTTTACAGTTGGCGTGTGATGCCTTTCGGGCTAAGCAACGCGCCTTCGACGTTTGAGAGACTTATGGAACGAGTATTAAGTGGCCTTCACTGGGAAACACTTTTAGTGTATCTGGACGATGTTATAGTGTTCGGCAAGACTATACTGGAGGAACTCAGTCGACTGAAGGTCGTGTTGCAGCGCCTGAGAGACGCAGGATTAAAGTTAAAGCCTGCTAAGTGTGATCTGTTCAAACAGAAAGTTCGCTACCTCGGTCATGTAGTAACTCCGGAGGGCATTAGCACGGATCCTGATAAGATCAAGGTGGTCAGGGATTGGCCAGTCCCCAAGACAGTAAAGGAAGTTCGCAGTTTTGTAGGACTAGCGTCCTACTACAGGAGGTTTATAGAGGGGTTTTCAGCGGTGGCGAAGCCTTTGCACAGGCTTACGGAAAAACACAGGGATTTCCAGTGGACCAATGAATGTCAGGCATCCTTCGAGAAATTGAAGAGGCGCCTCACGGAGTCGCCTGTCCTCACTTACCCGGAACCAGATGGAGAGCTGATACTTGACACAGATGCCAGTGACGCAGGGATAGGAGGGGTCCTAGCACAGAGAAAGGATGGCCAGGAGAGGATCATAGCCTTTGCTAGTAAAGTGTTGAAAAAGGCAGAACAAAATTACTGCGTCACCAGGAGAGAATTGCTGGCTGTGGTGACGTTCTTAAGGCACTTCCGACTGTATATCTATGGACGAAGAATCACAGTGAGGACAGACCTTGGAGCCTTAAGGTGGCTCATTAACTTCAGGGAGCCTGCAGGCCAAGTAGCACGATGGCTACAGTTAATCGGGGAGTATGATTTCGAAATCATCCATCAAGCGGGGAAAGCTCATCAGAACGCGGACAGTCTATCCCGTCGACCCTGTTCCCAGTGCGGGATTGGCGAGTGGGACACCAGTAGAGATGAGGAAACCATATGGAAGGAAAGGGGTAGAGCTCCTTTGACATCACTGAAGGGAGGAGAAACCACCTTAAGTGATGGAGGCGCTCAGGCAGACGTGAAGGAGGGCGTAGCAGAGGTATGTGCGGTTGGAGTGTTGCCAGAGGTAACATTGGAAGACTGGAGGAAAGCTCAACTTAGAGAAAGCTCCATGGAGTGGGTAATCAGAGCTAAGGAGGCAGAAAGACCTCGTCCAGATTGGGAGACACTGTCCGTGACATCTAGCGCAAATAAGAACTATTGGTTGCGATGGGAACAATTATCTGTTCGAGACGGCATCTTACAGCGCCGCTGGGAGTCTGATAATGGCAAGGAGGTTCAGTGGCAAACGTTGGTACCGCAGGAATTCCGACAAAAGATACTGCATGAGCTTCATGCAGGAAGACTGAGTGGACACTTAGGCACCAAACGGACCATGGCAAAGGTGCGCACCAAATTCTATTGGAAAGGGATGGGTGCGGACATAAGGTCTTTCATTCGGGAGTGTGATGTGTGCGCTAGGAGGAAGTCGCCCAACAAGAAGAGAAGAGCGCCCGTACAGCAACACCTAGTGGGAATTTCAATGGAGCGGGTGGCAATGGACATAACAGGACCCTTCCCAGTGACAAGAAATGGCAACCGATATATACTAGTGATTGGGGACTACTTCAGCAAGTGGTTTGAGGCATACCCCATTCCTGATGAGAAGGCAGCGACTGTCGCGGACAGGTTTATCAAGGAATTCGTGTGCAGGTATGGCGTCCCCAAAACACTGCATACCGACCAAGGGAGAAATTTCGAGTCAAGGCTGATAGCTGAGGTGTGTAGGATGCTCGGGGTTGAGAAGACCAGGACCACTCCCTACAACCCGAAGTCCGACGGGATGGTCGAGAGATTTAATCGGACCCTGGTTAATATCGTGGCCATGCTCATGAAGGAGCACAAAAATAACAAAGACTGGGATGAGGAGTTGTCATATGCAACGGCTGCGTACCGAAGCACACCACAGGAATCCACGGGGGAAACTCCGAATATGTTAATGCTCGGGAGGGAAGTCTCTCTGCCCCTTGATTTAACAATGGAGGATCCTCCTGCAGGAGATACAGAAGAGATGAAGGAACCGGACTATGCCAAAGTGGTGCGTAGGAGGATGCAGGGCGCACATGACAGGGCTAGAGAACACTTGAAGAAAAGTGCAAGGCGTCAGAAACTCAACTATGACAAGGGCACAATCCAGGGCAACTTTGCTGAAGGCATGTTTGCGTGGTTGTTCAACCCGGTGAAGAAAAAGGGAGTGTCGCCAAAGTTAATGTGTAGGTGGGAGGGGCCCTACCTTGTAGTGAACAGGCTGTCAGACGTAACCTTAAGGATTCAGCGGAAGCCGGGGGCAAAAATGAAGGTTATCCACTGTGACCGCCTTAAGCCGTACCAAGGCACGCCTTTGAAGTCTTGGATATTAGAGACGGGCGGCAGGGGACAGGAAGCGCAGCAGCAACCTGCAGGAGATATTCCTGAGAGAGAGGAAGCTCAGATAGAAGTAGATAGTAGCCCAGTGGAACTGGGCCAGACTTTAGTACCAGAGATACAGTGTGATCGGGAAGCACCTGAAGGTGCAGGCAATGCAGGATCTGACCTAGAACCTGCACCCCTGAACATGACACATGTAATACCTGCACAGGCGAGGAGGAATCCTTTGCGCCAGCGACGGCAGCCACAGCGCTATCTGTAAATAGCTCAGGAATCTAAGGGAGATCGATTAGTTCTAGGACTACTTAAGAAGTTGGGTAGCTACAGTGAAGTAACTGTTGTTTCCTTTTGTTTCTTTTGCTTTCTTTAAAGGAGGATGGAGGATCCCAAGGCAGGTTGGAAGAAGCCAAAGGACTGGAGTACCTTGAAGGTATATGCATGCTCTGAGTGTGAAGACACATTCATCAGTAAAAGGAGCCTGGACAACCATCTCGGAACTCACAAGAAGAAGAAGAGCCTCCTATACTTCTGCAAAAGATGCGACAGGAGATACGGGAGGAAGGACAACCTTAGAGTGCACTATCACAATCACCACCCCGCAGGAATGGATGACCTGAAAAGCATATACCCTGAGACGGAAGAGGAAAGAAAAGCAGCAAAGCAGTCTGAAGACTCGGATGAGGTACCGAGTACTTCTTCTGCCCCCTCCGGACGGAAGAGGAAGAGACCCGAGACTGCAACCGTCGACAGACCGGCAAAGGAGGGCCGGAAGAAGGAAGAGAAACGAGCAATGAGGTCAGGTGAACCTGAAGAAGAGACGAGTCTTTTTGCTGCCCCCTCGGGAGGAAAGGGGATGGGAACGGAAGCTAAGAGTGTTGATAAGCCACCGAAGGAACCGCAGAAGAAGGAGGCCGAGGAGGAAGAAACTCAGGTCCCCTTGACACCTGGCAGGGAGTTAGAGATAGATGATGTGGCTGGGATATCCTTGTCACCAGCTTCAGTGTCTCTGCTCGACAGTGTGGAGCCGCGACGCAGGATGGTATATGGAGGGAAACCACAAGGGATGATGTCAATGAGGCAGGATGTCCAGGCAGAAGCTAGCGACGGGGAGGAAACAGACCTCAACGACGACGCCTCTATTTCTGTTAATCTTAGGCGAGCACTTCAGGGAAGCTCTCTACGGTATCAGGAGGGGGATCTTCGGAAACGCACCTTTCCACCTGCCACAGATATTCAGCACGGGCAGGCCAAGACGTCAGCACTGGAGGAACCACCACGAGCCAGAGTATGCAGGGTCAGTAGTGGCAACCCTGGGTGGCGACGGGCGACTCCGATCGATACTGCTGATCTGGAAGTGATGATGGCCGGGAATGTTCGTCAAGTGAAGGAGGTCAGCACCAGGAGCCAGTTTCAGAATGGGTTGAAGGTATCTGAAGAGGTCGTAGAGAAGGACCTACGATGTGGAGTTTACGGCCGGTTTCATCCTCAAGTAGAGTTTAGGTTTTCTTAAGGTTTACATTGTTGTTTTAACTTAAAGCATTACTTGTTTCTAACTTAGTTTTGGAACAGTGTAAAAGTTTTATAAGAGAGTATATTTGTTAAAAAAGAGACCGATCTTGCCTTCATTAGCTACCGCATTCCCTTAAGGAATACTGTATTTATTGATGATCTTTGTGTAAACTCCCTCAAGGAGCAGGGTAATTACTTTTGATTGTATAGACGTCCTTGAGGTATGTTGTGATTGTATTTCATGTGTATAAACTCCCTGAAGGAGAAAGTGGATCCTTGTCTATTTTTGATAAAGCCGTATCAGGTGTGATTTGTTTTGGACACTCCCTTAAGGAGCTCCCTTAAGGAACCTCAGAATCTTACCCTTCTTTAAATTCCCTTAAGGAGACCACAGTAGCCTTAAAGGTAAAGGTGCTTATTTGTGTATAAGTGAACTTTATATTTTCATTGTATAAGATGGCACCTCAGTTAATTTCGTTTTGGTTGTTTTTCAGTTTAACGGACCGGGACGGTCCGCACTTAAGGTTGGGGCTGTATAACGAAATTGGCCTGAGTGCTTGTAGCTTTCGCGCGTCATAGCGCTGAGGCGTGCCATACTTGCTGAGCATGCGCAGTGGGCTGCTTAGGTGACCTTGAGCTGTTTTGCGCGCGCTGTGCTTCGTGTGTGTACGTGGCGGGAGTTGCTGTGGAGCTAGCGGACTGAAGAGACGTGTGACGGCGGAGCTCTAAGAGAGTTGTTGTAGGGCGCTAGGCTTGTGTGCGTCAGCGTTGCTGTTGGTGTGTAGTGGGAGCTGGTAGCAGCGAGGCGGAGCGGTATAGCGACCGACCGCCGGATCCCAGAGCAGCGTGAGAGAGGCTGATCGGAGTGTCCGAGACAGCGGGACTGTCGGAGCCGTGTCAGAGAGTCCGTGGCGGCGGCGGTTTGCCGAATCTAGTTGCAGCAGCTCATAGTGCGGGGTATGTCAAGCTGACGTATTTGATAAAGTTAGTGACGAGCACAGTTCAGGACTGATATTGTTGAACCTCCCCACAAGTTATCACATTCAGTAATAATTTCTATTAAGTGCCTTCAGTAATAAACCTCTCTATCAGTAATTCTAAGGCTCAGTAGGAAACTCAATTATATCCCATAAGGATACAGGAAACCCTTAAGGAACCTCAAGGCTATACCTTAAGGAACAGCAATCCCTTAAGGAATCTGCAACTTAATTGAAGTGATTAAGGCGTCTTAGTTATAATAAAGGGAAAACCCCGCGGCTCTTGAGTGATCTCTCTTTGTCAGATTATTGGGTTCCTGCGCTGCTCTGCCTGGTATTTATCTCCGCTCCATAGGGTCCCCGGGAAAAAGTGTTGCGCGCGGCGATATATGGTTGCCAAACGACCTCCCCCACAGTGCTGTAGGGCTGCTGCTCGCCTGTGCAGTACCGAGTCAAACTTGACCCGGACGGGATTCGCCACACTACTTTATGAGAACATCTTGTTACATTTTTATGAAGTCTCTAGGAGAGAGGTTTACCACTGTTTACGCTGAGGAAAGATTTGTCTTCAGGCCAGGAAGTTTATATTCAAGATTTACCTTTCGATTACCTTTAAGTAAACCCCAGAAGAGCAGCCGGGTTTGTACTTTATTGTTTTGATATAAATCGTTTATTATCTAGTAGTGCCTGAAGTGAGTGTCCTTAAGGAGACCTTAAGGATTGCCTTTGCAGTCAAGGCGCCTTATATTTGTATAAAGTTAAAACATGTGTTTTATATTGTATTAGACGAGCGCCTTCTTCATTTCGTTTTGAAGTTGTATTAGTTTTAAAGACCGGGACGGTCTGAACTTGAGAGGGGGGCTGTGTAACGAAATGTAATCGGCGCTCCATACTTTTTATATGTTTCATTTGCCCGCCATAGCTTGTGCGCTATTTTTAGAATGGGGTATATAAGGCAGCGTTCGAGCGCATTCTGGCCAGACTGTTTTGGCGCGCCGTACAGTGGCAGACTAAGAAAAGCTTCGTGGAGACAGACAGAGCGTTGTGTCGGGGAGTGACCGAAAAGCTTACCGTGAGTGTTGAGCTGCTGTATTGTTCATGTTACACACTCCTTTTCTTTTATAAATAGTGGTGCAATTGTGGAATTGATCTTTTGGTTTACTTGATTAAGTGAAGCTTAATACTCGTTTGCTTGAAGACAGCATATTTGGGTTTATTATTGTCACCTCTGTGCAGGAATTCTCCATTTGCTTTCGTAGACATATTTGGCAGATCTTGTTAGTGGAGCACTTTTATTGTTGGACTATCGATAAGAACATCTCTTTCCCTTAAGGAAATCCTTTCCCTTAAGGAAACCCTTTCCCTTAAGGAACTCATTTTCCCTTAAAGAACTCCCTTTCCCTTAAGGAAACCCCCTTCCTTGAGGAACCCATTTCTAAGGTATCCGGAATGACAACTGCCTCGCGGGAGACGAAGGGTCGAGCTCATCAGGAGGATCGGCATCTGCCTTCGGGAGACCTCGGAGGGTCGTCTGGAGCCTAGGAAACCCCCTTCCTTAAAGAACTCCCTTTCCCTTTAGGAATCCCCTTCCCTTCTTCTTTCGTGTGAGTTAGTAGTACTGTACATCAGGCTATTTCTTGGAGCTGCGTAAGCCAGTTGATTTGTGCGTCTTTTGGGCACGACAGATCAGTCATCCCGTCAGGAGGTTGGAGGTCGGGGCAGTGGTATAATATATGATCTGCCGTCTGCTCATCTGCACCACAGGTGCATGCCGGTGAATCCCGGAGTTTCCAGCGGTGCATGTTGGCATTGAATCTCCCAACCCCAGTTCGCAGCCGGTTCAGTGTAACCCACTTCCTCCGGGGTAGTTCCGAGCCAGCAGGAGCTTTGGTGCCAGGGGGAACAGTGAACTGCCTTGGGCGAACCGTCCCTTCCCAGCCCTTTTCCCACTCTTGTATTAGGCTAAAGTCGGATCTGCTGAGGGCGGCTGCATGTCGGGAGAAAGGTCGACGCGATCGGAGGCGTTGGCCACCTAGGTCCTGGGATTCTGTCGTAATTTTGTGAAGAAGGTGGTCATCATCGGCAAGGGATTTGGTTGTGAGCTTGTCTGTCAGATTCTCGCGGCGTAGCCTTGGTGGTGCGATTCCAGCGAGGACTGGGAGGAGATCTGTGGGTGTAGGACGGAGACATCCAGTGATGAGCCGCATGGTGTCATTTAGTACACAGTCCAGCTTTCTGGTGTGGGTACTCCTGCACCACGCTTGCGCAGCATATTCAGCAGAGCTGTAAACCAGGGCTAGAGCTCCTGTGCGAAGGGTGGATGTTGATGCACCCCATGATGTACCAGCCAGGCGACGCAACAAGTTGTTCCTTGCCGACACTTTTGCTCGTAGGGCTTCGAGGTGCTGTCTGTATGTCAGCTGTCTGTCCAGTATCACTCCAAGCCCCTTCCCTTAAGGAAACCCTTCCCCTTAAGGAAACCCCCATCTTTTTAAGTACTTGCCTTTTGTTGAGGCATTTTTAGTAAAGGAACTGCAGTTGTTGCATGGCTGAATAAAGAGACTTCTTGAAGCTTTAGCTTGTGTGTCTGGGTCCCACTTATTGTCTGGTTGGGTAGATTTGTCGTTCGAACAATATAAGGGAAAATTAGTTACGTGCGGCGACAGACAGTCTCCAAATGGATTATCGCCCTAGGACCATCTGGACTGCCGCTCGTCTGGAGGGTTCTCGAGACCGTCACTTCTCGAGAAAATCGAGATCCGCCACACTATCGAGCTACAGTACTTAGGGTACTTTTGAGGAATCCTTGGTTTCATTACCAGACAGAAATAATATTAAAATAAAAATAAACTCACCAGATGCTATTCAAGATAAAGAAAAGCTGGATGAAGATACAACTGAAGGGAAGCCCCCCGCTGACAACAGCAGCAAGCACAGGGTGTTTGATACAAGGCTGCCTAGGGATCCGGCGTTGGGTCAGATTGGTGGGTACCGGGAACTCAATCGGCTAACAGGGAAAACAAAGGGAAAAATACACGAGAGGTGCTTAACATGTGGTTCTACCGAGAACTGATTACATTGAATTTCAAAATAGTGTACTGACAAATTTAGAACTAAAAAATGAATAAAACAGCTGCAAACTGCTCACTGACTGGATTGACCTGAAATATGCAAATTAGTCCAGAGTAGCCTGATATATTTCGTCCTTAGCAAATTAAGACTTCTTCAGATGTAAAAACCTCTGAAGAAGTCTTTGCTAATATTTGTATTATTAAATTTAGTTAAAAGTCTTTACACGTTTTCTCAGAGCACTTATGCTGGGGTGTACAACAATGCTTATACTCTGCTGGCACAGTGATTTTGGACATGATTTCTAGACCACCCACTTATGAGGATTTCATGGCTTCTGACTAGCACCCTCAACACAACTACTGACAACATGGGGTCCACTATACAAAGGCATTGCTCCAGTCTACTCTTTTTGTTGGACCTAAAATTGATGATAGATGTACATAGTGATACATTTTAACACACGAGTCTGGAAAATAAAGATGCAGCAATGGTAAAACTGTCAATATAACCGCGCTTGCTCAAACGGACAATTTGGACGAGTTACCTTTCTTATAAAGGCAATGAATCCCCCGATGTAAACAAGAGGCAACTGGATGCCAAACCACATGGCAAGTAGCGTTAAGAGAGTGGATGTAGGGATGACGGCTGAACTTTGCCAGGTCCACATCAGCACATTTAAGATTAGAACGATGGCGACGATGATGCTGGGAACCAACAGACCAGTCAGCAAGAGGTTGGTCTTCCACTTCTCACCTCCGAATGCTGTGATGAAAGATTTGTAAATGTAGGCCACTGGCTTTGCAAAGTGCACAGATGACATGTTCTGTTACCATGGTCTGTGTTGTCATGGTCTGTGTTGCCATGGTCTCTGTTGTCACTGTCTCTGTTGCCATGGTCTCTGTTGCCTTGGTTTCTTTTGCCACAGTTTCTGTTGTCGTGTTATCTGTTATCATAGTCTATGAAACTATGACAACAGAAACCACGACAAAAGAAACTTGGGCAACAGGGGCGAAAGCAAAGTCTTTGTTGGCATATAGTCTTTGTTGCCATGTTCTTTGATGTCATAGTCTCTGTTGCTTAGATCTCTTTTGTCAAGTTTTTTTTTGGTCATGGTATCTGTTGTCATAATCTCTGCTGCTTTCGCCCTGTTGCCCAAGTTTCTTTTGTCATGGTTTCTGCTGTCATAGTATCTGATGTAATGGCCTATGTTGCCACGGTCTATGTTGCCATGGTCTCTGTGGTCATGGTTTACTTTACCATGGTCTGTTGTCATTAAGGCAGTCACAGGTTTGAGTCTACGTCTTAGGTCTAAGGCTTTCCTAACATCAGTCCAAATTCACAAAACTTTGAATTGACTCAGAATCAGAGATGTATGACTCATGACCCGGACTCAGACTCCATTCCAACTCGTGTCCCATTTTTGATGACTCAAAGTCACGATGACAAATGAGTCACACTCGACCCAGCAGACTCGGACTGCGTGACTCGGAACTCGACCAAAATTACCACAAATCGCTTATTTTTTCAATTTAGTTTAATTACAAATCTTTTTGAAGATGATCCTTTCTTGAGCAAGCAATACAGTCAGTGCAGTGCAGAAGAAATGCATGTAAGTACTTTACATGCACTGCGCATGCGGCTGGCTTGTTTCCGATATATTGACTTGGGAAATCAATTTATTAGAAACATGTACCCCACCGTCCACACTTGATATTGCGTAACTTGAGTCCCCATTTTCTGTGACTCGGACTCGAGTCGTGATGACAAATTACTCATGACTCAGAATCGGACTTGACCTTTGTGACTCAGACTCGACCTGCATGACTCGAGACTTAGACTCGGCACCTAGACTAGGACTTGGGAGATGTGACTCAGTCTTGTACTCAATGTTTGGCGACTCGAATACAAGTCCGAGCCATCCAACTCTCATAAGCCAATCAGCCTCACCCTTGTACATTCGAGTGGAGATGTAACCAGCCGGCAATCCAAGACAGACAAACAGCATGATGATGCACGTCATGAGAGCCCCTCGTCTGGCTGGTGATAGAAGCCCCACAGATGCCAATACTTACCAGTATAGAAAAGAAAAGCACAAGAAATAGAGTTATCATTATGCCTACATCACACTGGACAGGAGTGGTTCACAGTGCAGTGTACCACAAGGAGGTTAACCACAGACAAGCCAATGTTTATCACGAAAAAAGGGCAAAATTTCACACAAAACCATTTTATTCCTCTTGCACAGGACTCAGCAGAATTGCAGTTTCTTTTGGCGCATGTAATTTGGAATTTGGGGTTAATAATGACTTTTTTTATGCAGCTTCCAAATGCATTTGGAAGGACAGTTGAATAGCTGTAGGGTACATGTAGCATCTCGACTGTGAAGCTAAACATATGTGCAATTCTTGAAGACCAAATGGGCTTGTTGATACACTGTTACATGATCACTCATATTATTGTGCAGTTGAAAGCTGGGATGGGTTTGGGGATCAGAACTGTAACAAAATTACATTTGAATGTTTCATGCCAACACTTTCTTTTCCTTGTGTATGGACTATGTCACTTGCTGACAGGCAAAACAGCCACCCAAGCGTCTTCCTCGTGTTTTTATCCATGTAATGTCATGTCAACATTTGCAAATATAGAAGTGAAGAGCAGAGTAAATTCTGAATGGAGGTCACCGTCACGTGACTACAACATGCAGTTTTGTTAAACAAGTGTGGCATGGTCTATGCTGCTTACCCAAAGTGATGAAAGCCACAAGGACGATTTGCGTTCCGGATCCCAGCAACGCTGACAGGAGCATGCAGCCGCGTGGGGGTCGGAAGATATCGCCATGTAACAGCTTCCAACGAAAATCCTACGAAAAAAAATTCAAACATTTCTATAAGTGAGCAAATAGCACAAATTTCCAATTTCTAATACTGAAGAGTTTAATTATTGAAGTATGTGGCAGGCGTTGTTGGCAAGGCGTTCGAATGTCTCTCCCGGTGGTCTTCCTGGGACCCTCTCTTTATTACCTTTGAGGGGTTACTTGTGCACGGAGCCCATACCGCATGTCTGATCTACAAAATTCCTAAAATGGTGCTGATAAGCTAACACATAATAACAATTGCAAAAACTTCACGCAGGGCACCACCGTGAGTCCTTCCTTCAAAATCGTCCACTGTGTAGAAAACCAGCGTTATCTTTTTTTGTGCATGAACTTTCTAGAGGCATCCAGCCCCATGTAAAGTAATTCACTGAAATAGTCATGATGTTACTCAGAGTTCAGCTCGGTGCAACCATGATTACTGGTTTACACACACTGCAACAGCCCAGTGGTTTCGTTATGGCTGTTGTGAATCCGTTTTATAAATTTCACAATCTGCTACCAGTTGTGACCAACAAGGGGACTTCCCTACATAAGGCATAACCCCATGTCAGGGGTTATGCCTACAATGCCTGTGTGCAAAGTGTTCTCCAGTATGCGAGTGAAACCTTGCCAGTAACTATGTTACGCCCCAACTATGGTATCGGTCCCAACTATAGTTGGGATCGTCCCAACTATAGTTAGGACGGTCCCAACTGTAGTTCCACAGTTGGGCTGGCCCAACTATAGTTGGGAGTCATCAAGGGGGCCATCTATAGTTGGGCCACTCCAATCTTTTTATTTTGCGGTCCCAACTATAGTTTACATTGATGTACAACTATAAAACATTCCCTACAGCTCTGATACACGTCTGACTTTACTTGGGACCATTGAAATTAGCTATATTGATGGGGCTAATCTATAGTTGGGCCACTCCAATCTTTTTATTTTTCGGTCCCAACTATAGTTTACATTGATGTACAACTTTAATACATTCCCTACATCATGTTCCTAGCTCCATGTTGGAACTAATGAAATTAGTATTGGTGGGCCCATCTATAGTTGGACCATGGCAATCTTTTTATTTTGCGGTGTCCCAACTATTACATTGATGTACAACTATAAAACATTCCCCACAGCTCTGATACACGTCTGACTTTACTTGGGACCATTGAAATAGCTATGGGTGGGGCCCATCTATAGTTGGGCCACTCCAATTGTTTTTTATTTTGCGGTGCCAACTATAGTTTACGTTGCTGTACGACTATAAAACATTCCCTACAGCTCTGATACACGTCTGACTTTACTTGGGACCATTGAAATTAGCTATATTGATGGGGCTAATCTATAGTTGGGCCACTCCAATTTTTTTATTTTTCGGTCCCAACTATAGTTTACATTGATGTACAACTTTAATACATTCCCTACAGCATGTTCCTAGCTCCATGTTGGATCTAATGAAATTAGTATTGGTGGCCGGACCCATCTATAGTTGGGCCGTGGCAATCATTTTATTTTGCGGTGTCCCAACTATAGTTTACATTGATGTACAACTATAAAACATTCCCCACAGCTCTGATACACGTCTGACTTTACTTGGGACCATTGAAATAGCTATGGGTGGGGCCCATCTATAGTTGGGCCACTCCAATTGTTTTTTATTTTGCGGTGCCAACTATAGTTTACGTTGCTGTACGACTATAAAACATTCCCTACAGCTCTGATACATGTCTGACTTTACTTGGGACCATTGAAATTAGCTATATTGATGGGGCTAATCTATAGTTGGGCCACTCCAATCTTTTTATTTTTCAGTCCCAACTATAGTTTACATTGATGTACAACTTTAAAGCATTCCCTACAGCATGTTCCTAGCTCCATGTTGGAACTAATGAAATTAGCTAATGGTAGGGCCCATCTATAGTTGGGCCATCGCAATCTTTTTATTTTGCGGTCCCAACTATAGTTTACGCTGCTGTACGACTACCTACAGCTCTGATACACGTCTGACTTTACTTGGGACCAATGAAATTAGCTACGTGGGGCCTATGTATAGTTGGGCCACTCTAATCTTTTTATTTTGCGGTCCCAACTATAGTTTACATTGCTGTACGACTATAAAACATTCCCTTCAGCTCTGATACGTGTCCGACTTTACTTGGGACCATTGACATTAGCTATGGGTGGGGCCCATCTATAGCTGGGCCACGCCAATCTTTGAATTTTGCATAAAAAATGTTGCTGTCCAGACTATAAAAACCCAGCTGGACAACTCATCCAACTAGGCAGTACCGAGTGGCCGGCCCTGCGGCACGCATGCACGTGGTGCCAGCGCCACGGAACATTACTCCAGTCCTAACTATAGTTGGGCCGACCCAACTGCCGCACTATAGTTGGGACAGTCCCAACTATAGTTGGGACCGATGCGATAGTTGGGGCGTAACAAATATAATGACATCTACCGCCTTACCCACAATGATAACGCCATCCTACGATGCGTTGCAGCTGCGACGCGTCCTGTGATCCATTTCACAAAACACGTAGCAGGTGCGATGCATCGCATGTGTATTAATAGCACAATACGGCAACTGTTGCATGTATTTATTGAGCGTACAGTAAATAGTCGTCTGATATTCAACAAAGAGTCGTCGGATCTCCTCTTGAAAAGTTTTTAAAATGTAAAACAAAATGGTGGACGTGTGATGCAATTTTAAAGGAAAACAAGCTCTAGTGGACTGTGTAGCTACTTTGAAATTTTAACTGCAATATTCCAGGCTAATTCATAATTATTTAATGAATTTTCTATTTACAACTTTACACACATTGCCTCGGTATTATGATCTCGTTTACGTAATGTTTATGGCACAACACTGGCAAAGAAATGGACTCTTCTTATTTTGCGACGAACACTAGACACGTCGTATCTTGCGACATGTTTTAAGCCGTTGTCAAGGAACTTACGAAGCGTTCAACACATTGCAACGACGCGTTGCGAGTTGCGACGTGTTACACGTCGTCGCAGCGCTTCGTGAAATCGGGTGCAGGTTTCGTTACCTTCCACAAAATCCTGTAAAATACTACCCAGAAAACCATCTATGGGATCTGGTATGGTTATAGGGTAAACAGGAAAAAACACTGTACTTACACGTGCACGTTCACTTCCAGCTTTCTTTACACTATCTTCACCTGTGTAGACATTGTGATGCAGGATTCGCCCCACGATCAATAACAAGAACCCAACAATGACAAGAGAATTGATGGTGCTGGGTGTGGGAGAGGAAAAGGAACATAAAAATCAAACACAGAAGCACAGATTACCTCTTGGATTAAGTGTCAAATAAAGCAATTATATAGGCAACGATGTTTGAGGAAATTTCCAAGAAGAGGGGGCAGATTTAAATTTTATGAAATATTTTGAGGAATTTCCATATTGAAAAAAAAACGAACTTTGTTCACATCCTGAGGATTCCTATGTTTGCAGTACGTTCAGTGCCTGTTAAGATTGCCAAACTTGACTTAAGGGAAAAACAAACTGAATATAGCTTCAGGCATTATATTGGGGATTTATGATGCCTCATCGGGGGATGAATGATGATTAATATAATAATAATTTGGGAGGCTAATCATCCTTACTCGCAGCTGGTATGCTGAATTGCGAAGGATGCGGCTACAACGTGGTCGGGCCGCTGGCACGTAAAGGCGCCTAAACGCGCTGCCGGCCACATCGACCCATATGACCACGGAGCACAGCCTGAGATCGAAAGTGTTCGATTTTTCCGGAGGGAGGAAAACCGGAGGGCCCGGAGAAAAACCCACGTGGCACAGGAGAGAACCAACGCACAACTCTACTCACATGCGATCCGCGGCCAGGATTCGAACCGTGGTCACCTTGGTGAGAGGCGAGCGCTTTACGCACAAGCCACCCATGCCACCCATTGTTACCCGACAACGATTGTCAATCTAATTGGACAACTAGTGATTGAGTTGCGGTCGACTTGTGATTGACTTGTGATGGAGCTTTCACAACTAAACCTGTAACAGAGCCTCAAACTTCACCCCTAGTGGTGCTCTTGCATGAGTTGGCTGTGGCTGGCGACCAGCGAACAAAGACATTGACAAATTGGGAGGATTAGGAACATAGGTCTGGATAGCTCAGTTGTAAGATATCTGCCGTAATATGAAACCTGCACTCCTAAAGCCCCTCGCTGCACACCTTTCTGATTCTACCGATTCACTGGATCATCGGTCCATCAGACGAACAGAGTGGAGAGGTGTGCTGTAAAAGCTTGGACTGATCTGACCGTATACTGGGTGACGTACAGGATGAAATCAAACATGCTGGATATTTTCACATCGGATTTCACTGGATCCGATGTCACCAGAAAGGTGTGCGGGCAGCACTCCGATTTCACCGGACGCGATATTTATGTTAACCAATCAGATTCACGAAGAATGCAGTTACCTGATGGCAGACTGATGCTAAAACCCCCAAGGGGGCATCAGTCCCCGTGCCAAGTAAAAGATTCCTTAAAATCCTCTACAATCAACTCGAGGATTCGGAAAGATCTGGGAGAGTTGGGGTTAATCTCTCCTTACCTGAACCACTGGATGCTGGAGTGTGGCATGGATTCCAAGATGTAATCCCATCTGGATGCCCATCGTATCTTCGTATTGAGCTGTCCAAAGGATTCCAAATGAAAATAGTTAGCATTTGCATCAAGCTGGCCTTTGAATATTCATGACTTCACAGCCAAACCTGTCCCTCTGCTCCATCCCCCCATCCCTACCACCCCTTAAAACAAAACCCTAGCACTGAAGTCTTAATAGAATTAAGTTATTAGCATTTGCCTTTGTAAGTTTGTAAACGCACTCAGTCACATATATATACAGGGTGTATCAAAAAAAAGTATACACTTAGAGAAATGTATCTAAAAAGGATGTTTTATAATTTTTCAAAAATGTGTCACTAAATATTGATGGACCAAGGTCTCACGCTTTAATTGCCACCATGTTAATCTTCAGCTGTTCCGCATGAGTGAACACTAGCTATTTACTTTCACCAGATTTGAATTGGCTTGCGCACAAAAGTGAAATGGTTAAAACATAATCAAACACCGTGGTAGGGAAGTTTAGGCATGTGATTTGTTGCTCACAAATGTTCAAGAAAATTGGATTAACCCTTAGTCCTCCACAGGCCCACCAAGTTTGGACTCAAGTTGCGCCTTCCTCAAAACATTAACAACAGCATGACCTTACAAGTCAATGATTAGGCCTAATGGTACTCGTCATGAGGGAATGCAACGTTTGCACTTCATGCATGCACGATTCAGTCTTCGAATTGGCCACCATTTCTTTGCACACAGACTTCTGCCCTCCTCAGCATGTCAATGATTTTCGTCATTATCGTCCTGGCAGAAGAAATGGACAATTTAGGCGTGCCTGGTGGGCGCAAGATGGGGCACCACCGCACAAGAGGAGGATCGTGACTGAACGTCTCACTGAATTGTTTGGCGATCGCTTCATCGCATTAAAACCGGCCCGTCGAGTGGCCCCCAAGATCGCCCGATCTTACCCCATGCTGGACTTTTTCTTGTGAGGCCATGTTAAGTCTAAGGTGTACACCACTCCACCAAGAGACCTGGATGACCTGCAAGAACGTGTTACTGCCGAAGTTGCTGTTGTGAGGCAGGATGCCGCAATGATTAGGTGCGCAGTTTATGACATGCTGAGGAGGGCAGAAGTCTGTGTGCAAAGAAATGGTGGCCACGTCGAAGACTGAATCGTGCATGCATGAAGTGCAAACGTTGCATTCCCTCATGACGGTTACCATTAGGCCTAATCATTGACTTGTAAGGTCATGCTGTTGTTAATGTTTTGAGGAAGGCGCAACTTGAGTCCAAACTTGATGGGCCTGTGGAGGACTAAGGGTTAATCCAATTTTCATGAAAGTTTGTGAGCAACAAAGCACATGCCTAAACTTCCCTACCACGGTGTTTGATTATGTTTTAACAATTTCACTTTTGTGCGCAAGCCAATTCAAATCTAGTGAAAGTAAATAGCTAGTGTTCACTCATGCAGAACAGCTGAAGATTGACATGGTGGCAATTAAAGCGTAAGACCTTGGTCCATCAATATTTAGTGACAGATTTTTGAAAAATTATAAAACATCCTTTTTTGATACATTTCTCTAAGTGTATACTTTTTTTTGATACACCCTGTATTTGTCACTCAAGGTTTCTCCCAATCCTGTGCTCTCCAAACGTTTACAGTTTTGGAGGTTCAAATGCCCTGTGCACAGATTCACATGCATATATGGGTAGTCAGGTTGGCGTAGCGGTTCTTTCCTCGCCTTCCACCGCTGTGACCCAGGTTCGAATCCCGCCTGGGCCAACATGTGGATTGGAGTTTTCAGTCCCTACCTGATTCTGTGGGTTCTCCTCAGCATATTCTTCTGGGGTTTTCCTCCCACCCCTAAAAACTGTAATTTCTTCTCATTGTCTTCTCTCTACGGGTTTCTTCAGGCTTGCGAGCTACAGTGCCTAGGGCACTTTTGAGGAATCCTTGGTTTCATTCATTTGTCATTACCAGAAATAATTATTAGTATTAATAACAATAATAATAAATATGGCATGGAGTACACAAAACTAGTTGTCATTTGAGAATACACAAACCTGTAGCATATTTGCAAATGGTGACGATGTCACTCAAGTGTCTAGTCACGTCGCTTTTGACAGGGTACATGTACTAGTGAATGGAGCCCACTGTATAGTATTTGACTCAGACACTGGCCAGAACAACGAAAAACCTCAAAAAGGCAAAGTAATGTAAAGCATAAGAGGAGGGAACAAACGCACCTCATATTCCACTTTATAGGTGTAGCTGATGGAGATGGGTTCCTTGATCTCAGCAGGGATGGCCATGGGAGCAGAGACTGGATTCTCACTCACACTGGTCAGGCATTTACCACCAGTCTTCTTGTGGTTGATACTGCCAAGGAAAACAAGTTAACCTTAAGGTCAAACTCAAACACCAGGATTTGTTAGAATCTGTTGGAGTGAGTACTAGTAACTGCACTAGTAAACTGTTAGTAAACTTTAAGCCCGGTTCATGCTTCACGCGAAAGCAAAAGTTGTGATGTTAACAATACGTTTGAAGTGCATCGACAATTGTTGTTGACATGCTTTGGCGTGAAGTATGAACCGGGCATTACACGGCGTAATGCATACCGCCAATAATCAGAGTCCAACAGTTTCTGTGTACAGTTTACCACATGGTGTTGGAATTTGCAGGAGTGAAGAAGGTTCCTAGTAAATCAGTGTAGGGGGTAGGGTTAAGGCATAGCCCAGGTTGGACGAAGTCTTCATTGCATTACGACTAACGTCCAGGACGAGAATTCTCTACATAAGACCACCCAAAATTTGGACCAGATTTTTGTTACGTTTTACCTCGTTACAGAAGCTTATTTCACGCCTACATTTTCTCTGTGTCCTTCTCTATTGATCCAGGGGTTCAGGAATTCCATATGTGATGCTGACCGACATTAATCAGGAAAATAAACTCTAAAGCAACGTTAAACTTGTACGTGTTTGTAGTCTCTTTTCATCAGTTTTATTCCCAAGTCGTACGTCATGTACGTGCGCACGAAAGCGCGCACGCACGCTAGCGCCCTCATTTGTTATAGTTTTGGTTGGAACAGTGACGTCACTCCAGCCAACCGATGTCACGAAAACGCTCAACCAATGACCAAAGCCGAAACGTGTTTCTGGTAACTGGCTCGAAAACACGCTCGGTCATTGGATTAGCAACCGCGCCTTCAAGTAAGTGCGCGTGCGTATGAGGGTGGTTACTAAGCAAATCGCGCGTGCGCACTGCATATTCATGCTGCATAGTCTGGCCCCCGGACCAGACGTGATATGAGCGTCGAGACTAATTGTCCGGTCTAGGGAACCAGACTACACACTGCACAGACGTACATCATGTACGACTAGAATAGACTCGGCGGTGAGAAACTGATGAAAAGAGTCTACAAACACGTACAAGTTTAACGTTGCTTTCGAGTTTATTTTCCAGATTAAGGTCGGTCAGCATCGCATATGGAATTTCTGAACCCAGCGGCCCAATAGATAAGGCTACATAGAATACTAAGACGTAAAAATTAGCTTCTCCAACAAGGTAAAAATATTGAAAACACTGGTCATAAATTTTTTCGCCCGGTTTTGAGCACTTTATACCCTGGACTCCCTCCGTTACGTAGGGAGGAAAGGGAGTCCACCTGGGCTAGGTTAAGGCAGTATTATTTACAAGAAAAATATCAAACAAAAATACACATTTAGGGTGACATAAGCTGCTAAGACAAAATGTAACAGTGCAATCTATTTAGGACTGTCACATGCAAGGTGTCTAATCTCCACTAATTTGGAATGCACATAAAGTACACAATCTTACTGAGTGATATTGCTTGTGTTCAGATAAATATGGTAAATGCTCGGGATATGTCTGATGTCAGAGTGATATTCATTACAAATACACTGCAACTTCTGATCTGATCAGTAGATTTTACTGAGAGCATTTTCCTTCAGTTTCTTCTTTAAAAATAAAAGAAAACAGACTGGGCAATCTATAGGTAGCCTCTCTTTGGAAGTCTGGGGAAAAAACACACACAAGTGTTTATCATGTACGTTTTAGGGTATACTTTACAAATCCAAATACTGTATTTAGAAGAAAGCACAATAAGCAGTTGTCAGAATGCAAGGTGACACAAGAGAAGCTTTACAAATAAATGATGCCGTTATTTTGGGAGGAGGATGCCTACCTGTGGGGCTCAACTTTGATGGAGACAATGCGAGCGAGGTCTTCGTTCTCTGACATGCGATGGTACATGATAGTAAAGTTGATGTGATTGAACAGGTAGTAGGTATCCTTCTGGTCATAATTTGTCTGCGAAGAGAAGAAAAGTTGACCCCAAAAAACAATTAAGTTTACACCCACTAATAATCAATAATCAATAGAAGCATCTTGGGCTCACCACCAGAAAAATACGGCCATTTCCTCCAGCACATTAAGACCAAGTATTATTAGCCCACCAGAATCCAATTATTCCAAAGTGTGAGTGTCTATAAATCAATCTGGGCATGCAGTCAATTCTATCACGAAGGCCCCCTTCAGTGGCGAAAGCATTGCACTAGCTATTGTTCACATAACAATCCGTCACGGGCAGTTGCCTTGCACAATAGCATGCACAATGGTCTCTCCATTGAAGGGGGCCGTGCACATGCCCGGATTCTTCTATATAATGAATGGTCTTTGTTCAAAAATCCAACAGAGTAACCCACTGCTGATACTGCAGATTTAGTATGTTAGCTGTATAACGTTGTATAATTATAAAACCCAAACACTAATTTATCACTAAGAAAAATGATCCCCCATTTTGTACACTACAGCATACACTCCGTGTCAGGCATTTTTCTGTACATCTTGAGAACTCTTTATAAAATTGATCTTGGGTACTCACATCAATGACGCAGGCATCTTTACGGATGCCCTGTTTGTCGACATAGCAACCAACAGGGAATCCAGGGGAGCAATACTTCTGGTCTCCTTCCACTGTGTAGCACCAGGTCACTGGCATGTTGTCAATAATCCTGCAAACAAACACACAAATAAAAGTCCACACAATAAGAACAAGGAAAGACAAGGGTGCTTTCCATTCATGCAAACGTGTTTACGTCTGTTAGCTTAGGCCATGTGAACATGCCAACCCTATGTGGAATCATAGTTTCATTTTGCCATGCCAATCCCACATGTGTCACTGTTTGGACAGTAACTTATACAATTCTCACAAATTTATTGTGACTAAAAGTGAAGTTTTGCCAGCAATAAATGAACTAGTGGCGTGCATTTACGAGTAGTAAAGGAAACGGGTACCCTATTGAAGTAAAACACGGGTATCCGGGTACCTGTAAAAGAAACTCATCCCTAAATTCAAATTCCGGAAGTTGTCTGACGAGCTTTATTACGGTGTAAAACTGCAACTTTTGTGAGCATCATCTGCCGAGTGTTATTAATGCACATACATGTAAATGTGAAATACGTTTTGATTTTCCAGGTAGCTTGGTATTTATTTTGAAATTCCCGACAAACCTTCTTTTTTTATTGTCTGAGAGGTTACTTAGTACTTTGTAGTAAAATTGGTTATGGGCACCTGATCCCATAATCTAGAACCAATTCCTGATGTCAGCGGTCGTGTACTTGAGTACCCGGTTCCGATGCATACCCCTAAAATGAACTTTCTTTGGATGAAGAAAACAGAAAACTTCAGGCTGATAATCATTATGTTCACTGTGTTTGGCCATTTTGGAATATTAA
Organism: Patiria miniata; assembly: GCF_015706575.1. Classification (NCBI taxonomy): domain Eukaryota; kingdom Metazoa; phylum Echinodermata; class Asteroidea; order Valvatida; family Asterinidae; genus Patiria; species Patiria miniata. The sequence goes on from NW_024037055.1 coordinate 9,978,294, forward strand.
GTGAACGACTCAGGAAGACCGTTCGCATTTGTTGGCAACGTTCGCCAAATTTTGGTGGCAAACAGTCAGTCCCACTTGCACAAACGTTGCCAACGTTGGCAAACATTACAGTGGCACACACCCCTGGTGTGAGTCGCTAACGTGAAGACACACCGCACATGGGTGATGGCTCATACTTTATCACTGACTGCTTAAAGATCCATAAGATCATTATCACACAGAGAACCAACACTAGCAAATCAAGTGGAGTAGCAGTACAAGGTAAGTTTGGTAGAATGTCTGTACAGCGTTCCGGGGTGTGCTGGTTCAAATCCTGCTTGAGTCAATTTTCTTTGTTACTGAAAAAAAACTGAATGATTTAACCAAGTTTTTGTTTCCTTTGTGGTTTACTTGCAATATAAATTTAGTCAGGATTTTAAAAATCCTATATGTTCAAACTGAACATTTACCAGTGCAATTAAAAAGGAAAACATGAAATAAAATATTATGTCCATTTCTGTGGATTCTACAAATGTACAATGTATGTATGTATAAGACCATGCATGTATCGTGTAAATCATACCTTTTTTCAACCTGGACAAATTGTCTAAATTAAACTTATTACGTGTTTTTTGTGTGTTTAATCACTGTTACTGATATTCTGAGAATACAAATTTAAAAGCAGTGCAAGGGCCACGCGCAAATCAATAACGCTCTATGTACATGTACAATGTACATATAGCCTACATTGTACCATGCTTTCAAAAGAAATTGAGGCCCTTTAATGTTAAAAAGCTACACGTGTACACATTTACAGCACACCAAGCAGAATACATGTATATCAGCCATTGCATGCATTTATAATCACAGGTACACAGATTGTAGTTGTGTGGCAGACTGCTATTTTATTTGGCAAAACTGACTTAAAAACGGCAGAAATAATTATGTTTTTGAACCAAGGCACCACTGCAGGTGGTGACTGGAGATACAATTTCACATTTTCCTGAGAAACAATGGGAAAAATACACCTGAACAAAGTGCAGTTATGAGACTAAAAACAATGAACATGTACAGGTACATTTGCGAATCATGTTATAGGCCAATGTGGAGCTGGTGAATTGCTAAACACATGGTTCAATAAATGTTAAACATCAGAAAACGGCTCAGACTTATGACTTATTCAGGTTATTTGGTGGACATGTGCAAATAAGGTTGACTCTTTGTCTGTGAATAAGAACAGTTATTACATTATTTAATAGGCTTCTGAATGCATTTGTAATGAGTAGTACCACGCTCACAAAGATTAAAGGACGTGTGATTAACTGCAGAACAGTATAAGCAGGAAGCTGACCATGGAAAAGAAACACTGCCTTGCAAAAGTCAAATAATTAGTGGCAAAGCCAATTTAACGGTTACACAGTACTAGAATTCCAGCTACATGTAAATTCATGGTATTGGTCATATATAAGCATAGCAAAAGCACATTTCTCAAAATAACTTTAACGCCAGCATATCTGAAAAACTTTATGCAGATGTACACAATGTACATGAACAAAGGGCTCGAGTACATGTACTGTACACAGGAAGACAGATATCTTTGCATAGCAGGCTTGTCTACATTTGTAAATAACAGCTAAAATCCCTGTGCTCTTTCAAAAACAATTCTACTGACCAGTGCTGCTGGTAGTTGAGCATGATGGCCTTCTGCAGAAAGGTCAACTTCTCCTCTTGCTCTTTGACCTTGGGGTCATAGGTCTTCTCACAGACCTTGACACAGTCCTCATTCTTGCTGAAGGTGAAGTTATAGGGCGAGGCATCGATGCGCTCCCCAAATACCACCTGGCCCAGGTTCTCCACGGGACGGACGTCTTCTGTTTTCGGGACCTGGCAGAAGTCAAACCTAAAATATTGGAAAGACAGAAAAAAAAGCATAAAAAAAATATTGTCCGAGTAGCATTTTACTAGTCGCTAGTGCTAGTTTGTAGTACATTTCACTCACAACAACTGCAAACATTTCACGACATGCAGACTTGTTTTTCTGGCCCCTTTAACTCAAGAAAAAAATGAAATGCACGTAATGAAAGATTTTAAGAGAGCTGCGTTCCGTATATGGGCAGGTTTATTTATGATTTTTTTTCTCTTCAATATTTTGCTTGGCAAACTCTAGGAAAACCACTTCATCATGTACATCAATGACCATTACAACAAGTCAGGTGTGTTTACAAACACAAATGCCCCGCAACGGTGACAGTTCCCATGACATAACACCACTCTTTTAACATCAACTTACATGTACCTTGGTCACATGGAACATTCATTGACAGCATTAGTGTCTTCTGTAGGTTTTATATGAATTAGTCCCTAATCCCTATAATCTCAGAATAAATACATGATTTCTATTGTTTTAGCCACTGTGAACTTGACCCTTTACTTTTTTTCCCCAAATTCAATAGGCTTCTTAGGATTACCAAGAACAATCCACAAACCAAATTTGAAGTTCATATGTTAAGTATTTCTCAAGTTATCGCGCTGACAAGATTTCTATTGTTTTAGCCACTGTGAACTTGACCCTTGACCTTTTGGCCCCAAATGCAATAGGCTTCTTAGGATTGCCAAGAACAATCCACAAACCAAATTTGAAGTTCATATGTAAAGTATTTCTCAAGTTATCGCGCTGACAAGATTTCTATTGTTTTAGCCACTGTGAACTTGACCTTAGGCCTTTTGGCCCCAAATGCAAAAGGCTTCTTAGGATTGCCAAAAACAATCCACAAACCAAATTTGAAGTCCACATGTAAAGTATTTCTCAAGTTATTGCGCTGACAAGATTTCTATTGTTTTAGCCACTGTGAACTTGACCTTTGGCCTTTTGGCCCCAAATGCAAAAGGCTTCTTAGGATTACCAAGAACAATCCACAAACCAAATTTGAAGTTCATATGTTAAGTATTTCTCAAGTTATCGCGCTGACAAGATTTCTATTGTTTTAGCCACTGTGAACTTGACCTTTGGCCTTTTGGCCCCAAATGCAAAAGGCTTCTTAGGATTACCAAGAACAATCCACAAACCAAATTTGAAGTTCATATGTTAAGTATTTCTCAAGTTATCGCGCTGACAAGATTTGTCCGGACACACACACACACCCACACACCCAGACTTGTTTCACATACCTAGTGTGGACTTTCCTTTCTTTTCGTGTAGTTCAGGAACACCAGTGGAAAAACTCATTTTTCTCAAACTGTGAAAACTCTTACAACCCAATTTTTTTTCAATGATTCCCTTTAGTGTTTCTCTTCATTCTGCTACAGATAAACCTAACCCAAAAATGCCTCTAAACCTGTTTTCCAGAAATGGGGAAACACTGTGTGGACGTGGGCAAGTCCACACTTCTTCGCTGCTACCTACATTATGTGGACGTCTTTTGTTCGGAAGTCCACACTGCGTATGTAAGACAAGCTCACCCACACACCCACCCACGGAAGGACAAGGCGGAAACAGTATGCCCCTTCGGCTTCGCCGCGGGGCATAAAAAACTGCCAATATTCAATGACAGTTTCTAGTTTTTGATGTGTGCATACATGTACATGTAAGGACAACTTTAGTCATGGCTGGCTTATCTCTAATCTTATTTTATGAAAGCTGTGTGAAATTCTCTTCTCACATTTTTTTTCTCACAATTGAAGTCCCTAATGCATGGTGTTTCATATTCAGATGTCACCTAGTGGTCAGTAGGGGTGATTTTCTAGAGGGAAACAGCCAAATGCTACATGAATTTCATCCAGCCACATCTTTTCACAATATGTCGATTTGTCCAAAATTTTCACATATCCCCCCGTCAAGAGCCTAAATGGTTTTTCACTCTAGAAGATCTGGAGTCTATGATGACGGACAAACTCAAACGAGTTCTATTCCATGCATCCATGGAGCCCATTCTCCTCTACGGCTCTGAGGCATGGACTCCAACTACAAAGCAAGAGAGTCGGCTAGATGGATGCTATACTGGCATGGTGAGGATGGCTCTAGACATGAGGAAGGAGACAAAAGTCAGGAATGAGGTGCTCTACGGCCACTAGTCTGAAAAATTGGGAATCTCAATACTGTGTATGAGAGTCCCAAAACTTAAGGTATTGAAAAACATGCAAAACAAGAAAACAGACTGGCACCTAAAACAACCAGTCCAACACAGCTTCAGTACTGCATCAATCAACCATGCCAAAAGAATTGAAGAAACATGTGGCATGATGCGGGAACTAGTCTCAATTTACTACACATTTCTCCATAGTCAAGCCACCAGACTATTGACACTGAATGAAGAGGTCAGTCTTTTCAAATAGTTGGACCATGGTTGGACATGTACCAGTCTAGTATTTAGCCCCATTTTGGAATCACTTGACTTCCCTCTCATGTGCAAAATATTGAAAAAAGTCTCCTTTAAAAATTGAATTGAGTCTGCAAACTTGGTTGGTGAAATACTGAGGACCATTTCTTTGCCCCAGTGGAATTTTTGGAGAAATTTGCTGGCTAAAGTGTGAGTAAAGTGGGCCTGATTTAGTTTTGCATGTTTCAGAGCACTCCAGAGCCCTGTCTGTACGGCCACCCACCAAGGATCTCCACAACTATCAGAACTAGGCGTCTGCGATTGGCTGTACACTGCGTACTTCATCCAGAGATAACTGCAAACCAACTCATCCTATGGGAACCCACACATGGAGTAGCCTCTTGAGGTGTGTAGACGTTAACCTATGTGCGTTGGGACACTGGGCTTGCCTCCGCAGCCCAGTTCAGGACGGACACGGGAGAGTGTGAATACTGTGATGTATGGTGTGCCTTTATTGCTGTCCGACGAGGGTCGACTTGATGATGATGGTTTTTTACTAAGCTCAGGTAAATACTACAGTGCAGAGGCCATTTTGTGTAACTCACAGACTTAGAAACACCAGCTTGTAATTAGGGAAAAACACACTTCCTGCTCTAGATGGGACTTCGGATGTCTTGACTTTAAAGTTTTGCAATACAGATTTTCACATTGCCGTCCCGTATCATGACATTCTCGTATCACGATTATCACGTATCATGATGTATTATTATAAAACTCCTACTTTACAATGTACATTGCCACAACTGTGGTAAAGAAACCCACCTGTCATAATCATAGGGGATGATACTCTCTACTGTGTCCAGGCGATTCACATACATCTCAATTTGGCTCTAATGTGGACAAAAAGAAGAAAAAAGAGAGATATTTTTGTTGAAACTGTCATGAAAAGATCCATTTCCCTGCATTTATAATTACATTACCCCCAAAAAATTATATATACTGAATCATTGGTCATCATTTTCTGCTTCCTTCGTTGAATTATTTCTCTTTTCTAGAGTTGGAGAGGTATTCAAATTTTAGTTTCCTGTTTGCTTCATTGGACTTTTACTAGTCCTAAAATTTGGGACTCACTCTCAATACTGTGTATGAGAGTCCCAAAACTTATGGTATTGAAAACATGCAAAATAAGAAAATAGACTGGCACCTAAAACAACCAGTCCAACACAGCTTCAGTACTGCCTCAATCAACCATGCCAAAAGAATTTAAGAAACATGTGGCATGAAGCGGGAACTAGTCTCAATTTACTACACATTTCTCCATAGTCAAGCCACCAGACTACTGACACTGAATGAAGAGGTCAGTCTTTTCAAATAGTTGGACCATGGCTGGACATGTACCAGTCTAGTAATTTTGTATTTAGCTCCATTTTGAAATCACTCGACTTCCCTCTCATGTGCAAAATATTGAAGAAAAATCTGCTTTAAAAATTGAATTGAGTTTGCAAACTTGGTCGGTGAAATACTGAGGACATTTTCTTTGCCCCAGTGGAATTTTTGGAGAAATTTGTTGCCTAAACTGTGAGTAAAGTTGGCCTGATTTAGTTTTGCACGTTTCAGAGCACTCCAGAGCCCTGTCTGGACTTTTACATACTTTGTGCACACGTACTTGGTAACATACATGTACATTGTACATTAGCTTGAGTAACTCCAGCTTAACAAGCTCATCAGGAATACATGTGAATTCCTGATGCGCTTGTTATAAGCTGGAGTTACTCAAGCTACATGTATCTGAAAAAAGAATCGAAACTCATTTCCCACTTTTAGTGTACAGTGTTAATGGCAACTAAATGTTGACCAAACCTTGCCAAAGTAAATACACGTCGCTGACATTCAACCAAGTTCATAAATCAAGGGTTACATTGTCCATGTCATCTTAACAATTATAACAAAAGTACCAATTCAAAACGTGCGGAAAAAACCACAAAACTCAAACATTAATTTGCTAAAAATGAATGAAGAAAACAATAATTTGTCGTCATAATGCATGCAGTAAAATATATCTATTTAAATTTTATGTACTTAATCGTGTATTCTATGCTTGTATTTCTCATTTTGTATGGAAATAAATGTTAGCTTTGAATTTCATTGAATTGAAAAAATTATGTGTGCGTAAACATGGACATGATGGAAGGTAGATGTTATTTGTTAATCAATTTCCCTCCTTTTGTTTGATCAAACCATCACACAGACTAGTCCCACTAACTGGGGCGCTAGAACTCCTTTTTTGACATTTGGGATGTTGGTCTGTCGTACTTGCGTCCCACAACGGAAATATTGTCAAAGTGACAATTACAACGTTCACCACAAAAATCACGCAAAATACTTGACAAAAACACATTTGAAAGCACCTACTGGCATTTCCACATGTCAAAGACGAAGGGGCTTCAATGATACTCACAAATATTTTTTGGGTTGAAAATCCGTGAAATTCAACCACTAGCCTATTGCACAGACATCATACAGCGATCATTATTATTATTATTATTATTATTATTATGCATTTAGGTACGCTATTCATAGTATAACTATATCACAGCGATTACAGTAGTAATGAGCAATATAACAACAAATTATTAAACATTATACAAACAAAACAACAATAATACATCAATTGGGAAAGAGGTATGTTTTGAGGATCTTCTTTAACACATCCACTGATGGAGCAGATTTAATATAGGAGGGAAGTTCATTCCACTCCTTAGCTGCTGTAACAGTGAATGTACGATCTCCTGCCTTACTACGAGTCCTGGGAAAAGTTAGCCGAGATGGATCATTCAAAAACGTTATGGCTTTTATCTACATGTACTAACGAATACAGGTCAACTCGTACGCGAGCCAACTCGTACGCGACCAACTCGTACGCAGGACAACTCGTACGCGGACCAACTCGTACGCGAGTCAACTCGTATGCGAGATAACTCGTACGCGGACGAACTCGTACGCGAGCCAGCTCGTACGCGTGAGTATAGACTAGCAGCTGAAGCACAAGCATGACAAGGGATTTTACTGAAACCGTAGGTTCGGGCGTGTAGGAAATTAGGGTCGGTCAGTTGTCCGGCACATTCTTTTTTTGTTAAGTTAAGGGGATTATTTTGTGTTACGGAGTGGTCCCAATTAGTTCATCTTTAAATCAGCTTGTTTTGCTCTAATAACAAAAAAAGTTATGATTTGTTTTCCCGGACCACTCGCACACTGTCGATGTCCGGTATGTCCGATCCTTGCTCACACCGTACGCTATACACGATAATGCCTTGTAGTGAGAATTTAAATCGTATAATGTCCGCTGCATTTGTAGACTTTCAACAATTCACTGCTATAGTCTGATAGTGGCCCCGCGCTATGTGTAAATCAAATCGTTGTATGTCTTGACAAATTCCCAACACTAGCTGCGTGGCTGGAAGTGCATGCTGCGGCAATGCACTACACATCGGTCGCAAAATGGATCATGTTTTTTTTTAATTTATCATTGAAACTTTTGAACTTGAACATCGTTGCATTTATAGAATTTAAAATTGTTGAAAATACATATGGCTACAATCACAGTCATCACAATCACAGTTGTTGTGTGTTTTGGGGTCAACTTCAAGTTGGCGATCGTCCGCGTACGAGTTGGCTGGCATACGAGTTGGTTCGCGTACGAGTTGGCCCGCGTACGAGTTGTCTTGCATACGAGTTGGCTGGCGTACGAGTTGTCTCTCGTACGAGTTGACCAATCCACGTACGAGTTGTCTCGCGTACGAGTTGTCCTGTTTCGCTACTAACGCATTGTCTATGGTAGTATGGACGTACATAGGGATTCAGGTTGGCGTAGCGGTACTTTCCTCGCCTTCCACCGCTGTGACCCGGGTTCGAATCCCGCCTGGGCCAATATGTGGATTGGGTTTTCAGTCCCTGCCTGATTCCGTGGGTTTTCCCCAGAATATTCTTCTGGGCTTTTCCTCCCACCTCTAAAACTGTAACTTCTTCTCATTGTCTTCTCTCCACAGGTTTCTTCAGGCTTGCGAGCTACAGTGCCTAGGGCGCTTTTGAGGAATCCTTGGTTTCATTACCAGAAATGATTAATAATAATAATAATAATAATCATGTACACATACAAACACGTATGTGAAGCAGGGGCTGGGACACGAACGCGACCAGTGCCGAAAAACAAAATCCGCATTTAGATCGGGGGATGCACCTTGTGGTGAACTTTGAAATTGTAACATTGACTATACTTCCGTAGTGGGATGTACAACAGACCAACATCCCAAATGTCAAAAAATAAAAGTGTTGCTGTTGAAACCCCTCAGCCAGTCAAGTTATCATCCGGAAACCATTAACCCAACATGGTGACCTTGACCTTTGACCCCAGAACCAGTCCCAACATGTTTTATGCAGTGCATGGGTGCTCTTGTTTTTTTTGGGTTTTTTTCAGTGCAATTCTTTGGGTGTGTGTATCTGTGGTTTGTTTGTTTTTACTGAATGGTCCATGATTATTTTTTATGCATGTATATTTTAAGTGTTTTTTTGTATCCATATTTTACTATTTACTTTTTTTAGTGTTTCCTGTAATTGTAGTTTTAAATGAATTGCTCTGTATAATTGCTGGGCACCTCTGGAAAACAGTGTACCACTGAGAGGTTTCCCCAGGGTAAATAAGAAGTAAATAAAATAAAATAACATGTCTGTACCAATGGGAAACCCCCTACTGAAGATAGACCGCAAAATTTCATGTCTAACTCAAGTTATCGTTCGGAACCATTTACATTTGGAACTTTTGACCTTTTGACCCCAAAACCAATCCCAACTTGCCTGTACCCAAGGGCAACCCCCTACCTAAGACAAACACCAAAATCTCATTTCTAACTCCAGTTATCATCCGGAAACCATTCACATTTAACTCACCACGGTGACCTTGACCTTTGACCTTTTGACCCCAAAACAGGGCTCGATTTTCACAAAAAAAGTGGCATGCACTGGTGCAGTGTAGACCAAAAAACCTACATGTACCAAGAAAAACCCACATGCACCATAATTAGATTTTAATCTGACAAGTGACCAGGGTCATTTGCGTGCAAAATTATCGGAGCCCTCCGAGCTACCCGTCTGCTTCATGTGGCGCATATGATAGGCGGCGTCTGATTGGCCAATAACGAGACCACGTGATCAACGCAGCTAATAATTTGGAATCGCACTTATGATCCGGACATAAGGAATGCCCGGAGCGTCAGTGCGATACCAAATTATCTGCAGCATGTATCACGTGGTAAATCACATGCATGATCGGAGCTGTTGCAGGACGTACGTCGAGATGTTACCTCGTACTTTGAATCTGCTGCGACTGGGCGAGGAATAATTTATGGATTTATAAAAGAAATAACACGTTTGTACACTATCTGGTCAAGTATTAAACAAACCTTATTCTTATTCTCACTCACTGGTAAATATATGCATGAAATGAGTATTTTGGTGGCTAAAAAAAGTTACATGCACGTCGTGCATGCTCAGTAAAAAAGCTACGTGCACAAGCAAAAATCTACATGCACTGGTGCATGCGTGCACCCGGGTAAATCGAGCCCTGCCCAAAAACCAATCCCAACTTGCCTACTCCCAAGGGCAACCCCCTACCAAAGTTAGACATCAAAATCTCATTTCTAACTCAAGTTATCATCCGGAAACCATTTACCTTTAACTCACCATGGTGACCTTGACCTTTGACCTTTTGACCCCAAAACCAATCCCAACTCGCCTACTCCCAAGGGCAACCCTCTACCAAAGTAACTTAGACTCCAAAATCTCATTTCTAACTCAAGTTATCATCCGGAAACCATTTACCTTTAACTCACCACGGTGACCTTGACCTTTGACCTTTTGACCTCAAAACCAATCCAAACTTGCCTACTCCTAAGGGCAACCCCCCAAAGAAGTTACAACCCCAAACAACGTTTCTAACTCAAGTTATCATACGGAAACCATTTACCTTTAACTCACCATGGTGACCTTGACGTTTGACCTTTTGACCCCAAAACCAATCCCAACTTGCCTACTCCCAAGGGCAACCCTCCACCAAAGTTAGACATCAAATCTCATTTCTAACTCAAGTTATCATCCGGAAACCATTTAGCTTTAACTCACCACGGTGACCCTGACCTTTGACCTTAAAACCAATCCCAACTTGCCTACTCCTAAGCTAAGGGCAACCCCCTAAAAAAGTAACAACCCCAAACAACATTTCTAACTCAAGTTATCTAGCATGCCTAGTAAGGGGTAAAATTAAAAAGGAGTTCTAGCGCCCCAGTTAGTGGGACTACACACAGACAGTCATGACAATTGACAGTCAAAAAATTCGTTCCACTTCCCCCTTCCATGTGTATTAAGGCAGGCTAAAACATGTACATGTTGACCATGGCATTGACACATACCTTACACTGACTATCCAAAGAGTTTCCCGCGGTTTTATACCTAACTTCGGTATCCTTCGAGCAGAAGCTGACGGGCGCCATGCCTGGCAGATAGAACGCCGAACAGTCCCGCCCAGCAAGCCCCACCAACACCACGGCCATGACGGCCGCAAACAGTCCTCGCAATGCCCGACAACCACCCAGCATCTGCGTCATATTGGACCTAGGCTCTGGACTTTTTACAAAATGAAGAATTGATGAGCTTCTTCGGAGTAATTGCAGAATACCCCGCCACTCGGAAATACACCCCTAAATTCTCTGGCTACGAAGTTGGAATCACTGGAAAAGAAACAATTCAACTCCATGCCAGCTATGCGGATACTGAGTGGGGGTCCATTATTTGAGAACGAAGCAACACAAAAGGAATGAGAGTTGCCAATTCTAAGTCCCAACCAACTACCCCTGTTGGCGGCTACGCGGTTACGAAGTGGGAGTGCAATGGAGCATGACGCAAAGTACATTCAAGTAGCGCTGAGAATGTTTATTGAGGTCAACCACCTCGTAGCCGGCTACGAGGTGGTGGATAGATCGAGTGGCGGGGTATTCTGCAAATAGTGCAATTGTGCCGCTTCTTGGATTATACTGGAAAATAAATGACGGGAAAAGTCACGAAAAATGTCTGCTTTCACAGCTGAGTGACTTTAAAAGCATAAAAGCGTGAAACTTGGCACAGATGTTTATATTCATGCGAGAAAATGTTTTAGATGTGGAGCCATCGCAAATTTACCCTTTTAGGGGCGTGGCACCATTTAAAAAAAAAGGGGCGGGACTTGTCGTGCCCGCAGTAAAAATGGTTTTTCCCACTTGTTACAAAAGCAGAAACTTCACAAAGACATAATTATATAGATTATTAGTGTTTTCCAGATTCGGAGCCACCACAAAAGTACCTTTTTAGGGGCGTGGCAGCCATTTAAAGAAAAGGGGGGTTTAATTATTATGCCCACTTTGGAAAACATTGTGACCATATTTCATGAACGAATAAAACGTCCCACAGACGTTTATATTCATGAGAAAAAAAAATCCAGATGTGGAGCCATCTCGAACACACCCTTTTAGGGGCGCGGCAACCATATAGGAAAAAAAAGGGGGCGGGGTTTTCATTATGCCCACCCTGGAAATATTGTTCCCACACTCAAAGAGATATGGAACTTTCCACAAACATTGACATTCATGAGAAAACAAATTCCAGATGTGGAGCCATCTCGAACACACCCTTTTAGGGGCGTGGCAACCAGATCAGAAAAAGAGGGGGGGCGGGGTTTTCATTATGCCCACCCTGGAAATATTGTTCCCACATTCATAGAGAAATGGAACTTTTAACAGACATTGACATTAATGATAAAAACAATTCCAGATGTAGAGCCATCGCGAACACACCCTTTTAGGGGCGTGGCAGCCATATTGAAAAAAGGGGGCGGGGTTCTCATTATGCCCAACATAGGAAAAATGTGCCCACATCTCAAACGAATGAAGCTAATTTCCACAGACATTAATACTGACGAGATAAAAATCACACGTGGAGCCATCGTAAACACACCCTTTTAGGGGCTTGGCAGCCATAATAAAATGGGGGGGGGGTAGTCATGATGCCCCTATAAAAGAAAGTTCTTATGTCGAGCCACAGCAAACTCATCCTTTTAGAGGTGTGAGGGGCCTAGTCACTGTGCCCACAATTGCATTTTTATATTTTGTTGTTGATTTCTTATAATGTTGATTGGCCCATAACCTATATTATTTGGTAATACAATGACTTACCCCAAAGAGCATGGGTAAGTACCGGTAGGCTAACCCTTGTTATATTGTTCAATGTGTGTACTTGCACCTATATTATCATGCACATCTAAATTCCAGAGTGATTTCATAATTACAAATACACAGCACACAATGGCAGCCCTAAACTCTAACATTTAACATTAAAGGGCCATGGAAATCCTTTTTTTACGGGGGGGGGGGGGAGTGTAAAATCCCCCTACCTCTTACCTGTTGCGCCGCATTGACAGCAGATTGGGTAACAACACGATGTACTCGCCTCACAAAGTGGTGGACACGTCCACTATGACTTCACATTCAATGAATCTGTGTACCCCCACCACACAACACCTCTGTTCTCTTAAAAATGGTATATCAAGCTCTGATGAGTGTTTTTTTTACCCCGACCAAATCCATTTAAAAAAATTATACGTTATACAGGTGCGACACTGCATATGCCTTTTGGTCTGTCAGAAAAAAAGGCAGGGGAAACAATGTATTTGAAGAAGTAACACTAGTCTTTCCAGGACTAACTGAGGTACCCCAGTTTATACCCCTAATTCAGATATTGATGCAGTTGAAAGGTTATCAATAATTCTACAGACGAAAGAACCAGTAACTGGGTTAATATAGATGAGGCAAGAATGCATAGTGTAAGAAAACAAAGGGTTTGTCAACAGTAACTTCCAACTATAAAGGCGGCCCTACTCCAACACATTAAACAGCTATCTGAGGTGGATTTTATTATATGAAACGCGGTCAAAATTTTCCACGTTGTGCATATTGAGTACCCCCCCCCCCCCTTTTAAAAATGGATGCCGCACCTCTAGAAGGGTAGGTTTGTGATGGCCTCACATTAAAAAAAAAAAAAGATTTTTATGAATGTATTGTCCGAGTGGAATTTAATCCATTTATGAAAGGTAGGCACAACTTTCTTTTATAGGGGCATCATGACTACCCCCCCCCCCCATTTTATTATGGCTGCCACGCCCCTAAAAGGGTGTGTTTACGATGGCTCCACGTGTGATTTTTATCTCGTGAGTATTAATGTCTGTGGAAATTAGCTTCATTCGTTTATGAGATGTGGGCACATTTTTCCCATGTTGGGCATAATGAGAACCCCGCCCCCCCCCCCTTTTTTCAATATGGCTGCCACGCCCCTAAAAGGGTGTGTTCGCGATGGCTCTACAACTGGAATTGTTTTTATCATGAATGTCAATGTCTGTGAAAAGTTCCATTTCTCTATGAATGTGGGAACAATATTTCCAGGGTGGGCATAATGAAAACCCCGCCCCCCCTTTTCTGATATGGTTGCCACGCCCCTAAAAAGGTGTGTTCGAGATGGCTCCACATCTGGAATTTGTTTTCTCATGAATGTCAATGTTTGTTGAAAGTTCCATTTCTCTATGTGTGTGGGAACAATATTTCCAGGGTGGGCATAATGAAAACCCCGCCCCCCCTTTTTTTTCCTATATGGTTGCCACGCCCCTAAAAGGGTGTGTTCGCGATGGCTCCACATCTGGAATTTTTTTTCTCATGAATATAAACGTCTGTGGGACGTTTTATTCGTTCATGAAATATGGGCACAATGTTTTCCAAAGTGGGCATAATAATTACCCCCCCCCTTTTCTTTGAATGGCTGCCACGCCCCTAAAAGGGTACTTTTGTGGTGGCTCCGAATCTGGAAAACACTAATAATCTATATAATTATGTCTTTGTGAAGTTTCCTGCTTTTGTAACAAGTGGGAAAAACCATTTTTACTGCGGGCCCGACAAGTCCCGCCCCCTTTTTTTAAATGGTGCCACGCCCCTAAAAGGGTAAAATTGCGATGGCTCCACATCTAAAACATTTTCTCGCATGAATATAAACATCTGTGCCAAGTTTCACGCTTTTATGCAAAAGTGCACAATTCATCGATATTTTGTCACATATCCGCTGGACTATACGTACCGCATAGTACGCAGCCGGCGCGACGGGTGTCGGACGCTTCGCCCCATTTCCACTTCGCCCCATGTCACTTCGCCCCTAACCACTTCGCCCCTAACCACTTCGCCCCATCCCCAACCTCGTCCCCAGGCTGTCGAGCAGTACGCGCCCACCACTACCTGCTCTCTCACCCTGGTTTGCATATGTGCAAGATTTTTGAACACGTATGCAAATGAGGACGGAACAGTCTGGTGCCTGGATATATGCGTTACACATTAGCGTTTGTTTTCTATGAAGCCCTGGAAGGGACAGGGTGGAAATTTTTTTTGACATTTGCTAATTCGTTCGCACGAGATACTAATTCGTTCGCACGAATTAGTAATTCGTTCGCACGAATTAGTAATTCGTTCGAACGAATTACTAGTTTGTGCGAACGAATTAGTAATTCGTGCAAACGAATTAGCAAATGCCAAAAAAAAAATTCCACCCTGTCTCTTCCCGGGCTTCATAGTTTTCGTATGCGGTGTCTGAGGTAAAAACAGAGTCAATTCGTAGCAGCGCGAGCACGGCGTGAGTTACGAAAACACGATTTTTGAAATCAAACTGTTACGATTTTATCGAGACAACATGCAGTATCATATTTCATATTAATATGAGCAAATTGGAAAGGAAATTAGTATTTTCGAGAAGGCATGGACGAATGATCGCGAAAACACGTACTGCACGTTGTGAATAATAGCACCAAGTACACGATAAAAATCCAGAAAGAAAGAAAGATTCCTATCCAGGGTTTACTACTGGAAACGCGGTTGGAAATAAAGTAAGCACTGGGGACGAGGTTGCCCCATCCCCCCTTCGCCCCATTCCCATTTCGCCACATCCCCGTTTCGCCCCATATCCACTTCGCCCCATGTACAAAGGTGAAGGGGTGCAGATCAGTAAATATTAAAACAGCCAAAGACCCCGATAATAAATGCTCCCAATTCTAGAAAATCAGGAAAAATACAAACTCTCTGATGAGGTGTTCAAGACACAGGGACCAAGACACGTACACACATCAACTTTCTGCTCATTTCATCATTGATTTTCTGTTCAATTGTGATGTACATGAACACGATACGGGCCTTTTACAGGGGTGAAATTTCATGTTTATTTCAGTTTCCCTCACTTTTCGTTATAAACTTTTCCCCGGTCTTTGAATTAAAAAAATTCCCGAATAAAATCCAGCTCCGAAAAAGCCTTTCCGGAGAATGATTGACAGCGGCATTGTTCAAATTGATACAATGTCACTCATGTTCGTTACAAAGTATATACATTCGGGTTCAGCTGTAGACCACCTTTGATGAGGACCTGCCGCCAGTAATTTGAACATTCTTAGATGATGAACAGTGATGATAGTATCTCAGCCAATGAAATGAGTCAGTTCCCGGCAAATAAATACGCCATTGGTTGGTTTCATCACGGACTGTCTGCTTTCATGAATATGACGTTAGGCTATAATGTTGGAATTCCGAACTATCTGAGCCACAGGTGCATGCTGCATGGCTGTGTGTCCATTATCACATTCCAACCTGGTTGCCGAGAAATACTGTTGCTAGGAGACTCCCTTGTGATGCCTGGATGGGAGCTGCCGGTTGCGTAGCCAGAAATCTTGTATGTGATTATTTTTCTCGCAGCATGCAGAAAACTAGTTGCTCAAGAATGCTGCCGCTTGAAACAGCCCTGTTGAGGGTGAAAATGATATCTTGATGAAAATGAACTCTCAACATGTTACCTTGCTGGTTTTATTAGATTTAAGTGCCGCATTTGATACTGTTGACCACACTATCTTGTTAAATATAAGACTCCAGTGTAAGTTCGGGATCACAGGTACAGCATTGGACTGGTTTCGCTCATATTTAAGTGGAAGGAGTCAACGTGTATCAATGCAGGGTATTATATCTGATCAATGTAATCTTAATTGTGGGGTCCCGCAGGGATCTTGCTTGGGACCATTGCTTTTTACTTTGTATACATCCAAATCGTTTGATGTAGTTAAACGTCATCTTCCTAATGACCACTGATCTGTGGTGCGATCTGAGGCAATTTCTGACCACTTTAACCACTGGTTTTTTTTTAGGAAAAGATGGTTGTGTACTCATTGCCTGCCTTTATTGCAATGTCACATAAAAAAAAATTGGTTTCGGGTTTTTTTTTTGGGGGGGGGGGGCATGGCCCCCTTTGGCCCCCCCCCCCCCCCCCCTGGATCCGCCCTTGGTTCTACTCTAGAATATATTTTGGAATACATTTTGACATGAAGCATTAAATGCAAGTGCTGTATTAAATGTGCTCCCTAGTCCAGCCGGGAAATAGAAAAGTGTATTACACAAATATGTTCTTGCTTTGAAAGAAATTTTGAGACAATGATTGACAGGCGACCTTAAAAACTTTTACATTGTATATTTTTGTTGATAATTATGTATAATAGTTATGTTCAAAGCGATTGATTTGATGACCGCCCATCCGCCCGCCATAATGACTCCTCAAAAACGAAAAAGATAGCCATGTTCTCAAAGGGATGTATTTAATGCCCGCCCGCCCTAAGACGACTTGTAAAAAAAAAAAAAAAAAAATTGCAAAAAGGGGGGGCACGGGCCGGGTGTGCCCCCATCTGGATCCGCGCGTGGACATACGCCAGAAAACATGTCAGAAATTACCAAAGAGAAGTGTTCCCGATGGTACAACCATTGCCAAACATACATGCCCCGATGTCTTCAACGCAGTGGCGTAGCCACCGGGGGGGCGTGGGGGGGGGCGACCGCCCCCCATAAAACCTTGTCGCCCCCCCCCCCAGTCGCCCCCCCCCCCCGACTGAGATTTTGAGTTTCTAAAAAAATTATCATTGATCTACATGACGCCACGTCAATCCTGGGGGGGGGGGGGGGGCAGGGGACATGTCCCCCCCCCCCCCCCCCACTTTTTGAAGGGTGGGGGACACAATATCAAATGTCCTCCCCCCCCCCCCCCCCCCCGATTTTTGAACTCATGTCTCATTTACAGGGCCCTATTATGTACTACAATGTATCTTTTGCTTAGAAAATATTGGTTAAAGTGGTCAGAAATTGCCTTAGTTAGCACCACAGAGCATTTAGAATCCAACATTTTTCGGGGCCCTTCAGCGGGCCCCGAACCCCACGCCTAAAGCTCAGAATTCTGGTAGCTGATTCAATTACTCCAACCTCGAAAACAATGTTCCAAAAAAATTTCTTATGCCTTTAGCTGAGAAAACCTCGAAAATTATGTTTATATAATTATCTGTTGTGCTAAGATAATTATTGGTTAAAGTGGTAAGAAATTGCCTCGGATCACACCACAGAGCATCGAGAATCCAATTTTTCGGGGCCCTTAAGCGGGCCCGAACCCCACGCCTATAGCTCAGAATACCGATAGCTGATTCAATGACTCCAACCTCGAAAACGATGTTCAAATAATTATCTTTTGCTAAGAAAACATTAGTTAAAGCATGGAGGAAAGTGGTAAGAAATTGCTTCAGATCACACCACAGAACATCTAGAATCTTTTTTTTTTTCGGGGCCCTTAAGCGGGCCTCGAACCCCACGCCGTAAGGGCTTCGCGCTTCGCGCTCGCATCAGTTATGATCAAGGTATGTCCGCCCCCCTGACGCCCCCCCCCCCCTGAAATGCTCCAGCCCCCAGCGCCCCCACAGCAAAATATCCAAAATGCTAGCAACTTTTTGTGCTGAAATAGGCATTTAATCTGCCCGGAATGACATCAAAGTTTTGCTTATAAATATGCTCATAAATATGGAACTTTGCATTAGCATAAAAACGGAGAAGGCACCAAAAATGGAAAAATAAAACTTGAAAATAAGGTTATACATGTAACACAAAGATGTATTTTCAAGGTTTGCATTGAAAAATTACTTTGCGTGGGCCTTTAAATAAGTGTTCGGTCAGACATACGCCAGAAAACATGTCAGAAATTACCAAAGAGAAGTGTTCCCGATGGTACAACCATTGCCAAACATACATGCCCCGATGTCTTGCACGTCAAGAAATCGTCAACGTCAAGATGTGCCCCTTGCTCAAACGTTTAAACACGTAGAACAGATGAACAGTGAAAAAGAAATTGGGTTATCTTAGCCCTTTTCATTTCGTTATTTCGTTACATCTTGTAATTTGTGACACTGTAAATATTTTACAGTCACCAAGATTTTTGGGGGAAAACGAACCTCGGAGGAAAATAGGAAAACATTATCAATTAAAAAGGATTACAGTCAACTCGACCGGGCGTTTGCCAACTCGACTCGAACCAACTCGACCGTTTACCAATCTTATTAATTTGAATGACCAAACGATGAAAGTATGATTGCCCATAAACGAACTTGGAAACGAAAAGCATGGTATACGTTGAGCGCACCAACGTTCGCTAATTTGAATGCGTCAACCGGCAAAAGGTTGCAAAGACTTATTTAAGAATGCTACAAATTAAGTCTTGAATGCACCAAAACGAAATAGAATGCCCCAAAACGAAAACGAACATTCAGAGTAAAATCTTGGCTGCCTAAAGTTGAATGATTGAATGCCCCAAAAATGAAAAAGAAAGTTTGATCACGTGTAAAAATCACGCGAAATGGAATGAATGATAGGCCTCATGAAAATGATTAGGAAATTTGCCGGGAAAACCTATATTAAATTTGAGTGGAAAAAACAGGCCCGGATTATACAATGGGCACAGTAAGCACTGTGCCTAGGGCCTACAAAAAATTCGGGGGCCTATACGAAAATACCGCAGTGTGCCATAAAACACACACACACACGTTTGTTTTACATTCCTTTGTTTTCGTGTAGTTAAGAAAACTCGGTACAAAAAATAACTTTACTTAAACTGTAAAAATTCTTTCAACCCATTTTTTTCTATGGTTCCCTATAGTGTTTCTCTTCATTCTGCCACATCTTTGGGCACATACTCTGCATGCCAGACGATGACCCTGTGAAATAATGTCCTTTATACGCCACCCTATGGGACTGACGTATGTTAAAAGCCTGCTTGGAGATGGTAGAGGCATACTGCGACCGGACCAAATCGCAACACTTGCCCAAGATCGCAGTAAATGGAAGAAGCTTGTAGTCGCCTGCTCTGCAGCCGAAGGATGATGGTGATGATGATGATGAATGTAGTCGACTAATCTGTGGATATTTGAGCCAAGTTCGTGGCTACTCTACATTTTGAGAAAACAAAGGACGCAAATGCACAATTTTTGGGTCTTTATCTTGATTCTGTTACTTATGCATGCAACCTTTACCCAACCCCTAAAAAAAAAAAAAAAAAAAAATCTCTTCTTCAAAATTGATTGATTTGATTTGATTTTTTACAGAACTTCATAAATTTTTATTGTTCCTGCAAAGTATTTAAATATGTGAATAATTTGGAGAAGTGTTTGAAAAGTTAGTCACATAACCTTTGTCATATTTTCTTTCAAATATTATACTACACCCTGTTTCTTTAATTCATATTTCAGTTAATTTTGTTCTGGAAATGTCATATACATAAAAAGTAATAACTTTTTTATATTTTACATGCATGTAATATGGCAAACGAGTATTTGCATCAAGCAATTTGCGTTTTTATGAAACCGAGTACATGCAGTATTTACAGACTGAACACAATTAAACCCAAACTTCGGTGAATTTATCACATCTATAATAATGTTAAAGGCATATAGGATCATTTGCATTTATCCCCAAAAGTAATCTACATAAGTATTATCAAAAACCTTTTATGGAGTAACGACCAGTCGACCATACTGGTACTAAACATCACGTGAGATTATTCCTGAAGTATGTAGGTGACTTCCAACGATCACTCAAACTTCAACAAGCTAGGTTTTGAACATTCTTCTTTGAATTCTGAGTGGTGTTTTATTGGAAACGAACAAAATGCATGGAAGGCAAATGATCCTATGTATGCCTTTAATTGGTCTTGCTGACGACATGTGCCTTCCTTTGTCTTCAGTCATGGCACCCTTGTCTATATTTGTGGGGTGAGTTCACCTTCAGATTTCCCGCCTACAACTGACACATCTTGCTGAACAGTGTCAGCATTGTCCTTGCCTACTTCAATGATTGGGGGAGGGTTTCCCCCATCTTCTTGATTTGATGCAGCCTCATTTGCTATGTCCTCCTCCTTCTCCTCCTCCTTGACCACACCCACGTTCATCGTTTCTTGGGGCATGTCCTTCTCATCCTCAACATCACTGTTCAACTCCAGCTGGCTGGGATCCAGGGAGCTGTAAATCTTCAGGAGGAACCAGAAGCAGGAAAATAATCCAATGGTACCTGAAGACAGAAGAACACAGATAATAAAATCACCATACACTTGATAAAAAAAGATTATACAGTGTACATATATGACTAATTGTTGATGGAGCGTGTGGTTCGAATCCAGCTGCTGGCTGTGTCCTTGGGCAAGCCACTTCACCCTCACTTACCTCTTTCTACCTAGGAGTATAAATGGGTACCTACATTAGCTGGGGAGTAACCTGCTATGGACTGGCATAATATTCTCAGTTGTTTCATGCCATAGTTTCAGGGGCTATCCGCTCCGTGCACAAGTACCCCCTCAACGGTAAGAAAGGGAGAGTTGGGCAAGACCACATGGAGTTACATTGGAACGCATCCCTGAAGAAGCCTGATATTTATGCGAGGACACTATGAGTTTGTGCACATTCAGAACAAAATTACTTGTGCGTACTTTGTGTTATACACACGGAGAACCAGTATGCACACGCAGTGTGTCCCATCCAAGGGGCTCTCCAAAGTGCTAACAAAGCGCCCTCTCTTGTTCACACACGGACCCCATATTGGCTTGTAACAGACTTTCCTTATTATAGGATTGATTTAATGGTGATTGTTTTGTGTGTCTGTGGGGTGAGGGTGTGTATACCAATGCCTGTTGCAAAACGTGACAATGGATTACAGAAATAACACTGTGAACATTTGTACTTAAACAAGCATTCAACAATTGCAGAAAACTGCACCAGTGATTGAATTTCCGATTCTTGCAATTTGAGGCCTTTTTTTAAATCTAATGATAACATTTGCAAGTTCTGAAGGTTAGGTTGTAATACAGGGTGGGTAAAAAAAAAAACTAATCCCAAATGACAAGACTAATTTTTGAATGAAGTTTTGCCTGTAGCACTTACAAATTCTAGGACATGCAGGCATGCAACTGGGAAATCACAAAAAAAGAGGAAATTCAAATTTTTCCCAGACTTTGTACAGTGTTTTTCTATTTTCAATGGCACACATGGGAAGTAAAAAAAGAGGAAATCAGCTGATCCGAGGAAAAGTTGCATGCCTGGACATGAAAGCCCTACCAATGAGCTTTCTTTTAGTACAAGAATCATTCAAATCACTCATGCACTTTTCAAGTTACTGAATTTAGAACACAAACACCATTTTTAAGGTTCTGTAAAGTTCCGTCCACGGATCACAAAAAAAAGATAAGTGTTCTTTCAGCCAAACGAAAACAATTCACATGCATCCCTATGAGAATTGTTTTCGTTTTGCTGAAAGAACACTTACAATTTGGGTTTCGTTTTCTTTTACTCACTGTATAGATGCAA
The DNA here is from genome assembly GCF_015706575.1 of Patiria miniata. NCBI lineage: Eukaryota > Metazoa > Echinodermata > Asteroidea > Valvatida > Asterinidae > Patiria > Patiria miniata. The sequence goes on from NW_024037055.1 coordinate 10,000,392, forward strand.
GAAAAATGGGCCAGGTACACTGTGAAGTGGTTCCTAGTAGGGGCTTGTATCAGTTCATATGCCATCAGTGTCTAGATACTCAGGTTGGATCAGGGGCTCAGGTTGGCATAGCGGTACTTTCCTCACTTTCACCGCTGTGACCCCATTTTGGATTGGGTTTCAGTCCCTGCCTTATTCCGTGGGTTCCCCTAGAATATCAATCTGGGGTTTTTCTCACACCACTAAAACTGTAACTTCCTTCCCCATCTGCTACCAAGTCTTATATATCCTGTTCTGGCGCTGTTAGATGTTCCCAAAATAAATAAATAAGTAAGTGCTGAACGCCCATGTCTCTCCTGGGTAGGTAAACAGCGCCCTCTACAGTTCTGCAAAGACAACACAGCTTGGACTCACCCGTGAACAAGAAGAACAGGAGGACCATGATGGAGGTGTAGCCAAAGTACAAGACTGTGCTGGCTGTGCCCTGGATCGTCAACTTGGACACAAAGTAATACACGCAGTAGATAAGGACGTAGACGGCAGTGAAGCCGCTCGACAGGAAAGAGCGCCACCACCAGTGATAGTTCTGCAGAGGTAAAAATGATGAAGCTTTCAACTTTAGATTGAAAAGGAATGAGTCGGTGCCTGAGTTACATCGCATGAAGGAAACTGTTTATTAATTCGGTTGAGTACCAGGACGAATTAGAATAAATCTACTTCAGCGTTGGCATGTAAATGATGCATGGTTCGGTGATTCAGGGCGGGTAATTTGAATAGGGAGTGGAACATGTGTTCGGCTAGAAAGTAGATTACTTCACGCTTGCAAGCAGTAACAAACACACACATTGTTTTAATACCTGTATTTTGGTTAGTATTTTATATCCAAAGATGCCCAGTGTACGGTTATTTCTAAGAGAGTTAACCATAATATTGCTACCGCTAGCCTAAGAGCGTTGACTTGCAAAGTTCAGGTATAAGTTTCAACTTTTCCATAAATGGTTTTTGTGGTATTTTGTGTCTGGCATTCAACACAGCAATGAGTTTGAATGTGATTCTAACAGTATAATTAACATGCAGAAACAAGCCACAACAACTGTAAAATATGAATATTTATTTATGCTTATCAAATTCTGTAACAAACTGCTGACTCAAATAATGGAGGCTCTTATAGGCCCAAAGCTTGCTCATCTTAAGCCTTGAACGTTACAATTGTTGAAGTGTTGTACAAATGCCATTAAATCGGGCCAGCATGCCTGGTTGCTGATACTTGCATATATACCAATGTCAGGCTGGTTTGACTATTTAATTGTGCAGAATGGTGTCAAAATGATCAATGCAAATTAAGAGATGTACTGTGCATGGCATATTACTACAGTGGAATGTCGCTATACCGAACACCGCTATACCGAACATTCGGCTATACCGAACATGGTGCTTGGCTCCTGATTTTTTTTTAAAACGTACTGAACATTGTTGTTGAAAAGTGTAATCAGAAGAGCAACAAGTGGCTATTATTTCCCCAAGGAATAGTAGGGGAAAGTCACCCATTGCTGCAACTAGCAGGCTCTAAACTGCGTAATTACATAATTCAATAGTCAACACATGTTCAAAGTCGTCTTTCAGTAACTATAAGTAAAATAATAATAATAATAATAATAATAAAATAATAAAATCGTTATACCAAGCGATCGATATTACGAACAATTTCTGTGGATCATGCGATGTTCGTTATAGCAGCGTTTCACTGTATAAGGCCTGTAAATTATGTTAATACATTTGGGAATTGTGGGAGACAGCTTCAAGGCATGGTGAAAAACAAAAAACTGTACCTCAGATTGAAGGTGCAAAAAGCAGAACAGTATCGTGATCAAGGAACAGACGACGACCATGACTGCAGCTGTGCACAATGTGAAGCCAAATCCGTAGAAGAACTGATGCATCCTGGAACGTTAACATTGCAGGTGAGGCTGTGACTTTGAACCGTTTCAATGTTTAAGAGAAAACGGCATACAAGTCTTCTGAACATTTACCAAGCTGAAATTATCAACTGAATAAAAACAAGTGATCTGCGGACCGCATGTGTCGCCTTTTTCCGCGGTCAATCTTTGTATGTTTTGTGTTCTGAAAAAAAAAAGAGTATATTTGTGCATTTTAACAACCACCTTGAATGACCCCTAGATAACCTTTGACTTTCAATTTCGGAAGAGTTATGATGAACCCCCACCCAAGGATCACTCTATTCAAGTTGCATTAAAATCCATCAAATTCTGTAGACAAAGAAACATTTGAGGCATATTTAACCATGACCTCTAGTGACCCTACATGACCTTTAACCTCAGTAATCCGATGAAGAATTGTGTCTTCCCACCCACGGGTCACGTACTGCATGTAGGTGTCATCAAAATCCATTAAAGCATGCAGAAGTTATACATTTTTATTTTCAAAAAATGGACCAAAACTTTCATACGGGGCTATGGGTCTATGGTCATACAGAATTTAGAACTGGTAAGTGTCTCCCAAAAGCTCATTTAGGCGACACAAACACATTAAGACAAAGCGATCCTAGTAGAGCTGGCCCTAGAGTGCACAACCTTATTCCTTTGCCTCAGAATGGCTAAGGAGTTCAAAGAACAATTTGAATTGTTAACGTGTTTTGCCGTTCTGACTTATTGCTTACAAATGTATTAGGGAAAGAACATAAAACAAGCAGCACCAGTTTGCATGTGAAACCTCTTCAGTAACATCAAGTGGCATAGCCAGCAGGGTCGTAAGGGGGTATTTACTCTCCCCCTCCCCCCCCCCCCCTCCTCCCCAATATGTTTTAAAAAACTGCCCTTTGTTTTTTTTTTACAAATGCCCTTTTTTTAAAAACAAGTGCCCTTTTTGTTACCAGGGGCCTTTTAAGAGTGCCCTTTTTGGAATTTCGCACGACCATCTGCAATTGTGCCACCCTTAAAAGCGCCACCTATTGTCTGATAGTGTCCATGACAGTCCGGTTTGAACAGCGCCCACATAGAAAAGATGGTACCCCCTTCCCACCTTTTTTTGTTTTACAGAGGCCAAGTAACCAGAGAAAAAAAACGCTACCTACATGTCAGCATGGATGTGCGAGTGCCCTTTTCACAATCTCCCCAGCCCCCCCCCCCCCCAAAATAAAAAATGACCTTGCTATGCCACTGACACCTCTTGATGGCAGGTCAACAGGTAGAAATGACAATCCCTACCCTAGCGGGTTGGCCTAGCGGTACTTTCCTTGCCTTCTACCACTGTGACCTGGGTTCACATCCCGCCTGGGCCAACATGTGGATTGGGTTTTCATCCCCTACCTGATTCCGTGGGTTTTCCTCAGAATATTCCTCTGGGCTTTTCCTCCCACCTCTAAAACTGTAATTTCTTCTCATTTGTCTTCTCTCTACAGGTTTCTTCAGGCTTTCGAGCTACAGTACTTAAGGTACTTTTGAGGAATCCTTGGTTTCATTACCAGACAGAAATAAAATAAAAATAAAAATAAACTCACCAGATGCTACTCAAGATAAAGAAAAGCTGGATGAAGATACAACTGAAGGGAAGCCCCCCGCTGAAAACAGCAGTAAGCACAGGGTGTTTGTTACAAGGCTGCCTAGGGATCCGGCGCTGGGTCAGATTGGTGGGTACCGGGAACTCAATCGGCTAACAGGGAAAACAAAGGGAAAAATACACGAGAGGTGCTTAACATGTGGTTCTACCGAGAACTGATTACATTGAATTTCAAAATAGTGTACTGACAAATTTAGAACTAAAAAATGAATAAAACAGCTGCAAACTGCTCACTGACTGGATTGACCTGAAATATGCAAATTAGTCCAGAGTAGCCTGATATATTTCGTCCTTAGCAAATTAAGACTTCTTCAGATGTAAAAACCTCTGAAGAAGTCTTTGCTAATATTTGTATTATTAAATTTAGTTAAAAGTCTTTACACGTTTTCTCAGAGCACTTAATATGCTGGGGTGTACAACAATGCTTATACTCTGCTGGCACAGTGATTTTGGACATGATTTCTAGACCACCCACTTATGAGGATTTCATGGCTTCTGACTAGCACCCTCAACACAACTACTGACAACATGGGGTCCACTATACAAAGGCATTGCTCCAGTCTAATCTTTTTGTTGGATCTAAAATTGATGATAGATGTACATCCTTACTATAATTCCGGGAATCTCTGTCTGTCTGTCTGTCTGTCTGTCTGTCCGTTCTGACCAGACCACCCTTGTGGGGTGATGTTCCTTTCAGAACACATCACCCCACTTTTTACACAATGGAAAAACATCACCCCAGAAGGGAATCTTTAGAAAAAGGGATAATGGGAACACAATGCTATCACCCCACAAGTCCGTCTGGCTAGAACGTCCGTCTGTCTGTCCGTCGATTATCTCCAGAACCGGGCACCGTATGAAGTTGAAAATCGGCGGGTGTATTGCTCGGGACACCAGAATGTGCAGTGCCAAGTTTGAAGGGGTTTGGACGAGCGGTTCTCGAAAAAGCTGCAAAAAAGTACTATTTTCTGAGCCTCAACGTGGCAGTATTATAGCCTAGAACATAACACCACGCACTGCCGTTCTTTTCAATTGTTTACGTCATGTAAAGCTAAAACGCGCGCTCAATATGACGCAACAATGTAAAAAAGGACGGGCACATCATGGGGTTCTTTTCAATTGTTTACGTCATGTTCGAGCTAAAGCGCGCGTGCTGACGCAAACAGTGCAAAAAGGACGGGCACATTGTAGGACGATAGCACTGCACACCATGTCTTCGTACGTACATATACGTGAGTATACGTGAGTGGCATGCACGGGCACATACATTTTGTAGTCAACTGAGCAACCATCACTGCACTGTATGTATAGGCGGTCGACTGAGCAACTCTAATACAATATGGTATCGCCCTACAACTACGGATACCATATTGTCCAGTAGGGGTAAATATCAGTGCCAGGGGGTGACGACATTTTGTGCGTTTAACTTGCGAGTGTGCGTTCACACCATTGAATAATGTGCGTTGTTTGCACAAGCTGCAGTTCTCAACTGCCCCTTCCAAACACGCACATTTTCGCCTGGCCCAATACTAGTAGTGATAAATTTTAACACACGAGTCTGGAAAACAAAGATGCAGCAATGGTAAAACTGTCAATATAACAGCGTTTGCTCAAACGGACAATTTGGACGAGTTACCTTTCTTATAAAGTCAATGAATCCCCCAATGTAAACAAGAGGCAACTGGATGCCAAACCACAAGGCAAGTAGCGTTAAGAGAGTGGATGTAGGGATAGCGGCTGAACTTTGCCAGGTCCACAGCAGAACATTTAAGATTAGAACGATGGCGACGATGATGCTGGGAACCAACAGACCAGTCAGCAAGAGGTTGGTCTTCCACTTCTCACCTCCGAATGCTGTGATGAAAGATTTGTAAATGTAGGCCACTGGATTCGCAAAGTGCACATACAACATGTTCTGTTACCATGGTCTGTGTTGCCATGGTCTCTGTTGTCACTGTCTCTTTTGCCATGGTCTCTGTTGCCTTGGTTTCTTTTGCCACCGTTTCTGTTGTCGTGTTATCTGTTATCATAGTCTATGATACTATGCCAACAGAAACCATGACAAAAGAAACTTGGGCAACAGGGGCGAAAGCAAAGTCTTTGTTGGCATATAGTCTTTGTTGCCATGTTCTTTGATGTCATAGTCTCTGTTGCTTAGATCTCTGTTGTCAAGGGGTTTTTTGGCCATGGTTTCTGTTGTCATAATCTCTGCTGCTTTCGCCCTGTTGCCCAAGTTTCTTTTGTCATGGTTTCTGCTGTCATAGTATCTGATGTAATGGCCTATGTTGCCACGGTATATGTTGCCATGGTCTCTGTGGTCATGGTTTACTTTACCATGGTCTGTTGTCATTAAGGCAGTCACAGGTTTGAGTCTACGTCTTACGTCTAAGGCTTTCCTAACATCAGTCCAAATTCACCAAACTTTGAATTGACTCAGAATCAGAGATGTATGACTCATGACCCGGACTCAGACTCCATTCCAACTCGAGTCCCATTTTTGATGACTCGAAGTCACGATGACAAATGAGTCACACTCGACCCAGCAGACTCGGACTGCGTGACTCGGAACTCGACCAAAATTACCACAAATCGCTTATTTTTTCAATTTAGTTTAATTACAAATTATTTTGAAGATGATCCTTTCTTGAGCAAGCAATACAGTCAGTGCAGTGCAGAAGAAATGCATGTAAGTACTTTACATGCACTGCACATGCGGCTGGCTTGTTTCCGATATATTGACTTGGGAAATCAATTTATTAGAAACATGTACCCCAGCGTCCACACTTGATATTGCGTAAATTGAGTCCCATTTTCTGTGACTCAGACGACTCGCAAATGACTTGTGACTCGGAATCAGACTTGACCTTTGTTACTCAGACTCAGACTCGACCTGCATGACTCGGGACTTAGACTCGGACTCGGGAGAGGTGACTCGGACTCGGACTTAATGTTTGGTGACTCGAATACAAGTCTGTTCAGATTGAAGAGTGAGTGCAACCATGAGCCATCCAACTCTCACATGCCAATCAGCCTCACCCTTGTACATTCGAGTGGAGATGTAACCAGCCGGCAATCCAAGACAGACAAACAGCATGATGATGCATGTCATGAGAGCCCCTCGTCTGGCCGGTGATAGAAGCCCCACAGATGCCAATACTTACCAGTATAGAAAGGAAAAGCAGAAGAGATTAAGGTTATCATTAAGCCCACATCACACTGGACAGGAATGAGTCATAGTGCAGTGTACCACCAAGAGGTTAACCACACACAAGTTAATGTTTTATGAGAAAAGGCAAAATTTCACACAAAACCGTATTATTCCTCTTGCACAGGACTCAGCAGAATTGCAGTTTCTTTTGACGCACGTAATTTGGAATTTGGGGTTTATAATGAGTTTTTCTATGCAGCTTCCAAATGCATTTGGAAGGACAGTTGAATAGCTGTAGGGTAATACATGTAGCATCTCGACTCTGAAGCTAAACATATGTGCAATTCTTGAAGACCAAATGGGCTTGTTGATACACTGTTACATGATCACTCATATTATCGTGCAGTTGAAAGCTGGGATGGGTTTGTGGATCAGAGCTGTAACAAAATTACATTTGAATGTTTCATGCCAACACTTTCTTTTCCTTGAATATGGACTATGTCACTTGCTGACAGGCAAAACAGCCACCCAAGCGTCTTCCTCGTGTTTTTATCCATGTAATGTCATGTCAACATTTTCAAATATAGAAGTGAAGAGCAGAGTAAATTCTGAATGGAGGTCACCGTCACGTGACTACAACATGCAATTTTGTTAAACAAGTGTGGCATGGTCTATGCTGCTTACCCAAAGTGATGAAAGCCACAAGGACGATTTGCGTTCCGGATCCCAGCAACGCTGACAGGAGCATGCAGCCGCGTGGGGGTCGGAAGATATCGCCATGTAACAGCTTCCAACGAAAATCCTACGAAAAAAAAATTCAAACATTTCTATAAGTGAGCAAATAGCACAAATTTTCAATTTCTAATACTGAAGAGTTTAATTACTGAAGTATGTGGCAGGCGTTGTTGGCAAGGCGTTCGAATGTCTCTCCCGGTGGTCTTCCTGGGACCCTCTCTTTATTACCTTTGAGGGGTTACTTGTGCACGGAGCCCATACCGCATGTCTGATCTACAAAATTCCTAAAATGGTGCTGATAAGCCAACACATAATAACAATTGCAAAAACTTCGCACAGGGCACCACCGTGAGTCCTTCCTTCAAAACAGTCCACTGTGTAGAAAACCAGCGTTATCTTTTTTTGTGCATTAACTTTCTAGAGGCATCCAGCCCCGTGTAAAGTAATTCACTGAAATAGTCATGATGTTACTCAGAGTTCAGCTCGGTGCAACCATGATTACTGGTTTACACACACTGCAACGGCCCAGTGGTTTCGTTATGGCTGTTGTGAATCCGTTTCATAAATTTCACGATCTGCTACCAGTTGTGACCAACAAGGGGATCTCTCTACATGTCAGGGGTAATGCCTACAATGCCTGTGTGCAAAGTGTTCTCCAGTATGCGAGTGAAACCTTGATGATGATACGACACTTTGCGAGTTGCGACGTGTTACACGTCGTAACTCGAGTTGCGACGCATCGCAGCGCTTCATGAAATTGGGTACAGGTTTTAATACCTTCCACAAAATCCTGTAAAATACTACCCAGAAAACCATCTATGGGATCTGGTATGGTTATAGGGTAAACAGGAAAAAACACTGTACTTACACGTGCACGTTCACTTCCAGCTTTCTTTACACTTTCTTCACCTGGGTAGACATTGTGATGCAGGATTCGCCCCACGATCAATAACAAGAACCCAGCAATGACAAGAGAATTGATGGTACTGGGGGCGGGAGTGGAACAGGAACAAATATAAAATCAAACACAGAAGCATACATGTAGATTACCTCTTGGGTTATGTGTCAAATGAAGCAACTAAGTTTCCAATATAAACTATTGGAAAACAATGTACTTTGTTCACATCCTGAGGGTTTCTAGTTTGCAGTGCGTTCAAAGCCTGTTAAGATCGCCACATTTGACTGAAGAGACACAACTACCCAAGTAAGATGGAAAAACAAGCTGCATTCAGCTTCAGGCATTTTGCTGGGGATTTCTGATGCCTCAGGGAATGAATGACGATTGTTACTTGACAATGATTGTGAATCTGAATGGATAACTAGTGATTGAGTTGCGGGATCGGCTTGTGATTGACTTGTGATTGGGCTTTCAGAACTTGACCCGTAATAGAGCCTCAAACTTCACCCCTTGTGGTGCCCTGGCAGGCGTTTGCTGTGGCTGGCGACCAGCGAACAAGGACATTGACAAATTGGGAGAATTAGGAACACAGGGCGGGATAGCTCAGTTGTAGGAGATCTGCCGTAATATGAAACCTGGACTCCTAAAGCCCCTCGCTGCACACCTTTCTGATTCTACCGATTCACTGGATCATCGGTCCATCAGACGTACAGATTGGAGAGGTGTGCTCTAAAAGCTTGGACTGATCTGACCGTATACTGGGTGATGTACAGGATGAAATCAAACATGCTGGATATTTTCACATCCGATTTCACTGGATCCGATGTCACCAGAAAGGTGTGCGGGCAGCACTCCGATTTCACCAGACGCGATATTTATGTTAACCAATCAGATTCACGAAGAAAGTGATATGATTCAAACAATACAAACAATGAGTCTGTATTTCACAGAATCCAAATTTCACACAATACTATATAGTACAGTATTATTGAAGTCGCAGGTTAATATCCCTCTACAGTCAATTTTTTTTGTTCGTGTTTATATTAATGTTTTTCCCCAGGTTTTTTTGTTACTTGACTGCATACCTCAAGTAGAAGATTTTGTTGTGTGGTTTGCCCATGGATCCCAAGACATATTCCCATCGAGACTGCCATCGTAAGTCCTCATTGAGCTGTGGGAAAGAACACCACCAAAAAACATTACTATACATTAGCTCACCAGTTAATGCTGCTACATAACCAAATCTATGTACCAAGCCAAATAGTACAGTAAATATTTAGAAATTGATGGTCGCCACTACCTATGCTTTATAGCATTGGCGACTAGTAGACTAGTCGTACATGCCTACGAATTTGTAGCATGACCCACGTTCTTGTTTCATAGTCTTCCAATAGTGTCTATAGGGCTCGCTCAATGACAGCCATCTCTGTAGAACTGCCACTGTGTATTTTATGCAATCAAGCACGCATTGCGCAGTCTTGAAAATATTCCAAACATGTGCGCTTGCTGCTCGAAATGTGTTCGAAATACGACGCAGCCAATGTGCGCTATGCAAGTTGACACTCAAAACGCTGATCCAGGTGGATGATCTGTAGGAAATGACATTACTTGAACGAGACCTATCGTTTCCTAGTCTTCCAACTCACCACGAATTCCACACTGTACGTGTATCTGATGGACATAGGTTCCTTCAGTTCAGCTGGGATGGCCATTCGGAAACTGTCGGGGTTGTTCTGGCTCGGATTTATCTGGCAGTTACCACCGTTTTTTTGGTGGTTGATGCTGTCCGGATAAAGATACAAAAAGAAAAAAGTCAGCAACACAATGCACAGATATCAGAGGGAACTATGGTTAGCCCTTGCTAGTTGACTATAGTTGGACTAGTCTAGTGGACTATTCAGAACCAGCCTACTGAGCATAAGCAGAACATTGTCACTGATGCAATTATTGTTATTATTTTGTTGGTGTAAGAGCAAAGGGGGGGGGGGGGGAAGGGGCTATCCGACCCCCAAAACCTCCCCTCTTGATTCGCACCTGAAAAATACAAATATGGGTGAAAGAGGTTACCACTTAAAAAATGTACCACTTTAAGTTAATTGAGGCTGGACAGTACTCGGCTTGTAGACGAATCTGGGCACATGATCACTGTATACTCATGAGGATCCCTTGACAGGGGCCTCCATGATAGAAGTGACAGCGAGCGAAGCTATCAGCTGAGCAACTATTTTCTTCCATTAATCCAGAAGGATGCCTTAGGCCAAAAAAAGTCTCCGGTTTCTGGTATGGAGCTTGCCCCAAAAGAGGTGCGGCGACACGTTTTTTTTGTTTTTCTTCCCCTACTTTTTTTTTGGCTTCAAATGTCGGCTGATGTTGCAGATGACTCTTTGATCCCTTTAAACTCTAAAAAATATCCTTCAGAGTGGAGCTTGAGGTGACCTCAGTAAAGGTCATAAGGCTTGAGAATTCTGCATCCACGTACGATCTCGACCGACATGACCATTCCTCGGGAAATTTGGATAGTCAAGACAAAAATCAGAGAAAACGGTGACGTCAGACCATACAGCGACATCGACATCGTGCATCTGCTGCCAGGCTGGTCATTAGTCTGCTCCCTTACATATTGCGCTAATTCAAAAGCGTTTACAGGTGCCAGATTAGCGACCATCGCTCCCTCAGTCTGGCTTCCAGACGCACAATTACAAAATTACAACACCATCTGCAAATGGTGCCTGACTAAATTTAGTGCAAAATATATGGGAACCCAGAGAGGCCACATAAAGCTTACCCTCGATCATAACCCATCTAAAAACACGTTAAAATTGTCCAGCAGCAGGATTCCAGTCAAACCAGTGAGTTTGGCAGTTTTGAGACATCATCTTACATTAAAAAAATATACTTTTTAATTTTGCTGATGCGCATGGCTACAGTGACATGCGCGCAGACCAGAAACCAGAGACTTTTCTTTTTGGCCTTAACTTGTAGATCTCTCTTTTGCATCCTTTTTTGAAAAAAAAATCAAATAAAGTGACTGCTTTTTAAACTGCCTACCTATCAGGCTGCATTTGGATGGAGACTATGCGACCAATACTCGAGTCCTCATAAAGCTGGTTGTAGGTAATGGTGATGTTGATATAGTTGAAGAAATAGTAGGTGTCCTTCTCTGCAGAACTTGCCTGTATTAAAGGAACAAGGGCAAAATTCACAGTTGTGCTAAGTGCACAATGAAAGCACACTATTGTTGCAATAGGTTAACAGCCACAATGTCATGTGATGTGTCTACTTGTGATTGGTTCCCACCTCAAATTTGCTAACCAATGTTACCTTTTCTTCTACATAGCTCTGAGAAACTGGTCCCAGAACATTGAGAAAGGCTCTAGCAATTAACACACTAAGACTGAATATAATAAGGCCTGTTCCAAATACAATGTACACCAAATATTGAACTATTCAATCATCAACTGGATATCCGAATGGCATTTTTCAATTGAAATATTTGAAATGTGGGTGATCTTGAGATGATGAAAAACATCCACTGTGTTGGTTTAAATGTATAAGTTGCGTGGTTTTATTGTTTGCTAAATGCCACGATTTTACTGAAAGCCATTTTCATGCATGATTTTAGATTTTCTTTGCTGCATATATTAGCTCAAATTTGTTTTTGAAAAGTAGGTCAAATATCAGCCGTTTTGTTTGCCTCCTTTTCCACTGCCCCACAATTACCAGTGGTTCTTAAAACCATACGGCACCACTGCTTATTTCTTTGGCATAGCAGGGCTGTTCAGTTTCTGCAGGACCTTGAACTTGATGTTATAGAAGTTACAATTGTTCAGTTGAAGGTAAAAAAAAATTAGGGTAAAGCATGTGTAAAGCATGAAGCACAAGAACGTATTACATTTGCATGTGCAAGCGCTGGTGGTCACGTCTAGGACAGTACAATGTGTACCAGTGAATTACGTGGGCAACGTAACTATGCTCGGGTACCGAATCAACAAGCTGAATTGACTGGTCTTTTGTTCAGGCTTCAATCTCTTTCTTCAGCATGAAAACTTACACTTTACAAACTCTTTTATGTTTGGAATAAAGACTAGCCTTGTACATAATTCAGCTTGCAAATAAAAGTTATATGTGAATGGCGCATTTTCAAGCGGTCTCAACAGATCTCGGGGGTAAAACATGAGACTTTGGCATCGGAGACCAAGACCGAGACCAGAGCTTCGAAACTGAGACCAGCCCTCCCGAGACCGGGACTTTGATAGGACGATCGAGACCGAGACCAAGACCGAAAAAAGGGTCTTGAGACGGTCTTGAGACCGAGACCAGGGGGCCAATTTCATAGAGCTGCTTAAGCACAAAATTTGCTTAAGCACAAAAACGTCTTGCTTAATAAAATCAGGTTACCGGCCAAAACTCCATGCGATTGTTATGCTAAGTAAACAACAGCTAAATACCAGTCACAAGCAATGTACATCACATGGAGTTTTGGCCGGTAACCTAATTTTACTAAGCAATGTTTTTTTCGTGCTAAAGCAAATTGTCTGCTTAAGCAGCTCTATGAAATTGGGCCCAGGTCTCAGACCTACAACACTGGCAACCATAATCATATAAGCACAATCAAAGGCAAAATATAACAATGACTGATCATAAGCACAGCACACCACAAACTACACACATCTGGAAATAAAACAAGTTTAAGGTTGTGACATTCAGGTGCAATGTAGATCTATAAAGTGCAACTCACATAAGAGAAGCAGAAATCTTCGTTGATACCCTGCTTGTCGATATAGCAACCAATAGGGAGCTGTGCAGAACAATACCTTTGATCATCACTTCCTTCTTCATGTACGTTGAAGCACCATGTCACAGGCAGGTTGTCCACAATCCTGATTAGAAAAAGGTTTATATATAGCTTCTGACTAGCGCCCTTGGATAAATATGGTGACAAATTGGGAAAACTGCCAACATATAGGCCAAAACAAGGTCTTCGGTTTCTAGTATGGAGCTTGCCCCAAAAGTGATGCGGCGACGCAGGGTTTTTTTTCCCTACTTTTTTCCGCTTCTTCAAATGTCAGCTGATGTTGCAGATGATGCTTCGATACACTTAAAACTCTCAAAAATATTCTTCAGTGTGGAGTTTGAGGTGACCTCAAGTAAGGCCATAACTTAGGCTTGAGAATTCTGCACCCACTTACAATCTCGACCGACACAAACATTCTTCGGGAAATTTGGACAGTCAAGACAAAAATCTGAGAAAACTATAACCAGGCTGGACATAAGTCTGTTCCCTTGCAAACACGACCATCGCTCACCTCAGTCTGGCTTCCAGACGCACAATTACAAAATAACAACACCATCTGCAAATGGTGCCCGACTAAATTTAGTGCGAAACATATGGGAGCCCAGAGAGGCCACATAAAGCTTATACTCGACCGTAACCCCATCTAAAAACACGTTTAAATTGTGCAGCAGCAGGATTCCAGTCAAACCAGTGAGTTTGGCAGTTTATGAGACATCATCTTACAGTGAAAAAAAAACTTTTTAATATTGCCGACGTGTATGGCTACGGCGATGCGCGCACAGACCAGAAACCAGAGAATCTTTTTTGGCCGAAGGCCAGATAGCTCATTGTAATCTGGAGGTCGAAGGTTCAAATTCCACTCAGGTATCCAGTCATTTCTATAACTTCACAACGATTAAAATTTCAACTCGAAAATTTCCCGGAAATGTTAAATTTTCATTCATACGAAGAAACCAGCCTCTAGCCTTCTCACATGAAACTGTATTCCTATGTGTACAACGCTACTCCTTACATAGTTCAAACTACTTGGCCAGCATTTATACTCATATTCAGAAGTATTCATTTTGATTTACATTCAACTACAACAACTGCAGTTGTCACCAACCAGTGATTCTGGTAGCTGAGCCTGATCGCTTGCTGCAGGAAGTCCAACTCTTGCATGTGATTGTCAACATCAGGATTGTACGTCTTCTCACAGACAGTAACGCACTCCTGCGTTTGGTTGAAGGTGAAGATGTATGGTGAAGTGGTGATACGGTCCCCTAGTAACACCTGGCCAATGTTCTCAACCATAGGATCGGCTTCCAAAGCTTCTCCTTTGCAGAAGTCAAAACTGAAAGAAGAACAATGTCAACATGGTCCATTATTTAGTTCTTAAGCTCTGGAAGGAGCTTTTACATGTCTCTTGGTGGTCGGTCGGTCTGTCTGTCTGTCTGTCCGTCCCCGAAAATTGACCAAAAGTATGGTGTTCCATATGCATCCGTGCCATCAGTGTCGCATTTTTCGGCATCATTTGTTTAAGCTCTGACAGGGATCATTTTGACGGATTTCATTTTTAGCTCTGGCAGGGATCATTTTGATCGATCTAATGCAAAACTGTCATGCAAGGCTTCTTAAACATGGATTGAGCTTATTGTGCACTCTCACTTTTTTCCTGTCATCCTAAGGGGTTTGATGATGCCTATTTTTCATTCTCCTAGGGCGTTCTTCTCAATGGGAGATTTCAGGGGTTTCTCTAACCATTTCCTATTTTTAAGCTCTGGCAGGAGCTTACTCACTTGGTGGTCGGACGATCGGTCGTATGTCGGTTGGATGGTCTGTCTGTCGGTCCAAAAAATTGACCAAAAGTCTTCAGCTTGCTAACAAGAAAGACATCGCAGTCATGTACTTTGATCTTGATTTCACCCAGATCTTGATTTCATCCCACTGCCCGTGGGATGCCAGCCAGGAATGGATAACGAACCTTTTTTACCCCGCCTTTTCTAGGGGCTTCCCAAAGTTGGGGCAGGCAAGGCATATACCGTAATTTCCTGCGGATAAGACGCGTCTTATCTGACTTTCTAGACCACAAAAACATCGCTGCGCCTTATCTACAGGTGCGCCTTATCTGGTGTCGCTTGAGTTCAAATTTTTCTTTGTGTGAAGAATTCTCTCAATGCCGCAATCAATAATGCGGTCAACCAAGGCTCAACTCTCCAGACATTGTGACCGTATTTTCATTCCAACAATGCCGCGATGTGTTGATCCCCCATGATCGTGCTTTCATTCCAACAATGCCGCAATGCGTTGATCCCCCTTAGTGATCGTGCTTTCGTTCCAACAATGCCGTCATACAAACGGTTTTCTTTGTGGCCGTTTTTTCATTCCGAAAATGCTGCAATCAGAATTACTTAAACGTTTAGAAATCGCATTCACTCAAGTTCTATTGTGTGAACGTTGAGGGTGTTTATTGTACAGGATATCTTCGAAGTCTGCTTTAGACTTTAGCCGTGTCCGCACTGGACTTTTTTTTTGGAAGGTTTTACCGAGACGATGGTAATGAGAAATGGTCAAATGTGACCACTGTCCGCACTTGGACTTTCGACACGGGAAAATTTACCCAGGCCGCGTGGGAGAAGTAACCGAGCTGTCACAGTGTCAGTATAATGACTCACCGTACACAGAAAACAAATTGCCGATCACATTTTCAGCCGCCGATACGCACAGTAATATTACACACGCCATTTGCATGCACAACATAATCGTTTACACGATATTATTTCATCTTGACACGCTAAATCTTGACGAAAAGGCCGATAATTCTGACGCATTTGTGATGCACGTCGTCGAAGCCATGCCGCTGTACGATGTTCCGTGCGGCAGCAGTGCCATCAGTATTCGTTGGTTCCCATCGCATGCTTACAGAATCGAAGCTATGATGTGGGCCAGGAACCAGTGACTACGGCCTACGTACGGTACCAGACCGTGATGTTCCGTGCATGACTACAGTAGCGTATCAGGACGAATTTGGATCGTAGAAAATAACATACATCGGTGGAGAAAGAGAATTTCCGCAAATTAATTCTCAGAACGTGATCTCTCTTCTCTGTGTATGTATTTGTCCGTTAAAATATATATTTTAACGAGATTTTACCGCTCAGACTTGATGATACACCGCAGCGTGTTTCTACAAAATGTTCGGCCACTGCACGTGCAGGTTCGTGCGGTCTCTGTATGCATAACAGGGCGCTCGGGCCGGATGTACGCTTTCCTGAGCCGCTTTTACCGACTCGCACTGTCCGCACTGGACTTATCGTCTCGGGAAAAGTGCTTCATGGCTCTACATGTGACCAGCCAATGTAGTTACGGTTTAATTCATCCTCCGAATAGTGTGATCGTTCTAAGGCAACACAATGGCCCCTTTGTGGCGATGTACCGACACCGGGTGACGCCTGGTGTTCTTTGCGGTCAAACATGCGTCTTATGCGGCGGTGCGCCTTATCTGTTGGCGTTTGAATTTTTTTTGGGTGATTTTAGGGACCTGCGCCTTATCCGCCGCGCGCCTTATCCGCAGGAAATTACGGTACATAGGGCCGCCTGGTCGTCATGACCGCGAAGACGCTGCGGCTAATAGCTTTGGCACATTCAGGAAGTGGTACGTACTTATGTGCTCTCAAAAGTGTTAAAAAGATGCCCTCTATTTTTGGAGCGCACGGAGCCTATTAGGGGAAAACTCTTTTGAGGGCTGGACTGGGAGCTTACCTTTCATATGCATAGGGGATCACAGTTTTTACTGTGTTCAGGCGATTCACATACAACTGTACCAAGCTCTGCAGGAAGAAAAACATTAACAGACAAGTATTTATCCATACTTTGATGTTGGACCACTCTATTATATGAACAACACAATTAATTTTTGAGGATTGGGGTTTGAAAAATACATTCACGTATACATGTAAAAAATTGCTGGCCTAGAGAACCTAACATTTATTTTTACGACATGGATGGCAAAGAGACATGTTTTTGATGAATTCTGCCGTGAAAACTATGCCAATTAAGTCCAGGACAACTGTAGTTGTGCCGGCCAAACTGGAACACTATGTTGGCCTAGGTCCCAGCTTAAACAGGCATTCCGGCCTCAAATGTTTATGTTTTGGATTGTTTACTCATCCTATTTCGAAGGTCCGGTTGAAATTTAAAAGGAAACTAACCTAATGTCGCACTGTTCCTGAGAAAAGACGAAAAATCCCAGATGTTTACTTCAGACGCGGCGGACATTTTACATTGTGTGTGGGCGACACATATCATCACACAGCACCAATACACAAATGTTGGTTCTCCCACGTCCGCAGAATGCGATGCGCTGATGGAACATGTGTGGCAGGAATCACGACTACTACCCAACAGCTCGATTTTTAAGAGTCAAAATTTTGACCCTGAAATTCTTTCTGGCATGGTTCTCGCAATAACACAAAAACGCCCAGTTTTTAAAGGATGGTTGTTCGGACGTTTATAAATGCTCTTTCCAATTAACATACTTTTGTTTAAAATGCATTTTATAGCCCAATTGGGCGCACTCCAGGACATAATATCCCTTTAAATTTGGACCGATGGTCAAGTTGGCGCATGACAATACCTGTGACCAGCTACTGAACAAGATTAGAGCATTTAGGCAAAACATTGGTTGACACTGAAAAGATGATTGAATAGCACTCTGCACTAATGTTAAAAATAGAAGCAAGTACATGGATCTCAGACAAGCATGCTGTACGAACTTCTCGTGTGAAGATTACACGCAGGCTTGAAGCACCGCTTCTAAGCGAATGTATATGCGGTCTCAGGTGTGCTGGATGCATGTGCGTGCGTGATTGTTCAAAAGTTTGTCTGACATAAAGGGTATGCGCTCGTACTAGCGTTGAGCAAAATTGACGTCATTAGTGCGGAGTGCTATTATGAGACCCAAGGGTCTACGTCCTATAAATATACCTGGCACTGGTTTGAAGTGAGATGAATCAATGAAGAACTCAGAGGAGATTATTCTCAGGTTCTGTGCCACTGCAGCTTTATTCATCAGACATAATGTAAGAGTGAGCGCGGGCGAACTGTTCACCTAATGTGCTTGCGCGCATACAAAGTAGTGCTCATGAAGTATCACAACATCCCTCCCCTTTTGAAAGTACAATTTCAGGAATAATGATTGGTGTACACATAAAACTGGAATTTACTTAATCAGCAAGCATTTACATGAAATGTGTAGTGATGGCTTTTCAATTGACAGGCATATGAAACATTGGTGGTCATATCTTACTGACAACTACAACTTTTGTTTCTCTGCAATAGTTTCTCTGCAATATGTGGCACACAGTCTTAGTACCTTCTTTTCGAACGGTAACAAATTTAACTTTAACAGTAACAAAGTTAACTTGAACAGTAACAAAGTGAACTTTAGTACTTTCTTTCTTTTGAAATTTGACTTTGGTACTTTCTTGCTTTCTTCCTTTTTGAACTGTTAACAAATTTAACTTTAAACAACAATAAATGTACTGAAACGGGTTTAATAAACATATGAAACTTTGAGTTCTGTTTCAAATCGTGTGGGTTATTTTTTTGTTTCCATATGAAATTAAATGTGAAATATCGTTTCTGAACCAATTGTTTGAAGTATCTGCTATGTATAATCTGGGTGTGCGATATTATTCAGTGTATCTGGCTGGTTTTCGGATTGTGCGTCCAGATTTTGTTTTGCGAGTGACAGTCGGAGACTTGTTTCGATCTGTGTTGTTTCGGTCTGTTTTGTTTTGGTCTGTTTGTTTCACAGCTTCTGTGTCTAGCTTCTTGTTGGACAGTGGAAGTGATTCATCAGCGAATCGAACTCGTTTGGGCGTAGCCAGGGATTTCATCTGGCTGGGCATCTCACGTAGGTGCGAACGGTTGCGACGTAGTCTGTGTCCATTGGGTGTGGTGACTTCATATGATCTAGGTTCCTTACAGACTGTTGTGACTTCACCAGGCAACCAAGTGTGGTTCTGCTGGTCCAGGATTCGCACTCGTTGGCCAACATAGAGTTGTGGGAGTTCTTTTACTGCTTGTTTGGCATCATGGTCGGTCTTCATCTTTTGTCGTCTTGCCTCTAGCTGGTCTCTGATATCCTCAGCTTTCTGGGGGTTTGCTTGCAGGTGGTTGTTTGGCAAGGTAGTTTGTATCGGTCTGCCGAAGAGAATTTCAGCTGGTGACGGTAGTTTGGAGTCCACAGGGGTTGCACGGAGGTTCAAGAGTGCTATGTCGACATTTTGTCCAGACTTCTGGCATTTCTTGATCACTGACTTGACGGTTCTGACTGAACGTTCCACGAAACCGTTTGAACGTGGATAACGTGGAGACGAAGTTGTGTGCTTGATGCCCCATGTGTTACACATGTCTTCGTAGTGTTTGCCTACGAATTGGGGGCCGTTGTCTGACATAACCTCAGCTGGTGCTCCAAGGAGGCTGAATGTGTGTGAAGTGATGCCAGCAACTGCTGCACTGGTAGTGCTGTTCAACTTGTGAACGACAGGGTACTTCGAATGATAGTCAACTATCAGTAGATAGTTGTCTCCGTGGATTTCAAACAGATCAGTGCCAAGTTTGGTCCAGGGGGTCGAAGGTACTTGATGTGGCTCCAATGGTTCCTTTTGCTGTTTGGGTTGGGATTCCTGGCAGTAGGAACACGCTTTGACAAGTTCATCAATATGGCGATTGATGTTGGGCCAGTAGACCGACTCTCTGGCTAGACGTCTTGTCTTCTCTATACCCATATGGCCTGTATGGAGCTGTTGTAAGATATCCGTCTGAAGTGAGTCTGGAATGATGACCTGTCTTCCTTTGAAGATTATTCCCCAGGAGATACCAAGCTCATCCCTGTATGGCCAGTAGACCCGTAGGTCTCGAGGTAGTTCCTTGACGGAGTCTGGCCAGCCACTGTATATTATCTGACACAGTGCACTTAGTACAGGGTCTCTTGCTGTTTCTCTCTGCAGTTGCTCTTGCTTAGACTGCCCAAAATGCACAAGGTCCATGCACATGGCGTCTTGGCCTTCATAGACATCAAAACTGCCGACCAGTCTGTCTAGGGGTATGTCATCACTCTTTGTCGGGTTTGGCAATCTGCTCAGGGCATCTGATAGCGTCATTGTTTTCCCTGGTCTGTACTGTACGTCAAAGTTGTATCCTTGCACCTTAATTAGCAAGCGTTGCAGACGAGGTGGTGCACTCGAGAGGGGTTTCTTCCAGATCATCTCAAGTGGCTTGTGATCAGTGTGGAGTGTAAACTCTTTCCCGAAGAGATAGCTATGGAACCTGGTGATGCCGAACACTAGGGCTAGTGTTTCTCTCTCTATGTTAGAGTAGTTGGCTTGTGCCGGGGAAAGACTCTTCGACGCAAATGCTATCGGCCTGTTGTTTTGAAGGAGGCAGGCTCCCAGACCCTTCTGTGATGCGTCGACTTCCAGCACAGTGTGTATCTCTGGGTTGTAGTACTGGAGACACGCTTCAGTGGTGATGGAATATTTCAAGGCTTCGAATGCTGCTTGATGGTCATCCTGCCACAGATATGGCACATTCTTCTTCAGAAGATCCCTGAGGGTCGCCGCTTTGTCTGCTAGGTTAGGGATATATGCAGAGACGTATGTGATCAGGCCTAGGAATTTTTGCAGGTCTTCCTTGTCCTGAGGTGTTGGAATGCTGTGGATGTCCTCAATTCTGCCTGGGTCCGGCCGGATGCCGGTGTCGGAGTACAGTGACCCAAAGAAGTTGATTTGGTTGGTCTTGATGTGGCATTTGTTGCTGTTGAAAACTAAGCCTTCACGGCTGGCTGTTTGAAGTAGATTCAGGAGGTTGGCATCGTGTTCTTCCTCAGTACGGCCGTATACAGCAACATCGTCAGCAATGCCGACGCATCCTGGGACCTGTTCTATGATGTCGTCCATGCACTGCTGGAAGATGTCTTGGCTGATGGAGAGACCAAATGGAAGGCGCTGGAAACAGTACCGGCCAAATGGCGTTCGAAAGGTGGTCAGCTCTTGGGATTCTTCCTCGAGCTTGACGGCCCAATACCCAGCTTTAGCATCAAGCTTCGAGAAGAATTTGGCTTGAGAAAATGCTGGGTTGAGTTCCTCCAGTGTGGGTATTTTGTGCGGACATCTCTTGAGGCTCTGGTTCAGCCGCTTAGGATCCAGACAGACCCTAAGTGTCCCATCTTGTTTCAAGCTCGTGGTTATCGAACTACACCAGTCGGTGTGATGGGTGACCTTTCTAATTACACCTTGCTGTTCCATCTTGTCGATCTCTATTTTGAGCTTCGGCTTCAGGTGTATGCTACACTTCCTGGGTGCGTCAATGCTCGGTTTAGCATCCTCCTTTAGATGAAGAGTTGCTCTGGCTTTGAAGTTTCCAATTGTGTCAAATTGGTTGGGGTACAACCTCACGAGGTCGTGGACCGACTTGATGGTGTCATGTGACAGATTTTGGGGTTCACCCACTCCTGGTTCTTTGGGTGATGCAGGGGGTTGAGGTGACGATTCAGTGGAGTGGATGGTGACCACTTCAAGCTCGCTGCACATGGGCAGGCCGGCTATGGCTGGTCCGGGTACATCTACGACGTAGAATCTGTTCTTTGTCCACTTCGGTGTCTTGTAGCGGCATAAAAGCTCAATGCACCCTAGGCATACAATCTCTGTACCGTTGTATGCCGTCAGCTTGGTCTTCACAGGCTGGACGAAAGACTTCCATCGACTTCCATACATCTGTTTGATCGTACGGAGTGGCAACGTGTTTCCTCCGGCTCCAGTGTCAACTTTTGTGATTAGTCGGTGTTTGCCGATGAGGTCGGGGCAGATAACGTCAAGCGTTGTGTATGCCTCCCTGTTGTTGTCTATCGAGCTCATGCAGAGGTTCGAGACAGTAACTGTGTGGAATACTGTTTCATATTCCTCTGAAGCTTCTGCTGAATGGATGGGTTGTTCATCTCTGTTGGTGTCATTTGGCTTCTGCTTGCCGGCATTGGATCGACTTTTGGATCTTGGTCTGCGAGTTGTATTTCCTCGCGATGGGCTGCGGCCACGTCTGGACGGAGATTTGCCCTTGCGTTTACCCTGGCTTCGGGTCTTTCTGCAGAATTTGGCCCAATGGCCCTTGGAACCACATGATTTACATGTGTCCCGGTAGGCAGGACACCGTCTTGGTGGGTGGGATAGACCACAGTTGCCACAGGTTCTGCCAGTGGGTCGGAAAGCATGGACAGCTGTATGTGACGCCTCCAACGTCTCAAGGCACTTTTTGCCAGCAAGGATGGCTTCGTACTTCCGTCCCTCTTGTAGCATGTCATCGATGCTAAAACCAATGGGTTTGTCTAGAAGATCTTTCTGGAAAGATTCAGATGTGGTAGACGCAATAACTAATTCGATGATGCGTTCCGTCATTTCCTCTGGTCCGAAGTTACATTCGTGTGCCTTTGCTCGGCATCTGTTGACGAAGTTGTCCAGGGATTCATCTGGTTTCTGGCGATACCGCATAAGCTCCAGGCGATGTATGCGGAAGTTCACTTTGATGTGTAGCTGCTTCTCGAACAACTCCCATAACTGGTTGGGGATCAGTTGTTCTTCTGCTGACAGGCTTGAAGAATTTATCATTTTGAGGCCTCCAGTTCCGACTGCTATTTGTATCTTAACAGCACGCTTGGCAGGATCGGTGATTTCCTGGTCCCTGAAGCTCAGGTCCATCCGTTGTTTAAAAAGCTTAAACTCTTCTGCGATGTCTGTGGCACCCCAGTTCATTTCTGGGAACTTGGCCATGATGCAGGGCTGTGGGATAGAAATCTCTGGGATACAATTCAATATGCTACAGCAAACGAAATTGTAAACAGTAGCAACTGCAATGTAGCTTAAAGGTAAGTGCTACGATTAGTGATCACAATAAATCACAACAATATAATTATTTCAATAATAATTTTGACTATTCAACAATATATTTGTCAAAACACATATTATTGTTCATATATGAAATGTCCAGTGTTCTTTTGGTGAGCAGTCCTTTCTCCAAGAATGTCCAAACACAGTTTGTCCTGCTTTTCCACAGAAATGAGCGATGTACTGTCAGTTTTCCAACTTGACTTGATGTCCCGTACAGGCCTCCGTAGATATGATTGATGCACAGTTCCGGCACTGGCGGATGAATACGGCGAATGTTCACTGGGATGAGTGGGAAGCGCACAGTTCCGGCGATGATGCGGAGTGATAGGGTCAAAGGTCACACTTGACGTAAAGATGCGTGAAGCGGTTCACAGGGCTTGTGATGTTCACGGAACTATTTGTTCATACGCACAGCTACAAGAATGTGTGCACGATAGCGAAACAATGTTTAACAATATGAAGGTGATTCAAAGGTGTACATTGTTACGTGAACTGGCTGGGGGGGGGGGGGGGGCTGATGATCACTCCCGTAGATCAAACTTTTGACAAAGTTATTGTAGTGACTTGCCTTGGTCACGCGATGGTGCGACGGGCTGGTCCCTGACCGGTCAACCGTGTGTACGGGTCGAGTAAGCTCGGTCGAGTCCCGGTGCGGTCGCGTCAAATCGGAGCTCGATCAGCTTTCACTCAGCTCCACGAAAAAGACGAAAAAAGTCCTCTGTCGCTATGATGCCGATGGTCGACTCGGGGCGAGGGGTTTTCTCTTGTCCGTGCTGTCCACAGCACGGTGTAGCGGTCCGCCTCAGCGCTGGCTCGGTGATGGCTTAGGCTTGGCCTCAGTCCGGCGATGACTCCGGGCTAGGCTACGCACGCAGCTGAGTTTCAGTTACGTTGCGTGCGGTGTGCAGTGGGCTTGGCGACGGTGGGTGTGCGGCATACAGTGTGTGATGTGGTGCGCTGAATCTACGCACGCGGCGAGTACACATATGGATATGTACAGTTCACACTGGCGATCACAGCGGAAACGTTGTTGTCGCGGAGACAATTTCTGCTGCTTTCCGGTAGTTTTCAGTTACTCTGCTTAGTTGAGAGTGATGGGTGTTCTCTGGCCTTTTTCACTACCGCTGCCACCATGAAGTGAGATGAATCAATGAAGAACTCAGAGGAGATTATTCTCAGGTTCTGTGCCACTGCAGCTTTATTCATCAGACATAATGTAAGAGTGAGCGCGGGCGAACTGTTCACCTAATGTGCTTGCGCGCATACAAAGTAGTGCTCATGAAGTATCACAACATGGTTCTCTATGGCGCTTTCTGATGCATTAGACTCGTACTTGGCTCGTGTCTCTACTGAGCAGAAGTTCACCGGCGCTTCGCCAAGTAGGGAAAAAGCTGTGCAGTCATGCCACGCAAGGCCTACTAACACCACGACAGTCAACAGTCTACGTAATGCCTGACAACCACCCAGAATACCTGCCATACTCAGCTCACAGCTTCTCTTCCTGTGAACAAGCGAAGAAATTGTTTTACGTTTCAAACCTCCAAACAAATCATTGCACGCTTATCACCCACTAAAAACCATCAGACTTTACACCCAAAACGGACTCCAAAATACCAAATACACCACCTAGGGATCCGCTAGAGATCGATAATTAAGATGGTGGTACATATGTTGGCTTACGGTTGGCAAGAAAAGATAAAGGGAAAGAATGTTGTGTACAAAGTCTATGGAGAGTCGATAACATTTTCAAGTTACATGTATATTTCCTGCACGTTTTTTTCAACATTTTTGCAATGACTGACCTTCATTGAGAAATTATGATGAAAAAAAAAGTGTTATCGGGATGCAACATTCCTTCCAGATACATAAAGGTCACAGAGAGAAAAGCACAATAGTCATTAACAATTTATTTTTTGAAAAGAAAAACACACCCTGATGAGCTACCGTCCCTAAAAGAAATGTGTAGGAAATTGTGCAAGTTGACTGGGGTACGAGTTGACCCAGGTACGAATTGACCCAAATTTGTTACGTTACTCGGACTAGATACAACCCTGTAACAACCTTGGGCACTAAAGCCACTAGGTTTCCTTTTTACGAATTTTGACTTTGGTCAGTTTGTACTTACAACCCGACCAAATTCAAAATTTGAAAAAAGGACTTCAAGCGCCCCAGTTTTGTAACAATTTACCAGTTACTAGTTCATGTAGTTAGGAACACCAAATAGTGCAATTCAACATTTCAGAAGAATTCCATACATGGACATCACAGATTTTTTCCTGCAGTGACCTCATCACTCAGCCATCAGAAACACAAAAGCATGAAAAGCGATAACATGTCCTAAAAAGTCAAATTTTGCAGGGAAAATATTGAAAAATTTACTGAGAAAACTGTAACATCCAAGAGTTTTTCAAACCAGTCTGCCAGTCTCATACTTGTTTGTGCACAGGCGGTGTCAAGTGATGCCCAGGTAATGGAACTCTTTCCCAAGATGTTAATCATGGAGGAGGGCACAGGGCGGAGGGGGGCATGTGTGCCCCCCCCCCCCCCATGCCCTCCCCGGCATGCCCTTAGGCGTAGTTACACCACTGAGCTGTGTTTTATACTTTTTATAGCTCTGTTGTGCCCATTCTTGAAAATCACGCATTCTCGAGAATGGGCATGCACATTCTTGAGAATGTGCAACTGGATCCTTGCTCAATCTTGGCAAAAAATAACTCTTCCAGATTGAGCGCACATTCTTGAGAATGCGCGACAAGATAACGGTCTTGTCGATGCCGAGCACCGGCTGCGCTTGGCAAGTCTAGCTGAATCCTCGTTCATGGCAAAATTCATAAATTGTGCACGTGATATTCCCACCCAATCTTAAGAATGAGCGCTCATTCTTAAGAACGCGTGCTCGTTCTTAAGAATGGGCGCTCATTCTTAAGAATGCGCGCCCATTCTCGAGAATGTGCATGCCCATTCTCGAGAATGCGTGATTTTCAAGAATGGGCACAACAGCTCCATGCTAGCGCTGACTAGAAGAAAAGGGAAGATCTGTTTGGAAAGATTCCCATCTGGCTATCACTATTTGCGGGCCTATCAAGTATCAGCCATCAGCATGATCAGAAAGATAATAATATGTCTTAAAAACTCAAAGTTAGCCCGGAAAATATTGAAGTATTTACTGAGAAAACTCCTAGAAATTTTCAGACTTGTCTGTTGTCTCATACTCGGTTTGCAGGTTTGTGCACAGGGTGACAAGTAATGGCAAACGTTAGCTAGTATGGGTAGCTTGAGTAACTCCAGCTCGCTGGAGTTACTCTCGCTGGAGTTACTCAAGCTAAGATATGGGAAATTTTCCATCTGTTTTTCCGGGTTTTCCAGGAAGGCCAGTCATCGGGTCATGTCATGCTGATCCTGCATCCTGATTTAATAATATGGCTCTGATAATGATGAGACGCAAGGAGAAAAGATGAGACCAAAAATTGGAACCTTTGAAAACGTTCAACTATGGCTCCACCTATCTGCTACTATGCTGAGCTGTCCGCAAACATATAGGCCTACATGGCGTATTTATTATCATACATCGTATATTAAGAGATTATTTTATAGATGAAATCAAAGATCCTGTAGGCTGTAGCGCTAGCGCGGCGCCGCTAAATGAATTACACGTACAGTGTGACGTATCACAGAAAAATTGTGGAGGTCGAGGCCACGTGCATGATATGGCGCCCTCTTCCGTCAATATTCGAATTTCCGTTTCGAACTTTCGTTAAGTCTCCGGCTTGGCCTTTATACTTGTAACCGGGTCGAGAAAAAAATTCAGACATCAAACCTCTTGTAAAAAGAAAAAAATATCCAAACTTCTGCGTCATATGATTAAGGTAATTTGTGTTTTGTGGCAGAAGATGGATCTACAATAAGGTTTCGGTTCAGGAGCCTGAAATAATAAAGCCGAGCCCGAAGCCATAACTGCGACGAAGCCGAGGTTTAAAAAATCCTTGAGGAATCGCTTTTCGTCTCCATAAAGGCGGTACTCAGAAGGATGCGTTCAGCATCGTTAATAAATAAACCTAAAATATTTTAACTGCAAAGGAAAACAAATAAAACAAATAATTCTAAATTACTGAAATTTTCTGGTTGTGAAAGTGTTTGTTTATTTTGTTCGTTTACTATCAGTCACTTGCTTAAAAAGACAGCTCCAAACCTCACTCTGGATACCGTCATTTTGCAACTTATACGAACGGGGATTTTTACATGTCCGGCCGTACCGCGTACTATACTAGATGTACCTTCTGGATATATGTGTGCGGTACGTAAATGCATCACCGTGATATGATCACATGCGTTGCCAGCGTGGCCGATTTTGCTGCATTGTAATATAGTCACTCAGCTGTGAAAGCAGACATTTTTCGTGACTTTTCCCGTCATTTATTTTCCAGTATAATCCAAGAAGCTCATCAATTCTTCATTTTGTAAAAAGTCCAGAGCCTAGGTCCAATATGACGCAGATGCTGGGTGGTTGTCGGGCATTGCGAGGACTATTCGCGGCCGTGGTGTTGGTGGGGCTTGCTGGGCGGGACTGTTCGGCGTTCTATCTGCCAGGCATGGCGCCCGTCAGCTTCTGCTCGAAGGATACCGAAGTTAGGTATAAAACCGCGGAAAACTCTTTGGATAGTCAGTGTAAGGTATGTGTCAATGCCATGGTCAACATGTATATGTTTTAGCCTGCCTAAAACACATGGAACTAAGTGGAATGAATTTTTTTACTGTCAATTGTCATGACTGTCTGTCATGTCTGTACGACAGACCAACATCCCAAATGTCAAAAAAGGAGTTCTAGCGCCCCAGTTAGTGGGACTAGTCTGTGTGATGGTTTGATCAAACAAAAGGAGGGAAATTGATTAACAAATAACATCTACCTTCCATCATGTCCATGTTTACGCACACATAATTTTTTCAATTCAATTAAATTCAAAGCTCACATTTCTTTCCATACAAAATGAGAAATACAAGCATAGAATACACGATTAAGTACATAGAATTTGAATAGATATATTTTACTGCATGCATTATGATGACAAATTATTGTTTTCTTCATTCATTTTTAGCAAATTAATGTTTGAGTTTTGTGGTTTTTTCTGCACGTTTTGAATTGGTACTTTTGTTATAATTGTTAAGATGACATGGACAATGAAACCCTTGATTTGTGAACTTGGTTGAATGTCAGCGACGTGTATTTACTTTGGCAAGGTTTGGTCAACATTTAGTTGCCATTAACACTGTACACTAAAAGTGGGAAATGAGTTTCTATTCTTTTTTCAGATACATGTAGCTTGAGTAACTCCAGCTTAACAAGCGCATCAGGAATTCACATGTATTCCTGATGAGCTTGTTAAGCTGGAGTTACTCAAGCTAATGTACAATGTACATGTATGTTACCAAGTACGTGTGCACAAAGTATGTAAAAGTCCAGACAGGGCTCTGGAGTGCTCTGAAACGTGCAAAACTAAATCAGGCCAACTTTACTCACAGTTTAGGCAACAAATTTCTCCAAAAATTCCACTGGGGCAAAGAAAATGTCCTCAGTATTTCACCGACCAAGTTTGCAGACTAAATTCAATTTTTAAAGGAGATTTTTCTTCAATATTTTGCACATGAGAGGCAAGTCAAGTGATTTCAAAGTGGGGCTAAATACTAGACTGGTACATGTCCAACCATGGTCTAACGATTTGAAAAGACTGACCTCTTCATTCAGTGTCAGTAGTCTGGTGGCTTGACTATGGAGAAATGTGTAGTAAATTGAGACTAGTTCCCGCTTCATGCCACATGTTTCTTAAATTCTTTTGGCATGGTTGATTGATGCAGTACTGAAGCTGTGTTGGACTGGTTGTTTTAGGTGCCAGTCTATTTTTTATTTTGCATGTTTTCAATACCATAAGTTTTTGGACTCTCATACACAGTATTGAGAGTCCCAAATTTTAGGACTAGTAAAAGTCCAATGAATAAGCAAACAGGAAACTAAAATTTGAATACCTCTCCAACTCTAGAAAAGAGAAATAATTCAACGAAAGAAGCAGAAAATGATGACCAATGATTCAGTATATAGAATTTTTGGGGGGTAATGTAATTATAAATGCAGGGAAATGGATCTTTTCATGACAGTTTCAACAAAACTATCTCTCTTTTTTTCTTCTTTTTGTCCACATTAGAGCCAAATTGAGATGTATGTGAATCGCCTGGACACAGTAGAGAGTATCATCCCCTATGATTATGACAGGTGGGTTTCTTTACCACAGTTGTGGCAATGTACATTGTAAAGTAGGAGTTTTATAATAATACATCATGATACGTGATAATCGTGATACGAGAATGTCATGATACGGGACGGCAATGTGAAAATCTGTATTGCAAAACTTGCTTCTGAATGAAATTAGACTAAAGTCAAGACATCCGAAGTCCCATCTAGAGCAGGAAGTGTGTGTTTCCCTAATTACAAGCTGGTGTTTCTAAGTCTGTGAGTTACACAAAATGGCCTCTGCACTGTAGCATTTACCTGAGCTGAGTAAAAAACCATCATCATCAAGTCGACCCTCGTCGGACAGCAACAAAGGCACACCATACATCACAGTATTCACACTCTCCCGTGTCCGTCCTGAACTGGGCTGCGGAGGCAAGCCCAGTGTCCCAACGCACGTAGGTTAACGTCTACACACCTCAAGAGGCTACTCCATGTGTGGGTTCCCATAGGATGAGTTGGCTTGCAGCTATCTCTGGATGAAGTACGCAGTGTACAGCCAATCGCAGACGCCTAGTTCTGATAGTTGAGGAGATCCTTGGTGGGTGGCCGTACAGACATGGCTCTGGAGTGCTCTGAAACATGCAAAACTAAATCAGGCCCACTTTACTCACACTTTAGCCAGCAAATTTCTCCAAAAATTCCACTGGGGCAAAGAAAAGGTCCTCAGTATTTCACCAACCAAGTTTGCAGACTAAATTCAATTTTTAAAGGAGACTTTTTTCAATATTTTGCACATGAGAGGGAAGTCAAGTGATTCCAAAATGGGGCTGAAGACTAGACTGGTACATGTCCAACCATGGTCCAACTATTTGAAAAGACTGACCTCTTCATTCAGTGTCAATAGTCTGGTGGATTGACTATGGAGAAATGTGTTGTAAATTGAGACTAGTTCCCGCATCATGCCACATGTTTCTTAAATTCTTTTGGCATGGTTGATTGATGCAGTACTGAAGCTGTGTTGGACTGGTTGTTTTAGGTGCCAGTCTATTTTCTTGTTTTGGGATGGATATGTGGAAATTTTGGACAAATCGACATATTGTGAAAAGATGTGGCTGGATGAAATTCATGTAGCATTTGGCTGTTTTTCTCTAGAAAATCACCCCTACTGACCACTAGGTGACATCTGAATATGAAACACCATGCATTAGGGACTTCAGCTGTGAGAAAAAAATGTGAGAAGAGAATTTCACACAGCTTTCATAAAATAAGATTAGAGATAAGCCAGCCATGACTAAAGTTGTCCTTACATGTATGCACACATCAAAAACTAGAAACTGTCATTGAATATTGGCGGTTTTTTTTTTAATGGTCATTGATGTACATGATGAAGTGGTTTACCTAGAGTTTGCCAAGCAAAATATTGAAGAGAAAAAAGATCATAAATAAACCTGCCCAAATACGGAACACAGCTCTCTTTAAAATCTTTCATTACGTGCATTTCATTTTTTCGTGAGTTAAAGGGGCCAGAAAATCAAGTCTGCATGTCGTGAAATGTTTGCAGTTGTTGTGAGTGAAATGTACTACAAACTAGCACTAGTAAAATGCTACTCGGACAATATTTTTTTTTATGCTTTTTTTTCTGTCTTTCCAATATTTTAGGTTTGACTTCTGCCAGGTCCCGAAAACGGAAGACGTCCGTCCCGTGGAGAACCTGGGCCAGGTGGTATTTGGGGAGCGCATCGATGCCTCGCCCTATAACTTCTCCTTCAGCAAGAATGAGGACTGTGTCAAGGTCTGTGAGAAGACCTATGACCCCAAGGTCAAAGAGCAAGAGGAGAAGTTGACCTTTCTGCGAAAGGCCATCATGCTCAACTACCAGCAGCACTGGTCAGTAGAATTGCTTTTGAAAGAGCACAGAGTTTTTAGCTGTTATTTACAAATGTAGACAAGCCTGCTATGCAAAGATATCTGTTTTCCTGTGTACAGTACATGTACTCGAGCCCTTTGTTCATGTACATCGTGTACATCTGCATAGAGTTTTTCAGATATGCTGGCGTTAAAGTTATTTTGAGAAATGTGCTTTTGCTATGCTTATGACCAATACCATGAATTTACATGTAGCTGGAATTCTAGTACTGTGTAACCGTTAAATTGACTTTGCCACTAATTATTTGACTTTTGCAAGGCAGTGTTTCATTTCCATGGTCAGCTTCCTGCTTATACTGTTCTGCAGTTAAAGGGAATATACAACATTTGCAAACATCGAAGAATAAAACTACCACGTTTTTACGAAATACCTTACTAGGATGTTGGTAAATGATAGTCTCAAGCATTTTGTAAAATTATGGCACCTGATGTGAAGTCATTTTCAAGAAAGTGGTATTTTTGTATACATTTCCAACGGTGGTCGGCCGACCAGCGTTGGAAAAACCTAACTATTTTTCAACTACTGCTCCAAATTAACCATTTTTTCAGTCCAAATTTTGTTTGCTATTGGTTACATGTTTCATGAACGGGTGCAGACCAGCTAGACTGGTTCCCGTGCCTTACAATTTTCCATCATCTATAAATTGATCCATTTGATCTTTTGTGGAGTCAGGGAACCAGACTACTTAAACATTTTAGTTTTTCTTGGTTTTTCCAACCTTTTCGAACAAAAAACTTCAAAAACGTCAGTGTAACAATATTTGATCTATATATACTAACCCCTCAAATAGTTCATTTCTGAAAATTACATCAAAAACCAATGATGTACATTCCCTTTAATCACACGTCCTTTATTCTTCGTGAGCGTGGTACTACTCATTACAAATGCATTCAGAAGCCTATTAAATAATGTAATAACTGTTCTTATTCACAGACAAAGAGTCAATCTTATTTGCACATGTCCACCAAATAACCTGAATAAGTCATAAGTCTGAGCCGTTTTCTGATGTTTAACATTTATTGATTGTTTAGCAATTCACCAGCTCCACATTGGCCTATAACATGATTCGCAAATGTACCTGTACATGTTCATTGTTTTTAGTCTCATAACTGCACTTTGTTCAGGTGTATTTTTCCCATTGTTTCTCAGGAAAATGTGAAATTGAATCTCCAGTCACCACCTGCAGTGGTGCCTTGGTTCAAAAACATAATTATTTCTGTCGTTTTTAAGTCAGTTTTGCCAAATAAAATAGCAGTCTGCCACACAACTACATGTTGTACACACACATCTGTGTACCTGTGATTATAAATGCATGCATTGGCTGATATACATGTATTCTGCTTGGTGTGCTGTAAATGTGTACACGTGTAGCTTTTTAACATAAAAGGGCCTCAATTTCTTTTGAAAGCATGGTACAATGTAGGCTATATGTACATTGTACATGTACATGTACATAGAGCGTTATTGATTTGTGCGTGGCCCTCGCACTGCTTTTAAATTTGTATTCTCAGAATATCAGTAACAGTGATTAAACACACAAAAAACACGTAATAAGTTTAATTCAGACAATTTGTCCAGGTTGAAAAAAGGTATGATTTACACGATACATGCATGGTCTACATACCGGTACATACATACATCTTCTACATACATACATGTACATTGTACATTTGTAGAATCCACAGAATTGGACAGAATATTTTATTTCATGTTTTCCTTTTTAACTGCACTGGTAAATGTTCAGTTTGAACATATAGGATTTTTTAGATCCCGACTAAATTCATATTTCAAGTAAACCACAAAGGAAACAAAAACTCGGTTAAATCATTCAGTTGTTTTCAGTAACAAAGAAAATCAACTCAAGCAGGATTTGAACCAGTTCACCCCGGAACGCTGTACAGACATTCTACCAAACTTACCTTGTACTGCTACTCCTCTTGATTTGCTAGTGTTGGTTCTCTGTGTGATAATGATCTTATGGATCTTTAAGCAGTCAGTGATAAAGTATGAGCCATCACCCATGTGCAGTGTGTCTTCACGTTAGTCTTTATTTGTAGGGGCTTCGGGTCTGTTGTTGCGACTCCCACCAGGGGTGTGTGCCACTGTAACGTTTGCCAACGTTGGCAACGTTTGTGCAAGTGGGACTGACTGTTTGCCACCAAAATTTGGCGAACGTTGCCAACAAATGCGAACGGTCTTCCTGAGTCGTTCACTTAATATTCCAAAATGGCCAAACACAGTGAACATAATGATTATCAGCCTGAAGTTTTCTGTTTTCTACATCCAAAGAAAGTTCATTTTAGGGGTGTGCATCGGAACCGGGTACTCAAGTACACGACCGCTGACATCAGGAATTGGTTCTAGATTATGGGATCAGGTGCCCATAACCAATTTTACTACAAAGTACTAAGTAACCTCTCAGACAATAAAAAAAAAAAAAGTTTGTCGGGAATTTCAAAATAAATACCAAGCTACCTGGAAAATCAAAACTCATTTCACATTTACATGTATGTGCATTAATAACACTCGGCAGATGATGCTCACAAAAGTTGCAGTTTTACACCGTAATAAAGCTCGTCAGACAACTTCCGGAATTTGAATTTAGGGATGAGTTTCTTTTACAGGTACCCGGATACCCGTGTTTTACTTCATTAGGGTACCCGTTTCCTTTACTACTCGTAAATGCACGCCACTAGTTCATTTATTGCTGGCAAAACTTCACTTTTAGTCACAATAAATTTGTGAGAATTGTATAAGTTACTGTCCAAACAGTGACACATGTGGGATTGGCATGGCAAAAAGAAACTATGATTCCACATAGGGTTGGCATGTTCACATGGCCTAAGCTAACAGACGTAAACACGTTCGCATGAAGGGAAAGCACCCTTGTCTTTCCTTGTTCTTATTGTGTGGACTTTTATTTGTGTATTTGTTTGCAGGATTATTGACAACATGCCAGTGACCTGGTGCTACACAGTGGAAGGAGACCAGAAGTATTGCTCCCCTGGATTCCCTGTTGGTTGCTATGTCGACAAACAGGGCATCCGTAAAGATGCCTGCGTCATTGATGTGAGTACCCAAGATCAATTTTATAAAGAGTTCTCAAGATGTACAGAAAAATGCCTGACATGGAGTGTATGCTGTAGTGTACAAAATGGGGGATCATTTTTCTTAGTGATGAATTAGTGTTTGGGTTTTATAATTATACAACGTTATACAACTAACGTACTAAATCTGCAGTATCCAGCAGTGGGTTACTCTGTTTGATTTTTGAACAAAGACCATTCATTATATAGAAGAATCCGGGCATGTGCACGGCCCCCTTCAATGGAGAGACCATTGTGCATGCTATTGTGCAAGGCAACTGCCTGTGACGGATTGTTATTTGAACAATAGCTAGTGCAATGCTTTCGCCACTGAAGGGGGCCAACGTGATAGAATTGACTGTGTGCTCAGATTGGTCTATAGACACTCACACTTTGGAATAATTGGATTCTGGTGGGCTAATAATACTTGGTCTTAATTTGCTGGAGGAAATGGCCGTATTTTTCTGGTGGTGAGCCCAAGATGTTTCTATTGATTATTGATTATTAGTGGGTGTAAACTTGATTGTTTTTTTGGGGTCAACCCCCCTTCTCTTCGCAGACAAACTATGACCAGAAGGATACCTACTACCTGTTCAATCACATCAACTTTACTATCATGTACCATCGCATGTCAGAGAACGAAGACCTCGCTCGCATTGTCTCCATCAAAGTTGAGCCCCACAGGTAGGCACCCTCCTCCCAAAATAACGGCATCTTTTATTTGTAAAGCTTTGCAAACTCTCTTTGCAAACTCAAGCTTTGTGTCACCTTGCATTCTGACAACTGCTTATTGTGCCTTCTTCTAAATACAGTATTTGGATTTGTAAAGTATACCCTAAAACGTACATGATAAACACTTGTGTGTGTTTTTTTCCCCAGACTTCCAAAGAGAGGCTACCTATAGATTGCCTAGTCTGTTTTCTTTTATTTTCAAAGGAGAAACTGAATGACAATGCTCTCAGTAAAATCTACTGATCAGATCAGAAGTTGCAGTGTATTTGTAATGAATATCACACTGACATCAGACATATCCCGAGCATTTACCATATTTATCTGAACACAAGCAATATCACTCAGTAAGATTGTGTACCTTATGTGCATTCCAAATTAGTGGAGATTAGACACCTTGCATGTGACAGTCCTAAATGGATTGCACTGTTACATTTTGTCTTAGCAGCTTGTGTCACCCTAAATGTGTATTTTTGTTTTATATTTTTCTTGTAAATAATACTGCCTTAACCCTACCCCCTACACTGATTTACTAGGAACCTTCTTCACTCCTGCAAATTCCAACACCATGTGGTAAACTGTACACAGAAACTGTTGGACTCTGATTATTGGCGGTATGCCTTACCCCGTGTAATGCCCGGTTCATACTACACGCCAAAGCATGTCAACAACAATTGTCGACGCACTTCAAACGTATTGTTAACATCACAACTTTCGCTTTCGCGTGAAGCGTGAACCGGGCTTAAAGCATAATCAGTTTACTAGTGCAGTACTCACTCCAACAGATTCCAACAAATCCTGGTGTTTGAGTTTGACCTTAAGGTTTACTTGTTTTCCTTGGCAGTATCAACCACAAGAAGACTGGTGGTAAATGCCTGACCGGTGTGAGTGAGAATCCAGTCTCTGCTCCCATGGCCATCCCTGCTGAAATCAAGGAACCCATCTCCATCAGCTACACCTATAAAGTGGAATATGAGGTGCGTTTGTTCCCTCCTCTTATTTACATATTGCTTTACATTACTTTGCCTTTTTGAGGTTTTTCGTTGTCCTGGCCAGTGCATACCTGCCAACTGTTCCGATTTAGGCGGAACTGTTCCGATTTTGGAGATAAAAAGTGCCCGAAAATCGGAACGTCCCGATTTTCCGAGTTGCGAGAGAAGAAATAATACAAAAAATTTTTTAAAAATTTTAAAATTTAAAAATGCCCTGGCGCCGTCGCACACTTGTCCGAGAACAATTTTTTATTGTATTGAGTGCGCTATTGTCGCTACCATAATGGTATAAAATCCGCCTCGCTCTTATGTACGACGAAAGGGACGTAAACCAGACTCAAACGTCATCGAACAGGCCATGTCCGAATAGGCTGCGGCTGCAGCCGTTCGCGCGCACAGCAGGCTTGTGCGATCAGCCACAACCTAGCCGCAGCCAATACTGAGACCCGCTACGTCATCCGTCTGGTGTACTGCCTCTCTTGCGTGCTTACTGAATTAAGCGCGGGCCGCGCCAGGCACGGCGCGGTGGACGTATTGATGCCATGTTTGTTTTCCACACACGTTGTTTCTTCATAGTCTTCGTTGGTTTTTCGTTGATATTTTGACCGTGCTGAGTCGCACTTTTTTTGTGAACGTTTTTGTATGAGCATTTCAACCGCAACATGGACCAGGAGGATGATACACTGAAGGAGAAAAAGCAGCGATGGAGTCAAAAATTCCGAGAGGAATATCGTGAAAAATTTTAAAATGTGTATTGTAACAGGCCTATGTACACCGTACAATGATGTACAAACTTTTCCAAATAAAATTGTACTTGTCACTGCTTGTACAATGTACATGTAAAATGTATTACTGTGACTGAATATCTACATGTGATTAAACTGTGAAGCATGTAAGTCAGCAGTCATTTATTCTTAAATTGTAAAAATTTTTGATCAGCAAAAACCGGCTGGAAAATTCAGAAAATTATCCACTAAATAAGATTAGTGTCTGTTGGGTCTGCTTCTGGATATCATGTAACATTTTAGGCACATGTACATGTACATGTACTTTGTATGATTGCCCCTGGACCCAACCCATTAGCGCGCGCGCGCCTGCGCCGCTCACCGTGTGTGATGCGTAGGCACCCTGTTCCTCTTTCTGTCTTTTCAATGTTGGCAGGTATGCCAGTGTCTAAGTCAAGTACTGTACAGTGGGCTCCATTCACTAGTACATGTACCCTGTCAAAACTGACGTGACTAGACACTTGAGTGACATTGTGACCATTTGCAAATATGTTACAGGCTTGTGTATTCTCAAATGACAACTAGTTTGTGTACTCCATGCCATATTTATTATTATTGTTATTAATACTAAGAATTATTTCTGGTAATGACAAATGAATGACACCAAGGATTCCTCAAAAGTGCCCTAGGCACTGTAGCTCACAAGCCTGAAGAAACGCGTAGAGAGAAGACAATGAGAAGAAATTACAGTTTTTAGGGGTGGGAGGAAAACCCCAGAAGAGTATGCTGAGGAGAACCCACAGAATCAGGTAGGGACTGAAAACCCAATCCACATGTTGGCCCAGGCGGGATTCAAACCCGGGTCACAGCGGTGGAAGGCGAGGAAAGAACCGCTACGCCAACCTGACTACCCATATATGCATGTGAATCTGTGCACAGGGCATTTGAACCTCCAAAACTGTAAACGTTTGGAGAGCACAGGATTGGGAGAAACCTTGAGTGACAAATATATATCTGTGACTGAGTGTGTTTACAAAGGCAAATGCTAATAACTTAATTCTATTAAGACTTCAGTGCTAGGTTTTTTTAGGTGGGTGGTAGGGATGGGGGGATGGAGCAGAGGGACAGGTTTGGCTGTGAAGTCATGAATATTCAAAGGCCAGCTTGATGCAAATGCTAACTTTTTTCATTTGGAATCCTTTGGACAGCTCAATACGCAGATACGATGGGCATCCAGATGGGATTACATCTTGGAATCCATGCCACACTCCAGCATCCAGTGGTTCAGGTAAGGAGAGAATAACCCCAACTCTCCCAGATCCTCCCGAAACCCCGAAGGAGATTGTAGAGGATTTTAAGGAATCTTTTACTTGACACAGGGACTGATGACCCCTTGGGGGTTTTAGCATCAGTCTGCCATCAGGTAACTGCATTCTGGATGATTTTGAAGGATTAAACAAGGCTGTGACTTTGCTATTGTTAACATTCTGATTCCTGACTTAGGGCGTGATTCCTGACCACATGGCACATACAGGTGTATGGCTTCAGATTAGCTCCCATAATCAAAGACGCCGATAAACTAAAACACGTTGGGCAACTTGTACCTCACTTGTACAATTCAGATCGCATTAATTTTCAATCGGCTTCTGTTCTCTTGTCCGAACCAACAAAAGAAACTGATGATTTCCTTGCTTTTTAATTGTTAATGGCTTAAATGCATTGATATTTCACTGTTGTGCCTTTACCCCATAGTATCATGAACTCCTTAGTGATTGTGCTGTTCCTCTCTGGTATGGTGGCTATGATCATGCTGCGTACACTGCACAAGGATATCGCTCGTTACAACCAAATGGACACGGTGAGTTCAACAGACTAAGAGACACAAAACTATTAATTGCTATACAAATATTGAGTGGCTCAGTGTGGAATGGGAGGAATATTACCGCAAGGTAAAACCTGGACTTTTCCATTTCACGAGGCGATGCCGAGTGAACTGGAAAAGTCCGGATTTTACCGAGCAATAATATTCCTCCCATTTCACACTTT
This sequence comes from Patiria miniata, assembly GCF_015706575.1. Lineage (NCBI taxonomy): Eukaryota > Metazoa > Echinodermata > Asteroidea > Valvatida > Asterinidae > Patiria > Patiria miniata. Next base: position 10,039,174 of record NW_024037055.1, read on the forward strand.
AAAGCCACTCAATATTTGTTTTATATAACTGACATATAGATCCTTGTCATTTGATAAATTTGAACTTTTATTTCAATACAAAACTAGAGGAAAATGTATTTCTCTCTTCCAAACCTCCCCTTCATGGAAATGTTTGAACCCAACGCTGTAGCTCTGGATCTTTGGAACAATACGCGCTACCCGCAACGCTGAAAGCGCACACCAGCATGCATTTGCACACAAATACTGCGTCATGTAACAAAAAATGATCCTAACTGTTTAATAGTATTTCCCATTCCCCATGGGCGGATAGTACTTTTTGAGCCATGACGTGAGTGGGAGCAATAACGAATGTCATGTGATGTGAGTTCTACCAATCAAATGACAGGGATCTGTATGTGGGTTATATAATGGGTGTTATATAAGGACAGCGCAGGCAGTTTACAATACAGAGAATGCACTGTTGGCAATACTAATCATGCTTTACCAGCAGTGCATCTGTATCAGTCCCAGATCATCTTTAGGTACCAATTTATAAGACAGCTCAACTGTTACCATCTTGTTTGACCATCGTTTTTTCCCCCAATGGTCAATCTCATAGGAGGAGGCACAGGAGGAGTTTGGTTGGAAGTTGGTGCACGGTGACGTCTTCAGAGCACCACGCAAGGGCATGCTGCTGTCTGTGCTGCTGGGATCGGGGGCACAGATCTTCTGCATGATCTTCATCACATTGGGTAGGTTGCATGATAGCAGTGTCTGGAGAATTACTAAGCCCAATCCCCTAGGGCCTTAAATAGCGCACACCACTAGTGGACAATTCTGCTCAGCACAGAATTGGCTAAGCACAGAAAAATAGGTAGTTAGCAAAAAAAAAATAAAAAGTTTCCTGCTTGTGACTGTGTCTCAGTGAATTATTTCCTCGGCACGTTCATTTGCTAAGCAATATTGTTATACCTCCGTCCTGAATACTGTATTTCACTGGCCCAGAACGATCACGTGTAATATGAAGTCATGGCACACTCCCTGTGGGATATCACGTACTTACCGTACGGTACGGTACGTACAGTGTGAAACACTTGTATCATTTGTACCCACATCATCATGTTTTCACACATGAGTGGGAGCAGCGAACTAGCAGACGATCAGCTGTTTTGAGCACGCGAAATGCATGTGAGTTGACGTTCAATTGTCATGACTGTTGTGTTAACTGCTGTTTGTTTTCGTGATTTTTACATCAAAATCCAAAGAATCCAAGACATAGGTATAACAAAACAGTTGTTGACGGCTGTGATGTGGGATATGACGTTTTGAACACCCTCTGGGCACAAAGCACCCTCAGCTTTGTGAGGGTGCTGTGTGGGCAATTCCGTAAATTCAGATGTACATAAATTGAGCTGCTGTTGGAAAAGTGAATGTAATACATCACTAGTATGTAACATCTAAAAATGAGTAGAAAACAATTACAGACCTTTAACGTACCACCACCTTAATGACCTTGTGCATCATGTGGTCAGACATATGCAGAGAATAAACGTCATATCCCACATCACAAACGTCATACCCCACATCACACATGTCACAGCAGTCAACAATGTTTATTGTCCGTCTAGCAGCTGCAACCGTATTGGGCCCCATTCATATTGCACACACATTAACGTTTATTTTTTTCTGGCATTAGAGCCCATCTTTGTGTACCACAGAACTTATCATTTGCATTGTTGCGTTTTTGTTTCTGACACCAATACTGCAAAGTGTGCTCTAGGAAAGTGAAGCAATTACACTTTGCATTCTAAGGTTCATGTATCCTCAATGTTTGGCAGATCACCAGCTGATAATGGCAGCACAGAAATTGTACATTTGATCAAAGTTGTACATTTTGTCTGACGTACAGTTGTATATTTTTAGGAAAGAAATGTTGAAAACTATCTTGTTGATAAACATGGCCACAAACACCACATATTTCATGACTCTTCTAATAAAACAAAATATACATTTTCCATACAGTGTATTTTACAGAGTAGCAAGGAATCTTGCAATCTAGGGCTGTGCCGTTTCGAATAATTTGGTATTTGATTAATCCCACTTGGACGCAACTTCAAATATTGGATTTCAAAATTCAGTGATCAAATTCAACATGCACCAGCCTAAACTGGCAGGTGCATTTGTTGAAAATTGACAATATGAAGAACAGGTGGCGATGGCTAATATTTGACAGATTTTAAAGAAGGCATTTGAGCTAATATTCCTCACGGAAGCTCCCCAGTCATGCGGTGTATTGGCGTTCAACAAAAGTGTGGCATTTGACAAACAATAAAACCATGCAACTTATACATTTTTCATTATCTCCTTTTAAATAAACAAGTGCGAGTGCACAATAAGCTCTGGCCTAGTTCCGGAATGTCTCCCTTCATATTGAAATAGACGCGCAATGTCATCAATCGAGACAAAGGGGCGTTTTCCAAATACTTTCGCCAAGAGTGCATTTACTGACGACAGCATTACATTTTGTCAATTCTTGGTCAATTGGTAGTTATATTTTATGGGAAACTTAGGGGGCTTGTTTTTTTGGTCAATTTTCCGGGGAGAGACCTACCGACCGACCGACTGACCAACCAACCAACCAAGAAGTGACATGTAGAAGCTCCTGCCAGAGCTTAAAAAATAAGCTATAGGGATATCCACTTAATGATCGAATATTCAAATATTCGGTACAAATGGCACAGCCCTAATGCAAACATCTTGTAACCAAGGATTCTGTACTCAAGATGGTTAGTACAATATTTTCTCTGGTAGCATTGTTTATAGGACACTATGTCGATTAATAAGTGCCTAATATGTGGTTGGCATAACCCATTAATTGGGGCTTTGACCCAGCAGACCCTTCCACATAACTTATGGTAAAAGTTGATGCTCCACGTAATTTTGACTAATATTAACCGTCCTGCTGTCTGAACAGTCACAGACAGCAAACAAAAAATCAATCCTATTCCCCTGCCATACCTTTATACACAGGCTTGTCACCAACAGTCAGATCATAGTTCTTGTAAACAATTTGAGTAGTCAAATTCCATCAACAGCCAAAAGCAGGTATCTGGTAGGTACAGCTACATGTAGCTTATCAATCTCCTTCAGTCAAAGCATAGCTGTGTCAAGTTACATAAACAGTCACAGCCAGTCAAATTGCTTATGGAAACAAGAGCTCTTAACCTTGAAAAACAGTCGCTTGATTGATTTTGACTACTGAAATGGCTTTGTTGAATTTGCCAGCCAGAGAGGGAGGGTGATGGCATTTTATGACGATGTGGTCTTTCTTTCTTTGGCACAGTGTTTGCTTGCTTGGGGTTCCTGTCTCCAGCCAACCGTGGTTCCCTCATGACGTGTGTCATTGTCCTCTTTGTTAGCCTGGGCACGCCGGCTGGCTACATCTCAGCCAGAATGTACAAGAGTAAGTATTTAAAACACTCGCTGAGTTGTTGCAAAAACCTTAACTCCTGTATTTCAGTGAGCCCTTAGATTAAAAATAAGTTGTAAAAAAGTCACAGAATTTCCTCCCTGCAGGCCATTTTGGCCACATGTTGGATATGTATCAGGGGTGTGATTTTTCCGGATTTCCGGATTTTAAGTCTAACGTCTGCAGAATTTTATGCGGATTCCGGATTTCCAACGTTTTCTGTTCCGTAATATCGCTCAAAAACTTCGGGTGAAATATAGGCCCTAATTTACGATAATGGATGGACTGGTGACACAAGTCTAATAAGCAGTGCGGTCAAGAACCTGGTAGACATCAATGCAGTGTGCGCGCAGTGGAGTACTTGAGGACCAGACTAAAAATAATTTTCAATGGGTTTGCACCTCGTGTTTGTACATGTATATCGCTTGTGGATGTGTGTGTATTGTGCAGACTTGTATTCGAGTCACGAAACATCGAGTCCAAGTCCGAGTCCGAGTCACATTTCTCGAGTCCAAGTCCGAGTCCCGAGTCCTCCAGGTCGAGTACGAGTCCGAGTCACGAGTCACAAAGGTCGAGTCCAAGTCCGAGTCACGAGTCACCTCTAACATTGTATTAGAAAAACGTACATTTTAGGAAATTCAGAGATTCAGAGTCACCTTTGATATAGTAAAAGGTGGCGATCGAAGTTTGACGTAGTGCCGGTTTTCTCCTCTATTTTCCTCTTGCAGAACGTGCATTCTGCACTTGATCTTCAATTGGCATTTCTCTTGAAGTTAAGATATCCAAAATTGACAATTTTTGGAGTGGATGCCATCATGATCTACGTTGCAACTTGCATGTAACGTTACCGAAACGGGCAGATCAGCAGACTCTTCATATCACGTTATCGCGATGCGACAGCAATACATGTGTGAACGACAGGACGTCTGACAAGAAAAGTCTGGTACAATCTTGCACCAATGTAGCATTACGTGCGGACGGCGGGGTACAAGTTTCGGTACATTGATTTCTTTAATCAATATATCGGTAACCGGCCACGGCCACGCACGCACCGCATCGAGCGCCCTGTACATGTATTGCACAGTAAAGAAAACAATCGACTTACGTAAACTATGTGCGCGTATGCAGTGCGGTAATTTCTGTCGAGTCACAAGTCAGTTCGAGTCCGAGTCCGTAGCCCTGAGTCCGAGTCCGAGTCGTAAGTCAAAGTGACCCGAGTCCGAGTCATTAAAAATGTGACTCGAGTCGGACTCGAGTCCGAGTCCGAGTCACGAGTCATACAAGTCTGGTATTGTGCAGTGACGATCGTGAGCTAGCAATTCGCAAACACATTGGTGTCAATATTGCCGCGATTTTGTCAAGGAATTTAAGAGTATGGTTGGAAGAACTGGTAATAAAGTGTCACTGTGGATGTAAATCAGTTTGAGCTGCAGTAGTACTTTGAAAAATAGCCACCACCAACACAAAATTTCAAAAATGTTTCGGAAGCCTGGGACTGGAGTTTAAAGTAAGATTACTATTACTTAGTAACTTTTTAAGCACCGTTCATATTTTTGTGTGTGAATCGTTTCTTTCTCTCTGCAATCATGCAAAAGTAATAACATCACACACAGAAAAAGACATTATTGAATCAATCACGTATGGATTATATTATTTAATGACCAGACATTTTTTCCTCATTTTTCCCCCATTTGTTTTCTTTACTCATGCTTTACTAAAGTGACAAAATTTGCAAACATTACAGAAATTACAGTACATAAAATGTACATGCCCTATATATGGACATATGTGCATGTATATGTATACATGTACATCTATACAAGTACATGTACAATAATACATGTACATGTACAATAATACATGTACATGTACATGTATACATGTCAACCGAAGTTCGTGGATTTTTCATTTTTGTCCAATCACACCCCTGATGTATAGCATCAGTACAGTATTTGGTTCCTTATTTCAGTTTCCATTGTTTTCCCAGTTTGTATGCAATTTCAGAATTGTAAGGTGTAATGTTGAGGTTTAAGTTCAATATTTGGTTTTGCCCTTCACTGACATATATTGTATAAACACTGTATACTCAGTGTTGTCCTGAGTGATTGTGAGAAAAAAATCACAAGCTACTTGGGTGGGACTCCAAGCCACGACCTCCTGGTATGTAGTGCAAACTCACTAACATCACCCCAAACACAAATTCCAGTTTATGAATAGAGGTTTAAATTATTCACTATTCTGTAGGTAGTTGGGATATCCGTTAGGGGGAGGTTAAATGCTACAAAGCTGTTTGTTGCTTGCAATAACCATGCACATGTGAGACACGTGCTGCTCTAGATAATAAAAAAAATTGTGTAAAACAAAAGGGATTCATCATGATCGAGTCACAGATTTATTTGAAGTTGTCAGGCATAGACTTGATGGACCGTAAAAAAAAAACAGAGAAGGATGCTGGACATTTGAGTGTGATTGTTCTTGCACTGGCAATGTTGTTAGAAGATGTACATGTGAATATTGACACAGATATGTGCACTCTATAATTTTAAATTTTGTCTGTGTTCTTTTTCTCTCTCTCTCTCTCTCACTCTGCTCAGCCTTCGGCGGTGAGAAGTGGAAGTCCAACCTTCTCCTGACCTGTTTCCTGATTCCTAGCATCATCTTTGCCATCTTCTTCATCTTGAACATCATTCTCTGGACCAAGCACAGCTCGGCAGCCATTCCCTTCTCCACGCTAGTAGCCCTGCTGGCCTTGTGGTTTGGGATATCTGTGCCCCTCGTGTTTCTGGGCGCTTACTTTGGCTTCAAGAAGAGGGTGAGCTCCAGTTCATTTACTTTTTAGTAATATCGATCCATTGACAACATAAGAAATGATTAACCTAGTTATTTCCTACATCTCTGGATCTGAACTTCCAAGTATTGCATACTGGCATCAGCATTATAATAAATAAAACCTCAAAGATTCTCATCAAATTGAATTTGTCAATGATCCGTTGTCCCAAGGCAGTCATCACTCCCCAGCTGATTTGCATATTGTAGCCACATGTCGCTGTTTGCGCTCTGTACAGTGTATAGCGCTTGGCTAGTGTTTATGTATGTAGCAGCCAGATACCATCACAGACAGTCAGTAGGCAGTCTGTAGGCAGTCAGCAGACAGTCAGCAGACAGTCCGCAGACATCAGCCGGCAGTCAGCGGGCAGTCAGCAGACATCAGCCGGCAGTCAGCAGACAGTCAGCAGACAGTCCGCAGGCATCAGCCGGCAGTCAGCGGGCAGTCAGCAGACATCAGCCGGCAGTCAGCAGACATCAGCAGACAGTCAGCAGACAGTCAGCAGACATCAGCCGGCAGTCAGCAGACAGTCAGCAGACAGTCAGCAGACAGTCAGCAGACATCAGCCGGCAGTCAGCGGGCAGTCAGCCGGCAGTCTGCATACAGTCAGCGTGCAGTCTGCATACAGTCAGCAGACAGTCAACAGACAGTCTGCAGACAGTCAGCAGACAGTCAACAGACAGTCTGCAGACAGTCAGCAGACAGTCAGCAGGCAGTCAGCAGACAGTCAGCAGACAGTCAACAGACATTCTGCAGTCAGTCAGCAGACAGTCAGCATACAGTCAGCAGACAGTCAACAGACAGTCTGCAGACAGTCAGCAGACAGTCAACAGACAGTCTGCAGACAGTCAGCAGACAGTCAGCAGGCAGTCAGCAGACAGTCAGCAGACAGTCAACAGACAGTCTGCAGACAGTCAACAGACAGTCAGCAGACAGTCAGCAGGCAGTCAGCAGACAGTCTGCAGACAGTCAGCAGACAGTCTGTAGGCAGTCAGCAGACAGTCAGCAGACAGTCAGTAGGCAGTCTGTAGGCAGTCAGCAGACAGTCAGCAGACAGCCTGCAGACATCAACCGGCAGTCAGCAGACAGTCTGCAGTCAGTCAGCAAACAGTCAGCTGACAGTCAGCTGACAGTCAGCAGACAGTCAGCAGACAGTCAGCAGACAGTCAGCAGACAGCCTGCAGACATCAACCGGCAGTCAGCAGACAGTCTGCAGTCAGTCAGCAGACAGTCAGCAGACAGTCAGCTGACAGTCAGCTGACAGTCAGCTGACAGTCAGCTGACAGTCAACAAACAGTCAGCTGACAGTCCATAAACACCATAGTGAATCTTGGCCTTCACCCGATAAACTCATTTGTGTTTCTTCCTGCAGCCAATTGAGTACCCGGTACGCACCAATCAGATTCCTCGTCAGATACCGGAGCAGTCCTTGTACACCCGCCCTCTTCCTGGCATTGTCATGGGCGGGGTCTTGCCATTTGGTTGTATATTCATCCAGCTTTTCTTCATCCTCAACAGCATCTGGTGAGTTGCAATTCCTTCAGATGCCAAACCAAAACAAAAACATTCCATAGTGGTTATCAATAATACAGAGCAAGATAATAGCTTTGTTGGCTTTGATGACATGTGTCTCTAGCAGTTGTAAATATTGATATTGAGCTTTTGCCTTTGCATGACGCATTTTATTACCACTTTATACTTATTGCTGTTTGAAAACTTATAATGAAAAATAATGTGCAAGGTTTGAACGACCGTGATGAGCTTGTTGATAAAGTAGGAAGACTTCCACATCTTTGAGCAGGAGGTCATGGGTTCAGGTCCCACCTGGGCAAGCTTGTGGATTTTTCTTGCAAGCTCTCAGAAAGCAGAGAATCAAGTGACGATAAAATTGTTGGTAAATATTCAAACAGTATTTCGCGTACCACTGTTGTTTTTGTTCTTTACCAATGAAACCTTCAAAAGCACTGTATACGCAGTGCTGCCCTAAAAGCATGCGAGATGGTTGATACAAAAATCTGAGATAGCCGATACAACAATCAGCATCTTGTATGGCAGAACTGTATTATATTTAATTGCCCTACAATATTTTTAATCTGTTACGATTGCTCATCCCTTGCAGGTCCCATCAGTTCTACTACATGTTTGGCTTCTTGTTCTTCGTTGCTATTATTCTGGTCATCACTTGTTCCGAGGCCACTGTTCTGCTGTGCTATTTCCACCTGTGTGCTGAGGTAACTAACAGTCATGTTCAGAACCAGTGAAAACCCTAACCCCCTAGATACGTAGATTGAATCGGAACCCTTCAGGTTCTTTCAAATTCTCCAGGAGATTTTATGAAGGATCAAGAAAATGTCAAGCTCTGTTATTGTTACTTTAAATTGGGCTTGTTGCCCTTAGAAGTTAGAGTTAAAAAAAAACATGCCACTTGGTTCTGCAGATTGTCATATTTTGGAGACTTTACCCTAACCCGCCTCAATCCTCCAAGATCCTCATTGCGGTTTGGAAGGATTTTGGAGGATTGAGGATGAATGGTGTTTGAGAAACAGGAGGATTTTGGAGGTTTGAGGATGAATGGTGTTTAAGCACATGAGGGTTTTAGAGGATTGAGGATGAATGCATTTTGAGGCAGGACTGTCTGATGATTTTGAAGGAATGAGGGGCTGGGTATCCCTGAACATATATGTAAGTGCACAATTTTGGGATTTTGGAGGATGAATGCATTTTGAGGCAGGACTGTCTAAGGATTTAGGCGCTGTTGCACAGTTTTGGAGGATTGAGGATGGTTCCTAGCAAAAAGGGCCTGGGGGTTAAACCTTGTGTGTAGAACTATATGTGCATTGCCCTATAAAAGGTTGCGTTTAATTGGAATCAACTGTTTTTTGTGGCCAAAATTTGGGACTTTGTTATCATTATTGTTTCTGATGAACACTGTACAAGTTAGTGGTCTGTTATGATGTGGTCCATGGGTTTGTATCCTCTCAGGTTCAGAGTTGTCTCCCTCGGGCAACACAGCACCATGGATCACATCACAGCAGACGCATGCATGATGACAGGTTTTGGGTGGGAGAATATCTGAGAGTCCACGTGAACTCAACATAAACAACAGATGCCCACAAACTATGGCCGAAATAAATATAGCTCATGCATATTCATGATCAAGAGCCCAATTCTTACTGGTCCATCCACCATCACGCGTCGGCCGCTAGTGTTGCTGTTCACCAAGCGCACACGCGAGGATTCACACACAGGTTAAATACGCATGGGCAGTAGACTAACTTACAACGCATGCGCTTTACCAAGCAGTTGTGGAACTATTGCACTGGGGAAGTGTACGTGTTCTACATAACCCCCGAGGACCAACACAAAGGGAACAACAGATCCTTTCAGTCCTCGGGAGTTGGGTCTTTTGTTCAAAACGGTCCTCTGTAGTAGGTTCGTGTGCTTAGTCTATAGGAGAGTGTTGAAATACAGGGACAAAGGGAAGCACAAAAGCATTGTCCTCGGTAGCAAAGTAAAACAAGAGTGTCTGAGCACGCATGAGCATCGCCTTACCTACACAAAAAGATGGTGGCACACACACAGAAACTTTTTGCAGAGATAACTGATGTGTACCTTGACAAAATGTTGGTGAGGTAAACTTAAATTTCGGGGGTAAATAGTTGGTTTGCAGTGAAGCAAGGAATTTTGGCTTGTGTGCATGCATCTATCACATGACTGAAGACTCTGTGCTTTACAGCATAGCTGCCAACTAGTACGATTTTTTCGTAATTATTACGAATTGTTTGTTAAATTACGAAAATACGATTTGCCACTAAAACATTACGAATTTCCCATTTTCTACCTAACGAAAAAAAAAAAATGTAAAGTATCGTTTTTGACCAAAAACTTCTGGCGAAATGTCGCGATAATGGATGGACTGGTGGCAAGTCTAATAAGAATGCAGTCAAGCACCTGATAGACATCCATGCAGTGTGCACAGTGGAGTATTTGAGGACCAGACTAAAAATATTTTTCAATGGTGTGCCATTTGTGTGCATCTCGTGGATGTGTGGTTGTGTGTACTGTATGTGAGTTCTTTTCAGTGACGATCGTGAGCACATTTGGTCGCTTATTGCCGGGATGAGGACCCATCAGTGCGAGATTTTAATCACGGAATTTAATAAGAGTATGGTTGGAATAATTGGTAATAGAGTTTGAGTTTGTCACAACGGACAGAAAAGATAAATCAGCATGCGTTTGCAAGGTATGTTGGCGGGATATTTCTATTGCATACGGTGGCCATAGATCATTGTGTGTAAAAACATGATACGAACTCGAAACTCAACATCGATAGCATGCATCTCCAAAAAAATATGCGCAAATGTTATTGATGTTATTATTTATTTGACTTCAACAAACAAATACAGACATCAAAACAAAATTAATTTTAAAAACAAAATTTTTTTTTTAAATTTTTTTAATTTTTTTTTAATTATCTTTTGGCCTACAGTACATTATTATTCACAACAAGAAGAGTATGCACATGTATGTGTACATGTAAACCATGTACCTGTACTCGATGTCGGTAAAGCTTTTGATAAAACGAGAAGTTGAAAATGACCGCGCGGGTTGATTACTAATTGGGATTTTGAAATGTTGGCAGCTATGTTACAGGCTTAGTACTGATTATTAGACTAGCACTGTTGACATGAATGGTCATTGCAAGCACAGAATACCATGGTTGGAAGAGCCTTGGTTCAGACTTAGGCCGTGTCCAAATTACTTGGCTGTGGCTGGATGTTACACAGCGCCTGTCAAGCGCCTGCAGCCACTACCCATAGACCTGTGTGTTACTTCCAGCCAGTGTTGTAGTCGAGTCACCAACGTCGAGTCCGAGTCCCAAGCCTCGAGTCTGAGTCTCAAGTCACAAGCCTGAGTCCAAGTCTTGAGTCACAAACCTTGAGTCCGAGTCACGAGTCACATGTTCTCAGTTGTTCACCAAACTAATCAAATTAGTTTGGTGAACTAAATAAAATTATTTTTCAATCATCCATTCTGTCTTTTAAGTAAATCCCAGTGTATATAGTTTACGTTGTGTGTACAAAATGTGTTTTCTTTTTAATTCCCATCCCTAAAAAAACCCTACTCCATCCCTTCCCTCCATGTTTTATCATCCAAACATTATTCCTCAATGATCCTTTCCCATCCCTACCCCGTGCGCAACCCCTGGATACGATTTTCCGCGGCACTGTGTTTTGTCTATGTAGTAAAAACCAAAAAGAATGCCACGTTCGTCGCACAAATACTTAACGTTCGAGTCATGATTCCAGTCATGAGTCACCAAGCTCGAGTCCAAGTCATCATGGTCGAGTCCGAGTCATTTTCCAATGTGACTCGAGTCGAGTCTGAGTCACGAAAAATGTGACTTGAGTCCGACTCGAGTCCGAGTCCTGGACTCAAGTACTACAACACTGTTTCCAGCCATAGCCAAGTAATGTGGAGGTGGCCTTATATAACATGGGTGTTTTTCCTCTACAGGACTATCACTGGTGGTGGCGCTCTTTCCTGACGAGCGGCTTCACTGCCGTCTACCTCTTCATCTACTGCCTGCATTACTTTGTGTCCAAGTTGACGATCCAGGGCACAGCCAGCACAGTCTTGTACTTTGGCTACACCTCCATCATGGTCCTCCTGTTTTTCTTGTTCACCGGTGAGTAGCAGAATTGGGTAGTCTTTGCAACAAACTCCTTCAGATTGGGGAAACTGTGCCAACTTTGAATCAAAGCCAAGCTGGAATCGAGACTGGAATGGACCCCCGGTACTTTGCAATGTTGGTTCCCAACAGTCGTTTGTAGGGAGTACATTACCAATCTGAAGACAGGCAGATTCCAAATTTGTTCACATATTGGCAGTTCTGGGAAGAAAGCGATTGTTTAACCCTAACCTTCCCAACTCCATCAAAATCCATTTTTCTTGGTTTTTCCAGCATCCACGAACACAGAACTTTGAACAAGTCACTGTAAAAATTGCTATAAAATACTAATCCCCCAAATCCATCCATTTCTGAAAATTTCAGCAAAAGCAAATGTTCTATATTCCCTTTAAGATTGGCTCAATTATAACATCCGATTGAGGTGGTCATGTCATTCCGTCTTTCACATTTTTCCCCCTCTTCCAGGAACTGTGGGCTTCTTTTCCTGTTTCTGGTTTGTCACCAAGATCTACAGCGTTGTTAAAGTGGATTAAATCACAGCTGAGTAGCACAATACGATAGCAGCAGTCACTGCTCGACATTTTGACAACGTCAACGTAGTTCAGTTAGTTTTTGTTCTAGTTGACAAGGAATGCCTTCTCAATTTGAGGTTATTATGAGGCACTATTTGAAGTAGACTTACTTTTTTTGAGGGGAACAGGTATAGTGTCACACAGTTTTCTGCGTTTGTTTTTGTTGAAACAAAAGAATGCAGGCAGGGAACCCGCCATACTGAATTTGTAGAAAGTTTGTTAATAGATTTAATTTTTAATTTTTGTTTTCTCCAAGTTTACACGAAGTTCAGTTTTGTCACAAGGGGTCAGTTTTGATGGGTTTATAGCCAACAGTGTGTATATGAGTATGCCTTGCGTTTGATACAAGTTCGTACATAAAACAAATAAGTTGAATTTATTTGATGGTCTCCATGCATTGTCTGTCATCAACATACACCACTCGGCAGTAATGCACAGCTTGGAAACATTTTAGTTTCAAGTACACTGTGAAATAAATATTCATCACCATTTGTCCGAACTCATCTGGGTTAGTTTTTGGAGATATTTTGACCTTTTTAAATACTTCTGAAGTTTTAAATCATGCATTTAGTTTAGGCGTGTACAATGGATGTATAATTTTTTGTCTTTCTCCTTTATGGGTTGTACAGTTTAGCATTTGATGTTTGATGTAGTTTTGACAATTCCAAATTAAGAGCTGTAAGAGGGAGAAGTGAAACGATTATTGTTTCATAGTTATGTGATGGCTTTACAGTTATTTTACTTGAAGGTGACAGTGAATTTTGCAATCATTTAGATATTTTTCTATTCCACTCGTGGAATGTGAAACATAATTGGTGGGTTATTTACTTTTTTGAGTCTAACTTCATATTTGTGTGTTTCCTGCGGATTGGGCCTGTGGCTTACTATCGTCATAAATTTACAGAATTTGCCTTTTAAAATAGAATTAAACTTTGTGTGTGCAAACCAATATTCTGTGCACGTCCGAGATGCAAAACCATTACCTGAGTAATTGCAGAATATCCCACCACTCGGAAGTACACCCCTAAAATCTCTGGCTACGCGGTTGGAATCACTGGAAAAGAAACAATTGAAGTCCATTGCCAACTACGCAGATACGGAGTGGGGGTCCAATATTTGAGAACGAAGCAACACAAAAGGAATGGGAGTTGCTGAAAAAAATTGTAAGTCCAAACCAACCACCCTGTTGCCGGCTATGCGGATACGGAGTGGGAGTCCCCTTGAATATGCTTGAGAACGAAGCAATACAAAAGGAATGGGAGTTGCTGAAAAAAATCGAAGTCCAAACCAACTACCCTGTTGGTGGCTACGCGGATACGGAGTGGGAGTGCAGTGGAGCATGACGCATAGTACATACAAGTAGCGCTGAGAAGGTTTATTGAGGGCAATCAACCGTGACTCCGTAGCCGGCTACGAGGTGGACAGATTGAGTGGCGGGGTATTCTGCAATTGTGCCCCGTTACCAAAAAAAATCAATTCTTTTATAAAAAAAAAATTGTCAATTCCTAAAAAAAAGTTTTCGCTCAAGGTGGTTTGTTGCTGAAGGCAATTTCCCTTGAAAGGATGTTTGATAAACAAGTTTATTTGTGTGGTTTTCTGTTTGATATACAAAATTAATGAAGGTGAAATGGAATTTCACTTTTGCTGTTAACAGTGGTTGCAACAGAAATGATGTCAGTTGCGACACAAACACTTGTTACTTGCTAAGATAACAGTGACCAATATTTGAATGCCTATGAAATCTTTAAAATGCTTCATTGTTTTCTCATATGTTGCATTCCAGCTTTGTGCGAAATGAATTGCACTTTGCATAAAAGGTTTGGAAAAATGTTCCATTACTGTACATATGTACAATGTATTAATCACATGCTGTACAAATAACCCTGCAGAATAAGTGTGTAATTAGTTTATCAACCCTAACTCCCTAGCATGATTTACTAGGAACCATACCCATCTTGGCAAATTCCAACACCATATGGGAAACTACACACACATATTTCTGACTTTGATTCTGGTGGTGTGCCAACCCAGTGTAAAAGACTGTCAGTTTATGGGTGAGTGTACCCATCCTGACAGATTCCAACAAAACATGCCGTTTATTTATTACATTTATTTTGGGGTTTGATGGGTTGAGTTCTGTTAGGGTTAAGAATAGGACATCTGTAAAACTTCACGAGTAACTATAGGGATAACTATGTTTAAGTTGTTGCAAAGTATGTAACTTTTGGCCAATTTGGCACGAGATGCATTCACAATTTCACACGTGGGCACCGAGTACAATTGATACATGGATCATTTGGCCATGCTGTTTTTCCAGTGGCCATTTTGTCCTAGGAATTTGCTGCAAATTATGTGATGTTTTTTTTAGTTTTGTTTGCCCACGAGGGAACAAATAAGTGAAGAGTTTATTTCCCAAAACGTGATACATCCATTTAAAAAAAAGTGGAAAATTTGCACGGTTATGAACTTTAAAGAATAAAAACAGTACAACAGCTGTTTGTAAACTTCTTTTTTTTTTGCCTTTTTTACCTCCGCCAAGGAGCTTATGTTTTCATCGGATTGGGTTAGTTTGTTGGTTGGTTGGTTGGTTTGTCTGTTAATAAGGAATTGCATGAAATTTTTGTTTAGGGGTGGTGCTTGGTAGAAGTACAAATCGATTAGATTTTGGAAGTGATCTGGGTCTGGATCCAGGATTTTTTTTAAGGATTCTTCACCATTTGCGAGTATTTCTTTTGGGTTTACTGACAATATGGCAGGGAATTGTTAAGCCTTGGCGGAAGTTTTCACTCTCCGAATGCTTTCTAGTTGTATTCTGAATTTGTGTTTATATAACAGCTGTCGAAATTGACTTTGGGCGGCCAGGAGAGAGCAGGATTCTAAGAGGGAACAAAATGGCGTATATCACGTTTCGAGATAAACTCTTCAAAAAATTAATTATTCTATATATATTTTATGTGAAAAAAATGTAATATCTGCTTCTTATACTTTTTTGTCATTTATCACAAATACGTTGTTGGTTTATATATTTAACTTTTGGCTGTAAATGAAATTTCTATCCGACTTTTTTCTGGTGTGTGTTTCCTGGTTTCATTTTAATGTGCATACAATGTAACAATACCATCAAAGGTCTAGTGCAGTTTGTTGTTGTATTAGTGTTATGTGTACATGTACATGAAACAGTTCATTTTATTTTGTTTTTCGGTTGCTTTGGATATTTACGATTACTGTATTATTTGTAATTAGGATGTTGTTTTTCTTGCTTGATGATGTATTTGCAGTTATAAGGATTACTTATTTTTGTAGTAATTTGGGAGTTTTTATGAGTGGTATTAGAAGTCTACTGATCGGGAGAAGTATGCCAAACTGCAATGACAACATGTGAGAGACTAGTCATGCGAGACCAGTCTTAGTTCAAGACGCTTTTGTCATACAGACATCCCAAGAGGGCTATCTGTAAGTCGGTGGTGTTCTAACCTAATCAGGTATTTTCTGGCTACGGATTTGGCTCTTGCGGTAATTGTGTTACATCAAGTTGACTGGCATACCTCAAGGAGCAATAGACTTCTGTTGAAAGTTATATAATGTACCCAGAATGAACCACTTTTTCATTTAATGCTAATCTATCCGGCAGATTTGTACACATGTGCGCATACATGTATTTATCAAGTAATTTTCCTGTGCATCCACATACACTGTACTTGGCATCCTTTTATCATTGCAGGTTCCCATTGATTGTAAACCAAGTCGTGCATGCCAAATGTATCATTGCTTACTTGATATTTTCTGAGCCCAATTTTATGGTGCTGTTGAACAATTAGCGGAAAAGTTTTGCTTACTAGAGCAGTGTGGAGTGCTGTGGCCTCGTGGTTAAGGGCACTGGATTTGTGGCCTGTGGGTAAAGCTGCGGGTTGTGGGTTCGAGTCCTGGCGGGGTCATGGTGCGTGTGCCCTTGGGCAAGGCACTTTGTCACTCGTTGCTTCTCTCCACCCAGGAGTAAATGGGTACCTGTGAGGGCAGAGATGGTTAGTGTGATTGAATAAGCTTGCTTGCGCCTAACAGGCAGCATCGAGCTGTATACTCCCCAGGGAGCTGAAATGGTATTTGGAATGTTTAATTGGCCCAGTGATCAGGGGTAATAATAATACTGTAAGCGCTGATTTAGTTTACTAATAAGAGCGTTCTTAAATGCCGATTATTATTATTATTATTAAAATTGTACTTACTAATCTTAAGCACTACTTCATGGTGTGGTTGTGCTAACGGTTGTGTGCTCATGTAGATTTCTATTGTTGGGTATCACTGATTTAAGCAAACTTTTCCTCTGAAGTAAGCATGCTTTTGCTGCGCTTACTGCTTACGGTCTCCATGAAATAGAAAGAGGCTCTGTAAGCAGAAAATCTTGTGCTTAGCAGCGCCGTGAAATTGGGCCCAGGTTTGTAATTGACCTATCGCAGTAGAATCTCGGTAGAATCACGTCAACACAGCTTGTGAAATTTTGTCCAATTACGTGATACAAATGGACGAGGATTGTGCAAAACCTGAGACAAACACTAATTAGTGTACAAAAACTCCATAGGGTTGTCTAAGGGTCGTGGCTAACTCGCAAACGTCGATAGGTCAATTAACTGAAGAACCACCCTTTTGAAACAATGACCCACAACCCCTAAAACCAGGCAATTACAATTCCACAACAGCTGAGATTTTCCATAACTACCAATGCACAAAATGGTTTCTTTTGATCAGTTTGAAGAACTTAACCACCAAATAGTAATAATAGTTTAATAAATCCCAGTTTTAAAATTAGTGGTAAATGAATGAACATGCAAGCAAAACTAGACTTACATGTAAGATATAATAATTGCTAGAAGATGTTTGCTCTTTTTACCACATGCCTGGTTCCATGTTTCTATAATGCTCCAGAATTTGGTTTAATATGATAACTGATTAATACTAATACAATGTATGTTGGACTTGCTCTATACAGTGCACGTCCACATGTTCAAATCAGTGACCCTATGGACAGGTTGACCTAACCTCAGATAATTGTAAAACAATTCTGGAAATGCTTGGAAGTGCATTTGATGTGCTCTAGCATATAATTGTAAGTGGTTCATTTCAGTGCACAGAATTTCAAATAAAATTGTAGAACTACTAAATACAAGTGTGTAGTGAGATGTATTTTTCTTTGAGTGGCTGATTACCATCAAACTGTGCCACGTTTACATGTAAACAACAACAAACACATACATGCACAGTAACTTGCATTTTGGGGGAGTAACAAACTTCCTTTTTTCATTTCTTTAATTTAGAATTTATAAACATTTCAATTTTGTTTCACACTACATGTATATAATAAGTTTTGTTCTGGTATAAAATGTAAATGACACAAAGAATTTCAAATAATTATAACTTCAATATGTAATCAATAAATAAATCAACAGTCAACTATGTGTTGAAACAACTAATACTCAGATAAGTTCAATACTGGCAATCAAATGAACATTTTTTATCTTTCACAAAGTCGGTATTTCTGCAGTCCAGCTTTTAACAAAGACTTTGTTAACCAATTCGCGCCGGGATTATTTTGACATTAATCGGACCCAGGCGTGGGATTGTTTTTCATGAACCTTGATGCCAGACGGGTTCAGGCGGTCATCTGTGGGTAGCACACCCTGATATTTCTAGCCCCACTAGCTGTGAGCTAGTCGCGGAAATGTATATATCGTCTGGCATCGCTCGTTGTGTGATTATCCGTCATCCGTTCTGAATACCGCAAAATCTTTGCGTGTATACACCTCATCCAATGTGCCCTGGCCTAAAACCGTGTTATGGGGAAGTTTTTTTATTGTTAGGTAAATTAGGACCGAGTAATGGGGACTTTCTGCTGTTCCCACAGCATTTTCCGTCCCCACAAATACCTTGTACAGACGAGTGTACATGTATGTCCCCACAAATACGGAGCAAGACTTCATGAACTGGTAAATAGTGACCAACGCCTAGGCCCGAAACTATAGAATTATTTATTCCAATGACTAATCTGACAATGAAACAACCAAAATATTTTTACATACTGTAATTTTTCTGAAACGTTACGTTTGTTTATGGTGTAAATCAAGGACAAGCACATGCAACATCATCGGTGAATCGAGGACAGGAACCAAATCGAGGACGACCTCGATTAGAAAACGTGTACAAAACCAATGAGAGCTGTTGCAAAAAAAGTACAAACAAAGGAAAAGGGAAGAGGAAAAAACAAAAATCAAACGTGTATGAGCGTGTTCATCTATTCAAACCATGGACAAAAAATTCCAGACAACAAAAAAGAACGATATCGTCCACGATTGGGGTCATGTACAAAACCTATGGGAGTCTTCCTAAAAAGTTATAAGTACAAACAAACGAGGAACTATAGGACGTCCACAATCGACAGTGTGAGCACGGGTGCACATGTTAATCTTTTCAAACCGTGGACAAAAAATACCAGAGAACAAAAGAAAACAATATCATCCACGATTCCCAGCATACCGGTACGTCTGCGATTGGGGTCGTGTACAAAACCTATGGGAGTCTTCCTAAAAAAATTAGAGTACAAACAATTAAGTACTGTGATATTTCAAGTAAAATATTTGCTTAAGGCGCTAGAGGCGAAAAATCAAAGTGCACCACGTTAGGGGCCGCACCATGTTAGGGGACACAGTGGGTGGCACATAATGGATTCCACTGCATGACGGGGCTCATTTTACTAGTATCGGGCAAAATTCTTGCACATGAGAAATGCACACAGTAAATGAAGGGCCAAATAGCATCATATATAAACCAGCCAAATGTTGTCTTGTACATTATCATGTGTACTTTATGTACATGTAGTATGCATGTGAACTGCTACACTTGATGTGCATTCAAATAATGGATATACACGTAGGCTATAAGTTCCTTTCCAATCCAATACATACATGTAGAAAAACAATATTATTTTGATTGCATGTAGAATATTACATCATCATTTCATAGTTTCTTTTAAAGGGAGCCTTATACACCCATCTACACAATCAAAACACTTTCAATAAATAATTCTAGCACTTTGTATACGTAACTGCATAGTACACACTAAAAAATCACAATAACATCATACATGTACCAATGTGTTCCATTTAGCTGAGCCCCTTAGCAAGTACATGTATGTTCCTTTTGTATTTTTCAAACATGTACATAATGTATCATCCAAATTTCATTTCAATTTTATCACATAGGGACTTTTTTGGCAATGTGTTTTGGGAAAACCACTTTTTAGCGCTAATTTGCCACAATGGGCCTTATTCAGGAGTTGGCCATTTTTGTCGAGTTCTCTATTGTATTTCATTAATTGTTAACTGTTGAATGGGATGGTGCCAGACTATTTATGCAGGCACAATGCAGCCTTAATTTACTGTCATTTTTTTTAAAATATGGCTTTAAGCACTACGAAATGTGTAATTACAAATTTTAAATTATTCATTGAAGCAGACTGGAATTTATTATGAATTAACATGCTTTCATTTCTCTTTGCAAGTTCCAAAAATTAAGATTTTACCTAACTTTCAAATATGGCCGACTCGTGAATAAGGCCCATTTAATTTACTTTGTTAAAGCTATAGTCCATCATTTGCAGCTTTCCAAAAAGTAACTGATGTAATTATTGTTAAAAAGTATACTTGGTTGAACAATATAAGGGGACTAAACTCCCTGTGAAATTATTCTTTCTGGCAAGCTGTAATTTTGAAGAAATCAACAAAAGAAGGACTTTCCAACGATGCGTCTGAAGACGCATCATTGGTAATTTCCGTTAGTAGTTTTTTGTTTTTATTCAGCGAAGTGCGCACAAGCATTGACACGACGCACACGCGGTTGCTATCATTCATCAGTTCAGTACTCGACATCGCATAGCTGCAATCGCCTCAGTGAAAACATGTCTCAGACGCTGAATTCAGGCCCAATCCAAAACATGATTCAGCAACTTTTGATTTATAATTGAGATCACAGAATTTTGTTTTTCTCGAAATATAAACTTCATCAGGTTAGTTGTTCAGCACACTTCGTTAGATTTTGAGCACGTTTGTTGCTTCAAAGTTCAAACGAACAAAATGCACAAATTACAAATGATGGACTGGTACCTTTACATGTCTACAATGTATATTGTTCTGTGGCAAGTTATTTGGATAGATTTATGAAGAAATTATGGAGTTTTGTCCAATTAAAAACATCACTTGATACCTGGTTCATATTTGAAACTTAAAACACCTGGATGACTACACCAAGTTTGATTTTTCCGCCTTTCTTGTCAAGGAACGCTTGAGAGTGGATGGTGGTGACGTTTGTTGTCAAGCTCCAATGTACGTTAGCAGTGGGACCGTCTGGTTTATAGACTAGTCCACTCTTTGTGACAGCATTCAAGAATTTGTCATTGGCGTCAAACGCCGAGATGGCTAACCTGAAGGATTTTCCAATGTCTGTGTTGGGTGCTTGCAGCTTGTATGTGACATTGGTCAACATGCCTCGCTCACATGTTACGTCATTGGTGGCGCTAGCACTGCAGGCGGCTGCAGCAGCAGCGTCAGCTTTGGAGTTCTGCAGCAAGAGGAGGTACCACGGGGAACCGCTCTTTGGCCGGTAGCCCTGCGTCATGGCATTGGCCATGACCGTGCTGGTCGGATGGACGTACAGCACGTGGCAGTGCGGCGGGGCTAAGTAGAGCCGTGCATGGTAGCGCTCGGCCAAGAACAGCTCTGACATGTTCGCAGTCCCCACCAGAGCGTGAAACTTGTAACCTTCCAGGATGTGGTCCTTGATCTGCTTTTCGTAGATCTGGCCAAACTCGGACCTCTCGATGGTCAGAATATGCTCTGAAGTCATCTGGGCGAAGCGGATGTATGGCAGCACCCTACGGAGGTTGCCAGTCACCCCGCCTTTCTGAAGGTCATGCACCAGCCAGCGCTCGATGGCCTTGAAGAGTGAGTATTCATCAGTGACAATGAGCTGCCCACTGTCAAGAAGTCGGCACATCTGCTCCACTGACAGCCCCAACCAGGAGTCTAGCTCTAGGATCTTCGGCAAGTTACAGGCGATGACCTCATAGCAGTGGCTGACTAGCTGATCCAGGTTGTAGGTTTCAGCAAAGGACAGCCAGTCCAGAGCCCCGTTCACATTGCCCTGCCCGATCTGCTCCGTCATGTATCGCTCGCACTGGCACCGCAGCCGGTGGATGTTGTACTTGTCGGCAAGAGTGAAGATCGGCATAATGGTCCGCATGTCCACTGTCACCTGACCACAGTAGAGGTACTTCAAGAACTCTCCAAACACGGCCGTACACTCGGGGCTCTCTTCAAGCACAATCTCCTGCTGCTGCGAGTCCACCCACTGGGAACCCGTCAGCATAGTCTGGAAGACATCGCTGGATGATGCCAAGAAGAACTTGTGACAATGGAAGACCCTGCCATCCACACGGATGATCACATCACTCAGATCTGGGTTATTGTAGTACGACTTAACCCCTGCTATAAAATCCTCCACACACCCTAATCTTGTAGACACGTCTTTCTCCATAATTTCCTCTTGTAGTACGGTATTTTCATCAAACTGTTCATCAGAAGATCAAACTTGCTTTAACTCATTGACAGAGTGTTATTTAAATAACATGCAATGCTCTGGTAATATCGAAACTGGCATTTCCAGTTTAATACATACATGTAGATGGCACTTGATTCATACCGCATACATGTAGTTGGCGAGATGTCTAGAATCAGACATTGAGGAATATACCACGCAAGACTACACAGAAAAATTACTTCTGAGCATCCATACATGTACATGTACTGTATGCCCTCAAGGATGAAAACTGAAGACTGGACTGCAAGTTGAGTTTACGATTAGAGACGCAGCAGAGAGTTACTTGACAGTCACTCAATTTGTGCAGCAATTTGGCAGGAACTTGTTGGAGACTGACACAAATACTGCTGTCTGGTTCCCATCAATCCACACATGATTCCTGTAATGAAAGGATAAGACAGAAAGTGTCAGCCTTTGCTGGCAAAATAGCTGCACACCCACGTGCAGGTAATCTGAGCACATTCCAGTACACATTAAGTAAAGTAGAAGTGGATACAATTACTGACTGTCCACAGCCCGAATCATGTGAATGTGATTATTATATACATGTACTTGTCTCAACTTGTGAAAATCACTTTTGGTCCCAAGTACGTATCTTCTCCAAAAGATAATTTTGACAATAACGCAATAGAATTGCCTCCTTCCAACCATTGTATTGAATATAGGGCTGTTCTGATATACCAAATATTAGAAAATATGCTTTTTGCTGGTTTGAATATTCCTGAAATAAAGAACTACGCACACGTATACACACATGACTGTGATGTTATTTTAACCGTAAATGTGAGGCACTTTATTGTCAGATACCACTTTTTTTTTTAGGGTAACTTTTTTGTCAATGACACTGTTCCAATCGTTTTAGAAGTTTTAAGTCCTTGACAGCTGTAACATACTAAATGCAAAACAATCCAGTGGCCCATTGCATCGATGCAGCATACACATTTAAGCTGGCGCACTTTGCATGTTGAACGGTGCAGCACGCTGTTACAGCTAGTAATTGTAAAACTTGATAAGTAAGTTTTGAATATTTGAATATTCGGTCAAATGCAGTTTCAAAAAATCAAATCCTACTTTAATCAGAAATGGACACCCTAATTATTATTATTATTTATTTCTGGTAATGAAACCAATGATTTCCTCAAAAGCAATTACAGTTTTAGAGGTACATGTAAGAGGAAAACCCTCTAGAAGAATATTTTGGGTAAAATCCACGGAATCAGGCAGGGACTGAACAACCTATCCTTATGTGGTCAGGGTAGGAATCGAACCCGGGTCACAGCAAAGTGAAGTGAACAGGAGGAAAGAACTGCTGCACCAACCTGACTCCCCCATGCCAACCTGACTCCCCAGGTGCATGCAGTGGAGACAAACTTATGATAAATGAAAAGATGTTTTTGCAATTTGTTTTAATCATTTAAAAAAAATATTTTTGTCTAAGTCTGGAGACACACAAGGACTGCTACATATAGAAACAATTCTTGCACCACAGGACACAACGTAAGAATGCGTGTGCCAAGTGTTGACTTTTGTGCCATGTGTTAGCACATGACTCACCATACCTGCTTGGAGAGATCACTTTACTAATTGCCTGCGTGCAATCTAATCTGTCTTATCAACAGGAACATTCCAATTTTCATATTTCATACGTGACACTTAAAATGTGACTCTCATGGACGTTGGTGTGGTTTTTGCTCGACCTTAAAAGCATCCAGCGATCAAATTCATTTAGCCAGAGGGGTGCCATGCCATTAACATGATCATGATGAATACAGTACTACGTGTACTTGTTTTCACACAGATAAAGTATAAACTAGCTGCACGTTGCCTGGCTTACATGGCTTAGAGCCAAATATGCATGTTAACATTATGGGCTGTAATATTTCACCCCATTCCTAATACTTCGTCATCATCTATTTTCATATTTTCTCATTAAAAAAAAATAGGGGAAATATCAATGTTTTAGTCAATTTATCATGTTTGTGAAAGTTACACATGTACAGTGGGTGTGGGTATATACAGGTGTCACATTATTGATTTAAGGATTCATACGTTTGTTTCCATTTTATTAATTTTAATGATTACAACATTTTTCAGATTTGTAATCACAAATCTCACTACAGAGTTGCAGGGACCATAATAGATGCAGAAGACATAAACATTGTCAAAGTCCCTTTCGCTCAGTCCAAATTTGCTCAATAACAGAAAATCTTACACCAAACAAGACCCTTACCAGAGTACAATGCATATGAATTAAATTATCTCGATCTTTTCATTGGAATTGATCCTCTTTTGAAAGAATTTTCTAATGCAACCTCCATATTCTTATCATTTAAAAATTATACTGTTTCACATACATGTACATAACTGTACCGGTACATAGTATACATCTTACACTGAGCAAGAAAGTACTTTGAACTTTTTCGGTTCAAAGGTAGAGTATATCATTTGTCATTGTGCTGCGCTTTTTTTTGAAGCAACAAAAGTGCTCAAAATCTAAAGAAGGGTGCAGGGTACCTGATGAAAGTTTAGCTCAGTGAGCACTGTATATTCCAAGAAAACAATATTCTAGGATCCATTCAATTCAAAAGTTGCCAAGTCATGTTTTGAATTGCACCTGAAATCAGCATCCGGAACACGTTCTCATTCAGCCAATTGCAGCTACGCGATGTCACACACTGAACCAAGGAATTATAGCAACCGAGCATACATGTACGTCTGCGTCGTACCAACGCTTGCGCACAAATGCTATTGACGGCTTCGCTGAATTAAAAACAAACTATTAGACGGAAATTTCCCAAAAATGCGACGCATCTTTGGAAATGACCTTTCACAGGGAGTTTAGTGCCATTACTATCTTTAAACCAAGTATGCTTTTCAACAATAATTTTGTCAGTTACTTTTTGGAAAGCTGCAAATGATATACTCTACCTTTAATGTCGCACAATGTCAATGTCTGTTCCAGTACATCAACCCAATTAGCGTTGTGCTATCAATATTGACTTGTTAAAAGATGACAACATCACAATCCTACATAACATCATGTGTGAGGAGATGCCGATATCAATAACTAACATGACATCACTGTGCAGCTCCTCAACCTCCCTGCAATGCATGGAATCTCAGTCAGGCATTCCAGTGTGGCCATTCAGTTTTTAATGATGTTATTTTTGTCTTTTACTGACAATGCATAGCTGCAAATGTATGCATTATTTTAAAAAAGCACTTTTCATTGCTGGGTCAACTATGGGCTCCGTGCACAAGTACCCCCTCAACGGCCAGAAAAGGAGAGTTGGGGATGATCTAGACTGGTTCCCGATCCATCCACTGCGTATTTCAAATGATATCCAAAGTTATTGGGGTCGGAGATTAGTCTGGGAGACCATTGCAAGTTACGTTCGAACGTATTTGCGCGCCATTGACGCCTGACGCTCACGCGCGAAGACGCTGTGGCTTGGCTTTGTGCACTTTCAGGAATAAAAAAGTGATGAATACTTTGCGCGCGAACTACAGTGCGCACTCGCGGTGTCCAGTCCAAGGGGCGCTCAGAAGTGGTAAAAGCGCACCCTCTTTTGTTGGCTCACAGCTCACGGAGCCCATAGGAAGAAAGAGGGACTTTCGAGAGAAAGCACCCATTTTGCTCACAAAAAGGCAATTTACCACAAAAATTTTTGGTACAAAATTTTGGTCCTGAAAAATTGAGCTGCTAGTGCTAATCATCATTCCAATCATGGAAAGAATGTTGCAACCTGACGCCACTTCAATGGTTGTGCATATACAGTCTATGGAGAGTCAAGACAATTTTCAACTGGAATGTTTCTCAGTCCCAGATTAATGTCTAGTTATAATCATTTTTGCAATGATTGACCTAGCTTCAATGAGATGATATATGAAGAAAAAAATACCGTCAGGTTGCAACATTCGTTCCCAAATCACACCTATTTCTTTTCAAAACTTTATTTACACGGATTGCTATGTGTAATTGTGTAGGCCTATCTATTGTTCGAACTTAGCATCCATGGGAAGATTCTGATATCTCCAGATCTTACAGTGAATCAAATACATTTTGTGCAGCGCTAGCCCCATTCTGTGGCCAAGTTACTGGACTCTCTCCATAAAACCTAGCCTTAGAATGGGGCTAGAGTGCGGCGCCAGTCTTTTGGCAGTCTGGCTCAAAATTTGATGCTTCCATTGATTTTTTTTATCTTGAGGGTTATTTTTCGAGTGACGGGGTATTTTGCAATTACTCCGTTTTGGGACAGTCAGCCACAAATAGCAGTGACAAAATAAACCGTGTTTGGTCATCGTTCCCTTTTACCACACCATTCACTGCGCAACTACAGCCACATTAAAAAAAAAATAGCCACCGTCACAGAACCGGTTCAACATGTTCAAGAAACTTCACTGCGTGATTATAAATATATGGTCAAGGGGGGGGGGGAATGAATATTTCAGTGATCCATCCCATCAATATCGGAAAAAAATGTGACATTCGGACACCATTGGTTTTTTATCAGATAAGAACAGTTAAGCCTATCAAGTATCATACTAGTCCAAGTAAAGTTAGTAGGAATTGGTCGGGCCTACTAATCGCCCGACCATGCAGACCATGTTCAAATGTTAAAACATGTAGACTAAAAAAAAGGCGATTCGTAGAGTGATGATACCGGTAGTTACTCGGACTATAGTACACGAACAAAAAAGTGGCGTCTGGATTATACTAGTGGATACTACATTCTTTCCTCAATATCACCCATTCAAACACACTCGTCAACTCACCATCATGACCATGGCTATTGCTAGCCTTGAATTGAACGCCGACGAAAGTGACGTTCGTCATGTTTGTGTTTGTACAGGGGTTTCGACCGTTTCGACTTCCTCCAGTCTCCACCATGAACATGATCATGATGATGAACAGACTTCATTAACTTCCTTCCCTCTCGTCACACTGTCACTGCCGATTAAACGCTCGAGCTCCACATTTAAGAGCATGCAAGAGAAGGTTCATTGCACAAGATACATGTACGTACCAAGTTTGACACGTCAATTATTTGCTTTCCAACACTTGTTTACATAAGTCAAAAGTTCCAACATAATCGCCGGCAAAATACGGCACATTACATCACTCATTAAATAAAAATACCGTACCTGTTTACATTTTGGGTTAACGATTGAGGGCGCTATTCATATCTGCACTGAGAGTAGTATGACCATAGACCATTGATCTCCATATACACAGACTGGATAGGACATCGCGTACGAACGTGCGTACGAACGTGCGTCCGCGCGCGCGTTTTTTGAAAAGGGTAAAGAACACAATTTCGCATTCGAGTTGTGTACACTTTCGAACGGAGGATTAAAAAATGAAGTTGGGTTTTCTTCGGTTTCTTTGTCATTTTTGAAAAAATAAAAGAAACAGAGATCTAAATTGATCAAAATCGATGAGGAGTATAGTCAAGGTGTGCGCAGCATTAGATTGCTGGAGTCGGGAAGTAAGGAGCGTTGAAGAATAGGACAATTATTCGCAAGTAAGTTGTTTTTTAACGAGGCCTATAGTATACAACATGGCACGGAGGAATATGAACATGGGAATGACAAAGCAAATTATAATATCGTTAATGTTGTCGCTCTGAGTTTGAGGGGAAGGAGGCCTGTGTCTAGCGAGATATTCTGTTCAAATTCCATGCGATCTAGGCCTGTCATGCTGGTCGCCATCCATGTGGTTTTTTTTAAGACATATCCTACGTGCATGACTGACCCGGCAATGGCAATGAACAAAAGTTGACTTGTTTAAAATAGTTTATTCGAATAACTTTTATAACTTTTATATGCAAAATCTGATTGAATTATGTCTGCCTTGGCTTTAGCTCTACCGAGTGGAGCGCTGGAACTTCGGCACCCTCCGTACAAGCTTGTACGGAGGGTACCGAAGTTCCAGCGCTCCACTCAGTAGAGCTACCTTGGCTTAACGCCTACCGAAATGTTTCTGTTATTTTTCTTTATAAAGAGAAACCGAGGAGATGGTATATGCTAACTTACTGCACAACTGGCCGATTGACCTTCATATCAAACAAAGAACTTCAGCAAAGCCACAGCAAAAACGCTGCAGGACCGAGCCGGACGAAAATGGAGAACTTCACGGAGGGATGGAATCGACTGTATCATCCACTGAATGGAACATGCGATGTGATAGGCATCTGAGCGTTTGACTTTTAAAATCAATTCTTACGATGTGGAACTGTTAACATTGATTGATTTTGTTTTTGGAAAGAAGCTGTGGAGTTCAACGCAAGTATTTTTATGAGCTCCCAAGATGACTGTCACATTATTGACAGTTTGTATGATGAGGAAAGCAATGAGTATATTTACGGTTTGAAATTATGTTGTGTACGCCGTTATATAAGATTACTAGCTATACTATAGCCATAAACACCGTCATATTCGCTCACAAAAACGATTCCCACTACACTTACAAGTAATTATATTTATTTTCAGAAGTAGAGCTAAACATTTAATTGTAAACAAGACCGTGCATAGCTTGAATTATTCTTTGACAAAATTAGTATAGTACTAATTTTCTCGTGTGAGTGTTCAGTTAAAAAAATGTGATGTCATTTCAGCATAAATTATTACTAATACAATAATTCGTACTTAAGTAAGTTTCCACAGGGAGAAATGGCTTTAAGGGAAATAAATAAGTTATCAGGAGAATCCCTGTACAAGGTCAAGAACATCATAAAGTGTATCGAAACCTTTTAGATTGTAATTGGTTTATGTCCAGGTTTTTAATAAATATATCAACCATTTGAATGAATCTCCATACAATTTCTCGTGTGAGTGTTCGGTTAAAAAAATATATGATGTCATTTCAGCATATTATTAATACAACTATTCATTTCGTTGATGGAGTAATTCAGTGTGCTCTAATGACCAATGTGCCAAAAATGAAATGGCAATTTACTTACAATCATTTTTGGGAGGAGAAGGGATTTAAAAAAAATAAGGGAAAAGGAAATGGGGGGGGGGGGTTCTTGAATTTCGAAAATACATAATAAGAAAGTGTATATCAAGAAAGTGTGGAAAAGCTGTTCATCGTTCAGTTATTTTTTTTAAAGATTGTTTTGGAGGAGCGCTTGAACTCCCTCCTGTAAGAAAAATTTCACTCAACGATCCATTTTCCAAAGTAAACAAAGTGAAAGCACAATGCGCGTTTACCCGTCTGACAGTAAACGCGCCGCCATTGTTCGGCCGCGCATTCGTGCACAAACACGGCGCGATGTCCTATCCAGTCTGTGTATATGGAGATCAATGCCATAGACATACAGAACCTATGAGTATGACCGTGAGGTTGCAGACCAGTAAATAAACTTCCATAGACCCCAATGGTAAATGCTCCCACTTCAGAAATTCGGGGAAAATACTCACAACTCTCCAAGGTGTTCGAGACACACATCAAATTAAAGCTTATTTATTCATCTTTCATTTTCTTTTTCAAAGTAAAACTTCATTTACAGAGGGACACAATGAAAATTTGGACAAAGCAGTTTGTGGTGTCTAATCTTTTCTGTTTATTTTATTTAGTACCTCAATAAAAGCAAAAGCACCTGTTACAATGTTAAGTACTGAACTAGTACTGTTGTCAATTCAATACAAGAAAGAAAAATTATATATAGTGATACTATTTTATATCATTTTTATAAATTTATTACAATAAAACATGAAAATTCAGATTCATCCTGAAATGTATCCCCAACATACAGCCTAAGAGGCAACTTCACAGAGATATTTTGCAATGCTTGTTGTAACACATTGACTTGTTGATTAATTTGGGAGAATTAATTATATTTTGTTAATCATATCTTGGTCTCTTTTTTGCCTTTGCTTCAAAAGTCATGATTCCTGTTTGCATTACTTATTTCTTTTTTACTTTTTGTGTATGACTGCAGTTCTGCGCTATCAGCTTCGGGCAGGAACAATCTGTGATAATATTGCTGAACAATCTGTGTTAATATTGCTAAGTATTGCAGTTCTGCGCTATCAGCTTCGGGCGGGAAATAATAAACAAGCAAGACTTGTTAACTCTATTAGGGCATGCATTGACTGTATAACATTGTATTACATTGTATTACATTGTATTACATTGTATTTATTCACTGACGAATTAATAAAACTTTCTGACAGATTTACTAAGACTATTGAATTGTTATAAATGCTATCTATCTCACTCTCAAAGTCCCAACTTATGTTCTACATTAAAAAATAAATCCACCACCAATCCATAATTACTCTGATAGACGTCATTCAACTCTGGGTGTCTTAAGTGACAAACGTGGTTCCAATTTCCAAATTTTGCTAGATCTCTCTCTTCAAATCTTATGCTACGGTAAAGCTTTTAAAATAAAAGCAGAAGTTTTATCGTCCCTGCATGATAAACTACAACTGCAAATCATCACTGACACCACCAACTAGTAACACCCTGTGTACGTGCTCTACATTACCCCCAAGGACCGACACACAAAGGGAGAACAACAGATCCTTTCAGTCCTCAGGAGTTGGGTCTTTTGTTGGAAACGGTCCTCTGTAGTAGGTTCGTGTGCTTAGTCTATAGGAGAGTGTCATATTACAAGGACAAAGGGAAACACAAAGCATTGTCCTTGAGAGTATAGTAAAACAAGAGTGTGTGCACTGTTATGTATCAGGGGTCAATTTCCTGGAGCTACTGAGCACAGATATAAATTATAATTTGCTTAGCAAAAAATTATTACCAGCCAAAATGTCATAAGTCCACATGGCTATTCACTGGTTCTCAGCTAATTTTTGCCGAGCTCATAAGTCTGCTTGACAGTATTTCCACAAAATTGGGCTCAGTTTCCAAGAGGGTAACGGCTCTTGGCATAAGTGATGATATTTGCAATTCATCAGCACCATCTTGTAAATACAGCGTTTACACTGCAGCCATGTTTGAGGTGTGTGCTTTTGTTCAACAGGGATACGCATGGGCAGACCTCTTGTGCATTCATTGCTAATGGATTAACACAACAAAACACACCTCCAAGATGGCTGCCGAGTGCAATCAATCTATAGGCGTAGCGCTGGTACAGCGTGTGTGGTTGAGGTGCTCATTCAGCCTTCCCTACAGACACGAAAGGTAGAATGCCAAGTTGCTGCAAAGAAATGTCACATTGAATTTGTAAGTATACTTCAATTTTTCTGCACATTTCCAAAAAAAGAAGAAATCCAGAAAAAATTTGACACCATGAAAAAGAAGAGTAAGTGTAGTATGCATATTTTCGTGATGAACCCACGCAATCTTGAACAGCTGCTTAACACACACATTTACTGAGCATAGAAAATGTTTACTTATCAATCGTAGGTTAGCAGCAAAAATGTGAATAGATTTCAGCTGAACTGTACTCATCACACACATTTTCTGAGCTCTATTTTCAACTGAGCAGTTGAAAGAAACTAGACCAAGACAATAATACCTGAGCCAGATATTTCATTCACATGTCTGCGTACATGTTAGGTGGGGCACCATTCACAGTTGTACATTTCTTGCATACCAATGTCAAGCCGTGTATCCAACACTCGTATTGATACTCATTCTTGATTTTTATTATACTACCTCATATATTTAAGTACGCAGGGACTCAAAACTTTGAAATGTTGATGAATAATTCTTACCCATACAGTGGCCTTGCGTTTCAGGAACCTGTTTCGTAAATAGCAGCTGTGAAACAAAAAGTATAGAATTCAAAATTTGAAAAAGTGCTTTTGAGTACCCAAGAATTATTTTGTTTTGTTGTGATGGATTTAAACATGCAACATTCTGAATTCATGTAAATGAAGTAAGCTAACAACCTTTTGAAATACACGTGTTCAGGGAGCACATTCTCGCGTTGATCATTATGCGTGGCTAACCCCCTCCCTACCCTACCCCCCCCCCCCATCCCCCCCCCCCCCCACCCCCATTGTAAGTTGTTATTTTTATTTCTATTTGTATTATTATTTTTTTTCTTTTTTTTTTTCTTTTTTTTTCATGGGGAGGTGTTCAACCCCCAAACCCCACCCCCACCCCCTGTCGCTATGCCACTGAGTCTTTCAACCTCCTAGTTCAAGCTTTTCTTTTTCTACTTTCTTCTAAAGAATTAGCGGCATAAGGGATTCAAGGCTTGGTGGTGAAATGAGTTATCTTGATTCCACATACCTAAACATGATGTGTCCGTGGGTACCTAGCCCAGCCAAGACATGCCACCACCCATGGAGCTGCAAGACGGCACTGGCTGGAGCAGGAATGGACTCTCGAGATTGCCTGGACAATAAGTCAAAAATTGATCACCAAATCAAGATAA
Source organism: Patiria miniata (assembly GCF_015706575.1). Lineage (NCBI taxonomy): Eukaryota > Metazoa > Echinodermata > Asteroidea > Valvatida > Asterinidae > Patiria > Patiria miniata. The sequence goes on from NW_024037055.1 coordinate 10,071,686, forward strand.
AACAGAAAGTTGATTTCACTAAACTCTCGCAACGTACAATCAGCAGTTGAACTAACAAGAGCAACCATGTTATGATCAGTCATATGTTTGCATTGGGTTCAGTGAGCCATTTCACTAAACTCACCCTAAGTTGGACGCATCTAAAGTGTATTCTAAGAAAAAATCAACAACAGTTTCATGAAATTACTCTACAAACAACAGAGAGTCATTGGATAATTAACAATGGTGGTTGGGTTTTCTTTCTAAAGCGTTCTAAATCACAAAATATGGGAGATGGTAATCATGAGTTGACAGCACTGTTATTTAGCTTTTAACTGCAATCTTGAACATACATTGTACGAAACTCCCTTTATGTACCTCTTAGACTAATTACATATGATCTCATGACATTGGTCTTCTTTTAATCATCTAAACCTTAGTCTGAAAGACAATGCTTGTGCAATGAAGACCCAAATAGCTTCTGTGATGAAGTTATCAGCATCATCTACCAACTGATAACTTCACTGTGGGAAGATTACAGGGAAGTTGTTCACATTCTGCAAAAGAAATACCCAAATACAATGGGCATATTTCGGATACACTTCCTGCAACTCACTCCAAATATTTATTGAGATGACTCCAACTTCGAACACAGAATTAATTGCCTAAATTAACCTCAATTAAAACAATGCACTTTTGGGTTTTATTTAGTCTTTGGCAGGTGTAATATTGAGCCAGTACACACGCTCATCATTTCTAACGAACTAAGTTTCAAATGATAAAGCTGAAGCAATGGCAACCAAATCAAAATAAAATACAAGGTTCTAGATTTTGGGAAAAAATTAAGAATTATAAAAAAATGGCATACCTAAGTTGTGCGCAGAAAACATTGTCTATATTCCACAAGAAGAACCCAGTGGCATATATCACCAGCGAATACACAAACAGGAAACCTGAATACTCCTGCTTGCTGCAGACAGAAACAGAGAGAAAGTATGATCAAAATATTACCAAGTGAGCAGTTTATGATGAGTTATTGTATAAGTTTGATTTGTTGTGCGGCATAGGGTAATCTCTTCATTTGCATTGACACCATGCGTTACAGCCATCTATGAGGTGTGTGCTTCTGTTCCACAGGGATATTGTTGATGTACCCTAACGTGGCGCGGCCCCCAACATGGCGAACTTTGATTTTTCGCCTCTAGTGCCTTGTTAGAGCAAAATTGTTACCTCAAATTTCACAAAAAGTGAAATTTCATCAAGCTCTAAACCTACCCGCTTCAAAGTTCTAGGGAAATTCTATTTTGGCGTAATTTTCCGATTTTTTTTCAAAGTGCACAATTAAATGAACCCTTTTAAAATTTGCCCAAAAATAAGAAAAGGAATTTGTTGACAAACTTGTAGTTGTGTATGTGAGTGGAGATAATAATGGTTTATCAGAATTTATCAACTTTAAAGAAATTCGTAGACGTTAATGTGGGATTTTCCAAGATTTGTTCAAGTGCACCACGTTAGGGAACACTCGGCCGAAATTGTGCCCAATTTCCGGACGACACCGTTGATGAATTTCAGACTTAATTTCTTGACACTAAAATTGTTCACAATGGTTCAACAGAAAGAATTATTACGGTAATAGTACCAGTATTAAACTTAATGAATTTGAAGTTTTTCTACGGAGAGGTTTGGCAACACTGCATGAGGAAATTCGGGGGGAAACGTCCAAGTGCGCCACATTAGGGAACACCCCTATATGGGTCTTTCCACACTACAATACAATATTGGAAACATCAATAACTATTCCTTATGTTTGCAAACTGTGACCTTTTATAGTTAGCCCAGACATGGTTAACAAAAAGTGCCACTTAAGGTTGCCAAAGAAAGAGCCACCATATAGATTTGAAAAGCTCAGTTGATAAAGCACCGAGCTACGGCATTCCACAGGTTAGAGGTGTGAATACCGCTTCACAGTCCATTTTTAAGACTGAAGGCTGACCTAGTTTTCTTTCCCTTTGTGGATTATGAGCTGAATGAATTGACTTACTTGACAACAATACAATATACGCCCCGGAACACAAGCGCCAAGACCAGAAGTGCATAGGCTGTCTGTAAAAAAGATCAGGGATTAAAGTAGTCTTTAATCTTTGTCATTATGATGACGATGTAACCATCATTCATATTAAACTAAGTTTTACAAATTCAGGTTCAATGTGTGCTTCTGTGATCAGTCGTGGGGCAATTCCATTGTTATGGACATTACATTCAGAGCCATTACATTCTGACCAATTTGAAACAACAAAATAAACTACTTGTAGTAAAAGCAAATTTTGTATATTTGGCACAGCTCTAGCTTAGGCCTTAACAATAAGCCTTTTCGGAGTTCCAACTGCGTATTCATAACCTGTGACAACGCGCATTATTTGTCTCAAATGGCCTTTGACATCATTGCGCCACTGACTTTACAAAAAGGCTGTTTGTGCATTGTGGGTACTGTCAAAGGGCATTTGAGACAAACAATGTGCGTTGTTACAGGTTACGAATGCGCGCAGTTGGAACTCCGAAAAGGCTTATTAACACAACATGATTAATGTAATGTTAGCTGATGTAATTATGAGATATAAGCACTGTAAATGACCGTTACAGACGTAATGCATAAAGACATAGGTTTTGACTTTCAGTATGCAATGAAAACACGAACACCAAAAGCTACTTCAATGTTATGGAAACATTATGGGTTTATCAAAACCCATAATGTTACATCAAAACTTACATCAAAACTTACATCAAAACTTTATGGATGTAGTATCAACTCTGTAGGATGTTATCAACCTTACCCATGGAACAATTTTTAAAAAACATACTGAATCATGTCATTCTAAGTTCTGTGTGATATTTTTATATAATATGAACCTTTCTCTCTGCCTGATAAAAAAAACCTCAAAATAACACTTTCATTTTGCATGTGAAAACGTGTGGAAATTGTGCATGTCAAAATGTCTACCTCAAATCTATAATTTTTGTCCCAAAACTAGTTTTTGGGGGGACCAAAAAACATTACATTTTACCACATTGTATCTCACTGGAACACTTCTCAAATAAAAGCCTCTTTTTGACCCCTTTCATTTGCAGCCACGCCCACTTTTGCAAAGAATTGCCCCTTGGCAGAAGTTATTTATTTTCCCTTTTATCTGCATTTTATCAAACATCTGGACAGATATTAACCCTAACCGCCCTGAATCCTTCAAAATCCTCTTTGCCAGAGTGGAGGAATTTGAAGGATTGAGGTTGCTTGGCAAAAGTGCGTTACTGATTTCATAGGATGCACTTTGTCAAGGTCTTGGGCCCGACCTTGTGTTGCTTTTTGCTCAGCCATGCATAAATATAAGCCTGGATTATGCTTGAAATCCTCCGTACTGCTCCAGGATGTCAATGGCCAAGCCTCAACATAATGACAGTCACTGCCACAGGATTTTGCAGGATTCAGGCAGTGGTCACCCCTCCATGGACCATATTCAAGAAATAATGGAGGATTGAGGCTATATGCTATTTTTCCATGAGGCCAACTGGAGGATTTTGGAGGATTGAGGCTACCACCTAGCAAAAATGCCTAGGGAGTTAGGGTTAAACAATGAGAAAACAAATCAAACCAGTTACCTGATGGAAGATAGGCTGTTTGGTGAGAATATAAATAGCAGTGACTGACGTTGCATACACAAGGAGTAATAGTGCAAGGGGATAGTTATGACTCTTGGGCTGGGCATTGCTTTCATAGCTGAACAGAAAATACAAAAATTGTTGACAAAAACATTGAAGGACTCTATGCAAATTATACACAATGTCAAAAAACAAACAGAACTGTTGGGAAATAATGTGGATTTTAAATATTAACACCACCAACAGTGCATAAAATCCAAACAATGCACATAAAGCAATCTATATTTGTACACAGACCAATCCCGGTACGCCATCAATTCTATAACGGAGGCCCCCTTCAATGGCGACAGCATTGTCCAAACTATTTTTCAGACAATGAGTCACGGGCCGTTGCTTTCTACAATAGCGTGCACAATGGTTTCTCCATTGAGAGGGGCCTCATGAGTGTACAGTGATGTGCCCAGATTCGTCCACTGTGTACAAAATGTACTCATAAGACACCAAAAAGACAATCAGATTCCCCCCCCCCCCCCCCCCCCCCCGATGTATCTTATCCTTGCCTCTATCTGGCACTCCCCTAAACTCACAATTGTTCATACTTACAAAGCATAAACCAGCACACATGTCCCCCATATCATTGGCAGTTCATCTAAGAGCTATGGAAACACACACGAAAAGAATGTATGACCAAAAAGACACAAGAAAATCTTTCAAATGAGGTCAAGGACTGATACATTGTGTACAAAACATATTAAATATATAGTCCATCATTTGTAATTTGTGCATTTTGTTCATTTGAAGCAACATAAGTGTTCAAAATCTAATGAAGGATACTGAACAACTAACCTGATGAAGTTTCAGCTCAGCTTCAGCTGTATATTCCGAGAAAAACAGCATTCTATGATCTCAATTTCAAATCAAAAGTTGCTGAATGTTTTGAATTGTTTTGAATTGCAGCTACACGCGATGTCGTGCACTGATCCGACGAATTATAGCAACCGCACGCGCCTGTGCGTCGTGCCAATGCTTTGTGCGCGCTGCGCCGAATAACAAAATGAACTACTAATTTAAATTTTTCTACGGTGCGTCTTAAGACGCACCGTTGGAAAGGCCTTCTTTCGTTGATTACTTCAAAATGATAGCTTGCCAGAAAGATCAATTTCACAGGGAGTTTAGTCCACTTACTATCTTTCAACAAAGTATGTTTTTCAACACTAATACGCCAGTTACTTTTTCGGATGGCTGCAAATGATGGACTATAGCTTTAATAAACGTATCATGTTACACTGTCCATCACCTTACATTATTATTCACGCTCGTAGAACACAGAAAATGTAGGGCATCTGTACTGTGGTCCCTTATGCATTATGACACTTAATGTTTTGTACTTCATTATTCTGTGTTCCACTCCACTCGCATAACAAATTTATCTTAACGCACAGTAAAGATGGAATGCACACGCTGTGGTCACTCTTCAGTGGTTATCCTATTACACTTGTATAGAGCAGGGAGAGTGCGCATATCTTAATATAGCATGATACGCTGAGTGCAATATGGACTGTGACTGGATCAACCAATCAGGATTGAGGATCCAACTTTGCTTGAAGAACAAACCAACATATGTTTGAATAATGTCCCCATCATCAACGATTAACCCTAACCGCCCTGAATCCTCCAAAATCCTCTTTGCAAATTGGAGGAATTTGCAGGATTGAGGTTACATGGCAAAAGTGCGTTGCTGATTTCGGAGTATGCACTGTGTCAAGGTCTTGGGCCGGACCTTGTGTTGTTTATGCTCAGCCGTGCATAAATTTAGTCCTTGATTATACTTGACATCCTCCACACTGCTCCAGGATGTCACTGCCTTTGCCTCAACCTATTGACAGTCATAGCCGGAGGATTTTGCAGGTTTCAGGCAGTGGTCACCCCTCCATGGACCATATTCAAGAAATAACGGAGGAATTTGCAGGATTGAGGCTATATGCTATTTTTCCATGAGGCCAATTGGAGGATTTTGCAGGATTGAGGCTACATCCTAGCAAAAAGGCCTAGGGAGTTAGGGTTAATTAATGCTAAACACACTTGTATCGACTGGTTCCTGTCACTTACCTGCATTTCATACAGCAGGGTCATATGGAAGCACCAGGAACCCAGACCAACAGCTGAAAACAATAATAATAATAATAATCGTAGACTTCGTAGTGCTTATATAGCACTATCCATTGTATCAACAATCTCAAAGCGCTTTACAATTATTACCCCGTAATAATTATTACCCATCAGGCCATGAGACCATGCGGCAACCGGTCTTCAACCCTCACGGACACCCATTTATACTCCTGGGTGGAGAGAGGCAATTGTAGTTAAGTGTCTTACCCATGGGCACAAACACCACGTTCCTGGCAGGATTCGCACCATCGTGGAGTCACGCACTGTAACCAAGGGACCATGGCGTTCTACACAGAAACTTACAGATTTTTTTTTCATCTGAAGTAACTTTCACAAATCTGATGCCAAAATTGGATGTGCAGCTTGTGAAGCACTAGTATGCATGTTGGTTGTGACTTATTCCAAACTAATTTTTAGTTTCTCTGAAAGAGAATTTGCTTACCGATATTTCTTACGTTAGGCACCGACTTTTAAACGTTTTGCGCACAGTGTGCAACTAATTACACATTTAATACAAGGAATGATAAAACAAGCTGGCTTTCTTCATCTAATTTCAAATTAGTCTCATTTCTGTATTTGAACACCACAGCAAAAATCCACAATGTCGAACTTAATTCTCTCGACTAGAAGGGAGAGCTCAAGTAACAATGATTCGAGCTAAGAAAAAAAAACACCCCAAAAACCCAAAACAAAACACAACCAACTTACAGAGGAAGGCAAGACAAGCCCAGTAGAATCGTCGCTCCACATTGCAGAATGAGAGGTAGATCATGGACATAATTGGTGGAACAATCATGGCTACATTACTCACTGTGTTCCCTGCAGAGACAGAAACAAATTCTTTTACATGAATTTTAGCATGATTTTGTCACTTGTATTTCAATTAGAAGACAAATGTGGGCTAGAAAGTCTTTACAGTCTACAAATGAACAGCAACTCTAGAGAAGAAAACACAGGAATTTCACTTTCTGTCCTTATTGTGGGTATGTGCCTCATCAGTTGTCAACTGGATGGTTCTAAGATTTTACTTCACTTTAAAAGTGAGAGCAACACAATTCTGTCCTTGACCCAAAAAACCAACATTGCCCAACAAAAACATCAGATTTCACCCTCAAAATGGCCTACAAATTACTAGATACGCCACCTGAGGTACAAATAGACATCGATAATTAAGATGGTTGTACTGAAGTTTACTTACGATCCAGATGAAAAGTGAAATTTCCTGTTCAATTCCGAGAGCTCCCCTTGCGATCATGAACACGTTAAATTTCCGACTCGTGTTAATGTTTGAACGATGCAATGTGTTCTTCATGCCCAGCGTACATTCGATGGTCCCCGTATCCCGAGTGCGATTCCGTTACCGAGCGCGCGTGATGCATCGATTATAATGAGTAACTGGATCACGTTTGTAAACACAAGTACATTTCGAACGATTATAGGGAGTCGGGAACTAGCTTGAACTGGTAAGCCCATAAAATCTGCCCTAGTTCCCAACTCCCTATTATCGTTCGAAATGCACTTGTGTTTACAAACGTGATTCAGTCTACTTATTATCATAATAGATGCATCGCGGCGCTCGGTAACAGAATCGCACTCGGGATAGGGGGACCATCGAATGAACGCTGGGCATGATGACCACATCGCAATTTAAACACGAGTCGGAAATTTAACGTGTTCACGATGGCGAGTGGAGCTCTCGGAATTGAACGGGAAATTTCACTTTTCATCCGGATCGTAAGTAAACTTCAGTACAACCATCTTAATCATCGATGTCTACTTGTGCCTCAGGTAGCGTATCTAGTAATTTGTAGACCATTTTAAGGGGGAAATCTGATGTTTTTGTTCGGCAATGTTGGGTTTTTGGTAGTACGAGTAACTAGGACTCTACGAATCGCCTTTTTTAACATTTGGACATGGTCGGGCGATAGTAGAGTCCTAGGTACATAGCCTAATTCGGGCGATTCACAATGCAGTGCGCCACCAAGAGTTTGCCACGGAGAGTTAATTTTTCCCAGTGCATTGTGGGAGATGGTAGACATATTCGCAGCACGGGACATTTGAAATTGTTCGTTTTTCTCCGGTGGCGCACTGCATTGTGAATCGCCCAAATTGCGTTACTTATAAATTGTTTTGACCATTTTCATTCGTCCCCTAATCAAAATCTTCAGATTTCACCCCCAAAACAGTCTTCAAACTGTCTTATGCGACCCTGAAGGCTTCAGTGGGAATTGGAAATACAAATGGTGGTGGTTAGGTTTACATACCTTTTGGAAGTTCTAAAAGAGAAATTTCACCTTCAATTCAGGAAACATCCTTCACACATGCCTTGTTTGAGGCTGCCATTTTGAATTCAGGAAAAGTAGACTGGTGCATGGCTGGCTACACTGTTTCCTGGCAAGCATCAGACAGACCAATCACAGGGCACTTTGATTTGTCACCTGACCAATCACAGGGCACTTTGATTGGTCACCAATCCAGGTGACCAATCAAAGTGCCCTGTGATTGGTCTGTCTGATGCTTTTCCTGAATTCAAAATGGCAGCCTCAAACAAGGCGTTTGTGACAAGGATGTTTCCTGAATTGAAGGTGAAATTTCTTTTTTCTTCCAAAAGGTATGTAAACCTAACCACCACCACTTGTATTTCCAAATCCTACTGAAGCCTACAGAGTTGCAAAAGGCAGTTTGAAGACTGTTTTGGGGGTGAAATCTGAAGATTTTGATTGGGGGTACGAGTGAAAATGGTAAAATAAAGTTATTAGTAACACAATAAGGCTATGTACCTAGGACTCTACTATCGCCCGACCATGTCCAAATGTTAAAAAAGGTGATTCGTAGAGTCCTAGTTACTCGGACTAGGTTTTTGGGTCAAGGACAAAATTGTGTTGCTCGGCATATACGGATTAGCTTGGACCCTACTACGCCAGACCATGTCCGAATGTTAAAAAGGCAATAAGTTGGGTCCAAGTTACTCGGACTACAAAATGATAGACCTTCAAACTGGTGAAAAAAAATTTCGAAAAAAAAAGTTTGGTTGCAGTTGAATCAATTTGTATTTAATCCAGTGATCAGAACTGTCAATGATCCGGAAATGTCACACTGAATATAGGCCTAGATTAGGCCTAATCATCCAAAATACAATCGTCATGATTTGAAAATATTCCTATTTTCTAGCACTCTCCTAGTCCTAGTAGCCTAACTTGGACCCAACTTATCGCCTTTTTAACATTCACTATGTCCAAATGTTAAAAAGGCAATAAGTTGGGTCCAAGTTACTCGAACTAGCACTCTCCGGTGTCAGGTCAACTCGCCCCCTGGCCGACTCGCCCCTTACCAACTTGCCCCATACGGAAATGTCACACTGAATATAGGCCTAGATTAGGCCTAATCATCCAAAATACAATAGTAATGATTTGAAAATATTCCTATTTTCTAGCACTCTCCTAGTCCGAGTAGCCTAACTTGGACCCAACTTATCGCCTTTTTAACATTCACTATGTCCAAATGTTAAAAAGGCGATAAGTTGGGTCCAAGTTACTCGGACTAGCACTCTCCGGTGTCAGGTCAACTCGCCCCCTGGCCGACTCGCCCCTTACCGACTCGCCCCCAAGCCGACTCGCCCCCTTGCCAACTCGCCTCCTAGCCGACTCGCCCCCTGACCGACTCGCCCCCTGACCGACTCGCCCCTGGAAAATGATGCACCGTACGGGGACATCGTGAAAAAAAAAAAAAATTTTAATTAAAGACAGTAGAGGGGAACACATTGCCCGGTCGCAACGTGAAACTCAATGGGAGCCAAATTATTCGAACGCCATTTTGAAGGATTTCTGGTACAAATCCAAGCATCATTTTTTCGGAGTGCCCGTGGGGCCTGTGCGCCACGCCGCATAGCGGCTGGTCTAGCTATTTTGCAGTCCATTCACGGTGACTGCCGGCGTCAATGACCCGGCGTTCACCGTTTGTCAATGACATTACTTGTATATTTATCTCGACTTTATGTTTATTTTCAGCACAAACCATCTTTCACCTGTCGTTGTTTCGGTTAAGATTTAAAAGTGTTTTAGCCTGAAGGGAATACAGAATATGTTTTTGCTCTAATTTTCAGAAATGATTGATTTGAGGGTTAGAATGAATTTTATAGCAAATATTGTTAAACTGAATTGTTTGACGTTTTGTGTTTGTAGATGCTGGAAAACCAAGAAAACGTTTGTGTACTTTGGTTCCCTTAACTTAAGATGAAACGGAGCAATTTAGACGTCTGTGAATTGTAAGGTCAAGCTGGCATGTATACCAGTTCATATAGGCCCCTATGTGTGCAATTGATTGAAAAACATTAAATATGTTTTTAAGGTTTTTTCCCAACTGTCAGCTGACCAGCGTTGGAAATTTTTCTTGAAAATGACAGCACACCACATGCCATGATTTTACAGGATACTTTGGACTGTCATTAACTAAGAGCCCAGCAATAATGGTAACAATAAAGCATGCGCAATATCACCAATGAGTCCGTAGGCCTAGGCCTACTTCATAAAACCTCAATTCATGCTACATCGGCAGTCAACGTGAACGCTACGCACACAGGCCCCACGGGCCCTATGCCACGGGCACTCCGCGAAAATGATCAAGCGGTGCTATATCGGTAAAGCTAAGCTAAGGTGTTTCCAACCCAAATTCTTCATAAAGGATCAATAGTTTTTTGCATTTGTACCGGAAAACCTTCAAAATGGTGTTTGAATAATTTGGCTCCATTAAGTTTCACCATGGTTTCACGTTGCGACCGAGCAATGTGTTCCTCTCCACTGTCTTTATTTTAATTTCACGATGTCCCCGTACGGTGCATCATTTTCCAGGGGGCGAGTCGGTCAGAGGGCGAGTCGGTCAGGGGGCGAGTCGGCTAGGAGGGGAGCTTGTAAGGGGCGAGTCGGTCAGGGGGCCAGTCGGTCAGGGGGAGAGTTGGTCAGGGGGCGAGTCGGTAAGGGGCGAGTCGGTAAGAGGCGAGTCGGTCAGGGGTACTCCTAGAACTATGAGGCTCCACGTAGTGGAGCTACGTGGAGCCTCATACTAGTTCTAGGAGTAGGCCAGGGGGTAGCCCCATAAATGTGGCCTATTTACTGGACTGCCTCCGTAAACATAGGCCACACATCCACATGTACAAAAAACGTGTCGACTTTGCCAAATTTTGATTTTCACATTTAGGCTTACTTTTTACGTTTTTTTTGCTTTAGAAGCATTCTCACCCTCTATATAGGCTAATCAGAAAGTGCTGCCTTTTTCAGATGTCCATTTTTCGTGAAATTTCCAGATACATTTGCACACGTTTGCGTATCAAAATTTCAACATGAAATTTCACAAAAATTAAACATCTGAAAAAGGCAGCACTTTCTGATTAGCCTATATAGAGGGTAAGAATGCTTCTAAAGCAAAAAAAAATCTACAAAGTAAGCCTAAATGTGCAAATCAAAATTTGGCAAAGTCGACACGTTTTTTGTACATGTGGATGTGTGGCCTATGTTTACGGGGGCAGTCCAGTAAATGGGCCACATTTATGGGGCTAGCCAGGGGGTAGCTGGAGTTACCCAGCCCTGAGTTTTATCATTGGGTTGTCTATTAGGCAACCCAATGATAAAACTCAGGGCTGGGTAACTCCAGCTAGCCAGGGGGCGAGTTGACCAGCAATCCACTCTCCATACAAATGATACATGCCACAGACTTTGTATTCCGTTTTAGCCTAGCTGTAGTTTCCTTTCAAATGTTCAACAAAAAAGTACATCATTTTCCAAAAAGTTAAGAATGTTATTTACAAAATTCGGCAATGTACGGCGTCACAACGTAGTTCTCTTCGCACCAATCCAGGGTTGAAGTTGGCTTTCCCCACACACCATCCAGGTCCGTGAGCGGCGCCATCTTGATATCATCGGGCGCGGCGTGCGCGGGGCCACATGGTAACCGACCGGCATGGTGACCGTTTTAGCCGATTTTCGGCTACAAAACTGTGACAGATTTTGTTGTTGTTAAAAAACAAGATGACAGAAAATTTGAAAGAATGGATTTTTTCGGGGGGCAGATTTCTGGTAGAATTCTGAAAAAAATGGTTATTTGACACAAAAACACAGCAAATTTGAACAAAAGGTACATTTGTTTATAAAACTTTCGATTTTTTCAAACAAACCCGTGCATAATGGGACAGGTTAGCTGGTGATTCACTAGGAACGGGACTTCCTTGTGACGCAACCGCTTTTTGCCTGAAATTAAAAAAATTCATAACATCTTTAAGTCAGTGAAGATTGTTTATAATGTAATTTGAACCTTAATTTAAGGCAATATACTAAAACATCTGCATGTGATTTTAAGTGTTTAAAGTGTATTTCGAGTAATTCTAGGGAATTTGGCAGATTTTTGATCAATCTGACAGATTTTTCAAGTGCATGTAGCAGAATTTGGCCATGACGGTAGGGTCACCCTGCCGACCAAGTAGATACCTTTTTATGGACACAATGGTGTGGGTCGCGGAATTCCAACGTTGTGGCCACCCCCCCCCCCCCCCCCTCCCACCACCACCACCCCCTCATCCATTTACTTTCCTCATATTTTAGTTATTGGCTCTCCCTTTATTTTCACTAAAAAAGTTCTTTTATTTTCATTGATTTTCAGTTCTTTATCATCATCCCTATATAGCTTTACCAAGTAGGCTTATTTCAGCATTTAAACAGGATCGACTCACTTGATAACAAATTATGTTGTCAAAGTATTCAGCACGTGGAGCCAATACAAATCAACAATGACAATGAAAATGATCAGATAAGATATTATTTTATTGCATTTCATATCACATTGACCATTCACAAATTACATTTTTTTGAAAACTGATAATAAAATTTCCGTTCGTAGTGCGGAGCTCAACCTTAAATGTAGTTCAACCACTCAAGAAAATGTATTCATTCTAAAAGATAAAATATATCCCAAAAACCCCAACACGTAAAATACAAACAATATCCACAGCAAATACAGTTCTGGTAATGATTTATCAACCTGCAATTTTATGAGCTATAAATGAACTTGCGACATCCTAAGCCAATGTCTAAATTAACATAAACACCTGTCAAAAAAAACACTACAAATGTAACATACAGCCTACATGTATACTGCATTTTTGAAGCTTTTCTGTGATCAACCTGTGAAGTTTTGGGTATCATATAAGAAAGGTCACCTCAAGGTTTTCCAAGGTGAAAAGGTAACTCCAATATGCATTTGAATGGATTGTCATGGAAGTAACAGCAAATACAAGTGCACGTTCATAGAAAGATTATTCACATTTGAAGATTGAATGAAAAATCCTATAGTTTGCTAGTTTGCATTGACTATACTTCCAAATTCATTTGTCAGTATTTTTCAAAAGAAAGATGAACTTATCCAGGAACTGTAAACAAAAAGAAAGAAAGGTGGGGTTGAATAAAGAATTGACTGGAGCAGGATTTGAACCTGCAACCTACAGACCACAGAACCGGTGCTCTACCAACTTATCAATAGGTATAGGGCTCAAACAGGATGAATTAGTTGGTGGAAATTTAGTACAGTGTTCCAGGGTTGTCAGGTTTGAATCCTGTTCAACTCAATTTCTTTGTTCAAACTTGTTGCAGATGCTGTCTCATGTCAGGTCAACTTTTTCACCTTGGCCTGCATAAAGTTTGATTGGCCAAAAAAACCATATACAGGCATGCATCTGGGAAGCCATACAAAGAGGAAATTCAAATCTTTCCAAGACTTTGTACAGTGTTTTTTTCTATTTTTAATAGCAAACATGGGAAGTTAAAGGGAGAAGAAATCAGCTGATCCGAGGAAAAGTTGCATGCCTGCATAAAACACATGCACCAGAACCTTATTTCTAGAAATAACAGCTTCCAACCAAAATTAAACAAGCAATTCTTTTTAGCACCAGCATTCCAAATTTGTTATTTCAGACAAATGTTTCCCTAAAAATATCCCTTTAGAATTATAGAAATGAAAAAAAAATTACACTATATACTGAGCTTGTATGATATGGCACGTAATTATTTTTTACATGGCTGTTACAATCTATGCAATATGGCAACAGTACAATTTATAGTAATAAAAACTGAACAAACTTTAACCAGGGGTGTGAAATCTCAGCTCTAAAGCTGATATCAGTTTTTTTTTCTGTTTTGGATTTCACTTTTTTTCCCCTCACTTGGATGTGTACAAAAGTAAAGGAGATTTCCAAAGCTCAGCGTTTTTACACCGTTTTCATCTGTTTTCATCTATTTCAGCTGTTTTTATCAGTGGTCACTCACACCCCTGTTTTACATCACTTTGATTTATACAAATATGATAATTTTCCAATAAAAACTTATAATAATCATACCCTACAATTAAAATGCAAGTTCACTTAAAAGAAGCTAAGACATGATTTGAAAATCATTTAAACTATTTGCACACTTTCATGATTTCTGAGCCTAATCATTAATTCAATTTTTTTTTAAATGATATTTCACTCTTAAAATTACAATCAAATAATTCAATTTCATTACCAACGAATACACTTCGTTTTCCACTTCTTTTTTTTTTACTTTTTTGTTGTTTTGGGGGAATATTGTTATGGAGTTTTGTAAATGGATGGCCCTTTGAATAATCGCATTGCTTCTATCAAAGTTTATATTCATATTTGAGCAAGTTGCAAGCAATGACAATATGAACAGTCAGCATTTTCATCTGAGTAATGCTTGCTTAATATAGATGTCCAATGGAAAGTGAAATATTAAGAGAGCAAAATCATGCTCTCTCTACCGTCACGCTGTGCAGGTGCAAAAAAATAAGAAGTGAAAGTATGTCTTCAAACCTATCTGATTCTAAGACTATACTAATGAATACTTAGAACTGTTGAGGTTACACCCTCATCATAAATCAGTCAGCTTATTTACATACCCGGTAATATACTCATAGTCCATACATGTGCTCAAATATAATATAAATTCATAATCGATTTGCAGTGTTGTACATGTAGTTGAGTCCATATCACGAAAGTCCCAGGTCAAGGAACAAGCCGTTGAAAGCAACTTCTAAAAAGGTTATTGTTATTGTTCGTCCCGTTACTTGTAACAATTAAGACTTTTTGTGGACTTGTGATGGCATCTACATCTCTACAAAATGATATCCATCACCAACCGCATGATATTCTCCTAAAATTGCATAAAAACTCATTAACTTGTACAAAATAATAAAAGTATTTTGCTTTAATACAAAGGCACTTATGATAGAAACAAGCCAAATTATTTCTGTTCCTCTATAAAATGCAAGCACATCATTAAAGCCAGAAGAGAAAAAAATTATGAATCTGTTCTTTGTATATAAAATCCAAGCACCCGAACAAACGTTGCCGCATATAACAATGGAGATTTTTGCTTTGCTAATTTGCTGCTAGGTATATTCATCAATTATAAAAAAAATATACATTCTTAATGTAAGGTACAAAACCTATAAAAACATACAAGTGGGCAGCAGATCAAATTATCATAAAAACAAAGTACATACAAAAACATGCATTCTGTCAACAGGAATCTAGCATTTCTGTGAAAAAGTGTATCAATATGAGGATTAATAACAAAATAAATAATCTCTCATTTCACCAGCATGCACATTTCATTATTCCCCTTTTGACAGCTTGGAGTTGCAAAGGAAAAAATCAAGCTCTGAAAATCCACAATCCAAAAATCATGAAAGTCATTCTCACATCACTATAACCATATATTACCACACCTTTTTTTTTACAAGACTGATAATTCCAAGACTAATCATTCCAAGACTAATCATTCCAAGACTAATCATTCCAAGACTAATCATTCCAAGACTAATCATTCCACTGAAGACTAATCATTCCAAGACTAATCATTCAGCCAAAAACTGTGTACCATTATGCATGTCAAATAGTGCACACATTTTTTTGCTGCATTGTTTTGTCATATCAAAATGCTAGTAACAGAGTATTCCCTGAAACTTTGGAATATGTAATTTGGTATTACAAACTGTACTAAATAACCTGAGTAATTAACAGAAGCAGTTTGTGTTTGTCTGGACAAAAATTATACAAACCACGACTTTCATGTGCCATTAAAACCTTACACAGAATACGACTTCGTCTATAAAATACCTTTCTGCTGGCAGCCTCATAATGGTGGATAATTATTTGTATT
Organism: Patiria miniata; assembly: GCF_015706575.1. Lineage (NCBI taxonomy): Eukaryota > Metazoa > Echinodermata > Asteroidea > Valvatida > Asterinidae > Patiria > Patiria miniata. Next base: position 10,087,687 of record NW_024037055.1, read on the forward strand.
CCTCTATCTCAAAGTGGGTTGTAAAAATGTAGTAGTGCACATTCACAATTCTGACTCGTATTCTAAAGTTCAGTACATATACATTGTACAGTGAGTGACTGGGTTGTTTAAATTATCATAGTTTAATCAAGGAATAAGGCATAAACCAGTTCAACTAATCTTCATTAATAAGGTAATAAATATGTGCTCGGCCAGTTTTAATCAAGTTAGTTTAAAATCAGCTAGGGGCCTGGGATAATGGCCCGAGCCCTAGCCAGTTTTAAGCGGACTTGTAAGCACGTATTATTCCCTTTCATAATCCTTTTTGTTTAAAAGCCTCAACAGTAAAAAAAATTCACAATTTTCCAACTATTTTGTTCAACAATTTCACCTCCTGTTTTGTTAAACACCCCTCTGGCTATGTCTATGGTGTGTGCCTCGTAAAATGACTTTCAATGACCAAATTCTATGCCTTTTTATCATTCCCTATTTTTTTTTTTGAGCAGAGCTTTTGGGGTTATGCTTGGATGCCTAGGGAACACGCGCTGTAGGCAAACTATTCAACTCATAAACATAAACAGCTACTGGTTTGATCACGGATGAATGCATACATCCGACGGTAGTTTGCATATTCTCAACCAACAAGAATTTGGCACACACAAAAAGGCTTTACCGAAAATATTCCCCTCACTAACATGATGGGTTTTTTGGCCCTACAAAATCACCATTTCTTTCCAAAATGTATAAAAGTACAGTGCACCTAAAAGTTCTTATTTCAGCTGTTGTGTATATGCCTAATTTCACCACCCTCTTCATCATTATTACAAACAGTACGGTTCCACATTTATGGCACATGGACACTTCATATTCATCAGTTGCAACCATACGTTTCCATAGGAGTACACAGTGTTTATACGTCAGTGAAAGGCAAAACCTAAATATTGATTTACATCACCTCGACACTTGTGAATAGTTTAATGGCAGTACCCGCTGCTACACGTACATCAGATTCGAACCAGCCAACCGATTCCCTAAGCTCGGTGGTCGAGTGGTAAGACGTCTGCACTATATAGAAAGCAGGAGGTCTTGGGTTCGAGTCCCACCCAAGTGATATTTGCCAACTTTCTTCCAGGAGGTAACAAACCGAGTATACAGTGTTTACACGTCGGTGAAGGGCAAAACCTAATATTGATTTAGATACGTTTCTTTCTAAGTTCACAACTATACAGCGTCTATGTTATTATACTAGGGAAAATATTATTCGTAGCTATAATCCTGTGCATGCAGTATGAAGCACATGCTTTTTGCAACAAGTACAAAACAGGCCGTGGAAATTCATTCCTTATTACAGGACACCGACTATTTTGTTTTTACCTGAAAACAGCATCTTCTTTCTTAAGTTGGTGTGGACATTTGAAGAGGCAACTAGGGCCAAGACCCGAGTATCCATGAATTTCTAAGACTGGTGACCCTGTGACGATGTTGTAGTGTTGAAGAACACTGTCTTTACTCTATGAGGTAGATTTATTGGATGTGGCCATTTTCTTTGGCGTCCAGCGTAATGAGAGGCAGACATCCCAAAGTCTATAAAAGGACAAAAAAAGACAGTTACTGATAGCAAGTTGTTTTTTTTTGACAGCTCACTACTGCTTTAAATTTCTTCCAACCAAGGAGACCAGCGATTGGATGGAAGTGATTTGAGGCTTTGTATGATAAAAGTTGCAAAAGGCAGTAACTCTTCTCTTTTTTTGTAAATTATCATACACTGTAACGAAAAAGAAAAGAAAATTGAATTGAGGTTTTGTCCTCATCAAAATATATCAACTTAGATTTTACTCAGCATAAAAATGAAGTCAAGAATCTTACCCAGATTTGGGGGTTTCGTTTCAGGAACATCAAACGGGAATGACAGCTGGGGACCAGGAAAAAAGAAAGAAAAACTAACAAAAAGAAATTTTAAGCAAACAAACAGAACAGAAACAATAGTGAAGATAGAACAGCATTAAAAAAAAAACGGTTAATAAAAAGTAGTTAATGAAGTCCCTACCAAAAGGCAAACAGACACTGACTGCCGAGAGCTGAGAGGGTATGCCACCAGGCATGGAACTGTAGAAGCCCATCAAGCGGGCTAGGTAGGAATGCCCGGACGGACCTGTTGGAATTGGAGAAAGGAAACAGTCTATCTCACAGATGCTACTGTGAACTGTGTATAAGTAAAGTAAAAGAACTTTTGTATTACAAGAACATGACACTTTTGGAGAAATTATCGGTACGGATTCAAACATGCATGTTTCTTTAGGTTAGGCCAAAAAAAGTAGTTCTGGTTCTGATTACATGGCATTTGAAAATAGGGCAGGTAAGTAGGGGTTGTTTTTTTTTTGGGGGGGGCAATTTTTTGTGTACGATCATATGGAGGTGTCTGCGTGTAGTCAAGGGTTAAAGGTATAGTAATTGATGGTTTTCAGGGTTTTTTCACTCATTTTCCCCCAAAACAAATTAGGGTGGGGGCTGTCAAAATAGGGTAGGTAGGGTATTAACCGGAAGAAAACTATTATTTTGGGGGGGCTTAGATGTGTACATGCAGCAGTTCTTGACACACAAATTACAATACAAGGTTGAGTTTAATTTGAATTTACTAATCACTGAGAACTGTGCTCAAAGTCAGTGCAATTTGTAATTTTTTATGTTTTCGGGAGAGTATGGCCTACAACCAGGCATGTAGGAACCGGGGGCCGCGGGGGCCACTGCTGAAAACATGATGCCCCCCCCCCCCCCAAATATAAACCACAAACTGCAATTTTCGAGGAATAGAATTGCAGTGTGTAGACTATTCAATCAAACCACAGCGGAAGTGGTAGTTTCATTGCAGGTATTTTGTTTTTTTCCTTACTTTTTTTCGGCATGGCGGCAGGTTGGATTTCTTTAATCTTATGCCACTCGCTTTTTTTTCTGCCAAAATTATTTTATTATGATTTTTCATGAAATCTCACTATAATTTTAACAATAACATAAACATTTTAAACCAACAGGCCAATTTGTCTGGGCTAAAATGTATTTTACGTGGTTCTGGCATTTTTCAAATTGATTCGTTAATCTTCAAGCGGTTTGTTTGATAAACTGAAAATTTCAACTTAAAACAAAACACAAGAAAGCATCCTTGCAACAGTTTATAAACTAAGTCTATACAATTCCTTTTCAAAAATAATATGCACGAAAATAATTATGCAGACTTTAAGTGAAGAACAGAAGAAACTTAAAAGGCTTGTAAAAGCAAGAGTATATTTTAAACCAATGAAAAAAATCCTTGTCATCTTAAAAAATTTTGCTCAAATAACTCAGGGGAAGAGGGGCTAGGAATCACCTCAGATTGCATCACAGAGCATCTAGAATCCAAAATTTCCCGGGGCCCTTCAGCGGGCCCCGAACCCCACGTCGTAAGACATTCGTGATCCGCGCTCGCATTAGTCCTCGGAGCAAATGCCCCAACGCATCGTTGCAACAGTTTACAAAACTAAGTCAATACAATTCCTTTTCAAAAATAAAATGCAAGAAAATATGAAGACGAAAATACACGGTTTTCAACTTTGAAGTACACAGTAACTTAGAATTTGTAAAAGCAAAAGTATATTTTAAAAAATCCTTATAATCTAAAAAACTTTTGCTCAAATAATTCAGGGGAAAGGGGCCATGCGCAGGAATCGCCTCAGATTGCACCATGGAGCATCTAGAATCCAAAATTTTTCGGGGCCCTTAAGCGGGCCCCGGACCCCACGCAGTAAGGGCTTCGCGCTCCGCGCTCGCATTATCTCGGAGCAAAATTGCTCCAAAAGTGTGCCCCCCCCCCCCCCGACTAAAAAAATCCTGGATCCGCCCTGCTATAGGCCTAGATAATTTGTGCGAGTAATTTGTTTTCTTTGAGCCCACCTAAGACAAAATCCTGGATGTGCCGTTGTTTCACAAAATATAATCTGGCCCCCCTGTTAAAATCATCTTCCTACGTGCCTGACAACTACAAGCTTAAGAGGCCTGTTTATGTCCAAATTTTGTAACTTCACAAAGAATATGTTATTGAAGTCATCATCAGATCAACCGCCATGATAAATTTCCCAGTGAATTTGGGTTAATTTTTGTGTGTTTGTTTTCAAGTTTTTTTAAAATTGAAATGTTAATTATAACCATTGGACTTACTGTACCTTAAATCAGCGCAGAATCCTTGGTCCACCAGCCACAGCAAAAATCCAAGCAAATACAGCACAATTGAAAGAACAAGCAGTTTCCCTGAGTATGATTGTTTACTGTAAAGAAATAGGAATTATTCATAAATTAACTTAAACCTGGGTAATATACATTTGCAAACATCAAAAAAAAAATATTATGAAATTACATTATTATGAAAACCCTACTTGACTGTAAGTGAATAATAGTCTCAAGCAACCTGTGAAATCATGGCAGCTGCACGGTGTGCTGTCATTTTCAAGAAAAGTGAGCTGACCATCATAAAATAGACCTTCTAAACCCTAAATCCAACCATTTCTGAAATTTACAACAAAAGCAAATGTTGTATATTACCTAAGCAACAATATATTGCTCTATGGCAATCAAGTCATGCAATCGTAAGTCAAGTCAGGGGAAAAAGTAATTGGAGATGATAATGACAAACCAAAGCCTTTGTCACAGTTTATTTGACAGATTGTCACTTGACTTGACCTGACTAGGGAGTCAGGTTGGTGTAGCAGTACTTTCCTCGCCTTCCACCGCTGCGACCCGGGTTCGAATCCCGCCTGGGTCAATATGTGGATTGGGTTTTCAGTCCCTACCTGATTCCGTGGGTTTTCCCCAGAATATCTTCTGGGCTTTTCCTCCCACCTCTAAAAACTGTAATTTCTTCTCATAGTCTTCTCTCTATGTTGGTTTGATGAGTAGTTGCGATTAATCCTGATTTCAAGATTCAGGAACCATGTTTGAAAGAACATGCCCATAAAAAAAACGAAAAAAAAAACGAAACCCAAATGTTGGGACCATTGTTTTACTGAAGTTCTGCATATAGCACTTTCCAAATCTAGGATATAAAAGCCCAATTCATAACCTTTTTTTAGTACAAAAATCATTCAAATCACTTATGTACTTTTCAAGTTACAGAATTTTAAACACATCCACCGTTTTAAGGTTCTGTCCACGGATCACAAAAAAGTTCAGTGTTCTTTCAGCAAAACGAAAAGAAATCACATAGGGACGTTTGTGAATTGTTTTCGTTTTGCTGAAAGAACACACACCTTTTTGCGATCCGTGGACAGAATTTTGAAACGGTGGTTGTGTTTAAAATTCTGTAACTTGAAAAGTACATGAGTGATTTGAATGACTCTTTGTACTAAAAGAAAGCTTATGAATTGGGCTTTTATATCCTAGATTTTGAAAGTGCTACATGCAGAACTTCAATAAAACAACAGTCCCGACATTTGGGTTTTTTTTACTCACCCTGCATGGTGACATTGTTAATGCATGTGTACCACATGCCATTTTAGTGCCATGGCAATACATAATTAAAGTTGAATTTTGAATTTCGAGGAGTTTCCCTTACTTCTTGCATTTATTTAGTGATTGTCTTGAGGAAAAGTCCATAGAATAAAACCGAGACCATGTGATCTTAAGGATAGGTCAGGTGCAACATACTTTAAGCGGTAGCAGTAACTGCCCCTGAGCGATATGGTGATCACTTGCAATGCAAAGGCAACCTGTAAAACAATCAAGAGATAATATATGCAATCTTAAATGGACAGACCAAAACGCAAATTAAATGGGTTGGAAAAACCAGCAAAATCTTTTTTCCCCCTCTCTTTTCTTTCTTTTATTGGTCAAGCCTGAGTATGTCAAGTACGTTTTCTTGTTACAATTAAATTGTATATTAGAAAGTAATTTCTCCATTTTCTTAAAAACTTGCGGACGAATTGAGAGCTTACTCCAATTCAGTGATTAATGGAATTCAAATAGCTTAGAGTGATTTTGAACCAAACTTAAAAACCAGTACTGTAATATAATTGTTTTTAAAACAAGCTACATTCTCAAGACTTTAGCACTGATTAAAATTCCCCCGGCCCCCGGGCAAGTGATAATTATGATCCATACCTGGTGGAAGATTGGTTGTTGTGTTATGATATAAATACAACTGACTGACACTGCGTACAAGAGTAGAAACACTACTAACGGCAAATTGTGGTAGTTGGGCTTGTAGTCGTCACTATAGCTGTGGATATAAGACCAGGAACACCAGTGGGTAAATATCAGGGTTCGACTTTAGCGGTAGCCTGCTAGCCAAATTTTAAGCAGCAGCGGGCTAGTCAAACTATATCCCTTAAGCCCAGCTAACCCACTAGGCAGCTGGCAAGTCAAAAATTATTGGGCTTCGGCAAAGATGAAAGGACAGGAAGAAATATATCATTAAATTCAGAAAGCAAACCTGTATCAATCTTTGTGTCTAATTTTATTTAATGTTTTGGGTTAAATTAATAGATCTGTTTATTAAAATCTCAACAAGATTGTCTCAGAATACACGTTTTACATGTATGCACATTGTTGTTTATGAGACACTCTATAAAAGAAAAACATGCGGGCTAGTGACAAAGGCCCGCAGGCTATAGTCAGGCGCGGATCCAGAGGGGGGGGGGGGGGTAAACCCCCCCCCCCCCAGCTCTGTCCAAAAAAAAATTATTATTATACATATTCCTAAAAAATAAGTCCCCCCCGTGACACCCCCCCCCCCCAAATTATACTGGTATAATGTCCGCCTGTTCAAAATACGGTACACCATTCTGTAATCTAGTGTTAATAATCGTCGAATTTGAACAGCGCCCCCTATTGAAATATGGTACCAGCCCCCCCCCCCCAAATAAAAAAACCTGTGTACATTTTCAGATTTTTTTGCTGATGAACCCCCCCCCCCCCTGCAAAAATTCCTGGATCCGCCCCTGATAGTTAAGAGTATGTTTCAGTAGCCCGGCTGACTAGTGAACATAAAAGGTAAGGACTGTTCCAACCCTGGTATAAATACACTAAAATCATAGCCATGAACTAAGCAAGGGTTTGCATTCACAAATTTAACCGGTTTCTAACATCAAAGAAGAGGTGGCCAGTCCATGCTGGTCTGAAATTTTTTTTTATTACACACAACTCACAGCTTTGACTTTGCCTTTTAGTAAAACTCTCGTGCCACAACTCATGCAAACGAAAGTGTATCACCGGAAAAGGTTTTTCGTTGCAAACTGTTGTCATTTGTGCCACGTGAAAGTGAAATTCAAACACTTGTTTTTACCTTGAACTTCAGAAGTACATTTCCGTCATGCAAAGATACAATGCATAAGGCTTTGTTTTTGTTGCCTCACAGTCATAGTTTTTGCCAACAAGTTGTTAGACGTTACTGAAGAATAGAAATGGCAATATGTTTTGTGCCCTTTCAGGACACATGCAAAGCAACAGGGGTGAGATTGGGAGGAATATGAAATATCCACGAAATAACCGGCAGAGGGTTTGAGGGTCACTGAAGGCCCCAACCAAAGCAAAGTTGGGTTTAGGATGCACGTTTGTATACTGCTTAAAGGCACACCTTAAAATACCAATTTAATTTGTTCTGTATAAACTTTTATAGGTAAAAACACCTTTACGGGAAACCCCTGAAATCAATTAGCTACAAAGAACTGAAATATTGTCCAAAACTCACAACAAATACACCAGAACACAGCCTCCAAAGATCATAGACAATTCATCCATCAGCTGCACGACAGAAGAAAAAAGGACGCTTGTTTCTAATGTTGGTATTAACAGCGCTACAAAAAAAACATTATTCACACAAGTATGACATTTTATACACGTATAAGTAAGTTTTGGTCAAATATACAGGGTTTTTTTTCTTATTTACATAGGAATGGCCAAAGCATACTTTAATTTTCTTTAAAAGAACAAACTTTTCAGTACTTTCACATTTTATTTTGGTGAGACTTTTCTGGCTTCCTATATTGTAACATTTTACATGATTATTTCCATACATCAGATATCCTTTCCTTACCTGTGTTTCATACAGCAGAGTCATATGGAAGGCCAGTGAACCAACACCAACAGCTGTGATGAAAAGGAAACAGAAGCAATAAAGAAGTCTCCAAACACAGAGCATTCTCTGTACGCTCAGAGCACAGCACACTCCCAAGCCCAATGACTCCTTTGTGTTTTTTGGACAAGTTTCAAGAAAGTAGGGGAGACCAAGTCCCATTGGTCCTAAGTTCCATTGGTCCGAAGTCCCTTTGGTCCGAAGTCCCATTGGTCCGACCCCCCATAGGATTAGGGTTAGGGTTATAGGGTTATAGGGTTAGTGTTAGGGTTAGGGTTAGGGTCAGTCAACCTGAACCGGTGGAACTACACAGTATTATGTTTCATCGGACCAATGGGACTTCGGACCAATGGGACTTCGGACCAATGGGACTTCGGACCAATGGTACTTCGGACTATCGAGACGTAACCATTTTGAGGGGGTGGTGTAGACGTAAAGATTGACTAGACCGGCTTTGAATGGGGGTTGTGACAACATAATAGCGCCAACAGATCATCCATTCTAAAAGGTAGACAGGATTTTTCCTGGCTTACCCTGCTTCTGTAAACCGGAATAGGGGGTGGGGTCGGGTGGCTGGACTGGACACCTTCTTCTTATAGGGGATGCTGTTCAAAGTGGATGAGCATGGGCCACGTATAAGACAATAGACACTTTCGTAAGGGAACAAGGGAAGGGGGAAGTTAAAAACACCTGCCGAGTCCTCCATCAAAAAAGGTTCCCAAATGAAATTAGTGTGGTCCCAACCAGAGCATGCCATATAATTATTATTCCTGTTATAAAATTCCAAACAGCTTTGACTGTTTAGCTGCTCCCTAGCCTAACTGGTAACAATGAACTTTGGTTACCGAAAGATCTGTGCAGTACTATCATGTAGAACTCAGTGCACATGAATACAAAAAATACAATGCAATCTGCTTATGAAAACTGAAACTGAGGGGCAGACATGGCACAAGAGCAGTTTCCTGCCAGCTATGGAACTATTATGTACTGTATGGGAGATATGTATTTCTCTTAACATTTGAACAATATCATGTTTTAACATGTTAACAACATTCTTGTAATTTCAGAAGTGTTGAAGGGGGAGTTATGATATCAGCAAAAAAAGTACATTCTCATGAGAAAACTTGATGCTTCTTTTTATATAATCCTCTCTCCACATTCTACATGTCATACATTCAGAACTGTGACCCTAAACATCTTGCCTTGTTTGAACATGAGCTTCATTCACCACCTGGCAATAACCCGAAGATCCAACAGAACTTTATAACTTATGGTTGACTGATCAACTAAAATGGAATCCAAACATGTACACACAATCACCCGAAAAGCCTTAATACCCTGTTGATGTGAACAAATGTTGAACTATAGTGGAGTGTTTAATCCAACACAAATTTAAGTTTGTTCTTGAAAACAATATCCCCATTAATGTTTGCTGGTTTGCTTAAATTTGATTGTGACATGAAAAAAGTAAGACTGCTGCAAACTGCTTACTGACTGGGTGGACCTGAAATATATAAATCTAAAAATTAATGTGGCCTGACGTTGCGAACTTAGCAAGTTCTTCTTCAGAGGCTAAAACAGAAATGACAGAGGTACAAACATTAACAAGGGGTGCACACAAACATGCAGGGATGAAAGAAGAAACACAAAAGGAGGATTAGGTGGGAAAGGTGTGGAAAGATGCAGGGGAGGGTGGATGAGAGAACAAAGAAACAAAGGGAGATGGCAAACCACAAGGGGTCTGGTATGAACAGGGGAGGGACCAGAAAGGGGAAGGATCAAAGGTCACAGGGAGTGGGAACGGACAAAAGAGTGTGGGAGTGAAGGGGGATTATGCGGGGGGGGGGGGAACAGTATGGAGGTGGAAAGGGATGAAAGATGGGGGAAGATGGGTAAACACAAACAATGAAGACCGGGTGGATTATCTGTAACAGAAGACAATGGAGGAAGAAAAAGATTAATCATTTCCAAGTTGGATGTTGAGACCATGTGGTTGAATAGTTCGAAGACGATTCATCCACACTTTCTCTCTGCTGAGGCGAACTGAGTCCTTGCGATGGCCAAGAGATTCAATGCCCTGCAAAATCATATCAGAAATGGAGTGGTTAGGCAGGTTGAAGTGATGACCAACAGGGGTGTCTAGTTTCTTGGTGTTGACCGTTGACCGGTGGGCATAGAAACGCTTCTTGAGCGTATTCTTAGTCTCACCTACATACTGCACTCCACAGACCCTGCAAGAAATGAGATATATGACATTAGGGGTGTTACAAGTGATGTTACCAATGGTTCTGTGGGTAGTGACAGAAGAGTGGCCAGAAAAGGAGTCAGACTCCTGGATATGAATCTGGCAGACAACACATCTGGAACTGCACTTGAAAGTACCATGCTGGGTGGGAGGGGATGCATCTAAGGATGGGACTTCAGCTCGAACAATCAAGTCCCGTAGATTTCGCGGACGCCTGTAAGCCAATGTGGGGCCGTTGGGGATGGCGCGGGCAAGGCGATCTGAAGTATGGAGGATATGATGATTGTCATTAGTGATTTTGCGAAGGGGAGGGAGATTGGGGTGAAACGTGGTAACCAAGGGAATCATGGGTTTGGCCATGGCATCAGGGGCCTTTCCCGTGAGAGCTAGATTTCTGGGGATAGCTTTAGCTCTGGCAATGGCACGATGAACTTGGCGAGAGCTGTGACCCTGGCCACCAAGTTGTTCCTCAGTATCTGTGTATGGCGGGAGAAATCGGAATCATTAGAACAAATTCTTCTGAGTCTGAGTGCCTGGCTAAACGCTATGCCAGTTTTGCAGTGCCTGGGGTGACAGCTGGAGGAGTGGAGGTACTGGTGAGTGTCTGTGGGTTTGGAATACAGGTCAGTGGTTAGTGAGTTGCCTTGCTTGCGGACGGTGACATCCAGAAAGTGGGTTTGGTGAGCCGAGAACTCCGATGTGAATTTGATGGTTCTGTGGAAGGAATTGATGTGGTTAGTGAAGGTCAAGAGACTGTCCTCATCGTTGGTCCAGATGAAAAAAACATCATCAATATATCTCCACCAGATCCAAGGGCGACATGGGGCCGAGGCAAGAATGCGTTCTTCGAGGTCACCCATGAAGAGGCAAGCCATGGATGGGGCCATGCGAGTGCCCATTGCAGTGCCGTGTACCTGTAGATAGTGTTCACCAAGGAAGGAAAAATTGTTCTTCGTTAGTATAAGTCTCATGAGGGTGCCAACATCACTGATGGGAGGAGTAGTGTGTCCTGCCTTGGCCAGAGCCAAGGAGCAAGCACGAACACCCTCCTCATGTGGGATGTTGGTGTACAGAGATGAGACGTCGAAAGTCCCAATGATGGCCGTGCTGGGAATCTGGTCCTTGATTCCTTCAAGCTTGCGTAGGAAGTCTGGGGTGTCGTGAATGTATGACGAAATCTGTGGGACAAGGGGTTTCTGTCGAGATATACAACAGGTACTTGACGATATGCGATCACGTGACCAGTTGTCCAAGAAAGCTCACAAATTTCTTTCTCCCTGTGATTGTAGGACTGCCAGATTTTACCTTCTACCCAAGATTCACAAGGCTGGCAATCCCGGTAGACCCATCATCTCCGGTAATGGCTCACCCACGGAACGCATCTCCCTGTTCATTGACAGTTTTCTCAACAGAAACCCCTTGTCCCACAGATTTCGTCATACATTCACGACACCCCAGACTTCCTACGCAAGCTTGAAGGAATCAAGGACCAGATTCCCAGCACGGCCATCATTGGGACTTTCGACGTCTCATCTCTGTACACCAACATCCCACATGAGGAGGGTGTTCGTGCTTGCTCCTTGGCTCTGGCCAAGGCAGGACACACTACTCCTCCCATCAGTGATGTTGGCACCCTCATGAGACTTATACTAACGAAGAACAATTTTTCCTTCCTTGGTGAACACTATCTACAGGTACACGGCACTGCAATGGGCACTCGCATGGCCCCATCCATGGCTTGCCTCTTCATGGGTGACCTCGAAGAACGCATTCTTGCCTCGGCCCCATGTCGCCCTTGGATCTGGTGGAGATATATTGATGATGTTTTTTTCATCTGGACCAACGATGAGGACAGTCTCTTGACCTTCACTAACCACATCAATTCCTTCCACAGAACCATCAAATTCACATCGGAGTTCTCGGCTCACCAAACCCACTTTCTGGATGTCACCGTCCGCAAGCAAGGCAACTCACTAACCACTGACCTGTATTCCAAACCCACAGACACCCACCAGTACCTCCACTCCTCCAGCTGTCACCCCAGGCACTGCAAAACTGGCATAGCGTTTAGCCAGGCACTCAGACTCAGAAGAATTTGTTCTAATGATTCCGATTTCTCCCGCCATACACAGATACTGAGGAACAACTTGGTGGCCAGGGGTCACAGCTCTCGCCAAGTTCATCGTGCCATTGCCAGAGCTAAAGCTATCCCCAGAAATCTAGCTCTCACGGGAAAGGCCCCTGATGCCATGGCCAAACCCATGATTCCCTTGGTTACCACGTTTCACCCCAATCTCCCTCCCCTTCGCAAAATCACTAATGACAATCATCATATCCTCCATACTTCAGATCGCCTTGCCCGCGCCATCCCCAACGGCCCCACATTGGCTTACAGGCGTCCGCGAAATCTACGGGACTTGATTGTTCGAGCTGAAGTCCCATCCTTAGATGCATCCCCTCCCACCCAGCATGGTACTTTCAAGTGCAGTTCCAGATGTGTTGTCTGCCAGATTCATATCCAGGAGTCTGACTCCTTTTCTGGCCACTCTTCTGTCACTACCCACAGAACCATTGGTAACATCACTTGTAACACCCCTAATGTCATATATCTCATTTCTTGCAGGGTCTGTGGAGTGCAGTATGTAGGTGAGACTAAGAATACGCTCAAGAAGCGTTTCTATGCCCACCGGTCAACGGTCAACACCAAGAAACTAGACACCCCTGTTGGTCATCACTTCAACCTGCCTAACCACTCCATTTCTGATATGATTTTGCAGGGCATTGAATCTCTTGGCCATCGCAAGGACTCAGTTCGCCTCAGCAGAGAGAAAGTGTGGATGAATCGTCTTCGAACTATTCAACCACATGGTCTCAACATCCAACTTGGAAATGATTAATCTTTTTCTTCCTCCATTGTCTTCTGTTACAGATAATCCACCCGGTCTTCATTGTTTGTGTTTACCCATCTTCCCCCATCTTTCATCCCTTTCCACCTCCATACTGTTCCCCCCCCCCCCCGCATAATCCCCCTTCACTCCCACACTCTTTTGTCCGTTCCCACTCCCTGTGACCTTTGATCCTTCCCCTTTCTGGTCCCTCCCCTGTTCATACCAGACCCCTTGTGGTTTGCCATCTCCCTTTGTTTCTTTGTTCTCTCATCCACCCTCCCCTGCATCTTTCCACACCTTTCCCACCTAATCCTCCTTTTGTGTTTCTTCTTTCATCCCTGCATGTTTGTGTGCACCCCCTTGTTAATGTTTGTACCTCTGTCATTTCTGTTTTAGCCTCTGAAGAAGAACTTGCTAAGTTCGCAACGTCAGGCCACATTAATTTTTAGATTTAAATTTGATTGTCTGCAAAGAGATATCAGAAAAGTCCACAAGTACCCCCATCTGTATGTAATGGCTTTCTGTTTGTCTTGCTTTTAGTGTGTTTGTGTATTTTCAGGCTGTTGCATTTTGTGTATGTTTTAGATTATGAAGCATGTTTTGGAACTTTGCTAAACTGTTTACACAAAGACTGCTGTTAATCACTGTTTATACAAGTACACTAGAACCAACAAGAGCAATGTTTTCTTCCAAACTTTTACAGATTCTGCTTTCCTGCATGAATTAACCGAAGAGAAACCAATGAATGAAACACTTCATGTTGGACCATTCACGATAATCCCTGCATGCCAACCAGCCATGACAATTTGGTGAAGGTTAAAAAATAACTCATAAATCTGAAGATGCATTGTCATCCAGTGGCATATCTAGTTTTCGGGAAAGGGGGTGGGTGTTGTTGATATTATAAGGGGGTGACACTAAGCTGGGAAGGTCTAGGGGAATGCCCAGAAAATTCTATGAAATCTACGATGATTTCTCATGCATTCCAAGACAATTCAAGAATAATGGGAACTTCAGCATTCCATTTATCATTTTTGGCCTAATTACTATTTACATTTTCAGCGGCTGAACAGGGGAGTTGAAAACCACCCCCCGGCCCCCAGATCCGCTATACTGTCAACTGGCAAATGTTCTCAGAATATAATGCATAAGGGCTGTAAATGGACAAAGTATTCTTTGACAGTACCCTATGCCTCCCAGATTCTTTAAAATCACAAGGGTGGCTTTGAAGAATTTTGACTGAGACAGGAACAGTCCAGCATTAGTAAATGCGTAGAATGTGGCCATTGGGTTGCTGCACAAAATCAAGGAGTTAGCCTAAGATTAGTTGTTTTCCCATGTCACATTTTTTTTCTATAATAAATTCCTTTATTTATTGGCATTAATGTCATTCATCGATCAACAAGAAGGTCCCTTGCCTTAGAAAATATACATTTTTTGACATACCTAGAAAGCACCAGCACCCAATGTAGAATCGCGTTTCCACCTTCCGCCGCGACAGGGAGAATAGCATCACAATGGGGATGCCCATAATGACAAAGCAACTCAGTGAGTTCCCTGTGGCAAAACAAAACACAGTGAATGACAACATATACATTCTATTGGTTTACATTGCTAAAAAGCCAGGATTGAATTCTGTTTGTTTTTTTAAATGTTTGTAAAACGAACTGCATGTACATGTACCCCAAATCCTCCAAATTCCAGACCATGGATTCTGGACTGTTCAGCGTACTACACGCCCCTTCATGTCCTGAGTTTTTTCTTGTAATTCATGAATGAAAATTATTGCAAATGCAAAACCAAAGTTGTTGCAAGTCTACATGCACACTTGTGACAACATTGATTTTAAGTTGAGCTCTGAGTAAAACTTGCAATTTATTGTGTATTCGTAAATACCTAAGACAGTTTACCCATTCCTATTGGTCGAGAGCCTGTCACGTGACCGGTTTTAAACAGTTGATAAAGACTGTATGCTGGTCTTGAAAACTTTTCCTGTGTCACATGAAATCCGGTGCTTTTTAGTTACCTTTTTATTAGTTGAACGTTCACAAAAATCCTCACTTACTTTTTTGCGCAATACTACCAGTGAATCAGTATTTAGTAAATTCACATTACACCGGCATAGCTGCATTCTGCGCCACATTGCGCAGTATGCACGATGCAAGCGCCAATCTCATTATTAGGAGTTGTTGTCATGATAGCAAGAGGGGTGTTTCGAAAAACCTGAAGTAAATTTTCTGAACAAAATCGTCGGAAATTTATAATTTCTGCATTGTTTTGACTTTTGGACCGAAAAGTTTTGATTGTTTGACCGAAAAGGTATTTATGAATGGGAATAAATACGTAATTGGCCAGTATTAAACACTATGTTTAAGACCCGTTTGAGTCTGGATGCTGATAATTACCCAAGCCAAACAGAGTGTTGAAAACCGGCCAATCACACATTTATTCCCTAATTAAAAGTGCTACTCAGAAAGGGTTTGAAGTCATTTTTGTTATTAACTTCAATCCTTGCAGTATAAGCATGGCTGATCAGTTTCAATTGAAATTGAGCCAGGGGTCTCCATTGTGCAGTAGGAAAATCACATATGCAATTTGTTTTCATTGTCACAATAATAAACAACGATATGCCACCGTAGTGATAGAACAGTGATAGCGCAGTCACCTTATTAGTGATGTTATGAAAAGCACCCCCAAAAAAATACAAAGAATAGAATTTGTTTACTAGGCGGCTTTGGCTATCTCTCCAGTTTTCAAAATGCTAAATTTGACATTGGAATTCCAGGGGCAGAGGAATTAGGAAAATCGCATGGCATTCCATGGACCACGGAGCAATTTTATTGCTCCACGCAAGGACTGACAGAGGAAGAATTGTCCAGACAATCATACATGTAGATTTTGACTTGTAGACAAGTCAAATTTTGTACTGTGAGCAAAGAAATCTGACACCAAACAAAACAGCTAAAAAACAATAGTGTTAGGCTGGTATTTACTGTCATTTTTTTAAGCAGTTCTCTTATCTCACCTCTGAGCTTGTTGGATTTGACCTACTGCGAACACAGGAAAGTTAATGTACTAATAAGCAAGACTATAGCTCTAGAAACAATAGTACATGTACACGAAATGCCTCAAGTTTGTTTAATATAGGCCTAATTCATTATAAGTTAAACTATTCTCAGTGTTTCATTCATTTATAAAAAAAAATTTAAATGGATGATCAGTCATTGCCAATATTGAAACAAAATTTTCAGACTGACAAACATTCAATTTGTTAAGAACTACAAACATTTCACAACTCGGCAGGAGACTTTTTACAGAACCACCGAAATAATTGCGACTGCATGAAAATAATTTTGGATTCTTTTACTTGAAATTTGTTTGTACAGCTATTTTTAACATCAAACTTAAGCCCTTGATCACTCTGATGCCATCCGAGAATTTAGTATGGTACGCTAAGATAATCACGGTTGGTTAACCATGCGTAGCAAGGCCAGTACTTCGAAAAATCGCACTAAAAAAATAACCTAAAGTGGGATCTCACATAATTCAGCAATATAAGGACTTGCCAGGTAGTTTTCTTCACACCAATCCAGCGTTGAAGTTGGCTTCCCCCACGCACCGACAAACTCTGCCGACGCCGGTGCCATGTCTCACTCGCAAAACACCCCGAAAACAACTGTGTCTCCCGCGCGGCACGAGCTGGTTTATGTACATAGTTGCACTACATAGTTGCTCATCAAGTACAGGTACATGTACATGTACATACAGCACGTGCACATGTTAGTAAACAAAATACTGGCGCCCGATTTTCTCAATTAGACTTGTCCTAGTCCATATTTTTACGACGGACCCAGCAACAGTTTAAACGAACGACAACTACATCATGCATAGTAGTAGTCCCCATGGTAAGAGTGTACTACTATGGTGCAAGTTTACTAAACAAGGCAGGGGCGGGGCAATTTAATTCTGTGACTGTTGGGGCGTGGCTTAGCTTGCGCGATACAGATTGAAGAAAGCCATGAGAATAAAAAAAAATTAGATTGGCGTCCGAACAAACTTTGGAAATGGGAAAGGCATATGCTTTTTCAATTTTGTTTTCAGTAAAAATGCATAGTTTTTATTTTCACCATTATTCAAGTTAGGTTTCAGATTATTACTTTTGTTTTACATTTCAAGTTTCAATCAACAAATCACAGTTTTGACATTGTGTTATACATGTATTCATAGAAACTAACTGGAGACATTAATTTAGACGGTTTTAAAACTGTTAATCGTTTTTGAAGTTGCTTGATGAGGTATTTTTTGTGTGAAATAAAGAAAAAATTTAAATAATGAAATTTTAGGCAGTTGCTTCCAGAGGGTAGTCCGAGTATCACCCGTTATCCACAGAGCCAAATCCTGTATAACGTCTGACATCT
Source organism: Patiria miniata (assembly GCF_015706575.1). Classification (NCBI taxonomy): domain Eukaryota; kingdom Metazoa; phylum Echinodermata; class Asteroidea; order Valvatida; family Asterinidae; genus Patiria; species Patiria miniata. The sequence continues at coordinate 10,105,312 of NW_024037055.1, forward strand.
CCTGACATGCAAATTTATGCAAGCCGTGCGCCAGCCAATCCGATTTGATTTTACTAAATCGTGACGTCATTTTACTCCTAAATCAGGACTAAATGGTTTGATTGGTCAATTCCAATTCAATGTTTCGTAATATATTACAACAGCCAGGCGCAATATCGCGTAACATGACACAGAGCGCGTGACACATTTTTTGGTAGCCATTGTCTATGACGCGCAACAGGTGAATGACCGAAGACCCGATATAGAAAGCGCTCACTGATTGGTCAAAATCCTGGAGGTCAAGAGGTGGGGTCTTGCCTAATTAATCAGCAAATCTGTTCACGCGTAATAGACCATGGCGAATTGCATAGACTACCAGAGGGTGCCAAGAGGAGACAAAAAACTTGCGTAGAACCAAATATTTAGATTTTCCATTTCAGTTGGTTTATTGCTAAAACAAGGCTCCACAACTAATCTGCACTTATCGGTAAGTGCCTGCGTGATGAACAAGTACTACATGATTAGGTCTGACATTCTTTATTATTCAGCAATTTACAATTTGTTCATTGGACACAAGCATGATTGCCTATAAAACAAACAAAATATCCATAAACATGTTTATTGCAGTCAATGAAGTTAGGACATTAAACGTAATATACAACATTTGCAAACATCGAAAAACAAAACTACCAAATTATTGTGAAATCCCTCACTTGACTGTAAGTGAATAATAGTCTCAAGCATCCTGTGAAATAATATCACCTGGTGTGCTGTCATATGCAAGAAAAGTGGAATTTTTGTATCAATTTCTTGTTGATACAAAAGTCAGGTTTTTTCCAACGATGGTTGACTGAAAAACACTTACCTGGGTACTTTTTACAAATACAACCCCCAATTTACCAAATTTAGGTAGTCAACATTTTGTTTGCAATCGTTAACACATCCATGAACGGGTGCAAGCCAACTAGTCTGGTTCCCTGACCTGACAATTCCCTGATGTCTATAATTTGCTCTGTTTTGTCTGAAGTAGGGTCAGAGAACCATTCAAGTTCAGCATTTTATTTCCAGTTTTATTTTTCCAGCATCTATGAACACAAAACTTCAAATAGGTAAATATAACAATGTTTGCTATAAAATACTAACCACCAAATCCATCCAATTTTGAAAATTACAGCAAAAGCAAAACTACATTCTTATAAGAGTACATTCTTATGAAATATATCTCTGGGAACAATGCATAATTTCATTACCCTGTGAAGGTATCAATATGCATCCTCCAGAACACAGCAATTCAAACAGCAATTCTTTTTACTTTCAAAATCAAAACACAAATATATCTCTCCCTTTTGTAAAAAGAAAGGTAATTTCAGTGTGAAGGTGGGAAAGGTAACTTTCATCAAAATGTACATACTTGAAATGAGGAATGTTTTCATTTCCAGTTTATATCAGTCCAATTTTTAAAATAAATAAAATGTAGGCCTTTTAGGCAATTTCTCTATTCCAGCTGCATAAAGTTAATTTTCTCCTTTAAGTTAAAATTCTGCCAAGTGAATTTTTAGTTGAATATGTTAAGTAGTACTCATGACAACAATTGTGACCATGAAAGCTTTTCGGGTTCCATTTGACCGATTTTGGCTTTTATGATTGCAAACTAAAATCACTGTAATTGCCAATCAAAAAGGCACTTGCATAATTATACAAAATTTGCAAATATTTACAAATATCTTACAGACAATTATAATCAAAATTCATGATTTTCATCAATTACACAAACGAAAATATTTCCTGATTTTTTTTTCACGCAAAATGATTTATGAAAATAGAAATATTACACTTCCAAGCTTATATGATTTTTTTTTAAACTACATGCATTTGTTAAATTAAATGAACTACTATGAATACGTGAACACATTTTATCATATTTATGTTTCTGCATCATGATATATAAATTTATGTGACCTTGTCAAATATGCATGCTATTGTGCATTGAATGCGCAAATGTTAAAGAAATAAATGCTTTAAAAGTTTAAAATGTGACTGAATCCACAGGTAGATCGAGTGCAGAGGGGTTGCAACTACCCCCCCCCCCCCCCACCCCCTAACAGGCAAATAGAAAATGTAACCTTGGAATTGGCAATTGGAGGCAAAGGTGGCCTAGCCCTACCCCCCCCCCCCCCCCCCATCCCCCTGCACACGACATTCTTGATTCTTCAATGGATTGCACTGTTTGAGATGCATCAATAGTTGTCCGATTCACTTGATTTCATTATGGTGACAATAATGTTATAAAAAATTTTACACAGGAAAACTGGTCAGTGGGTCATATTCCTGAAATCTTCCACTCTCTTGGAGTGGGGGTAAGGAGCTCATCAGCCATTTTTTTTTATGGCTTCATCAACGATTCCCAACCACCAACAGGTGACCCACCTGACAGGTGACACTTGGTATGACAGTACTGTGATAGAATCAGTGCTGTGGAGCCCAGCCACCATTTCTTTACATTAGACTGGATGCCCCATTTGTGTTTTATGTAAGGAGAATGCAGCACTACCTGTGCCGCAAAAGGTTAGGCAGATTCACGCAGCTGAAAGTCCACGGAATTAAATGTCAAGAAACACATTTGCCCTCCCAGAAACCTGTACATATCCACTCCTTGGATAGGAAAGACATCAATTGTGACAACTTGTCCTGCCTAAGGACACCACTGTGAATCCCTGCCAAGCTAGGTTCATGCCAACATTTTAAAGAATGTGCCGTGGTAAATCAATGGACTCAGGTGCACCCACATTTTTCACTTTCAATTTAGAACATTTCATTCAGACAATCCCTAAAGTATGGAGACAATTCAAGGTATTTTCTGATGGGGACCATGCAAGGCACGTCAATCTGGTACACTATATCTGTAACTATAAATGTATCATATACATGAACATGTACACACATTTTACATCTACATTGTGAAATTTCAAAACTACTAAATATTTCCAAATTAGTTATAGAAATCCCTCTGCAGTCACAGAAAAATCCTGTGCGAAATCTTGTACGGTCTTTGTGAGCCATGGCATTCAAATATATGTCATTATGCCAGAACATTCATAAATGTATGTGTGCTCACCCCTCAGACAGTAGATCATGCCAAGGAGAGCTCTCCCATTGGCTGTTCATTCCCACTGGACCATTACCACTTTTGGAGTAGGGGCGAAGTTTGTCAATGCTAGCTTAGTTGATGTGTCCATTTTCCTTGCCACCAATAGTGACAAGTGGAAACCAACCAACCTATACATGTATACACACACAGAAAGGCTCTGAAACACCACTTGTAAAAATCTCAAGTGAAAGGGGTAAATTTAGAAGAGGGAAAATGACAAATTCTATTAAGGAATTGAACTGGAGGATTGTATGGTGCTTTAGAAGCTGCACAGCCCCGCCCATCTTGCCAATCCCTTCCCCTAAAGAATAAGGCCAGAAGCATTAACCTTCTTCAAGTGAACACCTTTCCTCAAAATAGTTATTTTAACCACAAAATTATACTCAAACAGATCTAAACCTTCCAGAACTTTTTGTTATTTTGCAAGTCTTAGGCCATGTCAGAAAACAGGCATTGTGTCTATGGCTATTCCATGTAGTTCACCAATGGCAAAAACCACTTACATAGCAACAAAATCCCTGAGTTGGATTGCCTTTTGACCTTAAAAAAATTGGTTGACTTTTGTAGCAAACCTATGCTTGTTTGATTTTTTTGAAAACTATTTTGAAATGCTATAATTATGTGATCTATGAAAATACCTTCGCAGGACACTGATTGAAATGAAGGCCTTTTCTAAATTAAGTCAAGAGCAGGTCATATGCCAAACTTACATATAGTATTCAAATTCAAATTTAAAATAAATCTTACCCATTCAGTGGTGTGATGCTTCAAATACCGCAGGCGTGACTGGTAGCTGCAGAAATGGGAACATTATTCATAAAATCATGTAGATAAATTCATGATTGTGACAACTGGTATTTTCAAAGTTGATTTGGGTTTATACACCAACTCTCCCTCAGACAAATGGTTTGGAATGTTCTTCTAAGTACCAACAAACAAATTTGGGGAAGGTTTAAGGATTTTATATGAAAACAAATACAATCAGGTGAGTGATTTCATTAAAAACGATTCTCATCAAGCGAATCTTTCCATTTTTTTTATAGTAATCTGCGGTATTTTCTACAAGAGAAAATTAAAACTGCCTTGCATTGTGCGATGTGAATCAAGGGTTATCGCTCAATAAAAATCTTTGAATTTTAAAATTAGATGCAAAGAATGATGGCATATTTTGTTGGACAAATCCTTTTTCAATATATTTTTGTTAATATTAATTTAGTACTTTTACACAAGGATTTCAGGTCCTGAAGTTTTCAAAAACAAAAATTGCAATAGTTTTTGCTTTGCTCCCCCTCCGTGAATAATAAGTTCACTTCTTAAATCCAGATTGAAAATTACCAACCAACTGATGTTGCCAACAACAAATATCAGTCACCATGCTTTGAATGTTTTCAATAAGTTTAGTACTCCAAGATACAGACACCATAGACTTATCTCATGGTACGCCATCTTGGAAATCAAAGTGAGGCATTTTAAGCACATAAACATGGCATCGCAAATAGTGTGTTCAAAATGCAATGAGGCATGACATACCTAGAATGGGGATCAATTTCGGGGGAATTTGAGCTATCTATCCATTTGAAAGATTCTGTCAATTTACTGTAACTTTATGAGAGTCACTCATTCATCGCACACACCATTTACGCCGCCATGTTTGTTTGCGTTAAATGCTTTGTTTTGATTTCCAAGATGGTATACCACGAGATAGGTCCATGGTTTCTGTATCTTGGAGTACTAAACCTATTGAAAATTCATTAAAAGCATGGTGAGTGATTTTTGCTGTTTACAACATCGGTTGGTTGGTAATTTTCAAGTTGGATTTAAGACCATTTGAGGTACAAATAAATATAAAAATTACCACAAATGTTGCATTTGTTTTACCTGAACATGAACTGGCAGTGGGCACCCAGCCCAGCTAAGACATGCCACCATGCATGGAGTTGCAGCCCGGCGCCCAGCGGGGCAGGGACCACTGAACGGATATGCCTGCAAACGATGGACAAAAAAAAAAAAAAAAGCTCTGGGGTCATTCTGATCCTTTTAATGGATAACTGCATTCTGAAGGAATAAGTGCTTCCCTTGTCCCCCCCCCCCCCCCCCCCTTCCCAACAATCAGACAGATTCTTGGCTGTCATGTGCCAGGTAACCACAAGTGCGGATCCAGAACACAATTTTTTTTGGGGGGGGCCAAAGAGTGGGTCCCCAAAATTTTGGATTCTAGATGCTCTGTGGTGCGATCTGAGGCAATTTCTGACCACTTTAACCAAATTTTTTTTGAGGAAAAGATGGTGGTGTACGCAAAAAAAACAAAATTGGTTTCGTTTTTTTTGGGGGGGGGGGGCCATGGCCCCCGTTCCCCCCCGATCCGCACTTGGGCACCCATGCAAAAGCCACTCATGCAAAAGACACTTCACATCAGATGCTGCACGTAGTGTGCACGTAGTGTGTCCCACACACAGAGCCCTCATAAGTACATGTACTACTGAAGAAGTGCCATGTACGGACCTTATGCGTTAAGGCGGAGTCAAAGGGCAATGGTTTTGTATTGCATGGATTAGCATGAGTAAACCTTTTATGCATTCATTGTTACTAGATTAAAATAACAAAGAACACCCTCTGAGACCCCTGCAACACATAAGATTTATTGTTCATTCATGGATTCCATACCCAAGGTCATCTCTCCTGCAACACTGACACATTCCTCTTTTTGTCGTGTCGCACTTTACTTTTTTCTGCATGCAATCCCCTAGTAAGCATGCTGCCATGCTTCATTGATCCATACTGGATCCCAAGTACTACCTATAGGTTTTGATTATATGACATCAAAGTACCACGTGACCATCCGGTTTCCTGATGATCGGCCACTATTGCAGTAGCCAAGTGTTTGGTAAGCAGCAAAGTTGTGCATTTTAAACTAGACAGTAGGGCTTATTTTCATGCAAAATAACCGTAAATTCTTTATCAAATGGCATAATGGTCACTATAATGTGTTGTGTATGGTTGTCATAATGGTGTCTGAAGGTTCGATAGTCCAAATTCACAAAATTCCCATAAGAGGGGGTTCGTTAGTCCGAAAATGAAATAGGGTTCGTTAATCCAAACATTTGATGCAATAGTCCGAAGGTTCATTAATCCGAAGGTTCATTAGTTCGAAGGTTCATTAGTCCGAAGGTTCATAAGTTCGAATTTAGAATAAGGTCAATTAGTAAGAATTTCTAATTTTGAGTGTTTCATTTTAATTTAATAGTGGCATTTTCAACCCTCTGAATAATAGGCTCTTGTTTTGGTTTGCTGATGTGCGCAAACATATCTGCCCTGGGAGTATGGTTGTTCCTAAACACACATGGGTTCTAAACAGGAGGTGGAACCAGTCTACCCTGCAAAAACTGAATATCCCAATAATCTGAGATCTGCAAAGCAGTTATTCTATATCTAAACATTGGCCAAATTTCACGTTGATATCGCATTGAAAAGTGAAGTAGTCACCTTTTGTATTGCTAAATAAAAATTGCAATTTAATGACAAAATCTATATTTGGGGGTGAAACTCGAAAAATAGCATGGACAGTACATTTTTAAACCATTTGTTTAAAAAAAAAAAATTCTGCTCAAATATTCTGTTGGTTCCACATACCTGAGGTGCGTACAAAGCCCATTGTCAAGCAGCCACAACACACCCCCACAGAAAAACAGAAGCACGGACAGGAAGAACAGTACTGGGGAGCAATCCATCTTTCTGTCCGGGTGAAAACAAATGCAAAACACAGGGGAAAAAGGAAAAATATTGGATTAACTTTCATGCATGCAATATTTTGAACATGCATCAGGACTGTTGAGTGGGTACTTGCCAGTGTTGTAGTTACAGTCCATCGTAGGTCAACCACAAGTCATCCAATATCAAGTAAAGTCACAAGTTATTTGAATGAACTGTCACTAAATCATTTCTTTGTAGACACTTTTGGTACGCAGAAGAATATTGTTACATATCCGTATACGTACAATGTATTACTACGGCTGATAGGTGTTTACAAGTAGTGGTGTGCATTTATGGGTAGTATGGGAACCGGGTACCCTATTGAAGTAAAACATGGGTACCCGGTACTGGGTACCCAGTACCGGGTACCCATAGAAGAAACCCATCCCCAAAATGCAAATCCTGGAAGTAGGCTGAAGGGCTTTATAGGTTTATGGTGTAAACTGCAACTTTCGCGAGTGTCATCTGTTACACAATAAAATGTACATAAAACAGGCATGCAACTGGGAATTTAGAAACAAACAAGGAAACTCCAAATCACACAAGACTTTGTACAGTATTTTTCAATTTGTAATGACATTCATGAGAAGTAAAAAACGCGGAAATCAGCAGATCCGAGGAAAAGTTGCATGCCTGATAAAAGCAGAATTTGTTTTGATTTTCAATGTTGCCTGGTTTTTATTTTGAAAATTCCCACAAATGGCATTCAAAACCTTTCCTTTTCATTGTCTGAGAAGTAACTAAGTAAGTTGTAAAGTTGGTTACGGGTACCCGATCCCATAATCTGGAACCGGTTCCTGACATCAGCGGTCGGGTACTCGGGTACCCGGTTCCGATGCACAAAGCACATGTGAGGTCGTGTTCAAATATACGTATTGCTGCTGAGGAAAACAAGTCACCATTTTATGTCACAACAATGCTCAAATTTCTCTTTACGCCATGAAAAATTCACTCTTAAGAGATTCCAATTGCAATCTGACATGTCTGGTACATCATAAAATCAAAAATGAGAGATTGATACAATTATTAAATACGAAGAAATTTTGAGCGAAAAATACGGAAATTCATACAAACCGATTCCGTGCCATCGGCTTTCACACCTAGTTCCCACATCACTTTCTTGTATCACAGTTAATGCACAAAGTGGTGGTGTCACACGTAAAATTGTTGGGATACATGATACGGGTGCAAATTCACATCTGATGAAACTCTCTACAGGGTGAGTCAAAAAAGGAAACCCAAAAGGCAGGACAAATATTTGAATGAAGTTTTGCATGTAGCACTATCAAAATCTAGGATATGAAAGCCCAGCCATTAAGCTTTCTTTTAGTACAAGAATCATTCAAATCACTCATGTACTTTTCAAGCTATGGGATTTTAAACACAACCACCGTTTTAAAGTTCCGTCTTCTTATTTCTTCTTTCTGTCTTCTTAAGTTCTTTTCTTATTGTTCATTTTAAAGTTCTGTCCACGGATCCAAAAAAAAGGTAAGTGTGAACGAAATCAATTCACATAGGGATGTGTGTGAACTGTTTTCGTTTTGCTGAAGGAACACACAACTTTATTTTTGGATCCGTGGACAGAACTTTAAAACGGTGGTTGTGTTTAAAATCCCATAACTTGAAAAGTACATGAGTGATTTGAATGATTCTTGTACTAAAAGAAAGTTTATTAACAGGGCTTTCATATCCTAGATTTGAAAGTTCTACATGCAGAACTTTATTAAGAAAAAGGTCCTGCCATTTGGGTCTCCTTTTTTTTGACTCGCTCTGTATTGTTCAGCCCCTGCTACTTGTGAAAAGACCTGTGATGGACTGGACTACAATTAACACTGGTACATGTGCATACTGGTTGAAGGTACTAATAAGAGAACAGATTATCACAACAAATGCAATACAGCAGACTTTTTTTTGGCAGTGGATTAACAAACGAGTCAGGCACAAGTAAATCCCAACTTACAATTGACAAATTGCAGAGTTTAAAACAGGGGTGGGCTCAAGTTGAACATTGTAACAAATTCAGACTTACAAGGTTAAACCTAGATCCAGCCTGAATTTCACTCACCCCTGCTCTTGAAAACTGTGGTGTGAAAGCAAGTAATGGGTTTAGGTTTATTTGTTGCGGGTTGAATTAAATTAACTTGGGAGGGAGGATCTGGAATGAGGTAAAGAAACTTTATAATGAAAGTTCAATTATTTGTCTATAAAATGACTTACAGGTAGAAGAAACAGTATGCGCCTCTTCCAAAAGCTGCCGTTACCAGAAACATGAAGGCTATCTGTATAACAAAAACACAGCACAACTGTATTGCCACATCCTGATAAATACAAAGAACTGCACAAAAGGTCGGGTGTTTTCTGCTAACTGCTGAGCTTTAATTTTCTGCCGTTGTTTGAACATTTTTGCTAATCATAATACACTACTATGAAATTGGCCAATAGGCTAATAGATTTGCAATTGCAATACTTTAAATCTTACAGCCCTGATAAAGCTCATACATGCGTAGCACCTGCCACAACCACCTTGCTGAGAAGTCGCCTTCCCTTAATTGTTCATGCACTGCGGAGACCTGAGGTGCCTCTTGCTGTCTTCCTGAACCCACACAACCAACCATCAGAGCCCTTCCGACAGGGAGGAGGCCTGCGTCGCACCTACCTCTCACAGATCATAGACGACCTTAACGACATGCCTCAAACACAATCAGGCTGTTCGTGGTGCCTAGGATTGGGCTGGATGGCTGAGACGAATCTCAAGCATTGGAAAAACCATTAGTCATAACGTCTGGAGTCGAGTATGACTAGTACTCGTCGGTAGCGTCAACTAGTAGTACAGCCCTTGATAATACATAAAACCACAGACAATTCACATTCCTGTCTCTCTGCTGTACATAGCAATATATGCACAGCTACTGATAACCAGAGATGTGCAGACCAACCTCAATAGGACTGGTCCTGAAGAGTTGACTACAGCAGTCAAACTATCATTGACTAGCGTGTGTTTCATGGCGGCCTCAGCCACGCATTGGCAATGGTACCCAGACTGCACGGTCCTCCATTAGTGATCTAATCTCAGCGGTCCCATCTGCCCCAGTGTCCCCACACAGCGTGTTGATAAGGGTAACAGGGGGACGTCCTCTCCTGCAGCGACCGTGTCTTGGCTCCCAGAGCACCAGCTGACTAACTGCTAGCTCCTTGTGTCTCACACAGTGGCCAGTGAGCCTCATTTGTCTGCTGGCAGCTTGTTAGAATTTTTTTGGAGCCAGCTGTAGAGCACAGCGTTGGTAATGTGCTCTTTCCAGCAGTGTTGTAGTCGAGATCTGAAAGCTTGAGACCGAGACCGAGACCTGAGGACCGAGACCAAGACCAAGACGGAGACCTCAGGGTCCAAATTTGAAACCGAGACCGAGACCGAGACCTGATGGGCGAGACCGAGACCAAGACCTTGTGAGTGCTTGGGCAGTTTTTGCAGTCTGAAGAGTAATAGGCAGGGTGGTTTAGGGCGGTTTAAGGGCTAATAGGGCAAGGGTTAATTACCATTGCAGCAATACAAGAAACTAATCAAACAATTCTGGATATATAATGAGACAAACATTTGGACTGGTTCCCCGTCCCATAGGCTTGACAAATTGCCTGGGGCGTGTTTTCGTGACCGTGACCAGAAACATGTTTCGGCTTTGGTCATTGGTTGAGCATTTTCGTGACTTCGGTTGGCTGGAGTGATGTCACTGTTGCGACCAAAACCGAACCAAGGCCAAAGGTCTGTTACGGAGTGCATCTCAAGATGGTGGACAGGTAAATACACGACATTTAACAAAACAGTGTTGGGAAAAATAAGCCTGTAATGCTTATTTTTAATACGTACATCGTAAGTCTGTACATTTTAAGTGGCCTGTAATAAAATGTCTATACAACATACAAGCCATCCCAGTTAAACCCACCGCCATGTTTGTTTACAACTTTTGGACACTGTTTTTGGTGCATCGTTTTTGTGCGCATGTGTAAACATGTTTCTGGTTATCAATTTGACGTCACAAACATGTTCTGGTCACAGTCGAGAAAACATGCCCCTGGTTTGTCATCCATACCCAGAATGAACTGCAATAAATACAATGTATAGTAAAGTTATTTTGCCAAAGTTCCTACCTGATGGAAGATGGGATTGATGACTAGGATGTAGATAGCAGTAACAGCAGAGGAGTATAGGATCAGGAACAACACCAGGGCATAGCTCTGACTGCTGGGCTTGGAATTATTCTCAAAGCTGGCCAATAAAAAGAGACAAACTCCACTTTATGACAAAATAAAATGGCAAACCTAAACAAAGCACAAATTGGTATAACCCAGTTCTCACCATCCCCACCACCACCATCTTTCAAATTCCGTCAGATATCGGAAGCCTTTGCTGGATTTCACATTGCAAAGCCCATGACCTTCGCATAGCCCATTGTTTCACTTCAAATAAAATGTGCGCCATATCTTATTTCATATAGACTACAGATATAACCTCACTGAATGTTACTTCATATAACTCTGGATTTTACTTCAACAGATCGCTGCAACAGCCATCTTTGTTTGACACGGCTCGTGCCGAAGTTCACCTTTACATAGCTTTATTTCTTCTCGATTCGGAATTTATGAAATTTAAACTGGATAAAACAGTTACAGACGTTTTTTTCACTGCTTTGCTTTTTTTGTTTGTTTTGCTCCTTTTATGAAAGTGACTGGTGTACTTACAATAAATACACAAGGACACATGTACCCCATATCATTGGTAATTCATCCAAAAGCTGAAAAGGAAAAAACGGAATTTGGAATATTTCATAAACAATTATCGCCAATGTCTACTTGTTCATAATGACCCTTAACGTAACCTTTTAAGTCACGGCAGACTGAGAATAATAACCAACTTTTGTCCAAGATGAAAATGTTCCATTATGTCATGACGATTGAGGATATAGGACAATTGAGGATATACAACAGCCGATCACACGTACACGTGTTTATGCCCACTTGCAAAAATTTTCCCAAGTCAAAAGACCAAGTGCACACACTGATGATATTTTCGCTAAAATCTTTAAAACAATTAGTCCAATGCAAAACGCGGCTGTTAAGTGTGCATCCACATTGTACAGAGTGTCCTCAGCACAGGAGCTGAAGGATTGTAACATAATCAAGAATACCAAGACTAGACCTAAGGCCAAAAAAAAAAAGTCTCCGGTTTCTGGTATGCGCGCGCGTCGCCGTAGCCATGTGCGTCGGCAAAATGAAAAAAAAAAATTTTCAATGAAAGATGATGTCTCCAAACCGCCAAACTCGCTGGTTTGACTGGAATCCTGCTGCTGCACAATTTTAACGTGTTTTTAGATTGGGTTATGGTCGAGAATAAGCTTTATGTGGCCTCTCTGGACTCCCATATATTTGCACTAAGTTTAGTCGGACACCATTTTGCAGTCATCAGCCGACATTTGAGGCAAAAAAATCAGGTAAAAAAAAAAAAAAGCCGCGTCGCCGCACCACTTTTTGGACAGCTCCATACCAGAAACCGGAGACTTTTTTTTTTTGGCCTAATGGAATAATTTTTCTTTTTAAATCCATTCAAATTACCCTTACCTGTGATTCATAGAGCAGCGACATGTGAAACAACAAAGAACCCAGACCAACAGCTGCAAATAAAAAAACAGAAGATTTATGGATTTTTTTACTTTTTTATTAGGACGTGGTGGGGAATGCTGCTTAAATATCAACAATTTTTTGGTGTTAAAGAACTTGGGAATTTTTTATTTTTTGGGGGGGGGGGTGTTCACGGGGAGGGGAATTTATACAGGAGACCACACAGAATTTTGTGCAATAATTTTATTAAATAATTATAGCTGCTGTATTTATAAAAGTTTGCTCTGAGAATTGGTGAAGTAATGAGGAAATTCTAGCTCAAGAAAGAAATTCTAAAAATTGCTTAAAAGGCAAAAAAAGTTTTGTTGGTTACCCAACAGACCCTACATTGTATTTTTATTTTTACCACCCGGCCCTAAAAATGTATCAGCAAGGTTGAAAACCAAAAAATCATAAAAACGCATTCATACCATCAATTCTGTCTTACCCATTAGGGTTTTCAACAACTTAAAAACATTTTCTCCCTTTTTTGACTTTAGTTGATTTACAATTGATAAATTCAGTACGAAACCTCCATTTTTCCAGACACGATTAGCATGTTTTCTTTTGCGGTCGTGAAAGCGAAATTTGTGGCATGCATGCAGTTGTGGTGGACCAGTTCCCCAAATTTCTGATTCCTTATCCAGTTCGCGCCGCGATTATTTTGACAAGAACGGAATGAGGCGCGGGACTAATTTTCACTCGACTTCAAGCCAGGTGGGTTGAAGCCATCACCCTCGGGCAGCACACTCATATTTCCGGCCTCACTCCCTGTGTGTTTATCTGTTATCTGTTCTGAATACCGCAAAACCTTTGAGTGTATACACGTCATCCGGCACGAACTGGTTAAAAACATGTCCCTGTCTAAATTAAACAACATTTTTATTTCAAACTCACAGATAAAGGCCAAGCATGCCATGTAGTTACGCCACTCCATGTGGACCCATTTAGGTGCAGTCAGCTTGGTGTACACCAAATCCAGGACTGGAATGAATACAAGCACCAAGCTACTCACCGTGTTCCCTGCAAAGTACGGGGGAAAGGAGACAGTCTGGAATATTACCTCAAAACCAGATGGAAATTCACTAGCATGTTTATTACTCCTGTTAGAACTCATCCAACTAGCTGTGGATTGAAAAATTCATTTGAAGGTACAGTCCATCATTTGCAGCTATCCAAAAAGTAACTGGCGTATTATTGTTGAAAAGCATACTTGGTTTAAAGATAGTAAAGGGACTAAACTCCCTGTGAAATTATTCTTTCTGGCAAGCTGTCATTTTGAAGAAATCAATGAAAGAAGGCCTTTCCAACGATGCGTCTAAAGACGCATCGTTGGAAATTTCCGTTAGTAGTTCGTTTTTTTATTCGGCAAAACGCGCGGAAGCATTGACACGGCGCTCACGCGGTTGCTATAATTCGTAGTTGCTATAATCGCGTAGGTGCAATCGGCTCAGTGAGAACGTGTCTCGGACGCTGAATTCAGGCCTTATTCAAAACGTGACTCAGCAACTTTTGATTTGAAATCGAGATCCTAGAATGTTGTTTTCCTCAAAATATACAGCTGAAGCTGAGCTGAAACATCATCAGGTTAGTTGTTCAGCACCCTTCTTTAGATTTTGAGCACTTTTGTTGCTTCAAACAAACATAACACACAAATTACAAATGATGGACACAACCTTAAATTATTCATTAAGTCAATACCAATAGCATAAGACCTGCATCTCCAAATCAACCAGGCTTTCCTAGGCATACAACCCTCCAACCTCAATTTTCCAAAATCAACTGTGGAATTTTTTTTTAGTGGATTATGCAAAGAAAAGACAGGGAGCACCTATGGTCCAAAAGGACTAGGAGAGTGATACGAGATCAAGCTTGTTGATGAAGCTCTTGAAAGACTGTAGTTTGTAGGATGATGGGAAGCACGATTGTGGTAGAGAGTTCCACAATTTGGATGTGCGGACAATAAAGAATGAAAGTGGAATACAGCGCGAGGCCTAGGAATTCAGACTGTGAATGGGTGAGCATTAGTGGCAGAACCCATATAACGAGTATGTGTGTGTGAGAGTTTCATGTAGGCATGGATATTTCAGTTCCTGTGAACAGTGGCCAAAGTAGTAACGGTAAGAGACTGAAAGGGAAGCACCACAGCGTTAGTGAGCCAGGGCAGGCCTGCCAACTCTCACGCATTGAGCGTCAGACTCACGCATTTCAGGTTATTCTCACGCTCTCACGGGATTTCTCACCCTAAAAAAAAAATCAAAACGATGTTTAAATGATGAAGTGGTCAGAAATTGCCTCAGATCGCATCACAGAACGTCTAGAATCCAAATTTTTTCGGCCCTTCGGCGGGCCCCTAACCCCACGCCGTTAGCGCTTTGCGCTCCCATTAGTTCTGTTCAAGCTCAATTGCCAAATTCTCACTCGCAGCTCTTAAGTAGGGGAGAAGGGCGGATACCAGACTTTGCCATAGGTCTGGGGGTAGTACAGGGCCAATGGGGAGAGGGGCAGGTACCAGACTTTATCCCTCCCCCTTTCCCCCACCCTCTGGCCACGCCCCCACCCCCTTATCCCTCCCAATAATCTCCCTCTCCCAATGATCTCCTTCCCAAATATCTCTCTCAATATCTCAGTCTCGAAATAAGGCCAGGCCCTCTATATTTATATTTTTCATTTTTGATCTTGTGTTAAATACGACTCGTACAAGTCTACTCCAACCCTGACTTGCAAAATATGAAGTGACTCAGGGTGACCATAGAGCTAGGACCCAGCTCTATGAGGTGACACACTTTTGCAGTTGGCGTAAACATCTATTGAAATTCAATGGACCGTGATGAATTGCTTTTGTTAGTTGGGGCAGCCAGGATATGACTCATCGCAACGTCAGAAGCAAACAATGGTTGCTATTTTTAGTTCCTATATAAGCCAGATACCCTCACAGCGGATGGCCAGTCGGATTTATAAGGCGGAGTTCAGTGGTATCTAATCATATCCAGACTCGACAGCACTGTACAACTGTATAGCTTCATTTCCGAATATGAGCAGCTAAACTACCAACAGACCAACTTTCAAAGGTAATTATAATACGCTTATAACGTGTATTTTTTATACATCAGGTGTCCAATATGTCAGGGTGATTTGTGTGTAAAAGGCGAAAACCATAGGCGTCTTTACTTGTCAGCGGCCCCGAACACGTTGTAGTTGCGTCTTTTGCAATTTAGCATGCCAGATGCGAGTAAGGATGATTAGGCCCCAAGTTATTATTACTGTATGTTTGTGTGTAAAAAAATTTACTTATTAAGGCCTATTTCTCTTTTTTTTCAGATGAACTGTCCATCTAGTGTTGTAGATGTTACATACGGGCAAGATTTCGTCACATTGGCAAACAGCATGGTCAACACGGTGGGTGAATGGATCGTGGTCAAAATAGGAGATTTGACTCAGCAGTTAAAGAATGCAAAAACCTTTTGATATATGACAAACCAAAAAGCTATTTAAATGAGCTAATTTGAATGACAACGAAAAAGCCACTCGGAGTGGCTTTTTACTGTATATATTAAGATGCCAGAAAAGCTATTTAAATGAGCTAATTTGAATAACAACGAAAAAGCCACTCGGAGTGGCTTTTTACTGTATATATTAAGATGTCATAAAAGCTATTTAAATGAGTTAATTTGAATGACTAAGAAAAAGCCACTCGGAGTGGCTTTTTACTGTATATATTAAGATGTATGAAAAGCTATTTAAATGAGCTAATTTGAATGACAACAAAAAAGCCACTCGGAGTGGCTTTTTACTGTATATATTAAGATGTCATAAAAGCTATTTAAATGAGCTAATTTGAATAACAACGAAAAAGCCACTCGGAGTGGCTTTTTACTGTATATATTTAGATGTCAGAAAAGCTATTTAAATGAGCTAATTTGAATGACAACGAAAAAGCCACTCGGAGTGGCTTTTTACTGTATATATTTAGATGTCAGAAAAGCTATTTAAATGAGCTAATTTGAATGACAACGAAAAAGCCACTCCGAGTGGCTTTTTACTGTATATATTAGGATGTATGAAAAGCTATTTAAATGAGCTAATTTGAATGACAACGAAAAAGCCACTCGGAGTGGCTTTTTACTGTATATATTAGGATGTATGAAAAGCTATTTAAATGAGCTAATTTGAATGACAACAAAAAAGCCACTCAGAGTGGCTTTTTACTGTATATATTAAGATGTAATAAAAGCTATTTAAATGAGCTAATTTGAATGACAACAAAAAAGCCACTCGGAGTGGCTTTTTACTGTATATATTAAGATGTAATAAAAGCTATTTAAATGAGCTAATTTGAATGACAACAAAAAAGCCACTCGGAGTGGCTTTTTACTGTATAAATTATAATATATGAATATCAAATAAAGAGAACGTATGAATGATAGTTTTATCGAGTCCAAGTTCAATTATAATACAAAATCAATAGAGGGCGCTAATGGATATCAAAATAATATAAACCGAGGGCGGTTATAATAAATGATCGATTTATCGAGTCCAAGTGCAATTATAATAAAAGAAATCAACAGAGGGCGCCATTCATTGGTGGTGAGGTATTATAAACAGAGGGCGGTATTTAATTTTATGATAAGGAGTTCATGTACCGATAAAAAACAGAGGGCGCTATTAACGGGCACTAAGAGATCTGATTTCAATTATATAAAGAACAGAGGGTGATATTTAATTCTTTATTTAAAATTGCAATCATTTTTATTTAAAGTTTATTAAATAGATGGAATACTTTGGGACGTCACAACTTGGGGATAAGTGCGATCATCATATAATCATCGAGAATGGTTTTTTAATTTGTGAAACGTGCGGTGAAATAGTTTCACGTTATTTTGATTTTTCGGCAGAAAATGCGCAAGAAGATCGTATCAATTGGTCAATTTTAAAAAGAAACAAAAGAAAAACTGTGGAAAAACTTATTTTGTCTGTTTGTCCAGAGCAAGACTTAGAAGATGTCCAAGAAACAATCAATAAATATAACGAGCTCGTTAATTACAAAACATTGAGGGGAAACGGATGTGTCAAACGGTCGTTAATAGCCGCGAGTTTCCATCACGTCATTGGATTAGACAAAGAACGAGTTAGAAAATTATTTAAAGTGACTCAAAATCAATTTAATAAAGCACTAAAAAGATACGATGACCACTACAATAAAGGCGGGGCCGAGGGTAACACCCCAAGAGGTGAAATAGAGGTATAACTCGGTGGATCGCTTTCATAATGTTTATTTACCGAGAATTTGAACTTGTAAGTTTTTCGATAAGAGATTTTTTTTCTTTTGCCAGCCGTTCGTCTACCCGTTTTTTAACTTCTTTTTCAAAGTCTGTATCGTTTTTAATTTTTTGAAGCTTTGTGCTGGTCTTTGTTCTAATTTTTTGCTTAAGCTCGTTAAATTTTGCGAGCTCTCTCGTAATCAATATAAACTCTTCGTGTGATATATCTCCGTCGTTGATGGCTTGAGACACGTATTCTTCAATCGTGTTAAGTTTGGAGTCTGCTAATATTTTAATCTGGTCGTGCTTTTTTAGCTTGGCGGATAATCGCCTAGACGCGATTCTAAGCAGAATATCTACACCAAAAGCGCCTATAAACGTTCCTTCTAGCACCAATCCAACGGGGGTTGATATAACACCCAAGAGAGCGGGAATACCGACAGCCCCCGCTATAGCCCCCAATCCTTCTAATCCTATTTCTACGTAATTAATAGTGTCGATCACTCTCTTTATTTTTTTATAAGTGTGCTCTCGGTGGTCTCTCTCTTTTAAGATTAAAGATCGAATCTCTTCAATCTTTTTAAGTCTGTACACTTTTGTTTCTTCGTTACTATTTAATCGGAGTACATCTCCAGAAATATCGGGGTATAGCGCCTTACCATCTACACTCATGTTTTTAATATAAAAAGATTTTAAAATTAAAAGATCTCCAACTCGATAATGATACCCTCACCCTTGTTGTTGAATACCTGTCCTTTTTCACCGCTGATAGAAAATGTCAGTTTGTCGATTATACCGTTTTTAAGATTTTTGAATCCCTCGGCTCTATCAATATCGGGTTTGCGCGTAGCCACGGGTACGATTTTTAAGATGTCAGAAGGACGACCATTAAAAAAGTTTTCACTCGTACTTAATTGCGGGCAGCGAATAAACAAAAATTTAAACGGATTAACGTCGTAAGACCCCGTATACACCACTTTGGGTACCAGTCTTCCTTTGGGTAAATTGAGTAATCGAGATACTTCTCTGTTCAAGCGCAATTTGAGATTTACGTCGGTTATCACCAATGTCACCTTTTTAGATTCTCTAAATATTCGAAAACTTACCCCGGGTATAGAATTTAAAATGAAATCGAACCAATCGACGTCGTACCACCCCGGTGCTATGATGACCGAACCGGTGACTCCGAGTGGTAACGGCGCTAAATGACTCGGAGGAATAAAATCTAAATCATCACCCGTCACGATAAGACTTCCCCTTATAATTACCCCTGCTTCTCTACTATCTCTCAACTCGCTCAACTCGCTCGCACCCATTTCTCCTTCAATAAACTTTGAAGCCAATTCCTCACCTTCAAAGATTTTCCTTTCTCTAACATATAATATTCTTACTAAAGATTGAAGCGTATTAAGTTCTAATTCAGTTTTTGGTATTTCTGAAGACATGGCGGCTAAAATCAACCCTCGCCGTTCAGCTATAATAGCTCTTTTTCTTTTGTTTGATTCTAAAACGGATTCTAGTCTATCGTCTTCGTACGCTTTTATAAGATCGTTTATAGTTTTTTGTAAAACATTTTCATCGTTAATTAAAAAGTGGTATGGTATATCGGGTAACAATCGCTCTATAAAATCTCTATCTGGCGTTCTTATGTGTACATCTGAAAGAAACTCCGCGGGTATGGGGGGAGGTTTATCTGTGGTAAACGCGGGTCTCCCATCTATTTGCGTAAACCAATCAATCTCCGTGGCGCTGGAAATATTAAAATATCCGGGGTTAAACATTAGCCTTTTTACGCGTACAGATTTTTGACCGTTTAAATTATCTACGACGTCTTCTAATTTAAACGTCTGCTCATTTTGAAACAAGTGAAACGAATGCATTTATTTTAAAGTCTTTTTATATTAAAACTGAAACTAAAATAATGAGTGATTTTAAGTCGTTAAAAAAGCAGATACAATCGATAGCCGATCAGGTAACGAAACAAGTAAATCAAAATGTAGCCAAGGCAACCGAGCTAAAGCATCAAGCTGCACCCCAAGCAAAGTTTTTAAACAGCACTAAACCCAGTGAACTGGAAGTTATAGTTAATAATACCAACGGGTTTTTAACCTTGTTCCCCGACTTAACCTCAGACTATAAATTGCCTCGCATCACAACGGATGAGGATGTAGATCGTTGGAAATCACACCCCATGTCGTTTTATCAAAATCAGTTAAATTTTGCGATCTACTGCGCTACTACGGGCTGCGGTGTTGGATTCGATCTTTTAAACGCGAGCAACCGCTACGTTTGGGCCATCTTTAACTTTCATTTATATTTTACGGTTAGAAAGATCCTGTACGACTTTGCCGCTCCTTTACCGGGAGATGACGCATTTAAAGCTCTAGACAACAGTTATAATCTCAGAGCATTTACCGATACCTCTTTGTTGTTTGGCATCGATCAAAATAAATCTTTTAAACAGACGAGAGACACAAACTCTAACGGTTTAGGTATAGCTTATTACTGGGACACGTCTTACGTACCCGTACCCGGAAACGATTATGATACAACCGACCTTAATCTCGAGTATAGTGAGTATCGTAAAGATATGATGAGTGGAACTAAAATGGGGTTTGGTCTGGACGATCCACCCAAGGGTTCGGGGCGTTACAGCGATTATACCGTAGCCTTTATCGAACAAAATGAATCGGTACAAAAGGCTTGGTTAGATTTTATACCCGCCAAGAGTTCGTTTACCCCCGCAGGAATCATAAAGATCAACGAATCGATCAGATCTTACGTGTACGCTTTACTCGGTGCGCAGGCTCAAACAAAAACGAGCGTATTATCACCAGGCACCGGATTAGACGCTCAGAGACAATTTAACGTCATCGTTGAAGATATCATCAATGCAGTAGACGACATGGAAACGAGTATCAATCAATTTCAAGACTCTTTGCAGTATGCCAGAACGCCTTTAAATTTTGTCGTGAAACCGGGGTTGTATTTAATTCCATCGGATATGAACTTGAGGGTTGGAACGCACGACGGCTATAACAACAATCTTCAAATCGCTACCCAGATTATGAAAACTGGTTTGGTGCCAGATTTAAACTCACAACCTCAACCGGACGACTCTTTTGATGACACCGATGACGTCGCGCCACCAACACCCCCAGAGCCTACGACCGATGTTGTATCACCAACACCAACACCAACACCAACACCAACACCAACACCATCACCATCACCAACACCAACACCTACAGTTTTAACCCAAGAACCCACGAAACTACAAACTCACCAAGACGAAAAATTATCGTTGACGGTAGGAATATTAGCTATCGTTGGCATGGGTATTTTAGCTTACGAGGCAACGCGATAAGTCACACTCTAATCTCACCAAAAAAAATAAGCCTTACCAACTTTGTGCTGGTAAGGCTTATTTTTTTTGTTTAAACTTGATTACAACTATTACTACCATCGTTTTTGCAGGTACGCAAACACCAAGGCTCCCACACCCAAAAACAAAGCCCACACGTGTTCGGCCAACCACGATACGGACTTACTCAGCGCGTTAAATATCCAACTTAGTACGCTGCCTATGATACCCGGCAGAGCACCCAACGCGCTCACTCCGAGTTTTTGAAGAGCAGATGCAAAATTAGCGAGTTGTTTTGAAATCCACTCTTTGATACCGCCTTTTGGTGTTGGTGCAGGTGTTGGCGATGGCGCGGGTGGGGCACCCACACCTCTCGCGCTAGCGACGATGCTACTCACTATCGTGCTGATGGCTAAACTCAAAGCGGCTAAAATACTCACTACGGTCACACCTTGTTCTCTAAACAGAGTTCTAATCTTTTCCGCCAGAGTCGTGTCGTCGCCTAAAATTTTATTAATCGTTTCTTTGATTCTAGCGATCTGACTTTTGAGTCCTCGTTCGTTGGCTTTTGCGGCTTCTAATCTGGCGGATCTTTCAGCGTCTAAGTCGCTCAATTTATCGTTTAACTCTCGTCGTTCTTCTTCGCTGATCCTATGATCACCTAATTCATGTTCGGCATCAAATATCTCTTGGTCTAGTTCTGTGAGACGCGCTAAATTAAGTTCTAGGTTACCTCTCAACGTCTGAAGACTTTTGTCTAAACCCTGGAGTTCTCTGTAATTTAATCCTTCCGTTTGAGCGCTGGTGTCGCGTTGTAAATCGTCTATAATCTCGGTTACCTCATCGGTGGCTCTGGGTAGTTCTGTCAAGGGGATACTCTCGGGTTGTACTTTTTCGAGTTTATCTTTTAGTTTGGCAAGTAGTGTTGGTTTATAGTCAGCGATTTTGAGGGTGTCGCGAATAAATGCGGTACCATATTTATTTTGTAAGGTACTTAATTTGTAATATATTCTTTGACCACCTCGTCTATAAGATAATGGTTCTCGACCTTTATATGTTTTAACGTATAGATTTCTGTCTTTACCAATTTCAAAATCGTTGGGGTCGATAAACGCGGGGTCTATATTATTTTGTTTGTAAAATGAATCAACATCTTCTTTTATTAGTTCTATAGATAATCTGCTTATTGTTCCCGTGCCGAGGACGCTTTCTGTGTCTACCGGTGTATCAGGAGTATCAAAATCGTCCCAATCCAGATTGGTCTCTGCTACATCATCATCGTCATAATCATCTGTTCTTTCGTAGTCTGGATCATAAAATCCTCCCTCATCCATTTATTTAATAAACCTATTTAAATTATGCCGTTTTCATTATACTGCCCGGTAGTATACCCTGGGTCACCAACCAATTTTGCGTGGCCAGAGCTCCACTTATAATGCCCGTCAATTTAGCCGCATCTTCTACGCTTAGTTTGCTCAAATCCGGCGCTTTCATTTTGAGTAGTTTATTTCCTACCATGGCGTATCCCATCACCAGACCCGATATGACGGCTCCGTGATAAATCGTATTAGCTATTCCGTTTGTGTCAAAGTTACTCATCGTTTTTAATATAACAATTTTTAAATTGCTGGTTTATTCCATGTCTAGCGTTTTGGGGGCGCTGGGTGTAGTGGGTTGCGTGACTACCGGCACTGGCTGTATAACCGGCGCAGTTGCCTTACTTTTTAGTACCAGCAACCCCACTCCTATTATAGACGCTATAGCCCCCCACATCGCCCAAGAGTTGTAGTCCGGTGAGCTCGTATTATCGTCCGATGTTACGTTCATTTTTGCTAATTTTAATTTCATCTGTCTATTGTGCTCGGCTAAAGCTTTACCCTGCTGAATTCGTTTAGGATTTTTAGTCTTGGTCACTCTCGTTACCGTCGGTGACGACGTTGTTTTTATCGGTTGAGGCGTCTCTGTCTCTGCTGGTTGAGCTGTGATCGCTGCTTGTTGATCTTCCATTTATTATATTAGGTTTATTAAATTTCAAATGTTTTGTTGTGATAATCGTAGCAACTAGGGGTGATATAAAAGTTCCGTACTTGTAACAAACGTCGCTCAACATACCAGCCATACTCGCGCTTATAATAGGATCGGAACTCAAGTCGTTGGTGAGTTCTTCTTCAGAATCTATAGTGACGTTATATCCTAAAACTTGTACGGGTGTAACCACAGCTAACACTCTCGAAAATAGACTTAAAGTGTATTTACCAACGGTTTTAACAATTTCATTTCCAAATTTAGTTTCGTACAGATGATACAGCTTTTCGAGTTCTTTACTGTCAAGAGCTTCGATATGTTTAACGGTGTATTCCTTTCCCAAGTACTTTCTAGAGTTTCCGGCTGCTATGACACCGCACAAACGATCTTTATGTTCTGCGTTGTGATCTTGTTCGTTCGTTAAAGCAAGTTTTAGGTCTTCCATTTAATTAGAAACGAATTTAATTTTGTTGTAGCTTTTGCAACTTTGTTACAAAGGCAAAGGTATTCGTAGGTGTAAAACGATAAATTAATCGATATGACGATAATAGCCAAAAACTGCAAATACTCGAATATTGCTATCATTTACTAACAGCAAAATGTATTTTGTTGATGTTTGTTGATCAGCAAATTGTAATGCTTGTGTAGCTTGTTGAGTAGGTTGTTACTCACCTAGTTATTAATTGTTACTCACCTAGTTATTAATTGTTACCCACCTAGTTATTCATTGTTACCCACCTAGCTATTAATTGTTACTCACCTAGCTACTCAAGTAGCTCGTAACTAACTGGAGGTTCGGTGTATACGACCAATTTACTATATTTCACATCTCTCAAACGTCGTTTTATATAATCTCGTTCTTCAATGGGTACGACGTCATTTTCGTCTAACGCTTGATCAAACGATGTTTTATCTTTGCAGTAAAATAAAGCCAACCAGGCCGTGTTTTCTCTATAATCTTTTAAAACGCTGTTGTACTTTTGGGTCAGTAACCAACAGCTGTGATTTACGTGTCTTCCGCTAAATGCCATCTTGCTTAAAGCACACGTCTTTTTACGATATTTAATCTCTTGATCCGAAGAGCAATCGTCCACGATAAACAGCGTGGCAACACCTTCGAATATTTTCCTGTAAAAATCGATCGCTTCGTTGAGCGTCATCTTGTACAATTCCGGATCGCAGAGGTATACCTCGGGATCTGCTTGAATCCACTTTCTTTCGATGTACGTTTTGTTTTTAAATATGGTAGGGCAAATGATGACTATCGCTTCAAATGTATTTTTATAGTCTGACTCTAACAGATCCAAAATCCATTTGGTTTTACCCGAATTTGTTTTGCCGACGATTAAAGCGCAATGCGGTTGTGTCATTTTAACTTAACAGAGATTTAAAATTCCCGTCTTCCAAGTTCAATTGAGCATCCATGACCAAAAATACGTACATCGTGAGGTCACCTTGACTTTCGGCTTCTCTGTTAAATTGAATGTTGATGCCTCCTCCGTCTCCGAGTTTCCTACCGGATCCGTGAGCGGAGTTGTCGTCGTTACTTCTAAAATCGAGCCACAGACCGTACTTGTCTTTTAGGTAGTCTCCGAGGTCAAAACCCGTCAAATTTAAGTCTTTAGCTACTCCGCGCCCGCTTTCGGTATCGCTGTCTCCAAAGAACTTGTTGATTTCATTCCAGTGTTGATACTGAAACATGCCTTGACTGTAGAGTTGATTGGGTTTACCTTCTACGGTCACTGATGTTTTGGTTATTTTTGGATTGTAAAATCGCTGCGGATTTTTGACCGCGGGATCTTTAAACAAAAACAAAATACCCTTGAGACTCCTGATGGGTTGATTGACGCTGACGTTCCAAAGCGTGTCCGATTTGTTGACGGATCTAACTTCTAGCGAGTGGATTTTATCAAACAGATATTGCATTAACCCCTTGTGTTTATTCCTGATGGTGATAGCTAGGTCTCTGTTGGTCACCACTTCGTATTCGAGAGACAAGTCTGAGATAGAATACATCGCCGCCGTATCTGAACTGTTGACTACTTTTTCGTGATCGTTAAACTTTATCTCGTACGTCAGAGGTTGTTTTAAACCGCTGGGGTAAAAAGGGTGATGCGAAGTCAGTATGTCAATGTCTAGGGGAATACAATATCTGTTACCATAGGCATCCGCGATAGCCTGATCTTTACCGCTGTTGGCGCCCGCGTTAGCATCTCCAGCCCCAATTCTTAGTTTAGACACGTTTTCTTTTTCTATGCCCGAGTACGCCATGTTTCGAGTTGCCGAGCTGTTGATCCAATTGTCTTTAAAGTTGTGGTACACGTCGGCGTGACGATAACTCACGATTTCGTGACCTTGAAGCCTGACGCTGATTTCGCTGACTAAATTTCTGGCCAAATTGCTAAAAATGGTTCTATTGTCGTCGCTTCCACCTTCGAGTTCTAAACTAAAAGCTAGTTTACAAGTGCCGGGTACGATCACGTCGTCTACGCCCAATTGAGGAAACTTAACTCTCAGCGTTTGCCCCGCCGATATACTACTGGGATTGTGGGTAATGACCACCTCTTTTCTCTCACCCTTGATAGATCTGGGTATTTTTAATAGTCTACTGGGATTGAGCTTTTTTCCGTACGCATTCATTTTATTTATACGAGTTTTAAATTTAAAGGTATCTGTAAGCCAAGAAACCCACCAAAAGCGTTCCTCCCGCGATAAACACCAGTTCTCTTTCTATTTGTTGGTCGCTAGGCTCGTAAAAATCTTCGAGTTTGGGTTCGCGTTGCAGTCCTACGGGTAGTTTGGTAGATTGTCCACTCACCTCGTTGTAGTAACGCAACGCTCGGTCTACGTTGGAAAATGTTTCTTTAGAGGCATTTTGTTTTCTGATACGTTCGTTGAGAAAATCTAGATATTTCGTTCGTTCTCGTTGCCACTTATCTTTGGCGGCCGAGAGTTGTTCTATCGCTAAATCGTGTCTCTTACGCTCCTCGTCGGCATCACTCTGTTTCAGACTTGAAAATAAAAAGTTTGAACCCGTAAAAGCTAAAGCGTTGACGATCGCGCCTCCAACCATCATAGCAAAGCCAGACATATTATTATTATAAACGTCTTTTATATTAAATAATATGCAAACATTATCTAAACTGTATTATAGCCCGAGCGGTTATTGGAGAGGTGAAAGCGCCGTCGACCATTTACACGATAAAACAAAAATCGATAAAAAAGTAATCAGAGATTGGCTTAAAAAACAAGCGATCTGGCAAATTTATCTACCGGGTCCCGCGTATGTACCCAGACCTACGAGTACATCGCAAGAGTTTGAAACACCAAACGATTTTCACCAAATGGATGTGCTATACCTACCCTGGGATAAAGTAAAACGCAAGACTTATAAATACGCTTTGACGGTTGTCGACGTTGCGAGTCGATACCACGAAGCAGAACCTTTGGTTTCTAAAACGGCGGATTCTACCCAGGATGCTATCGTCAAGATTTACGCGAGATCGCCTTTGAGTTACCCTAAAACGTTGAGAGTAGACGCCGGTACCGAATTTAAAGGTGCATTTAAAAAATGGATGGCTTCAAAAAACGTCGAGATTATCGTAGGCGAACCCGGAAACCACCGGTCGCAGGGTATCGTAGAAAGATTTAATCGAACGCTAGCCGAGAGACTGTTTGGTCATCAGTACGCTCAAGAAATGTTAAATCCCGAGAGTAGAAACACGCAATGGGTCGAGCGATTACCCAGCGTGATCAAAGCTATAAACGATGAAACGACGAGATTAATAGCTAAAGCACCGTCAGAGGCGGTTAAACTTGAACAGGTCCGGCAATCGCCGGCTAACCCCGTTAAAACAAAAGAGCAACAATTACCGCAAGATGCCATGGTTAGATATTTATATTACCCGGGCGAGCAAGAGGGTGGAACCTCGAGAAGAGCCACGGATCCCATTTGGAGCGTAGACATCTTCAACGTGGAAAAAAGAACGAGTCAATTTAAAATGATTAACGGTAAAAAAGTCACGACGGGTCCTACTCTTTATTACCTTCAAAACGGCCCAAAAAGGAGTTTTGTGAGACAAGAGCTTCAAGTCGTACCCGAGGACACGCAATTACCGCCTAATTAATATCTAGATTGCGGTGACCAAAAGCCAGCGTGTTTATACCGTCCGGTAAAATGTACCTCTTTGTGTCCAACGGACTCAACGATAGTTTATTTTGAGATACGGTGTAAAGAATATGGTTTTCCGATCTAATGTGAGTCATGGTTTCATAGTGAGATTTCTTGTTTAAGATGCAGTCGTAATAGTGTCGGTGTTTTAATTTCTTAGAGGTAACCGATTTTGTGACACCCTTTGCTTTTTTCAGGTTGATGTCAGCGGTTAAAATGGAGTACATTTTAGGTCTTATACAAACAACTTCTTTGACTATTTTACCTCCAAACTCGTCTTTAAATTTACCGATCACTTTCTTATTGGTTGGGTCGTACAAAGGATGATCCGTCGGATAATTCGAAAGGTCGTATTGTTGCCCGTTTTGCTGCATATCTTTGTACACGTCGTCAGTGTGCACTACGAGTACCAAACTGTCCGTATCTGTGTACATCAACCTGATTTTCTCTTTGTACTTGTCTTTCAAATGGTTGTAATAAAAATCATACATCAGCGTCTTTGAGAGATCCAAGATACTCACTCCGCAATAGATTGGTTTGTTTAACACGGTTTTAGTCTTGTACTTTTCGACAAATGACAATTTGCATTCTGAAAATGACGTCGTCGTTTTGTAGCTCGGTTTCTGTATAATTTTTTGGTATTTATCTCGATCGTCATCGTTATTGTCTCTGAGCAGGTAACCGTCAATCCGGTTTCTGACGTTTTCCATCGTCTTACCAAACACGCTGTTATTCATCAGTTTAAAAAAGTCTTTCTCAAAATCAGAGGTCGCTTTTGTTCGGAGTTGCGTGTTTTTGTCTATGTAAGATGCCATCCAAGGAGCTTGTTTAAATTGCAACACTCGATGTACCTTTTTAAGTTTCAAGCCGAGTTTGAGATACAACTGCAACGTGACGTAGTGCAAAACATATTTTTGTTTAGGATTAAGGGTACACGTTAATTTTTGCACGTTGCTACTAGGTTCGGTATCCAATAACTCGTTTTGATAATCAGACATCCATTCTTTTGGTATGACGATATTTTCTGGCGCTAGGGGATAATCGTTGTGCAGGTCGTGGAGATTATCCGGGTAATCGAGGTCTACTTCAAAGCAGTAACCGGTGTTTGACGTTTTCCTGAGAGATAATATCTTAGACTCGGTAAACGTTTTTGTAGACGCCCATTTAAAGTCTTTGTACGGCAGGTATTGACTCATGGCCCAGCCGTACAGATTGTTTGCATCGAGGTAGGTGATGTAACTCGACGGCTCATTTGGATTATGGTTGGGTAGGTATTTGTTGTTGGCTTTGTGGTATCTCATACCACCCACGCTTGAGATACCACCTCTTTTTGCTTTTTCAAAAAATAAATGTTTGTCTACGTCTTGCAATAGTTCGAGTTTAATTTCCGAGTGTTTTAACAAGGCATCCCACGACAATCCTGGTGCTGTATAGTAATTAGCCGGATCTAACGCGTAGTTTGTAATGCACGTTTTCCTAAAGTTTTCAAATACGCATGCCAGTAATAACGTATCGGTAGTGACGTACAAATCGTGATATTCCCCCATGTTTTTAACTTTAAACTCGTTCCACGTCAGTTTAGCTCTGTCGTAGTCCTCTCGCGATATATTTTCGTCTTTTAGGCTGCTGTAAAATTGTTCGATGGGGGGTAGGCTGGTCTCTTGAAATCTGTCAAACGAGTCCATGTATTCATACGGATAAACTCCTTTTTGTAACAACGAGTCGATATTTTGACGATTAAAATGTTCTCTGAGTAGTTTAAACGACTCTCTCGGACAAGCTTTAGATAATCTATCCAACGAAGACGCCATAAAATTAAACGAGTCTATAAATCGCATATTTCCGATCGAAAACGAAATATACTTTTCTGAATTTCTAGCGATAACTTGTATTTCCTTTTCATCGTACTCTGAAATACTCTGCATGATCAAGTGAGCGTCGTAATTTTGCAGATTGTGAAAGACGACTGGTATGGGGGTAAAACCTGGTTTAACTTGTAATTTTAGATTGCAGTAGGCGTGCGCGGTACCTCTATATCTACCCGTGACGTGGCAGTGATCTCTCACCTTTCTAAATTTGTTGATTTTCTTTTTGCATTCGAGGCATTTAGACTCTGTAAATCCATTTTTGTTTTCGTACTGATGTTCTTTTATTTGTTTTTCTGTTTTTGGTATTTGGGGTTTCTGGCACTGACAGTTGCTCGAGTAATTGGGATAAATTGGTTGCTCGCAAATCCAACACGTGTTTGTTGTATCATGATGTTCTTTAGCTCGCTCATTAAATTTCATGGGTTGGGGTTTTTTAAATATGCAATTTATGTCGCTTTGTATTTTTAACATTTTATTTACAAACTTTGATACAGCATCTTTACCTCTATAAGTCTCTTGATATGCATTGGTGCCGTCGCATCTAACTACTACCAACGAGTAACCGCTAGCTTTGTGAATGTTTGTCTTTTGCGTGTTGTTCTTTTTATCGTCCGAGTTTTTTTCTAATATCGATTCAAAGTCGGCGTAAACTACAAACGGTGCTTTTTGTTTAAACCTGTAGTTTTTAAATTCTAATGTTGGCACATCGTTTTCGTCGACTATCCACTCGTTATTTACATATTTTTGCTTAGCGGTAGGAAATACAATCTTTGACGGATGTGTATCTATACCGTTACAATCGGCCGTGTGTCTATCTAATTTTACTTGCGTTCTATAATGACTCAGGCACCTTCGACAAAAATATTTCTTACTTTTATCTTTTGTAACGTTGTGAATCAATCTCGAAAAGTTATTTATCCAGCAGTAGTGATGCTTGTCGCCCTCAGAAAACAAAAACAGATCGATAGGTCGTGACTCTGGTTTGTAGTTTTTAGACACGTATAACGGATATATTTCCCCCTCATAACCGTATACGTTTATCGTTAAATTATTTTGTCTTTCTATCTTTGGTATCTGGTCGATCGGTGTTGGAAAGTCTACGCCTTTAAATTTGAGTCCGTCGTCTTTGGTGTATACAACAGGTTCTTCTTTATGAATTTTATATTTAGGATCGTTTTTTATGTTATTTTTTACTTTATCCGTATACAACCCAAGAGCAGCTCTCAAACACCATCTCAAACACTCGTCGTCTTTGTTTTTAATGTTAATCATCGCCGTTTTCTGTTTGATACATTTTGGTAGGTCAATATAAGAACTACCTCTCACAGGGTTAAACCTGTTGATGTTGATATACAACGCCATTATCTTTTTTAAAACCCAACCCGATCCTTGATTCGTATACCTTTCATCCTTTTTAAATATCTGGTCGATGTCTTCTTTTAAAACCTGTTTTATTTGACTTTGATTTAAAACGACTCTCTGATCGGTAAAATGTGTAGCTTCGATCGTTTCGATCGTACCATCGGGTTTGGTTTTTTCGTATTTTATTTTGATTGTGAGCTCCATTTTTAAACCTCTCAGCTCTCTCAATTCTGACTTGATTTTATTTACAATTTGATCTTTGTGCGTATCAAAAACTTGACTAAATCGTCGTTAAAAAGTCTAGGAATCAGTTCCCAGTTTCTAAAGTTATTTCTAAATCTCCTCGTCGCTCTAAACTCAGCCTCTTGAAAATACTCGGGTTGCCTAGAGTTTTGAATCGCCGAGAGTAAATCTTTTTTCAAAAATCGACCCTTATAACCCGACGGGTTATATTCTAGATCATAATCGTCTACAATCTGTTTGAGCTCATGTAGCTTCTTTTTCCTCAAGTTTCTAAATTGAGCTTCGTATTTTTTTATCCCGTTGATGTAGACTTTACGCGTAAGAGCAACATTTTGATCGTACGGTATATTATATCGCTGGACGTAATCGCGCAGCGTGGCTTTATTCCATCTAGAAAATCCCTTAACGATTGGCTTGATCATACTCATCATTTATATATATCAATATAATGTTTTTTAATTTTTTTTAAGAGGTCAGACTTTTGGATTTATAAGCAATCAGACTCACCGGCTGGTGAGGGAGATCTTCAAGACGAGAGATATTGAGCCCCGGTTTTGGCTTGGGGCTGAGATATCGGGAGGGGCGGGTGGGGTGGGGGCGTGGCCAGAGGGTGGGGGAAAGGGGGAGGGATAAAGTCTGGTACCTGCCCCTCTCCCCATTGGCCCTGTACTACCCCCAGACCTATGGCAAAGTCTGGTATCCGCCCTTCTCCCCTACTTCTTACTCAAAGTTGGCAGCCCTGCCACAGGCTGGAGCGATTAGTGTTTGGTGAGGCAGTCAATGTTGACAAGACAATGGCCTCAAATCCAACTCTCAAAAATAAACCACATCATTAATTTGCCCACAGGCATATCGGTCATTCTTGAAATTCAGGGTCCAAAGTGTGACATTTTTCCTGTCTCTGTTACCTTGGTACTTTGTAAATTGCCATTCAAGTATCATTAAGAATGACTTCATATTTGTTGGGTAGGTAGTTTAATTCATAATCACTCTTGGAGGATTAAAGAGTGCATCAGAATTATAAAATGTGGACCCAACATTTATCAATGACCCATATGGCCATAAACCAAATGTGGATTTTGAACCCTTATCACCAGTAAGTCTTGTCTGGGATAAAACATGATAATGGTGTCCTTGAATACTTACAGAATTCTGCAATGTACGGGGTGACAACGTAGTTGACTTCACACCAATCTAGGGTTGATGTTGGCTTTCCCCAAACACCGTCCAGATCCTTCATGGGAGCCATCCAGGACGACCGTTACAAGCGGACATCAAAATGCTAGAAAAATTGAAATCAATTGTAACATTCAATGTACAACACAACCTGCAGGCAATCTGCATCATTCTCTCCTCCAACTCTTTGTGATAAATTTAGATTTACAGAATGACAGAAACAAATGTAACAGACTCACACATCTTTGCAAATGCCAGCAATCGTGGACCTCCTCCCCATTATCCCTAATCCTCATTCCTTTGTTTGTACTCTTTTTGCAACAACTTTCATTGGTTTTGTACAGGAACTTCAAACGTGGACTATCGGTCAATCGTAGACATATTGTTTGTGCCCTAACCCTTTTGTCCTAGGTCCACGATTGCCGATGGTTACACACTCACACATGTTTGTGTGTGTTTGAACAATGTCTGCAATTGCCCACTTGTTCCAGACGAGAAAGTTTCAGGAAATTTGGGTTGTAAGAAATTATGTGCGCCAACTTTAGGACACATTTAACATTCCACCATTGCTGTTGCACTATTAATGCTGCAGCATGCTGTGAAATGTATAAGTCAGACCTAGATTTTTCTGTCTCCAAAATTGGAGCTTGAAGGAAGGAAAAACGGGAACAACTAATCAGAAAGACAGAGATTTGTGAATCTAAGTTTTTAACTTTAAGACAATCACCTGAACAAAGCACTGTATTTGGCTTATCACAAACATCACATATTGATTTTTCACATTTGCTACAAAGTACAAAGCACTTTGAGAAGGAGAAAGGGACAATATCTATGCCTTTACTCTGATTTTTCCTAAAAGCTATTATTGATAGGGCCTACCAAATTTCAAACAGATCAGTCATTCTTAAAAGGCACTTTCTGTGATTTTTTTCTGGCTCTTATTGAACCTGGATTTACTTTCAAGGTGTCAGGCTGGCTTTCAGAAATTGAGAACTTTTTATATTTTTTAAATTGGATGACCAGAAGTGGAGATATTTCATTGAAAAAAAATTGCAACCTGATGCCACTTTCTATCTTCATTTATATAACCGACATACAGATCCTTGTCATTTGATTGGTGGAATTCACATCACGTGGCATTCATTATTGCTCCCATTCATGCCGCGGCTCAAAAAGTACTATCCGCCCATGGGGAATGGGAAATACTATTCAACAGTTAGGATCATGACGCGGTATTTGTGTGCAAATGCATGCTGGTGTGCGCGTTCAGCGTTGCGCGTAGCGCGTATTGTTCCAAAGAGCCAGCGCTACAGCGTTGGGTTCAAACATTTTCGTGAAGGGGTGGTTTGGAAGAGAGATATACATTTTCCTCCAGTTTTGTATTGAAAAAAAGTTCAAATATATCAAATGACAAGGATCTATATGTCAGTTATATAAAACAAATATTGAGTGGCTTTTAATTGTGAAATGGGAGGAATATTATCGCTCGGTAAAATCTGGACTTTTCCAGTTCACTCGGCTTCGCCTCGTGAAATGGAAAAGTCCAGATTTTACCTTGCGATAATATTCCTCCCATTCCACGCCGAGCCACTCAATATTTGTATAATATTATCTCAATGAAGGTCAGTCATTGCAAAAATGATGATAAGACATGAATCTGGGACTTAGAAACATTCCCAATTTTGTTAGGATATACTTAGAAAGTTTTCTTGACTTCCCATAGACTTTGTACAAAACCGCTGAAGTGGTGTCACAGGTTGCAATATTTTTTCCTATTTCGCATTTAGACAATAGGCCTACTTTTTCATTTTTATTAAAGGAAAAAACTTTAATACGTAGTCTTAATATGTTCTATGATAGCTGTGGCACACTGTCAATCTTCGACTGACCAACAAGCGAATGCTGTCATGCACCACTGACACAGCGCGATCCGCTCTTGCATGTTTCGCTTAAAAACACATTGGATTTGCACAACGATCTTTTTTTTTTGAGTAGTAAAAACAATAATCCGAAAGTATATATTTCTGTTTGCTCACACAGACATGAATATCCTGAAAGTTTCTGACATGAAGCTGAAATGACTATTATTTTGCTAGTTACCGACATTGGGTACACAACCCCCCCCCCTTGCAACCCCCTTGCACCCCCCCCCCCCCCCCCCCCCAAAAAAAAAAGAAATGGTTCAGCAAGACTTCCGGATTATATTCGCCGGGCCGGTGCGGTTTCAGTCGACAGTTGACAGCAAGTGTGTTATTGTTACCTGAACCAACGAGCTCCAGATGATTGGAAATCGCGTGAATAAAAAACAAACGTTGTCAGTGTCAGCGCGATGTACTCATGTAGACAGCAAGATAAACAATGCTCACAGTCGAGTCGCAAAGAAACTGTAGAAACAGCCTTGCAGTTTCAGTTTCACCCTACACGGCGTAGTTTGTTTTCGCAGAAGTCTAGTCTGTGACACGTACATTAATATAATCGTGTATTATTAGGTAGAAAGACGTCAGGGAATAATAGGATAATTGAATAAATTAAACACGAGAGGGCGTACTTCTGTTCAAGTTAATCACTCCATGAACTGAGTGAAGACGTTGTTGCGGGGATTTTTTTTGACTTTGCCCTCTAATTTCAAGTATTTATCCTGGATTTTGATATAAACAAATGTGTTCTTTACATCTTGTATTGATGGTTTGATAAAGGCAGGCAAACACTGGAGTGTCCGCGGAAAGCCTTGAACTTTGTTCTTTTTGTTAATTTTGGAACTCGATTGGCGTTTTCAAACCGCGCGAAAATTTGGATCAAAAATGGAAAACGTGTTTCCGGACGGCATAGGCTAGTGTATGCAACCGGGAGAGGAAGTTTATCGAGATACCCAACTCGAGCGGATATGAAACATTCATTCAGATTCTACTCAATATATTTTTGAAGATCTTGGCTGAGTTTCCTCTGGCATTCGGGATCAAGTTCTTGAAAAAGTGGGTTTTTTTCAGCATCTCCGACGTCGACCTCATCAGCTCATGTGAAAAGATTTGTGAGCCAACACGTTGCACTGGTCATTTCATATCATTATCAACTTAATCATCATTCCATTTTTTCTCGTTGTGCAGGTGAACTGAAAGATGGCACATTTC
Source organism: Patiria miniata (assembly GCF_015706575.1). Classification (NCBI taxonomy): domain Eukaryota; kingdom Metazoa; phylum Echinodermata; class Asteroidea; order Valvatida; family Asterinidae; genus Patiria; species Patiria miniata. Next base: position 10,140,436 of record NW_024037055.1, read on the forward strand.
CAGTTTGAGGCTAGTGTGAGTGAGTTGGTGCGTTTAGATGGTCCACTGCTACGGGCACCGGTTCCCCGCTGGCAGAGGAAAGCTATGGAACGCAGAGGTATACTCAGATATTTTGTCCTTACCAATATCATACCTATGTAAAACTCTCCCAAAAATTAATGACCACCCCCCCCTCCCAAAAAAAATTAAGTAAAAAAGAATTTGACATTAATGCTAGTAGGCCTACTTGTGAATACGACGTGTAGTACACAAAATTAATCTTTATCTGAATGTGCCGAAACCTATATTATTTTTAAGGCAGTAGGTTAGGGGGTTGCGAACATTCAGGCAGGCCCGTCGCCAGCCCTGAGCATCCGGGGGGGGGGGGGCATAGTACCAACTAGGGGGCCCACTACCATGAAAAATACACAAATACCGGTAGGCACCCAACGAAATATGCACACATTTGTTGCTTCTTTGTGTGGGCATCTGGCACACAGTGGCCAAGAGTGCAGTGTTACGTCCCAACTGTTGCATTGTCCAAACTGCGGCATCGTCCCAACTGCACAGTTCCAACTATAGTTAGGAATCCCCAACTATTATTGGGACTGTCTCATCATTAGTTGGGACCGTCCCAAGTTTAGTTGGGACCATTGCCTTAGTTTGGGCTTAAATCACCTTTGAGGGGGTATTTGTGTACAGAGTCCATTGGAACATTTCTCAGTACAGTGTGCCACACCATGTGTATTAATTTTTGCCCCAATTCTTTGTTTTTAGATTCCAATTACTGCTGGTCCCCCACATCCCCGGCACCCATGAGTCTCTCACGCTCCAAGACCCCAAAACGCACCCCACTGACAGACACCTCCCTCTGGGGGACCAATAGCAAGACACCCAGCAAGACCCCAGGGAAGACACCAGGCAATAAGCAAAGCAAGACCCCCAGCAGCAAGCCCCCTACATCAGCAGTTTTGCCGCCCAGCAACCAGGGAGATAGGTAGGGAGTTTATGGAGGTTGTTGAGCCGGGACCCAGGGAGCACAGTTGTTTCCTACACAAGAACACGGCCAATTTACAAGAGACGCTAAGCATGTTTTTAGCTTTACTCAGCGAAAATATTTACCAGCAAAAAAATACATGTCATGTACATGTATTTTACATTAAAGGTATAGTCCATCATTTGTAATTTGTGCATTTTATTCGTTTGAAGCAACAAAAGTTCTCAAAGTCTAAAGAAGGGTGCTTCACAACTAACCTGATGAACTTTCAGCTCAGCTTCAGCTGTATATTTCGAGAAAAACATGAACATTCTAGGATCTTGATTTCAAATCAAAACTTGCTGAATCAATTAATTGGGCCTAAATTCAGCGTTCTAGACACGTTCTCCCTCAGCCGATTGCAGCTATGCGATGTCGCGCACTGATGCGAGGAATTATAGCAACCATGCAAACATGTGTGTCATGTCAACACTTGCGTGCGTTTCGCCGAATAAAAAAAACAAACTACGAAACAAAAAACGGAAATTTCCAACGATTTCCAGACGCATCGTTGAAAAGGCCTTCTTTCATTGATTTCTTCAAAATAACGTATGCCAGAAATAATAAATTCACAGGGAGTTTAGTTCCCTTACTATCTTTCAACCAAGTATGCTTTTCAACAATAATTACGTCAGTTACTTTTAGGATAGTTGCAAATGATGGACTGTAACTTTAAAGTACTCTGTGGTCAGGAGATCCTGATGTTAACCCTGTAGTCACTGAGCTCCCGAAACCGTAAAAAACCACGTCTATTACTCATTACTATATCTCATACATATTCATGATCGAGAGCCAAGTTCTCACTGGTAGTCCATTCACCATCACGTGTCAGCTGCTAGTTCTGCTGTTTACCAAGTGCACACGAGTATTCACGCACAGGGTAAATACGCATGTGTAGTAGACTATCACACATGTAACCCGTGTGCTTTACGAAGCAATCGTGGAACTATTGCATGGGTATAGTACGTAAACAGTTGGCTAAACATGAAAAGATGGTGGCACACATAAATATTCATCACCATTTTCCCAAGCTCAATGATGCCGAACTGGAGAATATTGTGAACTAAAAAAGTTTCCACGATGCGCTAGAATCTCTTAGGAATTACTGTATTGCAAAAGAACTGAACTTTTCTGAGGTTGAGCAATATTGTTCTGGAGAGCTGGACAAGTTTCTCTGAATATGTTATGTATGAGGTATATGTATGAGGTATAGTAAAACAAATATTTATTTCGGTTGGATAGTCGATGTTTGTGTGGAAAATGAAAGCCGTTTTTTCATAGGGTTGCAGACGCCCAAAATCGCAATAAAGTATTTTTTTCGTTTTATAATCAAAAACATACAATTTGAAAATCAACTTTTTGAAGAGCATGGGTATGCCACTTTAATCCTGTATTAGTCTTGTTTCTTCAAAACAATATGGTAACCCCCCCCAAAAAAATGACTCTTAAAAACAGATCAAGATTCTGTCATTTCTTTCTATAATTTTCCAACACAGATTCATCCCAAACCGTGCCCTGATGGACATAGACTTCAGCAACTTTCGGATCAATAACACAGACGAGATAGAAGAAGGGGATGATGGGAAGGATAAGGCTTACAACAGCGCCCTCTCAGAGATGCTGACAGGCAAAACGACGGAGAACGCTAAAATCCTGACGCTTAAGCAGAAGGCACCCAAGGCCCAGGAAGGTTGGTATACCGTACGTGTGGGTGTGTCTGTGTGTGTATGATGGGAAATTTGAAAATCTGGAAATTATATTGAATTTCAGAAAGTGAGAACGAGAATTATTTAGGAGATTTCTTAGAATGGCACTAAGATTTTACCTTATGAACAGATCTGTACAGAAACTTCTGAAATTTGAATTTTGGGGTTGGGTTCTTCAATGGGTACCTGGGTAACCATGTTCTTTTTTTCAATCGGGTACCCTATTCCCATACTACCCATAAATGCACACCCCTACACATCTTGTTTTAAATTTCTGCTTTATTTGCCGTGTTGTATAAAAAAAAATTGAATTGATTGATGTTGTCATGCTTTCATTTTTCAATTTGGTAGTCACTGTAATTGTTTAACTGGTTTTTGTGTGTCCAATCTGTTGTTTGTGTTATTTGTGAAGAACTGATTATTGTACCTCATGGGTTTATAACTTCTGCCGAAGCTAATTAAAAATGAGAGATATATCACCAGTAAAATGCTGACATAGCTTAGTGTGGATGAGCAACGGGGCAGTGTTCCAGCTAGTCTATGTAATAGACCATGCAGGACAAAAGCCATTGTCTATAATTTTTTAACAGATTTGCTGACTAATTATGCAAGACGACCGCATCTTGACCTCAAGATTTTGACCAATCAGTGGGCGCTTTCTATGTCGGGTCTTCGGTCATTCACCCGCTGTTGTATCTAGACATCGATAAATAAAACAACCGCTAGACACAGCAACAAAGGCTGTGGTCACGCACTCTGTATTATGTCACGCAACAAAACACTGCATACGAATTGACCAATCACACTCATCACAGTTTTAGTCCTGATTTGGGAATGAAGTGACGTCACAGTTTGGTAAAGACGACTCCGATTGGCTGAGTCGCGAATCGCATAAATCTGCATGCTTTGACATATCAGACGTTGTACAGTGAGACTTGGCTCTGTGGATAACGAGTGATACTCAGACTATGTTCCAGCAGGCATGTGTTTAAATTCCTCTCTTGACCTTTTTATTTAATTTTTTTTTAATTGTTGAAATGAACAAGTTCACTATTTAAAAACCTGTGTAATTTGTGTGTGCATTCAGGTTACTACAACAACCTGAAGGTATTGTACAGTAGCTCTAAGAGTGACAGCACAGTGAAAGCCAAGGCAGGCCGCTACATCTCAAGCACTCCTGATAACATCTTAGATGCACCGGGGCTGAGAAATGACTTCTGTAAGAAACCCAATCTCATCACATCTCACCTGCTGAGTTCAGTGAGCGATATTGAAATGGAACCTAGTGGCAGATTCTTGCATTTTAACTTTAAAGGCGCAACAAGCCAGATGTAAAGTAATCTACTTGTTAGTTATGAAGGGCCGGAGAAAACATAAATAGTACCCTCTGTCATTATATTAAAAAAAAGTGATTTTTTTTTTTTTGTGATGATAAAATCACTTTAAAGTAAAATAAATTATCCAATTTCTTTAACCTTGCTAGATCTTTCGAACAACTCAAATGACGTATAGTAAATTGTGGGTACTGTATATCATAAAGAAAAATCACTGCCGTGTATTTAGTATTACAATTAACAAGCTCATGTTTTGCTCATTGTTTTGGGGTGGGCTGTTTTTTGGTGTTTTTTATGGCAATTGAATTTGTAAGTTTGTGTAAACAGGTCACATATTTGAAATAATTGTCGCACGCATTTGTCCAATTTCATCTATACAGACTTGAATCTTGTAGACTGGGGTGCCAGGAACATGGTTGCTGTAGCTCTGGAAAATGAGGTGTACATATGGAATGCCTCCGATGGGACCATACAGCACCTGATGACGCTAGAAGATGCTGAGGATTATCTGTGCAGTGTCTCCTGGATCAAGGAGGGGAACATCCTGGCCTTGGGCAACTCACAGGGACAAGTACAGGTCAGTATATTAGGGAGTAACATTGGCCCGATGTCATGGCACTGATAAGCACATAGTTTTCCGCTAACAGAGCCTCTGTCTATATCACAGAGTCTGTAAGCAGTAAGCACAGCAAAAGGCATGCTAATCTCTTTAAATGTCTTAAAGTTTGAACCTACGACCTCCGGACTGCCGGTCCAGTGCTCTACCAACTGAGCTATCCAGCCCTACTGTGGGGACTTGTGATGGAATCAATTTCGTCCATAGCACTCTGTGTTTTCAAATATCAGTCAATTGACTGATTGTTGGAAATTGCCTATATTTCTTACTTTCTTCTGCCTGTTAATGACAGCAAGCCAGACGGAATAATTTCAAGGGGCGTTTGGTACCGATACGATTTTTAATTCCAAGTAAGCCTTTTGATAACAATTTTATGGGTTTAAATACAAATGATCCTACATGCTTTTAATTTATGTTTAGTGGGTGGTATGAAAATATTGATAAGCAGGGTTTGGGGCAGGAAAATAATGCAGGGGGCTCTGTTCAAAACAGATATACACTCAAGTGTGCGTAAAGAAACATTTCAAGAGATATGAATACACACAATGCTCCCATTTGTATTGGGATTTCTGTTGCATGGACTTCACTAAAAAAAGAAGTCTTTTTTAAATGTTCCGAGCGTTTTGTAGAGCCCATTATTGTCAGAAGAAGTATCCAGAATTACAAGTTGGGGCCAGGAATCTTTTGCTAGCTGGAGAGAATGCTGCTGCCCAACTGCAATCATTGGAGTCTGGATTGTCATTCCAGACTGTTTTCTCCAAGCTCGTAAATTCACCATATCTTGCCATGATTGATTTGTACAGTTGTGGGACGTTGAGAAGACTAAGTGCCTGCGTACCATGGGCGGCCACGCTGCACGCATAGGCTCACTGTCTTGGAATGAATTCATCTTATCAAGGTAAGTCTAACAGATGCCATTTGGTCATGGTCAATTGTGAATAATATACTGTCTTCATGTAGTTGCAATATGATGGTGTCTGTAAAAAAAACTTATTATTTATATCAGGCTTCCAGTGGTAAAAAATAAATCAGCGTATTTGTATGCTTTTGTAAAAAGTAGCCGGATGACTGAAACATTATGTCAGTAAAAGTACCCGGATGAGGACAATATTATATTTGATACTGTCCTCATACGGGTATTTTAACACATTGTGCTAATTCTCGCACAGTCAAGAGCGTAGAAACTCACAGTTGTCAACGATTCAACAGAGCGTAGCGCGCGGTACCGTCGCTTGCGGATGCAGTGCACAGTAAGGTTTACATGCACTTTTGTCAACCACACTGGCAGCTTCAAGCGGCGCAAAATTTGCTTCGGTGAGCGAAGAATATTCATCGAAATTTGAGAAATGAAGACAGTGATCAAGTCAGTCTGATATAAATAATAAAATGAATATCGGATGGCTTTTTGGGGGGTACAAGAATATATTGCCCCTGCTATAATAATATTGCACTCGTCTTCAACTTGTGCAATATTGTTATAGCGAGTGTAATATATTCTTGCATAAAAAAAAAGTCATCCAATAGTAGATAAATATTCTCTATCCTGCAGGAGAAACAACAAGGTATAATCCTTGCAAGAATCTCAGTTTACTCCTTCAAGCTTAATTGGTTATGCTTTCCCATCCTGAGAAATTATGGGTTGAGCTCTACCCATGCATGTCTGCATGCTGAGCCTTTAATAATTTTAGCATCAAAGTTTCCAAAAGAAAAATGGCATTATTTTCTCTCAACTGTAGCAAGAAAAACATTGGATATGAAATTTAGTCTGTATAGGCACAATTAGAATTGAATTGAACGCAGAAAATCTGAACAAACTTTTCCTGTCATCTGAAAGATATATTTCTGCCCATTTCACTAAAAGTAGAAGAAAACACATTTAAAGCAATGAGTGAGATAAAACATTGAAATGTACAATGAAATACATCCAATATTCAACTGGGTTCTTTCTACTTGGTGTTAAGAAGGAACCACTTTAGAAAGAAATTATTGATGTGAAAACAACAGATTTTAGCAGTAGTGAGTTCAACAATAATAATAATATAGTGCTTATATAGCGCTTTATACCAAAGGTCTCAAAGGGCTTCACAATTATTACCCCTGTTCATCAGGCCATTAGACCAGTTTCTGCAGCAGCTGGAGATCAGCGCAATCTGGTCTCTACCTTCACAGGTACCCATTTATACTCCTGGGTGGAGAGAGGCAATTGTAGTAAAGTGTCTTGCCCAAGAACACAAACACCATTCGGCAAGTGAGCCGAACACCGTAACCATTGGACCACAGCGCTCAACAAGGTTGTTAATATATGAATAAAGGATAAAGTAGAAAGATTGCGTGTAACACCATGTGCAAAGTAATCTCTTCTTGGAAGAAGTGTGGTTCTGGAAAAAACCCGGTTGGTTGAGTGTAGAACTCGACGTTTCGGACAGTGTGCTCTGTTCGTCCTCAGGAGGGTGACATCTGGTGAATGGGAGAACAAAGTTGAAAGATCTCTATTTTCAGTGTTCTTTTTGTTTTCCCTCGTGAAGCGGATCCCGTTCGGGTAAGATCCATCAGCATGATGTGCGCGTGGCTGATCACCAAGTGGCTACCTTAGACAGCCACACCCAGGAGATCTGCAGCTTGAAATGGAGCCCTGATGGCCAATACCTTGCCAGTGGGGGGAACGATAACCTGGTCTGCATGTGGGACGCCTCGGCTGGAACGGCCCCTGTGCACTCATTGACACAACATCAGGCTGCAGTCAAGGTGAACTTTTCAGATAATAATAACACCTTTTGATGCTTGAGAACATGTTGACTTTAATGTGGTATTTGTGTCCCACAGATTCTTGTGTGGGACACAAATAGAACATCCTGAATTACTGTAATGATCTGATATTTAGATGATGATAGAACTAGAAATTTCTCAATGACTTGGTATTTTAACTGACATAGGGGCAAGGAGAGATAGAAAAAGTCACTGACTTTACCAATCTAGACTAATCTGGGCCCAATTTCACGATTCTGCTAACCACAGAATTCCGTGCTGAGGATTGTCATTTTGTGCTACTGCTAACAGTGCTGGTAAAAAATGGTGTGCTGACCCAGAATCTTAGGTTACAGGATGTGCGCATGCGCGCATAAGCCAAGATTCCTGGCTAACCTATGAAATATGCTAATCGTAAGCACAGAATTTCCTGCTGCGATAAGCAGAGCCATGATGACCACAATTACAAGCTGTTAGTAAGGTGCATACTCGTGCTCCTTTGTCTGATAAGGTGTTTACAATTTGCCACAATGCACAAGTTATTAATAGGGTCATTCTGTGTCAAATCACCCAATGGGTTGAACCCCAAAGCCTTCAAATTGGTTCCTATTTAATGTATGGGGGTAATTTAGACTAAAAAAACTGACATTTTAAGTTTCAGTGCAATCGGACCAACGGTTTTTGCGCTACCGCCCACCATTTTTTTGTGATTTTGGCCAAAATGGGCATGGCCACCAATTTTCAAATGACCATATCTCCATAACCTGAAGGCAAAATTTGTTGATCTTGGTTTCTTTGGAAAGGCAACATCATAAGTTATCCAACTTTACCATGATTTTGCAAGTCAAATCAATTTGAAGAATGACCTTTTGACTTCCACTTTGACCTTCACTTTGACCTTGAATTTGACCTTGTGGATCACGTGACCTTGAGACGAACTAGGATGAAAATTATCCTCCTCCATGTTTTCCACATAAATCCCAAAATTAGGGGTGTAATGTTTTTAATTTGCTTTCTAGCTCATCTCAAAGTTGGCATCTTGGTAAAATGGCTTCTTACTTATTATGGTCGTTGGAGTAGTACAGTCTGTACTTACATCTTACCTGTGGCAAATGCATGGTCATATCAAATATTGTTGACCAACCACATATTTCAACTAAATGTTGCATATTTTGATGTAGGCCCTGGCATGGTGTCCATGGCAACCAAACATCCTAGCCAGCGGTGGAGGGACGGCAGATCGCACCATCCGATTCTGGAACTCCAACACCGGTCTGTGTCTGAACAGTGTGGATACTGGATCACAGGTAAGGACTCTAGGCTGTCCTTCCATAGGCCTTTATAATGAACACCCCCCCCCCCCCCCCCCCCCCATTTGGAAGACAAAGCAGTGTATTTCAGCAGTTCCTAATGTCATTTTAAAAATGCCCTTTGGATCATCAGTAATAAAAATTGACCTAGCAAAACTTAACTGCCAAGTTTGCTGGGGAGAAACCTGCAATTGGCATGGCAACCCATTCACACTGTTCCTGAACCTTTAGGAAAATAAAAATGACTTTTCTGTGGCATTTCCATGACCAAATTATAAAAATCTATGACCTAGTTCATCAAAATGCAGATCAAAACTGTAAAGTTTGTTTGGTGCTTAATCACGTTCTTAATGGGGATATCACGGGGCTAAAGAAATTGAAATCAAAATGCTTGTATCAGTGTAATATGTCGCATTTTGTCAGGTCTAAAAATCAGATTTCCAATGCTAAATTAGGAATATACAAAGTTTAAATTTAAAATACAATAATTGGTCCTCACAAACTTCAAGGCAAATCAATAAGGGAATAAATGTGTGCTTGGCCGGTTTTGGACACTATGTTTAAGACCAGTTGGAGTCTGGATGCTGATAATTACCCGAGCCGAAGGCAAGGGTAATTATCAGCATCCAGACACCAATCGATCTTAAATATAGTGTTTAATACTGGCCAAGCACACATTTATTCCGGTTCACACAAGTAAATACCTTTTCGGTCAAAAAATCCAATTTTTTTTTTAACAGATTTGAAAAGAGCAGAATCTCAGCATTACTGCTGTGAAAACCGCATGCTGATACCATCTTTAGTTCAAAAATTATGAAAGTCGGAACACCAAGATATGTGAAGTGGTCCTATTTTGGCCTGAATCTCCGAATGAAAATTCCCGACAAACGACTCATTCAGCCTGATCGCATAACAGATTTTGAACCAGCTGCTCAGAAGAATCTACAATTACTTGAAAGAATGAATGAAATGCATTTACATCCCTATACCGATGACTTCCAATGTGACTCATGTGTGTGCATTAGGTGAGTGCCATCCTATGGTCTTCAGCATACAAGGAGTTGATCAGTAGCCATGGTTACGCACAATACCAGCTGAGTATCTGGAAGTATCCCATGATGCAACGCGTTGTCGACCTCAAAGGTATGATCTTGAGCATGTGTGTGGGAGGACCATTAGTTTACTAGTAGTTTATTAGTGACATATCTTACGCCTGCGCGTTGAAGAGGTTGTTGAATGCTGACCGTCTTTTTGTTTGTAATTTTTTTTTTATTGTAGAGTAGACCCATATACAGCATAATGACACACTCCCATTTTTTTTGTAATGCGCCGCTATATATTACAAAAAATTGAAAATCATCAAGTGTTTTGTTGGTCAGCGCATGTATTTTGTTGGTCGGTTAGCACATAATTGAAATCAACAGCTGTCGGGTTTTTCAGGCCAACTTCATGAAATCACAAAAATTGTGACGTAATAAGCACGACTCTGGTACACAACAACTATTTACTGCTGCCCCACATGCCAACCTTATTCATTGCAGCATGTCCGTCTCAGGAAGCAAGTAGTGAAAACAGCAACATTTTTTTTCAACTGTTATTAATGTCCGATATGCATGCACAAAATGTGACATGCATGGACATGTGTATGACACACGCTGTTGGCACATGCAGTGTGGCATTGAGGAGGCACAGGTGTTGTTTCCCATACATGGAGTGGGTGGAGCCCGATGGATTGATCTATTGATTTATCAAATAAACCAATTATCATTGCAGGCCTGTTTCTGTTTCTCCATAGGTCACACCAATCGGATCCTGTCCATGTGCATGTCACCTGACCAGACGGTCGTCATGTCGGCTGCGGGAGACGAGACACTCAGACGTTGGTCCTGCTTCACCAGCATCGGCGCCAAGCAGAAATCAGTCAAAGGAAGCAAGACCCGCACAAGCCACGCCCTCTCTGTAGGCCAGATCAGGTGAGTCCGTGCGGGACAATGAATATGCGCATAACCTATACACATTTATTTGTGATGAATATTCATGACTGATTTGACAGAATGCATGCAAAAACATTGTATGACATTTACATAAGTTACAAATATTCATGATTAATTTTAAAAAAAGTCAAGAATACGTTATTCAACATGAATGCATTCATATAAGCCTTCATTAAGGGTTTGAACAAATGGCAAACCATGGTATATATTTTGCTGCGTGTACTATTTATTTTTGTATGAACAAAAAACACCAGACAATGTCTCTCTATTTATTTGAGTGTATTTGTATGTTTTGTATAAATTGTTAAAATGGAAGTTCACACCAGACAACTCTTAAAACAGACGTGCAGAAACCCTTATAAGCAATAACTAGAGCAGAGGTTTTGTAAATTTCAATGAAAAATATTTCAAAAATATGGGGAAAGGTTTATTGTACAAAGGATTAAATACCCTGACACGCAATTTTCAATGCATAATTATTAACTGAACTAGTTCCTTAATGAATTTACTTTAACAAACTAAACAGTCAAAATTGATCTGAGAATGTTTGCTTACATTAGTGATTTATGTGTTTTGTGAGTGTAATGAAATATTGTAACAATGTGTGCTTGTGATACTTGAAAAAAAAAAAACTGAGAGCAATTTCATGATTGCTTAATTCGTAATTGCCATTCAAGTTGTTATGTAATTGTATGATTTACTGTGATTGTGCCTTGTACTTTTGTACAATAGTCTGTTTTCTGAATTTGATCAAAATTTGCTATGTAAATGAACAACACTAAATATAAATAAGACTGTTAAGTTATTTTAATGCATGTAAACAGGACGATTGTACTACCAAACTCTAATAATAAATTGCAAATACTGTATTGGACAGGGTTTTTTTTGTATTTTGTGAAAATGAACAGTAAGAAATGAGTTTATATATTTTGTACATAAAATTTTGTGGAATAAATTAATATATTTTGGTGTAAAATTGTTGTAGTTGTGTACAGTGTTTTATTCAAAACTGTGACAAAGTCATAAAGTTAAATAGATTTTCCCTTCTCCAAATTACAATGTACACTAATTCAGGGTTCCCATGGTCATGGAAAAATCCTGGAATTTATAGGTATCCTGGAAAAGTCATGGAATTTTGTTATTTTACAAGGGCTCATTGAAAGTTGATGTTCCAAGAAAAGTCATGGAAACCTGCACAACCCACACATGATGCATAATATTTGGCGCTTGCAGTCTTCCAGTTAGCATTCCAGTTATTACTACTTCCTCATAAATGTATGCATGCTCTGTACTTGCTGCATGTTCAGTGCACCATTGTGATGCTTTTGTGGTGCTCAGTGGTCTTGTGTCAAACTGGAAGGCTGAAAGGGAGTGGCGTCCCTTGCCTCGGTGTGATGACCGGCCAGTGTGTTGACCTAGGCTCCTAAGATGCCAAAACAGTGTAGGACTTGGTCATGAAAAACCCTCATTTTTGTCATGGAAAAGTCCTGGAATGTCTTTTAAGATTTCTGCGGAAAGCCTGCTAATTTAGCGTCATTTCTTTATTATATATGTATCTATAAACAGTTAGACTCAGTCACTAAATATAGACTTTATATACATGCCATGAAAATGACAAATTTATTAAGTTTCACAGGTTGTTATTCTCAGATATCCAAGCCCTAATTAAAAAAAGGAAAATTGGAACTTGTTACAAATGGCAGACAATTTTGACGGAACTTCACAATATAATCTTTGTACAAAGTACGTTTTGTTTTGGATAAAGCAGGTTTTATGTGTTAACATGTCTTCGTCCTGAAATCAGCATGATGCATAATATAACCCTAACTCACTGTGCATATACATGTACGCCAACTTTAAACATCGGTGATGATGTTACACTCGAGATGAATACACACACTTTTGAAAACAGAAAGCGTTCATGTTATATTTGTGCTAGTGTACTGTGCGATATACCAACATTTTTGTATCCCTTTTATATATATTTCGTTCATGACACCAAATAAAAACTGAACAACAAATACAGTTGGATTTTACAAGTGTTTACTAAACAAAAATATTCCTTACAATGGCTACAGCTTCCATGTTTTTACATGAGCCTAATAGACCTTTTGCGTCAAGGCCAAGTTAGGGGGCAAGTTTTGTATAGCTGAGATGGACATGAGTACACATTTTGTGCTTCACTATTACAAATTAAAATAATGAATATTCTCTGAGACACCTGCCACACACAAGATCTATCAAGTACAGCACGTGACTAGCCAAACAATGGACAACTTTCCCAAATATTTAGAATCATTTCCTTTTCAAAGCCAATGGAAATACTCGAATCTTTCATTTTATTATACGGACTCCTTGAAGGAACTATACCAGTAGGTGGCGCTGTGCAACTTACTCATGGGAGCCAGTGATGGGATGATATGAATGATGGATGTGTACCAACTGGCCAACTTTTTCAACAGTGATATGCACACACCCGTGGTGTCTGGATGTGTGAATAATACACTTAAGTATAGACACACCCCAGCAATGGCGCTCAAGCGTCCTTCAATCTCAGCCCTGTTTTCATTTTCACCATTGAGGGAGTGCGTGTGCACTGAATCCATCGGCAAGTTCGCGCAACAATCATTAGTCAACCAATGGTTGGTTGGTGTCAAACAGTGCACATGCGCTGTAACATTAAAGTGCCAACGACTCTAGTCGAACCATTGTCAATAAAGGGCGGTCACGAGTATGTTTGGATTGTTTACATTCTTTGACCTGTTGAATGAACTGGAAGATATCTCCGAGGCCCACCAGTGGGTCGTACAACTTGCTACGTTTAATCTCTTGTCCATGGTTCCCTCTGCACTTAAGTAACAAGACGAGGCTATTGATAACCAGTGATGCGACCAGGCCCAGTAGGCTGGTTCCAAATAGTCAACTAGCGTAGTCTAAGGCTGCATCCGAATCAACTGTCTAGAGCTAGGTCTAGGTCCGCGCCCATTGAAAATACGCGGGGACGCGCTGACAATAGACGTAGCCGTAGCTCTGGAAGCCCATTTCGGACACGGCCTAACTATTGTCAACTCAACAGAGTTCGGGCTAACTTAGTTGAACTATGATTAACAATAGCTCTTGCACGAACTTGCCCCGGATTGAGACAAACTCCATAAATAAACATGGTTCTAGGGAACAACCTGGCAATAATGTACACCAATGGTAGACTAAACGGCAGTTCTGACAAAGTGCCAACCAGGTTTTTTTTTTCCTTTCTTTTTCTGAAAGTAGCTTTTGAAAGTGTATGTACATACATGGATGTTAACATCAGAAGAACAGACCCCGCATACGTCGACCCATTCCTTGCCGGTCATTCAGCACGTTGAACTTGTTGACAAACTAGGAACAAGAAAAAGAAATGTTCAATAAAAAATTAACCAAATTCACATAGATTTTGTTGTATTGACTGTATTGTAGTGGGGAAAAAATGATAAACAATGTAGAAAACATCTAGGCCCAATTTCATATGCCTGCTAAGGAGAGGATACTGCTTAGCCAAATTATGTGCTGAGCAAGTATCAGCTGAGAACCGGTCAAAAACGTGTAATATCCAATGCAATTTTGGCTGGTATCCTCTTAATGCTTAGCACATATTTTATGTGCTTAGCCATTTTATGTGCTGGAGCAGTTCTGTGAAATTGGTCCCCGTTTTCTACGTGACACTGCCATGTGACTTGGAGCAATAAGTGCATTTGTCCATGTATTAATATGAGGGATTTTTGCTTCACTTTACAAAATTACAATAACATCTTTCACCATACTTGTTCCAGAGATGTACAATAGATTTGTATGGGGACTGAAAACATTGTGGGGATATCACCAATCCCAATGACCACATTTGCCTAATAGAAAACTTAACCACAAGTTGTCCCTGCTATTGAATATTGTTCCAGTACAAAGGACCAACTTGAAATTGCAACTTTTGCAGCAGATCTTTACGACTTTGTTTCAAACCAAGAAACACTTGAAGGTTTCACAGCCCAAACCATCAGTTCTAATTGGGAACACACACCTTTGTCATAACAATCAGGAAATGTTTACGAATGTACTTGTATAGTGGAAATAAGAAAGCCAGGAAGACCCAGGGGCATCACTAGGAGGATGCATGGGGGGGGGGTTTCAGATCCCCCAATTATTATTTTTTTTGGTCGGCAAAATGAAGTCTTGCTGCTGCTGCGAATAGGACCACCCTATGTCTGATATTGCTCAAGATCCTCCACTTTGAATAACGCCCCCGTTAGTCAGGTATTGACCAGCCTCCACCTCAACCCACTTTATTATTTTGTGGTGCCCAAGGGATCGGGAAAAATCCTGGCTATCTTCCAGCACGGAGGGTTTGTCAGCAAGTTTGTTGTAACAACCCCCGTTCAAATTGGAATGGCAACGCCCCTGGGAAGACTAGTTGTTACATAATGTATTATCATAAACGGTACTTTCCACAAGGTATGGGAAAGTCCCAAGTTTATCTCTAACCTAAACCACGTTGATCGTTACTCACCTGGTTGATTGTGTTACATCCCTTGGTTATCGTCCCAAGATAGGCCATTAGGGTGACATCGTTGCATTGCTGAAAAAGAACACAAATGTATAAGAAGTAAAGGAAAAGCCAAAATTATAGAAAACATTGATATGAAACTGATAGTGCTAAATTACAATGGCACACATGTACAAGAGACACAAGAGTAGCAAGAAATACAACTGACGGAAATGCGAAAGATAATGTGCAATTAGTTGTCAATGTTTTTTAACCCCACCCCCCTACACTTTTTTTTTCTAGGATGCATCCTCAATCCTGTAAAATCCTCCAACTGCCTCCATGTAAAATTAGATACAGCCTTGATCCTCCAAAATCATCTGTTATTTCTTGAATTTATTCGTTTGAGGGGTGACCATATCCTCAATCCTTCAAAATCCTCTGACAATCGCTGTTAATATGTTGATGCAGTGCCAGTGGTATCCTGGAGCAGTGGGAATGATTTTTAGGCATAGCTAAGCATTGGTTTGGCCTAAGATCTTGACACAATGCATCCTCCAAAATCAACCACACATTTTGCCATACAGCCTCAATCCTTCAAAATCCTCCAAGGTGGATTTGGGAGGATTTGGGAATGTTAGGGTTAAAGTGTCATGCAAGAATACTGCAGCTGTGCATGTTCAAAGGTGAGGAAAGATCGACTGAAGTTGAATAACAGTGCAGCCTCAGATTTGTTCCGTGCATGCTTACATTGTAGAAGTCAGTGTCGAATCTCTCAGAGCTGAGGACTGGTAGCATGTGGCAGAGGCTGTAAGCATCACGGAGGATGTCATGATTGTGTGGTACCTCACCCGCCTGCACTGCCTTGACGTAGTCTAGAATCAGCTTGACTCGACTGTGAAGCATCTTGATGGCACTGTGCTGTGCTGTCAGCTGTTCTTGAACTGTTGGGGGAGGAGGCAGTCATCAAGGTACTTGTAATGCATCACAAATCATCACAAGTGACTCACAAGTCCTCCAGTCCCAAGTCAACTCACAAGCTATTCAAATGAACTATGATAAAGGCATTCTTGTGTTGGTGCTATCCTCTGTTACTTGTGACTGGACTGTGACCAGACTTGTTATGTACCGGGTAGTTGTGATGATCCCTCACAAATACCTAGACTACAGGTTGTCTACAAAACTGAATTGAGCATGTCAGTGTAACATTTGTGGCATAAAATACAGGCCTTGAATTTCAAGTAAAATTCAAATTTTTTTTTTCAAACGGGATCATTTGCTGAGAACTTTTTACAATGAAATAATATTGGCAAATTTGTAAGCTAAATGCCCAATGGATATTTTTATTTCATGTTAATATTCATTTATTCCATGAAGAACAGCAGTCAATGGTTACAGCCAGGTACTTGAAACAAGACTATGTTAGAATTGGCTGTGGTCTTTACCTGAGGAGCTTTCAGAGATCTCACTGGTGGTGACCCGTGCCACGTGATCCACCCCAATCCTCTCAGCCTCTTCCGTAGCCAGTGTGTATGGCAGCTCCACAAACAGCATGGTGGCCTCTCCATTGACAAGGTCGATCACTGACTCGTAGATGCTGATGGGTAATTGCTGAAATAGATAAAGAGGGATGCATGTTTCAAATTCACACATACGTGTTGTAATGTGAAGTGGTAACACAATGGTAATGAACACTTGCATACGAGTGGAAAACTGCTCAGCATTTATGTGAATGCTGCCATCAACATTTAATGTACAACTCTTCAAGGGTATATTAGAAAAAAATATTGGTCTGGGGCCGTATTCATGAAACCTTACTAAGCCTAGTTGGTTACTAAAAAGGCATGTAGTTGCTTACTATGCCTGATTGGTAACTAATTGATATTCATGAAACATTACTAGCGTTAGTTATATTCCAAGTTTCTTACTAAAGTTAGTGTTGATCCAGGGCAATTTTAAGTCACTAGTTAGCAACTATATCATTGTTTTGTCTGCCGGACTTGGCTCCTTAGGTGGTTTCCCCCTCTGGTTGCCTTTTTTGACTTTCTCGTACTTGACAGACATTCTTTTGACTCGGAGTTTAATTTGGATAATCTAATTTTTAAATCATCCAATGATCTTTCAACCTGTGGAAAATGGAAATCTTGCAAGGTGTTGGCTGAGAATAGTTGCCCATGCATCTTTCTTTTTCTTGTTAGTGTTTACATCCTTATGCTTAGCATGAATAACATTTTTTTAATTCCTCATACTTGTTGTCTGCCATAAAGAGATTCTCCTCTTGAAAATAATTTGCCTTCCTTGCCCTTTTCGTAGCCATGTCTGATAGCTTTATATACAACTGCTGGAGAATAAGACGTTGATTCAATTACATGCAGTACACTACACCACATATATATATATTTTGCTAATCTACGCAAGTGCTGGACATGGATTAGCCTAAAACACCTGTCACACTATTGTATATGTTGTCATCACATTTCATACATGCCCACTCCATCCAAAAGCACCCAATTCCAGTTACTCACGTATGCAACTAAATTCTCCTAGTATGTAACTAGTTAGCAAGGTTTTTAGTAAGGTTTCATGAATTACAATTTAGTTGTCAACTCCATAGTAGACTACTAGGCATTTTAGTATCCTACTAAGGCCTAGTTGGCTGCTAAGTTAGTAAGGTTTCATGAATATGGCCCAAGGTTTCTAAGCTTGGTAGTTTATTGCCCTACTGCATGGTGTGTACAAGCGTAATATAATGTGGCCCATTGAAACCAACATACAGTATTCCAATGTATTGGTGCTGGATGTGTATTATATAACTACTCATTAGCCTGCCTACATTATGTGATATACAATACAGAAACACTGTATTTCATTTGCCATCTGGGCAGTTCAAAGTTACAATTTGTCATATAGTTGAAAAAGTTGAACGAGCTACAAAATCTATATTTAACTCAGATGGGACCATGAAACTTGCTTTTTAGAGCATATAGAGCCTGTACTTACATCCATGTGTCGCGCCAATGGATTTAACTTCAAGAAGATGGGGCTCTCGTTAATTCCACAAATCTGCCAGAAAAGTAGTTTTTAAAAAATGAGCTTGAATAGTATGGCAAAGCCACTCCTGCCTTAGCTGTTAACAAGTCCTTGCTTGTGAGTATGGAAAGTGTTTTCCTGATTTCAACATGCAAAGGCTTCCATTTCCTCATGAAATGCAACATGCTATACCAAAATGGCAACCATATCGTCCATTTGGTACAGCCATCAAAAAATAGATATCTATGTCCATAGATATTGCAGACAAAAGACGATGCTCAAATTCAAATGTTTGGCTGAGCGGTCTAAATTACAGCAGTCCTACATCTGTATTTGTATCTGTATCATTATAGTCGGTAAAGCATCCCAGGGAAACATCACACCAACTTAGAGAGAAGACAATGAGAAGAAATTACAGTTTTAGAGGTGGGAGGAAAACCCCAGAAGACATTCTGGGGAAAATCCACGGAATCAGGTAGGGACTGAAAATCCTATCCACATATTGGCCCAGGCGGGATTCGAACCCAGGTCACAGCGGTGGAAGGCGAGGAAAGTACCGCTACGCCAACCTGACTCCCCAACCTGACATCACTGCAATGCAATGTTTTAACAGAGTGCACATTAATTCCAATAAGCCAATGTGAAACAAAGCAAAAGTTTGCTACTGTCACGGTGTATCTGACCTGTTTGTGGACTTTGATATCCGAGGCATCGCAGGGTCCCCCAGTGGTGTACCAACCCAAGAAGTCTAGATCACTGAAGACCTGCTTAACTGTGTGGGATGAAACCAGACAAGAATTATAAATGTTAGATTCAAACTAAGAAAGCTCTTGGGTTAAACAAAAAATGGAGTACCATGGTTCCTGCAGTGCAGGGGAGGGGTTGCTGGTTGTGGTTACATGTATGTGTCCTTGGACAGCCAATGATGACAGTCGGCCAATTGCAAAATTCCTGTGATCTCGATGAGCAAAATAGTTGTAAATTTCACCAATTCGTGTGACATTTCAGGGATTAGGAACCAGCACCTAGGTACGTGTTCTACATAACCCCTGAGGACCGACACACAAAGGGAGAACAACAGATCCTTTCAGTCCTCGGGAGTTGGGTCTTTTGTTGGAAACAGTCCTCTGTAGTAAGTTTGTGTCCTTAGTCTATGGGAGAGTGTTATATTACAGGGACAAAGGGAAACACAAAGCATTGTCCCCGAGAGTAGAGTAAAACACGACTGTCTGTACCTGACCCTGTCAATATAACACACATGAAATACTGGGGCTGACATGTTCGTGGCAGGAGTTAGGAAATATACAAACAAATTTGAAACTTTTTCCCCACTGCAACTTCAATAGGCCTTACTGGTTGGCAGTAGGGTTTGTAAAACCTTACAGTTCTGGAAGTACTGGGAATGCACTGCATCTTACACTGTTCCTCCTTGGTATTGTAGTACTCTCTGTCTACAATGATGTCTCCATGCACCATATCAAAGAGCAGCTCAAAGGAGTTGAACACTTCAATGTTTCGTCCCTGCTGCTTGCCGATGATAGCCCCGAGAACTATGGGAAAACAAGCATGACATTTTGTGTTAATCTTGGCATGAGAGGAACATGCACACATCATGCCAACAGACACAAATAGGACTCCAGTCTTTAACAGTCATATTTTGCATCGAGGGTGCAGAAAAAAAGCAAAACGTCTTAACCACGTTGACTCACATGGCATCAACTGAAAAATGCATGTCATGAACATTGCATTTCTACCAACAGATACTGATTAGGTAGTTATGTGAAATTAAATTTTTCAAGTGGGAGTAATGTAAATGAAATAGTAATCATTGAAAAGGGCTTAAAAATACTTCAAAATGATGTATAAAACATCTCTGTCAGATGAATATTTATGAAGTTATTTAATATTACGATAATAAACATTACCATTTATTTGTCCTCATTATTTTAAAGAAAAACAAAAAAAAAGACTTGGGATCCAAACTGAGGCCTTTTTTACGTTTTGGGAATCAACAGTTCATAAATGGGTCCCGTAAGAACATATTAGGCCCGCAACACAAGCCATAAAAATCCCTTGGCAATTGAATCATCCACTTTGGCAATTGAATCTTCTTCTTTTTTCTTAAAAAAAATACACTGATTGAGTGTAAAACATCCCTAACATTACTTAAAATAATTATAATTTTGGCAAAAAAGCTAAATGAATTATAAATTATAGAGTTAAACCTAGATTTATTCACCTTGGAGTGAAATATCGACGAAATCCACAAGCACAATTTCAGACGATGTTTTTCGAGGCTTCGCGATTGCACAACAAAAATATCATACAGGCCTATCATATCTCATAAAGATCCGTCATTGTAAAAATGTTGAAATTTAACATTAATCTGGGGCTTATTGGCTCCGTGCGCGACCACTGCACTCGTGTGGTCTTTTTTCGTGTTCGGGTTACCACGTACGCCTTGACTCAAGTCTATGTGACTGACATTGACAGCAGAAACGATCCAGACTTTCGGGGGGGGGGGGGGGTACGGTACTTACACTTGTACGCATGCGCTACTATCATTTCGCTTGTACCGTACCCCCCGCGGGCG
The DNA here is from genome assembly GCF_015706575.1 of Patiria miniata. Lineage (NCBI taxonomy): Eukaryota > Metazoa > Echinodermata > Asteroidea > Valvatida > Asterinidae > Patiria > Patiria miniata. The sequence continues at coordinate 10,161,292 of NW_024037055.1, forward strand.
CTCTGAACGAACCGAAAATCATCGATCGATCATATTAATCTCTGTGTGCACGTTTCAAGTGTCAGGTTGGCTCATTGCGGAAAGGGCATATTTTTCATCATTTTGGCCTAAAAACCGACAGAATCCACCTATGTTTGTTCTGCGCAACCTACGTTAGTATGTCATGAGGTATTGTGTGGAGTTTACTTTAGGGGCAAGTTGTACAGCGGTACTGTGGGAAATGTCTGTGTTTTGATGGACGTTTTTGTTCTTAGTTAGTGTTTTGTGCTGCAAACAATTTTGCGGAGTTCTGTATCTATGAGGCTCCGCTCATGCGGAGCCTCACAGTTCTAGGAGTAGGCCCTAGGCCTAGGCCTAAGACTCTTTACTACTCCTCACATCGCCTCCAACTACAAAAAAAACCTTTATCTGACGTGGCCCTACATTCTATAGTTGCTCCGCATTCCTTAAATGATAAAAAGTACTAATAATAACGAAAGAGGGGCCGTAACTACACAATCACCCAACCAGTTCACATAATAAATGCAGCCCCCCCCCCCCCCCCCCCCCCCCCCGCCACACTGAAGAATGCACGCAGTGCAGTGCAGGATTTGAGAGATAGGAAGCACTACCTTGGGTCGGTTTTCCCTCCTGTGCTCGTATTCTAGTCCAGTGCTCTGATATATTCATGATAACCAGAGGATGTAAAGCTACGGAAACACTTCCCGTCGTTCCGCTGGACGCCATGACGGAGACGCTACCACTTTCATCGCCGCTTGTCGATGGAGTTTCGTCGACTTCCATACTGGCCGCCATCTTGTTTTCAAGGCAATCGTAAATTCGTTTGTTTGTGGCACATTATGCACAGAGCCCTGTTTCTCGGGTAATGCGTATGATGACGAAGTGGGTGGGGCGATTTCTGTGGGGGCACAAAACTTAAAGATCTGTATTTTAAAAAGCCGGATTTATTTTCGTTGCTCAAGTCGATTTTAGTTTTTGGTTAACTTGGTTTAGGAATAACAATATAATATTGTTAACCCGACACCCTACCCCCGGAAATTGCCTGGAAGGGCCACTTGTGAAAACAAAATTTCTCCATTTCCACACATTTCTGAATACGACCCAAAGACCCCTTACATTTCACATAAGGTATCAAATGTGTTTCGCAAATTTCCGCAAATATATAAAAATCATGGACTCTAGCGTTCAGTGCATATCATCCTCCCTTCTATGAAAAAAAGGGGGAAAAGACAAGTAGTAACAAGCCCCCCCCCAAAAAAAAAACCAATAAAAAAAGACCCAAACAAAACCAACAAACCAAACAAATGGGTATTAACAAAACAAAAAATGCTTTGGAAACGAAATTATTGGTATTGTTCTTTCACGTCAACATACATACACACGGTATCCCGACACCTGTTACACATGAGCCGTTTTAAAACACGTGCATGTACAATTCCAATCAATCGCCTGCCTACAGCTATATAGCTCTATTGTGAACAATGAACCAACAGCTGACGCAAAATTGTCTATTGTTCAAGATAATTCAGTCACTCATCACCAAAGGTTTTTATTTCTGAGTTGAGTACATATAGCTAAATCTATCTGGACGAATTCAGAATATTTGTGCATGTTGTTAGCTTATTGTTTGTCTGAAAATGCTAAATAGCTAGCTGAAGCGGATACATAACTTTAGACACTGGACAACCAAGAAATAGTGGAAACAATAATAGCGGTAAAAAGTTCAGCTCGAAGAGAAGATTCGTCAAAATTAAAGACACAGAATGACGGTGATGTTGTTTTCCAGCCGAGCATTTCGATTTGTCGCCATGAAATCTCTTCTCTTTGTTCTCTTAGCGTTCCATGGCGGGACTAGCGGCCTTCCAGTCGGTAAGAATTTTAGTTAAGCTTTCAAAACAAAATTATTTTGCCATTTTGGAAAGAAATGAATTGAAACACGTGGCTTATCATGCTGCATCATAGTAATAATTTTTATTTCGCAAAACTGCGAATCGTGATATTTTGCGTTTATTAACATAGGGCAACTTATATAGCATAATATAGGCCTAAATGATGATATCAGGATTCGGATTGGCGAGATGGACATGGTATGGCGAATATCATTATGAAGTTACAAATTCTGGGAGAGGAATTGTTCTGAGAAATTGAGATTAACAGAAGATTACAACTCGAACCACAAGTTTCAAGTTAATAATTTCCCAGCGTCCTGCACCTTTTTCAAGTTCATGCTTTTTGATCCCTACCGATCATCCATTAAAATCACACTTTCGTCTGGTGATCACCAAAAGTTAGTGTCTCATTTGCTAACCGTATTTCAAAGGTCCGGATCACAGAAAATTCAGGTATAATGTATATTTCATGTCATTTACGGATAAAATGTTGAAAAAATATTTTTTACATCATGGACACCAGTTTTAGACACTATGCTGTGAACCAATGCATTTTAATCTGCTATATAAGTCAGGGCAAATCTTTAAAAATCTTGCTAAAAAAAGTCTGATCTCGTCTGACAGGTCCCCGTGCCCCCGATGCAGCTTCTGGTTCGTCCGTGGACGGCTCCGTCTACGTGCACCGCGAAGGGGAGGGTACACACGGGGGAGAGGACGGCGCGTCCAAGTACCTCCACATGGGCCAAGACCCCAAGCCAGCCACTGTTGATGGGTAAGGATAAAGCAACAGTTAGCATGACTTGAGGGAGACGCAGATGTGTTAACCCCGCCCCCTATTAGAGAAATCCCCTATTTAGGGGAGTCAGGTTGGCGTAGCGGTACTTTCCTAGCCTTCGGCAGCTGTGACCCGGAGTCGAATCCCGCCTGGGTCAAGGTGGTTTGGGTTTTCAGTCCCTATCTGATTCCGTTCTGGGCTTTTCCTCCCACCTCTAAAACTGTAATTTCTTCACATTGTCTTCTCTTTACTGGGACCCATGGGAGATCAGTGGATTCCACTGAATGGGATACCCAGTTAAAATAAGAAATAAATAAATAATAGGAGGGAGATATTTGAAGTGGAAAACCTATTTTTGTTTTACCTAAATTTACCGACTCCAAATAGTGCCCTCCTGTTGTGTCCACCGTAAAAAAAAAGTTAATTGTTGTGTACCTAAAGACCAATTTGAAGGAGCTCCTCAGCCCAGAAAAGTGATTATGTCATCCTTTGGTTTTTGCTTGGCATTTACATTTACTAAACAATATTTTCTACTATTGCCCCATGAAAGTGGTCCAAGAAGGAAACTTACATTATGTAAGGTTTGTGCTGATAAATTAAAAACATCCCATAAAACGCTTTTTATCCGTTCTTTTTCAAATGTATTAAAGTTTTGGTTTAGTCTCCGACCGCGCCACCTGATCTATGACCTAAACTAGGCCTACGATGCTGTGAGCAGGAGCTTGCACAGGTTTACCACACCAAGTAGTAGCTTTAATTTACGGGGAAATGCCGACTTGATCCATGACCTTGATGGTCGTAATTTTGTCTCTTCAACCGAGATCCTGCGGCCATCACATAGATAGGACTAATTCGTTTAGTAGGCCGCTACTCTGAATTACAGAAAATAAAATAATTTCAAATTAGCATCGAAATCGAGAGCCCCGTTTTGTAGCGAGGGTTGAAAAAGAAGTCAACAAGGTCATACAACGGCTAAGCACTATGCTTAATCATTATAGATTCGTTATATTGCAAGCATAAATGTATTCATTTCATACCAGTGATGACTAAATATCTTGTTATTGTAGATCCCCTTTCTTGGAGACCAAAGTAAAAGTGCTAGTTTCCGGCGGCGAGGTATTTCCTAAACCTGCCAGCCCCGGACTTGCTCGCCGACGCCATCTGCTGTGGTTCGGCTTCGGCGGTGGTGATGATGACAAAGATGAACAAGAAAATCAGAACGAAGCGGGAGAGAAGAAAGTAACACAGGAAGGGCCGGACCAGCACGAGGAGAAGACGGAAGAGAAGGCAAGGGTGGACGGGGAGAAAAAGCTGGGGGACGGAGAGGGGACGTTCAATGAGGAGGCAGACGATAGCTTGGATGACGCCGACCACATCTGGCACGATGACGACCATGAAGAGCGCGACGACGACACCGAGGATGATAATGAAGATGGGTATTACAGCGACGGTGCTAGTGAGCATGACGACGATCACCATGACACTGACGATGGAATTATCTACACGCACGGCAAGATTTTAAAAGTTGCCAAGAGCCTGCTTAACGAGTACCAACTGAAAAGCTTAAACATAAAGGTACATTTTTTTCGAGTAACGTTAATGGATTTCTTTGAACCCCCCATAAAAAAAAATTAAAAAATTTTATTTGACAATTTGGCTGAAAAATGTTCAAACACAAAGTAACTTTCAGAAACAGTCAAGTTTAAAATTAAAGGCATATACGTAGTTGAATATTTGCTTTTCGTGCATTTTACATGTTTCCAATATCACTCAAAAATGAAAAGAAGAATGTTCAAAACCTAACCTGTGTAAGTTTCAGCTCGTGGATATTACACTTAGTGGAAAAACCATGCACAACCATCACGAAACACCATTTTGTCTGTAGCACTCTTTATGTCCAAAAATCAGTCAATTGACTGATCGTTGGAAATCACCTACATACACTTACTTGATTTCTTCTAAATGAAGAAGCAGTGAAGACGGAATGATTTCACGGGCTGTTTAATACCAGTACGATCTTTAATCCAAGAAAGCTGGTTACTTCTGGGATAAATGCAAATGATAATACTGCTCCTATAACCACATCTTCATTTCTTTAGACCAATGAAGATGTGGATAGGATTTTGTTGTAAACTTAAGCGCTAAAATACACGTGCGCATTAATATGCTCGAAGGAGCTATATAATTATACTCGTTCGAAATGCGCAAACGTCTACTGTACTTCGTAGACTTAGAAAGAAAACCGTACAGGATAATGAAACATTGACATTAAACTCAAGGAAGACCCATTAAAACGAGAGGGCTGAGGACCCGGTACCCAAACCACGTTTTCAAACACACATTTAAATTGTGGACGTTGAGCAATAGAAGACAATAGGGTCCACGATTGACCGAGGGTCCACGATTGACGATCGTGTACAGGTCCTTCTAAAAAGTTTTAGTACAAACAAAAGAGGGACAATATATGGGGTGCACGATTGAAGGTGTTTATACACTTGTGTGCGCATACAGCCTGCGTTCACACAACAAACGTATGTATACATGCGTAAAAATTTGGTCATTATGTAATATATGGTTGGCTTGATCTTCAGATCTTGACCGATAGGTCTACGGCCAGTAACTTCGGCAGACCATCGACCAATCAACGGCTTTACATTGTTTTCATAAACGAACGGCTCCACGTTCGTTACGAGCGTGTTCCGTCGTATGGAAAACCTGAGGCACTCGTTCAATTCCTTTACTTATTAAACTTTTTGATCTTTCTGTTTCCCCAGGAGGAATTGACAGACGTGAAGGGACGGGAGAAAGCAGCTGAGAGGCTGGAATCAGACATAGACACCGAGATCGACCTGCTGATGAAGCGAGCAGGAGACACGGACGCCGAGGATGAGGGTAACGGAGAAGTCAAGAAGCTGGAATTCTTGGAGAGAATGATGGGCGCCAAGAAAGACGCCAAGAAACGAGTCAAGGACATCCTGACGGGACATAACGTCCACTTTGATAAAGACGACCTCTGAGCGTCAGTTTCAACAGCGGGAGGACTTCTGCTTATAGAATTCAACTTAAACGAACGCTATGCTGAAGTTGCTTCCGTCGTTGCGAGGGCGGATTTAAAATGGTTTGTTCCGTCCAAAAGTTCCTTTCCTGAATTAACGATATTGCAAGTTCTATGCTGCCTTATGTATTTGCTTCAGGCCGTTAAGTTCTGTATTACTTTTGCTGACCACTCAGCCAACTCATTTGAAAACTAATGGATCCACCACAAATACTGATCAATTTCAATGCCCATGTAAATTAGTTATGTTATGTTATGTTTTATTCCACAAATAGGAAAAAACCCATGACCCTGGGGAAGGGTTACAACAGTGAAATTAAACATTGAATTATTTGGCAGGTGGGTTAACAAAGAATATGCTTTGAAATTACGTCATGCTTTGCCTCTCTTTAAGATTTGTACATTGGAAAATAAATTTAGCCACACATATAATAGTATGTTTATCTGCCGACGACATCAGAAAAATGAATTTATCATTTTTTGTTAAACCGTTAAAGCCAGGTTCCATTTTACAAATGTCAGTAAGAAAATTAGATCGAAGATCATTATATAATGGACATTCTAAAAGAAAATGCATTTCTGTTTCAACATCAAGTAGACAATGTGGACATAACCTTTCATGTAGAGCTAAACCAGTGTATCTACCAACTTCAATCATTAACTTGTGAGATGAACATCTAAATTGAGAAAAACAAGATCTATAACCAGAATCCAATAAGTAGCATAAATATGGCTCAAACTCATATAATTGTTTAAACATACGGTAAGTACGAAGTTTGTTTTTCTGGTAACTATCTTTTCTAAGGTCACAATGCAGTCTGTCGTTCCACTGTTTAATATAGCTGTCTTGCATAAGATTAGTAAGAGTACTCAATACAGACCTTTTATTACTACCGCAAGTACTTGTTATTGGAACATTCCAATGAACTGTGTCAAAACACTTACGTAACCTTAAGGAGAGCGAGGTTTTACGGCGAATTCCTAACGCTGAGTCTTCACAAAACGCATTGTATAAAATAGAACTCTCGGGTTTTTCAGACAAGTGAAACCAATATCTAAGAGTATTAACACTGTGCTCAATATATAAGGGGAATCGACCTACTTCTGCTAACACAGCATCATTCGAAGTTCGTCTGTTAACGTTTAAAACAAATTTAAACCATTTCAATTGAAAAACCTCAGCTCCATTAGTACAAAGCTCGTGTTCAACGAAGACAAAAACGACTGCAAGTGTTGGACTTTTTGATTAGTTATAACTTCTGCTTAAAAAAAGTGAAATAGTCAATACGTCTTTGCTCTGTGTAGCTACAGAAAATCAAACTTTCAATAATTATGAATGGCTAATTGTTATGCATTAGATAAGTAGTGAGCCTTTTGGTCAATGAGACATAGTGTAGTTAGTGCGTTTTGAGGTTCAAAATAGAGACTTCTTTTTTTTTCAGAAAAAGTTGGGAATGAAAAGCTATTAGACGCATTGTTTCGTCAGAGCTCGGTCATACAAACCCCGCTTTTATTTCCCCTTTGCTATTTATGGACTCAGTCTAGAACTCTATTGGAAGAAAGAAAGACATTCCCATCGCGAAAAGTTGGATATATTTTCCCGGACATTTCTGATTCCGACGCCACGATATAATATGAAGTGCAGACCAGAAAATGGGTCAAACATTGCATGCGTCGGCCAACTTACGATTCATATTACTGCCATGCATGGGCGTCAATCTGTGGGGCACGGCCCCGGAACCCCCTCCCCATCCCCATTTATTAAAGTGCGGGGGGGATATCATATCGTTTGTTCCCCCTTCCCACTTTTGTCGTATCCCGAATAAAAATTGTAGCCTATACATGTATATGATTCTACAGCTCAGAAAAGCTGCAGCAGCGAATTCAGCTTTTGCGGGTTGGGGGGGGGGGGGGTACATAATATCTTCCATATGGGGGCGCTCTTCAAAACTGCCAATTTTCATGCATACTATTACATAGGCTTATTATATTGACATGTTCACGGCGTATTGCAATGGTTGTTGAGCGGGTTTTCATTTGTGGGATTGATGTCAGAAGAGCTCTAGAAACATTTATTTAAATCATTGCTGACAAAAAATTTGGTAAAAAAAATCCGCCGGGGGAAAAGTGCCCCCCTCCCCCTCCCCCCTCCCCCCCCCCCCCCCCCCCCCCCCCCCCCACGGATAAGCTGATAAGTGATAGTTTTTGGAGGGACAAAACCGCCAAATCACCCCAAATCCATTGGATAACCAACAATTTTACAGAATGTGAAAGAGGGTGAATCAAACTTTAACTTTAATTCAATGTAATGTTTTGAGGAAAATGACCTTTTCCCGATTTTTAAAGTGAGGGCATTTAATGCTATCTGGATTTTATTTACTGGGCCCAATTTCACGGCGCTGCTAAGCACACGTTTTTCTGCTAACAGAGCCTCCGTCTATTTCATGGAGACCGTAAGCATAAGCACAGCAAAAGGCATGCTTACCTCAGAGGAAAAATTTGCTTAACTTAGTGACGTAACAATAGAAATCTCCATTCACGCGCGACCGTTAGCACACACACGCCGTGAAATAGTGCTTAAGGTTAGCAAATTTTTCTGCTATGCTAAACACAACTTTTCTGCTAACTGTTAAGCAGCGCCGTGAAATTGGGCCCTGGTCTGCATCCTTTACCCTTTTACAGCGCCCTCCCGTGACGACAAAATACCCACATTTCCAATGAGTGATAAACATATGAAATTCAGTTCTGAAATACATTATTAGTTGGGTTCAACAGTCACAGGGGAGATATGGACGGGCTATATGCCTGAACCCCCCCCCCCCCCCCGATAAAAAAAAGAAACCTTAAAAACCCTGCAATACTTAAAGATGTACATGTACTGTCAATGCTATTTTTGAGTTTCATCCCCTTAATAGTGATTTTTGAATATGACACCGAGCAAATAAGTAGATCCACATTTAGTTTTGGAAAGTTGCTTTTACAGAGTAAAAATTATTTGCGGCCCAACAATAATTCAGTGTGCACACGGTATGGATCCCAACACCTATCACTATGATAAAAGAAGCGACTGGGAATCGGTCTAGTCGCAGGTCGGACCTGTTTGCATGCAAAAACAACCCAAAATAAAAGCCTTTTCCCCCAAAAACCCACAGGGGGTGTTTTTGTTAAAATAAAACATGCAAGTACAAAACTCCTCCCGGAAATAGATCATTGGTGCTGCTCAAGAGCACGGACAGTACAAGTTTACACTACATGATACTATGGATTGATGGCATGATATGACAGAGTTTGTTTTATGAAACAACACAAAAAATAACAGACATGAATTTTTCTTTTCTTGAATATCAAATGTTGTTATTCATGTACATCAGTGTTTTTCCTCTACACATGCAATTTATACAATATTTCTACATCGCTCCATCTGTTGGAACCATTTACTACTACACAATAGTCTCCTCCCTTGAATATGCAATGCACTCAAGCACGGTGAAGTCAGAGAAATTGACCAACTATTGTCACCAATCCTGAAGTCGTATATTTCTGTTTCAATCACACTTTGCTGGTCAGGGAAACTACAAAACAAGTTTCATAATGGTTTGGATGATATTTTTTTTTTCATAACTGAACGGATTCCAATGGATTCAGCTCAAGTTTGTTTTGAAAAGTAAGAAGTAAGCAACACTGGTGTGTTTACCACAGTCAAAAGCATTAAACACACAGAGTGTCCATGTGTTACACTCCAGTACACAAAAATCCAAAATAGCTGACAAAGGTTAATGTATAATGGAAACACAAGATTCCATTAAAAAAATATTGCATCAAGAGTTTCTCTCAATGTTGGTGCTTTGTTAATCCTGGCTGACTTAACTCCTGTAGTTAAGAATTTGTGGAAATATTCTAGTAACAGTATTTTTTTTGTCTTTATTCCCCCCCCCCCCTCATATCCATAATTAATTTCCATTGTTTTTTACACGAATGTTTTAAATGTCAATTTAATCATGGTTAATATTCTGTACCAAAATTTATACACAATGCTAGATATACAGAAATTAGAAATTTACTGTCAAGATACATAGGGTGAATGTGTAAACTAAGCAGGCACTGGTTTGGAATCCAGGTTAATAATTGGCAATAACAGTACATGAGAATCTATATAGATAACCTGGCTACCATACACCATTACACTCTTTGTAAATTAAGCATTAAAGAAACCCACTGAACAATGATTGAGCCAGATGTACCCGTTTTTAATAAATATGTCATTAATTCAAAACCAATCATCCTGAAAACCTCAAGAGAAATTTGTTTTCCAGTCAGAAAAGAAAACCACAAAATAACATAGGACCAAACCCGCAAACACTAATTAATTTCTAATCACTTTGTCCTATGAACCGGCTGTATTACATTCAGATCCGACGGGGCGTGGTGGACCTCATTCAATGTCAGAATGTACAGTTCATGATAACATACACTGTCCAAAGCTGCATTCTGGATGCTCTTTCTGATAGTTTCTATTGATAATTTTATGCTATAATTTGAACATTGACTTGCTTTCCTTCCACTTCTTGATCAGCTACAATTCTAAATCATCAGCGAGTCAGCATTTTGGAACCACAAGTAAGAGATGGGGAGGGGCCCAGGATGCTAATCACGCAAAGTCAGGGGAGGGGGAGGGGCTTCAGCCCCTCTAGGCCTCCTCCCATAAGTGTAACGTTACAACTTCCATCCTAGTAAATGTTTGATAAAATGTGACTGTTTGATAAAATACAGCAAGTGTTCAACATTTCAAAATCTACCTCCATCCCAAAAAGAAATGACCCTCCCGTCTAATCTTTCAGCTCCACCATCCCCAAAAATTCCTTCCTCTTTATCAGTTACACCAATTGGGAAAGAAACTGTGGGGGTATATGTAGTTCTCCCCTCAAGTGAAACACCCCCCCCCCCCTGAAAAGAAGAAGAAAAAAGAACAAATCTAAATTCATTTGAAGTTCAGAATTAATATACTGGATGCCCTCAAAGTCTTTTAACCTCTCCATTGGTAAACAAGCATAAGCCCTTGAGCACCTCGAAGGAACGAAAACAGATCAGGTATAATGCTCAAAATGCCTGCACTCACAATCCATCCAAATATCACGTGATCGCAACCAGATTCCTTCATCCCCAACTAATCTAATTATAAAGCAAACGGCACAATCATATGATGAAGTCAAAACGGATCCTGCAAAACTGGCACATGATTACAATATGGTAGCCTTTCCCACTGACTTCCTTTATAATAACGACTGCTCAAACATACCAAAGAAATTGGCAGTAGTATTAAATGATTACACACATGCAAATATGGTAGTGATATACTAAATGTGTCACAATAACTCTTGATTACCATTGTGTATAAAACATGACGTAAGAGTAGCGAGTGTGAAATAAATAACAATTTTCATATATTCATTAACATACAGTTTGTGATCTGCTTTTTGCAAATGATCATTTTAAATTATATTCTTTTAAATTACAAATTCACATGATCCTAGAAAAGACTTGTACATCAACTGCACCAAACATAAACCAATTGACAACCCTCAACATTTGTGACATGCAAATAATCCAAAATAAGCACTGATATTAGAGTTTAAGAAAACTTGGCAGCACGATAATCAGCACGATTACTGAAAAAAAGAATTTGAAATCATTGTTGGTATAAGTTTCTAATAATAACATAAAAAGTGCTTAGCATCATCACTGACTTAATACAATATTGTGCCTAGTTGAAAGTGGCCACTTATTATCTATTTGCAAACCTGTGTCTAGAGGGCACTACTTACATGAACACAAGGACTTCACTTGTCCTGGCCCCTTTTCACAGAGTTGCAGATCACAAAACATACCGTACCGGGTGAGCCAGAAAGATGGGTACCCGATTTCAAATTTTTTTTGTTTAAAAGCTGTTGAATACAGGGAATGAAAATAGAACACGATCAGAAAGCCGGAAACCCCTGTTAATTAGCTGTCATCTGGTGAATTGGGCAACAAGCTACAACAAAATTTCTGAAAGCTGCAATGTTTTAAAAAAATTGGTGAAAAACAAAGTTGTCCACGGAATACCCAATATGCAAAAACATGTCAGTTTGACTACAGGCTAGGCGTGAATGACACACACACATAAACAGAACCCTTAATTGTTCTCAGTCATGTCAAGGCATGGGCGTCAATCCTGGGGGGCGGGGCATTTCCCCGCCCCCCCCCCCCCCCCCCCCCCCCACTTTTTGAAGGATGGGGACACAATATCAAATGTCCTTCCAGATTTTTGAACCCGTGTGTCTCATTTACAGGGCCCTATTACGTATGTAAGTACTACAATGTATCTTTTGCTGAGAAAATATTGGTTAAAGTGGTCAGAAATAGCCCTTAAGCGGGCCCCGAACCCCATGCCATAAGGGCTTCACGCTTCACACTCGCATTAGTTCTGATCAAGGTATGTCCCCCCCCCCCCCCCCCCCCCCCCCCCACTTTTGAGAAGCGATTGACGCCCCAGTGTGGAAGGAATACCTACATGACTATGAGACGGAACTGGTTTCAGAAAACTGTACCATGTCAAACGTTTGTAATCTATCAGAAACATTGTTGAATAAAGAACATGATAAGTAAAGAAACAAAACCTGACATTTAGCCTGATTCAGTGATCCGTGGACAAAATTGATTTTCATGAATTTTGGGAACAACTCTGTATCTCCCGAACCACAAAAGCAAAATTGTGATGCGATCAAGCTAAATGAGTCATTTGTCGGGAATTTTCATTTGGAGATTCAGGCCAAAATAGGGCGACTTCATCACATCACTTCATCAGAGCTCTTGGTGTTCCAACTTCCATAATTTTTGAACTAAAGATGGCATTAGCATGGGGTTTTTACAGCAGTAATGCTGAGATTGTGCTCTTTTTCAAATCTGTAAAAAAAATTGACCAGGGTCGAAAAACGACTCATTTAGCTTGATTGCATCACAATTGATGAAACAGCAATTAGGTGATTACTAAAACCTTGTAGTTTGTGTTTCTTATTTACAAGGTACTCATCTTTCTGACTCACCCTGTTGCTTTGAAAATTTGACATGTCCTAGCAATAATCGGCTACATATACATGGCATTTTTGCTGGTACTTTGCTATACTCTAGATTTCTGTGATCAGCACATTTTTGTGCATTGCAGCCCCAAGAAATGACGCCACAGAGGACGGCACTAGTAGTCCGTGGGACGAGAGGCCGAAAACGCTTTAGTTTTCGAGATACGCGATCTGTACCATATCGAAAAACCTTTGTTCCCCGATTCACAGTTTGTGTTCTTGCCTTTCAAGTGTGAGAACAATAAAAAATACTCGCGTCAGTCCGCCCGAACTCGGAGTCGGACGGCCATTGCGTGAGAAAAGGTTTCTGACTGTGTCAATAGGGGGCGCTGTTTCTTATGTTTTTTCTCATGTAGAATTTTCAGCGTTTTTATCCCAGATTTTCTCACTCCCAAACAAACTGTGGATAGAGGAACAAAGTGTTTTCGATATGGTACACCATAATCTACATGTCTGTGAAGTTTTATAAAATTCGGCGAACCAGACCGCGTGGCGAGCGAAAAAAAAAGGCCTCGTCCCACGGACTATAGTTTCCAACTATGGATAGTTTCCAACTATGGATAAATTCAACAAATGGCCTACATATGGAACTTTAATACACTATAAGGCATGTTTTTATTGTTTACTTTCTTATCTATTCACAAATCACATTAGCCTGGTATGGTCCATTATCTACCTGTGTATCCTAATTTAACCCTGGCAGCAAGAGGTCCAGGCCCAGGCTTAATACTACATGTACATGTACACATCCATACTTGACAGATTTTTTATTTGTATGATACAATATAAAGTTTCACAAATCCCTGAGAAGGTGGAGATATACAAATGTTCTGCCTTGTTTATTCATCAGCGAAAAGGTACGTGTACGCAATATACTATTACAAATCATCCAATGCTTTGCTGAATCAGACACTGACAAAAGGCTACTGTTAATGTTGCTACAGCTGGTATGATAGGGTTGCTTTGTTGCGTGGTTGGGGAGGGGGTTCAACAGAAGAACAGTTTTTTTTCTCTGAATTTTTAGACAAAGTGGAGCAACTTATCCATAGTCATATGGTTGCAATACAGATTGTTATGTCTGAATATATCTGGACACATAGCAAAATAATGTTGCAGTTTTTGGGGAAGATAGTTTAATAGTTCTGATTTCTAATAAACTTTTGACATTTCAGAACCTGAAACGTTTAATAACCTGAGTGATTAACGTGATGGAAAATCAATGATTTATAGATTTAAAAGATACAATTTTCAGGTTTAAAATTGTGTGCCTTGATAAGTGGTCCAATCTAAATGCAAAAAAAAATTAAGAACAAAATCTGACATTTATGATTTTGTACATTAACAACTGAGAAGTAAAAACTTTCAACTGAAAGTGAGAGCCCATTAACAAGTATAAGTGAACCATCCAATGCTGGTGGCTGTCAATTTTTTGTCAACGTCATTGTAAATTTTGTTATGGAATGAAATAAAAAAATTACACAAAGAAATTTGATCACAATAAAGGTTTACATAAGAATCTGTAAAAGTCCTGCAAAACTAGAAGTGCTTTATCATTTACAAATTTAAATTTTGGAAATACTTGAAGCAAGCCTGACAGAGTATCATCCTTTGCCAGAGTGTGCTCCTAGAGATCACAGCTAATGCTCACTAGGAGATTTTTCTTTCTCTGTGGCTTCTGCTCTGGATCTGCCCTCAGTACATACATGTACTGTGCATGGTTGTTGGTCAACATCTGGCTAAATTAACCAACACTAAAACTGTCAGGTGATACATGTAGGAAACTAAAGAACAAATGTGTTTTTGAATATGCATTACATACATGATCGGTATGAACTACACGTAAACAACAAGTTACAATAACCTACATGTGTGCTGGCTTTCATTTGGTCATCTACATAAAAATTAAGTCAAATTTTACTACGTATTGCAAGTGTGTAGATTCAGGACATCGAAACCTACACGAGCTTTTAGCTGAAAATGTGATAAAAACTTCATATATGGAATTACAGCTAGGGGTGCCTGATTCAATATGGTTGTGAATTTGTGTGAAAGAAGATCTCATCCTCTTTCTTTTTGTTCACCCTGCTTTTCATTTTCAAGAAATAACAATTTTGCCCTTCACAGTTTTATACATACATGTACCGTAGTGTACAAGATGTATTTCACTCACGTATTTTGCCATAATGGAATTACTAGACAATGCCCTATGATGTTCTAGCCATTTTGAGCAATAGCTTGGCTAACAGTATGCAAAGAGTTAATGTACTTTGAAACTTTTTTGTCTATGACAGCTACTACTCTACCATTAAACGGCAAACTATTGAGAGTCCATGGCATTTTTTCATTGGGACGGAGGGGAGCTGTAAATACAATGTACGGTACATGTTTTTTGTAGATTTTCCTAACCTAAAGAATGAATAAATGAGTGAGAAAAAAAGGTAATATCATCTGACAAATATGAAAAAAGGGGTCCAATAATTTGTCCTAATGACATCAAATGTGGAAGGCTGAATAACAAGACAGTGAAATAGTTCAAGATGTCTGTGTGTACATTATATGATTGCAAGCCTTTATCTAAAATATACTTTAAGCCAGCAGAAATGTATCTAATTTGTATTATTTTCTTTGTAAACTATATTTTTATGAGGAAACAGTTATATGCTGTTTTTTCTCCACTAAAAACTGAAGAAGAGACTGAGTGGCCCAATCCAAGTTGTTGCTTGATGTCAGAAACCCAAAACATAGCTTCAGATGGAAAAGGCCTGTTTCCTTTTACTTTTTCAATTGTGAATATTGTTGGAACAGAACTTAATGATAATGCTGATCTATGGAAATTTACATTGGATCTTAATGCAGTGCTGTTTTTTTCTATAAAAAGATCTCAGAGGTTTTTTTTATGACATGTTCTATTAAGCATATGGCAGGAAAAAAAATGAAATTGAGCCTCAAAAAGTTGGGGGGGGGGGGGGGGGGAATCTCTAGACATTACAAGGACCAATGCTACCATTCCGGATAACAAAACAGGATTCAAACAATAAATCCCAACAACACATTTGTCCATAGCCCGACTGCGTCTGGCTGTACAGTACTATCGCAAGCTCTGTAGTACGGCCAGACGCTCAATGCTTCCACACAGACTGAATTTTTTTTCCCTCTGATGTAGCGATTTTGCTACAGATTTTGATCGAGATTATCTTTTCATCCAGGACACAAATTTCTTAGTCGTAGAGCAACTCATACCTTTTCGAAAAAACGTTCTTTGGTCTCAATATTTTCATCCATTTGGCCAAAAGACAACTTTCAGTCATCATCTTCCACAAATATCGTCCCGAAAATGCTCCCCCATGCGATTTCAAAATGGCGGCCGCGCTGTAATGTATGCATTATGCGGGTGCGCTTGGGCAAGATAATGAATATGCATTATTTAGTTCATGACCTCGTGTTTGTATGGCCAGCCGCGCCGGAAAAACGTCATAAACTATGATGCATATTCATTATCTTTGCCCAAGCAAGCCCGCATAATGCATACATTACAACGCGGCCGCCATTTTGAAATCGCATGGAGGACATTTTCAGGACGATATTTGTGGAAGATGATGACTAAAAGTCGTCTTTTGGCCAGATGGATCAAAATATTGGGACCAAAGAACGTTTTTTCAAAAAGGTATGAGTTCCTCTACGACTAGGATTCTTAACTTTGGATATTTCTGTCCTGGACGAGAAGATAATCTCGATCAAAATCTGTAGCAAAATCGCTACATCAGCGGGAAAAAAAATTCAGTCTGTGTGGAAGCATTGAGCGTCTGGCCGTACTACAGAGCTTGCGATAGTACTGTATGGCCAGACGCAGTCGGGCTAATTTGTCCATTTCTCTACTCCTGAAAGAAAACAGGCTAGTAATGTGTCACATAGTAAATGTACACACATACATGTATATGTTCTGTAGTCGTGGGGACTACACAGCAGTTGCGTGACAAGTTTTGCAATGTTTACTGTAGTGGTGTTCATTTATGGATAGTACGAGAGCCAGGTACCAGTACCCTATTGAAGTAATACACGGGTACCCGTATTAAAAGAAACCAAACCCCAAAATGCAAATCCTGGAAGTTGTCTGAAGGGCTTTATAACTTTATGGCGTAAATTGCAACTTTCGCAAGTGTCATCTGTCGTGTGTTAAAATCTGTTTTGTTTTCCATGTATGGTAGCCTGCTTTCCATTTTAACATTCAAAACCTTTCTTTTTCATTGTCTGAGAAGTTACTAAGTAATTTGTAAAGTTGGTTAAGAGTAACCGATCCTGTAATCTGGAACCGGTTCCTGACATCAGCAGTTAGGGACTCGGGGACCTCAGTTCCTATGCACACCCTTGGGTTGCTGGGACACTCATAAGTTTCCACAATGCAGTTCCTGCAAGGGTGTATACATGTATACCGACCCATCCAAACTGTTTTAAAAAAAAAGTCCCCTGCAAAATATTAAAAATTAAAAAAGGAAAGGAATATAATAGAGGAAGTCTCTCTGGCCCTGTGTCTTTAGTTGGTGGATGTTTAGTGACAGTAAATTGGTCCTTCTTGTACAATACACCAAATTATAAAGAGCTAGGGATCCCAACATATTCACTACATGCCAACTGAATGACTAAAAAAAAATTGATAAAAGTGTGCCCCTGGCGAGGGAAATCCGGAGTAAGCAGCTCCGGAAATTTGCCGTCATCCGTCCAGTGGTTCGCCGAGGTACACCATGGTCACTTCTGTGTTCCCGTAGACGGCCGATATCGCCGGGAATAGTTGCTCGTCTGGAAGACCGCGGAAGGCCACACCCAGAAACTCGTAGCCCCGCTCAAAGGCCAGGTAGTTGTCTTCCATGTCTAGGATAACCCGTATTTTGTCACCGACCTGGAAAATGTGGATGAAAGAGAGAACTGAATGATTTATGATGGAATGAATAATTTTAATATTCAGTTTTGCCTTACAGTTACAGTCGGATGTACATTGTAACATGTACACTCAGTGGTATTCCAGAGATTACAATCGTGATTGAACCCATGACCTCCTGCTTACTTGTGGAGACATCGTAATCACTTGGACACCAGGCTATTTCCTGCTGGATTGTTCAAAGAGAGAATTTAAAATCTACATGTACATGTATGTTAATGGAGGGGGCATTGTGTGTCATGCTGTGTATCACAAACAGATTATTTCCAACAAAGTGTTTGCATAACGATATATTTAGGAGGAGGCTCTCAAATAAAAAAACCTCTTGTCAAGAACCCATTTTACTGGTAGTCTGACATGCGTGTACTCAGGACCAGATCACCCAGGCTAACCAGTTCGCATCGGAGCATTGGAGGAAGTGATTACATGCACTGGCTGTTTCTATACACAGGCACGGCTGACGGGTTAAGACGTCAAAATTGCATCGACTCGCTAATTCCTCGTGTCTTTTGTACACACACACAAAGTCTGTGAAGTCTGTGGAGGCGGACCGTGTGTTGATCTTGAATTTGCCGTTGTGCACGGCCTATTGTTGTACAATACACACTCCAGTGCACACCCGGAGTATTGAAACATATAAGAAATATCGTACAAATACTGTTGACATGACTCTTGCAAATCAGGATTTGTGGCGTTTGGATGCTGCATACATATATATCAGAAGTTGGCTGGAAAATTTTGCCTTTTGCGAAATATTGAAATTTTTGGCAAAAACAATCCCGCCGCAAAGTGGTTTTAATTGCATTGCTCTTATAGTAGCTGGGCTTGGTTCATGCCACAGCATCATGTACATGTACATACGGTACATTTAAATGTAACATTACAACATTTGCAAACATTAAAAAACAAAACTACCAAATTATATGAAATACCTTACTTGACTGTAAGTGAATAATAGTCTCAAGCATGCGAAATCATGGCACTCAGTGTTCTGTCATTTTCAAGAAAAGTGGAACTTTTGTATCAATTTCCAACGATCGTCAGCCGATCGATGCATCATTGGAAAAAAACTGACTTTTTTTTCAAATACTGCCCCAAATTTACAAGATTTAGTTAGTTCACATTTTGTTTGCAATCGGTCACTCATCCGTGAACGGGTGCAAGCCAACTAGTCTGGTTCCCTGACCTGACAATTCCCCAACGTGTATAAATTGCTCCATTTCGTCGGACGTCTGAAGTAGGGTCAGGAACTAGACTACAAGAAGAGCATTTTTGTTCTTGGTTTTTCCTACATCTATAAACACAAAACTTTGAACAGGTCAGTGTAACAATATTTGCTTTAAAATACTGACCCCCAAATCCATCCATTTCTGAAAATTACAGCAAAACTGAATGTTGTATATTACCTTTGACATCCGCTTATAACATCTCATAAATTAACCAAATGATGAAATCTTCTGATTACAATCGTATTAATCAGTCAGAATTCAGGGATCCTGAACGTGATTCCTCACAATTATCAGCCCTATTACTGAACAATGCCTCAGTTCAAATTCTTTACCAAACGCTCCCCAGAGTATTGATATGGGGTCATAACACCCTCCCCCCACTCCCCTCCCTCTTTCCTATTAAACCATCAAAATTATTCGGTGAAGCCCTAGGCAGCTAGCGACGACCTCTAATCATCCAAAATGGTAATCCTTTTGCCACAGGGGGTATAGGTACATGTACATTCCGAAGAGTTTTAATTATGGAAAATATGGTAACAAGAATAGTGGCGCCTTGAAAATGAAATTAGGATAAAAAAATGTTCGAGGGTCTTTTCCTGGCACATATACATTTTTACAGTCTACACGTACATGATACTGGTTCCTATGTTTAATCTTTTGGTTCACTAAGCATGCATTTATGAAGGGAGAATGTCAATCGTGCATGTACACATGGAGAATGGAGGAGTCACATGTACATGTAAGTAAACATTAGTAAAGTTTTTTTTGGGGGGGGGGTTAGGGGAGGGAAGTATTGTTTACATTCTGGAGCGTTATTTGTTTATCATTTTAAAATTATTTGTACTATTTACCAGTGTTTTCATGTGTGGTTATGATATGCATATTTGTCCAGTATTATAATGCTGTAGATAAAACCTAGTTTTCCCAAATCATTTACAACCAGTCTATTTTTGAAAGACTTCTCAATCCCCATCAGATAACTTAGAAAAAAAGTCTCCCGGTATTTAAACAAACAAGAAATGAATTGCCATGGAAACTACAGTTGCGAAATCCTACCCAGGGCAGTCACCCTTTAAAAGGCTACACTACTGAGGCCGTTATTATCACGCCTCTACTCATCGTGCTCAATGTGATTATTTCTTATTGCTGAATAACACGCTGATGCCCAGGCCACACAGACTTTAAGTCTGCAGCCAATAGGCTGGGCCCCGAGGCTCAGTGGAAAGTGAGTTGGGAGAGAAGAGAGAGGATTGCCCAGAACTCATGGGTCAGTGATTATAATGGACATGTACGCGTCTGAACGAAAACACGGAGAGCGGCGATTTGTCTCCACTGTACAGAGTCCCCGAGTCTGTAAAAGTGACGAGCTGCTCCAATGGTGCCAGTGCTTATGAATGAACAATGCAAGCAAAACACGCATACACTATGCATGAACGTATTGATTTAAAACTATTGAAAACTAAATATGCAGGAGCAACATCCAGAAATCTGAGCTGTGATGAAGTCATCACTGATTAATTAATCACAATTTAAGTACCGGTACATCACAAGTCCAGTGACAAGTGACAAGCTACCGTATACCGGGTACATGTACTCGAATGGCATTCCTGAATCACTGTTGTTCTTCCCTTTTTACATGTCAATACATGTACAGTACTTGTGACAGTACATGTATCTGACTTTAACTTTAAGACAACTTTCTCAAGTACATGTTTAAAATTAAGGGTACACATACCAGTAGTACATATACTACGTACCAGTACATGTCAATGTAAACAAAATTTGGCAGTACGCCCATACTTGACATAACAATGTCCGAGCTGTACAGGTGCTGGATTTTGGAAAATAAGGGATAGAGGCTCTACATGTAGAAATGGTTAATAACACCCCTATAGCGCAATTGAACTTTATGATTTTAGTTTTTTCTTGCACTATTTGCACAAATAACACATCAACAAAATCGCACCTCGGGCATACACTGTGCATACATGTACATTGTACATGGACAGGTACAATACCGGTACAGTTGTACACTTACATTATAGAACACTCAATGAGATATTGTTCTCTCCTTATTGGGTCAACACCCTTCGTCCAAGTTCTGAGGTGGACTAGCGTGAATTCAATCTCCAACTTACAACACGAGGAGAGTCACGGGAGAGTCACAACTAGTAGACAAGCTGACGGCAGCATCATTACCATGCACAGCCACGGCTGGCCACAAGCATCACTGTCTGCCCTCCCTGTGGAGACTCCAGGAACAGACGACGCCTGACTAACATCATCAAAACCATACAGCAAGGATAACACACAAGAATTGTTCAAAGTGCTTTTTTCCCCTACTTTTTACAAATAGGCAAATTGACATGCAATGCCACACGTCACAAGTTTGTTTTTTTCTTTTCATCTGCCGCCAACTTTGTAAAAAGAAAGACTTATCTCTTAGCCACTGGCTCTTAAAAGCCACTTGAGGTTTACAGACTTCAGACAAAAAGATAAATATTGAGGAAAAAACAACTGTCTCACAATGGTGGTCAACCACCTGATGCAGACACACATGTACCGGTATACATGTACATCCTCCATACAACAAGACATGTGCAGATATTAACCCTTAAGTACTGGACCAAGTCCGCCAAAATCCTTCAATCCCACTGCTTCCAATGCACGCTTGAAACTTTAAAACCACCCACGCGACGGGCTTTCGACCAATAGAAATAAGGGAATAAATGTGTACTTGGCCAGTATTAAACAAGTACGTTTAAAACCGCCTTAGGGCCTGGCCGCCGATAACGTCCCTCGCCAAATCCTTCATAAATATCTTTTAGGTCAAGAAGTCAAAACAAGTCAAAAATTATAAATTTCCAACGATTTTGTTCAACAATTTTACTTGTTATGGTACATGTATGTGCCTCTCGCGAGTAGTACTAAAAATCTCCTCAGATGGAGATTGGCACGCGCGTGGCGCGTCCTATGCGATGTGGCGCAGAACACGGCAGTGCCAGTGTAGTATGAATTGAGGACTCTATGAAATACGGACTCATTGGTAGTATTGCGCATGCCGAAGTGAAGATTGTGAACATTCAACCAATAGTAAAGGGTTAAAGGATCCAGATTTCATAGGAGTACCTGAACCAGCCAGCCGGTGTTTTATCAACCATATATAACACCACCCAAGTGATGGGCTCTCGACCAATAGGAATCTGTCTTAGATATTTATGAATTGCATGTGACTTGCTCTTTGGTGTTTTTTTGCTCCAAGGGTGTACTTACTAAGTTATTAGTCTCTACATAGCAGATACTATAGACCTTATTTGCGAAGAAGCCATTTTTGATCGTGTTCCCTGAATCTCTTTTATGAATTGTAAACTGTTGAATGGGATGGTGCCAGACTACCGGTTTTTTTTATGATTGGAGTGCGTTCGAAGCCTCACTTTCAATTTTTTTTTAACCCTAACCATCCCAAATCCTCCAAAATCATCTTTGCGAATTGGAGGAATTTGCAGGATTGAGGCTACATGGCAAAAGTGTGTTGCTGATTTCGGAGGACACACTGTGTCAAGGTCTTGGTCCGGACCTTGTGTTGTTTATGCTCAGCCTAGCATAAATTTGGGTCTTGATTATGCTTGAAGTCCTCCACACTGCTCCAGGATGTCACTGGCTCTGCCTCAACATATTGACAGTCACTGCCGCAGGATTTTGCAGGATTGAGGTTTTATGCTATTTTTACATGGAGGCAGTTGGAGGATTTTGCAGGATTGAGGTTACATCCTTGCAAAAATGCCAAGGGAGTTAGGTTACATGTGGCTTACGACATTATATACATGTAGGGTACATGTATGTTTAATCACAAATTTTATATTGTTCATCAGGGCAGACTGGTATTTGTAATAAACTATAAACTTTTTTCATTTCTACTCACAAGTTCAAAAAATGAAGAGTTACCTTGCTTTCAATTTAATATGGCCGACTCCTGTTTGGGAATTTTGTTTGCTATACTGTACATGTACAGAAACGGAAATGAGCAGGGAACCCAGCAGTACACAAAAATTCACTGGCTTTTTTGGCAGGTAGCCAATTTTTACGGAGCCCATAATATTGATTCCTAGTCCTAAATGTCCACAAGTTTACACACATGTACACATGTACTATTTTACATTGATGTGTGTGTGTGTGTGAATACACACACCAGCAGAAAAAACAATTGTTCAAAGTGAATGGCTATTGCTGTATATAAAATGGATACCTGGGGCTGAAGGGACATGTTATGCATCATACTGGGATTGTATCTCCCCCCAGCACACATGCAAACTCTACAATTTATATTGTTTCATGAACATATTAAGGATGTGACGTTTAAACATTAAAATGAAAACAATGAGCTACATAAAATGTACACCCGTTTACACATTTTTCAAAAACGTTTAAAAAAAAAACCTGAATTATAAAAAATGGACCTACATTGTACATTCACCGTTCATGCAGTCTTCCTTTGAGTTAAACCTACATGTACATGTACATGTACATAGCACAAATAATTAACGATGCTTTTAAACCTATTTAATTGCAGACATAATGCAGACATAATGAGCATGCATCAGCCTTTGTGAATGGCTAAACGTTTAAATGTTTAACCTGTTCTTAAAATGTTTTATAAAACCGTTTATAAAATTAAAATATGCAAAGTTACATCCTTGGACACATTTCATAGCACCATATTTTGGCGATCGTGTTGTGTAGGACCCCTTTGCTATAATAATAATAATAATTTGGGGGGCTTATCATCCTTACTCACAGCTGAGAAGCTGAATTGCGAAGGACGCGGCTACAACGTGGTCAGGCCAAAGGCATCTAAAGGTGTCTTTGGCAGCCGCCATACGACTCATGTCTGACCACGGAGCACAGCCAGAGATCAAAAGTGTTTGATTTTTGCTGAGGGAGGAAAACCGGAGAGCCCGGAGAAAAACCCTCGTGGCACAGGAGAGAATCAACGAACAACTCAGCAACAACGGGAATCGAACCCGGGCCACAGTGGTGAGAGGCAAGCACTTTACGCACTACCGTAGCTACCATGCCATCCAATTTTTCGAAGTGAATGGCTATACATGTGAGACAACAAAATCCACTTTTAATTTATTTGACTTACCAAACTAGGTGGTGACATTAAAGGGAATATACATCATTTGCTTTTGCTGTAATTTTCAGAAATGGATGGAATTGGGGGGTTGGAAATATATAGCAAATATAGTTACAGTGACTTTTTTGAGGTTTTGGGTTCGAAAATGCTATAAAAACCAAAAAAACAATCATTTTCCTGTAGTCTGGTTCCCTGACTCCATATAAGAAGAAACAGAGCAATTTACATACATTGGGGAATTGTAAGGTCAGGGAACCAGTCTTACTGGCTTGTACCCGTTCATAGGTGTGTAATCGATTGCAAACAAGTGCGATGGTCAATTGGGGCCAGTATTTGAAAAAAAGCCAGTGTTTTCCAACGCTGGTCGGCCGACCAGCGTTGGAAATTGATACAAAAATACCACTTTTCTTGAAAATGACAGTATACCAGGTGCCACAACCTCGTCCCCAGTGCTTACTTTATTTCCAACTGCGTTTCCAATAGTAAACCCTGGATAGGAAACTTTCTTCCTGTATCCTGATTGGATACCGCAATTGGCTAGTAATGGATTTTTATCGTGTACTTGGTGCTATTATTCACAACGTGCAGTACGTGTTTTTGCGATCATTCGTCCACGCCTTGTCGAAAATACTAATTTCCTTTCCAATATGCTCATATTAATATGAAATATGATACTGCGTGTTGTCTCGATAAGATCCTTACAGTTTAATTTTAAAAATCGTGTTTTCGTAACCATTGATCTCCATGTCTGTGTATATGGAGATCAATGTTCATAACTCACGCCGTGCTCGCGCTGCGACGAATTGACTCTGTTTTTACCCCCGACACCGCATACAAAAACAAACGCTAATGTAATGCATATCCAGGCACCATACTGTTCCTCATTTGCATACGTGTTCAAAAATCTTGCACATGCAAATGATCCAATACCAGGGTGAGAGAGCAGGTAGTGATGGGCGCGTACTGTTCGACACCCTGGGGACAAGGTTGCAGGTGTCATGATTTTACAGGATGCTTTACACTGTCATTCACTAACAGTCCAGCAAGGTATTTCAAAATGATTTGGTAGTTTTATTTTTTGATGTTTGCAAATGTTGTATTTTCCCTTTAAAGGTAATATATACAACATTTGCAAACATCAAAAAATAAAACTCCAAGTTTTAACAAAATACCTCACTAGGATGTTGGTAAATGACAGTCTAAAGCACCCTGTAAAATTATGGCACCTGGTGTGAAGTCATTTTCAAGAAAATGGTATTTTTGTATAAATTTCCAACGGCGGTCGGCCGACCACCGTTGGAAAAACCTAACTATTTTTCAACTACTGCTCCAAATTCACCATTTTTTCACTCCAAATTTTATTTGCTATTGGTTACATGTTCATGAACGGGTGCAGGCCAGCAGAGACTGGTTGTACCTTACAATTTTCCGGCATCCATAAATTGGTCCATTTTATCTTTAGTGGAGTCAGGGAACCAGACTACTCCACCGTTTGTGTGTTTCTTGTTTTTTCCAGCATTTTCGAACACAAAACTTCAAACATGTCAGTGAAACAATGTTTGATCTATTATAGTAACCCCTCAAATAGTTCATTTCTGAAAATTACAGCAAAAGCCAATGATGCATATTCCCTTTAAGAACATGCAGGTAGGGGCCTATGTCATAGATAAAGGGCAGAGTTTCAAATTTTTGAGGGAAATTAAGGGGGTAAAATGACGATGACAACGACAAAACGCAACATGACAATAAATATGGCGTGAAAGGTACCGTGAACGCCCAATAGTACCGCACTGAATCGCACGGCACCAACCGTAAACCGAAAATTGCAATTTCTACCCCAAGAAATTGTTCAAAATTACAAAAAAAAGGTGTCATTAGAATTGAGAGAAGTCTGCTTTAGGTTGAACAGGTCATTTTTTAATGTTAAAAAAACACCCTTG
This sequence comes from Patiria miniata, assembly GCF_015706575.1. Lineage (NCBI taxonomy): Eukaryota > Metazoa > Echinodermata > Asteroidea > Valvatida > Asterinidae > Patiria > Patiria miniata. Next base: position 10,187,365 of record NW_024037055.1, read on the forward strand.
ACTCTAATCTGACCAAAACTAAAGAGGGGACCTACAATACACGATCGCCCATATTTTAATTACTTTTGAGCCGTGTGGAATTTCCAGGTCTATGACCAGCCTCTTCCACAATGCAGAGTTCAGCTGCAGTTCACTTCCATCCTTCTAAAAATGATCTTTTTTCCATCGCCATGGTGACGGCTATTGTCCTCATCAGTGGCTGCCTCGTTTGCAGCCTACCTCTATGAATGCAGTGAGGTAACAATGGCCAGCACTTAAAGAAATCAATGGAGTAGTAAAAAACAGAAATCCAAAAATATTGCTTGCACATGTTTACAGTGTACATGTACCGGTACATGCCTCGGTCAATGCAAATGGATTGAAAATAACATGTCTATTATCGGGATGAACATGTACAATTTATGTAGTAAAGTGGGCTCTGACATTTTTGCAAGATATGTGAGGTACAATGTACATACGCAAGAATAAATTACACATTGTAAGGCACCAATATATTATAATCTGCAATATGAAGAAGCCAAAAATCCTGTAACAGGAGGACTTACAAGCGTACAGGTTATGTACAATGTACGTGTGTACAATGTACATTGTATGTTAAACCCAACCACCCCAACTCCATCAAAATTCATCCCCCCATTTTGGTGGATTTTGGGGGACTTGGTCCAAGAGGCCTGGTGTGACTAAATATTGATGGAGTATGATGGACTTAGGCCTAATGGCCTGAAGCAGGGGTATTAGATTGATTTTGCCTAGCTTCCTGTACTGCTAATGTTATATAAGCCCATCAATGTGTATTACGTCCATCAATGTCAACCAGTGTGTCAGTGGCGGATTCCATTATGTCATTTGTATTGGAAGCACAGTGATTGATGGATTTTGATGGACTTGGTCCAGTTCTTAGTAAAAGACACTAGGGAGGTGAGGTTAAGGTGTGTGAATGAAGAATACCGGTAGTTTTGGGGCTTACATGTACATAAAAACTATGCTGAATTATAGGCACAATTTGTGTACAGACGAACATTATGACATTCTACATATGTACATGTTGTAACAAAAAAGAAAAACTGACAACTAGGAGGGATAAGGTTACGTTAGAGTCATAGTGTCCAATCGCTTCAGAAAAATCAGATTGTTTATGAGTTTGTAAAGCCCATTGATGCTCATTCATGAACCACAGTTGGTAACCTGACTAACAGTGCCTAACAGAGCAAAGAACAACATGATTTCAGGCATTTCTTTGTGGAGAGTGCCCAATTTAGTGGAGAAATGTGAAGTGACTGCAGTGCTGCTCTTTCTTGACAGTGATTTAGACACAAAATGTGTTCAGGCTCACATAATCCTAAAGTGGAATCCAAGAAAGAAAGGGGAAAAACCAGAACCAGGCCTGTAACAATCGAAGGTGTATGTAAGACAAACCCACATCTGGCCAATACCCCACCAAAGGAAGCAAGGAATTTAAAATGCTAATCAATTTACATGGATATCCGGGAATTTTAAGAGGGTGGGGGTGGGGGGGGGGGGGGAGTACACTGTATGGGAAACTTCCAATTGCTAAAACCCTAAGAAAAGGGGAAACCGAATACTCCAAAAGAAAATGACAGACACATCCAAATTTGTCTTGGGGACTCCAAGGGGACAGCCTTAACAATGGGAAGGGGGATGAGGTTGTTTAGTACCAGCGTTCCCCTGGGAAGGAGGGACTTCCAACCCTAATGCATGAGGATGTCCGCTATTTATGTTAAAACGATGTCAGTTGTGAGTGAGCAATCCATTTTGGGAGGTGTTGTGAGTATTAATTTGCAAGGCGTAACTGAATACTGACCAGTACATCAAGTTGCGCAACTTGGGAAATGGGTGGGATCATTTCTTTATGCGTACGTGCGCAAGTCATTCAGTTAAAAGCTGAACATTGTTTGTACTAATAGTGCGATGTACATGCACACAAAAGAAGTGGGTTTTTTGGAGCACAATCAATAAAAGTAAAGTGACTTCCGATCACACAGCCAAAGTGATGATGTAGGCCTATATTTTCATAATCAATGACTGGACAAGTATGTAGAGCAAAAATATTTAATTGTTTGTACAGTAGGCAATGGCCAATTAACCATCCTGATTTTTACATGTAAATGAAGATCAGCAATCATGTCTCATGGGCAATGCTGGTTTAATGGCATGGACAAATGGACGGCTACCATACTAACCATATCATGCAGGTTGATGCACACTTTTGCACAGAGCATGGATACGTACAATTGTGTGCACTGCAAAACTATTGAATGATATGATGCTGCACTTTCACTGGCTGACCAGACAGTACATACATGCCCCAACACAAGGTTCATTGAACACTTACTGGTACGTGTGCACATGTGCATAAATTTATCAAGGCTTAAAAGAGACACCCTCAGACTCAGAGTGAAGCACTCTTCAACCGAAATAATAAGTTTATGTTGGTATAAAGTACTGGTACATGTACAAATATGCAAATATATGAGTGTAGAAGAGGGCCAGTGTGTAAAGCGAACAAGAAAACTTGGCCAAATTTGATTGCAAAAATTTGCCATACCTACACGGTACTGCAATGTGCTGCTAATAGCAAACAATCTTTCACTAGCTCTAGGCTGCAACAAAAGTGGTATTTATGGCCAAATTGCCGACCTTAATTTTGTTACTGCCACATTTGGCCAAAAATTTAAAATAAAGTATATATTGAAAATACATTTTTGTGAGGGTTATTGGTTAATTACACAATTATGCAGCTGAATTAAACAGAAAAGCCTTAAAGGGAATATACAACATTTGCAAACATCGAAAAATAAAACTACCAAGTTTTTGCGAAATTCCTTAATAGGATGTTGGTAAATGACAGTCTAAAGCATCCTGTAAAATTATGGCACCTGGTATACTGTCATTTTCAAGAAAAGTGGTATTTTTGTATCAATTTCCAACGCTGATCGGCCGATCAGCGTTGGAAACAACTGGCTTTTTTTCAAATACTGGCCCCAATTGACCATTGCACTTGTTTGCAATCGATTACAAACCTATGAACGGGTACGAGCCAGCTAGACTGGTTCCCTGACCTTACAATTCCCCAATGTATGTAAACTGCTCTGTTTCTTCTTATATGGAGTCAGGGAACCAGACTACAGGAAAATGATCGTTTTTCTTGGTTTTTATAGCATTTTCGATCCCAAAACCTCCAAAAAGTCAGTGTAACTATATTTGCTTTATATTTCCAACCCCCCAATTCCATCCATTTCTGAAAATTACAGCAAAAGCAAATGATGTATATTCCCTTTAACCAGTTCACGCCGGGATTCTTTTGACATGACAGTTGACTGGACCCAGGCGCGGGATTGTTTTTCACAAACCTCGATGCCAGACGGGTTCAGGCCATCATCTGCGGGAAGCACACCCTGATATTTCCGGCCTCACTCGCTGTGAGCACCTGGGTCGCAGCCAGATATTTCTGTCCTTGCTCGGTGCGTGTTTATCCGTCATTCGTTCCACATACAGCACAACTTTGGCATGTATACGCATCATCTGACTGGTTAAAGGTAAACAAAGTAAGAAAAAAAATTCCAACAGACAAACATAAAAAAGTAACCAAACAAATTACATTTGTTGTAGTACTTGTACTTCCCTACCTTCCTACCTGGATAATGTTTAGGACATTACCGTAAACACATACTTTTTTTTATTTGGCCCTATCTATTTCACAGCAGGCAGTAAGCATGGTGATGAGCCATCTAGATGTAACTTGGTAAGCAGAAGTCGCTAAATTGCTAAAGTTGTGCCACCAATATGCTAACACCTATCACTTCTAAAATTACGTAAATAAATTGATTTGCTCGCTTCCGAGTCCCCCAATCTGGACTGGCGGCGCTAACCTGCACTTATTGGCCTATTAATCAATAGTAATATTGTCAAGCCTAATTGCCTTCACACGTGTAACCAGTGTCGCCGACTGCCAGTCAGTTTCTCCGTGGAGCACTTCAATCCTATCACTCAGGCAGCTTGTCCCTCCGACAGAATGCACTACCGGTACAGTTTTTCTGAAATATCGCATGACATAAAGCACTTTGCCTACCAGACCGTAATTTTGTTTTTATCACTTCACACATTTTTCATTCTCTCCCCCCTGCTGTCTAGTGTGTACACATGTATTTTGCTCAGAACTTTGGAATCTTGTGACAGTTTAGACAGATTAGAATCACTCAACTGAATAACACCTTAGGATTATGCAATGAGCATTTCCAGGCTTCTGGCGTGTAGGAGCCAGCATTCTTCTAAGATAACTAACTTGTATTGTCTATTCTAGCCCCCCACCCCCCATCTACCTATCCTGTGCTAATTTGATATTTAACAGACATCTGGGTAAGGGTGGGTTTTTTTCAGAGAAAAAAGTTTTAAACACAGACATGTTTGATCAAACTAATAATTAGTTGCAGAATTTGTTACAAGCCCACCCAGCAGAGGTGGCAGCAAGTCATTTTTTGCAAGTCCAAGTCAAGTCACAAGTCATTGTTTGCAAGTCCAAGTCAAGTCACAAGTCATTAGGTCCAGTCACAAGTCAAGTCACAAGTCATTTGGTCTAAAAACAAGTCAAGTCACAAGTATCTTTGTCCAAGAACACGTCAAGTTGCACATTATTTTGTCCAGCTGTAATAAGCTAAAAGAATTAACCTGGCATGAACTTACGAGTTATTTTGAACATGCCTCCTTAATTCCCCTTTTTCAATGTGTTGCAATTACTATTCTTGTAGTTTATCACATATCTGTCGGATATTAGCCCTTTGTATACTTTAATAAATTTACTTTACATTGTAGAAATAAATGTTGAGATGACCGTGAAAAAAAGACTTCCTCACTCGATTACACGTAGTATACTAACACTTTATTGTTCAATTTTCATGTATACTAAACGCCTACCAATGGGTTAGGCTATCCGGTATTTTACACGCAATTGACAAAGGCCTGCTTTCTTTTCATGAAAGGTTCCTTTCAAAGTTTGTTCAACCAATACATTAAGCAAGAGACAATTGGTCATTGAAAACTGTAGTTTGTTGTGACAGTCTTATTGAACACTTTTTAAACTAGTGGGAACTATTTATTTTACTGGATTCAGTCACTGAGGTCTATTATCTGGAATGAAAAAGCTAATTAAAAGTATAATAGCTTAATTAAAGTGTATTGGGTCGCTCGAGTAGCGTCTGACTTGGGTTGGTAACAAGTCATTTTTTTGCAATCCCAAGTCAAGTCACAAGTCATTGTTTGCAAGTCCAAGTCAAGTCACAAGTCAAAGCTGGTATTTACAAGTCAAATCACAAGTCACAAAAATAGCGACTCGATTCCGACTCAAGTCCAAGTCACATGACTCGAGTCAGCAACTCTGCCACCCAGATACATCTATAGACGCATTTTCTGACAGCCTTCATAAGTTTTTACTAAACATTGTTAAAATTAATATATACGCTGGGCAATAGTGCTGTAAATACACATCAATGACGCACCCCATGACCCTCGGGAATGGTGTGTCACAATACTCTTGTGGAATCTATACACTCCTGTGTCAGAGTAGTGACGCACCAAATGTATAGTTTTGATGCTATTTGGCAACATTTTGATTCGCCTTTCACAGATTGTGATGCACCTACTGGTACATGTACTGAGGAAAAGTGATGCACCCCATACATTGTTTGGACACGCCAGATCATGACTTGACACACCCCTGCGTCACAGCCATGAAGCACATGACCACTCTTGACACACCATTGAAGGGGGGGGGGGGAGGCATGGGGTCTGAATAAGGTCTACATGTTGGCTGGGCCAATCAGCCTGTCAACACATTACAAGTAACACATTACAAGAGTACTGCACACTGGTGAAAATGCACATGAGTTGGGTACAGTAAACCGTTTGTTTTATTGCACAAGACAATAACGCCCTACATTTCTGAGTAAAGCATTATCCATTTCCCTTCACCTGTTCATGTTGTGTTCAGGATATGCCCAATTTCCGGAGAAAATGGGTGTTTCCACCAAACAATCACATGATGTACATGTGCGTGTACATGTACATGTATACTGGTACATCTGGCTACAATACAAGTTTCAAGCCTGATGTATTAAAAGGTACGTACCGTACGAGGCTAACAATGTTTTGGGCTGCGAAAACGAATTTAATTAACTGTGTAAGGAAGCTCGTCATGTGCCCTTTTACATTCAGGCTCTATTGTAGGGGTAGAGGAACGTACACGTACATGTATGTATACAGTAGTAATCTCTGCCCTCCAATGGGACAAACCAAAACAATGCCAGTGTTTGTGGCAGCTTGAGATTTGGGCACCGATCCACTCCCCCCCCCCCCCCTCAACCTGACCGCCCTGAGAACTCATGAATGAAAACAAGATGCCAGGATTTAGTCACCATGAAACCCTACAGGCTACATGTAGTTCAATCAATTCATTGGATTGTACTGATCATCCTGAATGAACTCAATAGTCAAGCATTTTTTTCTTTTTAAGAATATCCATCTTCTGGCAGAAAATTGGTAATGTGATATTTAATTGTAGGACGCAGTTATACAGCGAGCCTATATTAGCATATCCCTCAAGACATGGTCTATGCAACGTTCACTTCTTTTTTTTAAGCAGACATGGTTGTGCATAATGGGCGAACTCAGAAAATCAAGAAATTGATGCAAAACACTTGTATTTAATACAGGAGAACAATTAACCATGGTACCGTACATTGTACGTCTTTCTGAGAGTAAAAGAAAATACAAAATTCCATTGAGGAGACCTTTTGACAAACAGAGCCAGAATAAAATGTAATAAGCAATTCACATACTCCTAGTGCCCTATTGTAAGGTCCTCTATAGATCAGTGTTAACTTTAATATCAAAACAAGTACCGTGCAGACTATAATTTAGAATTAATGGACATTTCTGAACCCCCTCCCCCACCCCAACCTATAGTATATATTTTTTTAATACAGTGTCAGTATAATGAGAAAGTAATAAAGATTTCACAGTGAAGTCAATTACAATCTCTGCATTCCACAAAGGCATAGGGACAGTGTGTGTTTTAAGGGTCCAAGCTGCCTACCGTTAATTTCTTGGTTAATTGATTGGGCAAACACCACAACACACCATTTAATGTCTTGGAATGGAGTGACTGTAATAAGCAAATTATTGAGGACTAAGTTTCGTAGAGCTGTGGCTTTGCCACTATAATGACTTACAACATGTACCGGTACATGTACGGTATATGTACATGTACATGTACATGTACGGTACACGTACACAAGTACTGATGTACATGTAATTTGTGACAAATTTATGTACGTATGTTCACATGTATACATGTATATACCCGGTACGAATGCACAACATTTCAACAAAATTCAAAGGGGTGGTGATTTTGGTCAATTAGGCCTGCATAACATTTGTAATTTACTGTAACACATTGTCAGTAGGATTTATGCCATACTCTAAAAGAGTCGTTTTTCAACTTCAGTCAAGTAGGTGGTCTATATTTCCATTACTGTACCGGTACATGTACCTCTAAAATACCTCTAAATGTTTCATTGGAAAGCTCTTATACTGCAGAATCACATATAAAATATGTCAAACCTCAACAGTCAGACTTTATACTCATTCTGTGATGAAAGGTCATTTCACAAACCTTCCAACCAAACATAAAAAAGGGAATAACCTAAGAAGAAATGATTATCTGCAATTGTTTATGCAAGCGTATTTCCAAGGCATCTCATGTTACAAAATTAGGCTCCCATTTTCATTTGGTCGGTGGTAAACAAACACCGCGCTCTTTTTAATACAAGCCATCCAAAGACACAAACATCCCTACAAAGCAGAGAAGAGACAGACAGCTAAGGAGAAAAAATCACAGTCGATTTTAGGGATCTACGACAACGGCCTGAATTTCTAAGGGCACTTTTGTCCCCCAGGATCAGGGGCCGATAGGCCGTGCTAACCCACTGGGGAAACAACAACCTGCCTCAAGCATGTTGTACGCATTCAGACAGATTCTGAACAACAGTAGTGTAGTCTCTGTGGCTGAGAAATCCATTCTAACCACCTGACAAGTAAATTGAGATTGCATCCAAACCAGGGCTGCCAGTTCATCACTCAGGGGTGGTAAAATGGAAAAAAATAAAACAAAAACAAAAATCTTTTAATGGCAACACAAAGTTAGTTTAAAATGTATTTTTTTTTTTTTTTTTTACGTCCAGGAAGAATTTTGCTGACAGCATCATTATTAGCTTACTGTAGTCAGGGGCCATTCATAGACACAGCACTATATGAAAATGGGAAAATTACAATAAGCTCACTAACCAACCAACGAGCCAGCCAGCCTGCCTGCCTGTCAGTGCCAGCCAGCCAGCCAGCCAGCCTGCATGCCAGCTATCCGGGGAGCCGGTCAGCAAGCCAGTCAGCCAGCCAGCATGCCAGCCAGCATGACAGCTAGTAAATTGGTCAGCCAATCAGCTAGCCATCCATCTGGGGAGCACGCCAGCCAGCAAGCCAGCCAGCCAACCTGTATGCCAGCCTGCATGCCAGCTATCCGGGGAGCAAGCCGGGGAGCCAGCCAGTCAGAATGCCAGCCAGCCAGCATGCCAGCTGGCAAGTTGGTCAGCCAATCAGCTAACCATCTATCTATCAGGGGAGCCAGCCAGCAAGCCAGCCAGCAAGCCAGCCAGCAAACCTCCCAACCGGCAAGCCTGCCAGCCAGCTAGTAAACCAGCCAGCCTGCAAACCAGCCAGCCAACCTTCAGGGGAGTTAGCCAGCCAGCCAGCCAGCCAGCCAACCAGCCAACTAGTTCTCTAACAAGACAGCCAACCAACCAGCCATCAGCTTTCAATCTTCATCTGACGGAAAAATTACCAGGATATCATTTGATTCATGTTGTTTATTAATAGAACAGCCATGTTCCTTTATCCCGTCATTTTACACAGAATGATGTCGGAACTCAGAATATTATGTCAAGTACATGTATACATGTACAGTTCGTATGTCATGTTCAAACGGAGGGGCCAAAAAGCTGCAGTATCTGAAAAACAAGTAATTTTGTTTAAGTTTGAGCAAACAGCACACAGGTACTCGAGCCAATAACAACATTTCATGTGTAAATTCCTTTTTTGCTCCTTGAGAACATTCACTGCACTTTCTCTGTGAACCTCATCAATGATTCTCATGCCAAGAGAAGACAATAGATCACCAGGGACATGCAAGTCTGGACTTGCCTCAAGAAGCGACGACATGAATCAGGTCCTCGCTGTTGCAATGCACTTGGAGAGCAAACACTGCATCTATTCTTAGACATGTGCACCCATCAGAATAACACAGTGAACAACTGAATCTGTTAAACAAGTGGCTTCATAACATCTAAAAATACATGTTCACAGTACTTAGATTTAGCTGCTCAGATTATTACCTAACTCCCTTGGAATTTTTGTTAAAAAATGTCTTCAATCCTCAAACAACCTCTCCACTTTACAGGAAAATTATTCTTTGTACTTTCACTTCACTTTCAAAGGGCAACAAGCTCTGTACATTTAAGTAAAATATTAACTTGGCTACACTGGTACATGTACCTTACCAAATCCTACCAAATCCTTAAAGGGAATATACATCATTTGCTTTTGCTGTAATTTTCAGAAATGGATGGAATTGGGGGGGTTGGAAATATATAGCAACTATAGTTACACTGACTTTTTTGAGGTTTTGGGTTCGAAAATGCTATAAAAACCAAGAAAAACAATAATTTTCCTGTAGTCTGGTTCCCTGACTCCATATAAGAAGAAACAGAGCAGTTTACATACATTGGGGAATTGTAAGGTCAGGGAACGAGTCTAGCTGGCTTGTACCCGTTCATAGGTGTGTAATCGATTGCAAACAAGTGCGATGGTCAATTGGGGCCAGTATTTGAAAAAAAGCCAGATTTTTCCAACGCTGGTCGGCCGACCAGCGTTGGAAATTGATACAAAAATACCACTTTTCTTGAAAATGACAGTATACCAGGTGCCATGATTTTACAGGATGCTTTACACTGTCATTCACTAACAATCCAGCAAGGTATTTCAAAATGATTTGGTAGTTTTATTTTTTGATGTTTGCAAATGTTGTATTTTCCCTTTAAATGTAACTTCCCATTATGTAATTTATTTTTGGAAGAATTGTGATATGAAGCTGATGTTGTCAGTAATGGTCAAGATATTTTGGTAAGAAATGAAAATGCATACATATCAACCCATCCTACATGTACATGACAGTGGATATTAATATGTACAAGTTGTACATCTTTCTTAGTTTATTTAAAACAATGATCTCCAGAACATACCGGTACATGTTTTGTACATATTTTTGTATAACACCACTGCCTGGCCAATTTTGTGGCACTGACGTCAAACAATATCAATTATTCAGACTGATCTCACTGACATTTACCATGACTGTACCAAATTCATATTACCGGCAAATTGATGGAAGCACATGCCCTACATGTACATGTACCTTGTACATGAATATTTCAATAATTGCCATACTTATGAATGCACTTTAATGATGCGTGTGCCTAAGATTCCCAGTACCATGCAGTAAATTCCATTTCATATTATCACAGCAAGAGACAACATTTGCAAATGGTCTTTGCTGAAGTTACAAAAACAGATTCCTTTTTGCATTCTAGGCATACGTAGTTCCAGCTATGTACATATGTAGGCTGTATGCGTAATTCTTTTTTTGCAAAACCCCCAACTGATGTGCACAAACAATTACATGCGTGTACAAGATGTACATTTGTACATGTAGTTCATGAGCCCAAACGGTATGTATACAACTAGCCTTGGTCAAGGCGCTAGTTGTTCTTCATCCCGGCCGTAGCGCGGTAAACGATATCCTCGCTAGCGCTATGCATGCGGTGCATTAAAAATACAGCGCGAACAGCAACCTCACGCGGCCACCATTTCTATGCAAATCAGTTGGACCCAATCTAGCGCCTTGGTTCAATCGTCGGCAAAAGCTTATGTTTTTCTTTATTTTGCGCTGGATTTCTAGCGCACGACCTCGTATGCGAATACAAATAAGTGTAGGCGGGGCTAATATGTGGAGTGTCCAATCACACCTTGGTAAATCCGGACGTCACCAAATTATTTGCAGCTATTCGCCTTTTGCGGACGTGACAGGAACCACAGTTTTTGTGCATTGGTGCCGTGTGTAGAGACACACAACGTGTACGTGTATGGATTATGTACGGTGCCACGTTTCACTATGCAAGTTTCCACGCAACGATCGACCAATAAGAAAACGACATTTAAGGTCAGCTAAGGCTATTAACATAATGAGCACCACCCCCAAAACCTCACATGGACGATTGAACCAAGGCGCTAGATTGGGTCCAACTGATTTGCATACAAATAGTGGCTGCGTGAGGTCGCTGTTCGCGCTGTATTTTTAATGCACTGCATGCATAGACATTATGACTGCATGCATAGACATTATGACTGCATGCATAGCGCTAGCGAAGATATCGTTTACCGCGTTACGGCCGGATGAATAACAACTAGTGCCTTGACCAAGGTTAGTATACAACATACCGGTACACTGTGCATGTAAAAATATCAAAATTTCCGTGGCAAAAACCTCGTTCCTTGCAATGGCATCAACTCAAAGGTACAAGATTTTTCAACAACTTGGTAATGTTCATTTTTAATCAATTTGAATTTTTTTAATAAACTACATGTACAAGAGCAAAAATAAACTTTGGGGAAAAAAATTAAATTTGAAATTTGATTGTAATGTTTTTACATTTAATTGTTCATGAGTAAATATGAGCAAGGATGAATTCTCTACATTACACTTGCCATTAAAATGTGTTCTATAAAAGGTGTATATTATCATCATATGAAAGTAACAATATTATAAAAACATGTAGGCCTACAGTGTACACACACAAAACATCAACCGATGGGTAAATATATATGCATCATATGAACATATCCAGGCCCTATATCATATTACATAAACACTAAAGGTGATATTCATCAGATTTTTTTTTCTTCAAGGATGACATACAGTGACACCCAGCTGACCCCTAAGAGTATTACGTATACGGATGGCACAGGTTCGTTGGCGCGTGGACTGATCTCACAGTTGATGAATATTGAGTCATACTAGCTTTACAGAACCAGCAGGGTGGCTCATTAGATATGCAAGTTGTAATAGAACAGGCAAATATTGGTCTCGTTAATTAATCCCCCCCCCCCCTGCCATAGGCATAGCATGAGGCAATGCACATGTTCATGTCCTTCAGTGAACGATACATGTACAGTTACAATTACATGTCAGCTGGATATGTACTTATATTGAAGGGAGGCTCAGTGATTCAAGAGTCTAAAATTACAGTTGTCACTGTGAATAACAGATTATGGATTTGTCATAATTTGTGCATATAATTATGCTGATAAGCGGAACTACATGTACGTGTACACAAAAACACATGTACACGTACATGTTTGCACATGGCTTGTTCAGAAATTTACCTGCATACATGATACATCATAGTTTTCATACAGTACATGTATGTACATGTATGTTGCATATTGTATGTGTACACTGGTCAACTACTCTGCAAGAACTCTGTCCACATCGCTCCCTCAGTCTGGCTTCCAGACACACAATTACAAAATTGCAACACCGTCTGCAAATGGTGCCCGACTAAATTTTGTTCAAAATATATGGGAGCCCAGAGAGGCCACATAAACTACTTGATCGTAACCTTATCTAAAAACACATTAAAATTGTGCAGCAGCAGGATTCCAATCAAACCAGTGAGTTTGGCAGTTTTGAGACATCGTCTTACATTGGAAAAAAAAACTTTTTAATTTTGCCGACGTGCATGGCTACGGCGACTGACGGGCATGGCTACCGCGACTGACGGGCATGGCTACAGCGACTGACGCGCATGGCTACGGCAACTGACGTGCATGGCTACTGAGACTGACGGGCATGGCTACAGCGACTGACGCGCATGGCTACAGCGACTGACGGGCATGGCTACGGTGACTGACGGGCATGGCTACGGCGACTGACGGGCATGGCTACGGCGACTGATGGGCATGGCTACCGGTACAGTGGCTGACGGGCATGGCCACGGCGACTGACGGGCATGGCTACCGGTACAGTGACTGACGGGCATGGCTACGGCGACTGACGGGCATGGCTACGGCGACTGACAAGCATGGCTACGGCGACTGACGGGCTTGGCTACGGCGACTGACGGGCATGCAGACCAGAAACCGGAGATTTTTTTGTACCAGTATGTACATTGAAAAGTATTCAAGTTGTTTGTTACACCACAGAAGAATACATGTAAGTATTTAGAAATGATCCAATACCAGGGTGGGAGAGTACACCTACATGTACATTGTGGTAACATCTTGAAAGCCGTGGGTATGAGGTTGGTGACAGCTTATCCCTGTCGCAAAATATCATGAGGAAAATGAAAAACATCATTTTCAGCCGACATTTGAAGAAAAAAAAAAGTAGGGAAAAACAAACACATCGCTGCACCATTTTTGGGACAAGTTCCATACCAGAAACCAGAGACTTTTTTTTTTGGCCTTAAGAGAGTCTGTCCAATGGGATCTCCAAGAAATTAGCCCGCACCATGAATACATGGGTAAATGAACGAAACCTCTACATGTGATCAGGCAATGAAGAGACTTGCCACTAGTCTAACATTCACACCTTCAACCCGTCAACGTCTGATTCATCATTACTAACCCAACACAATGTTCATGTCCACTCCCTAAAATCCACTCTCTTCCATTTTCCCCCTGTTCTTTCCGGTTCATTAAGCAATCTGGTCCATCAGAGATGGCCAATGAACACAAAATTTACATGTATCACCCCATAAATAACGTCTTGACCTTGAGCGCAGAGGGGGGGGGGGGGAAGCAATAAAGAGAGAGAGTAAAACAGAGGACTGTGTCATCGTTTTTGCACTGTGGTAAAAATCCAGCAGGATTTGTTGCTGATTAGGAATACACTCTGAAGGATGGTACACACAGGGGGACAGGCTGCAAAATGACGTGTTGACAAATTGACATGGCCTTTGCGGATTTGGGTTTCGAAAATGCAGCAGAGTGTAGCTGCAGGCCTAGGGAGCATACATTTTGTTGGCCCTTCTCTAATGCTTCTGGTGAGAAGAACCGATGGAATTCATCATGCAGCGGGACAGTTATTGTGGCTCGGGTGTTTCAGTCAGTGACAGACTTGTTGAAGCAAGACGGCACTAGGGACATGGGGGTGCTTAAATTGACAAATTGATAGGGCTTCAAGATTTACTAAGACAAGCCCAGGTATGTGCCTACTGGAACTACTGTAAGGAACAGAACATCAGCTACAATTAAGGACCCTTTCAACTAATCCATTACTTACAATTCAAAGACATTTATTTACTGAGGTACATGTGGTACCACAGCTCACGCCCCAACATGTACGTACATGTCCACATTCTAGCATCCTAAATCCAACTTGTATAATGTGTGTGTTTGAGTTGAATTATCAAATTTTGACTTTTGAGCATATTATCACTGTCAGGTGACCAATCACGAAGCATTTGATTTGGTGTGTCAAACAAATTATGGGGTGCATCACTTCTCCTCAGTGCATTGCGATCTGTGAAAGGTGGGTCAAAAATACTGCCTCGTGCAGGGGCCGGGTTGCATAAATTCCACAAAAGGATGACCCACTGTTGGACAATGACACACCATTCCCAGTGGTCATGGGGTGCATCACACAAGTGATGGGCGCATATGACAGCCTCTTAAACGGAATATACATCATTGGCTTTTGCTGTAATTTTCAGAAATGAACTATTTAAGGGGTTACTATAATAGATCAAACATTGTTACACTGTCATGTTTGAAGTTTTGTGTTCGAAAATGCTGGAAACTCCAAGAAACACACAAATGGTGGAGTAGTCTGGTTCCCTGACTCCACTAAAGATAAAATGGATCAATTTATAGATGCCGGAAAATTGTAAAGTAAGGGAACCAGTCTAGCTGGCCTGCACCCGTTCATGAACATGTAACCAATAGCAAATTTGGAGTGAAAAAAATGGTGAATTTGGAGCAGTAGTTGAAAAATAGTTAGGTTTTTCCAACAGTGGTCGGCCGACCACCGTTGGAAATTTATACAAAAATGTCATTTTCTTGAAAATGACTTCTCACGAGGTGCCATAATTTTACAGGGTGCTTTAGACTGTCATTTACCAAGTTTTGTTAAAACTTGGTAGTTGTATTTTTTGATGTTTGCAAATGTTATATTCCCTTTAAAGTGACATACCCTGGTACAGTCTACATAGACAAGCAATAAAAAATGTGGCTTTACTGATATTGATGTTACATACATAATTGTACTGTGGCTTTTGTGGTTATGACCTCAAGCCATGTACACAACAGTGTACATACAATGTAGGCCTATTTCTTGAATTGTAGCTGGGGTCTGTTACCGCATGTACATGTAAATTAAAACCACAGAGAAAGGATTCAAGGAGAAAAGACAATGTCATGGCTCAAGCGTTCTAATAATAAGATTCAAGATAATAACTATAAATCACTTGGTGTATTTATGATTTCAAAAATGAGACGCATGATGTTTGTACATTGCACACATGGTATGTGCTTTCCATGCATACACAGATGAAATAATGTGCACGGTCCGCAATGACATGTACTGGTAAGTGCACATTTAGCACTTAAAATCTTGGTTTTCTCATTTTTATGGTACGTACTGAGGCTTAGTACGTACAATATCAAGTTTGGTACATGTAGCCATAAATTAGGGGTCCTGAAAGGAAATGAATTTAGAACTATTAATAAAAAATAGGGGCAAAAACACAATTAAACAATATTCTTATCATCCTTCCAAGGCACTTGAACCTACATATAACACTCCTCATGAAAATAACCTCACCATAATCATAATCCAATTTCAATATAACTGCATCTTTTTCAGTGAGTCATGACAAAGCAATAAGTCAATCTAAGGTCACGGCACTGCCTCAGGTCATTGGCATGGTGACAGTGGATGGTGCCAAAAAAGCATTGGTCATCCATTCTATCGTCATGGACAGGATGGGGGATGGGAGGAAACTGAAGAATGAAAAGATGGGATGGGCGGTTCAAATGACTTATACACCGTACATGTAATTGAAATAACCCTCCTGCTATTTAAAAGGTCACAAACCGTCAAAATTTCCTTCTTCTCCCCTGGCATAATGTTAACAAACCAATGGGGGTCTTGACCAATATTGACCCAAGTAATAGCATGGCTCAGAATGCATAAGGATTGACTTCACAGGGAATTAGGTTTACGAATTTTAGTGGTTAAAATGAGAGAGTCTTTTTTGCATTTTTTTTGTCTGAGTTCGAGTCTGGTGTTTAGAAGGTGCAGAAATATGTACAGTAGCAGGATATTAAGGGTTGGATCGAGTGAAAATAAAATCAAAAGTAATGTACCAGCCGGCACATATAAATTAAGACTGGAAGACAAACACTGAAACAGGTACATTTCTAGTGTGTTTACTGTGTGTTTAGTTGAATATTGAATTTTTTTTTTAAATTTATATTATTGTCAATATAGGCCTATTGTATTTGTTTCCAACGACATTGTATGTAGAAAGGTTGACTGCTCCTTTGGACACAATTTGGTATCAGCAAATAATGGAGTCTGGAAAAAAATGGAAGAACCCATCCGCCATCTTGGGGAAAAAAAGGCAGTGTATACATGGTATATTTGACCGTGAAGCCGTCCCCGATTGTTTTTGCTCTTTCACCAGCACGGCAGTGAGCATGCGCAGTGAGTGTTGTTTGGGACTTCGGGACATTTTTTTACCGTGCTGAATCTTTGTCTGGCTCCATGCTTACAAAATGTACATTGTCGTTAATGTGACTTCGTTTTCACGAAGATGGGTATCAGACCTAGTGCAATTTCAGACTTTACTTCCCTTTAAAAAAATCCTGCCGAGCCACGAATCAAAAAAAGATGTAAAATTCTGCAATTAAATCTAGGATTTGATTTAAACAATAAAGGAAGGCAACTCTTAATTTAAATTTTTTTTTTTTTTTTTTAAATGAGTGTACTCACGGAGAATCGAACCGCTCTTCGCTAGGCCATGCATTCGCTCGACTGGGTTGGAAATGTAATATCTTATATGGTGTAGGTGTACGTGTAAGTTATACGTGCCCACGAGGGCGCTATACAAGTGCCAGCTTAATAACGGAAAAGTGCAGGACCGGTTCAAGGCTATTTAAACACTTGGGGGGGGGGGAATCATCATTGTATGGAAATCATTTCTGAGATTTTCTCACCTCATACTTCGGTGCATTATTGCATTGTGGGAAGTTTCCCTGGTGATCACCGTTGTGTGAGAGGTAATTGTCCACCAAATTCCAGCCCCAGCTCTGGTCATTGCTCCCTAGCAAAGCCACGTACCCCTGACACTGCAAAGGGGCATTCTTGGTAGCGATCCCTACCACAGCTACCGTCCCGAGCGGCCCTTCCCACCAGACCTCCCAGGCATGCCGGCCCTTCCGGAACCCCCTCCGGCCCCGGGCCGCGTCCGTGCTCTGCGCCACCGGGTTGCGGTGGAGCGTGAACCCGTTTGGTTTGACGTACACGTTCCGCGAGCAATCGCCCGGGTTGAAGGCGTGGAATAAGGCCCGCAGTTTGGCCTTGTAACTGGGCACCTCAGACAGCAGATCCCCTTTACGAGCATCAGCGGTAATCTTCCTGATGCACTGGACCCGCCAAACCAAGGAATTCTCATCGTTCAGGCAGTTATGCCAGGCTTTACAGACAGTAGAGCAGTTGAGCAGGTCAGCTAGATCCAAGTAGGAGAAAATCAACTCCAGTATCTTGGCTGGCAGGCCGGCGGCAGACGCCGCTGCCATTGCGGCGTGGTCGGTGACAAGCCTTCATAAAGCCTCCTGCAGTCCCGGCGACATGTCAGCTTAACATCTGCGGCGACAACTTCGAGTGAATCCATAGAATGTTCACGATAAATAAACTGCCGTTCGGCCAAGTCAGATGTTTCACCTAGTCACACGACATGCACGAAGATGCAGCGCATGCACTTTCTCCGATCCGCACTGCACGCATGCAATGCGGTGGGTGGTTCGTACATTTACGTACGTACGTGTACGTACAAGCGAAACCGATATGGCGGTAAAAGTAGGTCATTGGGTCATCGAATAAGTATTTCGTGCATGTAGTTGATGTTCCGCTATTGAAACCTCTCTCTAGATAAAATAACTTCTTGAAAACAAATCTCGCGAATTTTATTTTAAATGTTGTTCCAGATCGGTAACTGTCTTCGCCACTTGCTTAATTCAAGCATCCTGTAACAGTTCCTAGTCAATAAAATGTGTGAAATCCATCATACAGTTAATGTATGACCAAACCATCGCAAGAGGGCTCACTTTACTTCCAAGTAGGGAACTAAACAATTTGGCCTCTAATTCCACTAGTGCAGTTAGTACAATCCACCCGACAATTTACTTGTCCTTTTTTTAACCATAATTTTCTGGCAGGATCAGAATCCACTTGCACAACTTAAAAGAAAATTTCGTTCACTGCTATCATCCACAATATCTAGCACAGATAATTTGAAAGGGAAAATACAACATTTGCAAACATCAAAACATAAAACTACCAAATCATTTTGAAATACCTTGCTGGACTGTTAGTGAATGACAGTGTAAAGCATCCTGTAAAATCATGGCATCTGGTATACTGTCATTTTCAAGAAAAGTGGTATTTTTGTATCAATTTCCAACGCTGATCGGCCGACCAGCGTTGGAAAAAACTGGCTTTTTTTCAAATACTGGCCCCAGTTGACCATCGCACTTGTTTGCAATCGATTACACACATATAAACGGGTACAAGCCAGCTAGACTGGTTCCCTGACCTTACAATTCCCCAATGTATGTAAACTGCTCTGTTTCTTCTTAAATGGAGTCAGGGAACCAGACTACAGGAAAATGATTGTTTTTCTTGGTTTTTATAGCATTTTCAAACCCAAAACCTCAAAAAAGTCAGTGTTACTATATTTGCTATATATTTCCAACCCCGCAATTCCATCCATTTCTGAAAATTACAGCAAAAGCAAATGATGTATATTCCCTTGAAGTTATATTCAAAACCTTGCCAATGACTCCACAAAATTTACAGAGAGAAACCAACCCGAACAAAATATTTTGTGACATTTTTCATACTTTAATATTTAATCAACATTTTCAGAAGTCTCATACAATAACCCTGGCCATTTTTGTTTCCACAAAAGGTGTTACCACTTACGTACATCTTTTTAATTTTTTTGTTTTGTTTTTGTTGGTATTTTATCAAAACCGAATATAAGTTACGTTTAAGTGACATTCAGAGCCTTCTTGTGCAACACTCGTCTTATCAAAATAATTTGATTTTCAGGGCCTGTAAAATAAGTTAGATATAGCTATAGCAGTGTTAACACACAATTTCCATTTTAACTAAATGTTCGTATTGTACAAAAACAGTTAACATTTTTCCAAAACTTAGGTATGTTGTCATAGAGAATTTAATTTAATCTACATGCAGTGGATAATTAACCAAGCTTAAAAGAAATTAACTTATTTTGCCTTTGAAACCGTTATTTTTTACTGTGTTTGGGTAACATTCAGGTGCCATTCTAATTTACATTCAATTAATAAACAAGGTTTAAAAAAGCCCCACCCAAAATGGGAGGAGTTAGCAGTTTGTAAAACCCAAGCCAATGCGATTTGTATAAGTTTTGGCTATCAATCAACTGATAACATCCAATCAGGATGGAGTAAGGATGCTACCAAATATGGGCATGGGCGGAGCACAACTATGCAATTTCAAGCAATGTCAATTCATGTGTGGCCAATCAAAGTGTCGTGACAGGTTTATCCCATTTTTATCAAAGGGTAAGTTCAAGTTGCTCATCTGATACCGTTTGCTAACATGAAAAAGGCATACACTGTTTTACCAGTATGCCATATTCCTTTCAAAATAAAATGTGGCCAAAAAAAAGTAACAGTGTAAAAGCCCGCAGTAACTTGCTGCAGTGATTCTGTAATGACTGCCACTCACTCACACAAAGTCGTGCATGTGATCAGATAATTCAAAGCATGCGCTATGGGGGAAAAGACAATAGTATCTGCACAGGCAAAGTTAATCTTGACCAATAATTTCTGGGCCTGAAATCAGTTAGAGAGATACAACAACAAAAACATTTGGGGATTATTGTTTTGAAAGTCAGATATGGTCGGGATTTTTTGTTTTTGGCTTCATTTTATCAGCATACTCTTCGGACCAGTTTTCACTGGGCCCAGCTTCAAAGCCCTGCTTAACAGTTAGCAGAAAAGTTGCGCTTACTATAGCAGAAGATCATGCTGCTGCTTAAGCACTATTTCATGGTGTGGACTAGCCCCATAAATGTGGCCTATTTACTGGACTACCTCCGTAAACATAGGCCACACATCCACATGTACAAAAACGTGTCGCACTTTGCCAAATTTTGATTTTCACATTTAGGCTTAGTTTGTAGGGTTTTTTGCTTTAGAAGCATACTCACCCTCTTTATAGGCTAATCAGAAAGTGCTGCCTTTTTCAGATGTCTATTTTCGTGAAATTTCCAGATTCATTTGCACACGTTTGCGTATCAAAATTTCAACATGAAATTTCACAAAAATTAGACATCTGAAAAAGGCAGCACTTTCTGATTATAGCCTATAAAGAGGGTTAGTATGCTTCTAAAGCAAAAAGCCCTACAAACTAAGCCTAAATGTGAAAATCTAAATTTGGCAAAGTGCGACACGTTTTTGTATATGTGGATGTGTGGCCTATGTTTACGGAGGTAGTCCAGTAAATTGGCCACATTCATGGGGCTAGGTGTGGATGCGCTAACAGTTGCGCGCTCATGGAGATTTCTATTGTTACGTCACTGATTTATGCCATTTTTTTCCTCCGCAGTTAAGCGTGCTTTTTACTGTGCTTACTGCTCACAGTCTCTATGAAATAGATGGAGGCTCAGTAAGCACAAAATCGGCTGT
This sequence comes from Patiria miniata, assembly GCF_015706575.1. Lineage (NCBI taxonomy): Eukaryota > Metazoa > Echinodermata > Asteroidea > Valvatida > Asterinidae > Patiria > Patiria miniata. The sequence continues at coordinate 10,208,506 of NW_024037055.1, forward strand.
TAAGCAGCGCTATTGAAATTGGGCATTCTGAATAGAGATCATTGTGAAAACAGTCTCATGCCATGACACAAAGTGATATTTCTTTCCGTTTCCACAAGTTTGGAGAGGAACAAACTGTCAGGGAGAAAATGTGCAGATGTATTCAAAATTAGTAATGATCAATCTTAAATCAAGGAAAATGTGAATGAATTGTGGACAGGAAACAGAATGAAGCTGCCAGGAAAGTGCTGATACATATGTTCTGAGAAGGAAGCTAATGACTCTTTCCTGGAAAAGAAATTAACTCACATAGTTGACAACAATTCGGGCGATTCACAATGCAGTGCGCCACCAAGAGTCTGCCAGGAAGAGTCCATTTTTCATGTTTACCGTCGACAAAGCATGGCCCATTTGAATGGGTGTCAGTAGACAACTTGAGCTCATTTGTTATAGATTTGGGCTCAGCGTTCTGCCGCCTTATAAAAAACACCATATTGATAAAAAGAAAAGAAAAGGGCAAACAGATACTCAAAACATAGGCCTACGCTTGCGAAACTACTGACCGGAAAAACTGACAATTTCAAATGTCCCGCGCTGCGAATTTGTCGACCATCTCCCACAATGTACTGGGAAAAATGAACTCTCTGTGGCAAACTCTAGGTGGCCCACTGCATTATGAATCTCCCAAATTCGGCACTCATTGTCAAGCAAGCTTTGTTATTAACTGTATGCGACAGAATACTGCATATATATTATATATATACCTTCTGAATCAAGTAATAATTAAATAGATGGAGTTAGATACATTCATTGGAACAAAAGCAACAGCAAGGCAAAACATTTACAAATTTTTCAACGAACCAAAACAAAATATATGGGATGTTTTAATTTGGTTAATACAGAGGCCCTTACTGGTATGAAAACTAATAATGTCACTGATAATGAACAACATGGGCTGGGGAAAGCAAGTTTGCATATCAATATACAAATCAAGTGCAAAATGTGGTCTCCTTCACCAGTCTGTACTCTCTGGGTCTGTTTGTGAGAAGGCTTACGTTGTATTCAACCAAGATTCGTCAGGCTGGAATGGAGGCTGCGCTGTGTTACACCCTATGTTGTTTTGTACATGTAAATCAATGTGTAGACCACACAGATTGGTTAGCCGAGCACATTGTACATTGAGAAAGAACAAAAATTCAGACTGGTGGCAGACAAGTCTATTGAACACCGCAGTGTGGTCCAGCTTTCAAAAGTAGTCTCACTCCACAAGCCGCAAATCAAAGCTACCAAGAAGACCTGCACGGGAGGAGTCCATTTACATCTATAGTCAATCCACTCTACTGAGGTCAGCTGTGATCCAACTGCTGGAGAGGAGGCTACTAGGCCACATAGTGATACTGGTTCTGATTGTCTTTGTCTCTCTCCATGTAGTCCCGGTCAATCAAACTCTCGATTCTCTTTTTAGATCCGACGGCTGAAAACAGAAACAACAAACACAAAGGTAAACTAGAGGTTGTAGGAACAACCACACGGTGTTGGGCCATGGACTACCGCAAACATTGCCACACACATCAACTCAAAATATGCAAGTTTAAATCCATGTTTGACTTTTTCAACATGCCGCCAGTGGGCGCTCTAACATTTGATGACGTCACCTGTAAAATTTTTGTACAGTACTGCCTAGGCAGACACTCACATCGTTGAAAGCAAGTTCGCATCTTCTGCCAATTTCAAATAATAAGGCACTTCCGGTTTCGACCGGAAGGAAGGGTCACGTGATTTTGCACTTAATACCAAAAATGAAGACCCTGCAATATTGTATCGATTGCCATAAAAATCAAAATCAAATCTGTAGCAGTTGATTTTATATTGATTTTCAAAGATTAAATCTAGAAATCTTTGATTGCTTGTAATATGATACTTGATGACGTCATTGTGACGTCATTACCAGAAAGTTCAAGAGCTATTTTAACTGTGCTATATAGCCAAATCTTGATTATATCTATCACGGTTGATTTTTTAGCAATTTTTGAAGGTTTAAAGGTCTTTTTATTGTAACTTCCGATCTGATGACGTAATCAAATTTTTTTTGCACATAGGTCAAGACCTATGTGGTCATCATGTACATGAATTCTGAATCGAATACCGCAAACTTCGCCACAGACATCAAGTGAAAATGCGTTTTTCGCGTTTTTTAACCTGCCGCTAGAGGGCGCTCCAACTCTTCATGGCATCACCCATTATTTTTTTTGAAAGGTCAATCCAGGCAGACACCAACACCGTTGAAAGCAAGTTCACATCTTTTTCCACTTTCAAATTATTAGGCACTTCCGGTTTCGACCGGAAGGAAGGGTCACGTGATTTCACGCGCACAGGATAAAAGGAAGAGCATGTATTATCATGTCGATTCCCGCAAAATTCAAGTTCCGGTCTCTCACGGTTGATTTTATATTGAATTCCAAAGATTAAATTTATTATATTTTGAAGTGACGTCACGTGACCCATGATGACGTCATGATGACGTAATTACAAAAAAGCACATCTTCAGTGGGTTGTGCATTCGTGTATTGACAATTGAAGTTCATATATGTTTTCATTTTGACAAACAATTTGCTGAGGAGAACTAAAAAAAAAAAAATAGTAAATTCTTACAATAACAATAGGTTTTGGGCTCAAGGCCCAACACCTAATAATGAACAATAAACATGTTTTCAACTGTAATTGGACACTTTTGGCTTTTCACCAGTTACTGTAGACACTCATAAATTTGACATTCCCATATAAGGAATGCTCATAGATTAATTGAGGGTATACTTGCTATATTGCTTGCCATGCATGGATCTGCTGCCGTGCCATGAGGCACCAAATAAGCCCGACAGAAAGCACATTCATTGGCAATTTAAAATTGGAACTCCCTATAGACTCCGTGCACAAGTACCTTCTCAACGAGAACGTTGGGGAGACCAACGTTGGGGAGACCAACGGGAGGGACATTCCAAGCCATTAGGCGCCTAACACTCATGAGAAGACGCAACTAGTTTGTGCACACTCATGACCAAGAACACCAGGTGTGTTTGAGATCCCCCTCACCCCCCTTCCCCCCTCCACCCTTACCTTGACTGGGAACTTGAGCTGGTTGTACAGCTCCGACACCAGTAACGTGTGGGTCAGGGTCTTACGCATCTTCATGATACGAACAATGGCGGCATCTATCTGGTATTGACGGTCTTGGAATACTCTCTCCTGCGTGTTGGACTGCTCCTCCGCCTGGAAAAGAAATCAACAATAAAAAAAGATTAGCCAGTCTCTTTGGCCAGCATTTGGAGAAGAACAATCATTTACAGACTCACACAGTTGGTAATAAAAGCAGTTAATTTCATGAAACAGTGCTTAACTCTTACAAAATGCCTCAGATTTGTGATACAAATTCGTTGCAGAGCTGCACAATCTACTCACGATTTCTTTCATGAAATTTGGCTTAGCTGCAGAACAGTTTGATATTTTAGATATATTTCTTTCAAATATTTTTAAACTGACTTGACTGCCCATTACTAGCTGCTGAGGTCACAAAATATCGAGAATATTTTGCAGCAAGTTGTCTACACAGTAGGTTGAGAGGAGTCACAGGAATTTCTTTTGCTCAAAAAGAAAAAGCTTTGCTCAAAAAGAAAAGAAAAAAAAAGAAGCAGCTAAACACTGATTTTTTGATACTCAGTGAAGTGTTTACATATGCCATACATTTAGACAGCTACGACTGGTCCATGACATAGAATTGCATTCAATAATCAGCAATGTACATGAGACTTCATGAAGATTTGAAATTCAGCAAAATGGGACAGTGGGACAAACATAACACAGATAAGTACATGTAGCTGCATGGAAAAGTGAGGACCTACCGTTTCTTTCATCTGGACTTGGTTGATCTTGATCCGACACAACCTGTGCTTGAAGTCACCATTGAAGCTAAACCGGTCACCGTCTTCCACATCTCTCCCCTCCAAGGATTAAAAACAAAGTTCATCATATCAGTGGCGAGTTTTCAAGTGTTTTTCCACACTAAATGCAACATGTTATCAGAACTTAGGGCAAAGATAAAACTCTAGCTACTCTCAAAACCGTCCTTCTCTTTATGCAAAACAAGACTGCATCTTACCCTCCACATATTGGCCATTCAGCAAGCGCCTTCTATCAGGTCTTTGGTAACCTCTTGTTGTATTACAACAATATGGCAGCCAATTGACCAATCAACACCTTAGGCCAAATTTCTGCTCGAAAAGACACCACAATTTCGAAAGTCGATTCCGATTGGCTGGCACGGGGTTGCATAAAATTTGCATGCTATGATATATCAGACATTCATAATGTGGCTCTGCACACGTGAACGTCTGATCCTCAGACTACTTTCCACACTGCAATGCCTTAAATTCAAACTTCGAAGATCCTTCAAAATCCACGGAATGGTTATGGAGGATTTTGTAGGATTTAGGAAGATACAGTCCATACTTTGCACAGTACTTAATACCCTTTGAAATTTGGCAGAACAAGGAGTATACCATTGGTTTCCTGCACAGTGGATGATTTTGGAGGATTCAAAAAGGTTCGTAGCAACAATGCATAGAGAGTTAAGGATTATCTGCTGAAATTGCTGAACCTAGATATCGTCGTGTCCGTGCAACAAGGTCATATCTCGTGTGAAACGCGAGTTTCAGAACGTCAAAAGGTTGTATCTCACTTAAAATAAAACAAAGATTTACACACAAAGTCAATGGACGTTGAGATACGACCTTGTTGCACGGAGCGTATTCACGCCAGATACCACTTTGTTGCAGAATGGAGTTACAACCTTGTTGCACTGACGCGACGATATGAGGACCACTTGATTTCGGCATAATTGTTTTCTTGACTTCAGCCTACCTTGGGTAATTTTGTGATGACTCGGGCCTTCCCGCAGGCCAAAGATTGAAGTGTTCTCCTCAGCTCCGTATCCTCTGTGACAGAAGACAAACATTTGAAAATTATCTTTCGCATTAGCTTTGCTCAGGAATGTAGAGTACACTTTGGTTCCTACTGACTAGTAGTCTTCGTTCAAGACACTAGTGGTCAATAGTGGATCACTGTGCACTGAAACCATTACAATTGGCTAATGAAAGGATGATCAGAACTCAAGGGTGAAAACCAGCTCAGGGAGGGGATGCACAACTGTGAAAATCAGCCATACTGCGATCATGGTTTTGGTTTTATAATTATTTGGTTATTTTGTTTTTCTTTTGAATTTTTTGTCAATAAATTCTTTTTGTCCTTTTTTTGTTTGAAATCTAGAATTTGTCTCCTGTCTCTATAAATTCAATTTCTTCGCGACTTTTCTTTTCAAGATCCTGAGTTTAGTTTAGTTGTATTAGTTTTAGTGCAAGTTCCCTAAGTGTGTCATTTTTCCAGGTTACACTAACAAGAACCAGCTGAGTACCAGTTACAAGCAATACACATTACTTGATGTCATGGCTGGTAACCTGCTTTTGCTTAGCAAATATTTTCTATGCTTAGCAGCTCTGTCATATTAGCTTCAGATGAAAAACAAGCAAGGAGGTAAAGGAGTTTAGTGGCAGCAATGGACTTTGTGTACAAGTACAGTCGTTTTCCTAGTTCCGGATTTTCCTAGTTCCGGATAGCTTCAAATAAAATCTACCTCTTTTGGATTAGTCTCCAATAATTTTGTTCTGACGATGTGCATTTTGAAAAGAAAAATGTAAGCTCCTTGATACACAAAGATTTTTCCGATAAAATATTTAGAAGAGGAATTTTGAGCTGCGAATCGACGATAAATTTTCTCCTCGGTATATCACTTGTACCATGTGATTTCGAATATTTTGTTCATACACTACAGTTGTATAAACTCTTCCATCGAATGCTTGTTGAATCAAAATAAGTTGTAAAGTCTCTAATTTTTGAAAATTCGCCAACGAATGACCATATGCTTTTGCCTAGTTCCGGATAGCGCATGCACTTTACGACCCAACTACACGCGCGTTAATCGATTTTGTGTGACATATTCTGTGCTGGGTCAAAGATTTTCGGTCCGTGCGTGAGTTCGAGCCATTGGGCTGCACACAAAAGTTTCAAAATCATTTACGTTTTTGTCTCGTTTTAAAATTTGCTGGAATTCTCTTGAATGAACTATTTTTGGAAAATGAAATAATACTTTATCAGAAAATATGCTTGATTTGGTTGGTTCTGGCTGAAAAAAAGTTTTCTCGCGTGATTTGTTTTTCGCGTGAAGCAGTTTTGATTGATTCGGAACTGATTGAACCAATCCGGAACTAGGAAAAGTGACATCGGTACTTAAAATCAAAATAAAAAGAGCTTAAATTTTGAGCTTAAATTTTTGGTCTCTCCATCACTCAAGGTAAACTTTTTAATCAATGTCACTTGAATTCGTGGAGTAGTTGAGCCGAAAGCAGCCTGAATGATGTTTGCTATCCGGAACTAGGAAAACGACTGTACCCCGTCAACGGTTACAATGAAAGAGTTAAGGAGACCACCGGACCAGAGGTTCCTACGCATTACCGTCAGCGCCAGATACTCACTTGAAGATACAACTGGGTTTTGAACACAAGAAATAAACTCAGTCTTGAATGCTTCCCCCGCTAGTATATGCCCAAGCAGTGTGCTCTACCTACTGGAGCTTTTGAAAGTGGTCAAAAAGCGTCATCTTCCGTTCGTGCTGGGAGTCCATGCAGAGTCATGTTACCACCTACCTATGCCTGTAGCCTGGGCAATGTCTTCTAGTGAGTAGTCATCCCCCTCATTGAACATGAGAAGAACTAGGCTTTGGAACAGCGACACGTGTAATTCTTTGACCTTAGAGGACAAAAAAAAGAAAAGAATGAAAACCTCACTTTTGAAAGTTAATAGTTGAATGAGCAAAACCTGTTATCACATTTACACTGCAAGCTTCCGATGTATCAAAAGAGGTTTAATGACAATTTTTCTTTTCTACACTATTTCCTCTTGATCTGCTTTATGAAAGGAGGAAATTGGTGTTTTTTTTAAGTATATATACTTCACACTCCATTGTGTTTCCAGAACAGTGCACGAAAAAAACTGTACCTCTTCTCAATTTTGTTCAGTTTATGATAAAAGTTAAAGGCAAATCCAACAATGCTCATGCGGTATTTTTTCTTTCATTAAGAAGTCAACTGAAATTTCAGGTGTTTTTTTTTTCTCAACATTTTGAGATCCTTTTCCTACCTCCTTGAACAGTGCTTTGACCACACAGTGACCCAGGTTGGGCTGCCATTGCAGCTTGCGACCGCTGTGCTTACTCAGGTAAAAATGTTTGAAGATTTCTTGTAGCTTCACCATCTGAAAATAGGTACAATTAAGAAGTCTTGAAAACCTGTATGATATTGCTTTCTCATTTATGATCACTAATTTCTGCAAAACAAGAAGAAGTCTGTTTTCATTTACAGGAAATTGTATGACCCGTTTCAATAAAACTGTGCAAGAACACTCTTTTCCGCCTTATCAAGTGTGTAGCGGATAACCTCAAGTATCTTTTACTAACGGTATCCTTGCAATTGTTTCCACTGAGGGCGTACTTAAGCAGGGAGACCATTCAACAAATGGGATGTGACATTGGATAACCAAAATCTACACCGGATCTGTACCGTACTAATGCATTGTGTAATGACCTGAGCAATGAAAAACACTATACTGCAGTTCTTTACCAGCAATTTTAAACATTGATGAGTTTAGAGGGTTTTATAATACTTATCTGCCACTACTTCCAAACCATTTGTGATTTAACCGCTTGACATTTTGCTGGATGACAGTTAAAGAGTGTCTTCTTACCTCGGATGGTAAGAGTACCTCCATGGGTGTGTACGTCGGCCAGTAGCCCATCGTTAGTATGTTGACGGTTAGGTCTATGTTACCGGGGATGCTTTGGTGCTGCACATGCTAAATGAAAATAAATACAATCCATACAAATATTATCATTTACCATATAAATTTTGTTGTGTGGTGCTAAAATCACAGTTAACACAGCTTCAAATTATGTAACAACATATGTAACAACAGATTTGGGATGATTCTGACCAATTTTGAGAATTTTGAGAAGAACATTACTTCAGGAAACGATGCTGTGTATACAACTATTAATTAACAACTGTTCACAAAATCTGCAACACAGAAAATATTTGCTTACCAAAAATACAGGTCACCAGCCAGAATGCCCTGTATACACATTGTTTATCACTGGTTCTCACTTATTTTTACTTACAGCACAAACAATTTGGTAAGCACTATTTTCTGTTTAATCTTGTTTATATCCTGACCTGCTTGAAGGCAATCATGATATCCTTAGACAGCTCCATGTCTTTGAACATGCCCTCCAGTTTACTGGTGAAGGCTCCACCGCATTCTGAAAGCATACATTACATCATGTATATTGTGGTGTCAGGTGGTTAATAACTCTAACAGAGTAGTAGTATTAAATCCAAGACGTTCTCAGTGGTACGGTGTTTCAGCGCGCACGGGTTATTGGATAGTGCAGTGATTCACTAAAGCAGGCGCCCTTTACACACGCGCAAACAAGGCGCAAAGGACCTTCTAGGAATCTCGTATTTCTGCTCAGGAAATTCGGTGCAGAACTGTGTGTGCATTTGTATGCATTCATGATGTAGCATGTGCAGTTTCTGTACGTACTGCAGTATTCCAAGCCACGGGTGCACAGCTTGCAAGCCTGTAGGCCTAAGTTTCATTGGATAAACAAGTCGGACCACGTGGATGAAGCCATCAATTTTGCAGCAAAGAAACTGGGCTTTGGAAAGCTAACAAAAAATCATCAAATCAGTGCTATGTCACCTGACTAACAGTTTTCAAACTGGCTCTTTTGTTTCCACCAATGTAGATGCGCAATTATTCCTGTCAAATTGTGCATATTAGGTCACGCCCTATTCCTATGCGAGATTCCTAAGACGTTCTTTGCGTGCCATTCGCCATTCGAGTCAGGTTTACGGATGGGAACAGAGCGCCCTCAAGGGGGACAATGTGCGACATGAATGATGCTGCGCGGTACAAAGGCTGTACGGTCTATCGTGAATTACCCTGCTTAGAACGTCTGGCACTAAGACTAACAGAGTACAGGTTGGTTGACACATCACATGGATTACAGTAACAACTAATTTAGTTTGGGTAATGGTCATGGGAATCCCGGTACATACCGTTATTTCGTTTTACCGTTTTGGATTTCCTCAAAAACAACAACAGTAAACGAACCATTGACCGTTTTGTCGTTTTACAGTTTTGTAAAACGATTAAACGGTATTACCGGGTAAGTGACAAAAAACAATTACCTTTTTGTTGTTTGTTTAAATTGTAAAAAGCCATAAATGGTTAGTTGCTATATTTTTAGAGTGTTGTTTTACAAAAACGTGACAATGACAACGGTCCATATAGTTTTGCCGACCATTTTTTGATTCAGGTTCGGCAATTAGGCAATGCACCTTGGAATGTTAATGTGTCCTGGCCTTGGGATCGAGTCATTGCCTGAAGCCCAAATTGCCTTCCTTACACTTGATTACGTTGTTCTCACGACAGAATCTGTGAATATTGGCTATTGAAGAACCGCGCCAAACTCTAATTTCCTTCAACACCTGCAACTTCTTTACTGTATCCATTGTGAAATTTTCTCCTTGAAATTTTCCAGCGCCATTTTTGCTTGCAACTCTTCAAGCCCCACCAGCTGAATGCACGGCATGGTCCCCCTCCACCCCCTTGCATGCCCACCGCCACAAAATGCACCACGGACTGTTAACTATGACACAGTGAAATAAAAAAAAACAGTCTGTATTCAATACTGACCGTTTTGCTGTTTTTCAAAGTTATTTGTGTAAAACTGTAAAACAAACATCATTGATCGTTATGCTGTAAGGAAATTTACTAAACTGATAAAACGGAATTATCGTATTTATCTTAAAACCGTTTGATCGTTTTACAAAACTGTAAAACGACAAAACGGTCATGGTTCGTTTACTGTGTTTGTTTTTGAGGAAATCCAAAACGGTAAACGAAATAACGGTATGTACCGGCATGGGCGGAGATCCCGGGGGGGGGGGGGGGGGGATGGGGGGGATATATGCATAGGCATTATTTGTGTTGCTAGGTGACCAGAGCTCCATTGTGCAAAGATAGCTTAGGCCTACACTTCCAAATACATTGGATGAGAAATTTTAGTTTTGAAGATCTTTTATATTTGTTAATGCTTGAAGGTGTTAATTATTGTCATTTATTGCAATTCAAGCTCAAGAAAAGGTTGAATTTTGACACCATTTTGCACCTAAAATTGTGTAAACCCCAGGGGGGGTTTACCTCAACCCCTAGCAAGGGCCTTGCGCCTGCAACCCACCAGGGGGCCCTTAAGCGGTTTCTTGGACCCCGTGCCGTGTCGCGTTCCACACAAGGATGGCCTTTCAAAAATCATCCCCCCCACCTGTAACAAGAAATCTCCGCCACTGTGTACCGGGATTCATGGGGGTCATCGGATCAATTTGGTAAATTTTGGCAATGGGTAACAACAAAATTGTCAACAGACAACTCAGAGCAGAAAGATAGCCAGATCTACTTCCCAGGTCAATTGGCCGCCACAAAATCAAATTGGATCTTAGGGGACTGATCATCATCTGACTTCTGGGGGCAGATGGTCAAAGTGGAGGAGACTGGACACTATAGGACAATACAGTGTTGTATTGGGGGGGGGGGGACAAGACAACCCCCTCACACCCCTCAAGCAATGCCCTTGGTAATGATCAGCATCACAGTGAAACTACACTTGTGTGATGTTATGTATTTTGGCTAAAGCATGAACCAACACTAAGGACTGGACAGTGCATACTCACCTTGTTTTAATTTGGACAACATTGATTTCTCAGCGTCGACTGATGCACTCTTGCCAACCAGTAATCTCTTGGCTAGGTCTTTCTTGTAGAAGGCTTCAAACACATCCTTGCCTGAGGAGACCAAAAAAAGCCACGTAACTTACACGGATTTCATTATTTTCCAGTAGAAACAGCATGATGCATTTTGGTCAAGACTTGCAACCATTCACTGTTTGTTAGGAGATATTGACTCCGTGCACAATGTACCTTATGCCACACATGCATGAACCATTGCATGTACGAAGTGTGTCCCGCACACGGTCAAGTTGTCACCCCAATCCAAACAGAGAAATGTCCTTATCTGCTATGAACAACATCACAAGATTTTTAAAAATCGGGGGAAAAAAAGGGTTTGAAAAAGAGTTGAACATACCGTGGATGAACCTGAAGATGACCATTATTTTGTCCAGCAATCGTTCTAGCTCCTCCTCTGTGGCTTCCTTGTTGCCAGCTCGGAGCTTGTTGTCAACATACTTGGCTGTAGGTAAGAGATGAAACAAAGGGTATTGACCATCGATGTAAGCACATGAAAATCCACAAACATCCACCCACATTTCCGTACCCACAACTATCAGATCTGAAACTTGTACATCCACACCAATCACATCCATTTCCACATCCACAACTACCAGATCCACAACTACCACATCCACAAATATTTCATCCACAACTACCACATCCACAACTGCCTCATCCACAACTACCACATCCACAACTACTACATTCACATCTGCCACATCCACATATGCACAACTGCCACATCCACAACTACACGTGCCACATCCACATCTGCCACATCCACACATGCAACATCCACGACTGCCACATCCACAACTACCACATCCACAACTGCCACATCCACAACTACCACATCCACATTTGCCAAATCCGCATGCAACATCCACAACAACCACATCCACAATTACCACATCCACAACATCTACAATTACCACATCCACAACAACCACATCCACAATTAACACATCCACAACTATTACACCAACTACATCCACAACTACCACATCTATCACCTACAACTACCACACTTACAACCATTACATCCATATCTCCCACAATCACACCTCAGATATCCAGCAATTCCACTCTGAAAACTTTCACAACTACATGTTTCATATCCACAACTTCTACATCCACCCCCTTCTTACCGACTAGCTCGGCAGGCTTATTCAGCCTCTTGTTGATGAAGCTCTCAAATGACTCCTTGAGCGTGTTCTGGAACTTTTCATTGTCAGCGAAGCAATCAGTCATGATATTGTCCATCTTGTCCTTGAAGTCCAGCAGCTCCTGCACCATAGTTTTGTCTTTCTCAGGATTGATAATGATGGTTGTGCCTGTTTTCTGTAAAAAAAAAATTATATAGATATTTTGCTAATTGGTCTTCACAATGCCCTGAAGTGCCCTGCAGTTCCACTCTTCAAACTGCTTCAAACCTCCCCAGTTTTTCAGCAACTAATAATTGCTGTTTAAAGGTAGAGTATATCATTTGCAACTATCCAAAAAGTAACTGACAAAATTCTTGTTGAAAAGCATACCTGGTTTAAAGACAGTAATGGCACTAAACTCCCTGTGAAATTATTCTTTCTGGCATGCTGTCATTTTGAAGAAAACAATAAAAGAAGGTCATTTCCAAAGATGCGTCTAAAGATGCAATTTTGGAAATCTCCGTTAGTAGTTCGGTTTGTAATTCGGCAAAGCCGTGAATGGGTGCACGCAAACGTTAGCACGACGCACGCGCCCACGGTTGCTATAATTCGTCGATTCAGTGCATGACATCACGTAGCTGCAATCGGCTGAATGAAAACGTGTCCCGGACGCTGATTTCGGGCGCAATTCAAAACATGCCTTGACAACTTTTGAATTGAAATTGAGATCCTAGAATATTGCTTTTTCGGAATATACAGCATTCACTGAGCTAAAACGTCATTAGGTTAATTTTGAAGCACCTCCTTTAGATTTTGAGCACTTTTGTTGCTTCAAACGAAAAAAATGCATAAATGACAAATGATATACTCTACCTTGAACATGATACACAACATTTCTGAAAACAGCCATAGTGAGCAGTACATATGAACTCTACTAGACATCAAGTTAATAACGTTGGTTTATTTTATCAATGCTTTACCCCTTGCCATTTTAGATACCACAAAAGATTGATCCCATTTGCAGGCGGTTGCAATGTGTTTTGTCAGATGACAGTGGCAGTGGATAGGGTGGGATTCTATCCATGCAAACAACACAAACATTGCACAACCTTCACCATTTTTCTGGGTTATATACAGTGAAATCCTGAAGTCAAACCTCAAGGGACCAGGTTCAAAATTTGACTTAAGCAGAGTTTTGAGTTAAGCAGGGTTGTAGTGTTATACTACTGAAGGCAATGGATTCTTTGTTTGACTTAACAGTTGTTTTGAGTCATCAGAGTTTGACTTATCGAGATTTCACTGTACAAGGAAAAATGTTATGCTACTAATATTACTTTAGCCCAAAGCCCCAATGGCATTTTGGCATGAATCCCTACAAAACACATCAACACAACACTTGTCGAAGTGCAACAAAGATCCGACATGTTAACTACCCAAAGGCAAAAACTGCCTGAGAGGCCTTCGCAGGATCCAAGAGTGGTATCGTTCAATGCAACTAGCTCCCATTATCTCAGAATTGACCGTTTATGCACTGTTGTTGAAGGCTTGATGCAGCAAGATCCCAAAATGTTCTACACCTGATGCACCGTGCTGTGTCTGGCAGGGCTAGGGTTAAAGGCATAGGGTTAACCAACAAGATGGTTCTCAAACCATGGGTCCCGCCTGCTTTTGCGATTATCTGTAAAGAGTGACCTTTGACCTTGATGTGTGACCTTTGGCATCATTATTACTTGAAGGTACCTATGTTGCATCTATGACCCAAGTTTGGTTGCAATTGGACTTAAATTTTTCAAATGAGACCAATTTTACATGTTCAGCCTAATATACAACTTGACCTCAGATGCCCTTAGACCTTGGTATGTGACCTTGACATCGTTATGAAGGTTGCCATATTGCCAACCTCGTTCCCATGGGTACGAGATCTTGCTATGCCTTGCGTGATCTCAACCCCTGGAATTGTGTAATTATAATTAGGCTGCAGTTTATCCGTTTTACGCGCCGACGCCATCTTTAAAATGTTTAAAGTTATGTTTTTTTGAAGAATCAATGCTTTCAAACCTTACCGTTTGGACGTTGCGTTATTAGCAAAGATTTGTATTAAAGGTACGTACCCCTTTCGTCCTTTTACAACCACAGATACAGGGGTTTTTTTAGCGAAAAACGAGGCTGCCATAATCCATATCGTACAGGCATCGCGCAGTTTTGAATATTCGTACGTGACGAGACGTGCAAAGCACGCGAGCGCATTATGGGCGCGCCCAGCGTACAATCTTCGAAATGCGTGCGCAGTACGCTCTAAATAGCCAGTCAGCATCGTTTACGTGTTCATCACCGCCAGGGGTTAGTGAAGGAACGCTCACGAGCCCATGGAGTCAAGGCTGCCATATTGCATCTATGACCCAAGTTTGGTTCCAATTGGACATCAATTTTTGAAATGAGACCAATTTGACATGTACAGCCTATTTCACAACTTGACCTCAGATGACCTTAGACCTTGGTATGTGACCTTTGACATCATTATCATATGAAGGTTGCCATGTTGCATCTATGACCCAAGTTTGATTGCAATTGGACTTCAACTTTTTGAAATGAGACCAATTTGACATGTTCAGCCTATTTCACAACTTGACCTCAAATGACCTTAAAACTTGGTATGTGACCTTTGACATCATTATCATTAAAGGTTGCCATGCTGCATCTATGACCCAAGTTTGGTTCCAATTGGACTTCAACTTTTGAAATGAGACCAATTTTACGAAACTTTAACCAAAATACCACGGACATACACATACATACTTGAATACATACGGACAGACATAGTGATTGCATGGTCTGAACAAAGTTCAGGCGAGACAATAAAATAGGCTGCTGACCTTGATGTAGGCACTGAAGTATTGGCAGAGCTCTGTCAGGCCTGACTTGGTACGCTGGAACAGGTTGTAAAGAAGAGCTAGGTCCTGGGTCCTGTCCAAATCCAACAGATCATCCAGACCTGAATATAACGCAATACAATTTAATATACTTTTAGTTCCATGAAAATCAATACAAGTGATACACGACCCTATATACAGAATATTTACCGAGAAATTGAAAATAGCCTTGGCCAATTTTCATTTGAACATATCAACGGTGTTTTCACGAAGTGACAAAAACCTCAATGTCATGCAAAAAGATCATTCCGAGATAATCGCATTTGGAGTTAGTCCTTTTTTCAAAACACATTTTCGACTAGTTTGTAGTTATAGATTTGGGAAATTTTGTATTGTCAAGTAACGTATGCTTAGTTCTTTGCTAATTCAAAGTTGTTTATTAGAAGTCTCTCTTAATTAAACTGTAGTTCATTAATAAAGATCAATGAAGATATTCTTCTCTTCGTGAAAACAGCAAAACGCAGAGGCCTCTATATTTTGTTCCATTAAGTTGTACACTCTTCATCACTTTGTGAAAAAAATAAAACGTTCTAACCAATTTTAGATTTGCGCATCTTACGTCACTGCAGTGCGCGCGCCTGTTCTTTATCGACATCGTTTGCGGGGCGCGCGTCCACTCCCATCCTAACGCGTGTGTAGAAAAATGCATTATTCCTCTGGCCCTGCTAACGAGGTAAGTTTTTGTCACTTCGTAAAAACAGAAAAACACAAATTTCAGGCTTTTTGTCAAATATTTGTGTACGATAATTAGAAAAGTAAACAATAGTTCGCTTTGAAACTTGGTCAAATTCTTCTTTTTGTCAAGAGCAATAAATTGGCCAGCAAAATTCAAAATCGAAAAATTAATCGATTTTGCAGGTTTTTGTCACTTCGTGAAAACATCGTCGACATGTGCACACACACATAGCATATTCCTAGAGGAATTCATCTCTGAACATGGATGCAAAGCAGTAATGGCACTCAGAAATACTCCTCAAGGGATTCTGTCGCATGAAGCCAAGTGTCAACCCCTTCAGCTACCAAAAGCTAGTAGGAAGTACAATAAATGATTGTTATGAATCCAATGAGTTTCAATCAGTTCACATCACTAGGACCAACCTTTCTGCAGGATCACGCCGACATGGGTCTCCAGCAGTTGCTTTTCTACACAGGCTATTAGCAGTTTCCTCGTGGTGTGATCTAAGTAGTACATGATTCGTTGCGATTCCTCTTCTAGTCTCCGATCCACATGAGCCAAGTATTCAGGGACCTGGGTCAAGAGTGGCGCATTCCAAACAAAGTTGGAAGTTGCAAAAATATTTTTGTTTGTATAAATAGGATGGCCTGTGGAATGTTAGTTGGGGCCAAATGTGTGGAGATATTAAGCACAAATGTGTGCAAAGCAAAGAAAAGATGTGTTTTGAAAACCGAGTTACCGACCAAAATGTCAATGAAGTTTTATACTACTATTGACCATCGCTCTGTGGATTGTTGCACAATGTATAGATGTATAAATACATGCAAACATCTCTCTCCACGAAATTTGGCCCAGGTCTTGTGTACTGAATCAATGCATACAATAAACATTTTTGTAAATGCACATACGCACCTAAACACCGTTAACCCTAGCAACTCTAATACTCAAAAATGTCAAACACTGAGACTTTAATGGACCCCATTGTGTTCGTTATAGTGACATTCTGATGTATTTTAATTCCCGATAATGGTTCTGACCATTTGACTACTCACGTCTCTCTCATGCATAAGCTGCCGGCCCTCGGCAGCATACAGCCGGTCCGTGGCCTCTAGGAACTTCCTCTCAAAGGCTTCCTGATAGATCTGCAGGTCTGACAGCATGCGTAGCAGGCTCTTGAGCAGACTGTGATCCACCACGTCCCCACCCCGTTCACTCTCAATCAGCTGCAGCAGGCCGTCCACCGTCCGTGCCTGAACCGTCTTGTTGCTGATGATGTGGGTGCGGAACAGATCCAGGCCCATATCCCTGAAAGCCAACAATGGAAAACTTTAATGATGCCAGATCAACACCAGGAAGAATGCCAAGGGAAGTTCAGGGCAAAAATCAAAGAATTTTAACCATTGTTACTCTCAAACTCATATAAATTTCTAGATCCATCAGGTTTGGTGAAACCCTGCCACTATTACATAATGTTTGATGCCCCTTTAAGTTGCACTCAGGTTGACCTTACGACGACACAGATCACTCTACGACTGACTTTTCAAGCTGCGCCTGAGCAACAACCGTTGGAAACATATCAGTCGCCGATTTTCTGCAACCTGAGTGTAACTGCGACAATATTAAGACACTCGGCTTCAGTCGGCACTAAACTAACAAAGTAAGTTATTCATCTTTATTTTTGTAAATATTTGATAAATATTCATACCTAAGATACAAGTAACATATGAAACTTCTTACAGGTTTTGAGTTGATCAAAACTAACTTACAGTTTGACAATTTTTTGTGAGTGACTCACCTCAGAATAAACTACAAGCTTACAAACGACTCGAAAACAACTCATACCAATTTTGAGGGAGGACATTTCAAGAAAGAGGAGGCAGGTGAGGGAAAAGGAAAAGGCAAGGCAGGAGGGAAAAAACATTTATGACATCAGGCATCTTTAGGTCATCTCTTTCCCTAAATTCTAGATGTATCCAAGAATCACGAGAAGTCAATTGTGAAGAAGTCTTCTGTTTATGTTTACACAGACATGTGCATGTACGTGTATGCACACATGTGGTTGTACATACACACATACATGAAAGCGAGCAAAGCGTGTACATGTTGCAAACCACTTACCAGAGTGAGGAAACAAAGGAGTTTTGAAGGACATAAGTTCTGTCCAGGAAGAGGAATATACTTCTGATCATGATCTGTAGAAGGAAATACATAAATAAGTATATTTCATTCAGATACAGAAGTGGACACTATCCTGAGCACTGGAAATATTTATAAAAGATGAGGCAAAACCTGTTTTCAATGTAAAAGGGCCACTGTATAAAGCCTATATGACAATAACAAAGAACTAAGTGGTACTAATAATAAATTGTTCAAGTCATTTAAAGAGATCTTAAAAAAAAAATCTACAGCACATTTATACCTCGGCCCCTAGCATAAAAAAGCTACAATTGATACGATCCTTGGTTCTTGAAATTGTACTGATTCAGTTTGCACAACATATGTGACCTATCACCACAAAATGAGCATAAAGTCAGACTTTTTAAGATTTGAGATATTCTTCTTTCTACACCTGTAGATTCTGCAGAACAAGAGCTTTCTAATGGCACATAACATTTAGGGGTACTAAAATCAGTAACAAAAATATAAACTGCCAACTTAACTGATGTTGTAAAAGTCATTTTTGAGAAAATGGCATTTAAAAAAATTGTGGTTGTATTACAGTGAATGAACAGTCAACTAACGATAAAACATGATGAAAACACTTTTTTAAAACGTTTGACAGAACAAAAAAAAATTGGTAAAAGGAGAACAGGACATACAAATTGAGGTTTAGATGAAAATCGAACACCCTTTCAAATTTTGCCACTGCCCGTCTGTAGGCCTACTGCAAAATGGTAATTTCCGAGTTTATGCTCATTTCATGGTGACAGCTCATGCATGGTCCACAAATGGATAATATTATGACTGATAACAGATGTTCTACATGTCCAAGCTGGTGTGCATTAACCTGTGTGTGCATGAATCCATCCAGCAATACATGTATGTGATACAGCTTAAAGGGAATGTACAACATTTGCAAACATCAAAAAATAAAACTACCAAATCATTTTGAAATATCTTGCTGGACTGTTAGTGAATGACAGTGTAAAGCATCCTGTAAAATCATGGCACCTGGTATAGTGTCATTTTCAAGAAAAGTGGTATTTTTGTATCAATTTCCAACGCTGATCAGCTGATCAGCGTTGGAAAAAACTGGCTTTTTTTCAAATACTGGCCCCAGTTGACCATCGCGCTTGTTTGCAATCGATAACACACCTATGAACGGGTACAAGCCAGCTAGACTGGTTCCCTGACCTTACAATTCCCCAATGTATGTAAACTGCTCTGTTTCTTCTTAAATGGAGTCAGGGAACCAGACTACAGGAAAATGATTGTTTGTCTTGGTTTTTATAGCATTTCTGAACCCAAAACCTCAAAAAAGTCAGTGTAACTATATTTGCTCTATATTTTCAACCCCCCAATTCCATCCATTTCTGAAAATTACAGCAAAAGCAAATGATGTATATTCCCTTTAAAGGGAATGTACAGCATTTGTTTTTGCTGTACTTTTCAGAAATAAATGGATTTGGAGGAAAGCAAATATTGTTAAACTGACTTGTTTCATGTTTTGGGTTCATAGATGCTGGAAAAAACAACAAAAACCAATCATGTTCTTGTAGTCTGGTTCCCTGACCCCACTTAAGATGAAACAAAGCAATTTGTAGACGTTGGTGAATTATAAGGTCAGAGAATCAGTCTAGCTGGCTTGTACCCTTCCACAGGTGTGTAATCAATTGCAAAAAAAAAGCGGAATAACTAAATATGAAAATTAGGAGCAGTTTTTGAAAAAAAAGCCAGTTTTTTCTAACGCTGGTTGGTCGACCAGCATTGTAAATTGATACAAAATACCACTTCACTTAAAAATGTCAGCACTCCAGGAGCCATGATTGTACGGGATGTTTTAGACTGTCATTCCCTAACAGTCCAGTAAAAAATTTTGTGGTAATTTGATCATTTTGTTTTTTGATGTTTGCAAATGTTGTATCTTCCCTTTAAACACTAGTGCTAGTGCTAGTCGACATCAATTAACTTCCATTGAGTTAGTTATCTGGGACAATTGGTTAATTGATGGTTTTATCTGATACACAACTTACCATCTGTCTACAGTGGTCCAGCCAACAAGTGTTTAGCTGTTTTAGATATGACAGGCTGTCCAGCATTTCAGTATACAAAAGTTAAGGGTGATTTCAATGCAAGATTGTGAACTAACTAGTCTTCACATAAATGGACAAAAAAAAAATATAACTTTTTTTCTGTTTAAACTATGTGTCATTTCAAGAAAATGTCAATGGATGGCACTGCCAACAATTAGACTGTTCAGTTATAGTTCATTTGCAATATATGAATTGGAAACTAAAGACTGTCAATGCAACTTTCACATTCACAAGAATATTCTTTTAGAAGGAAATGTAAACTTTAACTGTAATTCACACATATAAATGTATAGTACATTTATATTTACATATTTACATTAAATCCTTCTATTTACATAAATAAAACGCTTTCACTCCAAAACCCATTATTTTGGTGGTTGTTGCAGGATTGAGAGTAAGTAACACTAGTAGGTTCTAGGGCTGTCCATTTACGAATAATTTAGTATTCAATTACTCGACATTGTGTTTGAACGAATATTCGGATATTCGAAACTGCCAGCTGCAAATGTCTACCGCGCAGGTCAAAAGTTGCATGCAGAGCGCGCCAGTTAAAATTGCATGTGGCGATCGATGGGGAGCATTTTGCAGTAAGCACTTTATAACTGTCAAGAGCTTTTACCTGCTAAAAGGATAAAAACAATGAACAGCCATCGACAAAAAAAGTTACCAGACAAGAAAAAGTGGAACCTGACAATAAAACGCCGCAACGTTATGATAAAGTAACATGACAGTCATGTGCGTAGTTTATTGTTTTTGAATATTCAAAGCCGCAAAAAGCTATTCTAATATTCGGTTGATGATCAAATATTCGACAGCCCTAGTAGGTTCCTCACAGTGGTTACTGTTAAGGGATTCCTGAAGGAAGGTTCCTTGCAAAAAGTCTTAAATGAGCAAGGCTTAACCCAAACTACCCAGGGTGATTTATACTAGGAACCTTCCTCATCCTTGCAAATCCCAACATCATATGGTAAACTGTACACATAAACAGCTGGGCCCTGTTTATTTGTGGTATGCCTAATCCCACGTAAAGCACAGTCAGTTTACTAGTGCAGTACTCATCCTAACAGATTCCAACAAATCCTGGTGTTGGAGTTTGGCTGGTTGGCGATCGTTAGGGGTAATGTGCCATAATGACATGTGAAATGCACATCTGTAGTTTACTAGCAGGTCAGACAGAGTAGGAAGCACAAGCTACTCTTTATATAAACAGTTTTAACAGTTTAAATGATAGAGATTTGCCCATGGTTTTGCATCCAACATTAATAAACAAAGCCAAAAAAGGATATCCAGTGTACTGCCCGATCTGCGAGCGGACATGGGACTCGCAGACTATCTTGAGCTTGTCATAGAGGGCAGCAGACATCTTGTGGGAGCACATGTTCTCTACGGCCTGATACAGCTCCTCCAGGCTATATTTGATTGGTCGGCTGGTGTGGATGGCCTCTACAGCTTCCTTCAACCGCATCCATGTCTGCTCTTGGTAGTTCTCCGGCAGTTCTGGCCTCACTGTTGAATAAATTAATCAAACCAAAAAAGGTCATGAAGTTTCTTTTTATTTTTGTACTTTTCATTAATTAGGCCCTAGTATGTTTTCATATAACATTTTATTCCTTTTTGATTCAATGTATTTATACTGAATTTAGCCTTCTGTAATCAAAGTTCCATCTTGCAGCAACATTAGCATTTGCTACATTTTCCAAGACAAGGGAAATAAAATTGACTTGTGCCTTCACCAGCTGTTTAGGTGCATTCAAAACATAAAAATGTGCTTAGGGGGTCCTAATAGTAATCATGGAGCTATAGAAAGACAGCAACTTCTCAAAAAAAAAAAGGAAATTAGAGATTTTTTTTCAGTTGTCAAAGGAAATTGTGCCTTGAAACTTCTGGGCGATTGCGTAAGTTTAGGGCCCCTCTTTATTTTCATCAAATTAGAGACAAAGGAGTTTTTGTATCATTCCAAAATGACTTTTTCATCCTAAAGCAGACGTCTCTTAATCCTAATGACATCATTTTTTTGAAATTTTGAACAGTTTCTTGCAGTAGAAAATTTGATATTCTTACGTTTTTTACAGTTGGTGCTAAGCGAATCAACGCAGTTTTGCATGTCCACTGTGGGTCGCGGTCTTTATTTTCCTGTTGCATTTTTTTCGTCTTCATCGTCATTTAAGTTTTAACCCAAAATTTTCCCTCAAAAAATAAAAGCCCTACCCTCTATCTACGGCATACATGTACCTGTTGGTTTGCAAGGAAAGAATGTTGTATCCTGACACCACTTTTTTCATCATATATTATTTCAGTGAAGGCCAATCATTGCAAAAATGTTCAAAAGACATGAATCTGGGACTGAGAAACATTTCCAATTTTGTTGAAAAATCCTTTTAAAATGCACTTGACTCTCCACAGGCTTAGTACACAACCAAAGAAGTGGCGTCTGAATATTACATTTTTCTGTTTGTAATTGTAATGTCGTTAAAATAAAAGTGGACATTTGTTCCCTTAATATACTACTAGGGAAATATAGGGCCCTACACTACACAATCGCCAACATCTGTGCACTTGTTACAAAATTGTTCATTTTTCTGAGTCCAAACGTTATGTTTTTTCCCCCCAACAATCATATTTACAACGATTGACACTCAAGGCTGTGAAAAAACAGTGGCAGCTGCAGCTGCAGCAGCATACTTAGGCCTACATCATTCTATCAAAAATCTGTCATCACAAAAGACCTAGAGCCCAACCCAAGGCCTAAGTGGTATTCACATAATTCAGACAGCAAGGTCTAGGCCCCCTACTTACATAACATAACACATTTTCCCATAATATTTATATTGTCTGTATTTTTGACCTAAAAAAAGAAATTGCAACTCAGTTATTACGGAAGCTGTCGTCATGGTCGTGCACACTTTCTGCACAATTAAATGTGTACAAAGTCTTACATTGATCATGCTGAAATATTCAATTTTTTTTCAACAGGTCCAACATCTGAATCTGAACAGTTATAACAAAAAAGTTCCAGAAAGTCAGACGTCTAGACGTCACACATGACATGCATTTATGCATGACAGTCACATGTCACAGATCAGAACATTTCTGCCAAACACTCAAATTTTACACCAACCTTTGAAATTCTTAATAACAAGCTTTTTTGAGCTTCCCGGTTTGCTGTTGGCTAGAGGAGAGGCTCTGCTTGTGAATCCATTATTTGACGGGCTAAGTGCCGAAAAGTTCGCCCGTTTTGGCGCTTCCCCCATGGCGATGTTGTTTTCGTCGCCCGACTCGCACAGATCGTCCCTTGTTCTTTTCCTGTGGTTGTTGCCCGATGCTCTCCTTTTTCTCGGCCCAATCTCCAGATCCGGTTTCAGGGATGAATTCTGCTCATTGCGTGTGAGAGGCATTCATGACCTAGGGTAAGGCCACCCAGAATGGCCCAATTTCGGCGAGAAACAGGCGGGAGAAACGCGGAAAAACTCGCCCGGTGGCCGAAAACTTTCGACGAAATTAACAAAATGGCAGCGCGCAGTACATCATGGACGCACGGAACTATGGGAGATTAAGGTCAAAGGTTATTTAAATGCCACAATCAAAACACGCAGCCATGTGACCGACAAAGTATTGTCAAAAATCATTAATAATACATAAGATCCCCAAATGAAGCCAATATGTTACATATTAAAGTAAAATGTGCAGCCAATGTCATAATCTTTTGTTCATTTGCATATCTCACGCAAATAAATCAACAATGTTCACAAGGAACTGTTATATGGGCAACATCTCATTGATTTTGATGATGACATTTGATATTTTAGGAAATCCCCACATATTTACCTAATTGACTTATTTTGCAAAACACGTAGCCGTTCAACAAGAGTGCTTGCCCCATACTGCATATGTACATGTAGATGGACACCATTAGAACTGCTAATATTTTACATTCTATAGTCCATTCATCCATGAGTAAAAGTGTCTGAAATCATGAGCAAATTTCGCTGAGCTTCCAAGCAGATGAAATAGCTTTGCAAATTTATCTCCTTGGTAAAAGTCAGCACTGAACATAATTTAATTTTAATGAAATCTGGATGTTTGCCCATGTGCTCAGCAATGAGCAGCTTTACAAAATTTGCACTTGGTATACAAGCAAAAAGGTTTCAGATAACAACATCTGGGTTTTTCTTCGCTAAAAACAAACACAAGAAAAAGAATAAAACCAGTAATAAGAGACACAGTCTTTGTTTTGGGTGACTCTAAAAACACATCTTTATTCAAACAATAAATTACACCCTACTAATCATCAGCACTATCAAATGTACACATAGCATCCAAAGATAGCACATCCATACTTTCATCTCACAAACACACATGCACCAAATATTTCATGTAAAATTCATAAATATAGACATATACATAGCACACAATAATTATGCCACATTTCTAAGACATTAATGGAACAGTGTAACTTAAAAACCAAAATACAGCGCCTTCTTTATTTCTAAAACTTCCGCTTAAGACCATGAGCATGCACACAACTCCAACCAAAAGTAAAAGAAAAACAAATTAAAATTAAACCTCTACAAGTCATTTCAATTTTGTTCCAGTTTTTCAAATTCAAATTTATTTTGTACTATTTCTATGGAATTTGATAGGATCGTTACAAGGTGTGCAAATGAATCTTAAACCTGGTGCCATGTTTTCCATAGTCTTTAATCGCATGATTTTTCTTCTAATTGTGCTTGGATGTTAATGTACAATGAGAGGGAACAATTGTTTACATGAGTAAAAACACTGTACATACAGCACACGGCACTAATTTGTATTAAAGAGAATAGTTACAGTCAAACACTTGCATATGGAAGTTACTGATCTGGAAATGGTTCCCAGAACATTGAAAGAAATGGTATGTGTAGTAAATGCCTGATACAGGCTACTTTGCTACTATATGAGAGGTAAAAATGGAAAATATTTTTCTCTTCAAAATGTAAATATTTCTATTATCAATGATGGTATTTTTCCTTTGAATCCAGTGGCATGAATCTGTGTCAGGGAGTGGGGGGACAAGGGATGACCATACCGCAAAATCCTAAAACTGCCCGGCGGGGGAAGGAAGGGGGGGGGAGAGAGATAGGGGATAACAATGTGACACTCTGGGGCACTGTTCATGAAAAAAAGGACATGTAATGCAAACTTGCGTCCCTTAACCTTACATGGAAATGATATATTCAAAGCTTTTGAACTGTTTCTTCTCCGTTTTTGAACTATTTCATAAATTTGGACAGTTGAAAGTTTCAAAATCCGCATGGAGAATCCAATTTCCAACCCCAACCCCACCCCCGGTAAAAAAAAAGTGTGGGGGGGGGGGCAGAAAGATATCCTGCCCATCCCCTGTGCGATTTACGCCCATGCTTGATTCAGGTGATATGTTTGAACGAGTACCTAAACTCATACATGTAGGTGGCAGTGTTCTTTATCTTGTTAACAGTGGTGTTTGCACATATGTTACTGAAACAAAAATCATTTGTAATCTATCCTTTTCTCACAGATACAGCCATGTTGGTACTATTGGGCAAAGCACTGTGGCTTGGATAGGCCCAACACCAAATAATCTGCATAAGTTGATGATATACAGCAATGCAAATTAACTTGCTCATATTACACAAACAGATTTACCAGTGTGGCCACTTGTCCATAGTGGCAACCTGTCCATTGTAGCCACCTGTACTTTGTGGCCACCTGTACTTTGTGGCCACCTGTACTTTGTGGCCACTTGTCACTGTAGCCACCTGCCAATTGTGGCCACCTGTCCATTGTGGCCACCTGTCCATTGTAGCCACCTGTACTTTGTGGCCACCTGTACTTTGTGGCCACCTGTACTTTGTGGCCACTTGTCACTGTAGCCGCCTGCCCATTGTGGCCACCTGCCCATTGTGGCCACCTGCCCATTGTTGCCACTTCTTAATTCTAGCTACATAAAAATGTTACTTTCTAAAGGAAAACTTTCCTGACCTCAGCAGCTGAGGCGATTACCAATATTTATAATCTTGGGATCAAATTTCCACAATGCAGCAGTAATTTACCTAACCAGTTTAACAATGTCCACCTCACCTTCTCGCCAACACATATAAATAATGCAGCATATCATGCGATTCAAATACAAATCGTATTTTTAAAAAATTGATTAATCCACATGGCACAAATAAATGTATACTATCATTTCCAATAAATGTTTCTATCTTTGAAAATAAATCGATTGCAAGATCATTCATGAACAAGTCATATTGACTTTTGTATTTCAAATTTGACCCCAGAAGTTCTAGAATGCAATAAGCCTCTGTACTGATGACGTAATACTTTGTTTACGCATGTGCTTTCCTATGGTGCTCAGTGGACCGTGGACCCCACTGGCTCCACAGGAAAGTGCACATGCAAACAAAGTGTGACGTCATCAGTACAGAGGCTCATTACCGATGATACAAACAACCAAGTAACGAATAAATAGTGAGCACCAATTGGATCTATTATTTTCAACCAATGACCTTCACTTGGCGGCAGCTACGAGCAAAAGACCTCCCCGGCTTCTTCTACTTCTGTGGTGCATGCTTTACTTCATGGCTCGGTGGCATATAATACAATAGTGGTTCTAATTCAGGCTTTAATGCTAATTTTATTTCATTTTCTTAAAAAGGGAAGCAAGAAATGTGTAAAAAATAAATTAGAAGTTGAGAAAATACTCTGTGCAGGGGCTTGTTGTTATGTCTTGCCGTGTGGGCCCCGGTCGTTGTCTTTCGAGATGATTTCTTTGATCTGAGTTGGGAGGGAAGCAGGATCCATCAGGATAGATGTTTCTCGGCTAACTTTGGTTAATGCTGCTGTCACCACTGTCAAAGGCAATTTTTTTTTTAAAGTAACAAAACATTAATGATAATGAATTTACATGAGCAATATTACACAACATAGGAAACATCCATAGACCACCAACAGCGGCTGTTGACAATATGCATTTTTAAACCTTCAGGAGCCAACCTCGCAGACCCGCTATGCAAAAAAGTTGCTTACAGCAGAGTTAGCTCTGTCAATATATTGATACATATATTAATCAATTTTAATGTGATAGCATAATATTGTCAATATCGATTTTACTGAGATTGAAATATTGAAAATGTTGATATGAGAAATGACATTGAAACTAACATAAGTGGAAGCAAAATATACATCATCTTCTTGTACTCTTCTAATCCAAGAAAACCCACAGCTTACTGACAATTTTAAACATTTTTTATTCTACAAAGTGCATCAGCCAAATTTATGCAATGAAATTTGATGTATCAATTATAATCTATATGAGTTGCTTGTAATATATCAATAACAAAATTTCTGATATTGACAGAGCCTCTTGCAGTAACTTTTAGCTTAGCAAATGCAGGATACCAGCCAAAAACCCATGTGATGTGCATTGCCTGTGATTGGTTATCTGCTGAATGTTTACTTAGCACATTAATTTACTAACCAAAATATAATAAGATCCATGAAATTGTGCTGTTGCTTTTAAAAAAACATACAAAGTTCAAATACATTTTTTCAAACTTTGATAACATTTGAGGTTAGTCTACAATCCATACTCACATTTCCTAAGGGGTTTCAATCTGCAGTGTTCTTCAGTCCAGTCCTGGACGGTCTGGTCAAAGTCGCTGATGTGGGAAGAGCTAACAGCTGACAGGTATGTCTCAAACAATGGGCGGACTATCAGGCTGAACTGGGTACAGGTTGGCAGGTCAAGGAAAATGAAACGCAACTCCATCAAGGTAAAAAGAGCTGTGTACAAATATTACGGTGTTCGACTTGTGTGGCGTGGTATATGGGTTCGAATACTGACGGGGAACATGGTGCTTGTGAGCAAAGCACTTTACCATTACTGTTTCGCCCTTCGGATGGGACGCAAAGCCGTAGGTCCAGTGTGATGTGTAATGCACGTAAAAGAACCCAGTAACACTGGCAGTGGCTGCAATATTCGCCACTGCACCTTGTAAACCCTTATAAAGGTGCTACATAATGGGTCTCATATTTCTCATAAACTTCATTTACCCGTCTTTAAAAAAATAGACATAATTACCAGCGCCTTGAGTAACTAATTGTTGGTAGTTAAGTGTGCTATATAAGACTCCGGTATTATTATTGGTCTCTTGAGGTAATCAGTGAAGTGTTATTTTTTTCGAACTCCCCATGGATCACTGAGGGAGGCTAGTTATACTCAACCAATGTCCACGCCAATACAAATGTACTTCCATCTCAAGTTTACATTACTTGAAAAACAACTTTCACGAAATGACAAAATTATTGCATCTAACTTTTTTTTGACAATGCACACACCAACACATGGATATTAACACATTTTCTTGCACCGGCAGCATTGGGCGCTCTATCATATGAATTGCAGGAGGCAAAACGTGTTAAAGCTATAGTCCATCATTTGCAGCCATCCGAAAAGTAACTGGCGTAATTACTGTTGAAAAACACACTTGGTTGAAAGATAGTAAGTGGACTAAACTCCCTGTGAAATTATTCCTTCTGGGAAGCTGTCATTTTGAAGTAATCAACGAAAGAAGGCATTTCCAACGGTGATTCTTAAGAAGCACCGTAGGAAAATTTCAATTAGTAGTTCGTTTTGTTATTCGGCGCAAGTATTGGAACGACGCACACGCGCGCGGTTGTTATAATTCGTTGGATCAGTGCGCGACGCCGCGTATAGCTGCAATTCAAAACAATTCAAAACATGATTCAGTAACTTTTGATTTGAAATTGAGATCCTAGAATGCTGCTTTTCTCGGAATGTACAGCTGAAGCTTAGCTGAAACTTCATCAGGTTAGTTGCTCAGTATCCTTCATTAGATTTTGAACACTTTTGTTGCTTCAAACGAACAAAATGCACTAATTACAAATGATGGACTATACCTTTAAGTCCAGACAAATGTAAGGATACGATCCAGAATGTCCAGTTTTCCCTCATTTTCTGGTGGGTGTAGGTGTCCATCATCTGGTGCAGCTGCCGGTCGCTCTGGGCAGTGACTGGTGCCCCGCTATCTGGTAACTCATCTTGACATGAGCTACGGATAAAATCAATACTCGTAATACATTTCTATGCATGACAAACAGATTTTTTTTTGTTTTAGAGATACTCTCTCGTTCACTGTTTACTCTTAACTCAGGGAATCAGGTTGGTGGCCGTGGCTCAGATCCTATCTAGGCCCTCAAATGAATTAGGAATTCACTCTCTGCTGCGTTCTGTGAGTTTTCCCTGATATAAGTCATTCCAGAGATTTCATCCCACATCTAAAACTGAACAAAGTCAGTCCAATTTATTGGAACAGTGTAACTGTGTCAGCAAGAATGTGGTGTAAGCTTGGATATCAAACATAGTGAGCCATACAGGAGTGGTACAGATCTGCGGCCCATGCTGCAGACCTAATGGTTAAAACACACATTTTACCATACCTGAAAAAATTTCACAAGGCTAGTCTTAACCAGTTATTTTTGCCAAAAATTTCGATTTTTGAAAAAGCAAAATATAGCAGCCAACTTTTGATATACAGGCCAACTTTTGATGTACAGTCAAACACCACTAATACTGATTCGCAAGAGTCATTTCAACAGTATTTGTACGATATTTCTTGCCGCAACCTCATATTTTTCAACACTCCGGGGTGTGCACTGGAGCGTAAATTGTACCACAACAGGCGGTGCACAGTGGCCTTGTTCAAGTTCAACACACGGTCCGCCTACACAAACTTCTCGGACTGTGTGTGTGTGTGTACAAAACAAATGGGTGATTAGACACATGTAGAGTCAAGGCACGCTTGACGTTTTAACCAGTCAGCCGTGCCTGTATGTAAAAACAGCCAGATCGTGTTAACACGTCATCCAATGCAAACTGGTTAAATGATTTTCAGTTGAATACGAAAGAAAATGGTTAACTCTCAAATTTCACTTAGTTTGATTACACATGGCAATAACAAGGATCTGCCTTACTCTATTTCGGTGTTGAGCGCCTGTACTTCCTCACGGAGTTTCTCAGCATCGTTCCTCATGTCTTTCAATTCTGCCTTCAAAAGCACTATATGCTCATGGGCTGCACACAGAAATAAAGCACACATGAAGTTATGCTGGGATCCCACACCCTATGAATCTAGGTCCAAGACTGGATTTTGATTTTGTTCCCCTTAAAGAAGTTGTGGAATGCTCGAAGACATTTCCGTCATTTTTCGGGTATATGTAGCCTAAGGTGTGATGAAATAAAAACCACTATTGTGTCTGTCATGAAATGAGTACAAAAGGTACTTTTGAGAGCTGTTTTCAGGTCCTGTTTCCACCTGAACGTGCAATTTGTGTAAAAGTCGTCGTTGGGGGCAGCAAACAAAACATAGTAAATCGTGACGTAATAAACAGGACTCCCGATGCAGCGTAGTATAAATAACATGGTGGTGCATCTTTCAGCATAAATAACGTAGTATAAGTGCCCTTTACCGACATATCAGCTGGACCGCGATTTTAAGCTGGACCTCGTTTTAAGGGACTAGCTGTATTAGGTGAACAAACTGCAAATCTAGTCTTGTTCAAAGGCTAACACCTTATCAGCTCTATGAAAGGACTATTGAGCAGGAATGTAGTGAGTCCATCACAAATCCAGTCACCAGAAACAGAGAATGAACAATAACAAAGGAATGCTTTTGACAACATCCATTTAAATAGCTTGTGATTTGAATAAATCTCTCGCATACGATGCATTCCCCAGAAAGCAAAGAGTGCTTATAACTGCTTCAATAAAAAAGTGAAACTTGGTATCAACACAAACGTTTGAAAGTTCAATGGACTTTTATGGCGCGAACAATTTGAAAACATTGGGTAATACTGCAAAATTAAACAAGTGACATCTCCAGGTTGAAGCCAGAGATACCCTTTAAAACACTGTACATCCTCACAGTTAACCTCACAGTACATTCTCCCCCCTTACTGTAACTCGCTCACACATGACTTGTTTTGCTTAAGGTTCACATGCATTGCGGTGATCCCATATGACAAAGGCGCATAGTGAGTGCACATAAGACCTGCAGGCATACTTGTCAGTCATGACTACAGACTATGGATCTGGCTAGTCTACAGTTGCCCACCTTTCTGCAGCATGGTGGCCGTACTGCTTTTGTTGGAGTCGCTGGTATTCCGCAGGCCGGGCACCACCCTCTGGATCTCATCCAATCCTGACTGGATGTTGAAGCGACGCTTGTGCTCAGATTGTAGGTGCTTGTACCTCCGGCGACTTTCCTAAGGTGAAAGCAAGGTGCTGCTTGATCAGTTTGTGTTCTGCATTCAGTAATGCTAGATTGTAGTTGGCTTACAGGTTGTGCAAAATGAGTTGAAAAATAGTGAACATGTGCAAAATTCACTTGGATTTTTCTGCATCAAACCGTTCTGTTGAGCTGTTACAAACCTTTTCTCCATTGCTGTCTGGTGTCTTTCTCCGTTTAGCTTGAGGTGTGGGGAACTGCAGCAAGAACAAACAAAAGAAACATAAGAACCAAGGTTTTCAGATTTTTTTTTATACCCTTTTGAACCTGTTAAAGTGACCTTGCTTACCCTGAGGTGACCTGTCCTTGTCATATAATTCCTTGAAATGTATCACTTCCACTGGGAATTACAAACTTAATAAACTAACACCTCAAGCCCCCCCCCCCAACAAAATTGCTAGGAAGCTTCTAGAATCCTCCGCAATACTCTGAGCTGCATCTAAACAGCAACGATTTTCACTGTTGCTGTGTTCTCACTAAGTGCTTCACACTCACGAACCATTCAGATTGAACGTGTTGAACAGAAGGAACTGGGAACTATATACATGTAACACAAAACAAAAACTAAACAAACTTGAGTTGGTTCACTAGTTTACGTTTGATGACGTGTATACACGCAAAGATTTTGCAGTATTCGGAACAGATGATGGATAAACACGCAACGAGCGAGGCCGGAAATATCAGGGTGTGCTACTTGCAAATGACGGCCTGAACCCATCTGGCATCGAGGTTTGTGAAAACAATCCCAGGCCTGGGTCCAGTCAATGTCAAAATAATCCCGGCGTGAACTGGTTAAGCATGATTGCTTTTGTTTTTATATGCTTCTGACTATGCGTGTCCTTTCACTTAAAGCTTTTTTTGATGGAGCAATGGTAAGAGATGAATTGGAGTATGGCCGTAACTGGAGCTAATGGGTTCTAACCAAACCCTTTTTTGAAACTTAAAAAAATAGACTCGTGGTGGAAATCTGAACACCCAATTTTACACATTATGAAAGAATTGGACACCCTACTTTCAACTGTTGGGCAACACTGTGTGGTCTTAAACTGTTGATGTGTTTCCAAGAGGGACCATTAAAGATGTTGTCATTCAAACTTAATACATTATTTTGACTTGAAATTTTAAAATGCTTCTTAAATTTCAAGCTTTGTGCAAAATCATGCAAATCATAAACAGGGTATTCCTAACATGTAATTATAAAACAAAATTATCAGCATGTACGACATGCAAAATCTATGTTGTGGTGCATCTTTCTGCTATTTATGGAAGAGCATTCTGTTCCAAATGCCAAGTTGATTATAGATTCCTCTCAGAATTTTAGACACTTTTTTAACAGAATATACAGACACCGTTTTTTTTTCTCAGTATGTCAACAGACCAGTTCTAAGAATGTTGGGTTTCCAGTTCTCTGCACAATGACCTGTGAACAGTTCTTTGCAGAATGTTGAATAACCCATTTTTGTCTAAGAACTACAAGTGTTACTAAAATCACTGGGTAATGACATTTACTGTTTGTGCCTACGGAATTCAAAGTGAATGATGCAAAATGATGGTACGATGTCATCACTTAACAGTAAAATCTCCCATTTCTGTCACTAAAGGGCAGCCTTGTGCACAGAGCCAAAACAGGTGGAAATTTGTCAGAGACTGGTTACAGCTCTAAGGGAATTAAACATGCAGTGTCCCAACAGCACATACAGCTTTGAGTCAGTTTTGAAGAAATGTCCATGTACATGATGTATGAATGTATCTCTATAAAGCAAGCTTCTAATGGCTGTGATGAGTTTTTGCCATTCAATTTGGCATGACAATACCAATGCACGTCACTCTCTATCCATGTCAAATATACTTTAGCTAATGAAAAGTAAAGTAGAAAGACCGTGTGCTCTGTCCGACAGTCTGAAATGTCGAGTTCTACACTCAACCAACTCGTTCTTTTCAGAACCACACTTCTTTCAAGAAGAGATTACTTTCCACATGGTGTTACCCGCAATCTTTCTGCTTTATCTCATCCGCCCATGCAAAGCTTCAAGTCATATATAATGAAAAGTAATCATCCCTCCACCTTATACCACAAAAAGCTTCACTATTTGGTGTATGTCACACATTGTAAACAGCTGCATGCATACATGTTATGCTAATGGTGTAAACTGGGCAAATTATACCCTAAAAGTTACAGCAAGGTTGTGTGGTGTTTGGTTGTGTGGTGTTTGGCTGTAGTGTTGTAGGCAGATTACAATGGTTGTGTTAGAGCATTTGGACCAATTTACCAGAGCTATGGTATAGTTAGGGCACGTGTGATCTAGCAGTAGAGCACAGGCCTCATGATGGTAAGATTGCGGGTATGAGCCCCGCCGTGGCCATGCGTATTGTGCCCTTGAGTAAGGCGCTTTACCTCAATTACTCCTCTCAACCCAGGTGTTAAATGGGTACCGGCATTATTCAATGCTGGGAAGGTAACAGACTCGCTGTGGAGGAGGTGTGACGATACCCCCAACAGCAGCATTACATCGACTCGAGTCTGGCCCAATCAAACAAAGGTTCGTCCCCTTTACATTTCTATGGTAAAGTGTGGTGCCATAGAGTGCAGAAGTAAATAGTCCTGTCATAAGGGTAAGGTTTAAATACTGCACTTTGGAACTATTGCTGATTACACGTGAATACTGCCCCCCCCCCCCAAAAAAGAAAACAAAATGGAGGGGGGGGGGGGGAATGAGTGGAGTAAAAAAACTATTGATGGTTTTCTAGCTCACAGAAGCTGTGGTGACACGCACTTTAGGTATATTTTTTTCAACTCACCGACTTTGACTGACACTCCATAATCCAGTCATAAAGCTGGAAAGAGTTTCATAAGAAAACTATTAAGTTTGGAAATCTGGCCTAGAATATTCATGTCTTGTAAACCCGACTCCCGAAGCATTTTTGCCACTGTGGAGGAAAACAATGGCTCATTCCTTGTACGAAAAAAACTTTTAAGGGGCAACAGGCCACTTGTAAAAAGTAACATTAGCTGGGCTCTACGCTCATAAATCCTGCAAATTCCGCCAAAAGCACCTGTTTGGGAGAGTTACAGTTAATGAAGTCCCCTCATCTAATGTAATCTTGTCACTGCTGGAGGGCATGCAGACCCAATATTCAAGCCAATGCCATATGTTTAATAGAGAATTGATTCTGGTCACTTATGAAGCACGATAGTTTTCTACCAACCTCAAATTCTGTGCCTTCTGTTACGCTGCCAGGGGAGGATGCCGCACCTGTGGTCATTTGGGTACACGGAAGGGGTGACGCATGGTGGGGGAGAAGGTACGTGGAAAGGATACAGAGACGGACATGGAGAACACAGCAAACACATTGACAGAAGGAGTGACAAACAGGTAGACATACGAATCACGAAACGAAGACGTTAGATGATTTGGCGGTGAATGAAAGAACAAAAATTTGGTGTTTTGGAAAGAAAATAACAAAAAAGGACTATTAGTAAATCTGAATACAAATTACAAAGAAAGCTGTAACACAAGGTTATATCACAATGCTGTTGATGCAAAATTTATCACACAATTAAATCAAAGGGGTTATTCATATTCTGTGATGGAAAATGGACTTGAGAAACATGGTGATGTATGACCAGTTTACAGGAAAAGACATCTGTGTGGATAAATCAATTTGAATCAAGTGCCGGAACTATAGTTTTACTCTGGATAAGGATTACGAAATTTTGTATACGCAAATCTGTTTGCACTATTCCTGAATGCTGGTGGTTTGTGTTTTTTTTTTTTTTTTTTTTTACAATTTAGAAAAAAATTATGAATAAGTGAAATATAAAAGTGGAAAAATATACTCTGTAAGGAAAAAAACTTTCTTTTGGTTGCATAAGCAGAATGTGCCTAATCTTTATAAACCCAATCTTACCAGTTTATGAGTGACAAATATATTTACCAGACAACAAGTTTCTACAGATTTTTTGGAAAGTATTTCGCTTTCAAAATTGAGGGCTGCAAAACTTGTCTACATGAAAAGGTTGTTTACTTAAAATGAGGAGAAATTAAGCGTCAATTTCTCGTTTTATTTGGCATGCGCAAGATTTTTGTTCATATGTACAGTATCTGAAAAGGAAAAGCAAAATCTGAAACAGAAATTTCACGTTATTAATCAACTTGTGCTCGTTTGTGAGTTAAAAATATTTTCAGATTATTTTTGGAGGGTTGTGTTTTTTTCCTGCGGAGAAAAATCTGGAGCATTAAAAGTACAAGATGAAGGAGCTGTAGATAAGGACAGAAGTAGATCCTTAAAAGAAGAAAAATGGGATGGGGACTGTAAAAATTGGCCTACAGAACAACAAGAAAAATCTTTGGGTGATCAAGGCTTACATGCTTAGGTAGGAAATATCACACACACAAGACAAACCAGTTTTCGGCCATGACCTTTTGGTTTGAAGAGTACTATTATTCAGCCCAGATAAAATTTGATGTTTACTGAAAAAAAAAGAACAGCCGTTGATAATACGACGACTGATTGTTTGATTTTAATGAAGAAATCACAAATTTCACAACATTCTGAAACAAGAATTCCAGTTCAGAATGCCTTTAATGGCAGTATACTGTTTGAGTAGTGTAAAAGCAACTCTCCAAAGCGCAAGAAAGGTCAGGGCAGAGAACAAAACAAGCAAAAGACCGCGACGCTGACACATAACGCCGCGGCTATACTTGCCGCACACCGAACGCAGCGTGCGAACGGTTTATTGTGTTTGTGGGGTTCAACATATTGTGCATGTAACAAGTGAATTCTGAGGAAGGTGGCCCCTCCGACAACTCTAGCTTGCCCTGGCCTGGCCCTCGGCTACCCGTCTGGATACTTTTTTTTTCGTGTCCTCCGCCTCCTTTTTGTGTGGGCATTTTTTCTTTTTTGGGGGTTACTCACTAGACACGTTGGACGGATGGCCGGATGACGGGAGGAAGGGGGTTACAGACATCTCTGATGGGCTAGGCATGCCAAGATCTTTGGCCTCAGACTATAGAGATGTACATTGTATAAGGAGGGGGAAAAAGGGGGAATGACAGTGTGATTAAAAATCGCCACTAAAACAAACATATGATCAAAGAAACTTTACTCACCTTTGTAATCTTTATCACCTATATTTAAGATTCTATTTCAGAAAAAGAAATACTGATGATTTTTCCTTTCTTTTAAATGTTGAAAGAAAGAATGTTAAAATTTAAAGCTCTTTTTTTTCAAGACCCCCCCCCCCCCACTAACTGACTAACCTCAGTTTTGAAAATTGATTCATATTAAACTCAAAGAGGAAGACACTCCATAAGAAAGTCCTATCAACTTGTTCCTGCTAAATCAATTTTGTATTCAGGAACAAGGTTTCT
Source organism: Patiria miniata (assembly GCF_015706575.1). Classification (NCBI taxonomy): domain Eukaryota; kingdom Metazoa; phylum Echinodermata; class Asteroidea; order Valvatida; family Asterinidae; genus Patiria; species Patiria miniata. The sequence continues at coordinate 10,245,140 of NW_024037055.1, forward strand.
AATTGCAATTCACTTTTTCCCTTGTGAAAACTGTTGGAATTAATATCTGAATATGGTCAGATATTTAAGACGATGCAGTTAGTGAAAGGAAACCTCTCAGTAACTTAGGCAGTAATAATAATGGAACAAACTTGATCACAACAAGTTTTCTCTAATAAATTAGATTTTTTTCAAAAAACAAGAAAAGCCTTTCACCTCACAAAATTTTTACCAAATAGTTTGTTATCACTTGCTCTCACCCACCCTTTTTTCATAACAGGGAACCAGTTGACAATCTGGTTCCCATAGCACATACCTTTCCCATATAACTGGCATAGGAGGCCGAGTCGGTGAACCCGACCTGGCTGACGCGTGGACTGCGGTCATGGGAATTCTTCCGACTGCGAGGGCGCTCTGTAAAAAAAGGAGAAGTTGTATTGAAATCTAATCCTCTCAAACAGACTCCTTTTGATGTATCAGCAAATTGGTTTATAAAAGGCCTTTCAGTTAAGCTAAGGAACTGCATCTTCTTGTACCGCATCAATATTTTGTTGCCTCAAAACACTTTTCATATATCCATGCCCTTTTGTTACCTCAAATGTTAAATTATTGCAAGAATTGAACCTATTGATGGGCATCAAATTATGCAGTGACTCCTCTCGTCTTGTATTCTTAATAACTTTGATTTATTAAAATATGTCTTGCAAAAGTCACAAAACCAAAAGTTAGTATTCAAATTGAAAGGTTTAGTTGAAGCATTGGCACAATCATGCATTTATGCCAAATGCTTTTTAAAGCTCCCCAAACCTCTTTTTGTCTTATATGACGATGTGCTACTGCCGGACTTGGGCGTGGATGGAAATGGAAACTCTTCAAACTCCATGCTTTCATCCATCTGTGGTGTCAGTGGTCCCGGGGTTACATAACCTGGGGTCACATGACCTGGGGTCACATGGCCTGGGGTCACATGACCTGGGGTCACATGACCTGGGGTTACATAGCCTGGTGTCACATGGCCTGGAGTCACATGGCCTGGAGTCATGTGGCCAGGTGTCACATGACCCGGAGTCACATGTCCCGGTGTCTTGTGACCTGGTGTAACATGCCCTGGTGTTCTGTGGCCTGGAGTTACATGGCCCGGTGTTCTGTGACCTGGTGTTGTGTGACCTGGTGTTCCGTGGCCCGGTGTGCTGTGTGTGCTTGATTGTGCTGTGTTATTTTGTTGGGAATACGCTGCACCAAGGATTATGTTTTGGTCCATTGGTGCCATGGTATCAGCAATCATCACATGGGGCAGGCCGCCTGCATTCTGGATAAATGCCATATTGGAGCTTGACAGGCCTCCTTGAGACATGATGCCTTGTGGGAATCCACCCATAGTGATGGAAACATCTGGCGTACCCCCAGCTAAGGACCAGTTCACGCCTGAGGAAGGTAGGGCCTGAGGCAGGTTGGAGTTGGGCCAGTTAGTGGATTCCATTGGCATGGTGTAAGTCTGCGAGGTGGGCTGTAGCTGTCCTTTCTGACTACTGCCAGACCAACTGGTGTGGCTCATGCCGACAACAGAAGCATTCTGGGCTTGCTGCTGCAACTGTTTATATTGTTGTTGTTGCTGTTGTTGCTGTTGTTGTTGTTGCTGCTGCTGCTGCTGCTGCTGCTGCTGTTGTAACTGAGCAGCTATTATATCAAGAGCATCGTTGATGTCCACTCCAGTGTTCATGGTCTGAGGACTGGTAGCCATTGGTGGACTGTATGGCTCCTGCTTGGCAATTGCTGTGGAATACACCTGTGGAAATTGCAAAGTATGTGTAACTCAACTTATGCATTCTACGGCTGTTTCATGAATACATTTTGAACCTTATGGCAGGTTCAACTTCCAGATTTGTCTGGCCAGTTTGAATCTGAAATGGACTCCATGTTTGAACAGTACATGGCACTTTGTAACCACTGGAAAGATAAGACTTGTGGGATAAGATTGATGTGCTTTCTTGTTTGAAGTATGCAAGACATACTTTATACTGAATGTGCCTGAACCTGTACTGTCATTGTGAGTGCTACGCATATGGTGGCCACGTTACCATTTTGTTGTAACTATGGACAGGGTACTAGTGCACAAACTCCATAGAAATGGGCAGCGCAAGCAATGCCAACATTTAAAAATTAGACCATTTGATGCAACCTTCCATGACCACATCATTTCTAGACTTACCTGTGAATGGGTAGACGAAATACAGCTAATCTGTGGCTTAGGGTAAGGGGTCGAATCCACCATCATCGTCATACCTCCAGCACCAGCACCCGATACTTCCAAGATGGGCGGCATCTGGTCAAAGACTGCCCCAGACGTGTAGACCACTGACACTGGAGAAGCACCAGCGCCTGTGGCTTGCTTGGGGAAAGCACCACCGGCCTGCGACTGCTTACCAGCAGTGACTTGGTAGCCGGGCTGGCCCCAGAACTGACAGGAGGACGTCCCTGGAGTACTTGCCGATGGAGCGACCGAGAAGGATGGGAAGGTAAGATTGCGGGCCACGTTGGCTGGATTGGGCGTGATTGCCACGGGGTAGGGGGCCATGCTGGCTGATACCGGGATGGGATCCTGCTGTGCATCGCTAGTCTCCTCACTCACGGTCTGATCCAGGAAAAATTACGTCAAAATAATCACATTAAAAGATTATTTTCCCAATCAAACACGGGATGCTGATGTCACTGGAGGCTTAGCACAGTAGTGAATTAAACTTGGAAGCAATTGCAAACATGTTCAAGAAAGCAATGAAATTCATGCATAAATTAAATAAAAGCCATTCGGTTTAGTTGAGTGCAAGCTTTAGTGGCATCGGTATCAGTACCCTTTTAACCCTAATTCCCTCCAAGTAGTCATTTTTCGAAAGAATCCTGAAGTGGATTTTAATTCTGATAAAACATATCAGTTAGTCACTACAATGATTTAAAAAAAGAAACTACTCATTCTTTTTTTTCTGTACTAGAAATCAGCTCCAAACACCATGGTATCAAACTGATTTTTTGTGTGTAATTAATTTTTCAGTAGCAAATAACAGCCAAAATATTGAAAATATTTAGAAATAAACTATGTTTCAATAAGATACAGATGATAAGCTTCAAATGGTATACATGTTTTATTTGTGGCAGTTGGACCATTTAGAAATTTTGGCACTGAGGTTTATAATCCTGTGGAATTGCCCTGTACTTAAAACTTTCAAAGGACATCAAGCTCAATGTAAAGTAATAGCTTCCACAATACTGCAAAATCCTCCACAACCTCTGGCAGAATGTTTGAAGGATCTGATAGGGTGAAGGGTTAAATTACAGAGGACCAACAAACCCTCTTACCGTGAGCGGGCCGAAGAATGAGTCAGCGAAGGCGCTCATGCTATCCGTACAGAGCAGACCATCATTGAACTCAATCAGACTACGCAGATCTACCTTGGTAGGGGTCTTGCAAAACGTATCTGAAAATGAGCAGGAAAGTCAGACTGTATGCGACAAAAACTTTAAAAACTTAGGCCAAAAATGTGTGGTGTTGTGGTGTTATTAGCACGATTTAGTCTCTGAATCCAGTTTCAGTGTGTGTCCAATGAAGAGATACGAACCCATGAAACTGAAACAATTCCTGCCAAAATGTGTTAATTCCAAGCAAAATGTATAGGGTTTGAAAGCTTGGTTGATTCCAATTTCGTAGCATTTTTGTATTGTTGACATCCACATGTTTACATTGTTCTACTAGTTGAACTGAAATGTAGGAGTGGAAAGTCAAACTGAAGGGCAGGGCAGACTCTAACTTTGAAGTTCAATCTGAATGTTGAAATAGGTTTTGAAGGTTGTGTTTGTTACCTTGTAGGGAGTCCAATGTATCCATGAAATCATCATCAAAGTCTGGTTCCAGCTGCATCAGCCCTGGCTGCAAGATATCGGCATTGTAGACATGGCGGGCTGGACAAGTAAGTAAATATCAAAACTCTGTTAAGTAAGGCTCAACATATCAACTTGACTGCTGGTTCAGTGCTTCCTGTCACTGAACTTTTCTAACAGTGGTCTACTGTTTTTCCCACACTTCTGATCACTATAAACAATGTCAATGTTCCAAAGGAAATCTAACTTGACCAGACGACATATTGCTTTGAAATTATGATTGTATTTTGTATCCCATTTTACCATTTATAGCCAGGAGCATTCAAGTCCATAACTTTGCTTTATTCACTGCACCAGTTCCTGCATTCTCACTGGGTGGGATAAGCACATCCAATTTTGCATCTAAATGTCTAAGAGGTATGCTTAAGCATCCCTCAGTAATATTCTTTTTTTTTTGGATATTGGTATTTTTCATGTGGACTGTATACACAGAGCTGTCTGGGAGCTCATGAAGACAGCACGTCTGTGAAGGGCAAAACCCATCAGGAAAATTTACACTTTTAAGTGTTGATTTTGATTGCCGAGGACAAAGTTAAAGCACAACGGTCAAAAACATCCGAGTAAAAGCCAAACTCAGATGAGCCTGTAACCCTACTTCTCTCACTCACCAATTTTCTTGGGATGGGGAACTGAGAAGTACTTCTTCTTGCTGATGAACAGCGTATCGTAGAAGTCCTTGGACAGGTCATCGTTAAGGAGTGTGCGGGCTGCCATCGGGGACAGGGGTGGGTGGCGTGAGTCCAAATTGAAGGCCTTGTCTTCTGGGTTCTCTGCAGGCTCCCCTTGAGAGGAGGAGGTCGTCCCAGGCTAAAAGGGGTGAGACATTCAGAAGTACATGTACTTTAATCCTAATCAGTGGGCATACATGTATTTGTGCTAGGAAGCTAGGAAGGCCCAAAACTACTAATGCAGTATTTATTTTAAAAAAAATTTAAATGGCGTATTCTACTAAACCAAAACAGGGACATGGAATAAACCCCCTGTTAAGAAATTTCAGAACTTGATTTTGCAACTCTACTCTCATTCTGAACGTATGGGATTTATGATTCTCTTCTATCTTTCAGGACTTTGCTAGCACATACCACAGCTTATATGTGTCAGCTCTACATGTAATTGGGTTGATTTTGTTGAACCAGTGGCCGAGTATTAACACTTTCATCTGTACACAATACAGAATGTACATGCATGAACCCTGCCCATGGAACACAGTGCATCAGGTGTAAAAGTCTCTGGGACCTTGCAGCATTGAGCCATCATCACCAGTGCATAAACGGTCAATTCCGAGACATAGACAGCTAGTCCCATTGAACAATGCCACAGTTGTATCCTGCTGTAGTTGGTGACCACAGACTCTGAGGCAGTTTGGCCCTTGAGATTTTTGACCTGATGGATCTTGGTACACCGGGCAGGCTTGTCATGTGGACAAGTGTTTTCACGTAGACAAGTGTTGCATGTTCAGCAGGGTTTCTAGCCAAAAGACCCTGGAGGGTTTGGGTTAAGCTTCCCACAATGCCTTGTGTTTCTTGTAAGAGACTTACCATCACCAGTGCCCCTGTACAGGGTACTGGGTATGAGCGAACCCTCAACACAAACTAAGCAAGTATCCAAGTCAGTGGTTTGGTTAAGGCTTCAGCTTTGAAGCATTGACATAGCATTCAATGAAAAGCCAAAGCCATGGTTTACAATTGTCCTAGTTTGAACAGAACCTCAGTCTGAATACCTTGCCGGTGTCCATGTGGTAGAGACGCCATCGTCTATAGTCCCTGACGACAGAGCCGACCTGTGATTGGTTGTACTGAATGCTGCCAGTAGTCCCCCGGCCACTCTGAATTGCATCCGCCTGGAGTTGGGAAACAAAACATGGGGAAGGGGAATGAATCATTGCATTTCCAATCTGGGTACATGTAGAACGCCATGGTGCAGTGGCTACAGTGTTTGACTCATGTACGACGGTGTGTGGGTTCGAACCCTGCCAGGAACATGGTGTTTGTGCTCTTGGGCAACAATTGCCTCTCTCCACCTAGGAGTATAAATGGGTACCTGTGAGGGTCGAGGACATGTGCAACATCATCGATGAATTAAGGACAGGAACCAAATCGAGGACGACCTCGATTAGAAACATGTACAAAACCAATGAGAGCTGAGTATAAACAAAGGGAAAAGGAAGAGGAACAATAGAAAATCCTTGATTTACACCAAAAACAAACCGGTGTGTGCATGTACATGAGCACATGTACAAGACCAGACTTGAGGGGCCTATTGTCAACTGTTTACCTACCGGTACATGTAACTGAAGGTGAATACAGTGCATTTGGCAGCTGGTTGAAGAACAATGGTAAAAACAGAATGGTACCCGTACATGTTTGTCCCACTACCAAGCACCCCCAATTACATTTCAGGTGAAATTTGGACTCATGACGCTTTCTGATTCTGAACATTAATGTTCACTTCTCAATACACAGAATATAATGGGATACAGTAAATGTCCAAAACTATATTAGGGCAATTCAAGTACACGTACATGTACATGGCAGCTTCTTTGTACTCGGTATTGCTTTGTCATATAATTAAGGTCTCACCTGCAGTGTGGGTCGGGATTCAGGAAGTCGCGGTTCAAAGTGACATCCAATCGGTTTCTTGCCTTTCACAACTAGAGAAAAATATAGAGAAAACTTGTTCATTCTTAAATGTACAGGGTTTGTCGGTTTCATGGTTTCATACAAAAGTGTCATACTCAAAGTGCGTAAGTCTGCGACTTACATAAATTATGGTGTAACTTGCACAGTCATTTTAGATGGTGTAAGTTAAGGCATAGTGACTTTTAATACTTGAGGGAATAAATGTGTGCTTGGGAGGTGTCAAACACTAGGTTTAAGACTGGTTGGAGTCTGGAATGCTGATAAGTACCTGAGGCGAAAAATTCATATATTTGTAAATACCTTTTCGGTCAAAAAATCAAAACAAGTCAAAAATTTAAAATTTCCAACGATTTTGTTCAACAATCTTACTTTTTTCGAAACACCCCTCTAGCTATATGATGGAGTGTCCAGCTCGCAAGTAAGACGTAAATAACTCCTTTTACTGAGATTGGCATGCGCATACTGCACGATGACACGCAGATGCAGCTGTGGTGAGTGCATTGTGTATTTAGGACTATGAAATAGGCCTACTGACTCACTGGTAGTATTGCGCATGCACTGGACTTCATAGGAGTCCAAATTTCATGTGACACTGAAAAAGTGTATAAGACCAGCCAGCCATGTTTTTATCATCCGTTTAAGACCGGCCACGTGACGGGCTCTTGACCAATGGGAATGTATAAACTGTCTCAGGTAATTATGAATACAGTATACTCGTCATCATTGTGGAGCCTGCCATTGCTCAACTTATCAAAGTTGATAAAAGACACAGCTTTATTTTTGAAGAAAATAAATTGCTGTTTTACCCGTGACAGAATTTTTTGATTTGCTGCACAATTTTGAAACAAGTCTGACATATCAATTTTCAAAATGGCGGACGGAGATATCTGCCAGAGTTGAAACACGGATCCTCTACACATGGATAAACGACTTCCTCAAATTTCTGGTTACATTCGAGATACGGCCCGTGCGCGTGCGTGTATGCGAAACTCGGCGCGCGACTACAGTCAAATTTCTGACTGGTTTCAACGAGATTTCATGTCTGGGATTCATGGCGCATGCGCATTGTTCTACATGTTCTATGCATTGTTCTATGCGCGGACGCGGAACATCACGCATCATGTAGTCAAACCGTTCCGTGCATTTTGTACACAAGCTCAGATGAGTCGTTTATCCTTCTGTAGAGGATCCGTGGTTGAAATAAGTTCAAGTTTGCAAAATTTGTAGCTCGAATACTTGCCGTTACATCACAAATAAGACTTTGCATTTGATTTCATGCCAAGTATTATTATCATATCAATTAACATGAATGTGGTTGACAAACCCTCTCCCCCCAAACACCCGAGGAAGTTACAAAACTCACATTGGATGTGCCATGCCCTCCAGATGGCACTATTGATGCGCAACTTGTCGGTCCATGTCCACCTTTGGTGAGGGAGGTCTCTGGGCTTAGGAGAGATAAGCTGGAACCCTTTTCCTTCATGACTGCAATAAGAGCAAAACAATACAGTCTGAATAATTTCATGCATGAATATTCAAATTTGAATATCAATCAAATATTCAGAATGTTTTGTTTAACAATGAGCTAGAGCAGCTATATTAAACTGTATTTATTATATTTGTAATAGCGGCATCTTACTGTTTTAAGCAATAATCCTGAGTATCTAACAGGGAAAAAAGAGATCAACACGGCACTGATAACAAACAGTTTGTCTTGTCTTTTCCTCTTTGTTTAAACTACATTTTTATTTCTGAATTGTTGAATTAAAATATGAATTTTTAAAATCTTGAATATGATTTGAATCTTTGAATGGTGGAATGGTACCGGTACAACAGAGTATTTTTGCGAATACACCACTTACGTGTACCACTAGTACGTAATAAATGAAATATTCAATTCTTCAAATACTCAGCACAGCTTCAACAATGATGTCAATCAATCCAAACTAACTAATTTCAGTGCATTTTAAATGCATCAGAATTGAAACAAAACGTAGTGATTTTTTTGTGTAGATATAAGGGTAGTTGTGTGTAGGGTTAAAGTACAGAAACAACCAATATGTCCCAAGAGTAATTTCAATCTGAAAACCATGAATTTACCACAATGCACAAAGGACAAATGTGAGCACTTCATTTTCGGGTAATATAAAAATATATCATACTGCCGAACTTACAGCTCATCAAAACATGTGAAAACTATTGATAACATATAAATAACAAAAGAAAAGAGATTAACTTTTTTTTTTTTTGTTGTTGTTGTTGCAATTCCTGGTTTCACACATTCACAACCGGACCGGTCAACTGTACTTTTTATACCATGCTATGAACTGCCTAGGCTAGGGTATGCTGTGTACACGCATCAACCTTTGGACCCACAAGGAGATCAATAAGGCCAGGCAATATTTGTCCATTCATGATGTGGGTGCCAACACATGAAAGATTGGTAAATATCACAGGAAATGTTATTTCTGGTTAAAAGATACGTAGACGGATGGGTATGGCATGCACGGAAATGAAAGGGAATCAACAGATTTTACATGCAGATGTACAAAATCTACATCTGTACCCGTATATTTATTCTATTTTCATGTGTATGCATTGAAACCATCTTTGTCCCAAAAATCTGCACATTACTGTTGTGCTTTTGCTATATTAACACGTTCAAAGAAAATGTAACATTTGTGTGGTTTTGTTGAGGTTCCTAGCAATAAAAGGTTCAATGAGTAAGGCAACAAAAATGTTGTGCTCCGGTAACAAAGTGAAAAACATGTTCTTAATCTTAAAAACACATGTACTTGAGTAAAATTGCAGGTACTTGGAGTGAACTGCAATGTCCAACAAGGGTAATGATAAAATGTGCACGCTACGGTAGTATACCATACAATAGTATGCGTGTACATGTGGAGTGTGCGTGTGGTGCTATGGATGCACAGCTGTTTCAGCTTATGCTCTGAACTGCGACATTTTCTCACATGGATACATATTTGAAGTTGCAGGTACAAGACGGCTGGTACCTGTAGATGGGTAGTGAACTCCCCCCCTCCCCCCCCCTCCCCCCCTCCCCCCCCCCCCCCCCCCCCTTTTCCTCCCCCACTAATTTGTGAGCAAATCTGGATCCTGTCAAGTTGGGTTTCACATGTAAATGCGTAAAGGCTTCCCCAGAGGTAGGGAGGTAGAGGATGCCATTGGGCAAATGAAATGGGGAAGATTTCTGTGGTGTTAATGTATTTGTGCCCCCTATGCTCTCATGTAGAATGGTATTGATCCGTGTCAATACACGTGGACAGATGCCGACAAAATTGGCGAATGAGTCCAGACATGGCCCTACATGTAATGTATGCTCCTCTAGGAACTTCCAGTTTAGTTTGGAGATGGCTCAAATGCAACTTAATGGCAGAAAGTTTTTTAACAAGTCTCCTTAACTGCAACAGATTGGAATATAGTTATTTTGTATTAACGTACACATACTGGGTACATCATGCATACAATATCTGTACATTGTGCTTGCCACACTAAACCTTTCGACTCGTCAAAGGTGAGTCGGTTACTATTAAGCCCTGTTGCCATGACAATGACCCTTGAATCTACCAAATAAAATAAAGACCTGTACAAAGTACATGTTAGCACAAAGTAAATTGTACTTTGTAGGACTCTATGACATACGGACTCACTGGTAACTTTGCGCATGCTTAAAGGGAATGTACATCATTGGCTTTTGCTGTAATTTTCAGAAATGAATTATTTTGGGGGTACATGTAAGTAATAGATCAAATATTGTTACACTGACATGTTTGAAGTTTTGTGTCCGCAAATGCTGCAAAAACGAAGAAAAACAAAAATGTTTAAGTTGTCTGGTTCCCTGGCTCCACTAAAGATGAAATGGATCAAAAATGCTGGAAAATTGTAAGGTAAGGGAACCAATCTAGCTGGCCTGCACCCGTTCATGAACGTAACATGGGACCAATAGCAAACAAATTTTGGACTGAAAAAAAAAATGGTTAATTTGGAGCAGTAGTTGAAAAATAGCTAGGTTTTTCCAACGATGGTCGGCCGACCACCGTTGGAAATCCATACAAAAGTACAATTTTTCTTGAAAATGACTTCACTCCAGGTGCCATAATTTTACAAGATGCTTTAGACTGTCATTTACCAACATCCTAGTAAGGTATTTTGTAACAACTTGGTAGTTTTATTTTTCAATGTTTGCAAATGTTGTATTTTCCCTTTAAGTGAAGATAATTAGGAGAGGACTGGTCACGTGAGAGGGTTTAACCACGGATCCTCTTCACAAGGATAAGGGACTTCCCCAAATTTCTGGTTAGATGCGTGATACAGCACTTGCGCGTGCACGAGACTCGGCGCATGACTGCAGTCTTTCAGTGGTCAATTTCTGTCAGGACGCCAGCTGTCGGCGATCATGGCGCGCACACTGTCTACATGTTCTACGCATTGTTCTATGTGCACATGCAAGATATATTATCACGCATGTAGACAATCCATTTCGTATATATTTCGTACACAAGCTCAGATGAGTAGTTTCAATAAAGAGGGTAAAGGAGTCTCATTTTCATAAGAGTCTGATTAGCATATTTGGTTTCTCAAAATATGACCACATCACCAATGGTTAATTCTGGATAAGAGTTGCGAAGTCATAAATTTTCAAAGTACATTTTCTACATGTAAATTATTTTTTTCTTGGAAAGTAGACAAACCAAGCTTTCAGAAACATTTTTTTTTCCTTCTACTGCACTTGGATTTATTTTTATCAAGGCTTGAAGTTGAAGTTTCAAGAAACAAAAGTAATGTTTTCCTCCATTTTCTGATGGAAATTATGCTTCAAATATTTTATTCTTGGATGACTATAAAGTCTGATGCCATCCCTATCCAGAACTATAGAATTTTAAATCAAAAGATGAAACATGACAGTCTTGCACCATTTTGAAAGAATGGTAAAAACCACGTCGCTATGTCCCATCTGTCACAAAAAACATGAACAAATTTGTATTTTTTACATGAAAAGATACTTTTGGTCATATATTCTATGAAGGTGACCTCACCTAGTCAGAAAATTTGGGGCTCTCAATTACTGTGTATGAGAGTTCCAAAAATTAAACATGTATTGAAAATGTTGTGCCCATTCTTGAAAATCACGCAATCTTAAGAATGTGCGCGCATTCTTAAGAATGAGCGCCCATTCTTAAGAACGAGCACGCGTTCTTAAGGATGAGTGCTCATTCTTAAGATTGGGTGGGAATATCACGTGCACAATTTATGAATTTTGCCCAATCTTAACAAACATTGCACGACATAATTATGTTAAATGAAATGTATAGCGGTTAAAAGGGAAACAATTTATATAAACAGGAAAGAAAATGTTCTATGCTTCTGAACTCGAATAACTACGATAATTTGAATCAAATTTAACCTGTTATTATTGCTTTTTTCTGCCCCCTATGGGAAGTTTTGTAATAACGGAGGACTGGGAACTAGTCTGGGAAGTGCTTTGCTCAGGCTAGACAAGTTACAAGTCCCTGTATGTATCATTATGCATGCCACGAAAAAAAAACGATGTCCAGAAGCTGCCAAAATTGCTCTTTTGACTAGATAGAATACAGCTCTGCGACGTAATGGTGGGGTGTGAACAATAAATTGGTGGCATTTTAAATGGGAAATAGCATTAGCACTATGGGATGTCGCAGTATTCATTCTCATTCTTCACATTCTTCATTCTTACGTCCCCCCCCCCCCCCCCCCCCCCCCGCTTTTATTATCCCAAAAATCAGAATTTAATTCTTTCCACTAGTATTATTATGTCTCTTATTTTTTCCCGGTCCCCCCCCCCCCCCCCCATATCAATACGCCTATACTTATCATATCCACTCTACTTTTCAGTGCCTTGCGTTGCAACAGTATAATTATTGAGAATCAGTGAACGAGGATTAAGCTAGACTTGCCAAGCGCAGCCGGTGCTCGGCATCGACAAGACCGTTATCTTGTCGCGCATTCTTAAGAATGTGCGCTCAATCTGGAAGAGTTATTTTTTGCGAAGATTGTGCAAGGATCCAGTTGCACATTCTTAAGAATGTGCATGCACATTCTTAAGAATGCGTGATTTTCAAGAATGGGCACAACAAAAACATGTAATACAAGAAAATACTTGACTTGCACCTGAAACAACCAGTCCACCAACTCTTCAGTACTGCATCAAGCTGACTGTGCCACAAGAAATATCTAGGATGTCGGGTACTAGGTCACTATTTCTACACATTTCTCCATAGTTAGGCACCAGACTAATGACAATGAATGAAGAAGTCAATTTTGTCAAGCAGTTGGACCATGGATGGACATGTACAAGTCTAGTCTTTACCCTCACTTGAATTCCCTCTCATGTGCAATCCACTGCCAAATATTGAAGAAAAGTCGCCTTTAAAATTGAGTTGCGTTTTCGAACTTCATTCATTTGTGAAATACTGAGGACCTTTTCTTTGCCAAGTGAAAGTTTTGGAGAAATTTGCTGGCTAAAGAGTGAATAAAGTTGGCCTGATCTTCTTTTATATGGTTTTGAGCACTTAAAATCAACAATTTTGAGCAATCAACAATTAAGGTCCCAGTCTGGACCTCACCTAGAAAGAAAATAGTGGTTTTTTTTTTTCAAAAAGCCCGGGCGAGGAAATATTTCTTGTTTACCTGACCTAATGTTTCCCCCAAAAATAAAAACAAAACAATTTTACATAAAATAAGATATCGAGTTTACAATGCATATTAAATACATCATGACAAAGTTGGACTTGGATAGTATTTACTAGTAATCCTGACAATACTTTCTTACCACAACAATGATGGCCAGCATGGCCAGTGACTGTCTTAGTCATAACAAATGTGATTTAATTATTAAAAAAATGAAATTTGTACAAAGAAATATTTCCAGTTTTGTGAAAAACAGGATAGGGCCTAGGCCTACCATCATGACCATGATGTTATTGTTTAACATATCGTCACGTTTAGCTAAATGTTATCCGTTTACGAATTACATGCAACTCAGTGCTTTATAAACTTAAAGATGAGAATGAAGAAAATCATTATAATTTTATGGTTGTCAAAAAATGGAGCAATACATTATGAATAAATACTTAACATAAAAAAAGTGCACCACTGCCACCAGATTTAAATTTTGTATGGTGGCCATGGACATGATGGAGTAGTCCAAGTAACTTGTGTCATGGCCAGGGGCTTAGATGAATGATTATAATTGCAAAGAATGATTCAACTTATGCTTACCCATTCCGACCATAAGCCAGTGTCATGCCATCGAAAAGATCAATTATGGACTCCTGGCTGTTTGTCCGGGACGCCATGCGTGATCCGGGCCGTGACGAGGCCCTTGAGCCCGGCAGCGAGTTGGAAGTTGACCGCAGACTGTCGCGATCATGCCGGTGCTTTGACCCCGTCGACGACGGCGCCGGCTGTGGTGAAGTTTTGCCCTCACTTTCAGTCCCAAGCGAGTATTTCCTAGGTCCTGGCTCTTGCTGGTCCATTCTTGTCATTTTGATGGTGGCGTCTCCGTCACGCCGTGTCATTTTTGGTGGTTATTTGCGTAAAAACTTTTGTCACATCCAGACTAAACAGGAGGAGGCACGTTTCGTGGAATAATCCGCCATTTTGTCGCCGGTGTTTTACGTCACAGCTTTCTAGTACCTGCTAGTAGTGTGGTACCCAGTCTTCTAAACATGCATATACTGTAAAATACTAAAGCAGGATCTGAGGGCCAGCCCAAAATGGTTTTTGTTTAAGCCCACTTACGAATTTATTGGGAATATTTGGCGGGGGATTTTTTTTTTTTATAATTATATTTAAATTCAAAATGTTTTTCTATTTTGCCGTCTGCAACCCTAGCTGCAAAAAACTCTTTTCATTGGTGGTTCTTTCGCGCACAATCATTCAGATCCACCCTGTGAATAGACCGCGTGGCAGAACATGGTTGTAGGGCCGCCAAAAAAAATAACAAAGTCTTCAGTAAAGTATCGCACTCCATATAATGGTTGACTGATTTTTTGATCGATGTTTCCATCCAGAAGTGAACACCTATTTTGTTGTTAGAAAAATCTAAATGTAAAACAAAAATCTATTTTTCGGGGTCGGGTGCAACTCGAAAACGATACGGACAGGACATATTTAATTGATTTTAAAGTTACCCCCCCCCCTCCCCCAAAAAATGAAGGAAACAAAAAATTAGAATCGATGGAAAATACATTATACATATTTACAAACAGTGCCAGAATTTCAGCTGATTCTTGAGAGAAACTCCACACCCTGACCGTTCTCCCTGCATGAAGTTCCCCCATCATTATTCAACGCCCCCTTCCCTCACTCCCCAGTCACCCCCCCCCCCCCCCTCCCCGTCGCTAGCGTTATATGCCATAGTCTTCATTAAATGAAGGCATTTTTAATCGTGCTCGTAGTAGCTAACATTGATAAATAAAACAAAATACATGTAATATAAAAACAAAATAATAAATAAATTCGAACAGGCAATCCACAATCTCTTATTCTCTTTTTATCCAACACAAATAAAATTCTCGATTCGGTCGGTTTTCAAATTTGGACCGCCGGTAATACAAAGTTACCAGTAGAAAGCAAGGAATTCGGGTACTAAAAGTGACGTCTGCTCTGCTGGTGGTGATGGTGGAACCGATAAGCACTTGAGCGCGCCAGGGGGTCACTATTAAATCGCTCTTTTGGCGCTCCATGTTCAAAGGGACAAAGAACAATCGATTGTGTTCTTATCAAGCAAGACGATATCCGATTGATGGTATTTTGTATACGGTTGGAGGTAGCTCCATGGACTGGAGACACTAGTTATCCTTTAATTTGAATTAGAAAGAAAAAAATATCACAGGCGGTGTTGCAACCAAATTAATATTCTATCCCAGTGCACTTTATACTTGATCCAAAGTTTAGTGTTGAGTTGCTCCTGACTTGTCACAAATGACGAGAATGATCTTTGTATGCGTTCTTTCCTCCATGCTGTAAAAGACTCGCTAGAGTCTCTTCTCTTTTTTTGGAGGGGGGGGGGGGGGGGGGGGGAGTGGTTGGCCGCAACAATGCAACAATGCAACAATGACATCAACTCCACGGTATTAATGTTTTTCTGCGAGTTCCCCGAGGGGAGGGGAGGGGAGGGGGGGAGTTCTTGATCAAAGGCGCTAGCTAATATTATGAAGCATGTTATAATAGTAGAATGTATGTTATAATAGTAAAATTGGGCCAAAAATAATAAATGGAAATTTATTCTCAAATTCCCTTAGAATGCTGGAGAAAGTATCATGGTTGTAGACTTCAAAATGTTCCGAACCCCACTAGCACTAGCAGGGCGTACCGAACGCCCCCCCCCCCCTTATATCAAACCCCCCTCCCCCAGCTACTGAAAGCTAGATCCGCCCCTACGTTTGCGCATGCAAGACGGGATGAAGACGTACTTCGGACACTCGATGTACACATTTATAAAAACATTTTGGTATTACCATGGAGCTATACTTCCATGGTTTTACCCAGTGAAATAAAAAAAAAAGTAAATGGGGGGGGGGTGGCTAGTAACATTGGAGATATTCAGAATACGTTGTGAGTAGTGATTCCGACCGTCGGAGGCGCTGACACTTCCATTTCCTTTTTTTTTAAAATGGCTTATATGATATTTGTTTAGTTCCATCAATGAGCTGATGATAAAATGCACGGTGGCCTTTTGCCAAAATGAGGTTAGTTGGATAACTTTTTAAGACGGAGGGTTTGCAGCCAACTTGAGGCTCCGCCAACTCTACCGTTGCTTTTTACTTTCTAGACATGACGCCTGGTTGGAGGGAACCGGAAAGAAAGGACACTGGGTATATGTTTGTACAGCGCGGATGAAACGCTAGACGTCATTAATTGGGTCGATGGGGAAGGGCGCTACTAGCGTTAGATAGGTAAATGCGGGTGATTGAGGCTACGTAGAATCAACGCAAGAATTATTCAACATCGGATGGAAAATGCAAGCGGGATTTTCATTTTGATTGAAGATGTTATTTTCTAAAGGTCCCAAAATGAAGAAGCGAAGAGAAGAATAAAGGAATAGATGAATGAACGAATAAAATGAATAAAAGGGAGATGAAAGTAGACCTATCAGTGAAAATAGTAACATGTTAAGATCAGGTTGAGATTTAGCAATGTTAATCAAATCTCTCCTGAAGACGGTCAGAGCATATTGACCGGAACGTCGAGTTTATACTTCTGGTTCTTTTCAGAACCATTCTCTTAGTTGAGAAATTATTCGCACATGGTGTTTCCGCAAACCTTTCATTATTTAGTATCTCCACCATGCAAAGCCTCAAATCTTACTTACAAATCCGAGAATACAATATAAATTAGTTATCGGGGCAATACAACTAATTAAGGACTCAAGTGACGATCGCTTCAAGAGTCCACAACTTTCCTGAAGTTGTTCAAATATGGAAACCAGATCAAACGATGATATATTGGTCCTAAGGAATTAGGCAGGTTTAAGATTTTATGCATGATCAGTGGAAAATATGAGTCCTTAATTAGTTGCTTTTACCACCGAATGAGTTACCTCCAAAGTATAGTCAAGTTGTTTTAAAATTATGAACTTAGCGTCATGTTGGACTAATGTAAAACTTAAACGATTGAATGAACTTCAATACCGTAGCATCTGAAAAATAATTTAAATCAAACTTTTTTTGAAAAATTGAACAAAGAATTTGACTCAAGAGAAGACGTGTTCCCTTGTGAATTTCTGTCAATTGTTTTACTATTACTGCTACTTCACGACAGCCAATAACAAAATAAGACACACCAATTAATTTCGTTTTGATAAAAAAATCTATTTCTTTATCATTAATGATGAATACAATCAGTTTTTTAAAGTAGGACCCATTGCTCATAATAAGTTTTGTGATGATAATGTGTGCCTTACGTCAGGAAGTCGTCGGTGTGTAATAGATGGCCATGTCTCTCCGGCATGGTCCATCACCCGATTTGGAAGGTGCGCCTGGGCAAGCATCTCCAAATCGTATACTTGTGTTGCTCAGAATAATCATAGTATTAAGGCAGGAAAGAGGAGAAAGTGGAGCAAGGAAGAAAATAGGGTGGCAGTGTTATCTAAGTAGTAAACCAGAGGATATAGGAGGCGGATATGTTTGAGTTGTGGCAGGAAAGGGGCCGGTATAGCAGATCAGGTCAGGAATATTAGGAAGAATCAGTGGTGACCGCTGTGGAAATTGAAGAAATCAAGAGGGGGTTGCTCGGGTTGGGAATTTGCGAGAAAGTGTAGAGGATGGTGCCAGTATTCAATTGATGAGGTTGGATCCAGCATAACGCTCCAAGAGATGATGGGATGGAGAGTCCGGGGTGCAGGTGGTGGTTTTGAAGCTAGCATTGGGGATGTGGCTGCTGCACACGAGGGCGGAGGTCGATCGGGTGAGGGGGTGCCAAGAGGAGCGGATCATGATGCAGACTTGACAGAAGAGGAGGAAAGAATGCTGAAGAGAATTGAACAGGTAGGCTAATGCCATCAACATGGGCGCCGCCAGGATTTTTTCTAGAGGGGGGCAAAACATATTTTTCCGACATGAGAGATAGGCTAATGGTTAAATACCAGGTGCGGGTTAAAGGTATAACGGTCGTCAAGGAGGAAACCAAGCAGCAGATTAAGGCAAAGGTGAAGAGCTACGACGACAGGATTCGGCAGTTTCGTCAGAATAGTCTGGTTAGGTCAAACCAGAGACAGTTATTCAGGGAACTGGATGGTAAGGATGACGATTCTCAGGAAGTCCCAAGGGCAGCTGAGGCAAAGGCTATCTGGGTTTGAATTTGGAACAAGCCATAGCAGCACAACAACCGGGCAAAGTGGCTGCAAGAACTGAGAGAAGAACTAAGGTGTATTCTTATAGGCAGGAGGGGGTAACGATCGCTGTGGGAAAAAAAGTCAAGAGTGAGTTGAGGAAAGTTTCAAATTAGAAAGCCCTGGGAGTTTATCATGTTCATGGATACTAGCTGAAGAATTTCAGCAGTATACACGGTAGACTTGCAGGGCATTTACAGGAGTGTCTCGTGCACGGGATGGGAATCTGCCAAGGTGGATGACCGAGGTGAGGATCGACTGTTTTGCTCATGAAGGATGTCAAGAAGGGAAGTGTTGCAAGTAATTACAGACCTATTACTTGTCTTTCTGTTCCTTACAAGCTCTTGACTGATCTGATAGCTGAGGATCTCTACTGTCACTTGGAGGGAAATGGTTTGTTTCCAGATGAGCAGACAGGATGTAAGAAACGGTCAAGGCGAACGAAGGATCAACCGGTGATCGATTGACACTAGCTGTGCTGAAAGACTGCAAGAAGAGGAAGACCATTATGTCGATGGCTTGGATTGACTACAAGAAGGCGTATGACATGAAGCCGCATTCGTGGATCGTTGAGTCTTTGAGGCTAGTGGGGGCTGCTGAGGGGGTGAGGCATTTACTTAACAACAATTTGAAGACCTGGAGGACTAAGTTGACGGCTAAGAACGAAAGCCTGGGTGGGGTTAGTACCGGAAGAGGGATTTTTCAAGGGGACTCACTGTCGCCGTTGTTGTTTGTTCTGTCGCTAATGCCATTGTATATGGTTTTGCGAAAGGTCAACGCCGGCCGCGGCGGGATACGAGATGAACGGAAAGACGGCTGCAGAATTAACGACATGAAGCTGTTCCCAAGAACAAGAAGGAGGTTGCTTCATTGGTGCAGACGGTTAGGGTATACAGTGAGGACATTGGAATGCATGGTGAAGAGAAGTGTGTTGTCTGTACATTGAAAAGCGGGAAGAAGGTGGATTCCGATGGCATTCCTCTGCCAGATGGTCGTTGCTGAAGGCGTTGGGAGAGCATGAAGGATACAAGTATATCTTGGTGTCTTGGAGGCGGAAAGAATGATGAACGAAGAAGTGAAGGAAAGGTTTAGTAAAGAGTACATCAGAAGGGTAAAGAAGTGTCTGAAATCAAAATTGAATGGCGGTAATATGGTGCAGGCAGTATATACATGGGCTGTGTCGCTGATTGAGGAACAGTGCAAGAATTGTTGACTGGAAGGCGGAGTTGTCGACAGGACGAGGAAGCCGATGACGATGCATATATGCTGCTTAAATGTGCCTTAACCCAATATTCCCTTGTCATTCCCCCACGCATTTCGATGTGTTTACTAATTATAAGACCACGAGCAACAAATATAACCTGATTGCGACAAAGAAATTGCCTCTAAAGGGGGCTGTGACATTAGGGAGATATCAAAATGTGTCCCTAGAGACCGGTGTCTCCCTAGCCCGGGCCGTTCGAAGAAATGACGCTAACATGTCTCCTTACTGGTACATTTAGTCGTATAATAGTGATTATTGTTATTTATTTGTTTTTAAAACGCTTTACGTCTACATCACACGGACATCACCGGTACTCTTCACAAATTCTTCAGAAAGAAAAAAATAAAAGTAATAAAAAAAATAATACAAAATAATTAACAATTAATTAATTAATCAAAATACTGTTTTACTGTATACTTTAAAACAAAAGTCCTGTTGTGAATAAGCCATAAACAATGTCTACGTATACATGACAAGGCATGATGAAACGTGGAAAGATTTTTTTGGGGGGAGGGGATTGTTCATACCACCCCAACTCTGAATCCTGTTTACAATTAATACAGTCAGCTCAATTTCAAATGAGGCACTTAGGCATTTCCCCCTAAAATACATGACTTGTATTAAAATCAGTTGCTTTAAAATGTTACATATCTCCATGATTTTCCAAAGAAAAAAGTTAATGGCTTTGCGCAATAAATAACTAACATCACGTTGACTGGAGCATATCTGCTTTTTACCTACCAGGAACATGGTGGCGCCCTTCCCAATGATCAGCTACAGTTCCTGTTTCCTTTTTTGTTGATCGACTCGACTGCACATATATTGTATGGTTGTGTGGCCTTATCTTTGTTATTGTCTGGCAGACAGTTTAACCGATTACAATGGCCCAGCCGATTGTATCCTTTGCACATGTCCTGCTGCTGTTTTGTGTGATTGTCCAGGTTAGTTGAATAGCCTAGAATTTAAGTAGAACGAGGGATCAGGGTCATGAGGGTAGGGATGGGCTAGCTGGATAATTGAATAAGGAAATAAATGTGTGTTTCGGAGGTAGGCCTAGTAGTAGTAGTGTCGAGCGCAAAGTGAGTCCCCCGCGCAAGTGTTTTATTTCTCCATGTTTAAACCTGCGCGCACGCAAGTTTAAACTTGCGCGCGCATTCATTTCCTTGCTACAAATTGCGCACGCAAGTTTAAACTTGCGCACTGCATAGATTTTCCCGGCCACGCATACAGAGCCGCTAAACTATTTTGCCCCTGTGTATACTCATGCAGATATGTAACATTATTTTTAAAGCAGATTTTTTCTCCGATTTAATAGCATCACTGAACTTCGGGAGACAATGCCTTAATGCCTTTTTTTTTTGAAACATTTGATTAAATTCATTAATTAAATCATTTGCAAATTTATTTACTTTTTAAAATAATTACCATTTTATATGCATAGCGTCTTTAAGTTGTAAACATTTTTTAATATGAATTATTGAGCCTGCAATAAAAAATATTTATTAATGTAATACATTTAATTAATTAATTAAATTAGTAATGCATTCATTCATTTTTTTTATAATTGTGCATTTTTGAAGTGTTCACAACGCTCGAAATGTTATGCACGTATTTCTAAAAACAATATGAATTATTGTACCGTACAATTTATTAATTGTTAAATTAATTAGTATCTTTTTAAGAGTAAGTACTTTTTTAATTGTAGAATACATAAGCATTTTAAAAATAATGTAAATGATTAGTATAATGTCCAAACTTGAACAATTGAAGGGATCATAATCATTCTTTTTACGTTAACAGCGGGTTACACCTAGGAAATTATGATTTGTTTACATTCAAGAATATAAATAAAATGCTAATTAGGTTTACAAAGCAAAAAACTTGAAGCTGGTCTCCATTTTTGAACAACTTCAGTACACTTTCCAAGCAATCGCCGCTAGTGTGCTTAAGTTGATTGCTTGCCCGGTCCCCTCCCCGGTCCCGCCCCCACGTACCCTTAAACAACTTCTCTGATAAGCACTGCTAAATCTCAATGTTTCTTTTCATTGACGCTAATTGAATTCCCCTTTTTATTTATTTCTTTATTCATTCATTTATTCCATTATTTCTCCATGTACTCGTGTTTTGAAAAAAAAATTCTTCATCAATGAAAATTCCGCCCGCAAAAGAAGGTTGCGATCGCCTTTGCGCAAGTTTAAACTTGCGCACGCAAATTAAAATGGCGCGGTGTAATTTGCTGCTTCAGGAGTCCCTCGCGCAAGTTTAAACTTGCGTGGGGGACTCAAATTGCGCTCGACAGTAGTATTGTTGATGTACCCTAACGTGGCGCGGCCCCTAACGTGGCGCACTTTGATTTTTCACCTGTAGCGCCTAGCTAGAGCAAAAGTTTTAACTGAAATTTCACAGAAAGTGAAATTTCATCAAGTTCTAAACACTCCCGTTCATAAATCGCGAGTTTATTTACCCGTTACAAAGTTAAAAGAAAAAATTATTTTGGCGTGATTTTCCGATTTTATTTTCAAGTGCAAAGTGAACCCTTTGAAAATGCCCCGAAAAATAAGAAAATAATTTTCTGACAAACATCTGGCTGGGCTTGTAAGTGAAGATAATAATGATTTATCAGAATTTATCAAGGTTACAGAAATTCTTAAATGTTAATTTGGAATTTTCCGAGATTTATTCAAGTGCGCCACGTTAGGGAACACTCCGACAATTTGTCCCCAATTTCCGGACGCCACCGTTTTTGAATTTCGGATTAAATTTCAAGACACCGAAATTGTTCACAGAGGTTAAAAAGCAAGTACTAATAAGGTAAAGGTACCAGTATTTCACTGCATGAATTTGAGGTTTGTCAACAAAGAGGTTTGGAAACACTACACGATGAAAGTCGGGTAAACGTCAAAGTGCGCCACGTTAGGGAACACCACCATATAACACTGTTTAAAACCGATGTGACTGTCTGTGAGTCCGGATGGGTGATAATTACCCGAGGCGAAGCCGAGGGTAAATATCACCCATCCAGACTCACACCGGTTTTAAACAGTGTTTAATACCGACGGAACACATATTAATATTCCCATTCATAAGTACCTTTTTGGTCAAAAAAACAAATCTTTTTGGTCAAAAAATCAAAACAAGTCAAAAACTAGACGCTGCCAACCATTTTGTTCAACAATTTTACTTCATGTTTTACGAAACACCCCTCTGACTATAATATGGAATGCCCCTCCACAATTGCGTGCGCGTCGTGCATTCTACCTCCATGGTCGCGCGTACTGCGCGATGTCGCCCAAAACGTAGCTGGGCTGGTGTAATATAAGTATCGGGCCATGAAATAATGATTCACTGGTGCGCATGCATGCGTGGGGAATTTGATGTTCAACCAATAAAACGTAAAAGGCACCGGATTTCATGGGAGTCCAAATTTCATGTGACACTGGAAAAGTGTTTAAGACCAGCCAGCCATGTCTCTATCATCCGTTTAAGACCGGCCACGTGACGGGCTCTCGACCAATAGGTCTCATAAATGTCATGACAATTGACATGGGAAATTCTAAATGGTGAATTTCCGAGGTCATGAGCTGTGTCGTGCAAGCTAGATTGGAGCAGTGTTTGAAATTCCTTCTACACAAATTTCTGTCGTATGCTTTTGTGCTTTTGTATATCGTATTAAAATTGGAGGATTCAGGACTGTTGTATTATGGCTATCCCTAACAACAGTCCTGAATCCTCCAATTTTAATATGATTTTTCACACCCCCTAGGGAGTTAGGGGTATATTTATTAATAATTAAGGACAAGAATGGCAGAATTTCAGAATCTCGGAATCTCAGGAGTGCGTGACCAGACAATTCGTAGAGTTATGGCTTTACTCATTCATTTTACTCTTAGTATAGTACTGTAGTACGGTACTACTTAGTCTACTCCTAGCATTGTGAAATGGTCAATTCCGAGTAAAATAGTACTGGTTGTTTGTAGCACCGGGTTTCCCAACATGCTAGTATAGTAGTATTAACAATAATTGATGGTGCTATTAAAATAAGTGTAATAAAAGAGATAGCATATTGATAATTGTTTCCACATTCCATTCCTTTGATGTTCATCAGAGACTTTCACTGAACTTCCTGTGTTTTTTTTTTATATTGGACAGTGTGTTGATCCCCCTCCACATGGTGAACTAGCAAAGAGAGCTCGCTACATCGTGCATAAGGTACATCAACATGTTAATGACAACTTGAAGAATATCAAACGTACCTCCCAAAGGCAATGGATTTGTTCTCCATGGACAAAACTGGTACAAGACAGAGTCCGAATACAGCCAGTGGCGTAACTATGGGGGGCACAGGGGGTATGTGCCCCCCAGCAGAGTTCTGTGCTCCCCCCCACCACCCAAAAAAAACCCTGAAACCATTTTTGTTTATGTGACGTCGTAATAAAGGCAGGCAATGAGTACACCACCATCTTTTCCTAAAAAAACATCGGTTAAAATGGTAAGAAATTGCCTCAAATCGCACCCCGAAGCCCAAGCCGTAATTTTTTGACCCACTTTTTTGGGGGGGACCCAAATTTCTTTGCCCCCCCCCCCAAAAAAAATTGTGTTCTGGATCCGCCCTTGCGTGATGATGTGTCACTCATGTGACTATAATTAGTTCTATATCAGTGGTCATTTCATAAAACAGGGCCTTGGCCTTGGCTTGAGGGTGAAGCCTTGGCCTCGAGGCTTGAGGGTCAAAGCCTTGGCCTTGGCCTTGGCCTTGAGGGTCAAAGCCTTGGCCTTGGCCTTGGCCTTGAGGGTCAAAGCCTTTGCTCCAACACTGGTAAGCAGTGCCGTGAAATTAGGCCAATGCTTTAAAATCCCACTTCAGTGGAATTAAGTTAGCTCGATCAACTTAATAATTTATTGTTACAAGTGAATCTTGTCAGTTTCCCTTTGTTTGTAGACTACATTTTCAGTCTACAAGCAGTTTATAGCACACACAAGTTTGTCTGTAATTGTTTTTGAAAACTCTAATTTCTGAAGTTTACTTATGATTTTGCACAAACTTAAGAAGAATCTTCCTTTCTTGAAATTTCTCCTCAAATTTGGTACAGGCTGACTGGTGCGTCATAACCACCCTTTCATCCAGCCCAGCATTGCTTGGCCAACCATTTCCCAACCCTACTTCCATGAGCGATGGGCCGGTGGACAAGAGTTCTGGCATTCCCTACATGTATCAGCCCACTGTATCCTACATAGTGCAGGATATTTCCCAGAACAGCAAAGTAAGCATGTGACAAATAATGTTCACAAATGATTCAATTGTTTCCAGATGCATATCCTCCTATGCATTGCTCAAGGTGTCAAATTATAACCGTGTACCCCTGCTCATCAAACAAATAAAGAATTATTGACAGTGCCCAAGGAAGCTAAAAACTTGAGGCTATTTTTTTTTTTCTAATAAACAGGGTTTTGAAAACGAGATAATATTGGAAGACTTAACAATAGTACTTAAAAATCACAAAAGGGGTACCTGAGGAACATGCAAAAGTGTGAAAAAAACACGCAAGGTATAATAACTATTGCATTAAATTTCAGTTCATAAATACCTGAGACAGTTTACCCATTCCTATTGGTTGAGAGCCCATCACGTGGCCGGTCTTAAACACCGGCTGACTGGTCTTAAAACACTTTTCTAGTGTCCATGAAATTTGCACTCATATGAAATCTGGTCCCTTTTACCCTTTTATTGGTTGAATGTTCACAATCCTCACGTACGCATGAGCAATACCACCAGTGAGTCAGTATTTCATAATCCTAAATTCACACTGCACCGGCACAGCTGCGTTCTGCACCACATCTCACAGTATGTACAATGCGCGCGCCAATGTCCATATAAGGAGTTGTTTACAGCTACTCGCGAGAGGCACATACCATAACATAGCTAGAGGAGTGTTTAAAAAAACGTGAAGTAAACTTGTTGAACAAAATGGTTGGAAATTTATAATTTTTGACTTGATTTTACTATTTGACAAAAAAGATATTTATGAATGGGAATAAATATGTGCTTGGCCGGTATTAAACACTACGTTTAACACCAGTTTGGAGCCTGGACGCTGATAATGACATTCAGCTTGGGTCATTATCAGTGTCCAGACTACAAACCGGTCTTAAACATGGTATAACCACTTCGTGCCGGGACTGTTATTGCCGAAAATTTCAATTTTCGCAAGAAAACAACACTTTCCAGCCACTTTCTGATATACAGCCAAACACCACAAATATAGATTCACAAGACTAATTTCAACAGTATTTGTACGATATTTTCTGCCAAAATGTCAACCGGCACGTGTGTATAAAAACAGCCAGTGCATGTTATCACGTCCTCCAATGTGAACTGGTTAAAACCAGCACACATTTTTTCCCTTAATTAAAGTGGCTATAATACCTAAGATGTAAAGAGTCAAAATTCCATATTCAGCTTTTCTCTTTGTTTTATTTCAGGTGACATTGACTTTCAGCGAGGCCCAGTTTGGACTGAAAGAATGCCTCTTAACCAAAGATTCAGACCCGGAGTGGCCAATGTGTGCAAGGCTGATGTTGATGGGTAACATACATTCATTATTATCAAATATAAGACCAAAAAGGCATGGTGACAAAATCTAACAATGTGGGGAAGCGGAGAGGGATTGAGGGAAGTGGTTTACAGGGAAAGCATTTCATCTTCCCGTGGCATTGTCTTTGGTTAGTTCTTTGTTTAGTGGATGACCAGGAGAAGCTAGTTTGACTCTACCAGGGTGTTGATTGGTCAATAATGCGACGTTAATATCAAATGTATTTTCACGTGACTGGCATGTTTTGCAGGCAAGTTGATGCAGTAAACCCGAGGCTGAATATGTCAAACATGGTAACACACATCAGGACGGTGAGAGGCTCAGACAATGTGTAGCAAAGTGTAAAAATGGAAGAGTGAAGGTTCTTTTTAGCGCGCGTTTTTTTCCGAGGCTGATGTTCTACATTACCCTAGAAACTGAGATAAACCACTTCGAGTTCAACTTGCTATATACTTGAACAATGTCTGGATGATCGGTAGTTTTATTTTTACAACCAGCCTTCCGTGGTAAGCGACCGTTTTAACTTTTACCGTATTAGCTGAAACGGTATCTGAACATGGCCCAGTTGAAGCAGTCATTATTTAGCCATGTGTTACCCTGCAGTATGTGTCTACTTAGGTGTTAGTGGCAGATCCTGGGGGTAGCTAGGGTGTAAAAGGCTACGTTCAGAGGCAGTTTTAAATTCCCTTAAGATACTAGTTGAACTCTATTCGGTGTTACTTTTCTGCTAAAACAGTGTCTGAACGGTTTTAAATTTACCCTAAATTGGTTTTGTCTTGCTGCTAAAACGGTCAGTTACAACACCTCGAGGGTGGGTTTAAATTTAGCACTCAACTAGAGTCGTTGTATCTTCTAGTATGATTTCTGAACGGTTTTAGTTTTAATTAGTAATTAGTTTTTCATATGGAATAGAGAGTGCAAATGATGGCTGCGAGCTGAGGCCTCTCAAAGATTTTAGATGGGCCAAAGGCTGATCCAATCCTCTCGTGTGACTGAGATGGGCCCACTAGGAAGAGTTTACTTTGCTGAGACTGCTGCCCATTTGAGAAATGTCATGCCCAAAAACAATAATTCCTTGGGAGCTTCCAAAATCTTCCAAACTCCAACACTCGATCTGCAGAAAACCATTGACACAGTTTTTTAAAGGATTTAAACACGATATGAGCATTTCCAGCTTTGTGAAAGGTTCAAAGTATAATGTCCATGACTAGGCTGATTAACCATGATACCAAATGAATGATTCAGAGAAATGATCCAAAACTCCTAGTCTGTAATCTCCTTGACTGTTACTAGATGATGGATGTAAAAGATTTGAAGCAACAAAAGTGCTCAAAATGTAAAGAAGGGTGCTGAACAACTAACCTGATGAAGTTTCAGCTCAGCTTCAGCTGTCTATTCCGAGAAAAACAGCTTTCTAGGATCTCAATTTCAAATCAAAGGTTGCTGAATCATGTTTTGAATTGGGCCTAAATTCAGCGTCCGAGACACATTCTCACTGAGCTGATTGCAGCTACGCGATGTCGCGCACCGATCCGACAAATTATAGCAACCGCCCGCACATGTGCCTCGTGCCAAAGCTTGCGTGCGCTTCGCCGAATAAAAAAAAAAAACTACTAACAGAAATTTCCAACGGTGTGTCTTGTTGGAAAGGCCTTCTTTCGTTTATTTTTCTTCAAAATGACAGCTTGCCAGAAACAATAATTTCACAGGGAGTTTAACCTAGAAGTTCAGTGGTATCTTCCTGACATTTCAATGAGTATTTTCTCCATTTGTGTATTTCCCTACTCTAGGTGACATGCACTTAGTGAAAGATGCGGCAGGCAACGCCACGGCCAAAGCAGCCCTCTTCCCTCGCCATCCTTCCATGTCCAGCTGGCACTTCCATCAACACACCTTCCTCAAGATGGACATCAATCAAATTCTGCTTCTGGATTACTTTGGTGGCTACAGCAATGTCTCAGTGGCTGATTATTTCAAGGTCAATCTAGACTAATGAAGTACAGTGGTGGTACAGGGTTTGTATTGTCTTGTCAATTCATTGGATGAATATTGTACAAATATAACATGGTTTATATCGGGTGGACAGTCGATATTTGCTCCCCGAGGTATTGGAAGTTGAGTTTGTCAACTTCCAATACCGAGGGGAGCTTATATCGACTGTCCACCCAAAATAAACCATGTTATATTTGTTTAACTATACCTCATACATATTCAATTGCCAAATTTTCCCTGATGCAATAAGTACAATGTATGCACCTTGCAGGCAAAATATATCTTCGGAGAAATTTGTCCAGCGCACCAGAGGAATAATATTGCTCAACCTCCGAAAAGTTCAGTTCGTTTGCAATACAGTAACTACGGTTGTAAATACAATCATTTGTGGACAATTTGTTTTATTACAGAAGACATCTTTATTGTCCATCATATTCTCCAATTCGGCATCATTGAGCTCGGGAAAACACTAATTATTTACATGTGCAACCATGATCTTTTCATGTGTAGCTAGCTCGGGCGATATTCCCGCGTGTGTACTTCACCCGTGCAACAGTTCCATGATTGCTTTGTAATGCGCATGCGTACCACTATGCATGCATATTTAGCCTGTGCGTGAATACTTGCGCGTGCATTTGGTAAACAGCAACAATAGCATCTGGCACTTGATGGTGAATGGACCAGTGAGAATTCGGCTCTCGGTCATGAATATGTATGAGGTACAGTAAAATGATATAGTACACCAAAAAGAGGCTACTAGGAGAAGCAATATTTTGAAGTTTACTTAAGTTGACATCTCCACTCCAAACATTGTGTTTTTGATGAGTCACCCATATCACAACGCCCTGTTCAAGGGCCATCCAAGGTGAGGGCCACACAGGGAAATCGAAGAAAAAGAAGGAAAAAAATACTTCAAGTAGAAAGTATTGACGTTACCTTTGAACTGGGACAGATCATTAATCAACTGCAACACAAGAAACTGGATGAATACTTCCTAGAATTTGCTGTTGGAACAACTGCAATTTTATGTTTTTGTTTGTTTGAATTCCATAAGATGGAATTTTTTGTCCGAATACTCAATGTTGAGTTTGTGTTTGTATGTGGTCGGATTAGTATTTCAGTATGTACATGTAAATTACTGAAGGATAAATGATTAACTGCAGGACAGTATTAGTCGGATGTTAACCTTAAAATTAGAAACAGGAGGCCTCTTCCTCAGCAAACAATGAGGGCGATTCACAATGCAGTGCACCACCAAGAGGTTGCCACAGAGAGTTCATTTTTTCCCAGTGCAGTGTGGGAGATGGTTGACAAATTCGCAGCGTGGGACATTTGAAATTGTTGGTTTTTCCAGGCAGTAGTTTCGTAAGCGTATGATTCAAGTACAGTAAACTCCGGCTAAGACGGCACTCTCGGGACCAGAGAATTTGTGACGGCTTACGCGAATGTCGGCTTCTGCTGCAAGTCGTCATTTTGCCGACTTACACAAATGCACTAATTGAATCACGGAGTGAAAAAAATAGATTGAATTAATGGCCTATGCGCATTTGTATCTGGATCATGCAAACAAGATTCATGGCTAAAATTCAAACGCTTTGATTTACCCTGGTTTATTTCTACATCCATGGTTGATTCCAGCAAATATATCCTCAATGTTTATCATCACAAACAGGCTGTGGTATCGCAAAAAGTCATGCATGTAGATGTACGTATGTATGAAGCAAGGACAGTGCGGCCGGCAAGCGTTAACAGTGGTTCGTACAGATCGCTTGCATACTGTACATCCATGGCCGGCCATGTGCATGTTGTGTACATTGTGCACGACGTTCGTGTACAGCCACGAATTAAATATGTGCATGGTACTGGTACAATAAGGGGACCCCCAAAATGAACAGAGCGCATGCATGCAGTCGAGAGGGGGTACTGGTATTGATGTGCTATCGGGAAAACCCCTTTTTAATCGCGCACGTGCATCAATCACGGGCTGTGCCATAAACAGATGTCAATTAGCAGTGTGTGCGACTTTTCACTTGACACTTCTTGCAAACCGCAGAGCACGATGCCGACTTATACAGAGGAATTTGTGTGGTTTTGAGGAAATGGGACTGAAAGTAACACGCCGATATAGGCGAAATGGCGGCTTACAAAGGCTGGCTTGGAAAAGAAAATGTCATTGGAAATGCATTAGAGACAATCGGGACTTTCGTCAGACGGCCGATTTAAGCGATATGACGGTTTACACGATGTCGGTTTAGCCGAGGTGTTTATTGTATGTGTTTTCTTTTTATCAATATGTTGTTTTTTGTAAGGTGGCAGAACGCTATGCCCCAAACCAATTAGCTCAAGTTGTCCACTGACACTCATTCAAATGAGCCGTGTATTGACGACTGTAAACTAGAAAAATGGACTCTCCATGGCAAACTCTCGTTCTAATTGAAAAGCAAAATGGGCTAAAACTTTTTCTCTGCAATATACTATACTAACTGACTACTTGCCATATGGACTCAGTCCATGAGTAATCCCTAATTGTTTCTGCTTCTGCTTCTGCTTATACACTGTACACATACTACACAACGCCCTTTTGGACTATCTCGGTACAGTATTGTTAATGTAAACACTGTACATAAACATGAAGCACACTTTTCTCATATGCAATGATTCTTTAAATGATGTAAGGGCATGGACATAATTAGGGTGGCCATAATTTTGGGGTTTTTTTACCAGATATAGAGCATCTGGCTAACCTTGGTTCAAACCAGGGCTAAATTGCACTTGTGTAAACTTAAGGGTAGAGTAGAGTAAAGCTAAATGTGATTTACACAGATCAACGTGGAGAACCTTTGCCTTGCCAGTGTTTGGCTTTTATCTATTAATCAGGACGGCAAGTAAGGCAACCAGTGTAATACATAAAGGCCAGCTTTCAAGTATTCGTACTTGTCCTACCCTTTCTCTTCTTTGTTTTTTTTTTTACCTTGCTCCTACATTTTTCTTGAAATTCCTACTTTTTCGGAAAAATGAAATCTCAAAAAATGTTCATAATGGTGTTACACATTGTTATATGTAAATCAAACAATTATTTGTGTGATTTGTTTTCTTGAATCCCACTGTTCTACTTTTTGACCTGGTCTGCTTGAAAGCCTACATATTAGGCCAAATTCAGCATTATGAAAGAAAATGTAATGTTATTAGTTAAAATAGCTTATTTGTAAAATTTACTTCTAAGCAGTAAACATTTTATTCTTTATGTACAGATGGTATATTATTGGCCTTTTGTATCTGTGCTTTTTATGAGATTTTAAGAAACTTACCGAGTAACTTGGCATATCCCACTTCAAAATCATGGTTTCAAGGTTCCAAAATGCAAAGACGGAAGCTCCAATTTTGTATTATATTTAATTAAGTTGATTTGTACACTTAATTTGTACATTAAATTAAGTTTTGAAGGGTGCACTTTTTTTATCTATACATTGCAAGTGTTTTTCTTTCGAATAAAATGCTGTGGTGGTGTTGTGCACAATATACTTTGTAATAATGGGTTCATTACAGATTGATGTCACTTAAATACATCTTTCACAACCCCCATTTTATGGGGGAGGGAAGTAAGGGTACACAAACCCTCGGCTTCACCTTGGGTAATTATCACCATTCCAGTACTCCAACCAGTCTTAAACATAGTGTTTAATACTGACCAAGCACATATTTATTCCCATTCATAAATACCTTTTTGGTCAAAAAGTCAAAACGAGTCGGAAATTTCGAACAATTTTGTTCAACACTTTTTACTTTCTGTTTTTCAAAACACCGCTCTAGCTATTTAATGGAGTGTCCAGCTCACAGTTAAGATGTAAACAACTCCTTTTGTGGAGATTGGCGCGCGCGTCGCGCAGATGCAGCTGTGGTGAGTGCGTTGTGAATTTTGGACTATGAAATACGGACTCCCTGGCAGTATTGCGCATGCCTACATGCAGATGTTGAATGTTCAACTAATAGAACGGTAAAAGGCACTGAATTTTTTTTTAAGACCAGCCAGTTATGTATTTATCATCCATTTAAGACTGGCAACGTGATGGGCTCTCGACCAATAGGAATGGGTAAACTGTCCAAGGTATTTATGAATGTGTATTAAAGTTCAACAGTACTCAAATAACATGATTCATGTCCTCAAACTGTTTACCAAAATCCCCTACAACACCCCCCCCCAAAAAAAAACCCAAACTTTTTGGTCTATGGTCACAACCACCTATACACTGAGAAAGGTCAGGACAGGCTTACTAGCCATTTGTACATCCAACTTGTACAGAACATTTTCACAAATTAGTTCCTGAAAATGGTTCACTGCCTTTCAGCAGGAACCACGGTGTTCACTGGGCCGTTGCTTTGCGCGTGAACCAGTAATTATGGTTCCAACAAACAAATTGTGGGTTCACTCGAAACACACCATAACTGGGACCTAATAGACAACTTCCCAATAAAAGTCCTGGACACAGCAAATATATTGATGACACAAACTATGCAGCATCATGAATTTCTAAGAACTTTATTGACAAATTTGGATTAAAAATAGATACATCTTCAATGATTGAATAATACCAATTATAGAGACGTCACTGATAAGAGATGAGAGGCCAGCTCTAATTTATGCTTCTATCAGATACAGGTGGAACATGCACGATTCTTGCTGTAAGGTTTATGCATCATATGGCCCTCTTGTGGTGGGTCTGTGTACAGTCGGGGTTACACTTTAATCGTAGATTTATATTTTGTCAATGACACCTCTACTATGTAATTTTTCCTGTGGAATTGTTGGTTGTGCAAAATGAGGTTCCTTTAAAGGCATAAAGGATCATTAGCTTTTCATGCATATTGTTCATTTCCAATAGTAACACTGCTCAAAATGATAATCCGAAGAAGAACGTTCAAAACCTAACCTATTGAAGTTTCAGCTCGGTGGACACAGCACTTTTTGAGAGCACAGTGTAAAACCATGCACAACTATCGACTGATTGTTGGAAATCACCAACATTTCTTGATTTCTTCTAAATGACAGCAAGCCATGAATATTTTCATGAAAATATTTCACGATCTTTAATCCATGTAAGCCTTTTTTATAATAATTTGGTAGGTTACTTTTGGGATAAATGCAAATGCTCCTATATGCCTTTAATACATTCTCTCCCCTATTCAAGACAAAACAAATATATCTATAGCATTCTTTGGTTTTAACTGGTTGAGCATTTTCACATCTTTGATCATGCTGGCATAAAGACATGGTTAGGACCAAACGAGAACCCAAAGTTGGCATGAGTTTTAACTTTATCAACATGGCAGGAAGGAAAGCAGATGATTTTATTTTATCAGTGCAAGAATCTAGGAGCTTGTATCATTTTAGATATTTGGAGGAATCGGAAAGATTACAAGCAAACATACCCAAGGGCCAATCTTCACTGATAAAAACCACATGGTTACAAATATCCAAAGCGAAAATGACTGTTTCAATGAAGAGACTTGAAGAATTTCAGGACTAATTCAAACTTCTCAAGGATGCGTGCTTGGCAAGACTAGAAGCCTGTGGAAGGGCTTATAGTTATAATAACATGCACAAACAAAATACAACACAGAGCACAGAACAGACAATTTGTGCTGATATGCCATGTGAGTGGGTTCCACAGCCTCCTTACGTGTTCCTGCAAACAGCTGTTATGTTCTCAACTCATTCTCTTTTTAGTCCCCATAAGTAAACTTTCTTCAGAGCAGATAAGTTGTGAGAAGTTTTGACGAGTTGGGCCTTGGTTGTGGAAAGCATCTGAAGTGACTAGTGTATCATACGAAATTGAGTGAAAGAGTATGAGGAATACATGAAAAACTTGAACTGCTGTAATAGTTTGCCCCCCAAAATACAGGGCACTCTTTGGGACCTCTGTGAAAACAGACATTCTCAAAAGCTGTCTAAAATATTGAAAGTTCCCAAAACTTGTTGGTGTTTACAGATCAACAAACACAGCTGCTGTGATCCCAAGAAGTTTGGGCTCGGCTGATTCATGCCCAAGGTCCAGGAGTCTACTGACCAGATCACCAGTTATACCACAAGAATACAGAGCCAGTGTCTTGAAGCTGCTATGCACACAGAACTTGCTTAACACATAAGAGTCCTTCTTAGCAACTCAAGGTTACCAACCAAAACATCCAAAGTAATGCATATAGCTTTAGACTGGTTCCCAGATGACATCTACTTAGTGAGAATATTTCTCAAGCAATATTTTCTGCAGTATAAGCAGCTCCATGCTGGTTCCACTTTCATGGCCCTGACTACCTTTACTTAGTGCAGACTTCCCGCTCACTACAGCAGAAAATGAAGTTAGCGAATATCACAGATAAGCAAGAGATTCGGCATAAGCACGTAGATGTTCACACAGCTTACAAGTTGAGTCTACAGTTTCTGTGGTAGAGCTGTAAGCAAGGAATGACACTCATAAACACAGAAGTATGTGCTTAGCAGGGCCATGAAATTGGGCCCTGCAGGTCCCTCTTAGATCGTCAGGTTCAGTCTTTTAGCGTTCCTGTATGAAGATGGTCTCTTGTGGGCACAGCCCAGCCTCTTTCAGTGACTTGTCAAAGTCCATGTAGGAGAGTTTCCGCCTGGGGAAGTTGGTCACCATCTCGTAGCGCTCGTTGGCATAACCTTCCTTGCCCACCAGTTTCACCAGAGTCTGTGAGTGTGAAGATTAAAAAAACATATGAAGATAAGTTTTTTGCAGTTTGATTTTTTAATTTTCTTTCCAATAGAAGGGTTCGTTTCATGTAAGTTTCACGGATGTCGAAGAATCACTAAAACGGACACAAAAATGTATCCCTCACAATGAGTGTCACAACTCAATGACAGGTACAGAAATAACTTTCAAAATGTTAAACCATTTTATCAGTTCTGAAAAAGAAAAAAGGTTTAATAATCTTTGTAACATTTCAAAAAACCCTACAAACTGAAATCAGGAAATGCTATTTTACTGTGATTACAGAGCTTTTTATTAGTTCTATTTAAACGAATTCATCATCCCTGTGATATTCAGATTTTAAAAAGTAGTCAGGTGACATATGGTTGGAATCGTGACCGACTGGTCCAAAGCACCAAACTTAGCAGATAGATTCTTATAGCCCTGGAGAAGATATTTAGAAGGGGTGACACCTGAAATCATTTTGGGAAGGGTGCCTAATTTGCATAAAGCGTTAATCCCTACTGTGTAATATATTTATTCCCATATTTGGGTAGATGTTTATTTTTGCTATTTTTTGAAAAGCACATTTTGGGGATTTTACTTACATATCCTTACTTAAATAACATTTTCTTAAGCATATCGGAGACTTGAAGATTATAAGGACATAATAAAGATCCAAAATGGCTACCATTATACCCTAAAGTTGCGCGCATTCCTTTTCCCTCAGATATCACCAAGTAGTCTTGCCAAACCTCAGTATTGATTACCTTCAAATTCCCAAAATTACTTACTGACACAGTAACCCTAACAAAAATAAATGGGAAATCATGTGAAAAATTAAATCATCTTGATATTTAGCCCACAAAAACAAAAAGGGGTGAAAATGAGGTGTCCGTAAATTGGGCTAAAAACTAGGCGAAGCCTGCCCAACGTGGTGGACTTGATCAAGTTCCCCGTTTTTGTTTTCTGGCCTTAATATCACAATTTTATCATTGTTCACATGATTTTCCATGAAGACTTAATCGAGTAACTGTGCCAGTAAGCAACTTGGTGATTTTGAAGCCCATCAATACTAAGGTTTGGCAAGACTACTTGATGATATCTGGAGACAAGGTTAATGCGCGCAACTTTAGAGTATAAAAGTAGCCATTTTGGATCATTACTGTGTCCTCATAATTATCCAGTCAATCTTAAATGCTTTAGAAAATGTTATTGAAGAAAGGGTGTGTAAGCGGAATCACCAAAATCAACTTTTCAACAACAAAAAATTAAAAATATACTCAAATATAGGAATAAAATATATTACACGGTAGGGATTAACGATTTATGCAAATTAGGCACCCTTCCCAAAAGAATTTCAGGTGTCACCCCTTCTAAATATCTTCTCTAAGGCTATAACAATATATCTGCCAAGTTTGGTGCTTTGGACCACGATCTTGTCCAAAATTGGGTCTAAGCCACCTGACTCAAGGCCAAGAGAACAATGCATATTCCTGGGACTCTACAGACAAATTTTGGTGCTGGAAATAAACAAGAGTCCCAAAAACTTGCATACTGTTTTCAAAAGCCAATATTCTGCATTGGAGGAAAGCACAATGCTTTAAGAATTAAAACAAAAAATGGGGGGGGGGGGGGAAGAGAGTATGCACTGCAAAGTTGCTTTATCCGCTACAAGACTTAGCCTCGCCTGCTATGTGGGGAGGCAACTTTTCCACCTCTCGCATGCTTCATGCTTAACTTTCCAGGGGCACTGAGCTCAAAGCAAAGTAGCAGTGGCTGGGCTGTACCATCTTAAATCCTACAAAATCCTACAAAAAACTCCAAGATTTGATGGATCATTGGAGTTATGGTTGAAGTTAATGCACTATCAATTTGAACAACTCTTAAAATGGGTTCTTCACTTCACATTCACAGACATCAAATGAATCCTAGTGTTCTCTCACCAATAGAGGAGTGTCTTCCGACAGTGAGAGCTGTTTCCTCTTTCCGTCTGGGAATCGTAGCATCAGCTTGGCTTGTGACTGTTCCTCTGCAGAACCCCAAAACATGAAAGAGAGTTACACTGGCATCTCAATACATGTAGCAATATACAATAATGTTATCTGCTGTGACTTGGTCCATGGCACTTTGTACACCTAAGGCGGTGTAAATGGCAGCCAAGGCACTCAGGGGAATTCCACTGTGCAGTTGTAGTCAACTCCATCACATATCAAATCACAGGTCAGTCAAAAGTCAAATTACAAGTCCATCACGAGTCAGCCACAAGTCGGTTTTAATGTTTGTCAAGTGCCACACTTTTATTGAAAGTCGCGCATGACAGGATAGCTTCCACGAGGAACATAGCTCAAATTTCTTTTTTAAAAATCGGTCAAATATCAGCCATTCCGCTACCTGTTCATTACCTTATTTTAATAATCTCTGTCAATTTTTAACAAGTGCAGGCGCATGCAAATCCCGACCAGCGGCCAATTTAGACTGGCGCATGTTTAACTTGATTAGTGCATTTCAAAATCAAATATTTGATCGAATCCAAGTTGGAATAATCAAATACTAAATTATTCGAAAATTCACAGCCCTAATTTATATAGCTTGGAACATGGCTTGAAACTGAAGGACTTGCGATGGACTTGTAAGTAGGCTGTACTCTGTTCATCATTCAGTCATGCATGGCTAAGCTATCGGTGTGTAACAACGGAAAACTTTACTGTTGTTAAACTGACCTGCATCAACTTCAGTCTTGCCGTTATTAAGACTCGTTTCCGCCATTTCTGTCCTATTCTCAGTGATTCCATCTAAAGCATTTGACACCTTCCTTTTCACGTCTTTATCTGACCCACCCCCATGATTATCCCCGTTGCTGTTTTGGTTGACTGTTTTAGTTCTCCCTTCCTTCTCTGCGATGGCATTTCCATTTAACGATGACAGCAAGTGTTCCGTTTTCTCAACGTGAGATGGAGCAGCTCGAAGTGAGTTCTGCGACAAGGAGGAAGGGTTTGTTGGTGGAACCTTCTTGGAGCTGTGGTCGCCCACTGACTCAACCACGCAATCCGAGTCGCTGGAGTCGCGGCTGGAGTTGCTCTCAACATTCACAATGAGATCATCATCATCGTCCTCAATTTCATCCTCATCGTCCTCGTCGCCAGAGAGACTGATTGTCTCAGGTGTTTTCTTATAGGACGAAGCAGCGGCTGATGAGTCTTTGGTGGGCTGGGCACTTTGGGAGGCGGAGCTGGAGGATTCGGCAAGAGAGGCGGCAATGGCTGCTTCCAGTTGGGAATCTTCACTGGCGTCTAATATGCTCTTGGTCTTATGACAGGAAAAAAAAAATTACAAAAAAGACTTGAAAACAAAACCAACACAAAACAAAAACCGTGTGAGAAAAGAGGTTACCTGTCTCACAAAACATCAAAATGTACTTCAGTTTCAAATGGAAGATGCATTCAGCATTTCAGCTGGAATCAGGTTAATAGCTTAGAATGCCAGTGTCATTTGTTGTCAAAGATTGTTTGATTCAACACTTCAGACTGGTTCATTCTCGGCGCAAAAACTAATGCAACGCGAATGTGAATTTGTGACATCACGGTAAGTTTCCACACTGCAAATTTGCAGTATTTTAACTCTGGCGCATGCAGATCAACAGCCTTTACTCTCTGTGTGCAGTTTTTTATCATTCAGCCGGAAATGCCAATTATCTGCCCCATGGAGTGCATTGAAGGGTTCTCATTTGCTCACCAGCGCAGCTTACACCACTTGAGCCTGCAGTAAACATTGGGGATTCTCTTTCAGCAAATAATGAAGTGTTTTGTAGAGTGTAGCAGAGCAAGGGTTGACAGATACCAGTAATGTCTGCATTGTTGAGCTGTTATGCAGCCGTAATGTAACGTATTTGCTTGTACCCAAGGGTGTAAACCAAGACTTCTGGTAGAGGATGGTCAACTGCAAAGGTTCTGAGACCAGGGAGACCTAGGCCATACACATGCCGGGGCTTTGTTATGAATATAAGGGGAAATTGGTACAGCACAGCACAATGGTATTCAATTTGTCAAGTTCAAGTGACCAGCTTGGTGGATTGGTTGAAAGTAACAGAAACGGTCTTGTGAGTTGTCTCATTTTGTCACCGATATTTGTGCCTGAGCAGTTCAGCAGGCCATCAATTCATAAGTATAAATCTGTTTAGGGCCAAGGGCCCTAGATAAAGAAGCATTTTGTCTTTAACTGATTAACCAACAAAATCACAGAAACTGTAAGGCCATCGGCTTTCCTCAAATTAGGAGGTCAACAAACCCCCTAGTACTTCCTCAGGACTACCCTGCTAAATCCAACAGTGTCCAACCGGAGTGTCCTGCTCAATCCACTGTGCCTTATTTTCGGTTGTCTGCTAAAGTCAACGGAGTCCAACATGGCGTTATAATGCAGTTTGCATTTTGCATGAGGAATGTTCACAAGGGGTTTACTGCTCAATCCAACAGGCTCCATCGGGTATATGACATAGTTGGATCCCGTTGGATTCAGCAGGGTTAGGGTTAACGACACACATTTATTTTCTAGTGCTTGTAGAGGTACAATAAGCTATAGATCCTGTAGGGGTCCATTATATGGGCTCCGTGCACATTCACGATGGGAATACACTATGGGTTTGTACACATTCAGAATTTTTTTTTAGTTGTGCATACTTCGCCTAAAACGGCTCTCCAAAGTGGCCAAAAGCGCAATCTATTGTTCATGCATGCAGTCTATGACCCTGTGCATAACTTACAGTTCTGGCTCTTTTGGCAGGCGGTGATGACAACGTGTCCTTGTCAAAACATGGATGGTCAGATAGGAACTCCATGACTGTAAATGGAAAGGAAATCAGGATCAGAAGACAATGTGAGGACTCTTAACAATGTGTCCCAGGCTTAGAGATGCGTGAAATTACTAGAGAGCTAACTTGCTGTACACAATGTAGCCTGCCGGACGCATCAATGTTTGTGCATTAATCTATTGATGTACCCGGTATCTATTTGAGTAAATGAAGCAGATATCTCCAAAACTGAAACAAGCAGTCAGTAAATGAGCATTTCAATTCGCTCTGTAGGAAAAAAGAGTAGGGCTATTTCGGAAACACTGAATTCATGTCCAGCTTTTGCTTAGCCTCTGGCCCTGAAATTATTTGTAGACCTTTTAATGTTCAAATCAAATGGAAAGACTCAAATGTTGGATTTCCATTACAGGATTTAAATAACCCACAAAAGAAATCTTTTGGGGAAGGAAAGTATCTTACCGAGGTCACAAAATGATACACTGTCTAGTTTCATCCAAGACACAAGAAGCTCGCCTAGATGGGGACAAACAAAATTAGAATTAAGACGGCTACAATATAAACGAAAAAATATAAACAAAATAAATAAACTTAAAGCCAGTTCATATGTTAGCTTTCATGCCACAAAGTTTCTTGTGTCTGTGTCTGCTTGCATAAATACCAGTGTTGTAGTCGAGATAGTGTTGAGTCAATAACAAGTGCTCCAGTCCCAAGTCAAGTCACACGCTATATATGAACTATGACAAAACCACTCCTTTGTTATTGTTCATCCCCTGGTACTTGTGACTGGACTCATGAATTACTTTGGACTTTTCATATGATGGAAATTGTGTCGGGGTGATGTAAATCAATATTAGGTTTTGCCTTTCACCGATGTATAAACACTGTATACTCAGTGTGTTACCTCCCAAGTGTAAGTTGGGAAAAATCACCCGAGTGGCACTCGAACCCACAACCTCCTGTTTTCTAGTGCAGATGTCTTACCACTCGACCACCGAGCTTGCGGGATCGGTTGGCTGGTTCGAATCTGATGTACATGTAGCAGCGGGTACCGCAATTAAACTATTCATAAGATTGAATTTGCGTCGGGGTGATATAAATCAATATACTTTGGACTTACTTGTGATGGCATTTGTAACGTACTTGTGATGCATCGTAAGGCCAGTGACTATAACACTGATAAATACTCCATACAAATCCGCAATTCAGACACATTTATATATTCTATCATGAAAGAGAACTATAAACAAGTGCAGTTCTTGAAATAACACTGAATCTGTGTTGTTCCAATAACATTGTTAATTGTTTACCTGTTCTTGGGTCCAGTATGGAAACATAGGGGAACTCGTTGACCCTGTAAAACTGCATATATCTACGGCCTTCATCACTATCATGATACACCTGAATACAAAAACACAAAACTGGTTATAGAAGACGGCAGAAGACGGCAGATGATGTCAGTGGATCACTTAAACGGTGCCTTTCCAAAATCAATGGGCAGTCACGTTACTGCATGTCCTCTATTTTCTCAAATGCAGGTGCAATAGTCCGGTAGATTGAAAA
This sequence comes from Patiria miniata, assembly GCF_015706575.1. Classification (NCBI taxonomy): domain Eukaryota; kingdom Metazoa; phylum Echinodermata; class Asteroidea; order Valvatida; family Asterinidae; genus Patiria; species Patiria miniata. The sequence goes on from NW_024037055.1 coordinate 10,286,501, forward strand.
TAGACAAAATGCCACAGATTAACCCAACTGATATTAAATTAGGCTTTTGAAGCAAACTCTACAGTATGTGTGTGGAATGGAAACAAAACAGTAGAAAATTTTACTCTTTATACCAAGTTTAATGCTGAAGTCAGTTCTGAAGACAATGATAAATGTTTGTAGGCTTTGTTAACCAGTTCACATCAGATGATGTGTATACACGCAAGGTTTTGCCGTATTCGGAACAGATGACGGATAAACACACAACGAGCAGAGCCGGAAATATCTGTCTGCAACCCGCTCGCAGCGGGCGAGGCCGGAAATATCAGGGTGTGCTACCCGCAGATGATGGCCTGAACCCGTCTGGCATTGAGGTTCGTGAAAAACAATCTCGAGCCTGGGTCCGGTTAATGTCAAAATAATCCCGGCGCGAAGTGGTTAAAGGAACACAGGTTCATTTGCTCTTTGTAAAAAAAACCATTTCATTTGAGGCAACAAAATTGCTCAAAATCTTAAGTAGGTGCCTAACAACAAATCTGTTGAAGGTTTAGTTCAGTGGCTACTATACATTTTGAGAAAACAGAGCAAAACCTCAGCAAATTTTTTTGGGTCTCGTAACTTGATTCCATTGCTAATGGCAGTTTACTTTCAATCAAATACCATTTCTGGCAGGATAATTTCACAGGGTAGTCTATTTGAAACCAGCCCAACTTTGAGCAAGGCATTTCATTAAATCTGTAAGCAAATTTCTGGGTTATTACCAACATTCCTACGTGCCTTTAATTTAAATGCTTGCACAACCATGTCCCAACACTCATTCCTAATTTCCTGCTCACTCAACACAGCCTTGGTGCTCAGCCTTGATTCCCACTCTATTACCACTCTAGTACCCCCTCAATGGTTGCAAGGGGAGAGTTGGGAGAGACCACTGGGAGAGACATTTGAACACACCTGAATCTCACACAAAGACGCTAGGAGTTTGTGCAGATTCAGAATAAAATCAGTCATGCATACTTCCTGTGACAAACGCGCAGCCAGTACGCACGCAGTGTGTCCCTCCCATTGGAGCTCTCAAAAGTGGTCAAAAGGTGCCTCTACTGTTCGTGCAGGGAGCCAATAATTAAGTCAACCGTAGAACTCAGATAAATGCCATGGGTCCCAGTGGTTACGGTGTTTGACTCATGAAAGAAGGAACATGGTGTTTGTGCCCTTGGGTAAGACACTTAACTACAATTGCCTCTCTCCACCCAGGAGTATAAATGGGTGCCCGTGAGGGTCGAGGACCGATTGAGCGCTGATATCGGCTGCCGTGTGGTCCCATGGCCTGATGAACGGGGTAATAATTGTAAAGCGCTTTGAGATTGTTGATACGATGGAAAGCGCAATATAAGCACAATTGTTGTATTATATTATATTATTGAAAAACATATTGGGGAGGGATGTAAAAGTACCTGCCAAAATATGAAAGACTCTCTGATGATACTGCGGACCGTTGGGTCACTCCATACATCCCTGTTGAGCTTCTGACAATTGAATTCCTGTACATCTTGAACATTAACAATCAACCATCGCCCCTGGCTCTGACCAGCCTCTCGAGCCTAGAAAACAGAACAAACGAAGGTCAAACTGATTTTGAAGCAAGAGGGGCCCAACTTCAACATATTAATTTATTTTGTGGAAGACAGTCCCAGGTGCTAAAATTTTGGAGGTTTCTGTCAATGGACTGAGTGCAGAGGGTGATATAAGACACAAAACTTGCGTAGATGCAAATGACACAGCACCACCAATTGCAGCTGCCACATGAATAGACTTCCCGCTATATACAATAAAGCAGAAAAGGTGCGTTTGTTTATGGTGTAAATCGAGGACACACACTGCAACATCATCGATGAATCGAGGACAGAAACCAAATTGAGGACTCCTCAGTTAGAAAGCATGTACAAAACCAATGAGAGCTGTTGCAAAAAAGTATAAACAAAGGAAAAGGGAAGAGGAACAATAGAAAATCCTCGATTTACATCATAAACAAACGTGGGTGTTCCTGCATGGCATTACGCCTGAGGACAGACAACAAAAGGAGCACAAAGGGGCCATTGATCCTCGAAGGAAGGTGCCTATTGTCCTCGAACGCAGGTTTGTGTGCTTAGTCAATGGGAGAGTGTTATATTACAGGGACAAAGGAAAACACAAAGCCAATCCTCGGAAGCATAGCAAAAAACGACTACGTGTGTGTGCGTGTGTGAATAGCCCTACACCGCATTATGAGGCAGTTTTAATGGGAACTTTCTGCTGTCCCCATAGCGCTTTTGGTACCCACAAATACCTCGTATTGACGAGTGTATGTCCCCACAACTACGGAACAAGAATGTGTGTACGTGTATTACATACACCTCAAGGACATGATTTTTGCACTTGATTTTTAGAAGGGAATAAGGTGCGTTTGTACCAACCGTATTGAAGGTGCCTTTGTGCATCAGATCAACAGGGGGTCGAAACAGGTCCTCCAGGGTGCGTATTTTGGCTGATTGGGGTATCTCGTTGCCTTGGTTACGAATCAAGGCTTCCTGATGCCCTGCAAAAAAAAACAATACACAAACAAAAATCTAAATGTAATGTAGAGAGGAGTTGTTGCCAAGGAGGATAAGTCCCAACAATCTTTGCTGCTCTGAAATTACAATATGAGCTTCAGAAAAAAATGTTGCTGATAAGAACGAGATTTCCCCCAAACAGAGCCTGTGTCCATTTGATGGAGACCATTAGTGGTCAGATTAGCAAACTGGGCAAAGCCATGCATTTTAAAGAAGGAGATCACAAGAATGACACAACAGCAGCTATATTCATGCATGGGCAAGTGTCAGTATATCTACACTTTGCAACAGTGTTGTAGTCAAGTACTTTTCCACGAGTACAAATACGAGTACATTTCCAGGGGTACACTTACACATATTCCCCAGTACTTTTCAGACATAAAATAAAAACGAGATAGTTCACGAATGTAACAAAGGTGAACCCTTGATCAAACCCAAACAAGTTTACCCAATAGGACAACTTAAGTTAATTTGATTTAATTAAACCATGAAGTAAAACTGGAACAAGTGGGAGCCAAGGAGCAGTTTGATATTTTTACTTTATGACAAGTATGACTGGAGTCACGCATTCGATAGCAAACATTTCGGGACAAAAGTGCATGGGCTTGCCAGGATGGGGATGTCCATGTGCCCTCAATCCTCCACAATCCTCCAACATTGTATATTGCATTCAGTCTCAATCCTCCAAAATCTTCCAAAATCTTCCAAAACCACCTGTAGGACTTTGGAGGATTGAGGAAGGTTGGGGTTAATAAAACAAGATTATTTCCATTAAATAGTTCCAGCAAACAAGCTTATTCCTGTTATGTGGTCGGACAAATCTGTTGGTAGAGAACCCAACATTCCATTGACCATTTCTTGCCAGGTAAAGTGCCTTCAGTGTTTTCCGTGTGATTGGGGGTAAGGAAGGTTTAAAATAAAACATTTTTTGGAGAGATTCTGTGATTCTTACGTGTTTCTGCCTGGAAGTCCCGGAACTTATCAAATATAGACATCTGCCCGCCTCTCCGCCTCGGTCGAGGACCTGACAGTTAGGGACAAAAGCAAAGATGAATGAAACAGAGATGAGTGACAAACAGTGCAAAAAGAAATTTGGGATTGGAAGCCACGCCCTACAGAACACCAAATGTTCTTGGGCCATTTTTTGGTACAAAATTTCATGTCCTATATGACATGATTATATGTCCTATACTTTTTTGCTTAAATTAGCCATTTGATAAAATGACAACATAGATTGGCTTATGATGAATGCATACAGGCACATAAATGGGTCAGTCTACAAATTTGGGGTCTACGTTTTGACATCTGTGATTATATAATTCTGATGTACTCGTCACTGCGGTCGTCCTCCAAGAATGATTATGAATAGAAAACTAAGTACCCAACAAATGAAAAATTGTTTGAAGTCCTTCTTAATGATACTTGAATGGTACCGGTAACTCACAAAGTACCAAGGTAACAGGAACAAAAAAATGTCACAACTTAAAACCCTAAATTCATAGAAATGCCCCACATACTTAATTCATAAGGTAGGAAAAGCACAGAGACATGTATACAAATGCACTTTTTGCCAACATGTTGTATATTATTATTATTAATATTTGTATATTGTCTTCAATAATATCGATGACACTCATAAACTCATCTTTGGCAAGGCTTGATTTCAGAACCCTTTTTTAACAATATGTCATGTAAATGTGTGCGCAAAAATAACTCCGATTTGGAGTTTTTCATTCCAAGTCAAATTTAGACTCTCACTTACTCAAATCCTGCCTAATATCTAGACACTTACCAAAAGTTGGCACTTCTGGAACCATAATTTCTCTCTTCTGAGGTATAGGTGCTCGGACGCTATCACTGATTCAACAGAAGTCAAAAGTAAAGCAAAGTGATTAACTGTACATCAGAAATTTACCGAATAACAACTGTGCTAAGTCACATTTGATGTAAGTTAAGTTACAGTTCAACATTGTGCAAGTACATTTTTTGTCTGAGCAGTCTTGTGTCATCTTTCACCCTATGACAGAGTAGTCTTAACATGATTAAATATGTGGGATGAGTACATTTTCAAAAGCTGCCCTTACTCAGGTGGTATTTCTGGCACAGCGCTGCCCCCGGATGGGCCCGCTGAAGCCCCGGATGGGCCGGCTGATGCCCCTGCTTCAGCCGTCTCAACAGCGCCCTCAAGCTGCATGCCAATGGCCATCTCCAGGTTTCCGTTGCACACCTCCAGCAAGCGACGGCCAACATCTTCAGTAGCCCCTTGACAAATGAAAACCACATCATAGGTCATGATTACTGACAAAAACTATTTATTATTCGGCCAAAAACTACTGGTGAGCACTACTTTTATTTACATTTTCCTTACTTGAATAATTTTTTCACAGTTTTCACCAAGCAAGCTTTGAGATAATCGCAAGGGCAGTTCTCTTTTTTCTCTTTTTTTAAATACCGCCACGTTTCAGGACTGGGTCATTCCGTGTCAAATCACCAAAAAAAAATTAAAGTTTAAACCCCACCCCTTTCAAATTGGTTAATATTTGGTGTATGGGGTAATTTAGGCTGAAAAAGCTAAAATTTTAAGTTTTAGCGCCATCCGATGAACGCTTTTCGAGCTACTGCTCACCATTGTTTGTCAATTTTGGTCAAAATGGGCATGGCCACCAATTTTCAAATGAACATATTTCCATAACCTGTGAGCCAAATTTGTTAATCTTGGTTTATTTGGAAAGGTAACATCATAAGGAATCCATTACTTTTCATGTCAGAGTACTTTGAAGTATGATGACCTTTTGACCTTTACTTTGAACTTGAATTTGACCTTGTGGATCACATGACCTTGAGACGAACTTTGATGAAGATTATACCTCAACATGTTTTCTACAAAATATCCAAAAATTGGAGGTATTATATTTTTGGTTTGGTTTCTAGCTCATCTAAAATTTGGCATACGTGTTGCAAAATGTGATATCCCTATGCATTGTACTAGTGGATTAAAGCAGGGATTTCTTTTGTCCCTGAAATGTGCATGTATGTATAGGGATATCACCTATAGAGGGCGCTATAGAGAGTGAATTATTGACAAGTACGTACTATATATACCGAGTGAGACGGCTTGGGATGTCTTGGATGCGCGGATGCGGAGTGGATGAGCATGAAGTCATCAATAGAATGATGTGCGCTTTCTTGCAAATCACGCAATCTTAAGAATGAGCGCGCATTCTTAAGAATGGGCACACATTCTTAAGAATGAGCACGCAATCTGAAGAATGAGCGCTTATTCTTAAGATTGCATGGGAATATCACGTGTGCAATTTATGAATTTTGCGCAATCTTAATAAACATTGCACAGCATAATTATGTTAAACGAAATGTATAGCGATTAAAGAGGAAATAATTCATATAATGAGGAAAGAAAATGATCTATGCTTCTGTACTCGTATAACTACGATAATTTGAATCAAATTAAACCTGTTATTGCTTTTTCTGCCCACTATGGGAAGTTTTGTAATAACGGAGGACTGGGAACTAGTCTGGGAAGTGTTTCGTTTAGGCTAGACAAGTTACAAGTCCCTGTATGTATCATATGCATGTCACAAAAAAACGATGTCCAGAAGCTGCCAAAATTGCTCTTTTGACTCATTCTTCACATTCTTCATTCTTACGCCCCCCCCCCCTTGTTTACCCAAAAATCAAAATTCTTTCCACTACACTATTATTATGTCTCTTATTTTTTCCCGGTCCCCCGAATACGTGTATACTTTTCATCGTTAAATCTTTTCCTAGGTAAGTGACCTTGCGTTGCAAACAGTATAATTGTTAAGAATCAGTGAATGAGGATGCAGCTAGACTTGCCAAGCGCAGCTGGTGCTCGGCAGCGACAAGACCGTTATCTTGTCGCGCATTCTTAAGAATGTGCGCTCAATCTGGAAGAGTTTTTTTGCGAAGATTGCACAAGGATCCAGTTGCGCAATCATAAGAATGTGCATACGCATTCTTATGATTGCGCAAATCACAAAATAGCGCACAACAGGAACACGACTAGACCCGTGAACGTGGCTTGTAAAGTACGCCATGCTCTTGTACATGTTCGAACCAAGCGAAATCGTCCTTCCATGACAAAGACTGAACATTGCCTTTATACCCTGTGATAAGTATTCACATATCAAGCTTTCTTGGACATGTTGAAATCTGCTTTTATGCCAAATCTGGCATTTAAACGATATTCGAGGTAAAATCTGGCAAGATCTCGACGTCCTGCAACCTCCTCCTGATGCATGTAGTTTACCACTTGATAAACGCTGCAGATAATTTGGTATCGCACTGACGCTCCGGGCACTCCTGATGTCCGGATCATAAGTGCGATTCCAAATTATTAGCTGCGTTTATCACTAGTCCGAGTAACTTAGACCCAACTTATCGCCTTTTTAACATTCGGACATGGTCTGGCGATAGTGGGGTCCAAGCTAATAGTGCGAGCTGAACAACACAATTCTGTCACTGTTCCAAAAACCAACATTTTCCAACAAAAAACCTCAGATTTCACCTTCAAAACGGCCTCCAAATTACTAGATACGCCAACTGAGGTACAAGTAGACATCGATAATTAAGATGGTTGTACTGAAGTTTACTTACGATCCGGATGGAAAGTGAAATTTCCCGTTCAATTCCGAGGGGTCCCCTCGCGATCGTGAACACGTTAAATTTCCGATTCGTGTTAATATTTGAACGACGCGATGTGGTCTTCATGCCCAGCGTACATTCAATGGTTCCCGTATCCCGAGTGCGATTCCGTTACCGAGCGCGCGCGATGCATCGATTATGATAATGAGTAGACTGGATCGCGTTAGTAAACACAAGTGCATTTCGAACGGTAAAAGGGAATCGGGAACCAGCTTGAACTGGTATCCGTCCATAAAAGCTGCCCTAGTTCCCGACCCCCTATTATCGTTCGGGTACCACACCGCTTTCAGGCGCCGCAAGTGAGTTCAACTTTGGTTGTCGCGGAAAGCAAGACAACGAGAATGCTTTCCTCGACAACGCACCAGACGAAAATTGAACTCACTTGCGGCGCCTGAAAGCGGTGTGGTACCCACATACATTGCGCGCGCAAATTTGGACGACAGCCGTTGGAACTGGCGGTTTTTTACGGACAAGCCACCGAAATCATCAAAAGTTTTCGTATTTGTTTTTTTTGTGGTCTGTTTCAAGTCGATCATTAGGCTTCGTGAATGACTGCTGAATGTACATGTATGAGGTATGTAAATGAAATCTGGGGTGGGATATTAGAGGTGAAAATGGACAATTTTTGAGAGGCCATTTTTTTAGGGTCTCTTGCTACCACATTCTAACGAACAGGTTATTTCTCCAGCGCTACATGTGAATGGATATGAGCATGTCAGCTGGAGTTACTCAAGCTAAGTAGAACACGACTAGAATGGAGTGGCCCTGTACCAGGAATGTCGGTCGTTTCGTACCCAAGTCGTTTCGTACCCAGGTCGTTTCGTACCCAGGTCGTTTCGCACCCAGGATTCATTGCACACGTGACAAAGGGTTCCAAATCCTTTTCTATTGAACAACAATGCTACTGTCAATCACTCTTGGTGGTTCACAGGACTTGTGTTGACGGCGCTGCGGTTTGTTTTGTTTGATTTTTTTAACCTGCCACTGCATGTTTTTTGTTCTTCTTGGAGCTTGGATTTTATCTACCCTGCGGTTTGTTGTTTTTTTTAGGTTGGGTTATGATCGATGATGTTGTTCTTCTATATTGTAGCGTGATTTTCTTTGGTTGTTTTTTTTTTTTGAAATTGTACTTTTTGTTATTAAATTTCATGTTGAATTTACGTAAACGTCTTCCGTCTTCTATAATTATCAAGTTTTGACTTTAATTAAAAAACTATTGTAAGTCATAAAATGCAATTCAATTGTTTTTAAAATTTTCAATGTTTCAATCTACCCTGGTGTTAATGTTTTCACTCTTCTATAATTATCAAGTTTTGATTTCAATTCAAAAAATGTTGTGAGTAATAAAATGCAATTCACTAGTTTTGTAATAAAAAATGCAATTCACTAGTTTTGTAGTTTTGCAGTTTGTATCATATCTGAAAATTGGAACACCATAACTGTAACGGAATCAAAATGACAAGCAAATTTGAAACCTTAAAAAAAAAAAACTTTAAAAAAACACAAGTCCGGGAGGTTCATACGTCAATGCACTTATACATTCTCCAGTTACCCGGGTTTTCAAGGGGATAAGGCTTTTCCTTTGAAATGAAAAAAAAACTATGTAGATCCCCATACGATAGATTTTAAATTGGTTTAGGCCTATTGTGTTATTCCAGTGTTATATTCTTCGAAGTGGCTATCGTTACGGCACTCGTTGTTTAGCGCCCTCTACGATATTTTTTTGATACGCACGCAGGTATATAATTATTTGTTTCCACACGTTTTATCGAGCAGTGCGCCAGCTCAGCCGATAGAGGGTAGGATTTTGCACCGCGAGGTTGCGGGTTCGAAACTCAGTTTTGCACTCGAATTTATTTCCTTTTCTAACCTGAGAAATTGTACTTTTTGTTATTAAATTTCATGTTGAATTTACGTAAACGTCTTCCGTCTTCTATAATTATCAAGTTTTGACTTTAATTAAAAAACTATTGTAAGTCATAAAATGCAATTCAATTGTTTTTAAAATTTTCAATGTTTCAATCTACCCTGGTGTTAATGTTTTCACTCTTCTATAATTATCAAGTTTTGATTTCAATTCAAAAAATGTTGTGAGTAATAAAATGCAATTCACTAGTTTTGTAATAAAAAATGCAATTCACTAGTTTTGTAGTTTTGCAGTTTGTATCATATCTGAAAATTGGAACACCATAACTGTAACGGAATCAAAATGACAAGCAAATTTGAAACCTTAAAAAAAAAAAACTTTAAAAAAACACAAGTCCGGGAGGTTCATACGTCAATGCACTTATACATTCTCCAGTTACCCGGGTTTTCAAGGGGATAAGGCTTTTCCTTTGAAATGAAAAAAAAACTATGTAGATCCCCATACGATAGATTTTAAATTGGTTTAGGCCTATTGTGTTATTCCAGTGTTATATTCTTCGAAGTGGCTATCGTTACGGCACTCGTTGTTTAGCGCCCTCTACGATATTTTTTTGATACGCACGCAGGTATATAATTATTTGTTTCCACACGTTTTATCGAGCAGTGCGCCAGCTCAGCCGATAGAGGGTAGGATTTTGCACCGCGAGGTTGCGGGTTCGAAACTCAGTTTTGCACTCGAATTTATTTCCTTTTCTAACCTGAGGCTTCGGAGGATTTTTTTTAAAAGGGAAATAAAGTCCGAATTTCATAAAGTTCAAATTCACTTTTTTCCTTCTAATTTTATATTTTCTTGTCATGTTTTTTTTTATAAAAGTTGCCAGGTTGCAGTCTACCGTAACGATAGAAAATGGGAAATGCGTTACGGCTGCCGTAACAATAGCCACTGCGTATATTCTTTCAATATGAGTTTTAAAAATTCAAAAAGGGAAAACAATCTTTAAGCATGTTAAGGGCATGAAGGGCGAATCGGAAGATGATTACGTTCATAAAAACGGGAACCAAATGTGTTTTCCAAAGGATTTTTCGCCGCTAGAGGGCCCACATTCGGTAGCTAGGCCTACTGTGCGTGAATGCCACCGCATTGGTCGAGACTTCATCAGTTTTAATACACATTCTGAGGCAGAATGATCGACAGTGAAACAGACAGCCAGTTATGTAGGACGCAATCTTAATCCCTGGGAACTTGATACATCTTAAATGATGCCGCGCGTCGGTGACGTCACAGGAGCGGGTTTGCATGACTGGCTTTTCTCCTTTGTGCATCATAATTGACTGTGTACGAAACGACTTGGGTACGAAACGACTTGGGTACGAAACGACTTGGGTACGAAACGACTTGGGTACGAAACGACTTGGGTACGAAACGACTTGGGTACGAAACGACTTGGGTACGAAACGACTTGGGTACGAAACGACCTGCTTCGATGTACCGGGCGGTAGGTAGGCCTACCCGAAGTCTGATTTTTGGGGGGTTATTTTCCAGTTGTAGGGTATTCTGCAATAACTCCATGCAGTGTCAATCAACACCTATTCGTTCACAATATGTGGAAATCTTACCCGTGATAGCAGCAAACTGCTTGACAAGTCCGTCCATCGCAGGACTTTTCGACTTCCCGCTGGCCGCCATCTTCATCAAACTCGTCGCTTCGGATTTTCCTCTATCACCCGAAGAGGGCGCTGTGCACCCTGAACGCTGAGCTAGCAGCAAGATCATCATAATTATTATTATGCTGCGATAGGCTGTGCGATCTTTAATTTAACGTCGCAAAAACCCCAAAACCGCGATTTAACTTGTATGGCTATTGTTATCTATATTAACATAGTCAGGTAGCTTAGATCTAATTTTTGACAAGATCGTGACCGACTGGTCCAAAGCACCAGACTTGGCAGATAGATTCTTATAGACCTAGTGAAGATATTTGGAAGGGGTAACACCTGAAATTCGTTTTGGAAGGGTGCCTGATTTGCATAATTCGTTAATACCTGCGTGGAATATATTTATTCCCATGTGGGGGTATATTTTAAAAAAATATTTTTGAAAAGTGTATTTTGGGGATTCCACTTACATATCTTTACTTCAATAACATTTTCCAAAGCATATAAGTGACTGAATAATTACGAGGACATAGTAACAATCAAAAATGGCTACTATTATGCCCTAAAGCTGCGCGCACCTTGTCTCCAGATATCATCAATTAGTCTTGCCAAACATCAGCATTGACGAACTTCAAATTCACCAAGTTGCTTACTAGTACAGATACCCTATTAAAACCTTATGCAACATCATGTGAAAACTGATGATAACATTGTAATGCTTAGCCCAGAAAACAAAAACGGGAAAAAACTAGGTGTCTTTAAATTGGCCTAACAAGTAGGTGAAGGGTTGCGTGCCTTACATGGGAGACTGGAACAAGTTCAAGGAAATTCCCAAAATTATTGGTGAGAAAACGTTTTGGTGTAGACAAAATTATTGTAAACAACAATAATCTCTCATTTGGGGGGAATTCGTTGAACTTGTTCAAGCCCCACGTTACCCTTCGCCTATAGTAGCCCAATATATGGACACCTCATTTTCTCCCCTTTTTTGTCTTGTGGGCTAAACATCAAGATTTTATAAATTTTCACATGATTTCCACTTATTTTTGTTAGGGTAACTGTGCTAGTAAGTTACTTTGTGTTGAAGCTCATCAATACCCACATTTGGCGAGACTAGTTGATGATATCTGAGGAAAAGGTAAATGCGCGCAACTTTTGGGTAAAATAGTAGCCATTTTGGTACTTTGCTATGTTCTCATAATTATTCAGTCACTTTAGCTTTAGAAAATGTTATTGAAGTAAGGATATGTAAGTAGAATCACCAAAATACACTTTTCAAAAAAATTAAAAAATAAAAATATACCCAAATATAATATGGGAATAAATATATTACACGGCAGGGATTAACGATTTATGCAAATTAGGCACCCTTCCCAAAAGAATTTCAGGTGTCACCCCTTTTAAATATCTTCTCTAGGGCTATAAGAATCTAGTCTGTCAAGTTTGGTGCTTTGGACCAGTCGGTCATGATTCCGACCATATGCCACCAGACTAACAGGGATATTTATAGGCATGGGGTTTTGTGGTTTTTCTCTCTTCTAAATATATCTAAGTTTAGTTTTGCGCAGGGCCGGTGTGGACGGTAATTCTGTCCCCCGGTAAAAGTGTCCGGGGGACAGAATTACCTAGGTAAAAGTGTCCCCCCTGTCCCGTTAATTGTGTCCCCCTTCAGGTAATTCTGTCCCCTCCAGTTAATGGACCGATCCAGTAAGCCCCGCCCACTGCGCACGTGGGCAAATAACCACGTGCTCCTCTCCAATGCCACGCTGCATTTTCCTGCCGCGCGCATCATACGCGCGTGCACGCATGTCGGACTTCCTTGCACGCACGTCGGACATAAATCACGGCTGTGATTGGTCAGTACACCATGGGGCGGTGCTTACTGGATCGGTCCATTCTGTCCCCCCTGGTTTTGCACGCATAAGTTGTTATATTGATGTTATTATAATAAATTCAGCGCACAGGTATACATTTTTAGATTTTTCCACCCTTCATCAATAATTATCAAAATGAAATTAACGTTAAGATGTTAATCAACCGATCTATGTTTCTGCAAGAAGGCACGCGTAGTAATACTCAACCTATCGCTAGCGCGCACGCGCATCAGCCGCCGATACGCGTGTGACTGTCATGGCGGACTTCAATGAGGAGAATTGGCAAAATTATACGCGACACGGGTCACTGCGCCGCAGGCCTGCTGCTGGTGCAATGTTGTCCCCGTCCCCCCCGGCCGCGGCCCATAGGTGCGGTATCGCGCGCACGCCCACCATGCAAATCGTTCGCTGGGCCCGAAGTCGTCATCAAAACGGGAGTTGTGCTTTGACGTAAGCACCATTCCCAAATTTAGCAAGGCGCCGCGCAAAAACAGTTAATAACTTCACTAATATACAGTCTGGGTGCTTGACTTGTGACGTTGCACGGGGGCACATTTACCAGGGGGGACACATTTAACGTCGTGCAGGGGGACAGATTTACCAAGAGGGGGACAGGTTTACCTAGGTAAAAGTGTCCCCCCGGACAGATTTACCGGGTCACGACCCGGTAGATCTGTCCGGGGGGACACATTTACCAGGGGGGACAGAATTACCTGCCACACCGGCCGGGCGAGCTGCGCTGACGGGCATCCATGGGCCCAGCCCTTGCTCTGTGCACATTAGCCAGCCGCTCTGTATAGAGAAAGTGGCCAGAAATAAAGTTTGTTGCGAATGTTAAAGTTAAAATTACAATATTGTCCACAGAGTGGAGCAAATTCCTGGAGGGAGCATGGCACAATGCAGCCCCCCCCCCCGAAGAATACCCCCAAAAAAAGGTTTCACAGCTTTGTTAATATACTTGGCGTCCATCCATCCTGCCCGGTTTAGAATTTGCTGCGATCGGAAATCAGTTGGAGTCGGCAATTAGCGATAAGGCCAGAGAATTCCTGTTTTTTTTTTAGATGATAGCCCTACTTTCCAGATATTTTGTTCTTCTTCACAATTTGCCTTGATCAGCCATATGGTTGCGAAGGGCAGTTTCTAAAGGTTACGTAACACTTTATTTTGAATGAAACTACATGTACACAGACAGACATGGTCACGTTTGGGGGTGAAATCTTTGAAAATTAATATTTCCAGTTTGAAAAACCGTATGTTAATGCAACTTTCAGGATTATTTCCCCTATAATGATCCAAGTATGTGCTAAAAGTCGTTGTGATATGTTCTTTAGTTTCCGTTGAAATTGGGAAAATAGGCCTTGCTACTTGCAATTTTGAAAATTGTAACACTGGCGTGCGCACTGATAGCTATCAATCTTTGCAAGCCTCACGAATATTAATGAGGTTCCTATCAATTACGGTGTGCGGTAAACCTTCGCATAAAAACCTCCTTCATGACTTGTTAATTAACGTATATCACCTTTTTGCCGGCTTCCATTGGTCGATACCGAGACCCAAGCCATGTCACGCCGAGTGACCGTGCTAATAATATGCCCGTCATCATTGTGGGCTGGGCCGAAATCGGTCAGCCGGGCCGTAGCGCCTACGGTGCTTTGCTGAGCAATGCACATGGGGTTGGGTCGGCAAATAATTGTTTTGATTCTCTTCGAAATTTTCCATGGAGATGGTTCACGTTGTAACACTAGCGTCCGCAACAACAGATTAAGCTGAAATTCGGAATATACTGAGATGATATAAGTGTTCAACTACTCGTGAAATAACAACTGGGATAAATTCCTAGAAATTGGGATAAATACATACATTTGGGGAAGTTTTTGAACGATTTCCTCCAGACTTGAAGGTACAGCTTTGACAGTAACCAGTATGAAGTTTAGAATTTCTTCTTCAGTTAGAATGTAACATTTCAATCATACCGACCATATTTTCTGAGAAACACAACGTTCGAAATGCCATTTTTTTTTAGGGGGGGTGCATGAATTTCACTGCTCCGTTATAGCGTCTATGTACGTAATCGGATTAGCTTTTCTTAACAACGGCGACGCTTTGCGGTTAGCAACCATATTGCTGGGATTATCTCATTCTAGTCTAGTCTCAACTTTCGCCAGTACATGCGCCGCGGGATGGGGTTCGACTGCCTCTCATACCTTATGTATTATCATTGCGGGTGTGCCAGAGGGTATTCTTTGTTATTTTAATCTGTAACAAATGCACAAAAGGTTTACATGCCTATCCATGCAATATTAATACAAAGCCATTGCCCCGGGTACTCCGCCATAGCGCATAAGGTCTATGAGCCACATGACAGAATCTGCAAGGGACCATTCAAGCTTTATCCTGAAAAACTGATTGAACAATGAACCTCCAGTTTGCTGTATGTTACATTTGTTACTAGTTCAAAATAACAAAGAATACCCTCTAAGACACCTGCAATGCATATTCTGTTTTGGATTTTTTTAAAATTTAATTTCTGTCCAGTTTGTCATTATTGTTCATATCTGTATTTTAATATTTGTTCTTACTTTACATATTCACATTCCTATGTTTTACATGTCTGCTTTTTTCATTCTAAATTTTTAGAATTTTTCTTAGTGACTTTACGTTATGTTTTTCTTGTTATTTCATTTTCATGATCATTGTCATTTTATACATACAGGGCCCTCATAATAGCAGTTTTTAAAACTGCTTAGGCTAGCCTGTCTAAATAAAACTATAAATAAATAAATAACAGGCTTTCCTATCCAGCTTTCTAATGATATCTGCTTTATTTAGATATATAATTTTCACGTAAATAAAATATAAGTTCTTAGTCAGTGCAGCGCGGGTCGATCTCTAGCTATAGCGCCCTCTCTTGATTGTGAATATGGTACGCATAAAGAGAACTAGGACCTAGGGTTCATCGTGTTTTTTGACTTTCCCGTTTTGCGATCCGTTTTGTTGTTGCCGGCATATTGTTTTGTGTCTGATGAATCCAAGGCAGAGTTAAAGTGATCATCGAAACGCGTTCGTTCACACACCTTCTACTTGAAAAATGGAAGAAAATTACGAGAGTGGTGAGTTTACAATTACAGCAGGCCTTGCCCGGTTTCCGGACACATGCATGACATGCCGTAGGCGTAGTTGGTTTCGATCTAGCCCCATAAATGTGGCCTATTTACTGGACTGCCTCCGTAAACATAGGCCACACATCCACATGTACAAAAATCGTGTCGACGGAGCCAAATTTTGATTTTCACATTTAGGCTTAGTTTGTAGGGTTTTTTTTGCTTTAGAAGCATACTCACCCTCTTTACAGGCTAATCAGAAAGTGCTGCCTTTTTTCAGATGTCTAATTTTTGTGAAATTTCATGTTGAAATTTTGATACGCAAACGTGTAAAAATGAATCTGGAAATTTCACGAAAAATATACATCTGAAAAAGGCAGCACTTTCTGATTAGCCTATAAAGAGGGTGAGTATGCTTCTAAAGCAAAAAAACCCTACAAACTAAGCCTAAATGTGAAAATCAAAATTTGGCTCCGTCGACACGATTTTTGTACATGTGGATGTGTGGCCTATGTTTACGGAGGCAGTCCAGTAAATAGGCCACATTTATGGGGCTAGTTTCGATCCAACTCGGACCCAAACCACATCGGACCCAAGCCAACTCGGACCCATGCCAACTCGGACCCACTACCAACTCGGACCCATGCCAACTCGGACCCACTACCAACTCGGACCCACGACCAACTCGGACCCACGACCAACTCGGACCCACTACCAAGATCGGACCTACAACCAACTCGGACCCACTACCAACTCGGACCCATGCATGACCAACTCGGACCCATCGTTTTCAATCATTCGACATCGTTTTCAATCATTCATTTCATAAAGTTTGTCCACTTCTCATCTGTTATTACAGTGATGCTGTTTAGTATAAATTTTCATTGTAATTGTAAGGTAAATTATCTCATATCTGTATTGCAGCAGTAGGCCCCTATAACATTTTTGTCGTTGTAAAGCGCATTGAAATGCTATTTTGAAATGCGCTTTAAAAGTGTAATTAATTATTTATTATTTTTGTTTGTTTCCATCTTGCTAAATTTAACAGCATTTATTTCGTTTTTAATCCAAACTTCAACGTAACGAGTATACAAATTAAGAACAGACAGATCTTCATAGAAAAATAAAATTGGAAAGTATGGCATTAAAACATAAACACTTTCAAACATAACATTATTAACTCAATGAATATAAGTAAACATTATGTCAATAAATAAAATAAATAAGATATAAAAACGAAGTCTATTAGAATCTCTTTAAAAAAAAACCCCACATAAACACCATTGCATACACTGCAAGAAAAACGAAGGTTCCATATTAAACAAAAAGTTAAATCAAAAAAGTATAAAAAGTTAATCGGATTCGTAAAAAAAACCCACAAAATTCAAAGCCAGCATGTGAATTAAAAAATGATCAAGTTTAATCCCCTACAAATAGATGCACTGTCAATCATCAAAAAGGAGTATTGGAGCTCTGGGAAGATTATCCTTCAAGGCCTTACAGGTAGCTGCCTGTATGTTCGACTATGATGTTCCACGGGGGAAAAAAGTTTAAAAAATTATTAAAAGTTAAACAGATTCATAAAAAAATCCCACAAAATTCAAAGCCAGCATGTGAATTAAACAAAAACAAACAATTTAATACATGAAATGAAAGGCCTAAATAGTTATTTCAAATTAATAACTTCCTCACTGAAACAAAATGTGCCACTTAAAACCACTTGTTAGACGACACAAAGGCCTGCAAAAACAAACAAGTAATTTATTTTTTACTGAAAATTATAATCCTTTGAATTTCGTTTGGAAAAGAAAATCGAGATTTTGAAAAAGCACGTATATATCAAGTTGTACAAATGACATACGATATGCCTAACCTATACTATACGCTATTAATATCGCTTGGTTTAGCTTCACAGGTCATGGTTTCAAAAAGCTAAGCACGTTTAGTTTTATGACGTTCAAAACGATAAGCGTTTAAGCAACAGTATTTACTGTACACATCATAAAATAGCGCTCCACACAGCTGCAATACAAGAAAACAACAAAACTAAAAGCCCCATTCTGCCCAATATAATTACAGAATATCTTTACTATATAAGCACTAACATTAAGATCACCTATAAATATAATCTCTGAAACTAATGATTGAGTCATTGCTGGGTCCGAGTTGGTCATGCTTGGGTCCGAGTTGGTAGTGGGTCCGAGTTGGTGGTGGGTCCGAGTTGGTCGTGGGTCCGAGTTGGTAGTGGGTCCGAGTTGGTAGTGGGTCTGAGTTGGTGTGGGTCCGAGTTGGCATGGGTCCGACTTGGCATGGGTCCGACTTGGTTTGGGTCCGAGTTGACCTGATACCGCGTAGTTGAGTAACTCCAGCTGACATGTTCCATATTCATTCACATGTAACGCTGGAGGCAAAACCTATTCGTTAGAATGTGGTAGCAAGAGACCCTAAAAAAATGGCCTCTCAAAAATTGTTCATTTTCACCTCTAATATCCCACCCCAGAGTTCATTTACATACCTCATACATTCAGCAGTCATTTACCATGTTTACGAAGCCTAATGATCGACTTGAAACAGACCACAAAAAAAAGTGAAAAATCTTGACGATTTCGGTGGCTTGTCCGTAAAAATACGCCAGTTCCAACGGCTGTCTTCCATTTTGTTTTACTAATTATGTAAATGTATGCATCACGTGATGACATCAAAAAAATCTGCGCGCGCGATGTATGTGGGTACCACACCGCTTTCAGGTGCCGCAAGTGAGTTCAATTTTCGTCTGGTGGGTTGCCGTGGAGGGCATTCTCGTTGTCTTGCTTTCCGCGACAACGCACCAGACGAAAATTACTAAATAAATCAAAGTATCTGCCGACGTGTATTCGTTTTTTTCCGCTGACCCATATAGCGCAGCGTGATTTTCCGCATTACGCAAGCCGGGCCCGTGCTCCAGTGGATGGCTCAACATGGCCGTCCGTGCACTGTGACATCGTTTTTGACAGCGAATGGTTCATACATGTAAAGGTACAGTCGGAAACTTCAAATACAATACCCACCTAAGGAATGCAAACCTGTTCACAATAACTCGAAAATCCTGTGATAATATATTTTAATATCTCATTCAAATGCTGCGATAAGTGGCATGTTTGGGAAAACTGGAGAACATTACAAAAATCCCAACTTAAGTTGGCCCTTTTGCTGATGATTGTATGGAAATGGAAAGCAAACAACGATCTAAAACCACATTTTCTTGAAAATTTTGACAAAAAAATATGGTATAAGATAATAATAAGATAATAATAAACAAATTTAATTTCATCCAGTGGCATGTATTTGACTTAATCTAGCAAAATGAACAGGATGTTTATAGATGAAAATTGGTGTGTCTTTCCTCTCCGCGGCGCTGCCATTTCGACAGTCACTGGCATTAGCCGAGATTTTGGCGCATGCGCACAAACTAAGTGGAAGGAATGAAGATACGTGGTGGGCTGACAGACATCAGAATGTCATGAAACTTTCAGAAATGAAGCTGAAATGTCTGATTTTGCTTTTTACCGACATCCCGTTATTGGATATGGTAAAAAGGGGGAGTATTTGATCGGATATGGAGAACTAGTCCGAAAAATTGGATCTCTCAATACTGTGTATGTGGGTCGTAAATTTAAGGTATTGAAAACATGCAAAACAAGAAAATCGACTAGCACCTGAAACAACCAGTCTATCACTGCTTCAGTACTGCATCAATCAACCATGCCAAAAGAATTTAAGAAACATGTGGCATGAACCGGAAACTAGTCTCAAGTTACTTCGCATTTCTCCATAGTCAGCCACCAGACTATTGACACTGAATGAAGAGGTCAGTCTTTTCAAATAGTTGGACCATGGTTGGACATGTACCAGTTTAGTCTTTAGCCTCAGTTTGAAATCACTTGACTTCCCTCTCATGTGCAAAATATTGAAGAAATGCCTCCTTTAAAAATTGAGTTGAGTCTGCAAACTTGGTTGGTGAAATACTGAGGATCTTTTCTTTGCCCAATGGATTTTTTGGAGAAATTTGCTGGCTAAAGAGTGAGTAAAGTGGGCCTGATTTTGTTTGACACGTTTCAGAGCACTCCAGGTCCCAGTCTGAAGGAGAAGTGGCACTGCCTATGTAGTGTAAATGAGAGAGTGAGATCTGAACCATAATCACATGATCATGTTCTTACTATGTTTGCAGCATAGCATCAACCCTAGTCAGACTGAAGGTTTTTGCTTAGTAACGATCTGTCGGACTCTGCCTCCGAATACACCCCCACTTTATACTGGTTATCAGATGGGATGGGGGAGAATTTGACCAGATAAATCAACAAGTTAGTGTAACTGAGAGAGAGTGAGATCTTAACTGTTATTACTCATAACTTGATGGATCAATGGCAGATCTAAAAGTAGTGGTACTTTGTCCGAGTCGAGAAAAGTCCACGAAATCAGGCCGAAGTGCGATGACCCAATTGTCCGTGGATTCGCACACAGAGGTATACGCACCACAAATGGAGTGCCTCAGGCGTCGCGTCACGTTTTTAGCATGAAATCAGTATGAAAATCAATGAAATATTTGTGCAAAACGTTTGAGATATTATCAATATCAAATTCAACAATTGTTTTTCTAGTGATTGTGTAGTTACAGGCCCTGTTCCTAGTATAAGAGAACAAAAATCCACTTTTCGATTATTGAAGTTACCAATTTTACCAAACTACATGTAATAAGCGTCATTAAAAACCAACTTGTATGTCGTAGATAGAGGGCAAGGTTTTGAATCTTTGAGGGAAATGTGTAGATAAACGATGATGAAGACGACAAAACGCAACACGAAAATAAAGATGCCGATCACCGCAATGCACCATGAACATGCAAAATTGCCGTGATTCGCATGGCACCTACCGTAAAACACTTAAGAATATTGCATTTTCTGCAGCAAGAACCTGTTCAAAATTAACCAAAAACGGTGTCAAAAACATCAGACTTTTACTTGAACAAAACTAAAGAGGGGTCCGTATTAAAGTAATCGCCATTTTCTCAGCATTCTTTTTTGGCGAATTTCTGTCAAATAGGTGATCACTTTATGTGTTTTTGATATAACTTGTACAGTCATGCCCAGCAAGATCAGGAATGTATAATCTGGACATAATTTAGAATGGTAAAGTTTTCAATTGGGCCACAGTGAAAATAGTAATGTAATACTTGCTCAATGTGCAGGGAGTGATGGAGGTAGCACGCCAGTCCAAGATGAACACAGTGATGAGGAACAAGGTGACTTGCAGCCAGCTAGCGATGCAGAAAACAGTGAAGGAGCAGCAAGCATTGGGGAAACCCCAGCAGAGGATCTAGAGGTAAACCCCTTCCTCCCCGAGTCCTTGCCCCCCCCCCCCCAACACAAAACCTTTCCCCTAAGCCATCTGACCCTTAATTCTGCATGTGGTGTTGTGATACCACAGTTTCACCATAATATCCAGATAACAGTAACTAGTGATGATGTGACATGCATCACAATACATGCACTCTGCACATATCTTGAACTTCAGCAGTGGCAGTTTTGGACTGTTTGACATTTATGCCTTGGTTGTACCCATTCAAAATAAAGTTGCCCACACGCTGTGTATCTCCAACTGGGTTTATTTTCCAATGTTTGGAAATCTGTGAAATTGCAGTACAGCTGCTAAAGTGTGCTCAGGTTCCCTTTTGGGTATTTTTTTGTATTAACCCCCCCCCCAAAAAAAAATTGTCCACAAAGTCAGACTTCTGATGCTTGAAATAGTCTATCTTTTCATACCCATGTGTCATGATTTTGTTATTGGTTGAGGTATTCGTGCATTGTAATTATCATTACGACAATATTATTGCACCCCCAGTAAGCTGAACACCAAAGCCTTTTCTTTTCCATAGTTTCTTCACTTTGAACTGAATTCAAACCTAGAAACACATTGTCCAATGAGCACCTTGCCCATCTAGCACCATCATAGTTATGGGACACATTGCTGCATGATGTCATTGTGGGTCCAAGACTTCAATCACGCTTTTGTTCATCGTGTCATGATTTTAGTACTCGCACCTACCTTTTTATACTACACCGAATAATGCCATAAAAGTCCTTATTCTTGACATGTTTGTTTCATTTTTATGAAGGAAGGTGAATACATATCAGATGGAGAAGGGGGGCATGATGATGAGGACAATGCTAGCTCTGCAGGGGAGGTGGAAAGTGAACCAGAAGTGGAAGATGGCGAGCAACAAAGTGACGAAAATGAGGAAGAACAACAAAGAGACAGTGAGCAAGAGGCGGAGCCAGAGGAGGAGGAAGGGGGTTACCATGAGGCCGAGGAGGAGGATGAGGACAGAGAAAGTGGCATGGAGGACAGAATCGATGACAATGATGATCAAGATGGGAGATCAGAGGAAGAGCAGGATGGGGAAGCAGTTGAGGAAGGAGAAGTCGACAATGATTACCAGCAAGTGTCAGAGGATGAGTTTGAGGAGGAGCCAACCGAGGCGAGACATAGTGACGATGACAATGTGGCTTACAGGCATGGCTCAGACGATGAGAACGAAGATAGAGATGGAGGCGAGAGAAATGATGAGAGCGACAGGGAGCATGGCGAACAGAGCGATGCAGAGCCCCAGGAGCTGGAAGAAGGGGAGGAGGTTGAGGAAGGAGAGTATGAACCTGCTGAGGACTACCAAGAAGAACCGGCCTATGGCTCAGAGGAAGGACTAGAAGGGGATGAAGAGAGACAGCGAGCAGATTCTGATGAGGATTACAATGAAGATGTTGAATCAGGACAGGCAGCCAGACACTATGTAGATAGCGATGCTGAACCAGAGGAGTTCGGCGATGACAGGGGAAGGGAAGAGCAGCAGACTGAGCAATACCAGACACAGGAGGAGGAATACCAGGACACGGCGCACCAAGAGGATGGTGTGGACTCAGAGACAGAGGCCTTCCATGAAGAGGAACAGTACAGGGAGGTGCAATCAGACACTGAGGTTGCAGAAGATGGAATGAGGTACGCAGAGGATGAAGCAGCTCAAGACCAGCATCCTGTCAGGCATGAAGCCTATGAACCAGACCCAGATATGATGGGACCAGAAAGCCCTGATCCAGAGCGTCAAGCAGCCTCCGATGAAGATGGTAAGCTTTACATCAGACTCTTGATTCTTACTGCACTAAGCTTTGCTTACAGAAAATTTCACCATATTAAATATGTGTACCCATGTCATGCATGTGATACAACACTTGCTGATTATAAAAACTGTTAGGGAGTGTTGAAAAATCGTATTCACAAAGTCCAGCAATAAAACATAAAACACATGCATCCAGTGGGGTGCAAAACCCAGTAAAATTGGGTGGTAAGTTCCAATCATGTTGGCAGTGTTTACTCAACAGTTATAATTTGTGTCCATTTACTAGAACACTCAAAACACATTTTGAAATCAGCATGTATTTAGCATGAGTGAAACTATATCTTATCTAAATGTACAAGCTAATAGCTGCAAATAAACAAACCATAAGGCACTGGGAAGAAATTGATATTTTAACCCATTAGCACCTGTACTATCTTGTATTGCATTGTGTTTATTCACTGAAGAATCAATCAAACATAGAGTGCTTGGGTGGTTTCGGGCACTAAAGTGAGTAATAGGCAGTGTGGTTTTGAACGCTGCAGTGACTAAAGGGTTTAAGGAACGATGAGCAAAACTATAACGTGACAAGGCAAACTTTCTTTGTTTTCAGAGCCTTATGACATAGATGCAGAACCGTATGACCGCAGTGTTGACGAAGGACTACAAGAAGGGACAGAAGCGGGCTATAACGAGGTGGAAGAGCCGGCAGAAAGGGGAGAAGAGTTGGAAGAAGGGGATGAAGACTTGGCAGAAAGAGACGAAGACTTGGCAGAAAGGGGCGAAGACTTGTCAGAAAGGGGCGAAGAATTGGTAGAAGGGGGCGAAGAGTTTGCAGAAGGGGGTGAACAGTTGACAGAAGGGGCCGAAGAGTTGGCAGAAGAGGGCGAAGAGTTGGCAGAAGAGGGCGAAGAGTTGGCAGAAGAGGGCGAAGAGTTGGCAGAAGTGGGTGAAGAGTTTGCAGAAAGGGGCGATGAGGAGGAGGATGGGGTTGGAGAGGCCCAGCAGCCCCAGAGTCCGGCCGAACCCCATGCCGAAACCCTGGACAGTGGGGATGAGAGCAATGAAGAGGAGTGAGTATAGCACACCAGTTCTTCATAAGCACAAAAACGGGGGCATTTGTAGGGACCATTCCAGGGTCAGACATTTTACCATAATTTTGTTGGTAAAACATATGTGACATCTTGTTACTTGTCATATGCAATGATATCTTCTTCAAAAATGTGTCACTTAATAAGTTTTGAGCGTCCCTTACAAGTTCCATGAATAGGTATGTGTGTGCAACATAGTATAAGGCAGACTGGCATACAAGTTGTAGCAGGGGTGAACCCCAAGGTGTCCTCTTAAACCCTATTAAACCTCGAATTTCCGCCTTTTTAATTTCGCTTTCCCCCCAATGAACAGTACCATGCTCATGGCTTCGGAAGGTCAAGTGACTTTCTGTGCAGGGCATTACCATGTCTATACAAACTGCATGGCCAGACTGTCTTTTGGTAAACCTGTGCAGTTACAAGGTAAAGTTGAAGAAGGAAGGCTAATCATTTGTATTGATTTTTCCTGTTTTGTGTTCTTTTGCAGAGCTGGAGTAGGAGAACTCATTGCAGATATTTTTGGCTCAAGTGACGAAGAAGATGATGAAGAATTTGAGGTATAAAAAGAAAGACTTACCAGATTGTATATTGCTTGTCTTATTTGTTTGATGTTCATCCTTGAGGGTCTGGTCCAATATAGATTACAGTGGAAGAAATTAGGGTTAGACATTAATTTTTGTAACCATTTTTGTCTCACCTGGACTTTGTTCAGGAAAGAGACTATGCAATCACTATGTCTGTACGTACAGTGTATGTAGTATGTATGTCCGTACAGTGTATGTAGTATGTATGTCCGTGGTATTTTGGTTACAGTTTCGGGGAATTGATCTCATTTCAAAAGTTTAAGTCCAATTGGAACTAAACTTGAATCATAGATGCAACATGGGTACCTTCATATGGTAATGATTATGATGTCGAAGGTCACATACCAATGTCAAAGGTCATCTGAGGTCAAGTTGTAAAATAGTCTGAAAATGTAAAATTTGTCTCGTTTGCAAAGTTGAAGTCCAATTGGAGCCAAACTTGGGTCATTAGATGCAACATGGCAACCTTCATATGATAATGATGTCAAAGGTCACACACCAAGGTCAAAAGTCACTCTTTACAGATAATCACGAAAGCAGGGGAGATGCGTGGTTCGAGAACCGACTTGTTTATATTTGTACATGTACAAACAAAACGAGATATGCGAAATCAAATTTTGTACTGTAAGTGCATTTCAAGTTTTGTGAAGGAGTGTAACACTTTGCATGTAACAGGTCTTATTTGATCATGCTAATTCTTTTTCTCTATTAAAGTTCGCCCTCTAGTTAACCATACTTCTCTGTAGACTAGTTGGTTGGTAAGATTGTTTCAGTTAATCCACCCTTATCGTGAAGGATTCTGCTCGTTACTAAATGTAGTTTTTCCTTTCTTTGTACAGGGTTTTGGAGAAGCAGAACTGGAACAGCCAGTGAAAAAGAAGCGAGCAGGTAAACGAATGATCCTTTTTCACCTTTTTTGTTGTTGAGATTTTGTGTTGTATATGTCCTGATCCCAGTACCAAACCCCATTTTGATTTACCCTCAAAACGGTAGGGACAAAGTCAATAAAAATATTTTGTTTATTTTATCTACATGTACATATTCCTGGGACAACTGTTTTGTTTTAGTTTGATATATCATTCTGTGAATTAACTGAATTGATTTTTTCCCATTTGTAATATCTGTCTTGTCACCTGGCTGTTCTTTTAACCCTAACCCCTAGGGTGATTTACTAGGAACATTCCTAATCCTTGTGGTATGCCTAAACCCACGTAAAGCACAGTCAGTTTACTAGTGCAGTACTCATCCTAACAGATTCCAACAAACCCTGATGTTGGAGTTTGGCTGGTTGGGGATCGTTTGGGGTTAAGGCATCAAAATCACAAAACCTCAGCAACACCCAAGAGAAATAGCAAACAATGGCTCATATTCAGAATTCCATTAAAACAACACTATTTTGCATTGGCTCCTTCCAAAAATGACATTACAAGTACACTTTAAAATAGGGCCCAGTTTATAAGCTCCAATTATCGTATGAAGTGATGAATTGCAGACAGTTACGTGCTTAATGGTATATTTCACAGGTTAGCGAGAAATTGTGGCTTGTGAGCAGGTATACGGCCCATAAAGCCCCTGTCACACTTTTGCGTATCCCAATTCCTTATGAGTTCCTTATCAAAATTTTTCAATACGCAGCCGTACGATCAAAACGTCAAAATTTTTTGATTACTTTGACTTATGTGCGACGCACATCTAGCGAACAAGTAACGAATTCAGCGCATCCACTGCGTATGAGATGCGTATGAGTTGCGTATGCAGTGCGCGAGTTCGCTATCTGTGCGTTTTTCATAAGTTACGAATAAGAACAATGCGCTGCCCGCTCGCAGGAAGAGCGGTACTAATTCGTGCAATACGTCGGCATTCGATATGAGTTCGTTCAGT
Source organism: Patiria miniata (assembly GCF_015706575.1). Taxonomy (NCBI): domain Eukaryota; kingdom Metazoa; phylum Echinodermata; class Asteroidea; order Valvatida; family Asterinidae; genus Patiria; species Patiria miniata. Next base: position 10,312,948 of record NW_024037055.1, read on the forward strand.
GTGCGTTGTATCTGCGCTGCAAGTATGCTATGTATACGTCCAATATAGGAGGTCAGCGTATTACCGCGTATGAACGGCTTATCCCCCATGAACACAAAGCGTACTCGTACCGCGCTCGACCGATGCGGGACCGATGCGCTGCGTATTTATAACTTATGACCTGCGTAACAGCGTACGCAGCGTAGTTTTGTGCATGCCCAAAACTATCCAGCGTACTGGGCCGTACCATGCGTATGCCTGTGTACATAAAACTTACACAAAACGATAGAGATGCATATGAGGTGCGTATTGTGCGTACGACTGCGTATGAAAAAAATGTCAATGCGCAACTCATAAGGAATTAGGATATGCAGAAGTGTGACAGGGCCCTAACTGAAATTGCCGCCCCAATGCAAGTTCCACCCCCAGTTTTTCTAGCAGTTCAAAAGTTATTCAAGGCGTTTTGAATGAAAAATTGGACAACACATTTAGTTCTGGAATAATTACCTTGCATAGTTTGAATTACTTGCAGCCCGATTATATTTCAGGTGGCTCCTTTGTACATTAGCAAACCAAAATAAAAGCCTTTGTGTAGAGGGTTGCAGACAAAATTGAGAGAAACATTTCTTCCTTAAATACACATACATCTAAACTTGTTTGGAAAAAAAAATTGAATTTGTTGAAGTGCATGGAGAGAATAATTTAAAGATTCTGTGCTCGTGGGTTCCGTGCACGAACAGAGAGGGCGCTTTTGTACCACTTTTGAGAGCCGAGTAAACTGGACGCACGGCATGTGCTTACTGCTTCACACGCTAATAATGTAAGCCCCACTTATTTCTGAATGTGCCATAACATCTTCATGTCAGGCGTCTCCCCCAACCTTCCTTTTCTTACTGTTATTTGGGCAGGTATCCCTTACGTTTATCGCAAATTTCTCAGCTGGTGCTGCAAACACAGAATTGTGATCATAAGTACAGATTTTCCTTGATTAGCATCACCATGAAATTGGGCTCAGAATTTTGGAAATGCCCTTGTTTTTATGTCCACAGCTATTGTCTCCAGTGACGAAGATGACGATGATGATGATGCCAATGTCGGAATGGAAGATACCATTGAGCAGGAGGGGGTGCCTGAGGAGATGGAGGGGGAGGAACTCCCAGAGGGAGAACAGGCCGAGCCAGAGCAGGGCCAACAAGCGCTGGCAGCAGAGGACTCGGATTCGGACGAAGGTGTTGAAGATGGTGAAAAGTCCAAAGCGTGAGTGGTTTCCTCAATAAGATATCAGTCATAACTTTTAAATTTCTACATTTCACAGGATGCAACTTCACACTTCATTGACTTCGCCTTTTGCTACTTAAGTATTCACTTTCTTAGAGTTTAGGCACTCTCCTGAAGACGGTCAGAGCATACTGACCGGAACGTCGAGTTTATACCTCTGGTTCTTTCAGAACCATACTCTTAGTTGAGAAATTATTCGCACATGGTGTTTCCGCAAACCTTTCATTATTTTTAAATTTCTACTTGCAATTTTACAATAATTAGCACATGAACTACAATGCATTTGCCATTGTATTTATTCCAATTTGATTAAAAAAAAACCTAGTGCTTGGGCTGTTTGGGGAAATATAAGGAGTAACAGGCAGGGGTTTTGGGCAGTACATGGACTAATGGGTTTAGTGACGTTCAAGTATAAATGCACACGAAATAAGTTTCATGCAAATGAAACTCAGTGACCTCCTTTAACCCTTACTGTCCTGAATCCTCCAATTTTAATACAATTTTGCACGACCCCTAGGGAGTTAGGGTTAAAAGACATGCAATGATCAATCTTTTGGGACTGATGACCTAAAAACACGGGGCACAGAACCAGGTAAAAATTGCCGCTTGCAAGTAAAACATCTCAGGTCTATGGTTGGGCAACCCACCTTAGTGAAACAATGATTCCTCATGAATACACACACACTAACATTCCCAGATCTTAATAGTTACCGCTTCATGCCCCTTGAAAGTTTAAGCACAAAGAATTTAGTGGTGTGCATTTACGGGTACTACAGGAACCAGGTTCCCTATTGAAGTAAAACACAGGTACCTGTAAAGGAAACCCAACCCCAAAATGCAAATCCTGGAAGTTGTCTGAAGGGTTTTATAACTTTACGGTGTAAACTGCAACTGTCGTGAGCGTCATCTGTCGTGCGTTAAAATGCACATAAATGTGACATCTGTTTTGGTTTTCCTTGTAGCCTGGTTTTCATTTTGAAAAATCCCACAAATGGCATTCAAAACCTTTCATTTTCATCTTCTAAGAAGTTACCAATTAATTTGTTACGTTGGTTATGGGCACCCGATCCCATAATCTGGAACCGGTTCCTGACATCAGTTTTTGGGTGCTCGGGTACCCGGTTTGGATGCACACCCCTAAAAGAATTTGCCTTGATACGCCATTTTGTTCCTGGTGGATTTTATTTTGGGGGAATTCAGGAGGTTTTAGCTGAAATACTCATTGAGATTAAGTCAGAAATTGCAGAAATATTCAAGCACCACTACAGGCAGGTACACTTCCTCAAACCTAAACCACCCCAAATCCATCAAAATCTTTTTCCCCAGTTCAGGGATTTTTGTAGGCAAGCCATGAGTACCAAGTCCATCAAAATCCACCTATAGTAGTGGTGGTCTTGTGGTGGATTTCAGCGGATTTGGTCCTAATGCATTATGTGAAGCAGGGTCAGTGATGGATTTTGGTGGATCTAGTACTTACCAAAAGACACAAGTGAGTTAGGATCAACGTTTGTTAAGAAGATATTTCAACGTGAGATGTTTCAATTCGTAGCATACAGGATGACAACAAAATCGACTTCGACAAACAAAATCGACTTCTTGTTTCCTTATGAAGAAATATCTGAATGTTGAATCTACAGGGATTTCGTGTCTGATTTTGACCTGATGATGGAGAAGAAAAAAGCTGAGAACAAAATGCATCGGAAACGTCGGCGGGGCGGTGACATCATCAACGACAACGATGACATCATCGTTGCTATGATTAAACAGATGGAGGAGGCTTCTAAAGTAAGTCAATGGTGGAGGGGCTCAAACATAATAAAATTAAAATCTGTGATGGAATCCAACGAAATGAGGCTTACTGACGATTTTATGTTGCCGGGGGTCTTAGCGATATTTTTGTTCAGATTCTTCCAAAAGCACCAAATTTGGCACAGATGTCGACCATGCCATACTATTTCGATTTTTGATGGGCGCCAAGTCGGGCGCCCCACGGGGCCGCCGTATTGGCAAAATCCAATATGGCCACCAACTGGGTCAGAGGTCAATTGAACTAAATGAGCTAGAATCATAAATAATACCACTTTTCAGGTATTTTCAGGGTCGAGCAATCTGAATCTGAATTTGGTGCTTTTGGAAGAATCTGAACCAAACAGCCCGTACAACGCCCTAACAATCCTACTTAATACTGATGATGGTGACGCTCATGTTTGAACCTAGAAGATTGTCTTGTTACAACTGCTGTCGTTTGCTAAAAAAAGACAGCCTATTACTAAAGACCATAAAAGTAGATTTTTGATGCATTCATGTAGGTAAATCCTATCAGGAATGGGGAAATCCCTCCCCCCCCCCCCAATTTGTTGACGGAGGGGATGGGCCACAGGATCATACCCCAAGACTTTTGCACTGACAATGACTGATAACAGTGTCTTTCTTTTGATATGACTGTGCAAAAAAGTAACAGTAGTGTTGCAAAGTGGAAGTAAAGAAGCAAATTGCAGCTAAGAGAGTTCAATGTAACAGGAAATGAACATAAAGAGTAGATATGTTCATTTTCATAATATGTATACATATGTGTAACCATGTTTGTGTCAAGAACAGTGCCAGCTGTTGTCAAGTGATGTCCAACATCCCCCCACTCCAGCCCCACCCTCGCATTTAACTTTTCAAAGCCAAGGAATATTTCAGTTGTTTGTCCATCATCACCATGCACAACTGTTGAAACAAATCTAAGCTCTTGGTTATGTTTCATGGTGTATAACATGAAAACATACACTCTTAAAATGCTAACTGCTTGCCTGCATATAATGGCATTGGTAATTTAACCACTGGGTAAATTTATTTTCTCTTCTACAATGGCAGGAAGACCGTTCATTAAATCAGATGAGGAAAGCAGCCACCAAGAAGTTAATGATGTTGCCTTCTGTGATGTCTCAACTTAGAAAGTGAGTTCCAACAAGACTTGGCTAGCTTTTGCAACAAGTTGCTTATATATTTGACATGAAATAATTTTTGACAAGGAACTCTCAGGTACTTAAGTGAAAAGTGTTAAATTGTTTTTTTTTCACAAGAAACTTAGCAGTTACTAGAATCCCTAAACTGGAGATAGATTACAAATGGAACACATGAAAATGGACTGACGCATGTATGAAACAAAGAGTCCACCAGTTATATGCAGTAGTAAAGCAAAAGTAAATTGTGTGTCATTAAGTGTTTGGTCCAATGTTTCCGCTATTAAAAGTCAAGCCACCAAACTACACGATCCATACTCCATTGATAGTTGTAATGAAAATGAAAGACTATGAAAACAAATAGGTTCAGTATTTCTACATGTACGCCTCCAAACTTTGTTGGGCTTCAGCAGCTGATTTCACGAAACAGTGCGTAAGTTACAACAAATATGTTGCACAGATGTGCAGTAAACTTCTGATTGATTTTGAACGATTGATTTCACGAAACTTAAGCTGCGTAATGTTTTAAATAATCTCAACATGTTGGACGAGGATAATATGTCACGAAACAGTCTTTGAATCCCCTCCAACTGCCATTTTAAAAGTAATTTTATCCAACTTTCTTCGGAATCATGTGGCAACTCTATAAATTCTCTGTCACAAGTAAAATATCAATTCACTTAACTCAAACACACAGCTGTGAGTGTCTTGTATCGACCTTGATAAGTTGTGCAATGACTGGTTCCACGATGATCACATTTTGCTAGTAAAATAGTTCATTTATAGTCGCTGCGCCACAACTTACGCCACCTAAAATGATTTGGCAAGTCATGCCATATGTTGTTGGACAAGTCGCGGACTTGCGCATTATCAAACGTTTGTGAAACGTGTCATAACTGAAATGTTGCGTAGTGTGAAATGTATTGCAACTAACCCAATAAATTGTGGCGCAAGTGGAGTTACGCAATTACCTATAGTTTCTTGAAATCGGCTGCAGGAGGTTTGGGGAGGAATGAAAAGCCCAGACACAAATGTGTTACATGGGGCTTGATGTCACTCAACAGTTTATTAACAAACAATGTGCAATTAAAATTGTGTTTAGTGGGTGAGTTACAAGGATACAGGAAGGCTAATGAGGTAACGATGGCTTTGGGGTAAAAATAGTGAACTCATTTTCTGTTTCTATGATGTTGAAAACAGGCAAGACTTGCAGATAGCGTTCCTAGACTGTGGCATCTTGAGAGTCATGAAGGAATGGCTCATGCCACTTCCAGATCACAGTCTACCCAACCTTCATGTCAGGGAGAGCCTTCTAAGAGTACTCAAGGAGGTAGGTCATATCCCCCTCTCCTAATTGGGTTCATGCCTCAAAACACAAAAAATGACTCCTGTCATAAACCTTAACCCCTCCAAATCCTCCCAAATTTTCCCAGTTCTTCTTAAACCCTTCCAAATCCTCCAAAATCCTCCCGGAGATTTGGAAGGACTTTGCAGCATTTTTTAAATTTGTCACTTATTCTCAGCAGATTTTTTTAACAATTTGTTTTGTCAGCAGCGCTGTTAAATCACACCTTGACTTTTATTTCACAGTTTCCACCAATTGACCAGCACATGTTGAAAACCAGCGGTATCGGCAAGGCAGTCATGTGCCTGTACAGACATCCCAAGGAACTGCGACACTGTAGGGATTTAGCAGGAAGACTAATCAGTAAGCAGAGTGTCTTCACCCTGATCTATGATTGGCTGTTAAGTTGAAAAGAGTCATTCTGATTAGCTGCTAAACTTACATATGTGTTTGAACCACACCGACGCAACTTGATTAGCACTGTTTACTCAGTGATGTGAGACAGCGCAACACTGAGTATATAGAATGCAGAGAATAAACAAGGAGAAAATAATTAACCAGTTTTGTTGAGTGGGACTCGGATGATGTCTAAACCACTCAACCATGGAACTACTTTGGTTGCCTGGCCAACTTGAATCTAATAATTCTAGCAGCAGGTACTGCAATCGGTGATTGACTGCTGCTCCATACCCACAGAGATCTTGCACATATCTGGTACCAAAATGCACACAGGATTTTTTTACCACCTGAAAGTTACCACCTGTTAATTATTTTGTCAACACAGATGATTGGTCACGACCAATCTTTGGAGTTGAGGCCAATTTTCATTCCATGAGCAAGGAGGAGCGTCAGGAGAGAGATCTAGCCCAGCTATCAGCAGTCAAAAAGAGACGGTTAAGGTAGGTAGATCAATGTTGCACATGTTGACACAGAAAATTTGGTTTGGTCTGCTCAGTTTCAGAGTGTCCTTGCAATGCTTGGAGCACTCTCCTACAAACAGGGTCCATATTTGGCCCTGCACACAGTTTTCTAAAACTGCAAGGCACCTCAATTTTAAGGACCTATTTCACATGCATGCACATATGTTGCCACCGCAGCCATTGCTTCAAATGGAGTGATTGCATTCAGCAGCCATCTTGGAGGTGTGTTTTGTTATGTCAATTCATTAACAATGAATGCACAAGAGGTCTGCTCATGCATATCCCTGTTGAACAAAAGCACACACCTCAAACATGGCTGCAGTGCAAACGGTCTAATGTGGTCTACAAGAACAAACACAATTGAAAAGTGAATGTCCTATTTCCCCTGTTTGTCCTGTTCTCACATACAGTTCGACAGATGGCGCTACACACAAGCCCAATAGCATGGAGACAGCACTCACAGGGGAAGAAAGGTAGGTACTTGTCATGAGCAAAGTTCTATTTAAATAACGTCCAGTGTCCATAGTTTTACATTACAATACACAATCAGTTTTCAATTCTCCAGAATAAATTGTCCGTGTGCTTGGCAGAAGGGCAAATGCATATCTTGTCATGAGCTAATGTCAAAGTCAATGACAGCTAACACTGTGTGGGCATATGTTGACAATAAACACAGCCATAGCTCTGGACGCCTGTTAAAGCTATAGTCCATCATTTGTAATTTGTGCATTTTGTTCGTTTGAAGCAACAGAAGTGTTCAAAATCTAATGAAGGATACTGAACAACTAACCTGATGAAGTTTCAGCTCAGCTTCAGCTGTATATTCCGAGAAAAACAGCATTCTAGGATCTCAATTTCAAATCAAAAGTTGCTGAATCATGTTTTGAATTGTTTTGAATCGCAGCTATACGCGATGTCGCGCACTGATTGACGAATTATAGCAACCACGCGCGCCTGTGCATCGTGCCAATGCTTGCGCGCGCTTCGCCGAATAACAAAACGAACTACTAATTTAAATTTTCCTACGGTGCGTCTTAAGATGCACCGTTAGAAAGGCCTTCTTTCGTTGATTACTTCAATATGATAGCTTGCCAGAAAGATTAATGTCTCAGGGAGTTTAGTCCACTTACTACCTTTCAACCAAGTATGTTTTTCAACAATAATACGCCAGTTACTTTTTCGGATGGCTGCAAACGATGGACCATAGCTTTAAGACATAACGATATATTCCTTGTGACTGGTTTTGAACACATTTTGGCTCCACACAAGATCACTTGATGTATAATATTCAGGGATGTAGTCAAGTCTGTCACAAGTCCATCACAAGTCCATTCACAAGTAACAGTGGATGAACAATAACAAAGGAATGCCTTTGTCAAAGCTCCTTTGAATAGCTTGTGAGTTGAATTGGGACTGGATGAATTGTATGGACTTGCAGGGACTTTGTGATAGACTTGGCTACATCCCTGATGATAATACTTATATTGTGTGAGGCCTGTGTTAAAGATACACTGTCTGTGGTCTTCAACAAATTCCATTTTTTTCTTCTAACAAATTCTCGTGTTGTATGTTTAATTTTCACAAAAAGATACTTTTGCATAGCTGCCAACTTTTCAAAATCCCAATGAGTAATCAACCCGCGCGGTCATTTTCAACTGCTCCTATTATCAAAAGTGTATGTACCAGCTTTTATACCAACATCGAGTACAGGTACATGGTTTACATGTGTATACCATTCTTGTTGTGAATAATAATGTACTGTAGGCCAAAAGATAATTAAAAAAAAAAAAAAAAGGAGAAGAAAAAACAAACAAACGCAGTGGCTATCATTACGGCAGCCGTAACGCATCCCCATTTTCTATCGTTACGGTAGTACTGCAACTTTTATAAAAACATGAGAAGAAAATATAAAATTAGAAGGAAAAAAGTGAATTTGAACGTTATGAAATTCGGACTTTATTTCCCTTTTAAAAAAAATCCTCCAAAGCCTCAGGTTAGAAAAGGAAAAAAATTCGAGTGCAAAACTGAGATGCGAACACGCAACCTCGCGGTGCAAAATCCTACCCTCTATCGTCTGAGCTGTCGCACTGCTCGCTAAAACGTGGAGAAACAAATAATTATATACCTGCGTGCGTATCAAAAAAGTATCGTAGAGGGCGCTAAACAACAGCTGCCGTAATGATAGCCACTTCGAAAAAAAAATATTAATAATTTTTTTTAAAATTCATTTTGTTTTACTGTCTGTATTTGTTTGTTGAAGTCAAATAAATAATAACAATAATAACATGTGCGCATTTTTTTTTTTTTTTGAGATGCATGCTATCGATGTTGAGTTTCGAGTTCGTATCGTGATTTTACACACAATGATTTAGGGCCACCGTATGCAATAGAAATATCCCGCCAACATACCTTGCAAACGCATGCTGATTTATCTTTTCTGGACGTTGTGATAAACTCAAACTCTATTACCAATTATTCCAACCATACTCTTATTAAATTCCATGATTAAAATGTCGCGTTGATGGGTCTCATCCCGGCAATAAGCGACCAAATGTGCTCACGATCGTCATTGAAAAGTACTCACACATACAGTACACACACCCAACCACACATCCACGAGATGCACACAAATGGCACACCATTGAAAAATATTTTTAGTCTGGTCCTCAAATACTCCACTGCGCACACTGCATTGATGTCTATCAGGTGCTTGACCGCATTGCTTATTAGACTTGTCACCAGTCCATCGATTATCGCAACATTTCGCCAGAAGTTTTCGGTCAAAAACGATACTTAACAAGTATTTTTTTTTTGTTAGGGAGAAAATGGGAAATTCGTAATTTTTTAGTGGCAAATCGTATTTTCGTAATTTAACAAACAATTCTTACAATAATTACGAAAAAATCGTAATAGTTGGCAGCTATGCTTTTGTGCTACTTTTGGCATCTGCAACCTGCTGACAAAATGAATAACTACGGTATAGCTAGAAACAAAGCAATGTAAAAAAAAAAATCTGGTTTTTTTTCAGGGAGAAACTCAGAAAGTAGCATTGACAGTACATCGTTAAAGTTTGAGTGTAAAAAATGTGCTGTCAGCTCTCTGAAAAGTGGATGATTTTGGTAAAGATTTAGGAAGATTTAGGTAAATATATCTCAGCGCTTAGGGTTAACAGTGTTTTCCTTTGTGTTGCAGGGCCTTGAGACCTGGAGACAAGGGTTGGGTTGGTAGAGCCAGGGTACCCCTACCATCTACCAAGGACTATGTGGTCCGACCAAAGTGGAACGTAGAGAAAGAATTCTCCAAGGTAAGAGAGGACTAAATTGTTCCGTATAGTGGCAATACGATACCACAATATAACACATGACTTGCTACAAACTGTGCTAAAATGTAGTGCCAAGATTCTTGCCTTAGAAATGATACGTGGGGTGATATGTGATATGTATGTTTACTCTATAAACATGGTTATCTGTCTGAAAACTTGTTCATGCTCATTATTGTACAAACACGGGATGCACCATTTTGATGGCATTCACCCCAACTGGGAAAAAGGGATACATACAAAGAACAGGAAGGACCCAACTCCACTACTCGGGCCAATTTGAGTGAGACCCTGCTCATTATTACTGACCAAAGGGCTTCCTTGTGTGTCTTCCTTGAAGAGTCCAATCCACACCCCATTAGGCTTCTAACTACCATATGCATAGAAAAAGTCCAAATTCACAGCAACTGTGATTTTCTTCAAACATTCAGGAACAAATCATTTGGAATGTAGTAGAGGTGGGATTAAAATCCAGAGTTTTTGAAATTTGGTTGGAATTCAACTATTCAATTTTGATTTTAGAAACCGGATATTCGAAACTAACCGTAAATTTTTTTTTAGCCTTTCATTTTTTGTTACACAAGCTAAAGAAAACATCTAAAACATCTCCAAATTTGCTCCATGGTCTCTGATTGTGACTACGTTCACTCACTAGCAGTCTCTTTGGTTCATGAATAGCCTGCCCATTGGACTAATCAGAGAGTTCCTACTCATATTTTCACCATTACAACCTTGAAATATTTTTCAGTGGTCATTAAATCCTACAAACTACTATACCCAATCAAATTCTTGAGTTAGCATGTATACATATAAACAACCATTCCCATGTATCAAGTTTGGAGACAAAGCTGCCAGTCTGCATCCAGAACCTGAAACAAATATGCTTGTAGATTTTCTTCCCAATACTTGACAAGTCTTTTCGGAGGATAAAAACTTGTCTGCATTTTTTTTCTTTACAGAGTGGCAAGAAAGAACCCACCAAACTAGACAAGCATCTGAAACGCTTCAAAGACGCCAAAGCGCGGAGCAAGAACAAGAACCCACGTGCTATCTCCATCAGTATTGAGGGGCGTAAAGTGGCCCTCTAAAAGGGTGAAACCAGAGGGGTGCTATTGGAAAAAAGGGGGTTGGGATGGGTGGAGTTGGGGGAAGGAGATGGTATAAACTAGTTCGAAAACAGTGTGCTCTCATGGAGGCCCCCAGTAATAGTTGAAGTATTTTGTCAGCTATTGGTTTCAGTAAACGTCGTTGAACAGTTGATTTGCACACACGTTGTCACAGTGCTTCTTGACATTATTTGGGACTGCCAAGAGTCTGTGCGGATCGATTTATACTGTTCTTTCCCCATCTCCAACCTAACTCCCACCCCTTTTCTCAAGATCAGGGAAAGATCCAGGAATTTAACTCACAAGAGATTTTTTTAGGGGGGGGGAGGAATGGGGGAAATTGCTGAAAAGCTTTTATCTAAAGTATTGGTTTTTAGAAATTACAAGTTTTGTTTTGTTTTGTTTATTATCTCTTTGCTGAAATGACCCTAATCTAGGTTTAAAGCAACATTTTTAACCTTGGGTAATGAGAATGAATTGAAGGATTTGTTTTAAAAAAAAAAAGGCAGAAATACCTGAAATGTTGGATGGAATAGTGGGTAATATAAATGTCACAATCTTTTCACAGAATCATGTGGTCTTATCAATCCCTCTTATTTCAGAGGAATCATGTACATTTGGATACAGTGTATTGAAAAAACGAAAAGGTTGCAAGTGGATGGAAACAGTACTTCTTTAATAATAACAAATCGTTGGATATCCGTTTGCCTTCAGGGGTCCGTGGGAACGACTGTTGGCGCATGTTGGCAACAAAGGCCAACAGTCTTCCTGAGTTGTTTACTGTGTTTTCCAAAATGGCCGACACACAATGAATGCAATGCTTCTGTCGGGGCTAAAATTTTCCGTTTTCTACATCTGCTTGCCAAACACCGACACTTTTAGGATTGTGTTTTTCTTGGACTAGACTTGTGATAGACTTTACTCATAGAGCTACATGTATATTACATTACTAGAGTGCTGACTGGTTGTACAAAGTGATGCCTGCTGGGCGCATCCATGTTTGTGCACAAACCTATGGGAAAACTCAAAAATTGTGTACAGCTATTTGCATATCTGCGTTTGTATTCTATGCAGGTGCGTTATTGGAACCTATGCATGTATGCCCAAAACTGAAACGCACAATGAGTAAATGAACGTTGCATTTTGCCTTGCACAAACAACGCAAACGCGTGCGCGTATCCACTGCAGATGATTTTTGCCGTGATGTTTTATAACTGTCATGACGAGCTTAAGTTGTTTGCGTAAGTTGTTCTTGCGCAATACATTTAGAGAACACTTTCAAAATCCATCTTTTCATTATGTTCTACAAACACGCACGTGAATTCAAAATGTCTGCGCGCAGGACGGCTTCAAAGTATCTCCGCACGTAAGAATGAGGAGTAAGCACTCTAGTAATGTAATATAGCTCTATGACTTAACTACATTTGTGATATATACATTGCATGACTTCGTGTCTGGTAAGCTGTTTCTGGTAAGCAAATGCTTGCCGCTGTCAGCCAACGTTTGTGGTTAGCAGAGTGAGACCTATGAAATAGGGCCCAGAATAACACTTCAGGTTCGCATTTGTACAAAGGACCCGAGTTTGACAATTTATCATTTAGTAAAATAACCTACACTAATTTCTTTCCTCCTAAATTTGTGTTAGAATAATTCCATAGGGTGTATCCTATCAGTCTCATTATGACTTGAAGTTGGGTTTTAAAGATTTGTTGGAAAGTGTCTGGGCAAAAATCATAAATGATCCTATGGGCTATGGAGAACCTGTATGCTGGAAACAGCTCAGTTTCTTTAACAACATTTAAGGAAGTTTTGGAAAATTTCTTCAATTTTGTTTTTTAATGTGGGGACGCATAGCTATTGGCCAAGTGAATTTGTGTGGAAGAGTGGCTAAATGGAACGGCACTCAGGTATTTGAGTGACATGTATGTATAAGTAAGATGAAGATGACTATCTATTGCATAGGATGTTGGACAGGATATTGATCTGTATCAAAATGATAAAAACTAAATTTTGTTCGGAATGTCACACTTTTTGTAAATAAAGGTTAAAAGAATTGGACTTTGTAAAGCTGGCATCGAGTGCAGTTTCTTTTTCAGATAATCTTTTTTGAGTTGGCACAAATGGTTATGTGTTCAGGGAGATGTGATATTCTCTTTTATCTTCAAGCAAACTTGAATCCTCGATCCTGATTGGTCGATCCATGGCAACAAGCCGTGCTACATATAACCATACCGCACGGCCACGGTCCATACCGCACTCCGCGTATTGCGCTATTCTAAGCCTACGTGACGCGATTAGTGCTGCACAATTCACTGGGAATTCAACAGTTGTGCGTAGGTTACACAGCATGCGTGTTCCAACTTTTACTGTGCGTCAAATTTGCTTGAAGATAAATTCGTTATCACGCTCGTGGAAACACGGAAAATGTAGTGCGTCTGTGTCCCACATACCACTCGGCCTTCGGCCTCGTGGTATGTGGGACACAGATGCACTACATTATTCCGTGTTCCACTCGCGCTCGCAAGATAACTAATATTATCCACCGCCCTATCCAAGGATGCTACAGTGACCTCTAATTTCATGAGCTGTCAATGAACAGATTTTCCCTTACCAGTGAGTGGGCAGTCGACACTGCCATGTGTGCATGACACACTTGCACAGACACACATATACTTTTGGGGAAGACCTTTGTTCCTACTGAAATCTCAAACTCCATAGCATTCCCCTTATGGGGTAGATAGATTTCTAAAGACTTCCTTATGGGGTTTACTGTTCTATTGTGTTTTCTACCCCTTAAGGAACCCTGTACATGTACACAAGTTGTCCCACGGTATTATGGGGACTGAAGACGCTGTGGGGACAGCAGAAAGTCCCCCATAACCCGGTCCTAATTTGCCTAACAATAAAAACTGCCCCATAACGCGGTGATGGCTCTCCCACACATGTGTTTATTGTGGCAGTAGTTACACACCATGCATTGTGAAATATGTGTTTTCTTCGCACAATTTTGTTGGATAGGGTGCCAGACAAGCGAAATATCAGAGACTTGGCATACAATGTACTCTGTATTTGGGACCAATTTACAAGGTAGCACACAAGCCATGGAGTCCATCCACAAGTATCCCCGCTTTGGTAAAAATGCTAAAAATGGGAAATCATGCAGGAAAAAGTAGCTGTTAAATTTTGGAGAAGAAAAACAGTCATTTAAATAGGGGCATCGGTGGATTCGAACCAGAGATCTTTCGATCCATAGCTCATCTCAATATCCACTAGGCTTCTGTGGCAACTTGACCACAGCCATTTTTTTTTTACAATGCTGTAATGTAACCTGACTAAATGATAACAATGTTGTTCAAGTCATTCTCTTTTCATGAGTAAACATAAATTTTCCTATAAAAAGTACTGAATTATTCATTGTTTCACCTTCCAATGGAAACAAAATTTGCGTGCAGTGGCTGATTGCCACATCTTCCTTTAGAAGGGTGCAGTGAGAACCAACTCATTCCTCCCTTGTTAAGGCAAACCTTACCTGCCGTGTGTTCATTTTAGGGATGTATTTCCGAGTGGCGGGGTATAACGCAATGTGAAGTGTCTTTTTCTTTCGGCCACACAGCACCCTCTTTTGTTTGTGCAAATAGAATAGATGCTGCTCTATGTTGTAAATTGCTTTATGTTGTAAATTGCAAGTGTCTTTTTTAGGTATAGCAGAAATTAGGGGATAGCACTTTCTCGATTGGATAAACTCTTGTATTAAACATTCAAATTGAACTAAACAGCATCCTTTCTATCAAGGCCTTCATATTTAAGACTTGTGTATTTTTTTCCTTCACAAAACTATTTCAATTTTCCAGCTGAGCCGAGTCTCAAAATTCCAAAATAAGAGGATGCCATTTGAGGCAGCCAGAAGCCAACGCAAATGCGTTATCTCTCATTTTTAGGTGTCAGAATACTTGTTTTTGAACAGAACGCTCTGTACTAATGTCACGATGAGCACAACACACTGCTGGGGATGCAGATTGTATTTGGTCCTTCACAATATCAAGCTTTACTCAACAGAATTACGCCTTTGAAAATAACCAAGTTAAAGATGTACATTATACCATTCATATTTTATTTCTCTTCAGTTTTATAAGACAATGCACCATTTAATGTTTCAAATGACTTGTCCACACACTGACAACGAGTGGTGCTCAAATCATTTGAAATTCTAAAATTCTATTTAAAGTTTGAAACCCGTTATTTAATGGTAATACCGTAAGGCCTAAAATTTGGAAATAACTGAATCATAAATATCAACAGAAATCCATGTGAAACATTGAGACAAAAAAAATCCAGCAAGTTCTCCAATACCAAAGTGATTTAATTTTCTGGTTTTTTTTAATCCCTGGGTTCAAGAAACTGGAAAGTTTGTGAGAATTGTTACTGACATTGTTGATTGATTCACCTTTTTCTTCACAAATTGGTATTTTTTTAGGTAGGGACTGTCTTGACTGTTTATATACATGTATTTTGATTAAATCCAACAGTTTCTAAATGTTAATTTTGTAATGTTGGACTGCGATTAATGAGAATGAATTTTGCAAACACTTCATTTGAGAAAGATAAAAAAACCAAAGATATTTGGAAGACACTGATGTGATGCTGAATGAAAGTTTACATGATTCAAATGACACAGTCTTTCTGCAGAAACTAGTCTCTTGAGTCCAAACTAGTCTCATTTATAATGACGAGGATATTACCTTAGCACCCTTAAAATAATGGACAAATTTTGATCATTAGAATGCGAAAATCTGAAAGCCACAAGGTAGCAATGCAGGTCTGCATTACGAGACAGTTTGGGGATCCTACCATTCCAAATATGTTGTAGTGTACTGACAATATGTCTGTGTTGACAAATGAGATTGGTGTTTCACAAGAGACGAAACACCCAACAAATGCACTTTTCCTGTATAAAAATGTGCCTGGTTTATGTACACGAAAATGTAAAAAGAGAAAACTAAGAAATACAAATTTCACACCACCAAAATACTTGACATGGTTTTTTTTAGAAGGAACATTTTTTTACAACTGCATTGGTCTTTTTTGCTCCCTGACTTGGCAAAGGTCATCAAAGCCAATTTTCCGTTACTACTGAAAATACATATTTACAAACTGTACAACAAACACCACACACAGAATATATGCAGTTCAAAATCATGATTTAGAGGGAACTTAAAACGACCAATTGTCAGCCCGATGGTACAACATTCCAGTTCATCAATAAAGAGTTGCTCTTGCCAATGATAAGATTTTAAAATACAAAAAAAGGAGACAGTGTATGTTTTTAGTGGATGAACATAATTGGCATCATATAAAAAAAGTGTTATCATTAATTTTACCAAGTCAAAAAAGGTTTAAAAAGTCGACAGGCTCTTTGTGTAAAACTGATTAAGAAATAATTGCACGAGAGCGCGGATAACTGCAGTCATGATAAAAGTGAATTTAAAAGAATTGGTAAAAAATGACATGGCAAAAACAGACATGTTTTAGAAAAAACATGTTCACGTACATGTATCTGCATTTTTAAAAACTGTTTCAAATATTCTTCAACACATTGGTCTGTGACATTCATTTTTTTAAAGTTAATATCAAGTGTGTTGGGTTACAGAGGTTCATTTGCACTGAGCTGTACATCAATGACAACTGACTGTTGCTGTGGTATTAGAGGTTGCCCATCCATTTCTTTGAAGCATTGTTCCCTTAGCTCATCCTCAATGAACATATGGCATGATTTTAACCAAAGTTTTCAACGTGCTTGCTAAAAAAAAAAATTCTGTTGTGAGATTCAATTTCAAACTGCATTTTAAAGACGTAAATACAAACACAATTGTCAATGATCACCTCTTTCAAATGTCCAATTCATCACTGAAAGGATAGCACAATTGAAGACGCTTCCTCCTTTACAAAATCACTGACAAAACCCCTTTGCCAAAGCTTGTGAAAAGCACCACAGCTCTGCATTTGTTCCTTCACGCTCCGCCTGTCCGACTTGTGTTTCCTCGCATGTAATCATCAAACGTAAACAAGGTGAATTCAAGGGATTGCAGTCTTGAAGTCTTCATTATAACTGGAGCACATCTAGGGCTGGGAGCTTGGCAACTTCATAGAAAACTCTGCAGAACAAATATAGTACAAATGGCATAGAAACAGTGAAATTCATTTCATCAAATCATTTTTAGTCCCAAGCCGAGCTGCTATGCAGTAATAATGCTAACAAAATACTGAGAACTGAGCACAAGCTGTGAAACCAGTCCCAATTAAAAGTGGAAATTGTTTTCTCCCAAACCCTGATTGCCTTGAAGAAGTATTGTATACCCAAAAAAACTTAAACAAAGTGTTAAACAATTCACAAAAACAATCTTTGAAGTCCTAGTTGGATTGTACAGAGTGATTTAAAGCAATGATTTATCTACCTAATGAGACACTTACTTGTGTGAGTATTTGTTTCTGATGGTCATGAGCTGCTTGTTGGGTGTAGCGGCCAGCATGGAGTTCAGCTGACGAGTCAGGTCCATCAGTTCAGATTCCTTGTAGCCTGAGTAGTGCTGAAGGGTGGCATCCTGATGGATAATAGCAAATGAAAGCATCAAATGTAATCCATACACAGCATGAAATACTAGGAACCAACAATTTAGACTGTGTGTATACACATGCTAGATGTATACATGTATGTAAATGGATGCATACATAATTGTGTACATGTCTTAGACATACCAGTAAAGGCTGTTCAAAATTCATGTGCGACTTTCAGTAGCCCTCCTGAATCTTCCAAGTGGTTTTGGATGATTTTTAATGATTGAGGCTGAATGACAAAAAAAGGTGATTTTGGATGGTACATTGTGTCGAGGTCATAGGCTGTACCCAGCATAGAGGCCCATGTTATATATTGGATACCATCTCCACTGTTTCTGGATATCATTGACACCGCCCTTAATATATTTACAATGAATGTTGGAGGATTTTGAAGGATTGAGGCAGTGGTCTCTACCTTGACCGAACAAATTCAAGAAATAACGGATGATTTTGGAGGATTGAGGCTGAATCCAATTTAAACATGGATTGAGGTATTTCATTGTGACACCTCTTTTGGGGACATTTTTCATATTTACTGCAGGTATTGTGGGACTAAGTTTAGACTGGGAATCAAGTCGGAATCAAGTCCACTTTTGAATAGACTGGAAATCAGACAGAAGTAATCAGACTCAGATGTGGTAATCTCTACAAGGCAACACCTATGGATGTTTAACATACCCATTCTCCTGTCTTGGTCATCTTGAATGCCAGTAAGAGTGCAGCCGCTGCTATCATTGAGTCCCTCGTCTCAAGGAACTGAGCGTCCATCAACGATTGCTCCAAGATGAAGCGAGCTAGAGTCAGGGTCTCCATGGAGGCATGAGCACACTGTCATGAACAAACAAACCCAACAAGAACATTGATCAAGACCAAATGTTGGGTAAGAATCCGTTGGATGTACCACGAAGGGACGAATCGTCTATGGGTTTTGTGCACACCATACGTCACTTTGTGGTGCGACAGGCGAACTGGTAATCAGGACTTCTAGTTGACGTCCCATTAGAAAAAGTCAAATCGAATTTTAATAATTGATTTTCAAATTTAACAGCCAACATTTTTATCAAGTCAATGGTGCAAAGACTTTGTAAGTTATAAACACCAGTAAGCCAGTCCCAATATTCAGGGCTTAGCTAACATCAAAAGACTGCACTTACAATCGCTATTCTGTGCTTACAGAGCTATAACGCAGACAATCTGTGAATACCTAGGCAGCTCATAATCCATACTTACCTACGAATATACAAACCGCAAGCGTGAATTTTCTGCTACAGTAAGCAGAAATATTTCAATTCTGGTAAGCAGAGCCATGCAAGTATGCCAAGAATGGCTGCACACATAGGATACTCATGCCCATTTGGGTTAATGGAAACTATTTCTACCAATTATTTTAACCACAAACATGTAAAACGATAAACATTACTTAACTCAAGCTTTAAAAAAAAAACAGCTTTTCCAATTGTAATTGCAAATTTTTGCTTTTCTAATTTTGGCACTGACTTTCAAATATTGGTCCCTACAAGCCCCGTTTTTAAGAACATAAGAGCTTGCAGCTTTACCTTAGCATATCTTCTGAGGAATCGGTAGGATAGCGGAATGCCTAGATCAAAGTCCAGCAAAGACAGGATGACCATCTCTGTATCAATAAACTGCTGCCTCTCATAGGCATCATCACAGATGTACTTGAAGTCATCCAGGGCAGGTGGGCAACGCTCCTGAAATCAGATCCACAAAATATCAACGTCTGGTTAATTCACCACAAATAGAACCCAAGTTGGGGGGGGGGGTCAACAACCCAGTACCATACCCACTTGGTATATTTTTTTCTCAGTTTCACTATGTATTTGATTACTACGTAATGAAGAAATATTTTAACCTCTAGAGGTATAATTTATTACCCAAAATCTTATTGTTTCATTTAATATTTCACAATCCCAGAAAAATGGCAAGTCTGCACTGAAAATTCCCAAGTAAAAATTTCCAGTGTCTGATAGTCAGTATCAATTTGAAAATATCCTGGAAAATTTGGCATATCTGACAATGTAACAGTCTGTAAGACAGAGAATGTCCAATGTATTGTAGTTTTAGAGCAAAATATCATTATCACATCCGGAGGATTTATACAGAAGCAATATGACCGACAATTATTGGGGGGGGGGGGAATATAGCTTGCAAATGACAACTCACGTCGTATTTACAGGCAATGAAGAGTGACGTTGCCCCCAGCAACTGAAGGATATCTCTTGTCACTTTCTTCTTCATCAGGTAGCGATCTACCAGCTTGACAGCCAGGTACAATGTCTCATGGTTCAGCTCAAAGTTCTCCTGGACCTCCACCAGCCAGTCCACCAACACCGCCCTCATGTGACGATTCACCTCTGGCTGCTGGTCAAAGTAGGACTCTATGGGGGTTCTTAGCTGTAAGATACAAAATGAAAATTTGAATCTACTGAGGAAAAAGAAGAGTAGAGGATTGGGATAGTGCAGCAAATGGATGTATGTTGTATAAACGGGGTTTGAAGTATCCACTGGATCAAGTCAGTGCTTTAGATACTGGTCTAGGGAAAAGTGTTTAACAAGTCCTATTGTTAAGTGATTTGTCTTGTCTAATGAAAGTTGGCATGTTAATATCAACAAAGCACCGAAGCAGAGCATCTACAGTCATAGGTGTTGCAGTGTATACACTTACCAAAAGCAATTCAGTTTCCATTAATTAATCGGGGAAAAAAACACAACTGTTGTTTGCTTGCAGTTCTGTACCTTAGGGCCCTTTTCAAGGAAAACAGTCATGCAATTTTTCTTATTTTTTGCTTTAATTGCTGCATACGAATGATTTTAAACTGGCCTGGTAGATTTCTTGAACTATATGCATTTGTCATGTAGTAGTGAATTTCCTGATAACCGATTGAAGGCTTAGTACTGAGTAGTATTGGTTCCAGCTAATGGCTACACCATGCCCTCACCTCTCGTTCTTTGAGGTAGTTGAAGATATCCTGCGCATAGATCGGTGACTGGTTGGGATCACCTTTGTTCTCCTCATCTATGTCATTGTAGTCGGGTGATTCTTGTAAAGTGATTGCTGCAACCTGCTCCAAACCAACACAAATACATAGTAACACCGTCAAAGCATTCACAGGGAAAAACATCTAATAGGTGGTTAAAGGTATGGAAAACATTTGCAAACATTCAAAATCGAAACTGCCAAAACATTATGAAATATCCTTCTTAATTGTGACTAAATGATAGGATCAAGCATTCTGTATTCTGCATTCAAGATAGTTAGGAACAAACCATTAGCTGAAACAACTGGCTGTTTTTAAATACTGCTCCAACTGACCAAATTTAAATTTAGTTTGCAATCAGTTACATGAATGAGAATTATTTTCCCGAGTGACAAACTGGGATCATATCACAAGAGGGTGACATTCAAAAAGTATTAATTAATGAACATTTTGGGAGAGAGGGTTTTCAAAGGAAGCTTTGCATAGAGAAAAATGAAGATACATTTTCACAATTTCAGGCACTTTTTTTTAACCACCTTCACCTTGATACCACTCCTATCTTGAATTTGAACATGGTTTGTGGCATTAAATACTTTTCGGGGCATCCCACATGGCTTTATTGTAAAACTGAGAGACATTGACCATGGTCCACTTTTTTGTTTGTCTGAAATCTACTCACCGCGTCTTTGATATCTGCCTCCGTCGTCTTCTCATCATTACGTTGATTCATTAACTCCACCAAATCCACACTCTCTGGAGATGAGCTGTGAAAGTAAATATATGAAAAATTGCTTGACTCACAGATTTCATTCCTTGGTTAAACAAAACAGATAGGGTATCTCTCCATTTTGTCACTGAGAGGGAGGGTTAAAGTATGCAAAATGTTATGCAAAAGATGTTTGCATGTTTGGGTTGCCTGCCAGTTGCCAGTTGTTATGACATTACAGGTAAACATAGTCTACCTTGAGGATGACTGCATTTGATGTGAAGATGAGCTGGATTCCTGTGAACTTGGCAATGAATCCTGTGACGAATCCTGTGACGATCCCTGTGACAAGATGATCTCAAGGCTCTCATCCTGGGCTTCAGGCTGGGTGTCTGTCACCGGGTGTGTCACCGGGTGTGTCACCGTGTCTGTCTTGGGTTTTACCAACAGCAGCGGTTCCTTCATTTTGGGTACCTGCTGTGCCGTGGTGGATTTCTTGGAAGACACAATATTCACTTTCTTCGTGCCTTCTTTTCTGATGAGTTTTGCCTACATTGGAAAAAGAAATAATAATTTATTTGTAGTTTAAAAGAAAAGGATGACGGTTTGAGTAGATGAATTCAAATTCAACACTGACTTCTCAACATTCATCCTGTTCTATATACCCTGTGAGTGAACACAAGACTGTCCGGTCCTACTTCCAGAGGCCGAAGGCCGAGAGAAATAGGACTGGACCCTCTTGTGGTCACTCACAGACCCTCTTGTGGTCTCTCACAGTCCCTCAGGGTATATAGACATGCAGTAGTATTAACCTCATTGCCAGTCAATATGTATACATCATAACACAATTCATAACTCAAAACATTAGCATTAAATATTGGTGGACACTTCAGTGACACAGTGCCTATTCTCAGATGTTTTTTCTTTTGTATCTAGACAAAAAATTTGGCACAGTTGATTGGTGAAGTCTTTATAAACAATTTGTATGTAAGGCATAAGCACAAGAATATAGTTGTTGAAGTCAATTCGGGGTTCATGTGCTTTTATTTCTCTCTGCGTGTCTTGCTACATTACAACACAATTTGGCATTTGTTGGGTTTTAATGGGATGTACTCACATTGGTGATGTCACCAAAGGCTGCCCTCTTTGTTGGTTGCTGTCCCTTTGGTGATCCACTGGACCGTCGCTTGCTCTGACGCAGAGCTGGTCCCTTGGGCTCATCGTGGTGAATCTGTGCAGAAAGCAACGAATCACAATGTGCAAAGGGTTGAAATGGGCACAACTCTCAACCTCTTAGCATGCTAGAGAGGACTTTCACCCTGAACCCAACCAAAAGCAAACACTGCACACTTTGTTATTCCAACAAAACGAGCAATTTCTACCTTCTTTTGCATGCCCAACTGACTTGCCTTTCAAAGTACCTCCTCAATGGCTCCAAATGCCCAGGTGAAATACATCAACCATTGAACATACATCAACCATTGAACAAACATCAACCACTGAACATACATCAACCATTGAACATACATCAACCACTGAACATACATCAACCACTGAACATACATCAACCACTGAACATACATCAACCACTGAACATACATCAACCACTGAACATACATCAACCACTGAACATACATCAACCACTGAACATACATCAACCACTGAACATACATCAACCACTAAACATACATCAACCACTAAACATACATCAACAATTAAACATACATCAACCATTGAACATACATCAACCACTGAACATACATCAACCACTGAACATACATCAACCACTGAACATACATCAACCACTAAACATACATCAACCACTGAACATACATCAACCACTGAACATACATCAACCACTGAACATACATCAACCACTAAACATACATCAACCACTGAACATACATCAACCACTGAACATACATCAACCACTGAACATACATCAACCACTGAACATACATCAACCACTGACCATGTATGCCCAAACACATTATGTTTACAAGCACATGTACAGCTGAAGTTTAACTGCACATGATCTATTTTGCCCAGGCAATTACGCATCTTTCCCACCCCCTGAACTGTATGTGATGCCATGCTTTAAGCTTGAAATTCAAGGGCCCTGCTGTGCAGTTTAAAAATGAAAAAGTTATGGATTTTTTTTTATTTTTATGCCTGCACTGCTGTCCACCTCCTCCCCAGATTAAGACTCAGTAGTCCAAACTGGTTAGCCATTCCAAACTGGTTAGCCATTCCAAACTGGTTAGCCATTCCAAACCGGTTAGCCAGTCCAAACCGGTTAGCCAGTTCAAACTGCTTAGCCAGTCCAAAGTGGTTAGCCAGTCCAAAGTGGTTAGCCAGTCCAAACCGGTTAGCCAGTCCAAACCGGTTAGCCAGTTCAAAGTGGTTACCCAGTTCGAAGTGTTTAGCCAGTCCAAACTGGTTAGCCAGTCCAAACTGGTTAGCCAGTCCAAACTGGTTAGCCAGTCCAAACTGGTTAGCCAGTCCAAACTGGTTAGACCAACAATGCTCCATATGATTGTGATTGATTTTGGCTGTGTAGAACTCCCTCTGTCTGCTGTTTGTCACTTAGCTGTAGTTAAACACGCATTTTCTGGTTCATCAACATTAATGCGAGTAATCTAAAGACACCAGGGCAGTGGCAATACCAGTCTCGCTGTTCGTAAATGTCTGGTTTAAAATAATGCTCACAATAAACAGCCCTCCAAAGTTATAGACTGGAAGGGTTCACTTCTCCCTTAACTTTGTTGTACTAGTCCTAAAGACACTTTACAGATGGCCAAGTTTGTACACACAGTTCTCAATATACTATGATGGACACTCCAATTGAATGGTCAATAACCGATGACTTGAAGAACTATACTCAATGAATTGTTCATGTGTACAAATGTAACGTTATGTGGAGATCAATTAGATAATATAAGTGACGTACCAACAGAGCTCTCACAACTAAGCCAAGTGTCTGTTATCTGCAATGTGTAGAGGCCCTGTCAGCATATTTGTATCCTCAAACATCTTAGAAATCTTAAACGAACATCGTATGTTTTCGCAAACACCACCTCAAAATGCTCTTAACTTCGTGCTCCTAATTCAGCCAATAACATAATGGTCCTCAACAAGAGCGCCCTCAATTGGCACTTGCAGGTGAAACAATAAATAAATGTCCTTTCCGCAACAATGATTATGATGTTCATGTTTTTTATAATGAAGTTTCTGCTGGTTGTCATTCCACCTCACCTGCTGGATGTTAGCCATCTTGGGCTTTCGTCTCATTGCAAGGGGCATCTTGGAGTTGGAGTAAACTACTGTCAGTCCTTTGAGCAGAATCTACAACAAACTAAAAAAGGAATAAAACAAATTTGGTTGAAAGTCAACTTCAGTGTTTGGGTGTTTGCTGGATGGATTTACGTGATCTTAAAGACACAAATACTTCCAAGTTCCTTTAAAATTTGTTTCAATCATATCGGGAAAGAGTGTAGAATCACAATGCCATTACTTTTACCATCACATTTGGGATAATCAGCCATTTCGACTTCCTCACGGAATGGTAGCATAGAAGTATAAAATCCAGGACTGATTACAATAAACTTTATATCTTTTTTGAGAGAATATTTTGTAAAATTGTGATATCTTGAGAGAGAGAGAGTTGGTCTAAATTTTACTTTGCAAGTTTTCTGCATATTTTATAAGTAGTGCCAGATTAAGAGAAAACTAGCACGTGAGTCATCAAACAATTTATAAGCCTATTTTCCAACAAGTGTATAAAAGTATTTTTCAGACCCCAAATTTCATGTTTCAACTGGCATCAAAGAACCAGCCTACCGTCCTCTGACTGACTGAGTCACTGTCAGACTGTCCAACTAATACTGATCAACTAGAGCTGTCCAGCTTGCCGCCAATGCCATATTATCATTACGTTTAGTGTAGCAGACAGACGCCTTGAAACGCTCATACCATTTTGCTTGCACTTTGGTCAAGATACAAGCGTGACCACTACACATTTTTAAATCATCCAGAAATTGTACAAAGGCCATTTTCAAAACCCCGGCTTTGTCTCCGTGACTCCGTCTCTGGATTCAGACATGTAGTTTCTCAATGGAGATGGAGCTAGATATGGAGCCGTCGATTGGGAAAAGGCCTCAGTCTCAGTCTTTTTGAGGACAACTCTTCTTGTTTCTGGGGAATTAGAAACTCTGTGCAAGTTGTAATTTGTGGATAGCTTGATCAACTTTATACAAGTACGTTTTGTGTGCAAATGTGAACTTGTAAGCGAGCCAACTCGTAGTTGCACACATATGAATATAATAAGCCCATGGGCTCCGTGCACAAGTATCCCATCAACAGCCAGAAAAGGAGAGTTGGGGGTGACCTAGACTGGTTCCAGATCCATCCACTGCGTTCTTTGAATGTATCAAAAGTTATTGGAGGCGAGGATTAGTCTCGGAGACCATCGCAAGTGGAATTAACCCTTTCATGCCCACATTGTTTATTGACTTGGCTCTCCCCAGGACCGAATTGTTTGCTCAGTCATGCGGAAATCACTAGAGCGTGAACAAACTGACCACAAGTCCAAAACTTACTTTTTTCAACCCAGATTTTCACTGCCAAGAAGTGATTAAAATCATAGGTGTTGTGTGTAAAGTTTGTTCCTTGAACCTTACTCTTTTATCTGATGTAAAAATGAAGTCCATATGCGCAAATATAAGAAAGTTATGCCTTTTTGTTCATCTGGTCCCATTTATCAAACTGCAAGCCATTTTACCACATGACCAAATGGCACTCCATACCTCAAATTGTGCATGGATACTTCTGAAGCACTTTTCTCATTTTTTTGTAATGGTAACCCTATAAATAAACTACACCATTAGAAAGATCCGAAAACACTCTTTCAGCTAGTATATGGTTGATGTATGGGCGGCCAAACATATCAACATACCGACTTTCTGAAAAGTAGTGAATATATCTGTGTTGAGGGTGTTTTGTGTGTGGTTTCCTGGTCGACTAAAGTCGCCCATGGGAACCAGCAGGGGGGTAGTTCTTGTCGACAAAAGTCGCCCATGGGAAGGAAAGGGTTAAAATGTATTCGCGCGCCGACGACATCTGATGCTCAAGGGAAGACGCAGTGGCTATAGCTTGTGCACATTCAGGAAGTCTTGCGTCATAGACTTGAAATAACATGATTCATTACTGTACACGGAGCATTCAAAAGAGATGAAAACGCGCCCTCTTTTGTTAGCGCACGGAGCCCATACCCCAAAACTGTTCCTTAACGTTAGCAGTTAAAAAATCGCATTACGGCTGCCGCCGTAACAATAGCCACGAAGTGACGTACTGCGTATAGTATTTGAAATAATGTCCCAACAGGTAGTCAATCATTTTATGGTCCACGTACGATCTGAGATGGGGTTATCGGTCACTTCGCCCCATTTCCACTTCGCCCCATGTCACTTCGCCCTGCCGTCACTTTGCCCTATTTCCATTTTGCCCCAAAACAAAGTGACTATAAACTGTATGTAGACTGAAATGGAAAGATGAGGGGTTTTCTCTTCTCTCTTTCTATCATCTCTGTGATCTTCATGCTTAGAGCAATCTATAAACAACTAAATTACAATATATTAAAGAAAGCTTATCATTTTTTTTGCGAGAAAAGTTTCGTCGTAGACTTGAAATAACACTGATTTATTATGGCCAGCAGACCGTCGTTCAAATCAGCACAAATTGATGTTCATCGGAAAACCACAGGATCATCTTGAAAATACAAAAATAAAATAAAGTGATAAAAGCATGCATAGTTTGGGTCGAAAATAATATTTAAAGTTTGAAAAAATAGTTCCCGCACAAGTAAGCCTAATGCCGAGTCACCTTTAACCCTAACCCCCTAGCTCTTTTTGCTGGGAACCATCCTCAATCCTCCAAAATCCTCCAACATTTTTTAATTTTTCAAAATTTTCAGAAAATTTTCAGACAGTCCTGCCTCAAAATGCATTCATCCTCAATCCTTCAAAATCCTCCTGATCCATAAATGGATCCCCCCCCCCCCAAAAAAGAGGAATTTATTTAGCGCGAAGCCGGCCGCGGCAGCTTACACGATCTGGATGAAAAGTGAAATTTACTGTTTAGATAAACGGTAAATTTCCCTTTTCATCCAGAATGTGAGTTAACATCTATCATGTTTATACCACCACCTTAAACCTCAAACTATTTGTATCTGTGGTGGCGTAACTATACTATTTCTGTCGCCGTTTTGACTTGAGGATAAAATCGGAACTTTTTGTTGGAACCATCCATTCGTACTCCCCAAAAAGGAGGGGAGTTACTAGACCCGTGAACGTGGCGTTGTATACAACGCCATGTTGTTGTGTATTTTAAAACCTAGCGAAATCGATCCGACATACATAATTCCGTATGGGTGTTGAGTACTCACCTAGAAATCTAAATTTGCCCGTCCGATTGTTTAGGCTGTGTAATTTCGACGAAATTTGCCCATCAGTAAGACCCATACGAACATGTAGAAATTTCATTTTAACCCGACAAGTGACCCTGACAAATGACTCCGGATGAGTCGCTTGGACAGATTGACGGCTGTTTCATGTCGCAACCCCGAAAAAAAAAACCCGCACCCGATTGGCTGCTCGGCTCATCCGCGGATCCGCGTGCGGTGCGGTGAGAGAGGAAAGGACTTGAAACTTGTCTAAAACGATGTCTCTTTTAGCTGCGACAGTAAACAGTCGTCGAATTATTCGAAGGACGGTACAATAAAATGCAATGCGCATAGGTCACTTGGGAGAAAATGGCAGCTAGCAGGACTTCATAAACCGGGGCCAGAATTTTCCTCAAATTTCATCAAATGCAAGTTTTGATGTACAAACAGATTTCAAGACAGCTTCATATGTGAGTACTTATTACATTTGCAAAATAACGTCCAGTGTGTGTAATGGAGGGAGTCAGAGGGACAATTTCGCCAGGTTCAGAAATACACAACAGCGTGGCGTAGTTTACAAGCCACGTTCACGGGTCTAGCCTCTAGGGAGTTACGAGTTGACCTGGGTACGAGTTGACTCAGGTACAAGTGAACTTGGGTACGAGTAGCCCCAAAAATGTGGCCAATTTACTGGACTACCTCCGTAAACATAGGCCACACATCCACATGTACAAAAACGTGTCGCACTTTGTCAAATTTTGATTTTCACATTTAGGCTTTGTACGGTTTTTTTGCTTTAGAAGAAGCATACTCACCCTCTTTATAGGCTTATAAGAAAGCGCTGCCTTTTTCAGATGTCTATTTTTCGTGAAATTTCCAGATTCATTTGCACACGTTTGCGTATCAAAATTTCAACATGAAATTTCACAAAAATTAGACATCTGAAAAAGGCAGCACTTTCTGATTAGCCTATAAAGAGGGTGAGTATGCTTCTACTTTTTTTTCTAGTTCTAAAGCAAAAAAACCTACAATTTACTTAGTCCGAGTAACTTGGAAGTTGGACCCAACTTATCGCCTTTTTTAACATTTGGACAGTGTTGGAGCAAAGGCTTTGACCCTCAAGGCCAAGGCCAAGGCCAAGGCTTTGACCCTCAAGGCCAAGGCCAAGGCCAAGGCTTTGACCCTCAAGGCCAAGGCCAAGGCCAAGGCTTTGACCCTCAAGCCTCGAGGCCAAGGCCAAGGCTTAACCCTCAAGGCCAAGGCCAAGGCCAAGGCCCTGTTTTATGAAATGACCACTGATATAGAACTAATTATAGTCACATGAGTGACACATCATCACGCAAGGGCGGATCCAGAACACAATTGGGGGGGGGGGAAGAAATTTTGGTCCCCCCAAAAGTGGGTCAAAAAATGACGGCTTGGGCTTCGGGGCCCACTTAAGGGCCCCGAAAAAAATTTGGATTCGAGATGCTCTGTGGTGCGATTTGAGGCAATTTCTGACCATTTTAACCGATGTTTTTTGAGGAAAAGATGGAGGTGTACTCATTGCCTGCCTTTAATACGACGTCACATTAAAAAAAATGGTTTCGGTTTTTTTTGGGGGGGGGGGGCATGGCCCCTTTTGGCCCCCTGGATCTGCCCTTATCATCACGAATTGCTTGTTACGAAGTACAACATTTCTTTAATTGCAATCAACATGCTCGCATAGGCCTACACCATTTTATGACTGCACTGTATCTATTAAAGTATAAGTTCAGGTCTTCATGATGGTTTAACTAAACACAATAATGATTTACTTCTATATTGACACACAATTCTCCCAAGTGTAACAAAAGGGGGATCCAAGAAACTGATTTGGGAATTTTTTATTTGCTGGCCCAACATGGTCAGAAATATCAGCATTATCTAAAACAGATACATGCAAATCTTTAGCACTTATCAGGGAGCCATATACAACCAATCAGATCTATTCCATAGTTATATGCAATTAAAGTGATCATCTCATTAGCCCCACAAGTGTACGGAATATTTTTGCAGCAAATCTACTACAATGGTAACATATGTGATGCTACAAAAGTGGAAGTGTGCCCAACACACAAATCTACAGGGTGCTTCCCTCCTCCATGGTAATACAAAATGGTAACTAACAGCAAAATTTCGAACAGATTTATCTGGAAAATGCAAAAATCTATGGGCCTTGAAGAGCCTTGACTCAAAATTGCAAGGCCCTGAACCCTCAAGGCCAAGGCCAAGGCTTTTGCCCTCAAGCCTCGAGGCCAAGGCCAAGGCCCTAAAATCCAGCCTTAAGGCAGCCTTAAGGCCAAGGCCCAGCATCAAGGCACTACATCACTGCATTTGGACATGGTCTGGCGATACTATCGCCAGACCATGTCCAAACGTTAAAAAAGGCGATAAGTTGGGTCCAAGTTACTCGGCAGACCATGTCCAAACGTTAAAAAAGGCGATAAGTTGGGTCCAAGTTACTCGGACTACAATTTACTACATGTTTGTAAGCCTATAAATGTTAAAATCAAAATTTGACAAACATGACAAAGTGCGACACGTTTTTGTACATGTGGATGTGTGGCCGGAAACAGGTCAACTCGTACGCGAACCAACTCGTACGCGAGTCAACTCGTACGCGGATTGGTCAACTCGTACGCGAGCCAACTCGTACGCGAGCCAACTCGTACGCGTGCCAACTCGTACGCGAGCCAACTCGTACGCGAGCCAACTCGTACGCGAACCAACTCGTATGCAGGCCGTTTTAGGAGTGGTTTCGAGGATTGGGTTGGCATGGTTGGGAAGAATTTGGGAATAGTGTGACGGGTAGTCCGTAGTTCAGTGTGTGACCGTTGTGTGTGATTGGGAGTGAACCCGTGAATGATGATAATAAAGTAACCAACACCAACACCAAAAAAAAAAAAAACGGCCCTTTTCAGGGCCAAAAAAAACCACCAAACCACACAAAAGAGAATAGACAATTGCACTGTCTAACTGAAAACCCAATCGGTCCTTTTCAGGGCCACCACGCATTTGCAGTGATATTAAATAAAATTCAAATTTTTAAAAATAAATAAAATTCACCTCCCCATTGTTTTATTTTACAAAATATAATTTGGAGACATAATAATTATTCATTTTACTTGTCTAACCAACCAGCAATTGTACCGCGGCGCATATGTTTCAGCGATTCAATCATGCATTCTTTATACAGTGCGCGGTGCGGCGGGAACCAATCATACTGGTTATCGCGAAGACAACTTCCCAATCAATCAAGCGAACTTGTAAAAAAACAAACAAACGCAGAATTCTTCTCTAAAAAATCGCGAATGTAAGTAGCACTGGCGGATTCAAAAATCAACTACATTTAATTTGAAAATCTCAACCTTTCAGAAAAGGTAAAATTATGCCGACCTACTGTACCGAACCTAATTTCATCTGTCCATGTGAGCTAAACCAATCGTCTAAACTCACGCGTACGAGTTGGTCCGCGTACGAGTTGGTCCGCGTACGAGTCGGTCCGCGTACGAGTCGGTCCGCGTACGAGTCGGTTCGCGTACGAATGGACCCGCGTACGAGTTGGTCGCGTACGAGTTGGTTCGCGTACGAGTTGACCTGTATTCGTGTGGCCTATGTTTACGGAGGTAGGCCTAGTCCAGTAAATTGGCCACATTTATGGGGCTAGGGTACGAGTTGACTTGGGTTCGAGTTGACTCGGGTACGAGTTGACTCGGGTACGAGTTGACTCGGGTACGAGTTGACTCGGGTACGAGTTGACTCGGGTACGAGTTGACTCGGGTCGCGGGTACGAGTTGACCTTGGTACGAGTTGACCCAAAATCGAAGTGACATGGGGCGAAGTGACTGTAAAGCTGAGATGGCACACGTACGGCCTTAGAATGGCCTGCGTATGTTACGAGTTGGCTTGCGTACGAGTTGGTTCGTGTAAGTTAGACCCCGTACGAGTTGGTTATTGTACGAGTTTGCCCGCGTAGCGTACGAGATAGTTCGTGTATGACCGAGGTGGCTCGCGTACGACTACAACGAGTTGGCACGCGCACGCGTACGAGTACAGTATTCTACCAAATTTTGATTCAAAATCAAGCAAAGAAATCTGACTATATGTGTGTTTCCATACCAGTTACTGTATCTCCTGTACATGATGGGTTTACTTACACACAATATCTGTCCACTTTCGGTCTCAAACACTGAGAAAAAAGCTAGAATTATTGGGCAAGCATCAAGACTAATGAACCTTCTTGCTGTCACTGCACTGTCCGTGTTCTGTGTGTTCTTTTGTTGTGTACAATTGTATGGAGAAATTCTGCATGGATATTTAAGTACGGTCGTCGTGCACCACAAGCATTTTGAATTGGACGCCAGCGTTGTACACGTTCGGGGGCCAGCAGCTGTTTGGACATCGACGCCCTTGTACTCGTCTTCTGATTGGTTCTCAGATACGCATAATGACCAATCAGAATGCACCGTAGCGCATCCAATTTGAATACCCAAATCCATACGTATTTCAACTTCGTTACCAGGATGTCGTTACAGTACGCTTCCAACACTACATGAGGTTGGAAATAAAGAAGACCCTAGGGACGAGGTTGCTACTTATTAAGTCTTGTGAAAATGACAATGAAGACGACATGAAATAAATAATGTTTTATTTTATTTTAAAATCAAGTGACTTTTATCTCAAGAAATGTTTTTCATCAAATTGTATTATTTTGTTGATGACCCTGATATGAGGCCTCTTCAGGGTTTCGCCTGTTTTTAATTAATTGGCCCCGTTTAGTTTTGTTGTTTTTATTAAAATGTTTATTATTAAATTTAATTAAATTTTTTAAATGTAATTGTGTGTCTTGAATTATTTGTTTTATCTTATGTTCTTAAACTTCTTATTTCGTCACTAGGGTATAAATTATATGGATTTTTTTTAGCTCCTTGGCCGCGTGGTGAACCTAGCTGGAGTTACCCAGCCCTGAGTTTTATCATTGGGTTGTCATCCTAGATGACAACCCAATGATAAAACTCAGGGCTGGGTAACTCCAGCTATGGTGAACCCAATTGATGTGAAACATTGGTTTCAAGAGATTATTAATTACCCCAACACGTTGAGACCTTCAGCTCAATATAGGTAATTTGTTTTTTAACTTTATGAACATCAAATTGTATTACATTTTTGTTCAGTTTGGACCTTGGCGTATTGGGCCGGTATGAAGCCAAAGTTAAAACGAAGCCGTAATTTGGGAAACTGCACGCGCCAGCAATAATTTTGTAAACAACCAAGATGGCCGCCGCCATGAAGATTGAATGAAAAAATTGACCGTGAAAGTCAAAGTTGTCCTTCGTCGTCCGCCTTTGTTCTCAACAGTGAGTATTTATCACAAAATGTTACCGAAAATTTCAAGAAATCAGTCAAGGTTTTGTACTGTATTTCCATGTTTGGTGAACTAGGCCTACGAAAAAGTAGAATTCCGACAAAAAGAAATGTTTTGTCATTGTTTGCAGTGCCAGTCATGCCAGTCATGCCAGTCATGCCAGTGGTTTGTCGTGTTTCACTGTTTGTTTGTATTCCTTCCTCCGTGGTTTGTGTGAAGCTCAACAATAATCAGGCTATTGTTACGGCAGCAGTCGACTGTCTGGTTCCCTGACCTAATACTAGTAATAGTAATAATCAGCAGGATATTGGCTCTTCAAGACTATCAACCGAATGGTTCTCGGATGTTCCCTTTTTTTAAAGGTAGTGGATATTTTGCCGGAGGTAATGACGGCAAACTAACGATTACTAAAGGTTTGCCGGCGGCAATCCAC
The DNA here is from genome assembly GCF_015706575.1 of Patiria miniata. Lineage (NCBI taxonomy): Eukaryota > Metazoa > Echinodermata > Asteroidea > Valvatida > Asterinidae > Patiria > Patiria miniata. The sequence goes on from NW_024037055.1 coordinate 10,346,418, forward strand.
ATCAACAGAGGGCGCTGTACTCTTTAAAATAGGGCTGAATTATAACATGTATTAAATTCCCACCAAAAGTTGTGTAGCACGTTTGGTGTAGTGGTTAAGCAAAGGCTCTAGTAATCGGGATGACACGCGTTCGATTCCGACCGCACCACATTTTTAAGTTGTTTTTTTTTCATCCCCAAATAAATAAGAATATTCTTCTTTTATTATTTTAACATGTCTCAAACATTTTTTGCAGAGTATTACATTTTCTTTTTCAGATTTGTGGCTCTGGAGGATTTTTTTTAAAAGGGAAATAAAGTCCGAAATTATAAAATGGTCTGAATCCCATCTTGTGAATACGAGGTAACAACGATAATTTTGGCATGGAGCCAGACTAAAACTTGTCACCGGAAAATGCTAAAGTACAAAAAAACAGTAACTGCGCATGTTCAGTGCATATCCGGCAAACTAACGTTTACTAAAGGTTTGCCGTCTCCGGCAAAATATACACTGCCTTTTTTAAAAGACAGTGTAGGTACGTAGTCCCACTAACTGGGTCGCTAGAACTCCTTTTTTGACATTTGGGATGTTACTGTCGTACTAGCGACCCACTAAGGAACTATTGTCAATGTAACAATTTCTAAAAATCACGCAAAATACTTCACAAAACTACCTTTGAAAGCACCTACTGGCTTCTCCACATGTCAAAGACAAAGTAATCGGGCTTCAATGATACTCACGATTATTTTTTGGGCTGCAAATCTGTGAATTTCAACCACTTTAGCACAAGTTTTCTTGAAAATGTCAGCACACCAGGAGCCACGATTTTACAGGCTGCTTTTGAATGTCATTCCCTAACAATCCAGTAAGGCAGTAAGGTATTTCATGATAATTTGATCACTTCATTTTTTGATGTTTGCAAATGTTGTATTTTCCCTTTAAAGGAAGTGTATATTTAGCCGGCTAGATTTAGCCGGCTTTCTTTTAGTAAACGATATAAAGCCGGCTACATTGTACAGCGCCCTCTTCGACGCGTATACTTAGGCCTACATTATATAATAAAAGGTATTAAATTACCACCATCGTTTGTACAACAGCAGTGGCCGAGTGCATAGCGCGTGTACATGTATCTCATGAGTGAGAGATCCCCAGCAGGGTTCAATTGCCAGCTCGGCCGACCATCGTTGGAGAAAACTGGCTTTTTTTCAAAAAGTGCTCCTCATTTTTAATATTTCGTTCTTCCACATTGTCTTTCCAATTGCTTACACACCTGTGAAGGGGTACATGCCTGCTAGACTGTTTCTTTGACATTACAATTCCCCAAAGTCTATAAATTCTCCGTTTCATCTTAAGTGGGGTCAGGAAACCAGACTACAAGAATATGGTTGGTTTTCTTGGATTTGCCAGCATCTCCGAACCCAAAATGTGAAGCAAGTCAGTTTAACAATATGTGCTATAACATATTAATCCTCTAAATCCATTTATTTCTGAAAATTGCAGCAAAAGCAAATGTTGTACATTCCCTTAAAAAAACACGCAGTGGCTATCATTACGGCAGCCACAACATATTTTCATCTGCTATCCTTATGGCATGGCAGTCAACCATCTGGTTCCCTGACCTAATAGTTTTCAACGTCAGGATTTTTGGCTTTTGGAACCAGACTATCAACCGAATGGTTCTCGGACTTTATTTCCCTTTTAAAAAAATTCTCCAAAGCCACAGATTACAAAGAAGAAAATGAAATGTTAAAGAAAAACATAGAGCAAGGGAAATGTAAAGAAAACTATTAAAAGAAAAAAGAAAGAAAAGGAATTTAGGAAAAAATGCGCAGCGCGGGGGTCGATCCCAGAACCTTCTGCATTGTAGATGAGCATTATGTCCGATTGAGCTACCAAAGCGACTTTGGTTGGACAGGCAGTTGTGATTCGCAAAGATGTTTTTGCAATGCCGTAATGATAGCAGTTGAAAATTGCATTACAGGCGGCTGCTGTAACGATAGCTACTACCAGGGGCCTAAATCCCGGGGGGAGATGGGGGGTATTTATCCCCCTCACCTTTTGACCAGGGGTGGATGAGCTATTGAATCACCCCCCCCCCCCCCCCCACTTTTTTGTGATAAAAAAAGTGTGGATTTTGATGTATTTGCAGAATGTCCCAAAAATTAAAATTGTATTCAATAGCACTGAAAAGTGGAGAAACAAAGTATACAAGCTTAAAAAATGTAAGCCTGAATATACATACATTCGAGTCTCGTTAATACAAACTCGTTCGGACCTAGCCAAATTGTTTGTTATATCAGAATTTTGTATTAAGAGGAACATCAGTCCCATTCATTGTGCACATAAATGCACAGTCGGGACTAAGGCTTTATAACCAGAATTTTGTATTAACAGAGTTTGTACTAACGAGATTCGACTGTAATGATATTTCTCTGAAGAGCGCCCCTAGTATAATGTGGTGTCCATTTCCCCCCCCCCCCCTGCTTTTTGAATTCCCATGGCCGGGCAATTTTAGGATTTTGGTCATCCCCCATCCCCCCACTCGCTGGCACAGATTTACGCCACTGGCCACTATGTTAAAAAGAAATCCTCAAAAGCCACGGATTATGAAGATGAAATAATGTCTACTTCAATAAAAAGTAGGATTTTATTAAAAACATTAAACAAAAAAAATGAAACTATTACAACAAAAACAAGAATAAAATTTTTTGGTATAACACAGATTTGATCCCGGTACCTTCGGCATGGTAGTGAAGTATTTAACCAATCGCGCTACCAAAACACTATTGTTGGTAGGACAGTTATATTTCGCGATGGTGTTTTTGCAATGCTGTAACGACAGCAGATGGAAATCACGTTACAGCTGCCATAACGATAGCCATTTACGACCAAACCAACTTGGTCCAAGTCAATTCGGTTCCTAGACAACTCGGTCACAACTCAACTCGGTCTCCATGTATATATGGGAAATACGTAAAGATATGGTCAGCACTTTTTAGCATGTTTAGGACTCTTACCCTAATAACATGACCTTGAGTACGTGTATTTAGGTGATTGAGTGGTGGGACCGTACCATTGTTGGCCCGGGTGGAGTGGTCGCAGTCTGACGGTCCAATAAGTTGCTACATGTAGAAAGAGTGCATGCGATTCATTGTTTTCTTTTGCATGAATTTCCCACCCCGTGGCCAGGGAATTACAGCAATCTTCCAGGGGTTGAGGAAGCCGAGAGGGTGGTTGCCCCGTAATAATTTAAGTTTAATGAATTAAAGACAAACCGTTACGGCTTGAATTAATATTGGGAAAATTTACCAAAAATACCTGGGAAAAAAAGTTTAGAGAAAATTTGATGGTGATAGACAATTATTAATTGTCCGACATTAACTACATGTATTCACTTAAACACTTCCAATCTCAACGCACTTGGCATGGTACGCCGCGGCTGTGCACCTTATTGCGTACCCACTGCAGGCAGTGCAGGCACTGTGCCGGTGCCACATACTGCCGGCCATGTAGTCCCAGTAACTGGGGAGAATGGAACTCCTTTTTTCGAAAAAGGAGTTCTAGTGCCCAAAATTACCTCGTCTATCGACCGTGCAATGTGCTGCTTGTACCATATATCCCTACTTAACTTATCCCGGCTCTGCTCGGCCGGCTAACCCCGGCTCACCACATGCATATTTTTTAAAACAACTTTGGTAGGGGAGCTGCAAGATAGACTTTCAGACTTTTCTTTCCTTCCCCAAAACCTCTTCCCAAACACAAATTAGAGAAGGAATTGTTTTTACAGTTTGCAAAGCTTCTTAAGAAGAGAAAAAAATGGGTTGCATGCCCCATCACACGAAAGCCAGCCTGCAACCTCCCCCTCCCACTGCATCCCAGTATCCCAGTCACTCAAGACCCGGCCTCACCCGAGGACATAATCAAAGTCATGTTACATGAGACCTTAAAACTACCTACATGTGCCTTTATTTAAGTAAATTTTTCCATGAAGACCGAGTTGACTTGGAACCGAGTTGCCTTAATCTGAATACCAATATGTCATTGATGGTATAACAGGAACATCAGTGGACCTACATGTAGAACTGTCTAAATTGAAATCTCACAGCCTTAGAGCTGAATTACGTGTAAAATACATAGACATTCGCAAAAATCAAACCTTATGCAGCAGTTCATTAATCATGGAGCTGACCTCCTTGCCTTTTTGCATTTTACATGCTAAATTTTGCATATTGTACATATTGTATATTTCTTAGTTATGATAAATGATTTTGTCACCAACTGGCCTGAGGTTTCGTATTATAAATGTTCCTTAGGAAAGCCAGAATTGTGTTTTGAAAAATCAATTTTATTGCTATTCCACATGATATCATAATATATGAAATTGGACTTTAATTCTCTCATAGGCGTGGGACCCAAATGTACGCTACTGCTGAAACTGGTCATCTCAAATTTTTTGCCATATTGTACCCTTGACCTTAATCTACATGTAAGACAGGCTAACTACATGTATGTAGGTGTATCTTTGGCCCTACATCCATGTTGTACAAACATTTGTAAAAGTTGTGAATACTTTGAAGTCAGCGATGTGTCCATAACGTTCCCTGGTCATGCCGCAGTCCCTTTATTATTACAGGTTTGAAACTCCCTCATGAATGCTTTAAGTGTTGGACGACCGATGGATGACAGAATGTTTCACTCCAACCATGCCAACACTACAGAAGCATTGAACACTAGCACCAGCGATGAAAGGGACAGGGATTCATACTCCTCGTCACTTTGTGAGGTATGCTAGGAATGGGCTATTTAACAACTGTTGACTGTTGTGATGTGGGATATGATGTTTTGAACACCCAAGGGGCGCATAGCACCCGAGGCTTCGCCTCGTGTGCCCCAAGACTTAGTACTTAACTTTAAGTAACTTTATTGTTGTCGTGGTCTGATGGTCTCTGCTGTTTATAAGGATATATTTGGTTATTGGTAATTAGTGATATGACCAGCCTTATAGCAGGCAGACTGGTTCCAAACAGTCAATTAGACTAGTACAGCCCAGTGTATTTGACAAATATGTAAAGGTTAGAACCATACTTCTTATTTGAAGTTCTATGCTGCTTTATAGAACATCTTTCATATTTGTCTGTTCCTATTCTTTCTAAACTTGACCTTCTCACTAGCTCTTGCATATACCAAATATGTGCAACTTCTTTAAAGTTTAGAAAACTCTATTTTCATGTCCACTCTTAATCATGTTAATACATGAAGATGTTAAATAAGTCAGAATTTCCATCAAAAGCATGTAGTTTTCAGATAAAGTGAATATAATCACCCCAACAGATATCGTACCTTGCCAAAGGTGACCAGGTTTGTTTGCCAGTTAGGAACAAGTTTCCTCTTCACAGATTTTAACTTTGGATTACCCAGGGCGGCACATCCCAAAAAGTAATACTGCTTCCACTAGTGCATTTAATGCACTCATGGCAATACGACTTCTATTTGCTGTAACTTTTCAGATCACAGATTGCGAGAGTCGTGACGGCACTAACCTATACCACACTACCACTATTCTGAGAGTGTGCAGACAGCAAGTGCTGAAGCCCTATTGGAAGTTGCTCTTTGTGGTAAGCTCCCCCCCCCCTTCCCCCCCCCCCTCCCGGAATGATAAATCCATGTCAATCTGTTAAACCCCTAATACTCCTCAATCCTCCAAAATTCACGTTGCAGTTTTGTGAGACTGTATGCGCATTGACATTGAGGTCGATTTTGAAAGATTGATAATGCAGTGTGATTCTATATTGATTGATTTTGGAGGAGAGACATTGAATGGCTTTGAAGGTAAGAGTTGGATGTTTGAGCCTGAAGATTGAAGGCACTTTTTATTTCAATACCACAAGATAATTTTGTCGATGGAGATAATGGAAGAGCTATCTGTAAGTTTAATATTGACTGAATTTTTAAGTCTTTTTTTCCAAATGCCTACAGAAACATATTCTGCCAGGTCACGTTTATATTGATCGGTTTAGAAGGAATAATGCATTCTTGCCTAAAAGGCCGAGGAGATTTAGTACTCGCTTTATAAGGTTTATGGTAAATATACTTCAGCGGAAAAATTCAAAAGAAGTGCAAGCACATTAAAAAAATGCACACACACTTTTGATTCAATATGGCCAGTTCTACTGAGGAACAAATTAAGGCAGAACAGCTAGTGCACATCCTATTTGAAGGAATATTAACCCTCCTATGCAAACATACATTCTGTGCCAAGTAGTCCTTTCAGTAAAAATCAAACAAGTGACTGTGTTCAACAATTCAAAATTCCCAACCTATATTAAAAAAAAAGCAGGATTGACTGGCTGGGACTGTTTAAGTAACTTGATACAACTATGCTTTGACTCCGGGTGATGGATAAAACAGCAATGACGACAACTTGCCTATTTTGTCTGTTGAGTTTGACTAATCACAGTACTTGCTTGACATATGATCTGACTGCTGGTGACTAGCCTTTGCTATAAGTATAGCAGGGGAAGTGAATTTTGACTGTCTGTGGTTGTTTTAATAGCAGGAGGGTTAATGGGAATTTGGAATTTTTTATGTTTTCTTTCTTTCAGATTGGATGGCGGCCATTTGGGCGGGACCGCATCAACTACCACTGTGGCTGGAAGGCACTGAACATAGTCTATCCAATCCTGCTGGTTGCCTTGATGTTCTACGTCTACGTGTACCGAATATTGTCTTGCCAAGGGAAGTACGATGTTCCGTTTGTTATCCAGCCGGTAAGATACCTTTGTCATTTGAATTTTCTCCCTTTTTTCTTGCAGCAGAGCATATAATGTAGCCTCAAAAATCATACATTTGTTGTTGAATGCACAGTCATTGGTACATAGTGTATTGACACCATTAGGGGACTGTCAAGGGAGCTATGTCAAAGGTCCTCCAGGGGTCAGTTGAGGTCATAATGGAAAAAATTTAGAAATGCTATTGTTTCGAAGAAATGCATGGTTACTCGTACCAATGTTGCTTAGAATGAATGTCATGGAAGTCTTGAGGTTTGGTGTTAAGCATTGAGGTCAAAGGTCATGCAGGGATCATTAGAGGTCTTGTTTAAATATGCTACAAATGTTTGTTCATCTACATAATTTGATGGATGTTGATATTTACTTCGGTTAGGAGCTGCGAAAAAAGACGTCACGTGTGATCCACGGATTGCCTTGTTTTAACCCTACCTCTAGATGGATTTGTGCCAGGAACCTTCCCTAATCCTTCACAAATCTTCAACTGTGCAGGAAACCAATGGCACATTCCAGTCTTTGTATGTTAACGTGTATGGGACATCAAACCTATTGCAAGTAATAGTCCTTCATAATCCACCTGAGGGATTTTGGAGGATCTGAAGCTCAATGTAATGGAATGGAGCTGCATGTGTCCACTGTTCTGAGTGTGTTTTTATTTAGTTATGATGCTTAGATTTTCCTGCTGTCTGAACAGCCACAGCCAGTCAAAGTTCAATCCACTTTCTTAGCACAAAAACCTTTATACACACGCTAGTCACCAACAGTCAGATCACATTTCTGGTAATCACGTCAACAAACAGCTTATCAATCACCTACAGTCACAGTTAGCTGTATCAAGTTACATAAACAGCCACAGCCAGTCAATCCTGCTTCAGTAGACCAAGGATTCCCAACTGTTAAAAACAGTCACTATTTTTTTTGAGAGAGCCTGAAGGGGCAGCTTTTCCTCCAATTATTTTCAGCCAGAAAGGGAGGGCTAATTTATTCTGGCATGATTTGCCCAGCTTTGCATGCATTGTTACTCTTAATTCACACACACTCGAACACATTTATGTTACGTACCTAGTGTGGACATTCCTTTGTTTTCATGAAGTTAAGAAAAACCTGTGAAAAAAAATCATGTTACTCACACTGTGAAAACTCTTTCAACCCAAATTTTTTACTATGATTCCCTTGAGTGTTTCTCTCCATTTTGTGACGGAAAAACCTAACCCAAAAATGCCTCTAAAGCTGTTTGCCAGAGACGTGGGCAAGTCCACATAACGTATCTGAAAACTGGTTTCTGTGGACATCTTTTGTTCGGAAGTCCACACAGTGAATGTAATGCTTGTTTTACTTGTTCTGTAGTTGTGGGGACTACACACGAGTTGTCCAATATGGGGACCGAAGATGTTGTGGCCGGGGACAGCAGAAAGTCCCCATAACTCAATCCTTATTTGCCTAACAATAAAAAACTTACCCATAATGCAGTGATGGCCCACCCAAAGGTACCAGCATACAAGTTTGGGAGTATTTTCTTGATTTAAATCACAGACAAAGATGTCACCAAACTTTGGGTTGCCAGCTGATCCCGCACCTACCCCTACCACACCCAGCGGCTACGTCCCCATAGAACCAGCCATAGACAGCTACCATGCCTGCACTCATCTCATCTCCTCCTACATCCTGCCTGATGTCCTCCACTTTGTAGCCTTCCTGCTGGGCTTCTGGTACTTCCGCATCCAAGACAACGAGCAGATGGATGCACTGATTCAACAGGTGCACTTCCCCTATTTGGGCTCACATCATGCTTAGCCAGCAGCCAATTTCACAAAACGTTATGCATTGGCGTAACTCCACTTGCGCCACAATTTATTGCATAAGTTGCGCAACATTTCACGCTGTGCAACTTTTCAGTTCTGACAATTTCATGAAAGTTTCATATAGTGCGTAAGCCCGCATGTTGCACAACAAATTATGGCATAACTCATGCAATCACTTTAGGTGGCATAAGTTATGGCGTAGGAGGTGAAAATCAACTATTTTACTGGCAAATCGTGATTGTCATGGAGCCTGTCATTGCTCAACTTATCAGCATTGATACAAGACACTCACACCTTTGTGGTTGAAGTAAATGAATTGCTATTTTTCTTGTGACAGATTTTTTTACAGTTGCCACACGATTCCAAAGAAAGTCGGAACAAAACTACTTTCAAAATGGTATGTGGGGTGATTCAGTAACTGTTTGGTGACTGAACAGTAAATTTTTTAAAAAGCCATCGTAAAAGCTGTTTATCTCCTCGTCCAAGACGTTATTCAGCTATGCCAAGTTTCGTGAAATTGATCTTAAGTTTATTGCGCAGCTATGCAAAAAATGAGTCCTACTCATAGCGTAAGTTATGCACTGTTTCATGAAATCGGCTGCAGAGTTTTAATTGAGTAAACCCTTAGTTCATTTCATGTCATTCACAAGCCAATTAGCCAACTCACATGTTGATCACAAGTAACAGGGGGTGAATAGTGACAAAGGAATGCCTATTTTCACATTTTTAATGGCTTGTAATAAGTTGAAGAAAGAAGGAAAGGGATTGGCTTGTGATATGCTTGTGATTGACTTGGTATGACTTGAGGACAACACTTCTAGGTGTGATAGGTAGGGAACACCTGAATTTAGAACATTCAGGTAGGTCGCTGAGAACATTCTGGGAACAGGAATACATTTCAGTTCTAATCAGCAACAAAAAGAACTAAAGAGGTGGTACCACTCTGGCTTGCAGGCTGTCTACAACCCAATTGCAGGGGCTCCTGCTTGTGGTTCCAGCTTAGTATGTAGTGGCTTGTAGTTGTGGTTGTTAGGATAGTGAATTGAACATTGGCCAATGCATTCAGGGACACTATTCCGGTTGGCAAGTCTTTCATTAGATGGAAACTGCGTTGGGATGATGTAAATTTTATGTTGTGTTTGACCCTTCACCGACGTATTTATAAACACTGTAAACTCAGTATTTATAAACACTGTAAAACGCTGTAAACTCAGTGCTTGCGAGAAAAAATTTACAAGCTTACCACATTTTACAATTACCACTCAACCAAGGAGATTAGCTGGGAACTGTTTCTAATGGAGCTTTTCAAACTGAAATTGGAGTATTCAAAATTTTGATATGTACTTTCAAATATTACATGTACTACAGTCTTTAGTTGTTTTATTGCACTGTTAAGACTTTAAAAAAAAAAAAAAATGTGTGCTGTAGTTTTTGACATGCTTAAATGTTAGAAACCAGTGGTTATATGATTTGATTATGAAACTTTTACATTTTGTATCTTTCAGGCCTTTCTGCATGCAACACCCACAACGCATGGCTCTAACACACAGTCTACCATGATCAGGGCAATGAAGTAAGAATAAACTCTAGTGTTTATTTCATTCCTTCTCTGAACTTTTTATTGTGCTACTTGTTCCTCACCAACATATGTGTATTACATGTAACTTAAAGGTACAGTCCATCATTTGTAATTTGTGCATTTTGTTCATTTGAAGCAACAAACGTGCTCAAAATCTAAAAAAAGGATGCTGAACAACTAACCTGATGAAGTTCAGCTCAGCTTCAGCTGTATATTTTGAGAAAAACAACATTCTAGGATCTTGATTTCAAATCAAAAGTTGCTGAAGCATGTTTTGAATTGGGCCTGAATTCAGCGTCCGAGACACTTTCTCATTGAGCCGAATGCAGCTACGCGATGTCGCGCACTGAACCGACGAATTATAGCAACCGGGCGCGCGTGTGCTTCGTGTTAACGCTTGCACACACTTTGCCGAATTAAAAAAACAACTACTAATGGAAATGTTCAACGGTGCGTCTTTAGACGCACAGTTGGAAAGGCCTTCTTTAGTTGATTTCTTCAAAATGACAGCATGCCAGAAAGAACAATTTCACAGGGAGTTTAGTTCCCTTACCATCTTTCAACCAAGAATGTTTTCCACACTGATTACGTCAGTTACTTTTTGGATAGCTGCAAACGATGGGCTGTAGCTTTAAAAACTATTTTCTAAATAATTGAGATGTTTTCATGTAAAATCAGTTGTGTACTTTGGTCATTTTTATAAAACAAAACTGACAGATAGATGTGTATTATTTACATCATTATCTCACTTACTCTGTTAGATTATAAGATCCCGAAAGGCAACATGTTCCATTTGATCTTGTTTTTTTTTCTGACCTGTGAAAGAAAAATTTGAATGTTGGATTCAAAATTTACTTGCTTCTGTTGGTACTTTCCCCTAGAATTTCCCTGCAACCCCTTGCTCCTTTGACATTTAGTTTCAACCATTGCAGTAAGTCAATGGCAAATTGTGACACCAATTTCCCATTTTTTCTGAATGGTGCCATAAGCTCTACATTCCCAAATTTGTCAAAATCAGTCAAAACCAGTCATTAAGTTTTGGCAGATTAATTAAAGAATCTTTGTAATTCATTACTTAATTGATAAATACCTGCACGCTTTTCTAATATTCAGTATTTTTTCCCCAATGCCCAAATCCAAGATGGATCCTGATTGGTGGTGCATTGTGGGTACTAGCCATGATGGGGGTTCTGGCACTGTTCCTGACGGCTTTTGGGCTGCAAAACACCATCTACAAGTTCTTTACTGTGTAAGTTTTTCTATTATGGGTTTCAAAACCAGTTCATCATTCAAAACAGCATGTCAAATTTATCCTGTTTGTTGGAAAATTGTGTCCGCTGCTTGCACTCAGCTGATGCCAAAACCGTTGCCAGAATCTCTGGAAAAGGTGGCAAAAGTTTTTAAATGCCCAGAACAACACACCTTTTATAAACAAACAGGGGAATGATTGAAATAAGGTTAAACAATTCTTTGGACATTGGTAAGTCCAAATGTTCATTCCCAGCAGTTTTGCTGTGATTAGAAATGAGCAGTCACTGAACTGAGTGGACAAATTTGAAAAGGATGGAACCTTCTGAAAGGAGCAGTGCTTCTGAAAAAGATGCTGTGTTGCCAGCTTGATTTACTCTGCGTTTCACGAATCCTCCACTTTGCAGGAACCCAATGGATTATTTGGTCTATTTCTTTAGAAGTGTGTATGAAGGAACTATTTCTGTTGCATTCCAATTTGCACAGGCAAGCTTGGAACATTGTCTTGCTGTGCGTCCACGCGTTTGGCTGTCTCATCTACAACTCCATCATAGCGGCTGTTGTTGTCAACTACTCGGTGCAGTGTGAAACCATCATTTGCTTTGTGCGCAGCATCCAGGAACAGTTGCTAGAGAAGACAGGAGACTTGCGAATGATCATGCATGTGAGGTCTAATTATCAACCACCAATCCAGCCCCCCCCCCCCCCTGGCCAGCCACATAAATCAGTCCATGTACTGTTGTACTGTCTGTGCCATTTTTGAGATTCACTCCTCCAAAAAAGTAGTTTTATGTAAATTTATATATAGTTTGAAATTGCTATTTTTCTAGGAATGCAAAAGATATATATTACTTTTGTATGAGATATCAAATGGCCCACGTTTAGTTTATGGAATAATTAGTTTACAAATTTGTAATATTTGCGGATCCACATAATTCAGGTTTCAAAGGGTAGACTGGTTCCTGCCCCCTTCCCGAACTGACAAATAGGGACTGGGTACCAGTCTACTCACAGGGCGGATCTGATTGTCGGCAAAAGCACCCCTAAATAAAAGCCTTTTTCAGATTTTTGGATGCCCAAAATTGAAAAATAGGTTTTTTTTGTTAAAATAAAATATACAGGTTAAAATTGCCACAAGAATAAAATAAGCGTGAGACAAGAAATATATGCAAAACTATTAAAGAGGTGTTGACAAGACAACTGAAACTTCTCAGGGGACTAATGTCTAGAAAACTGTTCAAAATTGGCTTTGTCTTCCTAATTTAGCATGCTGAGTGCTATATTTACTTCTGATTGTTGTCTTGAGGTGGGCACGTGCGTGCCAAAAACTCCATGTCTTACTCTGTAAGTTATTTAACCATTCACAGACTCCCCATTGGGTCTTAAAAAAACCACCTTCCAAGCATTTTGGACTTTCTTCCACATATTCCCTCCCCCCCCCCCCCAAAAAAAAAACCCCAGACTTTTGGACCTTTTTTGTGTTCACTGAGTTGAAAGTGGATTGTTTCCTTCTTTCTTTCAGGACATCTTGAAAGTTTGGCAGGCCACTCAGCAGCTGAATGGACCCATGGCCAAAATGATGTCACTGTTGGTCTTCAACTTTGCTGCTATGGTTGTAGCAGGTAAGGCAAACACACAAATAAAATTCAACATCTTCGTAATGCTGCAAAAATCGTACTGTTGATATTCATGTTGTTCCCCTCCACAATAGTAAGTGAAAAAGCATAAGAAAGAGTTAATAAACGTAATGTTTTTAGAATAGGCTTTGGTGATGATAAAACAAGGGATTCATATACAGGAAAGGTATTTTATGCTATTGGGGGTATACAGGGTGAGTGAAACAAAAGGGAAACCTAAATATCAGAACCATTTTTTTAAAATGAAGTTCTGCATGTTGCACTTTCATAATCTAGGACATCTCTATGTGAATTGTTTTCGTTTTGCTGAAAGAACACTTACCTTTTTTGTGATCCGCGGACAGAACTTTAAAACAGTGTTTGTGTTTAAAAACCCGTAACTTGAAGAGTACATGAGTGATTTGAATGATTCTTGTACTAAAAGAAACCTTATTAATTGGGGTTTCATATCCTAGATTTTGAAAGTGCTACATGCAGAACTTCATTTTAAAAAAATGGTCCTGACATTTGTTTTTTTTGTTTTTTTTATTCACTCTGTATTTGGTTACTGGTGTACCGGAGGGCCCTCATGCTCTTGAGCATCAAACTCAAGATCTGCGGGTAGTTCTGCAGGTTGGGGGTTCCGGACCAGCCTGGAGTTGCAGTGTGTATTTGTACTTTCGCAACACACTTTGTCACTAACCACTTCACCCCACCCAGGAAAAAATTGGTATCTGTATGGGTCTGTGTTTGATTTTTGCTGCTTTATTCTGAAATGGCAGCATACAACTGTTTAGCCAAGGAGCTGAGATGGTCTTTGGAATGTTTCATTCACCCAGTAAGCAGGGGTCATAATGATGTTGCACCTCATAGATGATTGTAACCATCATCATTGTCTGATTGCTTTTCAGGTATAAGCCTACTACTGTTTCATCAACCCAGGGGTGATGAGATATCTGCTTTAGTTACCACATATCGCGTGTGTTTCTTTCTGCTGTGGTTGGCCATCCTTGTCTTTCCTTATGTGCAGGTAATTGACAAAAGGAATAACTCTCATTGACAAAGGTTTTGATGGCTTGTTTGTCAGTCAGTTGATACGGGGGGGGGGGGGGGGGGGTTGTTTACATACGTACAGGTGAACAATTTGTCAGTTGGGTTGGGTTGAGTTAGGCTTGGCTGGGTTGGATTGGGTTGAGCTAGGCCGGGCTGGGATTGTTTGGGCTAGAATGGGTTTGGTTAGGCTAAGTTATGGGCCGTATTCACGAGTTGGCCATTTTTGTTGAGTTCCCTGAACAAATATCATTAATTCTCAACTGTTGAATGGGATGGCGCCAGACTATTTTTGCAGGCATAATGCAGCCTTTTTTAATGTCATTTTTTTTAAAATCTGGCTTTAAACATTAGAACATTTAATCACAAATTTTAAATTATTCATTTAAGCAGACTGGAATTAATTAGTAATTATTTTGCTTTCATTTCTCTACATAAGTTCCAAAAATGAAGATTTTACCTCGCTCTCAATCCAATATGGCCGATTCGTGAATAAGGCCCATTCTATACTGAGTTGAGTTGGGTTGGACTAGGTTTTCCAAAGGTCGGGTTTAGCTGGTTTTGGATGGCCTGGATTGGATTGGGTTGGGTTCAGCTTTAGTTGGGATGGCCTAAGTAAAATTTGGTTGGGAGTAGTTGGGTAGGGATGTCCTGGGTTGCAAGTTGGTTTGGGTTGGGATGGGTTGAGTTGGGCTGGGCTGGGCTTGGAAAGGTAGGGTAGCATAGGGTTCGTTACAAGTTTTTGGTTGGGTTGATTTGGGATGGCCTGGATTGGGTTGGGTTGGGTTAAGTTTAGTTAGGTGGACCCAAGTAAGATTTGGTTGGGAGTAGTTTGGTTGGGATGGCCTTGGTTGCGTTGGGATGGCCAGGGTCTGATTGAGTTGGGCTAGGCTTGGCTTGATTATGTAGGGTAGAATAGGGTTGGGTTGTGTTGGGTTTGGGCTGGGCATTGAAAAGTAAAGCTGAGTTGGGCTGAGTGAGGCTTGGTCGGGTAGATAAAGATAAAGATGATTGGAACAACAGCAATCCACTTTACTGCGTACTGTCATGATTTTCTATGTTGAATGATCAGGCAGCAAGATTGAGTTCCATCTACAACAAGTTTGAGCAGGCAGCATTGGAGATGCGAGTCTTTGGCTACCTGACCAGCACACCGAGGGATCTAGACTCCTTCCTGCAATTTGTCACTCAGGCCAAGTGCAAGGTATTCAAGTCATACTTAAATTTTACAAGTTTGCTGTAATTTCTTTCCAGAATTTTTGACCAAAAACTTCTAGCAATGGCATGGTGGCCATGCTATTAGAAAAATTCATAGTATCTAAGACAGTTTACCCCTTCCTATTGGTTGAGAGCCCATCACGTGGCCGGTCTTATAACGGTTGATAAAACACTGGCTGACTGGTGTTGAACACTTTTGCAGTGTCACATGAAATTTGGACTGATATGAAATCCAGTCCCTTTTACTGGTTGAACACTCACAATCCTAGGTTGGTCATGCGCAATACTAACAATGAGTCCGTATTTCACAGTCCTTAATTCACACTATACCAGCACAGCTGCGTTCTGCATCACATCGCGCGTGCACGACAATCTCCATATAAGGAGTTGTTTATGCTTACTCGTGAGAGGCACATACCATAACATAGCAAGAGGGGTTTAAATAAAATTTAAGTAAACTTGTTTTGACTGTTTGACCGAAAAGGTATTTATGAATGGGAATAAGTATGTGCTTGGCCGGTATTGAGCATTATGTTTAAGACCGGTTTGGAGTCTGGCCACTGATCGGCGTCCAGACTCCAAACCGGTCTTAAACATAGTGTTTAAAACCGGCCAAGCACATACTTATTCTCTTATAAAGTTATCTATCTACCAATAGATGGATCCAGAAAGCCCTGTCCCATGATTCGGCCAATCACAGCCACGATCATTGCACAACCAAATGTCCAACAAAAGTCTGAAATGCACGCTGTTATGTACATACAATGTATGATATCAGGGATTATCCTTAGCGGTCGCCCGCTCGCCAAATGCGAGTGAAAACAGCGGCGGGCGAGTCAAAACCCTCCTCTCAGTAGTCCGACGGGCGAGTCAAAAAACTGTTAAAAAAAATAAAAATAACGAAGTTTTCCCGACAGTATTTTTCAATCAATCAAAATAAAAAAGTTAAGGGTGATACAACACATGAATACTTTTGCCACGCCGACCGAAATAAAAACATCGGTAGTTCGAATTCGTATCACTCCATGTATATTCGCAGTGCGCTGTGCATTGAAATCCCATCGACGAACATGAGGCGAATCAACGTGTATTTGCCATTACACATCGTGCACACATGCAGCGCACTTGATTTACTTCGTCTGCAGTCCACATGGTACGGACGTACGTACGTTAACATCGTATTCATATCATACAACGTGGTGAGGAGAAAACTTTCATGACAGTCTGCCAAAACTTGTGCCCGAACGGATTCTTGGGATGATTTCTTGAACACTATCAAACGAATGTACCGAAAAGATGAGGACAATATGAGATTCGAGGGGCCTATTTTGAATGTAAAGACTAGTGAATGTAAAGTGGACCGTGCTCCGGAAAACGTTATGGATTGACGTGACCAGCGTAAGTTCGTGGGTCGCCCGCCCGCAGCGCTTCTTGGCTAGGCACGCTGATTGCACCATTCTTCGCTAGAAATGCATGGCGCGCGCGAGAGATGTTTTTTTGAAAATACTGGCCTTCTCACTCATTTTCAAACAAGTTAAAACAGTTCAGTTACTAACTTGGTAAACTCCCATTAATACCACGACTGTGTGCAATGTTTTCTTGTTCCTCAAGATAAAGCTTTTTTAGTTCGTGTTTTATCAAAACATGTCGGAAATAGAACACCTAAAGCCTTAAGTTCGGAACGAAGCACACTGCATAAATTTTGATTATAACTTCTCCCCCTATTTGATTCCTGTTAATTAAAGCCTTGCTCTATGTTAAAGCATGGACGATTAAAGAAACATTGACATCACTTAAAAAGGAACTACATGCAATATTATGTACATGATTAAGATAATTGCCGATTGTATTCATATTGCATAATTTATTATCAAAAATGTTATCAAAAATGCTTATGGTGATTTGATTGAAAGTTACTATTAAAACATGTGGGCTAGTGAAAACGGTTGTGGGCCAGTGAAAACTCTGGTTTACTGGCCCGGCCGGCCAGTAAAGGAAAAAGTTAAGGAAAACCCCTGTGATATGTATCTTGAACGTGCAAGTTGGCATTGAGCAGATGAACGTGTTGTTGCCCAAACTGAGGCTCAATGGATTGGTCAATTTGGACAACTGGCAAAAGTAAGCCCTAAATGCAATGATGTTGATGAGCTGTGTTGATTTCATTAAGATAATGACAGTTGGATGACATGGGTGGCGCAGTGCGTAAAGCGCTTGCCTCTTACCGCTGTGGCCCCGGTTTGATTCCTGGCTTGGGTCATATGTGAGTAGAATTGTTTGTTGATTCTCTCTCGTAGCTGCATCCGTCGCAATTCAGCTTCTGCTGCAAGTAAGGATGATTAGCCCCAAAATATATTTATTCATTATTAGTAATATTCACAGGTGGCTGTATGGACTTTGGAGATCATACTTAGACTCTTACTAAAAAAAAACAACCCTGATAAGTAAAGTAGCACTGTTGCACCCTCAATTTAATGGAAAGTCATTCTTTTTCACCTTAAAAGGTGTAAATTCACACATCTCTGATTAACCAGTCAGATTTGTTGAAAAAAAAAACCTCAGCCAATACCCTTCTTGTTGCAATATGACAGGTGCGACTGCTCTTCATCCCTGCCAATACATCCAACGTCTATGGTATCCTCCTACTGACAGCATTCCTTCTCATCATCCTGGTCCAGACTGGAGTCATCGTAGCACCTTCTACCTACCTGTAGGCCCCACCTAACCCTTTAGTCATCATTCTGGCCTGAAATGACCGGAACTGGAATGCTCACAGTGACTGCGGACAGTAAGCATTTCCAACTGACTGTAGTTGCATCAAACATGAATAGTTGGGCTTATGCCCAGCTCCTGTGCATTGGAAGTGTACAAACTTCTCTTTTCTCAATTTTGTGAGTGAAACATGGGCATCCCAAAGCATTACGGGTAGGTAACTGCAATGATAAATGCATGCACAGCTCTTACCCAATTCAAAGTATTGACTCGGGTAGCTAGCTATATAAAACGTATCCAATTCAAAAACGTATCACCCTCGGATAGAGCAATGAGTATGAGCGAAGTGGATAGTTACAAGATTTTTAAATCTGACCACTCGGTGCAGGTTAGAGAGACTTGACAAAAAAGATACTATTGTAAGTATGATGTTTTGTGCAAAATTTGAAAGTTTGAAGAAAAAGAAGATTCAAACTTTGTTGCATTGTACACTGTGTGAAAGTACTTTTTTTATGAGGACAGCAGAATGGCGTCAAAAATGGCACAAAAAAGTGAGTATTACTGTTTACTGTTGAAACATTTCATTAAAAATGAGCATATGTTTTGTTTTTGTTTCTTTTTGAAACTCTCCGGCAAAAAAATTTTGGATTGTCGAAAAAACAGTTGGTATATAATTGTCAATTTTGCCTGTAAACGTATGGAGAATGAAACCAGAACAACTCTTGAACAAGGAGATGATAGCACAAAATGTTTGTTAAATTTGCGTAATGGTGACGGGCAGAAATGGGGAAAAACAGGATATGGCACTCAACTTTGCGAGAAATTTACCAATTCTTCAAAAGAGAATTACCTTCACTTGCTTAAAGATCGTATGAATAAAACTCAATTTTTTTAGTATTTTCACTAATTGTAAATCATATCAAAAAAAAAATTGTACCAGAAGAGTGCATGGACTGTACAGATTGCCATTTGTGATATTATTGTTGCATTCCAAGAATGACCATTGCAATTTTCAAAGAAATATTTTCAAAAGGTTTTAGAAATTGCCTCAAGGAATGATTTGAATATTTAGTACATCTATATTGATACATTTACGTATTTAATACATTTGCACTGGTATAATGATAATGAGACGCCATAGCAATATTTTGGCAAAGTTTCCAACATTAGCTTGTGAAATGTTAAATTCCCTTATCACATACATGTATTGTTATTATACCTGGCTCAATTTCGTTACATTGCTTAGCACAGGGAAAACTATTGCTCAGCAAAAAAAGGTAACCAGCCAAAATGCCTGGTTCCCTGCTGAATATTGCTATAGCATGTCCATTAATGTGCTTAGCAGTATAGTTTCGCTTGGGACCTTCATGAATGGGTCCAACTTTTTTGAACTACTAAACATGTGAATTCATGAAAATCCAGGGGGGAAAAAAGTATATTAAATCTAGATAGCCATGGTAAAAATTCATGGAGGGCTTCTATTACGTTGAAATTTTATAATTTTTTAAGTAGCAAAGATTTTTTACTTTTGTATTTTGAAAGAGCAATGCAAGCCTTAAGATTTATTTTGTATAAATTATCTTTAAAAGATAGCACATTTGAAATCGAGAGCAAAGTGTTTTGTTTTGTGTGTTACTGCCTTTTAAAAGGTCAACATTTGTCTGTATTTTCGGGCTTTTCATGAATTGCCTGTGAAATAATGCGTGTGCTTTGGTCTTGTACTGAAATCATGTTAAATACAAGCATGTTATTCAGTGAGCAAGTAACTCGGTAACTGTGGAAAGATAATATCTACGAATTTAAAATCTGTGAACTTTATGAGAGTGAACTTTATGTATAAAGATATTAATCATGTATAAGTAACCATAGCATCTATGACATAAAAGCGTTTATTCAACAAAACCCCAATTGTAACTTCGTTGAAGAGGTTTTTAACACGCAGCTTCTCCGCAACTCTTTGGTACTTATATTTCCAATACCAAGCACAAGTTTGTACCTTATGCTTAAAAGAATCTTACCAGGAGCGAATTGAAGAGAAGGGGTTTGCCCCGATGTTTCTGGACTCCTGTTAAAACTCCCCTGCGGAGTTTTTAGGAGAAGAACCAACCGATTAAGTACCAAGTAATGAATTTATCTTTTGTACTATATTTGGGAGATTTAATGGAGAAAAATTAACTCCGAAGTCCCAACTGATTGAGGTATGGGCGCTTACATGCATGGTTGATACTTTGACCCGATGAAAAAGTCTGTCCCTTAAACCTCAATCCAATTCCAAAAAATGGGTCATGAAACACGAATTTGGGTTTTCCGAAAATCATTTTTTTATGCACAGCTAATAAGCAATTTTGTGTTAAAGTTATTCAACCAGTGCTCTTCACGAATGTCCTGTTTGCTATGTTGAATTTTCAATCCTCTGAAAATAACACTTGTATTTTGGGTTTCTTTTTCGCCCATAACGCACAAAAAGATAGGCCGCAAATAATTCCAACTAATATAAATTATGTACGGTACGGCAAATACTCCATATCTAAACGTTCACAGGCGAATTCATTTTCGATGTCGCATTCAAAATTAAATAGTCCCCTCCACCTAAAATTTGTATAGCAATTTAAAAACAAAATCTATTTTCGGTTTGAAATTCGAAAAAAAGGACGGGGAGAGAAACTTGAAAAAAAAATGGAAGCAGGAAGATGGTTTCTTTGTTAAATTAATTTTATCTTTAAATAATGTGAACTATTAAAAAATGGTTGGGTTTCATTTTTATTCTTAATGAATTTGTTTCCTTATATTAAAAATATGCAATCATAAAGCCTCGTTTGTTAACGGGCACCTCCAGTTGGAAAGAGGTTAATGAAAGTGTAATTTATTTTCTTAATTGACGAAATCGTGAATTCCACGTTGTACAGATGACTGATGATTGTAAACCTACAACATTTTTTTCACGGAGTTGTGAAATAATATTCCTATTCTTGTACAAATGTATTTCGAAAACAAAAATCTAGTGTCTGGCTCGTTTTCTGTCTGCGGTATCAAATATTTGTTAAGAGGTTCGTTCTTGTTTGCGTTTTTTGAACGGCTTATGTAGCCGCAATATTTACAGTATTATAATCGTGTCTAAAACATTTGGTTACAAATATCATTATATTTGTCTAAATCTGTCTTTAATAAATATATCTGTAATGACAGAGAATCAGCAGCGTATGTTTTTGTTCAGTGTGTGAAAATTGTATAAATTCTAATGAAACGCATTTTCCTACAAAATCTTTAGAACCAGTTTCCTTTTTTAATTTTTTTATTCTCGCAGGAATGTAATTCCTTCTCGTTCCAATGTTAAGTTATTGGGGTAACATAAAACGATGCACATGTATATGATGTATGCGTATTTGCTGTCCCATTCTCTGTATAAGACTCTATTATCCCCGCAGGAAAACACAGAAACAAAATTACAGCTTTGAACAGAAAAAAAGTTTATACATGTATACGGCCTTCCAAAAAATGATGTCATCATGTATTAACGAGCCATATTTTTAAAAATATAATGAGAAAAAAAAGTAGTATTCGGTATCTGATCGTGTGCCGATTTTCTTTCTTGTGATGTCTTATTTGAAGCTCATAACCTTAGTAATGTTATAAAACGTGACAATTCAATTTGACAATTTTAAGCGCGGGGAGGGGTCGGAATATCCTGAAATCACTGCTATACATCTCTGTGCCGTTCACACGAGGATCTAGCTTTTAGGAAACGGGAAAAATTGATATGGGGGGTGTTTGAGTCCAACCCAGCTTGAGGGATCCGGTGACATCCCCCCTCCGGGAAAACAAATTGAAATCTGCGATGATTTCTCCCGCATTCCTAGGCAATTCAAGAAACAATGTAGGACATTTATTATTTTTGGGCCTCATTTTACTAATGTCATAACATTAGTCACAGCGGCTGAAGGGGGGGGGGGGCGGAGAGTTTGCAACCCGCCCATCCCCTCCGCTACTAAATTTTGGTTTTTATATATTTAATTTAATTAATTTTTCCCGTATTCTTTTTCTTTTATTTATTTGGCTACAAAAAAAGGAAACTGCTTAGAAGTGAATGCTTGGTTAATGGTAATGGGCACCATTTGCAAAACTGAAAAATGAAACTGTCAAAATATCATGAAATATCCTACTTGACTGAATAATAGCATCAAGCATCCTGTGAAATCAATGCGCCTAGTGTGCTGTCTTTTTTCGAGAAAAGAGAAATGATAATTTCCTGGCGATGGTCAGGACCAAACCATCATGCGTAACAGAAACCTATGCTTTGCGTCGAGAAAACGAAGATGCGTTTGCGCAGTTTTCTCCAAAAAAGTATGTAGCCTACGGAGCTGAAATTTCGACAGTTATCGTATTAACTCCTTGAATCGGCAAAAACTCTTTTTTTGCCGAATGGTGTCTATTACCTTGAAACTGAGAACTTATGAAAATAATGAATTATAGCTGAGTGTTATTAGGAGAAGCATAACGAGAGCTGCTTCATATCGGTCCATTCAAACGGGTGCGAAACGTTTCGACTGGATGCATGGACTGGATGTACTGCGCGCGATGCGCGTGAACTGTACGCGGGCGCAGCAAAATAATAACACGCATTAATTTCAAATCTCTGATTCCGCGGCGGCAACCTACCATGTAGAAGCAAAGAGGTTTCTTCTGATCATGCTGATGAAAGCCTTTCATTTAAGTTTTGGATCCAATTTAGAAAATTAATACAGCGATGGGTTTAGGACAGTCAAAAAAAGCAAGTCTTGAAAGCCACTCGGATTTCAAAGCGGTAAGTTTTCCTTTCTGCGTAGGCCTAGTCACATTGTTTTACTGGCTTGGTTCGCAGTCATTTTCTCGCTCTTTGATTTTGTTCCCCCGAGCTCCGGGTAGGCATAGGCCTACATTCCAAATCTCAATTTGTCAATGACAACTTGGGCTATTCCACAGTAACAATTATGCCTTAGTTTGCGTGAGAGTATTGTTGGATGGGTATAGCGTTTTTCGTTGACCGTACATACGCCTAAAGTAGTAACAAAATGCCTGTAAACAAATTAAAAAAAGTCTGTCATTGCAGTTTTGAGATTCAGAAGGGGATGGAATCTAGTACTATAGTCAACACGGTCTCCTCGGCTCTTTTAAGGTTAGATAATTATCTTGTAGGCCTGGGGATCGAGACGGCAGAGAGTAAACCATACTGCCAAGGGCTAGCCCAGGTTGGACGACGTCTGCATTGCATTATACGACTGACGGGCTAGCCTAGGGCTTATCACAAGTCAATCAATCGTGAGTCAGACACAAATTAATCACATTTGACTTTTAACTTTGTTACTCACCAACTATAGGCCTAGATCGTACGCGTCCGAAATATAACTATACTTCGGACCATCGTACAAACCATAGTTGGGAACGTGCCCCAACTATATATTTTTGTTGGGGCAGTATCATTTAAAACTATAGTAGTATGTGTCAGTGCTATAGGCCTTGTTCGACGTAACAAATTTAAGTAACATTACCTTGCGGTGGATTTAGTTTATTTTACTAAACTATCCCTGACTTAAGACTGGAAGACTCGTGATGACTGGAGTCTAAGAGACAACCACTCTTTTCAATGTCCCCAGGTGCGTGCTTCCAGACAGAGTTCCGAGCAATCCATCAAATCGGAGCGTTTCGTCTCACCTCCCACGTCTCCCATCCCGGGCTTCCACAGCTTCGCCCCGGTCGACGGAACCCAACGCGCCACTAAAACAAAACCTTTGGGTTTCAAAGAGACTTCGGTTGACACACAATCAACTACAGTCAATCAAAAGGTTGGTCAAGTCCGCATGTAGCAAATGTCTCTCAAATAATGAGTATTCTTCTTCATAACTCCTCTTTTCGAGTCTTGAACTAAAAGCATGTACTAAAGTTTAGATAATGTGAGTCGATCTGAAGCTTGTCCTAGACACTTATCTTCGATCAAGCACGAACAATTTCTAATAAGAAAACGAGTAGTATCTATGGGGAATTCATCGCACACCAAATCCGATTTATTGTGGCTTTAAAGATGATTTTTTTTTCTTATCAGATTTCGTTCGCAAATGCGACTGAGCTCGAAAAGCGTTTAAACCAACTCCAACATGAACGTTCCTTGTGCAACTCAAATGAGGTTTCAACCTCAAAAGCCCAGCAACTTCGACAGGGAAAGCAACAACAAAAGTGTCTGGAGCCAACGCAAAAGCAGGAGCATGAGCAGTTTGCACAGCAACAGCAACAGCAAAAGTTTCAACAGCTTCAACAACTGCCTCAAAACAGGCTGCAACAAAAGCAGCAGCAACAACTGTATGTACATCAGCAACAGCAGCAAAAGTTACCACTGCGTCAACATCAGCAGTCCCAAAATAGGCCACTACAACAAAAGCAACAGCAACATCAGTATGTACAGCAGCAACAGCAAAATGTCTGTCAGCTCCAACTACCGACCCAGCATACCCCACAACAAAAGCAACAGCAACATCATTCCGTACAACCGCAGTTGCAGCGGTTTCAGCTACAACAGCAGCTGCAACAACCTAAACAGCAATCCCAGAAGTTGCAACAAAAGCAGCAACAGCAACAGTCTGCACAAAACCAAAAGTCTGCACAACAGCATCAGTTCGAACAGCTTCAGCAACAGCAGCAGTTGCAGCAGTATCAGGAAGAGCAGAGCCAAAAGCAACCATCGCAACAAAATCGGCTAAAAGAGGAAAAGTCTGCAAAACAAGAGCAGCCGCAACAGCAGTTGGAACTGATGTATCAAAAGCAGTTTCAACGAAAGCCGAATCTGCAAAAGCAAGAAAAACAGCAGCCTGTACAGCCGCCTCAGTTACAACAGTTTCAAAAACAAACCTCCCAAAAGAGGTTACAACATCATCAGCAGCAGCACTTTCAACAGCAGTTCCAGCAACAGCAACCCGTGCAAGCGGCAAAACAACAGTCAAAGCAACAGCAGTTGCAACAAATTCAGCGGCAAGATCTCCAGCAAGATAGTAGTACACAAGATAACAAAGAACAGTTACCAGAAAGTGAGCATCAAAAGGAGCAAAATCAGCCACGTTCACAACAGGACAAAGAACTGCAGAAGCTATCGACGCAGTCATCAAAACAACGTTTAAACCAGCAAAAAAAGGCACATATACCGCAAAATAAAAACGAACCGCAACCAAAGCAGCCGCAACAGCATCAGAAGGAGAATGAAGTCCAGGAACAGTGCTCAAAAGAGAACAGAGATATAATGGAACAACAAGAACCCATTTCAGACTATCTGGATACACCACAGAATCAGCAACAGAACCATAAAGTGCAACAGAGACAGCAAGAGAACCAGCCAATTCAACAGAGACAGCAAGAGAACCAGCCAATTCAAGAGAGACAGCAAGAGAACCAGCCAATTCAACAGCAACACATGCAGCAACAACAAAAAGAAATTAATAATCAGTCCCAGATGGAAACACAATCTCAACCTAAGAAGCACCAGCAATTGTCACAAGTGGTACAGGAGCAACAGCAAAAGCAACAGCAGCAACAACACAACCAAGTGCAAAACCATCAATCAAAGAAAACGAAGAAGCAATTAAAGAGAGAGCAGAGGCTGCGTATGTTACAGGAGCAGCAGTTTGGCAAGAACACAACACAGCACCATGAAAAACAGCAAACACAACAGCAACAGAACCAAGAGCAAACGGAGCATCTTTCAAATCAAGCACCACGGCCACAACCTCAACTGAACCAGCAGATAAAACTGCAGTCCAAGGAACTCAAAGATCAGGAGACTCTCAAAGTCAAAGTGCAGCCAGAAAATCAAAAACAAATGCTAATGGAGCAGCACACAAAACAACAACAGCCAACACAGCAAAAGCAGGTTCATCAAGACCAACATCAGCTCCAGCAAACCCTGACAGAAGAAACGACCAAGAAACATGACCAACACGGACAGACAAAACAAAAGGGTGACTTTGCGGCTAATAACGGGCAAGGCAAACCCTCCAAAGAAGAAGCTGTAAAGCTTGACCTAGCTTCGACATACAAAGCAAAGCCAGGTCGGAAATTAACCGTGCAAAATGATTGTGTGTTGCACGTTAAAACACAACATGGGAAACCAGTTCCTTTAATGACTATCGATTTCTCTAATCCGGGACCACTGAATCCCAACCACCCTCTTCAGCCACCAAGAGAGCTCGCAACAACGGCCGATCCAAGCAAACAGAAAAGTCAGAAAAGGTCTCTCTGTGCAACTTCATCTAATGCAGATGCCCGACCGCAAACTCTTCTGTCCACCCATCCCTCGATACAGGCACCACGGTCTACTATTTCCTCACAGCTCAACGTTCAAGGTAACCAAGGATCTGCTCTCAATGAGGTATCTCAGGAGATAACCAATTGCAAGCAGACCACCTTTGTACCTCTAAAGAAAACATTCAGAACAGCTACCAAATTGAACTGTCGGCATATTCCCAGTCAGTTGGAATCTCAGCAGATTCCCGATCATTTGGAGAAAGAACAAATAAAAATTCAAGATCAGAAGGAGCCAGACGAATTACAACAGCAACTGCAGCAAGAGCAGCAGCAACAGAAACAGAAACTGCAGAAGCTGAAACAAAACCCTCATAAGAAGCAACAACATCTTCAAAAACAGCTTCAACAACGGCGACAGCAGGAAGAAGAACAACAGCAGCAACAGTTGGCTGTAGAGTCCACAAGTCCTGGACGGGAAAAACTAAAAGCCGTCCACAAACAGCAACCCCATCCTCCGGCGTTTGCTGCAAGTGCAGCAGCGCTTCAGGCTCAACTTGCCCTCCATCCGACCCAGCCAACCCACACCGCGCGGAAACACAAGTCAGTGACTGGAGACGCCACCATGGAGATTTTCAAAACTTTACAGGCCCAGGACTCTACCGCTGCGCCGCAGACCAATACCAACAGCTCGGGAGCTCAAATGCAACAAAGCGTCGCCTCCTGGGCCGTTGTTTGCGATAGGATGCCAGATCAGGACTTTCTGAACAAACCGTCTGCCGATGGGACGGGTAAAAAAGAACGACGCGAGGGACAGGGGTTTTTCTCGAGGATATTTGGCAGAAAGCCCAAGGCTGAATCGACTACTATAAAGCACCAGAAGGCAAAGGAGATATCGTCGAGCCTCGAAGAGTTGTCGGCTGACATGCAGGCTCTAAAGATTGACTCAGCCTCTTCAATTCATGAAATGGAGGCTCCGGTTGACATCGACGCCGACCAGACGCGATCAGATACAAAGAGTCAATCGTCCAGCTCAGACGACGAAGAGGGATCCTCCTCGGCTGAGTCTGATGAATCATCGGACCCGCAGCCCCCAAGCTGCATGGAGACATGGGAGATCGCCGACGACGTAGTGGAGAAGGCGTTGTGCCTACTCCCAATTCAGGTGGGTACCGTACACTCTCGGAGGTTCACCCTCCCAGACTGCCCCTTTGAGCCGGAGCTTGTCCAGAGGCTTGTCTTAGACGCCCTGGAGGCCAAGCGGGGATTGAAGCGGATAAAGGAGGACCAGACGCTCCTGATGACCTTCCGAGACTGCCTGCTCAAGTTCTTCGAGGGGAAGGAAGTCACCGACGTGCTACCACCTTGCAATCACCCGCCGGGGTCGAACCAGTGCAACATGCAGCCGGTCATCCAGCCTCTGGTGGGAATCATCAGGCATGTTCTTCGGGAAAAGAAGACCGTAGCTGAGCCACCCAGGAAGGCTGCACTGAGACCAACGCAAAACAGGAGAGGGCAAGCGGAACATGGAGAACTGCGACCTAGACGTTATATTAAAATCAAAAGGAAATTGACAACAGCAAAGGTAGGGGTTTCAGGCTGTACAAATTCAAGAATGCAAGTGAATATTAAATCATAGTTTTTACAATGAAAAACGTTTTACCCCATGCAAAGACCTTAGTATACAGTGTTTGAACGTCGGTGAAGGGCAAAACCTAATCACCCCGACGCAAAATTCCAACTTAAAAATAGTTTATGCGGTACCCGCTGCCATGTACATCAGATTCAAACCAGCCAACCGGTCCCGTTAGCTCGGTGGTTGAGTGGTAAGACATCTGCACTAGAAAGCAGGAGGTCGTGGGTTCGAGTACCACCCGAGTGATTTTTTTTCCAACTTTCACTCGGGAGGTAACACACTGAGTATACAGTGTTTGAACGTCGGTGAAGGGTAAAACCTAATTTGATTTATATCACCCCTACGCAAAATTTCATCTTAAAAATACCATTTATAATACTTTCTCTGCTTTTGTTGTCAATGGTCATGGTATCAAATCATATTCCGGGTTTCTTTGTGAAACTAATTAAACTTCCTGAAAATAGCACAGGCACTCTAAGCAGAGACGCCGAAAGAAAACATGAGAGGGATAAGACAACGAAGAAATGTTAATTTTACAGGAGAAAAAAATCTGACTTCACCCCCGTTTTGGGGCACATGTATTGTGTTCCGTTCCAGGCTTTGAGGACCCCGACTAAGCTCCTTGTCCGTTTCTGCAACACGTGCGGGGACAGCAAGCAGCCGAACGGCCAGCCTCTGTTCAGCTGTGGCAGGTGTCAGGACGTGGTCTACTGCAGCCGGGAATGCCAGAACGTGGACTGGATCACGCACAAATTCACTTGCCCTGGCGGCGACCGGCACTCCTACTGCAAACACCACAACACCTAGACTCTCGTAAACGGGGCCTCACTTTCATGGCTCTGCTAACTACGGAATTTTGTGCTTTGGCCTACAATCAGCATTCTGTGCATGCAGTGCTAGCACAGAAAGTCTGTGTTAACCCTATAAGCACACAATGTTTTAGGTATGGAGTGGACACAAGCCGAATTTGAAATTAGCATTGAAAGCGAGGCCCTTAATAATGGGGCGAGGACTGGAGGAGATAAGGCCACAAATGACCAAAAATGACAAGTGTGGAGAGCCTCGGCTTTGATGCTATTACTTTATGCGTTGCATCTCAGAGGGTGTTCTTTGTTGTGTAATTTACCAACAATTAATGTATTAAAATCAAATGCCTATCTACAGTGACCGCCTTACAAGCGCATAAGGTCTATTTGAAGTTTGGCCATGTCAAATTTCAGGAATATCTGCACAAACGATTGGGAATATCGCAGCTCAGCTTGGTAGTTTAGCTTATACGCAAACTGCAAATGTTTACATCCTGTTATTAATGATTCTGTGTGCGACCCCTCTATAAAAGAACACGGGCTGAACGGCAGATTCTTAGTGGTCTTCTTTGGGTGAGAGTTTGTCCAAAAAGTCAATGGTCAACCCACTAAAAATTGAAAAGAAAATGAAAGATGACATGTCGATCATTATTTGTCTGTGCAGCCTGAACACCTGTGGGAATTCTGAGTATTTTTTAAAAGAGTTTTGAAGTATGGAGATTATCACCGGTGTCCATCGGAATTGTTATAGTGGGGTGCACCCATAGTAGGTAGAGGAGGGTTCGCATCGCAAGCGTATGGCATGTGCTTAATAAGCACCTGTACTGATGTCATCAGACGTCACGTCATGTCATCAGTGTGACGTCATCAGTACAGAGGCTTATTACAGCTGAGGATTGCTTAGAAGTTCTAGTCTTTTACGTGTGATGGAGCTGTTGGCACAGAATGTTGGTTATAAGCAAAGAATCATGTGTTTAGTATAGCCATGAATTTGAGACATAGATAATCATGAACGTGTTTCATGTCGTATAGTTTAAAAGGTTGGCGAAGGACACGATTGGTTTAATATTTTGATGTTTCGAATCCCTCATATCAAGTCTCGCGCCATCGCATTGTGTATAGATGTTGGGACTTGTCTAAGGATGTTATTGGATTTTTAATCACTCACAAACAGGAACAATGCAATACAAAAAAAAATGTGTTGAATGGTCGGTGCCAGACTATTTAGCGTTCAAAGCCTCATTTTCATTTTTTTTTTTAATGTGGCTGAAACATTACTGTATATTTAATCAAAAAGTTTAAGCTATTCATCAGATGCAGAGCAGACTGTTATTAATTTGTGATTAAATTTATGTCATTGCTTTCACAATTTCCACAAAATGAAGATTTTACCTCGCTTTCAATTTAATATGGCCGACTCGTGAATAAAGCCGATTGGGTCGCATTGGGACATATTCAATGTGACCCAACGGAATCCTATAGTAATTTGGGAAATCTTCAAATGGATCCCATAGGAATTTGCAACTTCTTCATTGGGACCCTATAGGACCATTGGTATTTGGAATTTCGGACATCTGAAATGGGATCGGAACTAATTGGATCCCATTGGAATTTGTCATATTCCATGGGACTCAACTGGATCCCTTTGGAATTTCGGTCATCTGAAATGGGATCCCATAGGAATTTGGGACATTTCCAATCTGATGTAACCGGACCCTATTCGAATTTTGAGAGTCTTCAATGGTACCCAGTGGGATCCCATCGGAATTTGGGCAAATTTAATTCAAGTTGGACATTCTTGGTGGGACACAACGGAATTTTATTGGAATTTGGGACATCTTTAATGAGACCCCAAAACAGAGTGGGAAGGGCCAGATCTTATTGGAATTCGGGACATCTTAATTGAGAGCCAATGGACTCCCATTGGAATTTCCTGTGTCTTAAATGGACCTTGACCAGTGACGTATCCAGAGGGAGGGGCGGGGGCGGCAGGGGGGGGGCGGCAGGGGGAACCTTGCCCCCCCCCCCCCCGGCAGATATTTTTGAAGGATATTTTTTCAGTAACTATTTCCATTAATGGTTAGGGAGTTCCGACATGAAAAAAAAAAGAAACTACATGTAATCTAATCTCCAAAACCATTACAGTGCACCGTGAAATTCTGCATATTTTCCAGTATGCAATAATGGAAAGTTTTGAAAAAGCACCCCAATTTGGAAAATGGGCTCCCCCCCCCCCGCCCATGCTTTTTGAATTTACGGAGGCCAAGTATCCGGAGGAAAAAACACGTCTACATTTCGGCGCTGATGTGCGAGTGCGGTTGCCCCCCCCCCCCCCCCCGACATCAAAATGTTGGACACGCCACTGAAGTTGACCTAACGGGAACCCACTAGAGTCGGTGACATCTTCAATGGGACCAAACAAGATCCTGTTGAAATTTTAAGACGTCTTCAACCGGAATTACACAGGATCCCATTGGAATTCGGGACATCTTCAATGGGACCTAACAGGATCCTATTTGAATTTCAGACATCTTCAACTTCATTGACTTAACGGGATCCCATTGGAATTTAACTTCAGTGTGACGCAACGGGTTTCCAATTGGAATTGTTGGACATTTTTAATTGCACCCAATCAGATCCAATTGGAATTTGGAACCTCTTAAATCGGATCTTATTAAATCTTATTGCAACTTGGGAAATCTTAAATGCAATCAATCGAATGCCTTTGGGATATGTTCAATGTGACCCAACGGGATCTTACGGGAATTTGGGACGTCTTCAATTGGACTTAAAGGAATCCCATTTTGCACTCGGGACATCTTACATGGGATGGGACCCAATTGGATCCCACTGTAATTTGGAATATCTTAACGGTAAGGGGAAACTTACGTTTTGTGCATTTATTTTCGTTTGGAGCAACAATAATCATGCTGAAAATCTTAAGAAGGGTGCATAACAACTAACTTGTTGAAGTTTCAGCTCAGTGGAAACTTTTTCAAAAAACTGGAATTGACGGAGGAACCCGGTCCGGCGCAAAACCGAGTTCATTCATTGGATACAATGCTGTCTTTTAAAGGGTCCATCTGTTTCCAAGGTGCTTACGAACAGAAAGTGAAGTGGATAATGTTGACATCTGGGTCATTTCCACCCATGAAGAATAGAACTTGGTAAAATTGTGCAGCCACATAAATATCCACTCGGAGATGGGGAGGATGGGGACGGGACATCAATCCACCTTATTAGATTTTATTGGTTCTAAAAGAAGCTCTATTCGTAACATCGGTCCGATAAAATGTGGCACTAAAATCACGTTACTATGTTCCAAATTGTCGTGCAAATTTGTCGAATGCTCAGAAAAACCTTGCACACGAAATCCTCGTCCTTTTCCTGGCCGAAGATCTGAACATGCGCTGTCAAGAGGACCATTTATGAAAACCAGTCATTGACATTTTCACTTGTCGGATTAAAATGCTGGGGTGCAATATAGCATGCACACATTAATACAACACAACCTTAAAAGTTTAGATCATACGCTGTGGAAAGCCATGTTTATCACGCGAATATTATTTAATTCTATTTAATAAATCTGAGTGAATAATCTGAATATTTAATATTAGGTTTAGCCCTTCACCGGTGTAGAAACAATGTAGCCTATACTCAGTGTGTTACCTCCCGAGTGAAAGTCAGAAAAATCACTCGGGTGGGACTCGAACCCACGACCTCCTGCTTTCTAGTGCAGACGTCTTTACCATTCGACCACCGAGCTTGCGGTGCCCGCTGCTGCGCGATCACGCAAGCTCGGTGGTCGAGTGGTAAGACGTCTGCGCTAGAAAGCAGGAGGTCGTAGGTTCGAGACACCGAGCTAACTTTCACTTGGGAGGTAACACACTGAGTGTACAGTGTTTATACGTTGGTGAAGGGCAAAACCTAATGTTGATTTACATCACCCCGACGCTAATTCCATCTTATAAATAATCTGAATATATATATATCTTCCGAAATTATTACATATTATACATTGCAATCAACACACCCACTGGTGCATTGAAATTTTAGCATGCACAAGAAACAACATGCAGTGCGAAAAAGTTATTTACCTTCGGCACAGTAGAGACCGATAGAGATTAATTTTGTGAATAAGATGGGTTTTCGAATTTAAAGGCAGGCACGTATAGTCACGGAATGCCCTTTTGTGTTTCCTTTCGGTGGCGTAACCAAGGAGGTCGTGGGGCACTTCCTTAAGCCCTTTGCCATCTTGTGCTTCCCACTCAGAATTGGAAGAAGCCAAAATGACCTTTTCTTGAAACCGACTGAGTGCCACCTTTAGAAAATAAGGTAGCCCGAGTGCCCTCCCTTGCGGACTGAACCCTACTTACGCCATCGTTCTTTATACTTCATTTTATCCAACCCCAGGGTCAAAAGAAACCAACAGTGTGCAATTTGGTTTTATGGATTTAGTTCAAACTACAAAAAAATAAATAATGAGCATTGATGTCACGACCTTTTAACTCATTTCAAGCGGTACATAGGCCCACAAATATAACAAGTTCAGAAAAAACTAGAAATGTGTTTGTGGACAAACACAAGCTGTTTCGGATATTTGAAATACTCTGTGCACGTGATGAACACTTGATGAAGTCACTTCGAATGTCATCTGCCAAGTGAAAAGTCAATCAGACATATAGTGCCAAAATATGATTTGAAGAAAAACGTGTACAAAACCTATGGGGAAAAATGCATCTTCAATGTGAAGTAACGTACACCTGATGATGTCACGATCACGAATTTCTTCAAGGACCATCTGTTGGTGGTAGTCTAAGTGTGTACCAAGTCTAACGTAGATCGGATTTACGAAAGTGCCAAAGTAGAATGTTTTAAAACGTGTACAAGCCCTATGGGGAAAATACATCTTTAATGTGACGTAACCCATCACCTGATGACGTCACGATCACAAATATCTTCTAGGACCATCTGTTGGTGATGGTCTAAGTGTGTGCCAAGTCTAAAGACTTTAGACTTGAAGTACATCGAATTTACGAAAGTGCCAAAGTGGAGCATTTTAAAACGTGTACAAACCCTATGGAAAAAATACATCTTTAATGTAACGTAACCGGACACCTAATGATGTCATGATCACGAATTTCTTCTAGGACCATCTGTGGGTGGTGGTCTAAGTATGTATCAAGTCTGAGGTCGATCGGATTTACGAAGAGAGTGGAGTGTTTTAAAACGTGTACAAAACATATGGGGGAAAATGAATCTTTAATGTGACGTAACCCGACACCTGATGACGTCACGGTCACGAATTCCCTCTAGGACCATCTGTGGGTGGTGGTCTAAGTATGTATCAAGTCTGAGGTCGATCGGATTTACGAAGATACCAAAGTGGAGTGTTTTAAAACGTGTACAAAACATATGGGGAAATATGCATCTTTCATGTGACGTAACCCGACACCTGATGACGTCACGGTCACGAATTTCTTCTAGGACCATCTGTGGGTGGTGGTCTAAGTATGTACCAAGTCTGAAATCGATCGGATTTAAAAAAGTGCCAAAGTGGAATGGTGGAAGAAACGTGTGCTAAACCTATGGAGAAAAAGTCTGAAAAAGGAGAAGAAACTAGAGATGTGTTTGTTGACAAACACAAGCTGTTTCGGGTTTTTTTATGTGACAAGGACATGAGAAGATGACTTCAATTAGTGCGTGTAAAATTTCAACACAATTGGTCGAATACTTGCAGAGATAAAGGGCTGTTTCGGTGTGTCACCGAAACAGCTAAAAAAAAATTAAAAAAAATCTTAACGAAAACAAGAGCTGTTTCGGTGTGTCACCGAAACAGCTAAAAATGAGAACAAAAAGAAAGGCTTTTCCGCAACAATGCGGAAAAGCCAAAAAAACTAGAGGTTTATGTTTGTTCAATCAACAGAACATATGGCTTTTTCGCATTGTTGATTGTTGTCGTTGAATGTTGATTGTTGATGTTGATTGTTGATTGTTGATGTTGATTGTTGATGTTGATTGTTGACGTTGATTGTTGATGTTGATTATTGATGTCGATGGTTGATGATGTTTCTTGATGATGATGTTGATAATGGTTATTGATGTTGATTGTTGATCTTAATTGTTAATTGTTGATTTTGATTGTTGATTGTTGATTGTTGATGTTGATTGATGATTAGTTGATGCTGATTGTTGATGTTGATGTTGATGTTAATTGTTGATGTTGATGATGTTGTTGTTGTTGTTGTTGAATGTTGATGTTGATGTTGATTTTTGATATTGATTTTTGATGTTGATGTTGTTGATGATTGTTGACGTTGATTGTTGATGTTGATTATTTATGTCGATTGTTGATGATGTTTCTTGATGTTGATTGTTGATGTTGGTTATTGATGTTGATTGTTGATGATTGTTGATGTTAATTGTTAATTGTTGATTCTGATTGTTGATTGTTGATTGTTGATGTTGATGTCGGTTGATGATTATCGATAGTTGATTGTTGATAGTTGATGGTTTTTGGTGTTGATTGTTGATTTTGACTGTTGATTTAGATTTTTGATTTGTTATTGTTGATTAGTTGATGGTGATTGTTCAGTGATGTTGATGTTATGTTTATATGTTTTCAACTATCGCATTTTTGATGACGTCATGATGACGTCACATTCTTTTCAAAGTTTTGTGTATATACTTATTCCCTATCAAATCAAATACAAAAAGAATTTTGAATTTTGCATGTTGCGTTCGTGTGATATGGCTTAAAGGTCCAACAATTCATAAAATCATATAAAATCACATGATGACGTCATTATGAAGTCATTTCAATTTGTACCTATAACACATCCCGGTCTACCTACATACCGAGTTTCAACCCAATCAGACTTACCGTGCTGTGGACATTGGGCTTCGAATTATGAACTTTTAAGATGACGTCACGTGACCCATGATGACGTCATTAAAACAATACTTGGTGGTGCTCAATATTCTTTTGTGGATTTAGCCTGGACCAAGTTTGAAGCGACTTGGAAAAGTGTTAAATTTTGTAATCAGAATAAAATTGTAAATATTTTAAAAATCGTTAAAAATCTGTCGATGACGTCATCGTGATGTCATTTCATATTTTGTGCACTGGTACAATTATCTACCCACCCACCAAGTTTCAGTACGATCGGACATTCCCTTATATGTGTTTTACAAAATCGCATTTTTGATGACGTCATCATGACGTCACACATTTTTCAAAATTGTGTGCATATACTTATTGCCTAACAAACCTAATACAAAAAGAATTTTGAATTTAGCATATTGCGTTCGTGAAATATGGTTTCAAGGTCCAAAACGTCAAAAACAGATATAAAATCACACGATGACGTCTGATGACGTCACCTCAATTTTTATCTTTAACACATCCCGGTCTACCAACATACCGAGTTTCAACCCAATCCGACTTATAGTTCTTTAGATATAGGGTCCTAGAGTTTGCACATTTCAGATGACGTCACGTGGCCCATGATGACGTCATGATGACGTCACTTTTCCCATGCACGAGTTCACTGTGGGTTCTGACTCTGTGCCAAGTTTCAAAAAAAAGAAAAAAAAATCTTAACGAAAACAAGAGCTGTTTCGGTGTGTACACCGAAACAGCTAATTATGGATGAATCACGTGCGTGAACAAATGCGTCACAAACCGCCCGGACTACTTTTGTGGAATAGACGTTTTTACAAGTCTTGCACACTGGAAACCCATACAAAATGTCAGCGTTTTCACCCACATAATAATTATATGCGCATCTGAAGACATCAAAATGACTGATACATCAAACTGAAGTGCAGAGTACGCCTTTTCTACTGGATATTACAAAATAAGACTCAGCTCGTGCGATCTGGTCCCACCATATTCTAAGCAATTTTTGTCTTCTATTAGTATTATAAGCAACTCATTAAGCTGAGGCTAACACTCCTGCCTATATTTTAGGGTCTATCCGACAGGGTTTCCCCAGGGGTCAGCTGCCACGTCTGGCATGCCTCCGTACCGTTGGCCTCTTGGAGACCTGACCTCGGAGATGGCCACGGCAGAGTGCAGAGACACGGTGGAGTTCCGCGTAGTGCCGGCGGCATTTGGTGGGGATGAGACATCCCTTGGGCTCATGGAACCAGTTGACCTGGGGCTCAGATCCAGTTGGGAACCTTCCTCGATGTCCTCTCCTTGGTGCATTGTAACGACTTCCAGGACTCGCATCTGCCTGCCTCCACGGCTTCTGGCCCGTCTGGACCGGGGCTCTGTCACAGCGACTTCACCGCCGGTAGCCGCGGGCGTGTAAGCCGGAGGGAGCTCCCCTGGCACACTCTGCATGACCCCTGACATGCTGACCGCGCCGCCCACAGCGCCAAAGGCGTTACCGATTGACACAGGCTGCTGTCGCATCTCGTAGAAGGCCGCGGCAAGCGTGTTAGCCAGTCGGGTGGCGTCCCTTAAGTCCCGGCACACTACGCCGTGACACTCCACCCGTCCGTCTGACCCAGCCGTCCCGCCATCGAGGGAGCGGCGGTTGTACACCCAGATAAGAGCGCGATTGCACGGCTCGTGGTTGGCGGAGCATCTTGCTATGCGGACTGTCTCGAAGAATTCTCTGATACCCTCTTGCGGGCTATTGGTCTCCTGGTTGTCTCGGGAGGATGGGATGACCCTCAGAATAAATCCAAGAGGTATAACCTTGACATACACCTGTGATATCATAAACAATTCATGGACTTAGGATGGATACAATGATTAAGGATGAATGGAATTAGCTCATTTAAAGGAGTGCACAAAGTTTTCCCACCTTTTGTTTCACAACGGGTCCTTTTCGGGTTCCAACCCGACCCTGATCCAACGGGTTCGAATCCGACTCTGATCCAAGTTCAGAATTCAGTCTCTTTCTGATTCGGTACGTTTCTCTATCGTTAAACTTAGACGGGTGGTTCTTACAGACGGTCACCAATTTGATTGAGGATGACTGTGTGCTCACAAAATGTAGTCAGTCACAAAGTCATGTTTAAGTTCGTGACGGATAGCCGCTGGGAGGGGATGAGGGGCGGATAGGTAACATCATGTCACCACTGTTCGATGCGGACATGCAAAGCCAAAGGGGCAAAGAGGAGAGGCTATAGCGGGAAGGATTTGGTTGGGTTTTACAGTTTCCTTCCAGTCAACATTATTTTTCAGCCTTTTTATTCTTCTGGATTTGGATTTTGTTGACGTATTGCATCCGGTCCCTGACAAGCACAGTCAAGCCACAGAGGGCTCTATCAAGAAGATCAAGCAAATCAAGTCTTGGGACTTTTTTGGCACTATACACCCAGTGAACACACCTAACGCGGGCGCGTATAGCGTGAGGTAAGCTCGGAATTTCTCGGGCCGCGGGTCTCAGAGCCAACTTCCCAATAGACCTTTATTTTGCTGCTACCATTTCAGTCATGTTCCCTGCATCTTATAACAGTACTGAATAATAATGTTGTTTGTGCAAAAAGGAACCAGACTATTTTTTGCTTCCAGCCTCGCTTTGGTTACGTTGATTTGAATGGGGGAAAATCACGAGGGCCGCAACATGATAATGGTCTATACTGGATTCGATCAGGACCGGCTGCACTCGGAGAACAAAAAACACAAGCAGGCTTGAACATAGACTACGTTTGAATTGACAGCGTCATTCCCCAAATGCAACGCCACAATTACAGCTACATGCACACATTTCTATATTTAGCTCGATGCTTATTTGAGCGATATTGTATTGATCCGTGTGCTTTCATGCGAGTATCACCATGACGACCATTAGTGCTTCCTGAGAGCCCACTGTTATGTAAATTACACTCCATTCTTATACAAAACGAGGTATAGAATGTAAAACAAAAAGCACCACCGCGAACTTGAAAACAGCAGGCGTGTTTGCATTAATGAACACCGTTTGCGGTTGCAGCTATGCAGGTTACAATTTGTGTCGGAAAAAAGTTTTACCAAAAATCGCTGTGCCATAATTAAAGACAGCAAAAAGGTCGACAAGCGAAAAAAGCAAAGCACTTTTGAAAAGGCAACATTTTATGATACGTCATACGTACATATCTTATAAGATGTATCATATATGACGCGATTTCTTGGTATAAATTCAATTTCAAGTTCAAAACCAGTGCATCGATGTGCTATACGGCCGTTTACAAATTATTTATTTCGGCAGTTAAAAATGGTACAATTAAAATAGATAGTTGGGTGGGAAAATGAACGCATTGCAAAATGGGCCCATTCTGTAACTAAAACTGTAATTTCTTCTCATTTTCTTCTCTCTAAAGGTTTCTTCAGGCTTGCGAGCTACAGTGCATAGGGCGCTTTTGAGGAATCCTTGGTTTCATTATCAGAAATAGTTAATAATAATAACAAAATTTCACAATAAAGATCTCAAAATTGCAAAAGTATGGATCATAGTGGCGAGTATGAAAACAGAAAAAAATTGGTACCGAGAAGTATTTCGAATGTTTTGCACGTTAATAAGCTGTTGGTATTTCTAACAAAACCTGACACGCTCTTTAGTCTTCATTCATGTTTTCTCAATATTATATTTTAGGGCGCTCACTGGCGTCATGAACCTGCATTCTTTCTCCAATTTTTTACATGATGATTTTGACTCTGTTGAGCACGACCAACAAAAGTATAGTGGCGTCTGAATCGAGAACCTTTCTAATTGACGTACCTCTGTTGCTGCAGATGACTGCCCCAGAACCGTTCCATGGTCACGTTCATGGCGTCGATGTAGCTTGGCGATCACCCGAGCCAAGTCGGCACTGGTGGCCGTGTCTGTCTCTCTCTCTTCGGTGCAGCCCAGGTACACCTCACACGGTACCCACTCGTCTAGGTTGAAGGCCAACCCGGGCGGTGGTCCACGGGTCGACACCTGCAACCCACTGCCGGCCATTTCGATTTGGAACGCACCTCTGTCTTCCCTCAAAGGAGATTTCTCGATTATTTTACTTCCGCATCCTTTCGATGCTCACGGTCGCAGTGGCAATGTGGGGCGAGTTGTCGGTATCTCTCTGATGTATTGAGTTCGAATCAACCGGTGTCATATAGTCCTACTACACAAAGGGCTAAGAGTAATTATTCACAACTTGATCCAATACCTTCACACATTCTATTGCACGTTCTCACCCTAGATGTATCATATTCTGTCTGCCAATTCCGTAAACAAGTACATGTATAGGGAGGGACTTTCTGTGGGTCCGGGTAGTCACACACCTTCACACAATGGGTTACAATAATAGCCACACAGTTTCATCTCATGGGTTGCGGAGAAACATCACCATTCATCCGTAACGATAACCGAGGATGGTACGTGCATGTACCATGTGTTGAGGAGCGACGTTGTGTTCTCTTTACAGAACACGTGACGCACTTATTGAGAGTGTATGATTATGTACAACAGTTTTTTAATAATTATGTGATTGGTTGTTTGCTTGTTTGTTTGCTTGTTTGTCCGTCTATCGGGCTCTTTTTGAAGTTAACTGCTTCGGTCACTGTCATCGTAAATGTGCATAGGTGACTATGCCCCCCATCAAACCTTGTCCCCCGCCCCCCCCCCCCACTGAGATTTTGAGTTTCTAAAAAAATTATCATTGATCTACATGACGCCCCCCCCCCCATGAAATGTTCCAGCCCCCTAGCGCCCCCCACTGAAAAATTCCTGGCTACGCCACTGCCTGTCGATTCATCGATTTCTGCTTATGCAAACAAGACAAGACATTGTTTAATTACTTCACACTTGACCTTAGCACACGAAAATATTCAACACCTTTTTGGGTCGTTCGTGATTGTGTACTTTAGTCAAGCTGTAATGGGGTACTGTACAAACAATGCTTATCATGGACTAATTTCTAAGTATTATTAATGCATAAAATGGCACCCCAGCATGAAATTATTCGCCCGCCATTTTGTAGGGTGCACATTATAGCTGAATTATTATAATCATTCGTCATTCAATTTCATATTTTTCTGACGCCAACTCAACTCAATCATGGATTACATTCAGTTACTGTGAATGCGGGTTAAATTCCCTTTGTTAGACTCGGACAGCAAATTTACTGAATTTGGCCGCACAAAGAAATTCACGCATTTCTCTCTCTTTTTTCTCTCTCGAAATGTAGACCTATACGTACCCACTGGACAATCACTTAAACTTTGTTTTTGCCAGTCATACTTCGAAGTATGAGTGCTGGAATCAATGGCTGGGCTATGATTTTGTGTTCTCTGATCTACATTGAAATCACTTCGACTACAGCTATAGACGAGGCTGACTCACTATATAACATTCATGTGTTTGTAGCGGGGATAAACATTCTGACGTTGCTATGTTCATATAGCCAGTTTGATTGGGTGTTCACACACAGAAAATGAATGAGGCAAATGTTTTTTCCTCCTTACTTTTATTTCCTCAGGTCGAGTACATTACTGTTTCTAAATGTAAACAAACACGGGAATAGAAACGAACTACTAGAAGACCAGGAACTTGCATTCCATTTCCGTAATGACAGAAGCCTGTTGTTTTCACCTTTTGAACTTGCCCATTGTGTAGGAATACTAGGTCGTCATGGCTACTACCATCAACGAGTGTGTGTACGTGCATTTGGGTATGCCTGGCTTGTGTATAGGTTGCCGTGGAAACTATTATAATGTTGCCACTCGACCGTATCCATGCCTCCCGGCACACAAGCGTGGATATCTGCACCGAGATAGAGAGCAGCCATAGACAGCGAACCAGCAGAGAGTCTGCCGCCCTCTTGAACGCTCGATGAAAAACTCACCTGGAAAGCTTTCCAGGATCGACACTCTCGAGCTTCCAGGCCACTCTCATGGGAAGGACATTTTTACATCGTGTTGCCCTTCTACTGCCTGTCATTTTACGCATAATGATTTCTCACTTCAACAACCAAAAGAAACAATCATTTTGGAATTTTGTATCAGTATTCTTCTTGTAAAACGAATTTCACTTACGACCTCTCATATCGGCACCTATTTCGCCGCCTATACTCGCCTACTCGCATGATAACGAAACTGTGCGTTGCGTGCAAAGACCTACTTGTACAGCCCTAATACCTCCTAAAATTGAGCTAAAATGAAGGAAAGAGAGTAAAGCTAAACTATGATGTTGTGAACACTTTGGGAAGTTGCGAGTATATTTTTCCGTTACTGGAAGTGAGTGTATCATTATTGTCCCTATCGCATCCTGCAGTGGTTAGAATATGGAACTAGCGCCCTCTGTAAGCTCACTCTAAAAACAGATTGGTTAAAACAACCAATCAATCCGATTGGTTCGACACATAATAAACCAATATGTGGCTGTTTCAACCAATGTTTGGTTAGAAGTTAACCAATCTGTGTTTTGGGGTTTTTTTAGTGTTGGCAGCGGCGGGAGACTGAGCCACGTGTCCGGGATAGACACGGGGCATATAGCTCAATTACCGTCCTGATACCTGACCACCGTGATAATCGTCACGTACCTTTCACAATCACCATCGCCACCGCTCGTGCCAATATCACCAATCACTTCACCATGCATATGCCAACATCATCAGCATCCCCCCCCCAAAAAAAAAACCGCAATAGGCCTATCGAACGTAAATAATTCAGCATGCACAAAAGTCACCGTAAATGTTTTTGTGAATATTAAAGTATGCTACAACATGTTGTAATGTGACAAGCTTAAATTTCTGAATTTCCGAACCCCGATTAACCACAATATACTGCTACGTAATCATTTTGAATAGCAAAAAAGGTATCGTTGAAAAGTTAAACATGACTTGCATCGGCAGGTTTTTTTTTTTTAATGTTCTCCGATCAACAAAATTCAATCGATGTTGTTCAAGTGTTCTCACCGACAATATTATCATTTTAGTTACCGTTTACTGGGCGAAACCAGGAAGTGTTTCGAAACCTCGGCCTGGTCGGCAGCCTAGGCTTTCATATAGCAAGTTTTATGTTTTCATGAACCTGACGAGATCCATTTTCTGCTACCAGGCCTAAGCATCAAATCATAAAGAAATATTAGATTATAATGTTCTGCCGTATATCTTACAAGGCTCCTAGCTGCGTATCGTTTACAACCGTTGAGAAGCCGAACCAGGGTGAAGCCGAGATTTTGGAAAGGGTTGTCACGTTTCCTTGTTGGAGTTGCAGTCAGCTGACCGCATGGGTCAGGCAAAGGCTCCCGGTAGACGAGATCGAATGGACGCGGTCGGGCTAGCTACACCGTGACAATGAACTCTGCGAAGGATTGCGGTATTACCAACCATCACAATTTTATGGAAGTGTAGATAGGACATGGTTAAAAAAAAAAATAATTCGTACGTACGAATTACTAAACCGTATGTACGAATTACTAATTCGTACGTACGAATTACTAATTCGTACGTACGAATTACTAAACCGTACGTACGAATTACTAATCCGTACGTACGAATTACTAATTCGTACGTACGAATTACTAAACCGTACGTACGAATTACTAATTCGTACGTACGAATTACTAATTCGTACGTACGAATTACTAATTCGTACGTACGAATTACTAAACCGTACGTACGAATTACTAAATCGTACGTACGAATTACCAATTCGATACGGCACTTTCAGTAGTGCTGGCGCTGTCGTCATGTAGGTACTCCTGGACCAGATTAGTAACTGTGCTTCTGACTAATTAGTCCGATATGAAAGTTAGTCCTTTTACTTGCCAAAAAGCAAACGTTTTAAAATGGACCGTCAAGAGATTATTAAGCTATATTTTCAGCTCGGTTTTAGTCAGAAGGAGATATTGTCTTGCCTTGCTCTGAACCATGGAATAGTTATCAGTCAGAGACATCTACGCCGACTTTTAAGGAAAGGAGGACTGTATAGGAGGAGAGGGTATTCAGATGTCCTTAAGATTGCATCATTTATTGAAGAACAATTGCAAACATCTGCTCAGTACTATGGATATCGCTGGATGCACGCTAGGTGCATTGAGGAGGGGTTTGTT
Source organism: Patiria miniata (assembly GCF_015706575.1). Classification (NCBI taxonomy): domain Eukaryota; kingdom Metazoa; phylum Echinodermata; class Asteroidea; order Valvatida; family Asterinidae; genus Patiria; species Patiria miniata. The sequence continues at coordinate 10,390,137 of NW_024037055.1, forward strand.
GTTTCACAGAACACTATTCGTATGATACAACATTTGCTAGACCCTGAAGGTGTTGCAGCAAAGAGGAGACATCGTTTGACACGCAGGATCTACACAAGTGCTGGACCCAACCAGACGTGGCACATGGATGGGTATGATAAGTTGAAGCCGTTTGGCATTGCGATAAGCGGATGCATAGATGGTTATTCTAGACACTTGATGTGGTTAGAGGCATACACCACCAATAACGATCCCAAAATAATACTAGGCTTCTATCTGGCAGCAGTTTCTTCTAGGCACGGATGTCCACGCGTAGTGCGGGCAGATATGGGGACCGAAAATGGCCATGTTGAGCAGGTACAGACGTTTCTCAGAAGAAACGACGAAGACAACATGGCTGGTGCTAAAAGCTTTCTGTATGGAAAGAGCACAACTAACCAAAAGATGGAGGCCTGGTGGAGCTTTTTCAGAAAGCACTGCACTCAATATTGGATGGATATCTTCCACACTCTCAAAGAGGACGGGCTGTTCAACGGTGACGTTGATAAGAACTTGATACAGCTTTGCTTCCTGAGAATAGTACAGGTATGGCCTATTTCTCTCGATTATATAGTTCTCAAAAAAATTAAAAAAACAATGTGTTTCACGTGTACCATACATGTACTCAGACATCACAGATCTTGTCCCTAAATTGGAACATCACCCATCAGGAAGTGATAACAATGTCCAAAAAAGTGACATTTAGCTGGAAAAAGGTAGGAGCATTTACTCAGAAAATAATTTTGTTCAGTCCACACATATGATTTGTGAGCAAGGTGTCAAGTGATGTCCGTGATAAGTCTTTCCGTATTTAAATTCCCAAATTTGAAAATTGAGCGCACGGGCAAGAATATAGACACCTTTAAAGAAAAACTTTAGAATGGGCGGTGTGGACATGTAGATCATTATGGATTAAAACAAACGACCGGCGCCACATGCCCTGCAATGATGGCAGCCCCATCACCCCGGTAACCTGTTAATTGAATTTTCCAGACCAAATATAAATTGCTGACTGTTCTATTTCTGTTTGTAGGATAATCTGGACCAGGTCTTGGCATCATGGAACAATCATAGAATGAGACCGGATCACAAGATCAACAGTAACGGGGGGCGTCCAATTCTTAAGTAAACCTTACCGGAGCTCCAGGGTAATGAAGATAAACTAGTGGAAGTGGACATGCATGAAGTTGAAGTCTGCATGACGGAGACCAGGCCAAAACGTTCCATTCCATGCGACCGGGACATTTTTGATGTTGCGTGTATTCTGATGGAGGACAATGACTGGAACGCTCCCGGTAATGGATACGAAGCTGCTTCCCTGTACATTCGCCTACGCAGAGAAATCTACCATGATCTTGGGTTGACTTAATTAACCAGCCCAATGTTGCTTGAGTATAACATTGAGCTATAAAAACGCTGAATGAGTATAACCAGTTGACGTTCGCCATAAAGTAGACAGAAAAGAGACCAGGTTAAGGTGTCAACAACTAGTTTGGCTGTGTACCCGTTTACAGTTTAGATTATGAATCACACATTCGAACAAAAACGCCTCAGATTTAGTTTCGTGGTACTTCTCTTCCGTTGCCTTTAATAATGAAAAACCACTAAATTGAAATCACAAAGATATTATCTCCAAGTCGGATATGAATCGTGATTGACCGAGATAAACTGATTTGTTTGGGGTCACTGTAAGAAAAAAAAAATACCGTTACAATATATCCGACGAAATCAATAAGTAGTTACCACATGTATGTTGTACTGTAATAAAAAACAACCTGGTTAATGTGTAGTGTCATCCAGCATTGATGTGTTAACACAATGTCACAAATGTTAAGAATTTATAAGCATGCAATATAGGGTAGCATGATATGACTTCTGTTCTGGAAGAAATAGGTAGTACCCCCAATTATTAATGATCAGTTAGACCAATCTCAGCGTGATATACCGGTTTATCAACAGCTAACAAATGATTGAATATCTGCCCTTTTGTTAAGCTTTAATAACTAATTTAAGCTTTATACACCTTTAATGACAAAAGGATGTCAACTTTAACAAGCTCTTTTGATGAAAGCTAGAAAAACAATAACCTTTTTGCTTGTAAACAAGTATACAGAGCGTTGTCAGACATAAATGATACTGATGATCACCTTAAGTAACCCCTTTAAATAAAAAGTATAGATCACTGTAAAAGTACCAAAATAAAAACAAAAAGAGTTTACAAATTTTAAGCAGCATATTTTCAGCCGACCCAACCAAAGAACTACCATGGTACATCACTTATTCTTCTGCCTATTTCTTATGATTTTGTCATTTCACCTTTTTTCGAGGCAAAATATTAAAAGATGTATAAGCAAGAAAACATTATGAATCTGTTATATAGGTTGCAACAAAGATAACACGTGTACATGATCATAATCAGAAAATGGGTATACTTAACGATATGGAATATAACTACAAAAGGAAATATAAAACATTAAGTCTTACAAACGATGAAAGCCAAAGTAAGTTACATATAACAACTACATTTGGTCTTTCCGTTAGTTTAAATGTTGGCCTTTAAAGAAATGGCCGTGAGAATCTGAAATGTTACGTGTACATACAGTTACACAAGATCAAAATGGGAGTTTAACTTAAATTGCAGAAAAAGCAGATCTTCACCCCAACCAAACAACCACCATGGTACATCATTCATACTTCTGCCTATTGCCTTTGATTTCGTATTTCAATTGTTTCGAGGCAAGATATACAAGATGCATAAGCAAACAACTTTGTGAATCTGTTATATAGGTTGCAAAACAGGATAAATACATGTATATGGTCATAATCACAAAATGGATATACTTAACGATTTGGAATATAACTACAAAAGGGAATAGCAAGGGAATAATAGTAAAAGGAACACAATAAGTCTTACAAACGATGAAAGCGAACATAAGTTAATAAGTAACATCGAACATTTGGTCTAGCTTTCAGTCAATCTTTGGTCTAAACAAATGACCGTGGGAAATCTCACACGTATCGTGATGTAAACGCACGTAACAGTGACAAAAATTGTCCAAAAGGTTGGCTACTTTCTGTAAGACAACTTTCACATGATTCTCCTCATACACTAGGAGCCGCTCATGCAGTTTCTGCTTTTTGGCAGTGGGCTGGCTTTGAGACAAATGCTTGCAAAACGATAACTATTTCCTGCCTCTTTGAGCAATGGCTTGCCTTACATAAATGCTTCCTACAAAATATCTATCTTGAGAAAACCGCTCTCTAGAAGATTGGTGAACTCTTCTCGTAGCTCATTGTATGAGCAGTAAGTAGATGGGAGCTCTAGTAGCGGTCCACATGTGTGGGCGATGGGTGCTCTGCTTAACCCTTTGCGTACTTTATTGAATTGAACAGAGATTTTGTCTACGCACATGACCTCTGATGCGGTTACATAACGGAGGAACTTCCTCAGACAGGAAGGGTCAGGACTCTTGATATACTGCTTCAGATAGGCCAGCGAGTTGGCCTCGTCATTGGTCATTGGTGTGCACTGCAACAGTTTCAGTACTTTTCGGGTGGTTGGCTTCTTGACGTTCAACATAGTGACTGTGGCAGATGCATCTGGCAGATACAACTGCAATAACTCGCGTGCAGTTGCAGCCATGCCATCCAAAGCAAACTTACTATCTTGTACGATTTTTCTGTGAGCTGCCTTCATCAATACCGGTTTCAGCTCCTCTCTTGATGGAATGGAATTGCAGTCAACCCTGGATAGAAGATCTAGCAAATCTTCCTTGTCATCCTCGTCGGTGAGATCCCCTGCTAATGCCTTCTTCACCACAACACTTTCTGACTCTGGAATGAAGCCAAAAAGGAGTCCATCAGTATTTCTGGTGTGACTGCTTCCAACCCATTGATTAATGCCACTGCAAAGGCGCCGGCTAGCTGTGTAGGGAAGAATCCTTGATCGATGTATCCTTTAGCAAGAATACGCCCTACAGCAGACCACTCCTCCTCTCCGTACTTGTTTAATAGTGACGGAATCCTTTCATTTTCCCCACTCATTGATGATAAACACATCTCCTTCCAGAAGCAGGAATACGCTTCGCGTGAAACACCATCGCGATCCACTCCAGATTCGTCAATAAAACCAAATCGTACTGGTGTGTGCACAATGTTTGGATCCATAAATGTTGAAACCATTTCTTGTTGCACTTTCACTCGATTCAAAGTTATAGTCAAATGTCCCGGGGATGCCGCGGGTGGTGTGGGTGAACGGGGCGAACGAATTGGTGAGGAATCCTCGAAGGTGCCGTCTCTCTCGAGGTCTGCAATGGACACTGATGGGATGTCCATACCATCCTCTTCTACAAGCGGCAAAGTATCCGACCAATTACTGCCAGTGCTGGGTCGTGGTCCAAACATGATATCCTCATCTGAGAAATCGTAACTTGCAACTTCAATAGTGATCTCTGATGATGGTTGCAAAAGATCTTCATCGACACTGACAAATGTGACAGGTTCCGCCAACTGAGACTCATCGTGATCAGGGCGTGATGCTGTGCAAGGTTTTGGACCACCACCAGCTGTTGCGTTTTTGCGGCGTAGACGCTTGGCCAACGTGTTACAGGCATTTTCTGCAGGAGGATCTGCCGAATGGTCCTGTGGTGGCAAGCTTGAGGAACAGCATGGGATTTCAGTGTCCTCCTCAGGGGTGCAGGTCTCGTCTTTGTTTACGCTTGGCCCGGTTGTATACAGAAAAAACCTCAAGATTCCTGACATCCGCACAGCCTCATACAGAGAACCGACAGTATCATCATCCGAGAGGGGGGAGTGGCTGAAATCACGAATGTCAAACCTGCATGCTGAAGCTTTCACGCCTTTGCGTGAGATACCTTTTGGGAAAAAGAGGGTCTTTCCCTCCTCCAACAAGGTACTTGCATTTGCCGTTTTGGATACACAAGTTTTCCTTGTGCCCCCACCACTTATTTTGCGGACTCCAGTGCCGTTGTGAACCCAGCCAAACTCTATTTTACGTGTAGATTTGGACGCATTTTGGTTTCCACGTAGTTTTTTGGCTTTTGACACTTCATCCTCCTCATCTGTTTCACTGTCTGACAAGTTGCCTGATGTAAGTTTGAGCTTCTTGCGGATCCTTTCATAACAGCTGCGTTTCTGTGCATTCTTGGCAGATTCTTTCTTGGAATTTTTGGCCTTACGACAGTGTTGCATGAGTGCCAGTCGGTCGCCGATACAGAGAAAACTTTCGAGAGTTTTATCATCTTGGCTGAGATTCTGCACAACATCAACGTCGATCTGCAAGAGACAACATACACAATTCTTGCTCTAGTTCCGGTACACGTATTTCTCTTATACATTACAAATTTAGCAAATGATGCAGTTCACTCTTGTTGATATAAACTCAACCGGACCTGTGTGTGTTTTATTAGAATAACACAGCGCCAGTCATTCAGCGTGTACATAATTATATCACACAATCGGGACCAACGCTTTGTGTTTGTATATAACCAGAATTTCATATTGACTTCTTCGTGCATCGAAAGTTAATTCTTCATAAAGGGGACGGGCACACACAAGTAATCATTTTTTGTACAATGAACAGCGCCCGACCTTGTCATATGGTGTCCAGCACCAACCCCATCCACCCCCCCCCCCCCCCCCCCCCCCCCCCCCCCCCGATTTTCGAATTTGATGATACCACCCGCTTCCCCAACTGGCAGGCGCCGACAACGCCAATGCTTGACCTGACCTGGGCTTTGCGCCTATAAGTGTGAGACTGAGAGACAATGTAACGGACCACAAACACTCCCCAAACGCAACCCTGAATTCTTACCTTTTCGGCTTTCATCTTTGACAAAGTAGTTTCTTCTACGTCTCTTCCCCTCAAAAACTCGTACATTTTTTTAGTAGCTACATCAGCATTCGATGCCATGACTAAACGATGCTTGTGCAAGTGCGGTCCTTTGCAAGCGTGTGTGCACGTGTTGCGAGATACTGTACGTACGGTCAGGGTGACCGTAAGGTTATGACTAATTCTGCTAAATGCACTTCAAAAAATCTGTCAGATTTATCAAAAATCTGCCAAATTCCCCAGAATTACTCGAAATACACTATAAACACTTTAAATCACATGCAGATGTTGTAATATTGCGTAATTAATGTTCAAATCATATTATAAACCATCCATAGCCATATAAAGATAATATGGAATTGCATGAATTTCAGGCAAAACGGGGTTGCATCACTGGACGAAATCCAGTTCCCAGTAAACTTTAGCACCTAGACCAGGCAACCTGTCCTATTTTGCAAGGGTTTGCTTGAAAAGATTGAAGCTTTTTTGAATGAATGTACCTTTTTTTTGCAAATTTGCTTGTTTTTTGGCAGAATTCTGCCAGAAATCTGACCAAAAAAATCCATTCTGTCAAATTTTCCGTCAAACTCGTTTTTAACCCAAAAACTGTCAAAGTTAGCCGAAAATCGGCTAAAACGGTCACTATGCGTACGGTTTATTAATTCGTACGTACGGTTTAGTAATCCGTACGTACGAATTAGTATTTCGTACGTACGGTTTAGTAATTCGTACGTACGGTTTAGTAATTCGTACGTACGGTTTAGTAATTCGTACGTACGAATTAGTAATTCGTACGTACGGTTTAGTAATTCGTACGTACGGTTTAGTAATTCGTACGTACGAATTAGTAATTCGTACGTACGGTTTAGTAATTCGTACGTACGAATTACTAATTCGTACGTACGAATTACTAAACCGTACGTACGGTTTAGTAATTCGTACGTACGAATTAGTAATTCGTACGTACGAATTAGTATTTCGTACGTACGGTTTAGTAATTCGTACGTACGAATTAGTTTTTTTTTAACCATGTCCTATCTACACTTCCATACAATTTACATCCACTTGTGTTTAATTAAAGAGACAATCACAGTATCGAAAAACATTCAACGCACGCCAAATACAACCACCACGAAAACCAAACAAACCCTATTAGGCCAAAAAAAAAGTCTCCGGTTTCTGGTATGGAGCTTGCCCAAAAAGTGGTGCGGCGACGCGGCTTTTTTTTTTTTTTTTTTACCTTTTTTTTTTTGCTTCAAATGTCGGCTGATGACTGCAAATGGTGCCCGACTAAACTTAGTGCAAATATTATGGGAGACCAGAGGGGTGCAGACCAGTAAATCGGTCCGAAATTGCCTGCGCCGGCCAAATCACGATTTGCATGCCCTCAAAATCTTCGGTATTTGAGCATGCTGTGGGCCATGAACTTGAGGGAATGTAAAAAATATGGGTGAAAGCCGTGCACAGGACTGGGAGCTTGCAGTTCTGTGTAATTTTGATGTAATTTGGACCCTAAAAGCGCTCTATTTTGCAATGGAGTGTAGGCATCGTTTTTCAAAATGGCGATGGGCTTCAGGACTATTTTCAGGGGTGATCATCTTCAGATGGAAATTTCTTCTAAAAGTCATCAGTTGACCCCCCGAAAATTGAAAAGAAAATGAAAGATGATGAAATAAGCTTTAATTTGATGTGTGTTTCCAACACCTTGGAGAGTTGTGAGTATTTTTCCCGAATTTTTGAAGTGGGAGCATTTACCATTGGGGTCTATGGAAGTTTATTTACTGGTCTGCTACCTATAGTTTCAAAATGGCGCCTTCCATCGTTTGTTGTCAAATGTTTGCGGAGTGTTTTTTTTTCAGGGGGGCGGAACCTGGGGGGGGGGGCAGCGTTTCAAAAGGGGTCACCAATGGCGGTTCCACAACAAATGCGCCCAAAATCTGAATAGGGCCGATGGACCGTCGTCCGATCACAGCAATTTCGAGCGAACAAGGGGGGGGGTAATTTTGGGATCGGAAGGAGCAAAAACTCAATTAACGCCCGTTGAGGGCGCCCTGCAGTAAGGTAGCCGCAAACAGAGGGCTTTTTTTCAGGCCAGAAATCGCAGTCAGAGATTTTTTTTCTTGCATTTTTTTGATGAAATATGAGTCATCCATCCTTCCTCGTGCCGTACAAGTGGTTTGGGGAAATTTTTCAACACCTTGCTTCTCTATAGTTTCAAAATGGCGCCTTCCATCGTTTGTTGTCAAATGTTTGCGGAGTGGTTTTTTTTCAGGGGGGCGGAACCTGGGGGGGGGCAGCGTTTCAAAAGGGGTCGCCAATGGCGGTTCCACAACAAATGCGCCCAAAATCTGAATAGGGCCGATGGACCGTCGTCCGATCACAGCAATTTCGAGCGAACAAGGGGGGGGGGGGGGAATTTGGGGTCGGAAGGAGCAAAAACTCAATTAACGCCCGTTGAGGGCGCCCTGCAGTAAGGTAGCCGCAAACAGAGGGCTTGTTTTCAGGCCAGAAATCGCAGTCAGAGATTTTTTTTCTTGCATTTTTTTGATGAAATATGAGTCATCCATCCTTCCTCGTGCCGTACAAGTGGTTTGGGGAAATTTTTCAAAACCTTGCTTCTCTATAGGGTGCAGACCAGTAAATCGGTCCGAAATTGCCTGCGCCGGCCAAATCACGATTTGCATGCCCTCAAAATCTTCGGTATTTGAGCATGCTGTGGGCCATGAACTTGAGGGAATGTAAAAAATATGGGTGAAAGCCGTGCACAGGACTAGGAGCTTGCAGTTCTGTGTAATTTTGATGTAATTTGGACCCTAAAAGCGCTCTATTTTGCAATGGAGTGTAGGCATCGTTTTTCAAAATGGCGATGGGCTTCAGGACTATTTTCAGGGGTGATCATCTTCAGATGGAAATTTCTCCTAAAAGTCATCAGTTGACCCCCCGAAAATTGAAAAGAAAATGAAAGATGATGAAATAAGCTTTAATTTGATGTGTGTTTCCAACACCTTGGAGAGTTGTGAGTATTTTTCCCGAATTTTTGAAGTGGGAGCATTTACCATTGGGGTCTATGGAAGTTTATTACTGGTCTGCTACCAGAGAGGCCACATATAGCTTATTCTCGATCATAACCCCATCTAAAAACACGTTAAAATTGTGCAGCAGCAGGATTCCAGTCAAGCCAGTGAGTTTGGCGGTTTTGAGACATCATCTTTCATTGAAAAAAAAACTTTTTCATTTTGCCGACGCGCATGGCTACGGGCACTTGCCCCCCCCCCCCCCTTCCCGGACTCATAACATTACCAACAATATGATTTTGCGCATCTTCTTTTTTTCCCTTCCCCCCCCCCACTTTTTGTTGTTGCTTGTCCGGGGGGGGGGGCAAGCGCCCCCTTGGCCCCCCTCGCAGTGCCCATGGTTGGTGTCACCCTTGATTTTTAATTAAAAGTTCATTTTATTTTCGAGGTCAAAACAGCGGGTGGGGGAGGGGGGGGGGGCGTGGCCCCCCCCATAAAAAGTTCGAGCCCCCTAGTCACCGCCCCTCCCCCCCCCCCCCCCCCCCCCCCAATGAAAATTTGGCATTCGGAGGAAAGCACAACCATATGACAGTGTTGTAGGTCTCGAGACCGGTCTCGGTCTCGGTCTCGGTCTCGAGACCACTTTTTGCTGGTCTCGGTCTCGGTCTCGGTCTCGGAAGCTGTGGTCTCGGTCTTGGTCTCGGTCTCGGTCCCCTTTGGTCTCGATATTTTGGCTGGTCTCGGGTCGAGACCGGCAATATGTAGCTTTTACAGCTCGATTGATTACTTTGTGTTCACTTTGTTCAGTACCGTTGTTAGTTAAAACATTTGCTAGCCCGTAGATTGTTATATATCGTGGTCGGTTTGGACTCGACTGCACGTTGGAAAGTCCCCAAAGTACATGTAAAGCTGCAGCACTACCAGTCACTGAACGATTTGGAACAAGTTCGGCATTTATCTGTTGAGTCGGGCACATAAAGCAAAGTATAAACTTGTAACAATTTATGCAATAAGGGGCAACCATTTTCGGGGATTGTGTAGTTTAGCCCACCCCTGTGGGCGTAATCACTTGCATTTTGTATTCTGATAATAAATGAGGTGCTTCAAATTAGTTATATTTTCGACCCCACACAATGTTCTCTTTAATTTGGGACAGTATTTTGAAGAAAAAGTAAATTTTTCTACCTGATTTTCCAGCATTGAACTCACACACTCTTATGAGAGTGTATGATGAGACCCCATTTTCTGGCTGCTCATTTTGAAGTACCCCATTATTCCTCAAAAATTAAAATCCCGTTCAGAAAAAAAATAATAATCCATATCTGGCACATTCTGGCTACCACCTCGCAACTTGTGGGTCTACATTGTACAAGTCCACATTCTATGACAGAAATTTAAAAATTAATTCAACATTTTCTAGCTCCCATTTTTTAATATCAAGTACACAAGTCTTGTTAGAAGTTAAGTCCTATATTTATTTTAGGAAAAAGAGGCACAATGTAAAATTAAAAATAACAGCGTTGCTGTTGAAACCCCTCAGCCAGAGTCAAGTTATCATCCGGAAACCATTAACCTTTAACTCAACGTGGTGACCTTGACCTTTGGCCTTTGACCCCAGAACCAGTCCCAACATGCCTGTACCAATGGGAAACCCCTACCGAAGTTAGACACCAACACTTCATTTCTAACTCAAGTTATCATTCGGAACCATTTACATTGAACTCACCACGGTGACCTTGACCTTTGACCTTTTGACCCCAAAACCAATCCCAACTTGCCTGTACCCAAGGGCAAACCCCTACCTCAGTCAGACACCAAAATCTCATTTCTAACTCAAGTTATCATCCGGAAACCATTAACCTTTAACTCACCATGCTGACCTTGACCTTTGACCTTTGACCCCAAAACCAATCCCAACTTGCCTTCTCCCAAGGGAACCCTCTTCCAAAGTTAGACACCAAAATCGCATTTCTAACTCAAGTTATCATCCGGAAATCATTTACCTTTAACTCACAATGGTGACCTTGACCTTTGACCTTATGACACCAAAACCAATCCCAACTTGCCTACTCCCAAGGGCAACCTCTACCAAAGTTAGTCACCAAAATCTCATTTCTAACTCAAGTTATCATCCTGAAACCATTTATATTTAACTCACCACGGTGACCTTGACCTTTGACCTTTTGACCCCAAAACCAATCCCAACTTGCCTACTCCCAAGGGCAACCCCCTATCAAAGTTAGACACCAAAATCTCATTTCTAACTCAAGTTATCATCCGGAAACCATTTACCTTTATCTCACCATGCTGACCTTGACCTTTGACCTTTTGACCCCAAAACCAATCCCAACTTGCCTTCTCCCAAGGGCAACCCTCTTCCAAAGTTACAACCCCAAACAACATTTCTAACTCAAGTTATCATCCGGAAACTAAGCTGCCCGGACGGACGGACGGACGGACACACACACATCCGGACGGACGGACGCCCTAGGCGATGACAATACCCCTCGAGCCTCTCGGCTGAGGGGTAAAAATGCATCTTTAAATATCCGTTAGAAGTCATAGCTGAAACCAAGGGGTGACTGTGGAGTTTAGGATCCGAGTTCCTATAACAGATGAAAACTACCTTTAACTTTTTACTTTTGTCATGCACGATTGGGTGCAGACAACATGTCAAAGCCCATATTTCTTAAGTGTAACTACTTTTTGCTCAAGTAAGGTGTCATGTATCAATTTGTCAACACTGCCACTGGTCAAAATTTTGCTCTGTATTCTTTGTGAATAGAAAGGTTACATTTTTCAACTATAATAACGTGTCTTGTTTTTTTATTTCGACTATTGTTATTTATTATCAGCGGTCTCGGTCTCGGACCATATTGGTCTCGGTCTCGGTCCGCCTTGAAGGGGCTGGTCTCGGTCTCGAATCTTCAGGTCTCGGTCTTGGTCTCGGTCTCGAACTATCCGGTCTCGACTACAACACTGATTGGGACCCTATTGGACCATTTGTATTTGGAATTTCGGACATCTGAAATGGGATCGGAACTAATTGGATCCCATTGGAATTTGTCATATTCCATGAGACTCAACTGGATCCCATTGGAATTTCGGTCATCTGAAATGGGATCCCATAGGAATTTGGGACATTTCCAATCTGATGTAACCGGACCCTATTCGAATTTTGAGAGTCTTCAATGGTACCCAGTGGGATCCCATCGGAATTTGGGCAAATTTAATTCAAGTTGGACATTCTTGGTGGGACACAACGGAATTTTATTGGAATTTGGGACATCTTTAATGAGACCCCAAAAACAGAGTGGGAAGGGGCCAGATCTTATTGGAATTCGGGACATCTTAATTGAGAGCCAATGGACTCCCATTGGAATTTCCTGTGTCTTAAATGGAACTTGACCAGTGGCGTATCCAGAGGGAGGGGAGCGGCAGGGGGGGGGGGCGGCAGGGGAACCTTGCCCCCCCCCCCCGGCAGATATTTTTGAAAGATATTTTTTCAGTAACTATTTCCATTAATGGTTAGGGAGTTCTGACATGAAAAAAAAAAGAAACTAATCTAATCTCCAAAACCATTACAGTGCACCGTAAAAATCTGCATATTTTCCAGTATGCAATAATGGAAAGTTTTGAAAAAGCACCCCCATTTGGAAGATGGGTACCAGCTTCCCCCCCCCCCCCCATCCCCGGCCCATGCTTTTTGAATTTACGGAGGCCAAGTATCCGGAGGAAAAAACACGTCTACATTTCGGCGCTGATGTCCGAGTGCGGTTGCCCCCCCCCCCCCCCCCGACATCAAAATGTTGGACACGCCACTGAAGTTGACCTAACGGGAACCCACTGGAGTCGGTGACATCTTCAATGGGACCAAACAAGATCCTGTTGAAATTTTAAGAAGTCTTCAACCGGAATTACACAGGATCCCGTTGGAATTCGGGACATCTTCAATGGGACCCAACAGGATCCTATTTGAATTTCAGACATCTTCAACTTAATTGACTTAACGGGATCCCATTGGTACGGTGGCCCACAACTGTCACGGCAAAAGCAAAAGCGCCACGGCAAGCGCAACAGCGCCGCGGCAAGCGCAAAAGCGCCACGGCAAAAGAAAAAGCGCCGCGGCAAAAGAAAAAGCGCCACGGCAAAACAAAAAGCGCCGCGGCAAAAGAAAAAGCGCCACGGCAAAACAAAAAGCGCCGCGGCAAGCGCAAAAGCGCCACGGCATGCGCAAAAGCGCCACGACAAGCGCAAAAGCGCCACGGCATGCGCAAAAGCGCCACGGCAAGCGCAAAAGCGCCACGGCGAAAGCAAAAGCGCCACGGCGAAAGCAAAGCGCCACGGGTTTATTGGGAAGGGGCGTAATCATACATGCCGCTACTACATCAAAAATAAAATGGGAAGGAGAATAGCCGCCACCAGGAATTCTTATTAAGCACAGAATTTAATTCTTTGAGAAGTGATTTTATGGCTGAGAAAATAGCAAGGCCAAGGAAAACCGGTCAGGAAATAAATCGTCGATATTAATTTGTTGTAGGATAATTATTATTCCAAGAGAGTTGCTGCCGTGAATCAGAGTTTATAAAGGAGTGGGACTCACTATCAGCACCATCAGGGCCGTTCCTCATTTCTTTACATTTCGTGGGATGCAAACAATTACGAGGACGGGAGGCTCTGTGAGCTGATGCATTTTTTTTGAAGAGTTTTGTCCCTTCCGACTAGCATGCAGAGAAGAGTTCCGTTAATTTGAGACTTAGTTCACCCATGGGCGTCGCGAGGGGGGCAAGGGGGCGCTCCCCCCCCCCCCCTGGAATAGCACACAAAAAAGAAGGGGAAAAAAAAGAGAAAAAAAGAAGAGAAAAAGAGGCGCGAAGTCATAGTGGTGTAAATTGAATGAGTTGGGGGGGGGGGCAAAATGTCCCTGCCCCCGTCTAAAACTGAGAAATCGAGAATTTGTTCAGAAATACAAGAATTTTTTGGGAAAAATATGTTTTGCCCCCTCTAGAAAAAAATCCTCAGCTGGCGACGCCCATGAGTTCACCGGTGTGTATACCAGTGTAGGCACACAATTGAGCTGCCCAGAGTTTGGATATAGAATAAGAAAGAAAGAAATTAACTCAGAACCTAGAACTCATTGGCCCACCCACCCCTGGCTCAAGAAACCAAGAAGCCGAACAAGACCTCATGATGCTTAGCGATAGCGATGATGAATTGCCCTGTGGACAGTCTTCCACATCATCGCAGAATCAGCCTGCAGGGCAGAAAGAGGGCTTGTTTCCGGCATCAAAGAGTTCCGTATTCACTCGAAACAAAGCAAACGGCTCTTTTCAGAGCCACCAAATTTTCATAGAAGAGCTTAGAATTGTGCATCTCAACGATAACACTTCTCCTTTGTTTAGTGTCTCTCCCTTACCTTCCTTTTTTAAAGTTAATTTCTTTCTTTCTTATTCTATATCCAAAGTCTTCGCCTGTGTTACGTTCCTTACATGAAATCCACAGCCTAACTTCCTCTGTCGAAAGCGTTGCAACTGTCTAATAGAACGATCCATTTCTCGATTTGTGAGTTATCTTCAACTCAGTCGTGTTTATTGGGAAGGGGCGTAATCATACATGCCGCCACTACATCTAATATTAAATGGAAAGGAGTATGGCCGCCACCATGAATTGAGAAGTGATTTTATGGCTGAGAAAATAGCAAGGAAAACCGGTCAGTGCAAGCAACGTTCAGCGAAGAGTTTTGAAATTCCCGCTCTCTGGGAATTTCTAACCCAATGGGCCCGCGGGCGAGTTACGTGTTGACAAGCCTTACCCACCCACTGCCGCAGCCCTGCAGGAGAGCCTTAATCGACTTCCTAGATGTGTATGATATACTGAAAAAGAAAAAAAAATTAACTCATACAATCTGGGCAGCTCACTTGCGTGCCTACACTGGTATACACACCTGTGAAAAAAGGCTCAAATTAACGGAACTCTTCTCTGCATGCTAGTCGGAAGGGGAAAAAAATGTCTTCAAAAATGCATCAGCTCACAGAGCCTCCCGTCCTCGTAATTGTTTGCATCCCACGAAATGTAAAGAAATGAGGAACGGCCCTGATGGTGCTGATATAGCGAGTCCTACTTTCCCTCTCCTTTATAAACTCTGATTCACGGCAGGAACTCTCTTGGAATAATCTTGGAATCATCCTACAACAAATTAATATCGACGATTTATCGACGATTAATAAGAATTCCTGGTGGCGGCCATTCTCCTTCCCATTTTATTTTTGATGTAGTAGCGGCATGTATGATTACGCCCCTTCCCAATAAACCCGTGGCGCTTTTGCTTTCGCCGTGGCGCTTTTGCTTTCGCCGTGGTGCTTTTGCGCTTGCCGTGGCGCTTTTGCGCTTGCCGTGGCGCTTTTGCGCTTGCCGCAGCGCTTTTTGTTTTGCCGTGGCGCTTTTTCTTTTGCCGTGGCGCTTTTTCTTTTGCCGTGGCGCTTTTGCGCTTGCCGTGGCGCTGTTGCGCTTGCCGCGGCGCTGTTGCGCTTGCCGTGGCGCTTTTGCTTTTGCCGTGACAGTTGTGGGCCACCGTACATTGGAATTTAACTTCAGTGTGACGCAACGGGTTTCCAATTGGAATTGTTGGACATTTTTAATTGCACCCAATCAGATCCAATTGGAATTTGGAACCTTTTAAATCGGATCTTATTAAATCTTATTGCAACTTGGGAAATCTTAAATGCAATCAATCGAATGCCATTGGGATATGTTCAATGTGACCCAACGGGATCTTACGGGAATTTGAGACGTCTTCAATTGGACTTTAAGGAATCCCATTTTGCACTCGGGACATCTTACATGGAGTGGGACCCAATTGGATCCCACTGTAATTTGGAATATCTTAACGGTAAGGGGAAACTTACGTTTTGTGCATTTATTTTCGTTTGGAGCAACAATAATCATGCTGAAAATCTTAAGAAGGGTGCATAACAACTGACTTGTTGAAGTTTCAGCTCAGTGGAAACTCTACCTTTCAAAAAACTGGAATTGACGGAGGAACCCGGTCCGGCGCAAAACCGAGTTCATTCATTGGATACAATGCTGTCTTTTAAAGGGTCCATCTGTTTCCAAGGTGCTTACGAACAGAAAGTGAAGTGGATAATGTTGACATCCGGGTCATTTCCACCCATGAAGAATAGAACTTGGTAAAATTGTGCAGCCACATAAATATCCACTCGGGGATGGGGAGGATGGGGACGGGACATCAATCCACCTTATTAGATTTCATTGGTTCTAAAAGAAGCTCTATTCGTAACATCGGTTCGATAAAATGTGGCACTAAAATCACGTTACTATGTTCCAAATTGTCGTGCAAATTTGTCGAATGCTCAGAAAAACCTTGCACACGAAATCCTCGTCCTTTTCCTGGCCGAAGATCTGAACATGAGCTGTCAAGAGCACCATTTACGAAAACCAGTCATTGACATTTTCACTTGTCGGAATAAAATGCTGGGGTGCAATATAGCATGCACACATTAATATACAACACAACCTTAAAAGTTTAGATTATACGCTGTTGAAAGCCATGTTTATCACGCGAATATTATTTAATTCTATTTAATAAATCTGAGTGAATAATCTGAATATTCCATATTAGGTTTTACCCTTTACCGGTGTAGAAACAATGTAGCCCATACTCAGTGTGTTACCTCCCGAGTGAAAGTCAGAAAAATCACTCGGGTGGGATCGAACCCACGACCTCCTGCTTTCTAGTTCAGACGTCTTTACCATTCGACCACCGAGCTTGTGGTGCCCGCTGCTGCGCGATCACGCAAGCTCGGTGGTCGAGTGGTAAGACGTCTGCGCTAGAAAGCAGGAGATCGTGGGTTCGAGACACCGAGCTAACTTTCACTCGGGAGGTAACACACTGAGTGTACAGTGTTTATACGTTGGTGAAGGGCAAACCTAATGTTGATTTACATCACCCCGACGCTAATTCCATCTTATAAATAATCTGAATATATATCTTCCGAAATTATTACATATTATACATTGCAATCAACACACACACTGGTGCATTTGAATTTTAGCATGCACAAGAAACAACATGCAGTGCGAAATAGTCGTTTACCTTCGGCACAGTAGAGACCGATAGAGATTAATTTTGTGAATAAGATGGGTTTTTCGAATTTAAAGGCAGGCACGTATAGTCACGGAATGCCCTTTTGTGTTTCCTTTCGGTGGCGTAACCAAGGAGGTCGTGGAGCACTTCCTCAAGCCCTTTGCCATCTTGTGCTTCCCACTCAGAATTGGAAGAAGCCAAAATGACCTTTTCTTGAAACCGACCGAGTGCCACCTTTAGAAAATAAGGTAGCCCGAGTGCCCTCCCCTTGCGGACTGAACCCTAGTTACGCCATCGTTCTTTATACTTCATTTTATCCAACCCCAGGGTCAAAAGAAACCAACAGTGTGCAATTTGGTTTTATGGATTTAGTTCAAACTACCAAAAACAATAAAGAGCATTGATGTCACGACCTTTGAACTCATATCAAGCGGTACATAGGCCCACAAAATAACAAGTTCAGAAAAAAATTATGGATGGATCACGTGCGTGAACAAATGCGTCACAAACCGCCCGGGCTACTTTTGTGGAATAGAAGTTTTTACAAGTCTTGCACACTGGAAACCCATATAAAATGTCAGCGTTTTCACCCACATAATAATTATATGCGCATCTGAAGACATCAAAATGACTGATACATCAAACTGAAGTGCAGAGTACGCCTTTTCTACTGGATATAGACTCAGCTCGTGCGATCTGGTCCCACCATATTCTAAGCAATTTTTGTCTTCTATTAGTATTATAAGCAACTCATTAAGCTGAGGCTAACACTCCTGCCTATATTTTAGGGTCTATCCGACAGGGTTTCCCCAGGGGTCAGCTGCCACGTCTGGCATGCCTCCGTACCGTTGGCCTCTTGGAGACCTGACCTCGGAGATGGCCACGGCAGAGTGCAGAGACACGGTGGAGTTCCGCGTAGTGCCGGCGGCATTTGGTGGGGATGAGACATCCCTTGGGCTCATGGAACCAGTTGACCTGGGGCTCAGATCCAGTTGGGAACCTTCCTCGAGGTCCTCTCCTTGGTGGATTGTAGCGACTTCCAGGACTCGCATCTGTCTGCCTCCACGGCTTCTGGCCCGTCTGGACCGGGGCTCTGGCACAGCGACTTCACCGCTGGTATCCGCGGGCGTGTAAGCCGGAGGGAGCTCCCCTGGCACACTCTGCATGAGCCCTGACATACTGACCGCGCCGCCCACAGCGCCAAAGGCGTTACCGATTGACACAGGATGTTGTCTCATCTCGTAGAAGGCCGCGGCCAGCGTGTTAGCCAGTCGGGTGGCGTCCCTTAAGTCCCGGCACACTACGCCGTGACACTCCACCCGTCCGTCTGACCCAGCCGTCCCGCCATCGAGGGAGCGGCGGTTGTAGACCCAGATGAGAGTGCGATTGCACGGCTCGTGGTTGGCGGAGCATCTTGCTATGCGGACTGTCTCGAAGAATTCTCTGATACCCTCTTGCGGGCTATTGGTCTCCTGGTTGTCTCGGGAGGACGGGATGACCCTCAGAATAAATCCAGGAGGTATAACCTTGACATACACCTGTGATATCATAAACAATTCATGGACTTAGGATGGATACAATGATTTAGGATGAATTAGCTCATTTAAAGGAGTGCAAAAAGTTTTCCCACCTTTTGTTTCACAACGGGTCCTTTTCGGGCTTGAACCCGACCCTGATATAAGTTTAGAATTAAATCTCCTTCTGATTTGGTACGTTTCTCTATCGTTAAACTTAGACGGGTGGTTCTTACAGACGGTCACCAATTTGATTACTGTGTGCTCACAAAATGTAGTCAGTCACAAAGTCATGTTTAAGTTCGTGACGGATAGCCGCTGGGAGGGGATGAGGGGCGGATAGGTAACATCATGTCACCACTGTTCGATGCGGACACGCAAAGCCAAAGGGGCAAAGGGGAGAGGCTATAGCGGGAAGGATCTGGTCGGGTTTTACAGTTTCCTTCCAGTCAACATTATTTTTCAGCCTTTTTATTCTTCTGGATTTGGATTTTGTTGACGTATTGCATCCGGTCCCTGACAAGCACACACTGTAAAGAAAACCCGTAAAAACACTGTCTATTTTCCGTATTTTTTACGGTTTATTACCGTTATTGCTCGAACCGTCACAAGAAAGAACGTGCTACGTGCATTTCCCGTAAAACTTGGTGACCTGACGCAGGCTGGGATTCACAGTGCTTTGTTTTCGTAACTTTTCAAAACCCCTCCCCTTTCAAACCCTCACAACCGCCTATTTTTTAAAGCTGTGATTCGTGTGCACCCACGCAACGTTCGCTACGTGCTGATCATTGGGATTTCAAAGCCGTAATGCTTTAATATTGCAGAATTTAGAGAGCCAAGCAGCTAATCCTGCGGTGTTGACCAGCAATAGGTTGACCCCTTTCTGTGGGATTGGTAAAAAGTTGTAAATGAAAATTACAACTTACAGATGCAAGTTATGTTACAACTTAAAGATAATTTCACCTTAAGTGATTTGAAAACCACTATGCGTGTAAAAGACGAGCTGTAAAACGTATGCATACCCCACTCCCAGCTGCAGTAACTGGAACCTACCCCCCTCCCTACCCCTACACTCAGCTCTGACGCCACCCACTTTGTATTCCATTACTTTACGGCAAATTGCCGTTAAATTTACGGGAAATTCGTGTTAAAATTACGGTCACCGTCATTTTGGGAAAACCGTAACTGACCGTAATTTTACGGTCTTTTGTTGGCAACCCGTTTGACAGTTCTTTTACCGTAAAATTACGGGCAAATTTTTTACAGTGCAGTCAAGCCACAGAGGGCTCCCAAGAAGATCAAGCAAATTAAGTCTTGAGACTTTTTTGGCACTATACACCCAGTGAACACACCTAACGCGGGCGCGTATAGCGTGAGGTAAGCTCGGAATTTCTCGGGCCGCGGGTCTCAGAGCCAACTTCCCAATAGACCGTTATATTGCTGCTACCATTTCAGTCATGTTCCCTGTATCTTATAACAGTACTGAATAATAATGGGTTTTGTGCAAAAAGGAACCAGACTGTTTTTTGCTTCCAGCCTCGCTTTGGTTACGTTGATTTGAATGGGAGAAAAATCACGAGGGCCGCAACATGATAATGGTCTATACTGGATTCGATCAGGACCGGCTGCACTCGGAGAACAAAAAACACAAGCAGGCTTGAACATAGACTACGTTTGAAATGACAGCGTCATTCCCCAAATGCAACGCCACAATTACAGCTACATGCACACATTTCTATATTTAGCTCGATGCTTATTTGAGCGATATTGTATTGATCCGTGTGCTTTCATGCGAGTATCACCATGACGACCATTAGTGCTTCCTGAGAGCCCACTGTTATGCAAATTACACTCCATTCTTATACAAAACGAGGTATAGAATGTAAAACAAAAAGCACCACCGCGAACTTGAAAACAGCAGGCGCGTTTGCATTAATGAACACCGTTTGCGGTTGCAGCTATGCAGGTTACAATTTGTGTCGGAAAAAAACAAAAATCGCTGTGCCATAATTAAAGACAGCAAAAAGGTCGACAAGCGAAAAAAGCAAAGCACTTTTGAAAAGGCAACATTTTATGATACGTCATACGTAGGCCTACATATCTTATAAGATGTATCATATATGACGCGATTTCTTGGTTTAAATTCAATTTCAAGTTCAAAACCAGCGCATCAATGTGCTACCCGGCCGTTTACAAATTATTTATTTCGGCAGTTAAAAATGGTACAATTAAAATATATAGTTGGGTGGGAAAATGAACGCATTACAAAATTGGCCCATTCTGTAACTAAAACTGTAATTTCTTCTCATTTTCTTCTCTCTAAAGGTTTCTCCAGGCTTGCGAGCTACAGTGCATAGGGCGCTTTTGAGGAATCCTTGGTTTCATTATCAGAAATAGTTTATAATAATAACAAAATTTCACAATAAAGATCTCAAAATTGCGAAAGTATGGATCACAGTGGCGAGTATGAAAACGGAAAAAATTTGGTACCGAGAAGTATTTCGAATGTTTTGCACGTTAATAAGCTGTTGGTATTTCTAACAAAACCTGACATGCTCTTTAGTCTTCATTCATGTTTTCTCAATATAATATTTTAGGGCGCTCACTGGCGTCATGAACCTGCATTCTTTCTCCAATTTTTTACATGATGACTTTGACTCTGTTGAGCACGACCAACAAAAGTATAGTGGCGTCTGAATCGAGAACCATTCTAATTGACGTACCTCTGATGCTGCAGATGACTGGCCCAGAACCGTTCCACGGTCACGTTCATGGCGTCGATGGAGCTTGGCGACCACCCGAGCCAAGTCGGCACTGGTGGCCGTGTCTGTCTCTCTCTTTTCGGTGCAGCCCAGGTACACCTCACACGGTACCCACTCGTCTAGGTTGAAGGCCAACCCGGGCGGTGGTCCACGGGTCGACACCTGCAACCCACTGCCGGCCATTTCAATTTGGAACGCACCTCTGTCTTCCCTCAAAGGAGATTTCTCGATTATTTTACTTTCGCATCCTTTCGACGCTCACGGTCGCAGTGGCAATGTGGGGCGAGTTGTCGGTATCTCTCTGATGTATTGAGTTCGAATCAACCGGTGTCATACAGTCCTACTACACAAAGGGCTAAGAGTAATTATTCACAACTTGATCCAATACCTTCACACATTCTATTGCAAGTGACGTTCTCACCCTAGATGTATCATATTCTGTCTGCCAATCCAATCCATAAGAGATGTACACACTTAATCCGCGAGGTTCGTAAACAAGTACATGTATAGGAAGGGACTTCTGTGGGTCCGGGGTTGTCACACACCTTCACACAATGGGTTACAGAAATAGCCACACAGTTTCATCTCATAGGTTGCGGAGAAACATCACCATTCATCCGTAACGAGGACCGAGGATGGTACGTGCATGTACCATGTGTTGAGGAGCGACGTTGTGTTCTCTTTACAGTATACGTGACGCACTTATTGAGAGTGTATGATTATGTACAACAGTTTTTTAATAATTATGTGATTGGTTGTTTGCTTGTTTGTTTGCTTGTTTGTCCGTCTATCGGGCTCTTTTTGAAGTTAACTGCTTCGGTCACTGTCATCGTAAATGTGCATAGGTGACTATGCCCCCCCCCCCATCAAACCTTGTTCCCCCCCCCCCCCCTGAGATTTTGAGTTTCTAAAAAATTATCATTGATCTACATGACACCCCCCCCCCCCATGAAATGTTCCAGCCCCCTAGCGCCCCCCACTAAGAAATTCCTGGCTACGCCACTGCCTGTCGATTCATCGATTTCTGCCTATGCAAACAAGACAACATTGTTTAATTACTTCACACTTGACCTTAGCACACGAAAATATTCAACACCTTTTTGGGTCGTTCGTGATTGTGTACTTTAGTCAAGCTGTAATGAGGTACTATACAAACAATGCTTATCATGGACTAATTTCTAAGTCGACCGGAAGGAAAACGAGTTTGTCCTTCAATTAAGTCCATTATAATGTCATCAATTTATTAATGCATAAAATGGCACCCCAGCATGAAATTATTTGCCCGCCATTTTGTAGGGTGCACATTATAGCTGAATTATTATAATCATTCGTCATTCAATTTCATATTTTCCTGACGCCAACTCAACTCAATCATGGATTACATTCAGTTACTGTGAATGCGGGTTAAATTCCCTTTGTTAGACTCGGACAGCAAATTTACTGAATTTGGCCGCACAAAGAAATTCACGCATTTCTCTCTCTTTTTTCTCTCTCGAAATGTAGACCTATACGTACCCACTGGACAATCACTTAAACTTTGTTTTTGCCAGTCATACTTCGAAGTATGAGTGCTGGAATCAATGGCTGGGCTATGATTTTGTGTTCTCTGATCTACATTGAAATCACTTCGACTACAGCTATAGACGAGGCTGACTCACTATATAACATTCATGTGTTTGTAGCGGGGATAAACATTCTGACGTTGCTATGTTCATATAGTCAGTTTGATTGGGTGTTCACACACAGAAAATGAATGAGGCAAATGTTTTTTCCTCCTTACTTTTATTTCCTCAGGTCGAGTACATTACTGTTTCTAAATGTAAACAAACACGGGAATAGAAACGAACTACTATAGAAGACCAGGAACTTGCATTCCATTTCCGTAATGACAGAAGCCTGTTGTTTTCACCTTTTGAACTTGCCCATTGTGTAGGAATACTAGGTCGTCATGGCTACTACCATCAACGAGTGTGTGTACGTGCATTTGGGTATGCCTGGCTTGTGTATAGGTTGCCGTGGAAACTATTATAATGTTGCCACTCGACCGTATCCATGCCTCCCGGCACACAAGCGTGGATATCTGCACCGATATAGAGAGCAGCCATAGACAGCGAACCAGCAGAGAGTCTGCCGCCCTCTTGAACGCTCGATGAAAAACTCACCTGGAAAGCTTTCCAGGATCGACACTCTCGAGCTTCCAGGCCACTCTCATGGGAAGGGCATTTTTACATCGTGTTGCCCTTCTACTGCCTGTCATTTTACGCATAATGATTTCTCACTTCAACAACCAAAAGAAACAATCATTTTGGAATTTTGTATCAGTATTCTTCTTGTAAAACGAATTTCACTTACGACCTCTCATATCGGCACCTATTTCGCCGCCTACTCGCCTACTCGCATGATAACGAAGCTGTGCGTTGCGCGCAAAGACCTACTTGTACAGCCCTAATACCTCCTAAAATTGAGCTAAAATGAAGGAAAGAGAGTAAAGCTAAACTATGATGTTGTGAACACTTTGGGAAGTTGCGAGTATATTTTTCCGTTACTGGAAGTGAGTGTATCATTATTGTCCCTATCGCATCCTGCAGTGGTTAGAATATGGAACTAGCGCCCTCTGTAAGCTCACTCTAAAAACAGATTGGTTAAAACAACCAATCAATCCGATTGGTTCGACACATAATAAACCAATATGTGGCTGTTTCAACCAATGTTTGGTTAGAAGTTAACCAATCTGTGTTTTGGGGTTTTTTTAGTGTTGGCAGCGGCGGGAGACTGAGCCACGTGTCCGGGATAGACACGGGGCATATAGGTCAATTACCGTCCTGATACCTGACCACCGTGATAATCGTCACGTACCTTTCACAATCACCATCGCCACCGCTCGTGCCAATATCACCAATCACTTCACCATGCATATGCCAACATCATCAGCATCCCCCCCCCAAAAAAAAAAAACCCGCAATAGGCCTATCGAACGTAAATAATTCAGCATGCACAAAAGTCACCGTAAATGTTTTTGTGAATATTAAAGTATGCTACAACATGTTGTAATGTGACAAGCTTAAATTTCTGAATTTCCGAACCCCGATTAACCACAATATACTGCTACGTAATCATTTTGAATAGCAGAAAAGGTATCGTTGAAAAGTTAACATGACTTGCATCGGCAGGTTTTTTTTTTTAATGTTCTCCGATCAACAAAATTCAATCGATGTTGTTCAAGTGTTCTCACCGACAATATTATCATTTTAGTTACCGTTTACTGGGCGAAACCAGGAAGTGTTTCGAAACCTCGGCCTGGTCGGCAGACTAGGCTTTCATATAGCAAGTTTTATGTTTTCATGAACCTGACGAGATCCATTTTCTGCTACCAGGCCTAAGCATCAAATCATAAAGAAATATTAGATTATAATGTTCTGCCGTATATCTTACAAGGCTCCTAGCTGCGTATCGTTTACTAACCGTTGAGAAGCCGAACCAGGGTGAAGCCGAGATTTTGGAAAGGGTTGTCACGTTTCCTTGTTGGAGTTGCAGTCAGCTGACCGCATGGGTCAGGCAAAGGCTCCCGGTAGACGAGATCGAATGGACGCGGTCGGGCTAGCTACACCGTGACAATGAACTCTGCAAAGGATTGCGATATTACCAACCATCACAATTTACATCCACTTGTGTTTAATTAAAGAGACAATCACAGTGCCGAAAAACATTCAACGCACGCCAAATACAACCACCACGAAAACCAAAACATACCCTATTAAGTATTATGCACCACCTGCACGAAATAAACCGTGATTAAAAAAAAAAAATCAGAGGAACTTAAAGACGGAAATTCTCTATTTTAAAGTTCACAAATTCCGTGATTGCTGTTTTTTTCCGGTCTCAATTGTTTTCATCTGCGATTTTTAAATTCCGGATACGATTGCTTTCGAAATGTATAAACTTCAAATTGAATGTTGCAAGTGTTGTGCATATACCTTTAAAGAGGTTGTACTTGAAGCTATCTATAGGTCTATGTTCTCTTAATGGCAAAATATTCAGTGTGAGATCACCGTCAAAGAAAAGGTTCAGTTGAAATTGCTATTACACAGATATATAGGCTGACAGATGTGGCCGGTACCGCTTAGATCAGAACTCGACAAGTACCATTGCTTAGAAATAACTGTTTATACAATGGACAACCTTTAAACCATTCTGCAACTTGCAAGAGTTCAAAAAAAAGGGAAATGTCCCTTCCTTCTAACCCGGAAGTACATGCACAATCTGGAGTCTGTGTATATCATCATGATGACATCCTGTTTGGAAAAACCCAATCGCGGTGCGGGGTGTAACTCAGTGCTCCATCCAAGTGCCCGGAACAATGGGCAAGCGCACGGTGTAGGATTGGCTCAGTTCCGCTGGTGTAGTGTAGCTAACTGTGACCGTGATTGATAATCCTGCAGGCCTTGGTAATCGTCCATAGAGCATTAATATAGCTCTTCAGTCATCTGTTTTTGTAGGCAGCTGTTCAGCAAGATGGCGTTGGAGTCAGCTCGAATCGGGCGTCGCCCATCACAGTGCTGCTTCGCGATTGTCCAAATCATTTTCTTGTTGCTGATCACATCTGAATCCATTTGTAAGTTCCAACCTTTTTTTACTCTTCACTAAAAATTTCTTCCATGCACACTATATAGCGATGGTGAGCTCACGCAAGAAATTTAATTCAGTGGATATAATGCATCGCTGTTCTACCGCATGTCGAGTTCAATGTAGGGGACCAGAAGTGTAACAACGCTTATTTTCGTTGCTCATAATTATGGAGACATTCCTGAGATTCAAGGTCACGTGTGTCATGTATGTCTGCTCCCTTGCCGTCAAACACCGAAATGACTCGTAGCCTAGACATCTAACCCGTTTATCGTCGGGCTCGCTATTCTTTCTGTTGAATTGGTGATTACTTTTATTTTAATCTATTGGGCCGGACCAGGACAATTCTCCTTGCAACATTTTGATGTTTTTTTTATGGAATTTAATACCCCTACACCTCAATATGAACACTACAAGTCCTTGATGTTTTTTAGTCTTTGGAGGACAAAAATTGTTTGGCCACTTTTTTTTTTAGAAAACAAACAAACTCATAGGTTCCTCCCCTAACAGAAACATTGTTTCTACAGAGAAGGCGTGATTGTATATTTTTTGTACTAATATATTATTGAGGTCGAAAAAAATATTTCCCGGATGAAATATCCGTAGAGATTTTGTTTCATTCATTACGTTTCATTTTGATTTATTTTTGTTCGTGGGGGAAGGAGGATTTGGGCATATTCGCGTATGTTCTCGCTAAGCAGGACGTCCGCTTTGCATACAATTTCTCCTCAAATTTCCGCAAGTTCCTTCACTCTTTCTCAAATTTCATCCGGTTTCACGGAGGCAAGGCATACATTACCGGAAGAGAGGTCGTGAATGCCTTATCCCATAAACCAGCACGATGGGAAGAGAATCATCCCAGAATTACCGCAAGCCCGTCCTTCAAGATAATGGTAATGGTTAATGCGCGTCGGCATTCTGAAGTGAGCCGTTCATGTCCTAGTCCAGTCGGCTGCAGTTGCCCCCCCCCCCGGACTCATAACATTACCAACAATATGATTTTGCGCATCTTCTTTTTTTCCCTTCCCCCTTTTTTTGTTGCTTGTCCGGGGGGGGGGGGGGCAAGCGCCCCCTTGGCCCCCCCTCGCAATGCCCATTGTTGGTGTCACCCTTAGTTTTTAATTAAAAGTTCATTTTATTTTCGAGGTCAAAACAGCGGGGGGGGGGGGGGGGGGAGGGGGGGGGGTGGCCCCCCCATAAAAAGTTCGAGCCCCCCTAGTCACCGCCCCCCCCCCCCCCCCCACTGAAAATTTGGCATTCGGAGGAAAGCACAACCATATGAGTTACCATGTTAAGCTAGAAGAACACAAAGTATCTTTTTTCGGCGATTTTGTGCTATTTGTTTTTTTCGCGAGTGGATGTTAATTATTGTAACGTCCCTTGAAAAGCGAATAGCCGAGTCATTGTCTTATATATAGCCATGATATATGTTTGGAACAGCTCCCCCATGGGAAGATGGTGTCCAGCCCCCCCCCCCCCCCCCCCCCACCCCCTTCACACTTGATTTTACGGACGGCGGGTGTCCGGTGAGAAAACCCTGACTACCTGTCAGCACGGTTGGGCGCCCCTCCATTGTAACCTCTAGCCCCCCCCCCCCCCCCCCCCCCCCCCGAATGAGAACCCTGGCCTACGCCGCTGGGTCACAGATAAAATCGTGTAAAAATGTGTATTTTGGGTTTAGGTTGAAAGAGAATGCCCCTTTTAACTGCCAATACATCGTTCAGATAATCCGACACAGAGCAGTTTATATAATAGCGCTATAGCGTGCCCGATTGGTTTCTCCATTGGAGGGGGCCTTTTGAGTGCACAGTGATCACGTCTATGGGTGGGGGCGCCACCCTTCTTCCAAAAACTCTTCAAAGCCCTCTTCCAATTTCCCCGAACGTTAATCGTATGGACGATAAGACAATCAGTTTTCTTTGATGAAAGTTATAGGATTTTTAAATACCTTTAATTAATAGACATTCACTGAGTGATCACACCAAAAATACCAACCAGTCACTTTCGTCTGCAAAGAAAAATCTGCATTGTTTCGCAGTATTTTATCGGCAAGTGTCCAACATGGAATTCCTTCCATCACTTTGACACTATATCTAGTGTTTAAGTTCTGTTATGGATGTTCATATTTCCTTCCATACAGGCATTCATATTATGCTTTGAAATAGCTGTACTTTCTTTATATAGCTTGCTCAAAATTAATTTTAGAGTCTGTTTTAACGCCATAACATAAAATATTCCTTATGCAACTGCCTAATGTCATTGAACATTGTGTATTAAACTTTTGTAAATGCATAGTATTATACACCAAATTGAATTCTCGAGAGGGACTGAAATCCAAAGCTGCCTATTTACGTATGAACCGGCCGGGTGAAATTTGCCTGCCCATTTTAAAGCGAATTTGAATGAACAATATTGAATGAACAAGTTGAGGAATTGGACGGGAGAACCTATACTAACGCAGGCATGGGTTACCATTGTATTGAGACATCATCAATCGCAAGCAGGAACATGCAAGCAATTCTATTCGCAACTTGACTATTCTTCCGGAATCGATCGCGAGATATCAGACTGTATCCAGGCACTGATGAAATGGAGACTAGTATGTTAACTGATTCTGAAGAGCTCATCATGGTTGACTTGAAACTGCGAGTGATTTGTTAAGGATGTCTGACATGCATGTGGCATCCTGCCAACATTATAATTAGCTTCGATTGTTTGGGCAGACTGTGTGAATTGGTGTAGTGTCATGATGTCAATAATATTATACTCGGTCCAGTATAGTGTGAAATTTGCAACAACAAAAAAACGTTCGGACCAAGATCACCCCTGGTGGCTCGCTTCCGGGACCCTTGAATAGCTAGGTGAATTAACGTGTAAAAGTTCTAGAATTTGCAATTATTTGTGGTTCATTGACTTCTTAAGAAAATCACCTGTGAATAGGGCCCTTGTAAAATCGTTACTAGCATATAAAATTATGGAAACTGATATATTGCTTGACTTGAAAGAGAAATATCGTGCCAAAAATTGACCTCTCACTTCCGAAAATCTTAAATACATGCGGGCTATTGCAACTTACAGCTGCCTGCCCCTAAATCACTGTACGTAGATGATAATTTCTCAAATGTTGTGGCGGTCATTATAGGTGAAAACTGAAAGTGAAATAGAAAACCAAGATGTCTTTTAAGATTTTCAAGTTGAGTGATTGAACTTAAAGGTCTCATTGGTATTTAAGAAACAAATCTAGAATTGACCGTTTATAGGGTTGCCGAACCTATCGGCTGCTGTGATATAGGTAAATCGTCGAAACGTTATTCCGGTACATTCTCGTTATCATGCATGCCCGTTATAGTGGCGATATGAAAGCCAACGTCCACGGAGCAAAAAGACCTAGGAACAACAATGCCTGATGTGAAAGGTCTTAAAATGAAATTCGTTTTTATCCATTTGCAAGTGATTTTTTCTTCTTAATTATACTTGAAGAATACCAAGATAAAACTCCAACATGAGTGTTTAAAATGCCCATAGACGGGCCACGCGAGGGTCCGGACGAAAGCTCACCGCGTGAGCTTTACTTTCATCAGGCTCTATTGTGAATGCCTCAGTGGCAAGATTAGAACAGGGACAGATTACGTGTCAAACTTGGCTTTGTGATTGCACACGTTTAAAACTGCAAGAACAATCAAAGAAGACTTAAACCTGTTTTAAAATACACGTGGTGATGTAAAATAATAGTTTGAAAGGTATAAAATAAAGATATTTGACTTGGAATGAGTATACCATCACTCATTTGCTAGGGGACATTTGGGTCGGACAAACATGACAGTTAAAACGGCTTCTCAAACTGTTGGCAATCCAACTCCAAACATTGGAAAATTTGGGTACAAACAGCAAGCAAGTGCTTATTTTGTATCCTTTGAGACCCGTGGTATTTTTCTTATCAGTGATT
Organism: Patiria miniata; assembly: GCF_015706575.1. NCBI lineage: Eukaryota > Metazoa > Echinodermata > Asteroidea > Valvatida > Asterinidae > Patiria > Patiria miniata. The sequence continues at coordinate 10,419,969 of NW_024037055.1, forward strand.
TCACAGACTATTACATGCAAAACAAAACTATTACATGCTGCGTTGGTTACAATATAATGAACTTTTATATTGACTTATTTTTACCGTGATGTTGTGCGTAATTTGCATATATTTTGTGTGCTTTTTTTTTTTTTTTTGACTTTTTATGTGGTTGTTTTTATCAGATTCAATTGTCTTTTAACCCGAACCTCACATTGACCTTACTGCAGGCACCGGGCAAGACGTGGGTGCGACGCAGGCTGCAGACGAGGCAGATCAGGCCCAGCAACCACGCCTAGTGTGGACAGAGCTCCGTATAGTGGACCGCCGTGCTCGCATCCAAAGCCTGCCTGCCGATCCGGACCAGTATATCACAAGCTCGGTGAGCGCTTTTGGCTGTTCAATCTTACCTTTCCGTTTGCCTCGTTCCATTTTTCTCAGTCGAAGCCTGGCCGTCGTCTCCAGCCGGCTTCGGCCTCAGGAGACTGAGCCCAGGCCCAACTTGGCTGATTATAGAAAGGCCTATGTTCTGCCTCACAAATATGCAGAGCAACAAATCTTATACAATCTGAACAACGTTTAAAGTGTTTCCATTTGATTTGAACATTAAAAGCTATACATGCACTTGAAATTGATTCTGCAAAAACGAAGCCGAAGTTCAAGCAACCCATAATCTTCCACACTTTTGTAATTCGACAGTTTCTCCCGAATTTGCAAATTAACGCATTCTGGTGGTATCTTGAATTAGTTCAGTGTGGTTAATCAGTTTTTTGGATGCTGGAATACTTTGTGAATTGTGAATTGACCAGCTACTGCTTGGTACCAACAGCAAAAACAGAAACAAACGCTACGGCTGTGACAAAGCCAAAGACAAGTGTTGACGTCATATAGCCTTAGTCTTTTGCGTCATGATGGTGAGGTTGCTGATTAAAACGATGATGATGGTGGTGGTGGTATAATGACTCGGGGTAGGGGATGATAACGACGCAGACATTGACAGTGACAAGTGACATTGTGTCCTTTCTTCCTGCCCAAGGTAATTGCGTCCAAGTACTATTACGAGTTGACGCCTGCGCACTGGATCGCCATCGCCAGCGACTATGACGACGGAGTGGCTTTCTGGAGCGACGCAAACAACAAGAGAATCATGAAGGGAGGTCTGCGAGAGGGCGCTACAGCCACAGGAATATTTGAAGGCACTTCATCCACCGTCGACGGTAAGACTCTAGTTTTTTTCACTTCCCAAACCATGGCTCGGTCTCAGCTTTAATAATAATAATAATATCGGAGTCTTATATAGCGCACGTATCTACCAACAATTAGGTACTCAAGGCGCTGGAGAGATATGTCTATTACTAAAGAAAGGTAAATAAAGATTATGAGAAATATGAGACCCATTATGTAGCACCTTATAAGGATTCACAAGGTGCTGCGGCGCATATTGCAGCCACTGCCAGAAACACCTGGGCAAACCCCTTCTCTTAGCGATAAGTGTTACTGGGTTCTTTAACGTGCATTACACAACACACGGGACCTACGGCTTTACGTCCCATCCGAAGGACGAAGCAATAATGGTACTAAAGTGCCTTGCTCAAGAGCACAAGCACCATGTTCCCACGGTCAGGATTCGAACCCATGTACCACGGCACACGAGTCGAACACCGTAACCATTGGACCACAGCACCCCATAGCTTTGGCCTTATGCTTCATACAGTTTAATTTTTTTTAGGTCCCTGGGATGAGATCCATTTCATGTTCTGCTACAGAAACATTACATTTCATCGCCTAATCTGTATGAGGTGAACGTTGGGAGTAGGCCTATTATTCATTAGTCTGAGTATTAACCGTTATCCACGGAGCCAAGTCTCCTGTATAACGTCTGATATGTCAAAGCGTACAGATTTATGCGCTCTCGCGCCCCAGCCAATCGGAGTCGACTTTACTAAATCGTGACGTCATTTTATTCCCAAATCAGGACTAAAACTGTGATTGGTCAATTCGAATTCAGTGTTTTTAGTGCAACAACAACCGCGCCTGTGTCGTGTAACATAATACAGAGCGCGTGGCCACAGCCTTTGTTGCTGTGCCTATAATAGGTTTTTTTTTATCCATGTCTATGACGTGACAACAGGTGAATGACCTAAGACCCTGTATAGAAAGCGCCCGCAGATTGGTCAAAATCTAGAGGTCAAGATGTGGTTGTCTTGCATGATTAATCAGCGAATCTGCTTAAATGTTATTATTCATTTTGTTAAGATATGCTTCAAATATGATTTTGCATTGGACCGAGTAAGAATGAGACCAAGGAAAAACGGTCTAGGCTGTACAGGCTGAGTCAAAAAAAGCGGAACCCATAACCCACAAATTATATTTCATATTTAAATATATAAATATATATGTAGCACCAAACATAGTAATGACTGGAAATCCAATTTCATAAACTACTTTTAGATGGAAAAATAACTAAAATTGCTCAGTCCGTTCAAAGAATATCTCCATTTAAACGCAATGACTCTAAAACCTCTTTCGTCCAAAAATGCGATTTCAAGAATCGTCGTCATAAGTGTCTTCAAACATCACTAGCGATATAACCAATGTCAAAAAAAAAATCAATAAAGTCGTTTTGAAGGCACGTCTTATAAAAAAGTGGATTTTATAAATCATATTGTTTGCCTAACCAGGGTTGTTAATATAGATATTGTGCTCTACAGTTGTTGACAGTTGTTGAAACAAGTATTCCCCCCTCCGTGTCATTTTTTGTTGTTGTTCCAAACAATCAGAATACCAATGAATTGCCTTTTTTTGACGAAACTGGTTTTAGGGTCATTGCGTTTAAATGGTGATCCTTTGAACGAATTGAGCAATTTTAATATTTTTGTTTTCATCTAAAAGTAGCTTATGGAATTTGCTTTCATTATTATGTTTGGTGCTACATATTTTTTTAAATATGAAATATATTTTTGGGGGTTTGGGTTCCGCTTTTTTTTTTACTCACCCTGTATTTTCACAATACAGTCATGGTAAATGTAAAACCGAATCATCCCGTGTTGTTGAATGAGACGGACGGTTCTAGAGCCATAGAAGTGAAACTTTCAATAAAAACGTGTACTTTACAAATATTTACAATTGAACAGGATACTAAACCAATAAACCATTTCTAAAAGCTTTGAAAACTTAATTTACTTACTGAAAGTCATGCTGTTGAAACAAATAGAACATTCAGTTTCGTTTATTTTTATGTTTATATTTACTTCGTTTCGTCACTTGCACTTCTAATAAAACAAAATTTATCAAGAATATTTTTGTACGTTTACGAGATACATTGAAGGGTTCGAAATTAGCGGTGGCCCGCTAGCCAAATGCTAGTCAAAACAGCGGCGGGCTAGTCAAACTATTCCTTAAGTAGCCCGGTTGGCGAGTCAAAAAAAATTGGGATCCGACAAAGATATGAAAGGACAGAAAGAATTAAATCATCAAATTCAGAAAGCAAACCTGTATCAATTTGTGTATAATGTTATCAACTGTTTTAAAGGGTTAAATTATTAGATTTGTTTATTAAAAACACTGACAAGATTGCCTCAGAATACATCAGAAATCAGTTGAAAATGGAAAGAAAACCCCGAATTTTACTTACGACCTATTTTCGTTCCAAGGTCGCCCTTATGGATCACGCCTGTTTTCACATCGCATACTTGCGTGAGAACGAAAATGATAACGAAAATTATAAAGACGCGAGTATTTTACCTGCGTACCTCCAGTGGATTCTAGATTTATTCAGGCTCGTTTGTATCACATTTTAATGCAGTTTTATCAACGAACAGTTTAGATATTTGTAATTGAAAATAAATCCTTCAAATTTAAAACAAAAAAAGTGTCCTTCCCAAAAGCCATTTGAGTCTCCTAGTTAAGTTTAATATACGTTTTTACCCAATGACCGCCACAACAGTATTTTGAAAATTGTCATGCTTGAATGAGTGATCGAGTTTCACACGGAAGTTTTCGGAAGTGAGAGGTCAATTTTTGGCACGATATTTCTCTTTCACGTCATGCGAAGTTTTAGTTTCCATAAAAAAACTCTCACTTTTACACCTTAATTTCCCTTTTTGAGGAGCCCTTGATGGGGTACCACAATACCAGGGTCAACTTTCAGGCTATATACACATAATGCACATTATTGTTTATGAGACATTCTACAAAAGAAAAAAAACATGCCGGCTAGTGAAAATGCCCGCGGGCTAGTTAAGAGCCTGTTGCAGTAGCCCGGCTGGCTAGCAAACAAACAAACAAGTTAAGGTCGAACCCTGTAAATTGTACAAGTTTCAGTTCAAATTTATTTTTTTGTTTCATGTGTTTATGTAACTTTAGTTTCGCTAGTATAAGTTGCCATAAAAATGGGTTCAGTATTTACGTGAATTGTGCCGGATATATGGTACCATTTACCCACGTCTAAAATCTCGTGCATAATTGTTATTAAAATCCCAAATGACACCTTTTTTTTTCAAAGCAATCAGTTCCGTCTAATTTTTATATATTTATGTATGATTTCTATCGTCGGTTATGTTTTGATTTACGTTTGTTTTTACTTTTGATTTGAAACCTCTGTCCTCGTTTTCAGGAAGAGGATTTATTGAATACACTATGTTATCTTTTCTCTGGCCAATAGTCTGGCGATAAAACCACGAGAAGAGTTAAATAACTGCCGTTATCTTGTTGGAAGGCCTCACGACATCGCATTGAGAAACGGACGTGCAATTCACCTTTCTGTTGGATTCAATTCGTTTTGCAATCCCCTGACCGTACAGTAGTCATAAAGAATAAGTTGTGGGTAATTCGCTTTTCGAACTTTCCAACACCGGAAAATGTTATGATTTTTTTTTCTCAAGTAAACCCTGGAAAAGGGGGAATATCATTTTAAGTACCATTTTTACCTGAACATTTTGTGGATTATGTCATACCGATGCCAGAAAAAAAACTTATTCAATAAAAATTACGCTGAAGAGAAATGCGCCAGAGTAAATAAAATAATGTCGATTAAGACCATTCTAAAAGGGTTCATTTATGTAACACAGCTCATGTCAAGTGGTGTAAGCCTGGAGCAATGCTTTCTGGATACAACCACTCACTCCCCGACCTAACATCATCTACACTTGTATACACGAATTGAAAAAGACGAGATATCTGTTCATTAAAGTTTTGTAATTTTTTCAAAACTGTTTTCCCTTGTGAATTTGCCTTGTAATGATAATAGGCTCAGTCTGCAGATTTCCTTTAAAAATAGTTGGAACTTATACTTTATAGTAAATGTACTTTATATGATTTACTTGGGGAAAAAAACTCTTATTACAGGTTGGGGGAAAAAAATTGCGTCAACAAATGGATTGAAATAAGCCTAAGTGAACAAAACCAATAGTACTGCCAACAATGCAAGTGTTTTATGCCAAAATATCCTTCCTTGCAGACATTTAGGAGGAAGTCGCGCATGCTTTAGTAATTGACGGCACTGCCAAAACGCTATAAATAATACCATTTTTGTCCAGAGCATGAGTAATGGTCGTTTACAATGAAAGAACTACACACCATCAAAACATACTCCCGCGTAGAAAAACCCCACTGTTTGGTTAATAACAAAAACAACCAAACACTCGAGAAAAAAATCCCCGCTTTAGGCCTCACATTTTGAATAGCAGGAGGTTTAATTGTCATCACGGTCCATCGGTTTTGTTGAATGTGAAAACTATCAAAGACCCTTAAGCCAATGAACGTGTGTAAATTTGTCCACAGCGTACTTGAAAGTAAGTACATGCCCGGATCAGGGGGGGGGGTGCCCCCGCCCCCCCCCCCCCCCCCCCCGATTTTCCCGCTAACAAAAGTGCCCCTTTCGCGGTCATAAATGTGCCCCCTCGGTATGAAAACAAAACTGCCCCTCATACGTACACATGAAAACATTATGAAGGCGCTCAAAAATTGTTTCCTCTCTTGTAATGCAAACGTGCTCCCCAAAAGCACAAATACCCCTCGTGCATTAACAAGATTGTGAACCTTCTTGAGATCGAAAACTATCCCTCGAAAGCACAAACACCTCTCTCGCATCAAAAACACCTCTCTCGCGATAACTTGTCGAGATGGAAAACTGCCCCTCGAAATCACAATTAGTGGCCCATTCGCGACATTAATACTGTGCCCCTCTCAAGATGGAAAACTGCCCCTTGAAAGCACAATTTGTGCCACATTCGCAACATTAAAACTGTGCCCCTCTCAAGATGGAAAACTGGCCTGAAAGAAAATAATAGTGCCCCTCTCACGAAAACGGTCCCTTAACATAGGCCTAACTAGTCAAATTTAAGGGCGGACCCACAAAGGTTACTGCCGGGAGTGCCGGAGGCCGAAGGGGTCTCTCAAGTGAAAAAAATACCTTAATTGAGAACACTTACGGCTATTATATAGGCTTATTGAGACTCTTTCAGGAATCAGGAATAGGCCTACACTGTAATTTTTTTTTTACATGTATTCCTTGCAATGTGAACGAAAATAGTTTCACAATTTTCTCCTCTTTCATCACACCGACGGAAAGTGCCTTTTTTTCTGAGCAAGTGCCCCTTTTTGGTGATGCCCCCCAGTTTGAAAAGCGTTTCGCCGCCGCTGGAGCTGCAGTAATGTTTCTGTCGGCCTGCTCGAGGAAGACCATGCACAACCATTAGCCTATGCTTGGAAAGTATATCTAAATTCTAAAAGGGTAACACCACAGCTTCAGTGAATGTAGAAGTATTAGTATCAGCAGATTATAGGGACATTCCCAGAAAATTCCAATTCCAATCAAATTTTCACTAGGGGCAAAAAATGAATCAACATCATCAATGGTCCAAAGCTCGCATATGACTAGGCCTATACAGCTTATTATATTTCCATTCATCGTGTTAATAAAGAATTTGGAAAGCGCTGAATGCCTCGCCGCGCTCATTATGTGCACAACTCAAAGCGGGAAACCCTTCGTTGCGAAATAATTAGGAAAACACCCAAGAACCCCAGTGTGGCATCACCCCTGATTCATCATCGCATACAAAAGCGAGCATAAGTTTGCCGCTGCAGCGCGCTGTTGATTCAATGGTTCCCGGGGAGTAAACAAGGAAATACGCAACAGAAAAACAAGGTACAAGTTTGGGGGGAAAAAATGAAACTGACTTAAAATGAAACTGGCAGTGGGAAGGATTTTTTGATTGCACAATGTGTCTCATACATTGCAGCATTAATATGCTGCTTTGCCTCCATACTCCTCATCCAAATATTTTTGGGTTTTTTTTTCAGAGGTATGATTGTTATATTTTTTTTAACATTATTATCGAAGAAAATGGTAATTTCTGACGTTAATATAAAAAAACAAAGTGAATCCACCTCTCTACTTACAAAAAAAGTCATAAAAACCCTGTTCTTTGGTCTGTTTCGATTCGTTATAAGCGCGGGGGAAAAGTAGAAGAAAGATGTTTTACCAGTAAAATTTAGGCGTTCGTTAGCCTTAAATTCAAGGAGTGTGTCTGTTTGGGGTAGGTTGGGTGAAGTGACGAATGAAAAAAAATGGCATAATTTTTTTCTTACATCAAAATGGGTTGGCTTTATTCGCAGTTGTGAAAAGGTGACCGCTATATACTCTCTAAATGTAAAAGAGTAAAAACCACTTGTTACGAAAAGAGTTGCCTCCGTCATGCTCTTAAAAGAGCGGAAGTTCGTCTTTTAGAGTAATTTTATAGTTAAAAAAAAACCTATACAATATGAAAATTTGACTCTAAAAGTGAAAGGCATATGTCGGACAATTTTTTTTTATATACGAGGGGTTTTTCACTCTTTTACATTTATACGGTTCTTAAAAAATATAAAACTTCTCGGTGACTTTTCCTAAACATGTGGGCCATGCAAATTTATTTCCAGGCATAGCAGTTGATTGGCTGGCCAACAACGTGTACTGGACAGACGCCGCCTACAATTGGATAGTAGCTGTGGATTACAACATGACTTGGTTCCGGATTATCGTGGATGATGGACTGGAAAAGCCGAGAGGGGTCGCCGTCCACCCACAGTTAGGGTAAAAAAATAATTTAACAATAATTCCGCCCCACCGTCCTCCTCATAAACTCATGCACCCCGCCCAAACCCCTCAAAGGGGTCTCATTTAATCTCCAGCGTCGATTATGGATTGGCAGAATAACATAAAGTTATAAATTCGGCTAATAAGAGTCCCTTGCCTATGCCCTATTCTACCCGCTCCCAAGTGAACTTGAACAGACGGGGGAGGGGGTTCCCAGAGGCACCGCCTTCTGACTGTGAAGTGACTAAAGAGGGCGCTATGTCTTGTTTGAAACCCAGTCTTCGACAGGCAAATCATGTAAATATCTTTGTAGGGTACCAGACGGTTCTCTGTACAGCAACGCAGAAACGTGTCATCGCGCCGCGAATTTCGGGGAATTTTGAAAGTGTTTTTCGTTCACTTCTCCTAATCCAAAAAGTTTAATTTAAGATTTACTGCACAAGTGGAGATAACACAAAACCTTTATGTGAGGTACTAAGTAAGAGTATTTTATTTCTCTCATTGTGAGTATGGAGGCTGACACAGTGACAGATCATGGGCGTCGCGAGGGGGGGGGGGGCAATTGCATGAAGGGGGACACTTGCCCCCTCCCCCCCCCCCCCCCAGAAAACGAAAAAAAAAAAAAAAAGGAAAAAGAGGTGCAATGCCATATTACTGTTAACTTGATGGGGGAGGGGGTTAGGGCAAATGTAGCCCGACTGCTAGTCCGAAAATTTGGGACTCTCAATACTGTGTATGAGAGTCCCAAAACTTAAGGTATTGAAAACATGCAAAACAAGAAAATAGACTGGCACCTAAAACAACCAGTCCAACACAGCTTCAGTACTGCATCAATCAACCATGCCAACAGAATTGTAAGGCATGAAGTGGGAACTAGTCTCAATTTACTACACATTTCTCTATAGTCAAGCCACCAGACTATTGACACTGAATGAAGAGGTCAGTCTTTTCAAATAGTTGGACCATGGTAGGACATGTACCAGTCTAGTATTTAGCCCCATTTTGAAATCACTTGACTTCCCTCTCATGTGCAAAATATTGAAGAAATGTCTCCTTTAAAAATTGAATTGAGTCTGCAAACTTGGTTGGTGAAATACTGAGGACATTCTCTTTGCCCCAGTGGAATTTATGGAGAAATTTGCTGGCTAAACTGTGAGTAAATTGGGCCTGATTTAGTTTTGCACGTTTCAGAGCACTCCAGAGCCCTGTCTGCCCGACTGCATCTGGCCAAGACCTAGCTTGAGTGACTCCAGCTGACATGCTCATATTCATTCACATGTAGCGCTGGAGGAAGGCCTGTGCGTTTCCATGTGGTAGCAAGAGACCCTAAAAAAATGGCCTCTCCCAAAAATTGTTCATTTTCACCTCTAATATCCCACCCCAGAGTTCACCCACATACCTCATACATTCAGCAGTTATTTACGAAGCCTACTGATCGATTTGAAACAAGACCAACAAAAAAAAAGTGAAAAATCTTGACGATTTCGGTGGCTTGTCCGTAAAAATACGCCTGTTCCAACGGCTGTCTTCCATTTTGTTTTGCTAATTATATTAATGTATGCATCACGTGATGACATAAAAAAAATCGGCGCGCACGATGTATTTGGGTACCACACCGCTTTCAGGCGCCGCAAGTGAGTTCAATTTTCGTCTGGTGCGTTGCCGTGGAGAGCATTCTCGTTGTCTTGCTTTCCGCGACAACGCACCAGACGAAAATTGAACTCACTTGCGGCGCCTGAAAGCGGTGTGGTACCCACATACATCGCGCGCGCCGATTTTTTGATGTCATCATCACGTGATGCATACATTAATATAATTAGCAAAACAAAATGGAATACAGCCGTTGGAACAGGCGTATTTTTACGGACAAGCCACCGAAATCGTCAAGATTTTTCACTTTTTTTTTGTTGGTCTTGTTTCAAATCGATCATTAGGCTTCGTAAATGACTGCTGAAATTATGAGGTATGTGGGTGAACTCTGGGGTGGGATATTAGAGGTGAAAATGAACAATTTTTGGAGAGGCCATTTTTTTAGGGTCTCTTGCTACCACATGGAAACGCACAGGCCTTCCTCCAGCGCTACATGTGAATGAATATGAGCATGTCAGCTGGAGTCACTCAAGCTAGCCAAGACCACTGATCTCTATATAAAGACTGGATAGCTAATACAGAGCCGCACAATGTACGAATTTGACGCCATATTGGTGAGACCGGCTGGTGATCTACAAAGGACATGTTGCCGTTTTTATAGACAGCATGATTTCTTTTGTAACGTCGCGGTTCACTTGACTTATATTTTGACCACCATCACTGATCAAGGTTAACTACATTTTTTCTAACGTCGTGGTTACTAAAATGCCGCAAATATAACTTTTTCGGCGTTTTGAAATAATAATCACTACGGAAATGTGTCCCTTTTAGAACATCATAATATGTGTACGTGACCAAAATGCGCGTCAACTGTTGATACAACGCGCGCGTATTTACGCGTAGAACGTTCGTATTATACGCGGCCATCTTCGTGAGACCGGGGGCGAATTGGTCAATGTGCGAAGTCTACTGTGTGAATGTTGTATGCATATCCGCTATCCAGTCTTTATATAGAGATCAGTGGCCAAGACCCGTGATTTTTTGGTTCGCTCGGAGCGCGCTGCGGGGGGTACGGTACTTGCAATTGTACGCATGCGCATACTATCATTTCGCTTGTACCGTAGCCCCCGCGGCGCGCTCGGAGCGAACTGGAAATCATCGCTGGATCATATGCGTGCATGTTTCAAGTGTCAGTTTGGCTCAGTGTGGAAAGGGCATATTTTTCATCATTTTGGCCAAAAAAATGACAAAATCCAGCGATGTTTGTTCTGCGCATATTACGTGAGTATGTCATGAGGTGTAGTATGGAGTTTGGGGCAAACTGTGCAGCGGTTCTGTGGGAAATGTCTGCATTTTGATGGACGTTTTTGTACTTAATTAGTGTTTTGTGCTGAAAACAATTTTGCGGGGTTCTTCATCTATGAGGCTCCACTACCATAGTTCTAGGAGTAGGTTGTAATTTCATAAAGAAACTCATATCTTTTGAAAAAAACGTTCTTTTATCTAAAAATCTTCATCCATCTGGCCAAAAGACGACTTTCAGTCATCATCCCCCACGAATATCGTCCCGAAAATGTTCCTCCATGCGATTTCAAAATGGCGGCCGCGTTGTAATATATGCATTATACAGGCATGCAACTTTTCCTCGGATCAGCTGATTTCCTCTTTTTTTACTTCTCATGTGTGCCATTGAAAATAGAAAAACACTGTACAAAGTCTTGGAAAGATTTGAATTTCCTCTTTTTTTTGCGACTTCCCAGTTGCATGCCTGATTATGCGGGTGCACTTGAGCAAGCTTATGAATATGCATAGTTCAGTTCATTACCTCGTGTTTGTATGGCCAGCCGCCCCGCGCGCCTAACAAACGTCATGAACTGAATGCATATTCATAATCTTGCCCAATGCAAAGATTGTAGTGATCACTGAAAGGCACTCTTGAATGCATTGCCGCCTCTGCCTGGTGGTTTGTTTTGTGGACACTCGGAATAAAATGCATACTTAGTTTACCATGTGTTTACCATGTGTTTATGAGTGGAAGAAATGTGTATTGCCTATTGGCCCAAACATTTTTGAAAGTGCCACGCCCATCCCCATCCCCATCCCCATCTCCATCTATTATTGTTTATATTCAAAAATCCATTTGTTTGCTGCTTGTTTGTCTTTGTGTCTAGCTATCTGTTTTGGACAGACTGGGGGAGCAGACAGACAATAGAACGATCAACACTCAGCGGAGAAGACCGTCAAGTCCTAGCTGACACTGGCTTGTACTTCCCCAATGGAATTACCATTGATTACACAGCCAACAAGTGAGTGCAATGTCATGAAGTTGGAATAATAATCCTAACCCAGTCCAAAAGATTTGAGACACTTTAAGTTTCAATATTGTGAATTGAGAGTCTCAAAACTCAGACAGTTGACACACATGCAGTTTACATGAAAGTGGTGCACACTGCACCAGTAAAGAATGTCAACGTAATCATCTCTTACTCAGTCATTATTACGTATCTCCCACAAGTCTAAGGTCATACAACTTTTTTAAATGAAAACTGAAACTGTTTCTTTTGCTTGATGAACTTTGTGTGCTGAAGTATTATTCATAGCTCCTTGTTCGTAACTAGAATCAAGCTGGAATTGTAACTGGAATTGTAAATGTTTTTTTATTTTTTTTTTATTTTACTTTTTAGAAATGTGCATAGTTGAATAAAATTTTAAAAAGAAATTTCAATAATATTATAAAACGTAAAATGTAAAAAAAAAACTAAACTAGAGATTCGCGTTTGTTGTTACAAACGCAGAGTGGTTGGGTAGACAACTATTTTATGAAACACTGTCCAGTTAAGTTATGAATATTAAGAACAAAGGATCACAAAATTAAATCCTTTCTAGGACAATCAATTATTGTGTTTAAAAATGCATCTTTAATGCTGTGATAAATTTTAGTAAACATTCTATGTACACATACAAGTTATTTCCGGCTTGATAACGTCATTAGTCAAAAACGGAAAGTGAATACTGATTTAGTTCGGAGTGGATGTTAATTGTGAAGTTAAGTTACATATCAAAATTTGGAAAATATAAGTGTATGTATTTATAACACCGAGCTTCCGGTTTGATGACGTCACAGTATTTTGAAGCCAAAGGTGAGCATTGTAATGGTATCGTTATTTGGGCTAAGATATACGACATGGATCAAATGATAGAATTAACTTTTAAATCTGATCGTTGGCATATTCTCATAGAAGTAACTTCCGGTCTGATGACGTCATGAATTTGAAACCTTGCCAAGTTATCTGTTGTTAATCACAGAATATCAAGGGGCGCTTTGGTAAAATTTGAACCTACAGTATTAAAATTAAAGAAATAAAACCACTATTTTATGTGCCGCTAGGGGGCGCCCTTTCAGATGATGTCGTCACCACACTGTTTTTTATGTCTGGCATTCCTCACTAAACACTTTCATAATATACATGTGTATGTCTGTAGTAAAATGCTTCCGCTTTTGAGTTATATTCAGTTTTTATTGCACTTCCGTTACACCGGAAGTAAAGGTCAAGCGGCTTTGTGTCCGGAAACACGAAATGTTTCTCAGGGCATAGTCTACAACCTCATGAAAAAACGAACATGATACTCTATTTAGTTCAAAAGATATAACGCAAACTATTTTGTCAAAATTTGCCCTTAAATCACTTGTAATTTGATACCCGATGACGTCATGATGATGTAACAAACTTTATAACATCTTCATAATATGGTACAAGTTCACACAAGGTTTTTTTATCATACCATAAACCGTTCGGAAGAAATTTTGCTTTGTTTTGATTTCAGGCTAACGTCTTCATTTTGAATTTACCTAACTTTGACCTTCCGGTAGACAGAAGTAAAGGTCAAGCGAGTTTACGTGCGCGACAAAAAATGTGTAGCAATTAATGGTCTATCTGATTACAGATTACAAACATCATTGATTATTTAGTTCAAGAGTTAAAGGTGAAAGTAATTGGTAACTTTTTCAGCTAAAATCACTTGTAATTTGACACCTGATGACTTAATCATGACGTCAGAGTAAGATGCACCTTCGGATGAGGGTAGATAAATATTGAAAGTTACAAGTTCATACCATAAACCGTTTAGGAAAAAACCCGTGGAGAAGTATTGTCCAGAAGAAAAAAGAAAAAAGAAAGATTAATCGTAACAACTCCAAAGTGTGGTCGGGTTGTGCCCGGCCACTCAAAAATTCAACCACCAACCCTTGCAAAATGTTAGGGTCAGGGTTACCAGAAACACAGCTTTTTTGGCTTAATCACTTCCGCAGAGGGTTTACGGAAACTTGGCCATTAGAATTCTGAATTCCTTTATATTTTCCATGTTGAAATATGTGGGAATATTTTGGTGATTTGGGTTGGCATAATTGACCTTTTCAGGTTTTTGTCTACATTTAAAGTCCCATTGTGGGCTTGACTCTAGGATCAGGAAGATGGTGTCTTTACCCTAACCATCCCAGATTCTTCATCCAGCTGGAAAATATTAAAAGATTGAGAAAAATACGGTCTAGCCACTTGCACTATACATGGTGAAATTATGGTTTTTAATTCAGACCCTGAGTCCTTCCACCTTTGTCTCTGTCACCCTGCATAGGTTATACTGGACTGATGCAGACCCTACGGGCAGCCGTTTGGAGTCATCCAACTTGAACGGCACTGATCGCAGGACCGTTTACTCCCACCAACCGGACCAGGGCCACTTCTTTGATGTTGCCGTCTTCCAAGTAAGTCAACAAAGCATCTCTGAAAGTCATGGAATGGTAGTTTGCCATTTGACTGTTCCTTTTTCCATAAGACATTCTTTTATCGGACTGGACCACAGCAATGATCCCATTTACCGTACAAAACTTGCAATTCAAAGGCAACTCTGTTCCTCGCGGAACGTTCCAAGTCAAGCAATTGTCAAATTTAGTCCTGAGTTTATTCAGCTGTTGTGAGATATAGAAACATACCTATACACTGTACAGGCTGTCTGTAGTACCTCTGAAGGACTTTCACAATGCCAATCCTGCAGATGCAAAACAGGAAATTGTAATGTAGCCAAAAGGAAGTGGTCATCTGAAGGAACTTTTTTTCACGAAACAAGTCGGAAATTTGGATGCACTTCCTTGTACTGACAACATATTTAGAGCATATATGAAGGACACTATAATGTGTACATAGAGCTGTTGCTAAAATAAATTGTTTTTTTTTATTTATCCACTGCATCAATTCAATATGTACAAATTATATAAATGATTTGTGCTATGGCATTACCAGTTGCTTTATACAGAGTTATAAATGTGTTGTCCAAAATGTACACCTGCTATAACAAAATACGATAAAAATTTTCAGAAAATTATTTTAATTCTGAAATTTCATTTTATTGGAATTTGGCCCTGCACAAAAACAGTAATGACAATTCTTGTATGGGATTCTGGTTATTTTGTCCTTCTGTAAATAACGACATAGGAGAACAAACCACAAAGAAGTTTGTAATAACCTCTCCTTAAAAAAACGAAAGTTCTTAGTTCTTACTTAGACACTTTTAAGATTAATGATTGTATACAGCCAGAAAATGAATTGATTCAAGTCAACATAAAACTCAGAAAATTTCAGAGTCCTTCCATGCAGCAGCAAACAAAGAAAAAAGAAACCCAAAATACAAAACGATCAGAAGAAATGTTACATTTTGTGTATTGTGACATAAAAAAAAGGTTAATTGTTGTCCTTGATTTTGTGGAAAAGTCGAAAACTTGTTTAAAAGCATGATTGAAATAGGAAACAAATTGGATTCTTCAATGTATCAAAATTCTATGAGGGCCAGTTTTTAAAAATTAAAGCAAAAACTTTGCAAGCCAAAACTTTGGGATTTTCCCAAATCACATGACACTCATGATTCCAATTGATTTTGTTCTTGTTTTTTTGGGTTTTTTTTATATTTTTGTCCTGTTTTCAATGAACAGAACTATATCTTCATCAGTGACTGGTACAATGGCATTCGTTGCATACGAAAAGATACCGGAACCCACTACTTTGCTCTGAACATTGGCGGACGGCCATTTGGACTGACCCTACATGGACCGGGGCTGTTACCAGGCAACTCATGTGAGTTTGGACATTGGATGTGTCTTTGGTTTTTGTTTAGATGGGTCCAAACCAGCCAACTGACCCCAGCAAGCTCGGCAGCTAAGAGGTTAAGATGCTTACAAGCCGGAGGGTTAGGGTTCAAATCCCACCCAAGTAAACCTGTGCTTTTCTTCCCACAAACTTTCACATTGCACCGAGTTCAATTTTGTGTGTGTTTTTTTCATGATTGTTTATTCTTTAAGGAAATCCTGATACAGTGGAGTTTAGGCTGCCTATAGTAATCAAATGTGGCATTAAAAAGATAACTGTGTGCACAGGTTTTCAAATGAACCACATGGGGAAACTGAGTTGGTGAATTATAACAATTGAAAAGTTGAACGAAGAAATTAACTGGAGCAGGGCTTGAACCTGCGACCTCCGGATTGCCGTTCCGGTGCTCTACCAACTGAGCTATCCAGCCCTATGTTGGCAGTTCCCCAATTAGACAATATCTTTGTTCAAGGGGTGCTAGTCTGAAGTCATAAACCACTCTGCCATGCAGCCAGGGATCACGCCTGAAGTCACAATACAGACCTTGGAAATAGCAAAGGAGGATCATTCAGAGAGGATATGGCTTTTTAGTACAAATGTTTATGTTGGCGGTTCCCCAATTCATTAATATCTTTGTTCAAGGAGCGCTACTTAGAATAGAATAGAATAGAAAATACTTTATTAATCCATCAAGGAAATTACATTTGCTCACGGGTACGGTACAATAGAGAGTGAGTATTTTACAATCAAAGTTATACAATTTTACAAAAACACTAAAAAATACAATGCTATCACAAAAACACAATCAATTACAAAAATGTTATGATTAAGGTTATACAATATTGAATGTAATTAAAAACATGTAAAAACTACTTCACTATCACTGTCAGTAATTCTTAGATATAAAATAACTAACGCTTGAAATTAGAATTGTGAAGTGAGATGGCCCTCGGTATAAAATGATCGTGGGTGTCGCGATTTTGTCCCAGGTTTCGGCACTCTCATCCTACCACTACCAAACCGAGCAATATGCAGTTTTTAAACAACGGTGATAGACGGAGTCTACCTCATTCTGACCCTCACCGATCACCATTGCGGCCTGCCCCACCAACTTATTGATTTGATCCTGAGCCTGAGCAGCATTCCCTCCCCAACAGACTAGACAGTAATTCCATACAGAACATAAAATTGATTTATAAAATGTTAAAATCGAAAGGGTTCACTTTGAGTGTATTTAGCTTCCTCAGACAATACAATACAGGGTTTCATCCTCCCTACAATGTAATCCACATGATCATGCCACATTAACTTGTCATCTATTACCACACCCAGGTACTTGTATAATTTTGAAACTCTGTCAACCTCATTGCCTTTGATTTTCACAGACATTGGCTCTGTCTTTTTAACTCGAAAATCAATCAACATTTCCTTAGTCTTGTTGACATAAAGTTCTTAATAGTTACGATCACAATAATCCACGAATCGATCAATCTGGTTAATAAACATCCTGTCATCATCATGCTTTATAAATCCTACCATAGCCGAATCATCAGCAAATTTAACCAAGGAACATGACTCATCAGCGCTTCGACAATCTGCAGTATACAATGTGAATAGAAATGGAGCAAGTACGGTCCCTTGCGGAATTCCAGAGCTTGAATAAATTAAAGCTGATTGCACCTTCGATTCGCCCAAACTAATTCTAACAATCTGAGTGCGGTCAGTGAGATAATTCAAAATCCAGGTTATTAACGAATGAGGCACACTCTCCATGTTTAAAAGCTTTTGACAAAGAATATGTGGCTGTATTGTGTTGAACGCCGATGAGAAATTAAAAAAAACATAACCCCGGCAGAATAACCCTGACTGGCTTTTTCTTAGTGAGAATATAATTGTTCTAAGACAACCCAAATTGCATCTTCAGTACTTCTGTCTTTTTTATATGCAAACTGCATGGAATCGATAGACTGAACTACAAAATCTCTCAAATCACATATAACAAATTACTCACAAATTTTGATCAACACAGAGGTCAAGGCAACTAGACGCAAGTGATTTAGGCAAGAAATGGTAGACCTTTTTGGAACGGGAACAATACATGATCGTTTCTACATCTGTGGTATAGTCTGAGAATTAAAACACAAGTTGAAAATGAAACTGAAAATACCGGCAAGTTGACTAGAACAACATTTCAATATCCTAGGCAAAACCCAATCTGGCCCAGGGGCTTTTGATGGGTTCAGTTTTGAAAAATGACAGCGAACCTCTTCCTCAGTAGTGACCAAATTCCAGTCCTCAAACTTAGTGTCTGCCTAAATTTCTCTTAGATTGGCATTCTCGGCTAAAAAAGCTGACTTGTTAAAGTGGTTAAAATAGGCATTGAGTTCATTAGAATAATCAGCTGTAATTTTCGGTAATGGTATGGAATTTGATTTTTTTTCCCCACAATATGCACTCATACGCATACCTTGCCAAACAACCTTCATATTGTATTTAGTGAAATAATCCTCCACCCTCGGCTTTACTACTATCAATAACATCTCTAAGTTCTTTCTGCACTGATTTCGGTTCCCTTTTGTCACCTCGACCAAAGACTCCTTTCTTTTTATTGATCACATTTTTCACTTGTTTCGTTATCCATGGCTTATTATTTGCAAAAACTTTCGCTTTCTTTTTGGGGACCATGATATCAGCACGGAATTGTATGTAATCACTGACAACTTCTGCCAAGTCATTAGGGTTCTCATTAGCGTCCACAAATAGGTTCCAGTCCGTACAATCCAGGCCTCCCTGTAGCTGCATTACTGCATCTGGGGTCCATTGTTTTTTTTCTAGAACTCGAGGCTTCTCTCTCTTTACAAGGGGATTGTAAGAACTAACGAATGGCCAACCTTCGTCAAAGGGGCGGCGATATGAGCGTCCTTTACATTGGAATACATTAGGTCCAAAGTTGCTGTCCCATGTGTTGGGCAATCTACATGTTGATACAATTGAAGTGAAGTCTTCTTTAGTGAACAGTGGTTGAAATCCCCATTTACCACAATGAATGCGTCTGGAGAAGATTGTTGAATATCGTTGGTGACTTGGCCGAGTTCCTCTGCAGCAGGTGCAGCTACACTATGATCAGGATTGGGGAACCGCCAACATGGGCGTCGCTAGAGGGGGGGGGGGGGGTCACACCCCTCCATTAGTCAGTTTTATCGGCAAAATCATGGTGCTGTTGGCAAAATAGAAAATGAAGAATGGAGAAGGAAGGGGAAAGGAAGTGGGAAGAAGAGAAAATTGAAAATGTAACTAATAAACACAGCTGCTCAAAACCCTGCAGAGCTAAAATCCGGTTTTGCAACCCATGGCAAAAGATTGTACATTTGTCATGTCGGCAAGAGCTGCCGCACGAGGTAACTTTATATACGGCAGTTGACAGCTACAGCTGTGCAAAACACAAGCACGTGCTCGCTCGCAGATAGTTGGGTCATTCCACTGGGTTGGGGAACAATGTGTGACATATGACCATATTAAGAAAAGCATGAATGCCTTGCTAGCAGTTGCTCTACGTAATATTTGTTGTTGGGTGTTTCACTACTGCAGAAAGTTTGAAATCATTTCAATGTATTTTGCCAAAAATATGAGCAAAAAATGTCATTTTGGATGTGACATTGTCACCATGTCAGTGTTACGTCCAAATATGACATTTGTACCTTTTTTAAAATTTCTGCGAAACATTACCCAAATTCACTTTGCGTACTTCTTACTATACTTGCAACACAATAAGAAAAGCTTTTGTTACGGTAGTCAGGTATCAAACAAGTCAAATGGAGCAGAAATGATAGCTCGGTTGTGTGGACGTAACATTGACACGGTGTAAAACCCAAATGTCACACTTCCATTTAGTGATTTTTACACCGTTACATCCACTCTTGAGGTATTTTTTCTGCTATATTTGAACGCTGACTATACCAAAACAAAAGCTTTTCTTGGTGCCTAGGTGTCCAGTTGTAAATATGCAATGTCAGTTTGGGTATTTATTTTATATACGTGTAAAAAAGGGCCAAAAAAAAAATATTTGGATGTAAGGTTTGGATGTAACATTGACACGGTGTCAATGTTGCATCTGAATTAATGCATTTCGTCGGTTGCCCGGCAGAAGGGCATATGAGTTCTGACTCAAATATCATTTTCAACAAAACTGCACTGATTGGTCATATTGTTCCCCCACGCATATTATGAATCCAGTGTTCTCCCACGTATCGTACAATGTTGAAATTTTTCACACGTATCAATGATGAGTTTTGAAACAACCTGTATTAATTTCTGATGAATGTGTATAAATTTCATTAAAATACAGAAAGTTTTCTGCATATATGCCCTTTTGCTGTGAACATATTTAGTGATTACGCGCTATT
Organism: Patiria miniata; assembly: GCF_015706575.1. Lineage (NCBI taxonomy): Eukaryota > Metazoa > Echinodermata > Asteroidea > Valvatida > Asterinidae > Patiria > Patiria miniata. The sequence goes on from NW_024037055.1 coordinate 10,440,155, forward strand.
GCATAAGGGCATACGCGCATATGCCCTTCTGCCGGGCACATGACGATTTTTGCTCTTATTTTTGTCAAAGTACTTTCAAATGATTTCAAACTTTCTCAAGTATTGAAACACCCTAAGACAAATATTATGTTGAGCATTTGTTTAGAACGCATTGATACTTTTCATAATATTACCAAATATATGGATGTAACATGCACTGCTTCCCAACCCGGTGGAATGACCCTGGTACAAATTGAGCTGATTCTTTGTGGCGACTCAAAATTATGGATCAATCTAAAGAAGGTAAATCTCGAAAGAGAGTCAAGCTACAGTTTTGATGTGATGTTTGTGATGAAATACATTGTACATCTCCCAAAACACAAGCAATTTCAATCCAAAAGTCAGGGGAAAAGGCCAGTAAAGCCTCAGACTGCACCACAGAGCATCTAGAATCCAAAAATTTCCTGGGCCCTTGAGCGGGCCCCGAACCACACACCATCAGTCAATTTCTTTGTTCAACTTTTCAATGGTGTGCACAGGTGTTAGAATGTAGAGAATGTAGAGAGTGATTCAGCTAACATTTTTATGTTGTGATGATTGGTTAAGCCTGTGTCTATGTTGTCTTGTGTCCTAGCTCTTTGTGATGCCAAGCCCTGTGATCAGCTGTGTGTCAGCGACCCTGCTGGCTTCAAGTGCCTCTGTGTGGATGGCTTTGAGCTTCTGGACGACGGGCGGACGTGCCATCGAGGTAGGCCTTCCTCAGCCGATACAAGTCATTCTCAATACACAATGCTGTCATTTTCTTTAAAATGTCCACATCCAATTCTAGACATTGCCAAACAGTATTCTTTTTTCATATACTAGACTAGGACTAAAAACCTGAGTAATATTAATTGTACACATAATCAAGAGCAGTTTCCAAAAACTCATATTTTTGTTTAAGGTATCAAGTCAACATATCCTTTTAGCTTGGGTGGGATTTCTGAAATAGCACCCTTCTATAGTTCTATATATGATATCCACAAAATGAAATTACTCAAAAGTCAGTGAAAAAAATGAATACAATCCTCAATCCTGCAAAATCCTCAAATTGCGACCATGTAAAAGTTGGATTCAGCCTCAATGCTCCCAGATCATTTGTTATTTCTTGAATTTGTTGAGTGAAGGGATGACCAATGCCTTAATCCTTCAAAAATCCTCCAACAATCTCTGTCATGGGTTGAGGCAGTGTCGATAAACATTCAGAAACAGTGCAGATGATATCAAGCTTAATGCAGGGTCACTGTTGGCTGGTTCGAATCTGATATACATCAGATTTGAACCAGCCAACCGATCCTGCAAGCTCGGTGGTCAAGTGGTAAGACGTCTGCACTAGAAAGCAGGAGTTTGTTTCTGCATTTAGTAGGGGACGTTGAACAAAAGAGGACAATAGGGTCCCCAATTCACAAAGGTCGACCCCCAATTTGGCGATCGTGTACAAAACATATGGGAGGTCTTCCTAAAAGACTTGGGACAATAGGGGTCCCCGATTGCAGGCAAATACACACTTCGGTGAGGTCGTGGGTTCGAGTCCCACCCGAGTGATTTTTTCCAACTTTCACTCGGGAGGCAACACACTGATACAGTGTTTAAACATCGGTGAAGGGCAGAACTTAAATTGTTTTACATCTTATGAATAGCATAAGGTAGGGCTGAATTATGCATGACTGAACATAAACAATGCTGGGTACAGCCTACGAACTCAAACACAATGCATCCTCCAAAATCACATGACATTTTTTTGCCATTCACCCTCAATCCTCCAAAACCGCTTGGAGGATTGAGGAGGATTGAGGAGGGTTAGGGTTAAGAATAGAACAACTATCTTATCACCCAGGTTCTGGCATCTTGGGCATTCAGGAGAGAATTATTGCTATAAACCTGTATAATATAAATCCTTTTCTACCAGTGTATTACTTGTACTTAAATGTGTCGTAATTTTCCTCACGTAACACAGCCGAGACCTCTCTGGCCAAGCCCCAGATACTTCTGGTTGCCCAGAACAGCATCTGCTATTTCCCCAGCAACTTCCCAGACCTGTCTTTGTCCTCGGACTACCAGCGCAACTGCATCCTGACCAACCGTACCCACTTGGTGGCGTTGGATATAGATGTGCGAAGCAAGACCATGTTCTTCTCTGATTTTGTTCACAAGACAATCCAGAGTGTCCGTCTGACCGATGGGGCTGCGGTGGAGCTGGTTGTTGGAGGGGTTGGTAGTGTGGAAGGTATGGTTTTATTAAGGGAAGAAAGGTGTGCTTGGCCGGGTTAAACACTGTGTTTAAGACACTTTGGAGTCTGGATGCTGATAATTACCTAAGCCGAAGGCGAGGGTAATTATCAGCATCCAGACTCCAACCGGTCTTAAAACATGGTGTTAAATACTGGCCAAGCACATATTTATTCCCATTCATAAATACCTTTTCGGTCAAAAAATCAAAATCTTTCGGTCTAAAAGTCAACACAAGTCAAAGATATAAATATAAACACTTTTAAATAACGTCATGTGTTTTGGGACACCCCTTTAGCCATTTAATGGTATGTCTGCAGTCTCGCGAGTTGTCGTAAACAACTCCTTTTATGGAGATTGGTGTGCGCGTCGGGCATATTGGGCGATGTGGCGAACAACGCAGCTGTGCCGGTGTATTTTGAACTTGACAATGAAATACTGACTCATTGGTAGTATTGCACATGCCTACGTGAGGATTGTGAATGTTTAACCAATAAAACGGTAAAAGGCACCGAGTTTCATAGGAGTCCAAATTTCATGTGACACTGGAAAAGTGTTTAAGACCAGCCAGCTGGCCTTTATCAACTGTTTAAAACCTGCCAGGTGACAGGCTCTCGACCAATAGGTAAACTGTATTAGGCTAAGACAGTTTAGCCATTCCTATTGGTTGAGAGCCCGTCACGTGGCAGGTTTTAGACTTTTAGGTATTTATGAATATTAGTTTCAAGACAAGCGATAAGCTTTACAACCCAGGCAATGTTTAGTATTACTTGAATTCCCCCAAATGGCCCATTAGAGAGAGGGGTTTTGCTAAAAACTGGTACCTTGCAGAGACAAGGTATATTAAGGAGAGTGTTTCCCTCATGTTTCAAGTCCTATTTCTAGGCATAATTTAAATGTCGCAAATAGTTTGAATCAAATTCCTTGTGATGCAAAACTCAAATGTAAAAATTTTGGTGAGGGTTGGTGCAGTTTAGGTTTGAGGGTTAAGTGTCTGAACTTTTGACTCCAATTAGTGACTTTTATCCTTAACCCTTACCCTACTTGACCCTCCAACGCATGCCAATATGTGCCTCAAGGAAATCTCCTATGTTTTTTGCATGGCCCTCCAATATCTGCCATGTCATTTCAAGGGTAACTGGACAGGCACTCCAATACATGCCACAGAGAACAATGAGAGTCCTCTGATAACAAAGTGAGTGCCCCCAGCTGGTCAGTATCAGGTACCCTCCAGGGCCTCCAACTCCTGCCAATTGGAGCCTTCACTGCTAAGACTTGTTATCTGCCAAATAACTGCAGCTGGAGGGCATTGGCATAACCAACTGACATGCAGTAAACTACCCTCAGAGAGTAAGGGTTAATTAAAATGATGTTTATTTAGGTCTGTGAAAATTATGCATTCAAATAAAATCCATGAACAATGCCAATGTAAGGGGAGTTTTGTGCCTAGCTCTTAGAAGCACTTGGCATTAGATTGTAGTCAACTCCATCATTGGTGAAATCAAGTGTCAATCACAAGTCAAAGTACATATTAGATATTAAATCATAAGAGCTCGTGACTTTTGATGGAATTACTTATTATTGACTTATTTTTAATTGTGATGACTTGACAACCATTCTGCAATTTATGACATGACGTGTGAGTCATAGAAGGCCAAACCTGGATTTAAAAAGACATTTTAAGAAAGTTTCATTTTCTTCCCAGGCATTGCCGTGGACTGGCTGAGCCAGAATCTGTACTGGACAGACTCTCAACTTGACCACATCTCAGTCGCTCGCTATGACGGCAGCAACAGACGTATTCTACTGAAGGACAACGTGTTGGATCCTAGGAGCATTGTTATCCATCCTGGGCAGAGGTAGGACCTTCTTATTGGCTTGGGTTTGTACCACCTCAGACAAACGTGGGATGCACAGTGGACTCAGGGAACTAGTACCCCCTGACCTGTGAATTTGACAAAGAGTCCTCTTAGTGAAGGATTCTTGAGTGTCATTCCCGCTCCAGTGTTGTAGACAAGTCCATCACAAGCCTGGTCACAAGTAAGAGAGGATGAACAATGACAAAGGAATGCCTTTGTCACAGCTCATTTGAATAGCTTGTGAGTTGACTTGGGACTGGATGAATTGTGATGGACTTATGAAAACTTGTGATGGACTTGACTACCACGCTATGCTGCTTTGCGCTCGAGTGCATTTCTTTCTTGTGTTGATGCTACGGTTTGTGCATATAACACTCTGTTCCATAAAAATCTCAAATCAGGTTGCAAATAAAAAGCACTGAACAATGACAAAGGACTGCCTTGTTTAACAGTTCATTAGAAAAGTCTGTGAACTGAATGGTCGGCTGACCATCGTTGGAAATTGATACAGAAATTCCACTTTTCTGAAAATGACAACACACCAGGTGCCATAATTTCACAGGATGCTTGAGACTTTTATTCACTTACAGTCAAGTAAGGTATTAATAATTTGTCAGTTTTGTGTTTGTTGATGTTTGCAAATGTTGTATATTACCTTTAAGTCTCATCTTGACCCCAACATTTGACTCTGATGACTACCTAGAATTGTTGGCATGGTATTTCACTTTCCTGTTTTTCTTTCCGATTGAGATTGATGTTCTGGACTGAGTTTGGACCACCAGGCCAAATTGAACGAGCCAGTCTAGACGGCAGCATCCGACGCGTCATCCTAGACAATGTAGATGGCCTCAATGGCCTGTCTATTGACTTTGATGAAGACCGGTAAGTCAGTGCTGTATTTGATGTACAATGGACCACTGGGCCTAACTGACGATACTGTTATCAAGTCCTCATCTGAGTTTGCAGGTATAATACAAATATGACATGGTTCGAGAGTGGATAGTCAATATAAGCTCCCCAAGGTATTTGAAGTTGACAAGCTAGTTGCCGAGGTGAAGCCTCACACATTATCACCAAAATATTGTCGAGTTACACATCAGTTATCTTGGCAAAACTTTGCTGTGCATGTGCCCCCATCTTTTCTTGTGTCTATCTATAGAGCGATGTTTGCGCGGGCGCACTACCCCTGTGCGCTAGGTCCACGATTGCTTCGTAGACTGTCGCATGGGTAACCTGTGTGTCAGTCAGTTACGCATGCCTATTTACTGTTTGCGTGAAATTTCAATATTGAATTGTTTGAATTGAAATTTAATATGCTATTACAGGATCTACTATGCAGATCGTTCGAGTGGCTCCATTCAGCACATGGACTTTGAGGGGAATGGGAGGACACGCTTATATGCCCGGACTGGTGCCCAGTTCTTTGATATTGACATACACAAGGTACATGTCAAGGGGCCCACCCATAAGACAGGTGGAGTTTAGAACTCCTTGTTTAAGGGGAGTCAGGTTGGCACAAATGTACTTTCCTCGCCTTCCACCTCTGTTGCTATTGTTTAAATCCCAACCACGCTACGAGTTTGGATTTTCACAGGCATGCAACTTTTCCTTGGATCCGCAGATTTCCCTCATTGTTAACTTCCCATGTGTGCCATAAAAAATTAAAATTTCTCTAAAAATCTCATGCTTGGTATTTCCTAGTTTTTTGTTTCCCAAGAAAATTATTCTAGGCTTGTCCTTCTGTCACTATATATATAACTGAACATGCATCCACTCTCTTTAGGTTTATTCAGGCTACCGAACTGCCGTGCCTGTGCATAAACTCTTGTCCATCATCAGTCAAATCAAAACTCTGTCACAAGTGAAAAGGGTTTAACAATAACAAAGTAATATGTTTGTGTAGTGTTTGTCTGTGCAGCCTGACACTTGACTTGAGGCTGGGGGATTTGTGAGGACTTGGCCACAACTCTGACCCTGATTTCACTTCCATAATTCAACCAGAAAAATGTACAGTCAACCACAGTGCCCCTTGATAAACTTACAACTTTAAATTCGTCACTGCATCTGACTCTAATCTTGACACCGTATCTGACTCTAATCTTGTCACCGTATCTGATTCTAATCTTGTCACCGTACCCAACTCTAATCTTGTCACCGTATCCAACTCTAATCTTGTCACCGTACCCAACTCTAATCTTGTCACCGTATCCAACTCTAATCCTGTCACCGTATCCAACTCTAATCTTGTCACCGTATCCAACTCTAATCTTGTCACCGTATCCAACTCTAATCCTGTCACTGTATCCAACTCTAATCTTGTCACCGTATCCAACTCTAATCTTGTCACCGTATCTGACTCTAAACTTGTCACTGTACCTGACACGAATCTCGTCACCGGACTGTATCTGACCTTATCACCATATCTGACTCTTATCTTGTCACCGTATCTGACTCTAATCTTGTCACTGTATCTGATTCTAATCTTATCACCGTATCTGACTCTAATCTTGTCACCGTATCCAACTCTAATCTTGTCACCGTATCCAACTCTAATCTTGTCACCGTATCCAACTCTAATCCTGTCACCGTATCCAACTCTAATCTTGTCACCGTATCTGACTCTAATCTTGTCACTGTATCCGACTCTAATCTTCTGATTCTAATCTAGGACTACCTTCTCTGGACGGAGTGGAATACCTTCAATGGCCTGCATGCAATCAACCGTGAGAATCGACGCATCGTGCAGAGCCACAGCATCAACAACGAGTCTACCTATGGCGTGCGGGTCTACTCCGACGACCGACAGCCAGACTATGACAGTAGGTCCAGCCCGCCCACCCCCCCCCCCCCTCCCCCCATATACTCGGCCTTTTTTGCGGCAGTTTATTGTCGTTGCACCATGTGTTTGAACATATGGGTACCTATGCACAATGCACCAAATTCAACTAGCTGCTAGTCTAAGGATCAAGTAAATTGGCACTTTTGCCACTGCTGAATTGGAGATAGCTTCACACTGCAAGCTGTTGTTTGATGGATTTATATCAATGTTGTACACTTCAACAAACAGGAATTGGCATTCACAAATTAGTGACTGAATGGAATTCAGGAGGATGAATATTCATTTCTTACTGATCAAGCAATTTGATCGGTCCAATTGTGAAAAAGTAGGTCATCGCCCATGTCAAATTTCAAGTTTTGTGACTCTGTTGCAAGGTTGCCAGCATCCTTTGGTGCTTAGTTGCTGGCACTTTAGCAAAAACTATGAACCAAGTGTGAGATAATTGTTCATTCTTCAGATGTGCAGGACCTAGTCATTTTTGCCAGGAGCATTCCTCAGTCCACATAAATCTGCAGAAACCCAACTGCACATTCTTTGTGTGTACTTTGACTATATCGTTCTGGTTTGCGGTAAAACCATGTGGTAATAACTACTGTCGCTCAGTAGATATTTAGTTCTGATAAGAACTTGTCCTGCTTATTATCAACTTTCACTACGTACTTTGACTTTACAACGGACACAGAGCCCTTCGTAAAGTAATAGTTACTGACATGTACATTCGTGAATCATGAACAATTCTCCCAAACTTCCAAGTGGATTTGGAGATCTGGACTGAGTTGGGTTAATATCAGTGTGAGAAGAAACCTTAATTGCTATTGAGCTCTCTACCATTACAGTCTAGTCTGATGAGGATTATTCTTTGATCTTCATTCCGCTCCATTCTGGTTTTGCTCACTGGTCATGAATGGCAACTTGGAATTTGCATAACAATGAGTTGAACTTGCAGTAAAAAGATACTTATTACATTCTGATCATAGTTTTAATAATCATCCTGAAAAAACAATGCGTTTTCAGAAATGAGGAATTAGTAGCCATGCAACTTGGAGTGAAAGCCTTTCACTTTGGAGAATTCTGACATTCGTTCTTGACGTCTCTTTTGTTGTTAGGCGTGTGTGAGGATAATGGTGGTTGCCAGCACCTGTGTCTGCCGATATCAACAGGAGGTATGCGTTGTGATTGCAGTGCGGGATACCAGTTGCACACTGACAATCATGCCTGCGTCCCCGCCTTAGGTACGTTGCCCACTGAGTTGAAAAATATTGATATCGACTCGTTAGTCACTGTAGTACCCTAAACCACCCTGTATGTTTACTCCCTGTAGTGCCTGAAGCCACCGTGCACTCGGTAGTTTTATGGGTTATTGAGTGAATAAACACAATGTACTGTTGTACAGTGTAGTACAGTTAATAATGGGTTAAACCATGTTACATTTGTGTTTTATCATGTTATATTGATTTCAAATTGTGTTTCATTATTGTTTATCAATTAAGAAATGGTTTAAGCCCACAAAGTAGTCATTCAATTGTGCAAGTATGTAGTCATGAAAATTACAATGAAACATGCACAACTTGGATGGGAGATAGCTACACAAATAGAAAGGTTCAGTAGGCTTAATAAGTGTAACACCAATGACATGTTTGAGCAATCAAGAACTGTGGTCATTTTATATGCAAATGTTTAGTTATATCATTTGAGTACCCAGTCTTGAGTGACATAGTTTGAGTTTGAGTCTTGAGTCATATTGTGTGAGATCTGGAGTTTCATGGTATATTGCGAGTGTTGAGTTGATTGGGTTGAATTTGAGACTTGATTGCTTGATTTGAGAGTAACTGTTGAGTCATATGGTAAATATTTAGCCATTTACTTCAAGTTTTGGAGTCTTTCTGAGCGTGAGTCTTGAGTTGGATGTGATTCACTTGCTGATTTTTACTTTGCACAATTTTGCTGAGCAGGATCTTCTGCTTGGCAGTATTATTACATTCCTTTGTGCCGGTTTGATTGTCCAGATATTCTCTACGATGACTTCCTGTTTGCTTCGGATACTTACCTGCACAGCATCTTCCAGTTTGATCTGTCCAATCCTAGCTTGAACTACTCTGCCCTCCAGCTGGATACCAGGACCATTGAGAACCCAGTGGCACTCGCCTACGATCCCATGACTGCACAGGTAATAATGTTTGATTTGAATTTGGCATTGAGGTAGGGTTTGGTTTTGTTCTTCATCAACAGAATTTTGTCATAACCAGGGGTGTGATTTTTCCGGATTTCCGGATTTTTAGTCTAACGTCTGCGGAAGTTTATGCGGATTCCGGATTTCCAACGTTTTCTGTTTCCAGATAAATATCGCCCAAAAACTTCTGGCGAAATATAGGCCCTAATTTACGATAATGGATGGACTGGTGACACAAGTCTAATAAGCAGTGCGGTCAAGAACCTGATAGACATCAATGCAGTGTGCGCAGTGGAGTACTTGAGGACCAGACTAAAAATAATTTTCAATGGGTTTGCACCTCATGTTTGTATATTGCGTGTGGAAGTGTGTGTATTGTGCATGTATTGTGCAGTGACGATCATGAGCTAGCAATTCGCAAACACATTGGTGTCAATATTGCCGCGATTTTGTCAAGGAATTTAAGAGTATGGGTTGGAAGAACTTGGACTAAAGTGTTTTTTTTGTGTGAATCGTTTCTTTCTCTCTGCAAACATGCAAAAGTAATAACATCATACACAAAAAAGACATTTTTTTAATCAATCGCGTATGGATTATATTATTTTAATGACCAGACATTTTTTCCTAATTTTTCCCCCATTTGTTTTCTTTACTGAAGCGACGAAATTTGCAAACATTACAGAAATTACAGTACATAAAATGTACATGCCCTATATATGGACATACGTGAATGTATGTATACATTTACATCTATACAAGTACATGTACAATAATACATGTACATGTACATGTATACATGTCAACCGAAGTTCATGGATTTTTCATTTTTGTCCAATCACACCCCTGCATAACTTTTGATTGAGTGCTGTCATAGAGCTCGGGAGAAAGTATATATTCACAAGCTTGCTTGGATGAGACTCAATCAAACGTTGGTTTGAGATCTGGATTTCCAGTTGGCCCCCCCCCCTTTCTCAACAAAGGGACTGCTTTTGCAAGACAATACAGCTGATGCTTTTGTCTTTAAGCTGTGTATTGAAACAAAAGGGTTCGTTGTCTTCAATGTTATGCCCAAAGGACTTTCCTTTTATTGCATACTTCCTTGCAGGGTGATATTCTTGAGCTTTTTGCTCTGCTGAAAAAAAATATTCTAGGGTTTTTTCTCTTACATGCAAACAATGGAAGGAAGGTAGTTTCGTACAAAAAAAGTACAAACTTAAGAAAAAATATTTGTTTATGTCTTCCAACACAGTTTTAAAAGTATGTGCCGTGTGCAAACAAATGTACTTACATTAACATTAACCTTTCTTGATGCAACAAGGTGTCATAGTCTCTGGGACCTTGTTGCATTGAGCTATCAACACCAGTGAATAAGCTGTCCCTTCTGAGACAATGGGAGCTAGTCCCATTGAACAATGCCAAAGTTGTATCCTGCTGCAGTTGGCAACTGGACACGGGTCGCACTAAACAGCGTCAACACAGCGTCAACACAGCGTCAACACAGCGTCAACACATGACAGAAGCGTCAACACACCGTCAACACATCCAAAACACATTCTGAATTGACAAAAAGGGCATATAATTGTGAAACATACAATAAAAGAGAATTTCCATTGGATTGAGTTTCCATTTCGTTGTTAAAAATATCGTATTTTCACGCGAAAAAAATGACCTTAACTTGCACGGCCGTTGTCCGCCATCTTGACTTCGCACAAAGCTTGGACTACACCATTTCAAGTAGGGGTGTGTAGGTAATGACATTATCTTGTCATAAACAACAGAGGGCGCCTTGCTGCAGACTGTTTTAAACTTTTTCTCGCTTTACAGTAGGAACCATCGGATTTTTTTTTTTTTAATTTAACTTATGAGGCTATACACCCCGTCTAATAAAACTATAAATAAATAAAAAGCCAGAAGGACTAACATGAGGATTACACTCCAAGACTACACATCAAGACAGCAAAAAAAATCCATTTAAAATATTTCATTTCATTTATTATTTCGCAAGAATAAAAACAAACATGCATGAAAAACAACAAGTGCAATTTATACAATAATGTAAATACCAACGAACAAGTAAAGAAAATTAAACAACAAAGGCAATTGCAGCGTAAACACAGCATTAAATTGTTAGTCTTTGCAGATATTTTTAACACTGGCGACCCCGGCCGCGTCCCTCTCTGTTGGTTTATTGTACAATGCTATCACCCTTTAGAATAATGGTATGGTCCGCGCTGCCACTGAGGCAACATGGCGGGTGTTCGGCAGCCGATTTCGGAGCGGCACGGGGAGCCAATTTTCTTGAACTAAAAATCGCGATTTTCAGACGTTTAACCTATTGATTTTAAGCACAAATCTTGTTTCTGTCCATACTGTATGGGTTACATACTGCTTTTGTCAATATTAATGCATTTTGGATGTGTTGACGCTGTGTTGACGCTGTGTTGACGCTTTGGAGTGTGTTGACGCTGTGTTGACACTGTTTAGTATGACCCCTGGACACAGGTAGTTAGGAGGCTTAGGATAATACTCAAGAATCAGGATTGGAATGCTTCTAATTCAAAAATTGATACTATTTCATCTGTCACTTGTCGGGAACTGACATGTGATGTAATGTCTCATTTGAAAGCTCATACTATCAGCGAATTGATTCAAACTTGATTGTTAGGGTACCTGCCCTCCATGACATGGACGTACCATCTTTGACAGTGGATGTCTATTTTGTTCATGATTTGTTGCACAGGTGTACTGGTCGGATGTTGTGCAGAACACAATACGCAGGGCATACATCATCAATGGCTCGCAGGAGATTCTGTTCACGCATGAGCATGTGGAAAGTTAGTACATTGATCTCTCAGGTTAGATGTGAGCAAAAAGTTACCCTTTTAGACCATCGGCAAATTTCATGAAGCTGCTGAGCCCAGTACTTTCCTAAGAAGTACACTTTCGTTCTTTTCAAACTGATTCCTTTCTAGGGCATGCGTACTGCGCGATGTCGTGCAGAATGCAGCTGTGGCGGTGCGCTGTGAATTTAGGACTATGAAATACTGACTCACTGGTAGTATTGAGCATGCCTACATGAGGATTGTGAATGTTCAACCAATAAAACGGTAAAACGCACCGAATTTCATAGGAGTCCAAATTTCATGTGACACTGGAAAAGTGTTTAAGACCAGCGAGCCGGTCTTTTTCCATTTAAGACGGGCCACGTGATGGGCTCTCGACTAATGGGAATGGGTAAACTGTCTTAGGTATTTATGAATATGTTTTTAATTGTATTACCTTTCTGCCGCATTTGCTCTTTGACCTCTCAGCACCAGATGGCCTGACAATTGACCCTGCCTCTCGTCTTCTCTTCTGGACTGACATGGGCTTACCCAGTATCCAGGTGGCCCATCTGGACGGCAGCGATCGCAAGATTCTGGTCCGCACAGACATAGAGCACCCACGGGCCATCCTAGCAGACCCAGGCAACGGGTAACATTGGACTGGATTGTTGTGGAAGGGGAATGTGGAAAGAGCATGGCTGAACATGTCCCCTTGTAACATCTGACCATTTGCGAAAGCCCAGTGTTCCTTTTCAAATAATGTTGCACAATATTGTGAATTTCTGTTCATTGCTTAAGGCACTTGGTCACTGTACACAATGTATGTGCTGATTACAACACATCAGCAAGACCCCCCCCCCCTTAAAAAATCCTGGAATTCAATACATCAGCCAGCCCCCCCCCCTCCCCCCCCCCTTTTTTTTAAAAATCTTGGAATTTAATACATCAGCCAGCCCCCGACCCTTAAAAATCCTGAAATTTAATACATCAGCCAGCCCCCCCCCCCTTTAAAAATCCTGGAATTTAACAAATCAGCTAGGCCCCCCCCCACCCCACCTTTAAAAATCCTGCAATTCAGATTTATAAGGGCTGTGTACTGACGTTCATCTTCAAGTTGTTTATCATGGGGTGTGGGGAAGCAGCACAAGAGAAATAGCATTGAGTAGCAATGAGTTTGGTTTTCATTATTTTGTTTTGAACCAACAGGCTTCTATATTGGTCAGACTGGGGACAAGTAGCCAAGATAGAGCAGGCTTACATGGATGGGAGCAACAGGGTGGTGCTGGCTAACACCTCACTGGCATGGCCGAATGGACTGGCTCTGGATTTCAGAGGTAGGTCAACAGAATAAACAATGCAGGCCAATTCGGGCGATTCACAATGCAGTGCGCCACCAAGAGTTTGCCATGGAGAGTCCATTTTTCAAGTTTACAAAACATGACCCATTTGAACGAGTGTCAGTAGACAACTTGAGCTAATTTGTTATAGATTGGGGCATAGCGTTCTGCCGCCGTACAAAAAAACACCATATTGATAAAAAAAGAAAAGAAAAGGGCAAATGTATACTCAAATCATACGCTTACGAAACTACTGACCGGAAAAACTAACAATTTCAAATGTCCCGCGCGGCGATTTTGTCGACCATCTCCCACAATGCACTGGGAAAAATGAACTCTCTGTGGCAAACTCTGGGTGGTGCACTGCTTTGTGAATCGCCCAAATTGGAAAAAGCCTATTGAACTGAAGGATGTAACATTCTATTTCTCCCATTCTTGTAGTCGAGAAGGATCACAAGTTCATCACAAGCCATCCAGCCCCAAATTAATGCACAAGCTTTTCAAGCAAGCTTTTACAAAGGCATTCCTTTGCTATTCTCGTTCCCATTACTTGTGACCGTATTTGAGAATTGACTTTGATTTCCTTCTAATCACAACTTAGTCACAAGCCAATCACAACGTAGTCACAAGCCAATCTTAACTTAGTCACAAGCGAAATCACAAGTCAAATCACCATGCACACTTGAGACTTGATAACGTGTGATTGATATGTGTCTTGATTTTTGATGACGTGTTATTAATTGATTCTAACTCTTCTTTTTTTTCCCATTCAATCTAGCCAACAAGCTGTACTGGTGTGATGCCAAGACAGACAAGATAGAGGCCCTGGACCTGAGCTCCATGACCCGGGTTGTTCTCATCGACCTTGGCCCTAGCAACCACCCCTTTAGCATTGCCCTGCATGGTCCCTACATCTACTGGTCTGATTGGTCCAAGCGTGCCCTCATGAGGGCTGACAAGGACACAGGGGCCAACAATGCTACCGTGGGGTCAGCTGACTTTGCGCGACTGAACGGGCTATATGCCTACAGCAGTCAGGATCATGATCCCTGTGAGTGGCATCATTCATCTTTGTTCCATTTACTGATACTAGAGCTATACCCAACATGCAGCTGTTAACATTGGCAATTGGGCTGGATTCAGGAATTTATAAGCATGACAGTCAGGGGTAACGGTGGTCTTGCTCTGATACATCGTATTTGTAACAGTTGAGCTGCATATGACTTTGTATGCTCCCAGGAAGTTGGATTGATCTGAGAACTTAAAGGCTTGCCAATCAGGGGTAATAGTAGTCTTTTTCCAGAATAGTGATTCCATAATATCAAACAGTTAATAAGCATGTGGGCCTCTAAAGTAGGGAGGGTTTGTTTCTGGATCCTTAGAATCAGTAACGTGCTACAACAACAAAACTGTGCCTGATCCAGATCTTAAGTCACGTGACTAGCCAAAAGTAAATATGTAGTAATAATATTAATAATAATTACCCTGGATTGGACATTTGGGAGACATTCCCATAAACTTGTGCACAAATGTTTTCAAACTTAAATGTGCCCTAACCCAATATTCCCTTGTCCTTTTTCCACGAATTTCGGTACGTTTACTAATTAGACCACAAGCAACAAAAATAACCTAATTGCGACGGTAAAATTTTGCCTCTAAAGGGGGGCTCTGACATTAGGGAGACATGAAAATGTCTCCCTAATGACCGATGTCTCCCATTGTGCGAAGAAATTACGATAAAGTGTCTCCTTAATGTTACCATTACACGTATAATGTGGTGCTTATATAACGTTTAATACGAAAGGTATCATAGTGCTTAACAATTAGTGTCGATTGTTAGTCACCATTTTGATAATCACACTGATCCCCCTCTCGGGAAGGATCCTTGAGATCCGTGATCCAGATCAGGATCCGAGCAAAACAAACGAAAGGATCCCAAATCCGGATCAGGACCTATGCCAAACAAACAGGCCGTTATAGTCTATTTGAGCATTTGAAGAATAGTGTGATGCCTGATAATGCTGGTTATCAAGATGTTAACCACCATACCCTGCAAGAAATGCCAAGCTGACAGTGTTCTGATATAATGCAAATGAATATCCAGCTATCATCTGGTGCCCCTTCTAACCCACTCCGCTTGAAGTCTTTGCTGACTTGCTGTATTGCATCCACTATGCATGGAGGGTAGTGGCATGACATACCGATTCGCAAAATATTACCCTCAGAGAGTAGAGTTTAGCCTTCTCACCCTTGACTTTTTGCTTGGAATCCTTCTGATTCCTCTAGTCTTCCACTCCAGGACTATACTCCATACTTCAAAGTTTTCAAAGGGCATCCAATTTTGGTCATGAGCTCTCGGACAGCCGTGAGAAAGCAGTGCTTATAAAACTACATCTGTGAAGGGCATACCTTGTTTAAATTGACGTCAAGCCCCATAGAAAGTAGTATCGGCTATTAGCCGTAGCTTTCTCAATCCCTCAGAATCCTCCAAAAATGTCTGGTAGGTTTTGAAGAATCATGGCAGGTCAGGGTTAATCATGAAATAATCTGACTTGTGTGATGCTTGTGTTATTCAGTTTCCAATGCCTGCGTGGATGGTCCTTTAACCAACGGCGGTTGCTCCAGTCTCTGTCTTCCAACACCCACCTATCGAGTCTGTGCTTGCCCAGATGGAAGCACTCTGGCCCCCGATGGATTATCTTGCTCTGGAAGTATGTCTTAATTCTCTTCTCTCTTTAAATTTTGTTTATTAATTAAAAAAAAAAGAGATATTTATGTTTACAAAATGTTTCATGAAAATGGTGTTAGCAAAACCCATAGGAATGGATTTGGAGTACAAACAGCCACCAAACATTCATTCAGGGTGAGATATTTCAGGATTTTTCCTAATTTCAAAATTTTTTGTCAGGATTTTTCCAGATTTCATGATTTTTAAAGAATCCGGTTTGAATGTGGAATTCCTGAGGTTTTACTGTAACTTAATGGTTTTAACCTATAAAGGTTTATAGATTCAAAATAAATGGGTATATTAAGGGTTACCTTTAGGCAAATGCAAACATGTACCATACACCCTACTTTGCTTGGGGTCCTCGGTGGCAAACATGTACCATACACCCTACGTTGCTCTGGGGTCCTCGGTGGCAAACATGTACCATACACCCTACGTTGCTTGGGGTCCTCGGTGGCAAACATGTACCATACACCCTACGTTGCTTGGGGTCCTCGGTGGCAAACATGTACCATACACCCTACGTTGCTTGGGGTCCTCGGTGGCAAACATGTACCATACACCCTACGTTGCTTGGGGTCCTCGGTGGCAAACATGTATCATACACCCTACGTTGCTCTGGGGTCCTCGGTGGCAAACATGTACCATACACCCTACGTTGCTCTGGGGCCCTCAGTGGCAAACATGTATCATACACCCTACGTTGCTCTGGGGTCCTCGGTGGCAAACATGTATCATACACCCTACGTTGCTCTGGGGTCCTCGGTGGCAAACATGTACCATACACCCTACGTTGCTCTGGGGTCCTCGGTGGCAAACATGTACCATACACCCTACGTTGCTCTGGGGTCCTCATTGGCAAACATGTACCATACACCCTACGTTGCTCTGGGGTCCTTATTGGCAAACATGTACCATACACCCTACGTTGCTCTGGGGTCCTCGGTGGCAAACATGTACCATACACCCTACGTTGCTCTGGGGTCGTCATTGGCAAACATGTACCATACACCCTACGTTACTCTGGGGTCCTCGGTGGCAAACATGTACCATACACCCTACGTTGCTCTGGGGTCCTCGGTGGCAAACATGTACCATACACCCTACGTTGCTTGGGGTCCTCGGTGGCAAACATGTACCATACACCCTACGTTGCTCTGGGGTCCTCGGTGGCAAACATGTACCATTCACCCTACGTTGCTCTGGGGTCCTCAGTGGCAAACATGTACCATACACCCTACGTTGCTCTGGGGTCCTCATTGGCAAACATGTACCTTACACCCTACGTTGCTCTGGGGTCCTCGGTGACTCTCAAACCCTCTGCTGATTATTTTGTGGATTTTTCATTTTCCCCCAATCTCTCCCCCGATTTATTGTCTTGTAAATAAATATCAATACTCTACTATTTTCATGTGGTACCACACAATCACAAATGTATTTGGAGTCTTTTAAATAAAAAAACATTCAAACTCATAGGGAAAATTTGAACTTAATCATGCTACTCAAAAAAAATGAAAACAAACTGCTGAATATTTATTTCCTAGTGCAAAAAAATACCATTTCAACAAAGGAATTCACAATAAATCTTGGAGTTTTTCAGTATATGGAGTGCCTGTACAGTAACCCCGAGGCCCAAATTTCAAATCTTAGGTTATGCAACTTTAAGTGATGTACCTGGAGTATATGAGTGATGGGAATCTGGATATGACCATGTCAGTGGGCCCCACAGATCATTTGAGGATGCTAGCTTAGCCCTTACAGCTTTCAAGATTTATATAATGTGAACTTGTTCCCAGAAAATAAGAGCAAAATCACAGGATGTCATTTGTTTTAATTCCCCCCACCCCTACCCTCTCCTTCCCCCCCCCCCCCCTAATAAGAAACAAATCCAAAACATTATGCACAGTTATGTTATACTGTGGTGCCAGAGAAACCGGTTGCGAACAAATATTGGCAGAGACCACCCTGGTTAATGCTCTGCCCACATTTGTAACGTCATAGCAAGTTTTAACACTGCAAAGTCACAGAAGTTGGAAACATTTCAACCCCTGCATGTTTTTGAGACGTACAGTTTGTTAAACCTTTATGCAAAGTGTAAACTAGCCTCCATGCCTCTTCATGTGTATTTTCAGTCACGTCTTGTGACCATTAAAAATAAATGCCTATACATGTACATAATTGTTAGGGCCTATATGGACCCTAAAGCCTTCATCTTCAAATTGAGGGTTTCAAGACTGTTATGGTTAATAAAGGAATTTGTAATAAAAAATGGTTGCATATCAAACTTTCAGCCATTCAGTGTCCAGCGACCTTCCCCCACGGCAATGTGCAGGCAGACTGCCAGCGTGTTCCGGGTTCCACGTGCAATGTAGAATGCGACACAGGGTACCAGCCAAGAGACAGTCGCATCAGCTGCGGCCCTAGTGGATTCTGGGATGCTGCTACTGATGCTATCTGCGAACGTAAGTTGTAGAAATTACACTTCGTCTAGTCAGTTTTGCGTTTGCAGGATATACCCTAAAAATGGACCTTCACTGATGTAGAGCATTGTTGTTTGGACTGAGTATTTCCAAATTTCTTTGGTTGTTTCCTCCCTTCACCTCCAGAGGTGAGATGTCCTTCGTTGTCCGTGCCTTCACATGTCACCGTCGTGGCTTGCCTGGCACCCTACTTCCATGGTAACCGCTGTCAATTCCGCTGCCGGACCGGCTACACTCGTGTCAGTGGTAATCATGAGTTGATGTGCATGGAGGATGGTCAATGGTCTGATACCCTGCTCACATGTCAAGGTGGGTGTAATATCCAACACGGTGGGGGTACTCTCCAATCAAGACTCCAGACCCATTGCATGGTTTTCAGAGAAAAAAAAAAACACTTTTTTTTACGAATTTAGTTGAAAACAATGGTATATGTAATGAAAGAAAATTGAGAATACATGTATTTCCAATTGTAGCAAAATATTAGTAGACGTCATTTTTCCAACAAAAAATTGCATAATTGTGGAAGACAAATTCTCTGAGGTGCATCCTGTGCCCGCAGAACTGTGCATGCAATATCAGAAATGCTACAAACCTTAAAGATGGGGCCAGTGTAATCAGCTAAATTTATCCACCACGACCTTTGACCTGTATCTCTTTAGTCGTGAACTGCCCAGCGCTGCCAGCCCTCCCTAGTGCCATCTACACACCCTCTGAGTGCTCAGCTGTTCCATCTGCTTACAACACCACCTGCCATGTCCTCTGTCGTCATGGTTACCTTCTGAGTGGCGTGGCTTCGTACACATGCCAAGCCGATGGTCAATGGACTGATGCTGACAGGCAGTCTGGTTGCATGGGTAAGACCAGTGTCTGCTAAACATTCATGTTACCGACCAAAATGACACATTTGTATCTTGCTATTCACTGATTCTCAGCACTTTTTTTTCCCATTTTTGTTTTTTTAACAGCACATAATTTTTTAAAGCAATGTTCTCTTCTAAGCAGTTAGGTCCTGATAGCTAACCACATAGTTTTGCACTTATGATCACCATTTTGAGCGAAGCACTGGCACAGAATTCTGCCCAAACTTCAAGCAATGAATCCTTTATTACAAGATGTATACGTGCATGTACATTGATCCCAGCCAGATTTCCTTGCTAGCTTGTGTAATAGGCTATTTTTCATGTTCAGCCTGAGAATTTTTGCTAGGGAAAGCAAAGATTTGGACATGACCTAACACTGAAATGAGAAGTTCATGTTATGTAAAAAACAGGTACAAAGGGAGTTAAAAAAACAAGCTTATGCCTTGTCCAAATATCGTCTTGTAAGTCCTTTACGTTGAGTGTTTTAAAGCTTTGACATGGGAGACTTCCACGAAAAAGCATCAGCAGACTCCAGCAATACCTTTACCATAGACCATAATTCATCTGTCAATTTGTCTCCACAGACATAGCGCCGCCTGACTTTCATGAGTCCTGTCCAACCAACTTCAACGTCACGGCTGACTCAGGCCAGATCACAGTGAACGCCACGTGGCCTGAACCGCGCCCAGACGACAACTCGGGCGAGGTTCCCGTCATTACTAGCAATGTCCGTCAGCCGTTACTGCTAGGGGAAGGCAGGCACTCTGTGACGTACTATGCCAGTGACTCCACTGGTAATACCGCAATCTGCAGCTTTATCATCAAAGTCATAGGTAAGCCTAAAAATGCAACACATGTATCAACCACCCCAGTACCAATGTTGCAGTTAGTTGACAAGGAACCCACACCCGGACCTCATTCATTCATTAGACATAGGCATTTGCCCGTGGTCTCCTCCTCAAATTATACACAGTTGGGATCACTGGCTCCGCTCCCACCACAGCCCGTCTTTCCAGTGCTGCTGCTGTCAGTTCAATGGTGTCACCATTCTCGGATGTTGTCCACCCAGTGCATTTAAGTTGATTTTTACATGAAGTGTGGACACAGACCATCCAAACAATAAACGTATGCAGCTGTGTTCAACAAGCTGGCATGTTACTATAATTTTGCCATCAACACTTCATGTAAAAATCACTTTAAAGGTTTTTTTTTTATCCCTCTGATGGTGTTAGCACAATTTCTGGAAGAGTATGGAATGCACTGATGTGATAAAGTAGCTTGGATTTTGTTTAATGGAACCAACTTTTTAACAGCCACAATTTTTCGGGGTGTTTTTGTGAACAGATGGTTTTGATTCTTTAAATAACAAACTTGTGTGCAACCTATTCCAAGAAAGGAATGAGTTTTCATACTTGTCGGGCCGTGGTGAATTCATCACATGATGGGCATAGGTACCGGTAGATGAAACACTGCTGAAGAATCAACATTATAGAAGTCCTGATATTTGTCACTTGGGACTGTGCTTAAGCTAGGCAGGTTGAAATCCAAGAAACAATTAAACACAATGCTGCATGAAATTTGACAATTTGTAATTGTATTGTATTGCATAGTGCATTGCATTGTCATAATAATCTGAACATGCACTCTCTCTTTTTTTTGCCTGTGTTTTGCCTTGCCTGTAGTGCTGTCCTGCGATATGCTTGGCCACCCAATCAATGGCTACTTTGAGCATTGTACCCAGCACCTGGGCTCAGTCTGTACCATCCGATGTAATGAGGGTTTTGCCGTACATGGCTCAGAAGAGCGGGTCTGTCTACAGGAGTTTGAGGGTAGCATGGTGTGGACGGGCAGTCCGGCCAGCTGTCCAAGTGAGTAACGATCACTATGCTTCAGTGTCAGTAACCAAGCAGACAGAAGTGACCACTGACAAAAAAAAAACAAATAAGATGCCTAACTTGCAGGATAACACTTGGCGATCATCATTTTCTTAATGAGTCTGGTCCATAGTTTCAGACAATACAAAGCTATTATTTCTACTCTAAATTCTTAGCGTAGGGTGCAGGGGAGGGTGGGGTGAGGGGTGCAGGGGAGGGTGGGGTGAGGGGTGCAGGGGAGGGTGGGGTGCAAGGGAGGGTGGGGTGAGGGGTGGAGGGGAGGGTGGGGTGAGGGGTACAAGGGCACAGGCCTGGTCAGTGTTGTAGTCGAGTCCATCACATGCTATTGTTACAGTTCATTTGAATAGCTTGTGGTTTGATGTGAGACTGAAGGACTTATGATGGACTTACAGGGACTTGTGGGGACTTGTGATGGACTCAATTTCAACACTTGGCCTGGTGAACTTCCCTTGGCTGCACAACTGAACTATGGGCCATTTTCAGCTGTAAATGTGCTGTGGGGAGAACATGAATTTCATTTTTAAAAAGTTTACATTATGTAGTACCTTATTTCCATTACAAAAGTACCGATTCAATGAAATATGTTTTGTCTTTTTGTATAATACTATTGAAGTTTTCATTGAAAGATTTTGTTATCGCTCAAGAAGACATTGAATATTACACAGCTGCCCCCCCCCCCAAAAAAAAGGTGCCTCAGAAAGTTGATGGGTTGAGCACAATTCAGCACAGTTCAAACAGCCACTCGATGCTACTATAGTTTGCTGAGATTAACTTTCAAATATTAGGGTTTTGCCCATCTCTGCAGTTTCTGATAAAGAAATGACATACATGTATAATTAAAGACATGAAAACAATTTGAGGAAATGCCAAAATAGGGCTGGATAGATCATTTGATAGATGCCAAGATGGTGTCACAGATGTCACAGGTTCAGTCACGCTTCGTTATTTCTACCAAAATTTAATCAAAAGAAAATAATGTATCACTGCTTCATTCTACTTGCCAATCAAAGTTATCTGAAAAACACACTGTACAAATTCCTGTAAGGTATCTTCTCCACAGGCAAAAAAAAAATCATAAAAAGTTTAATGTTTATTTTTCTGCTGCTTTGTTTACCAGTGATTGAGTGCAGGGAGCCAGCTACCTCCCTGAGTGTCATGAGCGACTGCTCCCCGCCTTTCTATTTCCGGGACGAGTGTAGCTACGCATGCGGCCCTGGATATGAACGCATCAGAGGATCTGAACGCAGGATTTGCATGGACACTGGCCTGTGGTCGGGCACTGAGCTACAGTGCCAGCGTAAGGACAAATTCATTCTTGCCCAACTAAGAATAATAATCCACACGCATCTCGTATTAATAACCAGGAATTTCTGTCAAAGGCTTTGCCATCGTAACATTATGGTGAAGTGTCATAGCCTTTAATAGAAAACAATACTCCTTTTCGGATAGGTCTTACTCTTTAACTTCCCATGTTGGAATAAAATACCCACTGCTACGACTGTGTTCTACTCTTTTCCCTTAATTGCCCAAATAGGAATGACATGTCCACCTCTACAAGGAGTAATGTGCCAGTGTCTACTCCCAAGTTTCACTGTTTGAATTACCTATGAGGAATAATGTGTCTCTCTCTACAGCACTGACATTAATCCTATTCTTAAATTGTCCAAATAGTAATAACATTTCACCTTAAATTGTCCAAATAGTAATAACGTTTCGCCCTGCAAACTAAGGTTGTGCTGCGTTCCAATATCTTGTCTAGAGCCATTGTCTAGGTCTTGACAGATAAGAACTACAGGGGAACAAGCTGACAATAGACATATCCATAGCTATGGAAGCTTGTTTTGAATACAGACTTACTGTTCTTTAACCTTTTAACCAGTTCACGCCAGGATTATTTGGACAAGAACAGAGGTGCAGGATTATTTTTCACTCGACCTCATGACATCTGGGGCTACTCGGCCAGGGGGCGACTTGACACAATCATCTGACCAGACAGAGAGCCTACCTTTGAAATTAGCACCTGCTATTGAAAACTGGAAGTGGAAAATCCACCATTTTGTGCAAAAAAACTTGACAGATTTATCAACTAACATGGGAGACTTATCATCGTATAAGGTTACTGTGATCTTACAAATGATGAGTGCAACCTCAATTGACGTATTTTGGAGAGGGGGTTCATTATACACTCGGGTTGCGAAATTTGTAAGATCGACGGTGAAAGGGTTAACTGCGCCACCTATTAATAATGTACCCCATATGAAAACTTTCTCTGTCTTTAACCGCCAAATACGACATGTATCTCCTCTTCTCATGCGGGCTTTTACCCTTCTTCTTAACTGTATGCACAACTAGGAGTCAGGTTGGCATAGCGGTACTTTCCTCGTCTTCCACCGTTGCGACCCGGGTTTGAATCCTGCCCGGGCCAACATGTGGATTGGGTTTGCAGTCCCTGCCTGATTCCGTGGGTTTCCCCCAGAATATTCTTCTGGGGTTTACCTCCCACCTCTAAAACTGTAATTTCTTCTCATTCACTTCTCTCTACAGGTTTCTTCAGCCTTGCGAGCTTAATACAGCGCTTAGGGCACTTTTTGGGGAATCCTTGGTTTCAGTACCAGAAGTAATAAATAAAATAAAATATATACATTTTTCCTCCCAATCTGGCAATTAGGAGTGACATGTCCCCCGCTTGTCCAGAGTGACCACACTACCGTAACTTGCCAGTCCCGTGAGAACTTCTTTGGTGACACCTGCACACTGGCTTGTGAGGATGGGTACCAGCTAGTGGGTATTGCAACTCACACGTGTCTGGCAACCGGGGAATGGAGTGACAACGATGATGGACACTTCTGCCAAGGTATGCTTGTTTGAGGGCGGACCTGTGGCACAATTCTACAGTTACAATTTGGGTTTTTGGTGGATTAGAAGTGTCTTGTTTACAGTCAAGGCCCAATGACATGGCTCTGCACCACAGAATTCTGTGTGGATGGTTGACGTGTTGTGCCTACAGCACTTGTACAGGAATTGTGCTCATTCTGCACTGAATCTTATTATATAAAAGCCTATGAATACAGACGTTCACACACATTCTTGCCTACACTAAGCAGAGCTAATGTGTAGTTATCATGACTTGGACTTGCAGTCTGAATACTTCCCAAACAGTGAGAATTATCTAAGTATCGGAACCACCAGTTTCTCTGAATGTTTTCAATGCTTGAGTTCCCTAATTCCTACTAAACAAACCGCATTGATCTTCAAATCTTAAACTCGAATATTATTTGTAAAACTTGTGATTTCAGTATCACATATCATCACAGTGGTACGAAAACAGAATATTTTCCTGGACTTCAGGTTTTTTCTTCAGGTGGACTAAATTTATTTACAAATATACAAATAGTTTCAGAATTACCTGTAAGACAGTTTTGGACAATTACTTGGAGTGTAGATTTTTAATTGAATACATTATTCAAAGGGGAATTACTGGTCTAAACGTCTTCTTTTTTTGGGTCCTGTTTCTCAAAGATGTTACAGCCCCTCATTTCAACGGTACATGTCCAGAGGATTTTAGCCTGTTGGCCCCCCGGGGAAGGGATGAGGCCGTGGTCACATGGACCCAGCCTGTCGTCATGGACAATGCTGGCAACCAGCTTAACATCACATCGTCACGGAACCCAGGCGTCGCACTGCCTGAGGGCCTGCATGCTATCCTCATTCAAGCAGTAGACAGGGCTGGGAACCAGGGAACATGCCGCTTTGTGGTCAATATTACAGGTGAAATGAACAACTGGTAACCACTCTTATTCATTTTTGTAAAAGTATGATCCAGAGGGTCTTGAATTTCCTCGAGTGTAAAATGGTTTTCAGAAACTTCTACATGCAGTGTGGACAGCATGCTATTCCATCAATACATGTGCCCATCACATTCCTTTTGGGATGAATAAATGTTCCAATGTGTGCAAAAAACAAACTTGCATTGCTGGTCTGAAGTAAATGTACAAAATTCTCAAAAATTTGGAGTGCCCCACATTTCATGCGCTTTGTATTGCTTTAAACTGAAGTTCTTTCTTTCGGTTTCCATTTTCCTGTGTTTTCACTTATCTGCTGAGGTTATATTGGGTTATAATTGTCAAAATCTTGATGTGAACATGTGCACTTGCAACACCAAGCCTGGCTTACAAAAAGAGGTTTATTTTCATGTTGATAGCCAGATACTTGTTTAAGCTTCAGTCATAGGTTCAGCATTTTCACAACAGACACTCTTCGAAAGCTGGTTCACTTCATATACATTTTTTATATTTTCTAATACAGAACGGTGTTGGGCTGAATAAACTGGTCAAATTGCCAAAATGTACAAAAAAGACTAATCGGCAACGGCCATTTTCTGAGATGGCACCAGGCTCACGTGAGTCGTGCTCAGGTAGCATGCATGCACTCTGGACTCCTTCCACCAAAAGGGTTACCAAAATACACACGTGCCTTGTATTTAAGAACGAATGCACACAGACATGGTTTTGCCTAAAAAAAGGCTTCTAATTTTAGAGAATCTAAATCTGGTTGTATTTTCCAAACTTCGTAAATAGAGAACATGTTATCAAAATTTCCTGTCAAAATAAAGGGAATATTAAAAAACTAATGTACCTTGCAGTTTACATGTTGACAACTAACCACATTATGGGTTATTCTTCAATCTCTCTGTATTCTATGACACAGTGGTGCATTGCCCTTTACACCCATTCCCATCATTTGCCAACTTCCTGGGCCAACGTTGTTACAACTACTACGGCGCCCAGTGCAACTTTAGCTGCGTGGTGGGGTACCAGTTGTCTGGATCAAGCTCTCGGACGTGCGAATGGAGTGGGCGGAGTGGGGAGGCGGCAGCGTGGACCGGGGAGCAGCCAGTTTGTCAAGGTTTGTGTTGTCATGGTCACAAATTATCCACTTCCTAAGTATTAAATCCTTTTGTTTAGAGCTTATTTAAACCAGTTGCTACTTCATGTAAAATTGTAAATGAGAATTGGAATTTGACTCAACAAAACTTTAGCACCGAGTTTCACTGAAGTTGAAATGGTTAAGCTTTTGTAAGTTTACAGTGCCAAGCTTGCATGCCAAATTTGCTCAATTGTCTCATTCAAGCATAAAGAGTATGAATTTGGAGAACATTGTAACCAGAATTGAAATGTCAGTACCTGCTGTAGACTGCTTGTATTTTTAGTGCTCTTGTTACTGACACGAAAATGTATGTTGAAAGTGAATCCTTGTAGTTCAATCATTGAGCTCGCAAAACCAGCTGTACGTGATTTTCATTTTTTTTTTTACAAACTTTGCCTCATTTGGGGGTTTGTATGTATTTCCTGAAAACCAATTATTAGAGTGAATGGGAATGTGCGTGTTCATTAATAGTTGGGTTAATATTTCCAAATAACAACTTTTTCCAATTCAAACATGCAAATGCATATTCCTGTCAGAGAGGTACTAGCCATATAGTCTATGACACTTATCACAGAATCAATTGTCTTCAAACTTGGACAGAATTTAGACATTGTGGTCATTTGAGCTGATATGTATAACTGGCTCTTGTCTGGCAGGCACCGTCTCAAACCAATCGGCTTGCCATGTGCACATAGTTCAATTTGACCCGTACTGACATCATTTCTGTGTCGGTTTTGTGTCTTTCCCCTCTCAGCTGTGACGTGTCCGATGTTTGATTTTTCCGAGGACAGCATGTACGTGGTAGGTTGCGACGCCAAGGCACGCTTACTCCCTTACGGATCACGATGCCAGACCATTTGCACAGAGGGCAAGCAGCCAGTCGCTGGAGGAAGTGATGGGCAGAGAAGGTGCACAGAGGAGGGGACATGGTCTGGCCAGAACATCCAATGCGAGGGTGAGGTTTTGGGTTAGGACTCTACTCACACACTCTTGAGGGCCAATTTGAACTTCTGATATGAATGATTTTGTAAATTCTGTATGCGCTTCCCTAATGTGTTCTTCCTCCAATATGTAAAGCAAGCTACCTACCAAATAAATAAAGCAATACTTGGAAGTCATTTTTAATGATTAATGACAAATTACAAAGTCCAGAGGTAATGAGGACAGGAACAATGTTACACTTCGGAGCCTTTTTATAGAATAACCTACAAACATTACTTGGGTTCAGTTCATGTGCAAGTGTAAATATTGAACCCAGGTCACTTGTTGAACAGAAATTTATCCATTGAGAGCTCAAATGAATTGGTCATCAGTACCCTTTGAATAGGGCATTGGATACAACCAAATGACACTGATTGTGAAGGGAAGACCAAAGGACCTGCCATGTATGGCATAGCAACATAGCAAGAGTATTTGAGGGCTCACACTACAAGCCCCATAGATGACAAGAACAAATGTGTATTTGTCTTTCTGTGCATTCTATTATAGATGTGCACTGCCCAGTCCTGATGCCCCCTTCCTTCGGCGTCATCATGCCTGACAACTGCACCAATGTGCCGTCCCGGTTCCGGACCATCTGTCGCTACTCTTGCATGCCTGGATTTGTCTTGACTGGCGTCTCAGCCACGCTGTGCCTTGCCTCAGGGAACTGGTCCAGTCCAGAGCAGCATGCTTGCCAAGGTTGGAGGCTTGTTATATTGCTTTATATTGTGATTAGCAGGAGTGCCGTATAGTTGTTTCCCTTTTGGAGAGTCAAGTCTGGACTACAAGTCACAAGTAACAGTGGATGACCAATGACAAACGAATCTCTTTGTTGCAGTTTGGTTGAATAGCTTCCCACTTGACTTGTGATTGACTTGTGACAATTTGACCATAACTCTGCTGATCTGATCCCTTTATAATCACTTTATAACAAAATTGTAATGTGAGGTTTAAATAAAGTAAATGTAGTAGGGTTTAGTTTTGAAAAATAGTGCAAAAATACTGGTCCTTAAAAAGACCCTTTTGTCCGAAATACATCCTCTTGGTTTTAAATATGGAAAGTAAGCATTCAAAAACACTGAATTTGGGCTATTTCTGTACAAATGTGAATCTCTAGAGTTTGGCTGAGTTTGACTACATTCCTCGGCTTCACATCAGGAGGCCGTCAAGTGTACAGTTTTTGCGTTCAAACCATGTAAATAGTATACAAAAAAGAGTAAATAACAGAGAAGCTGTGTAGCACTGGTGATGTAGGTAAACAGTACAGACAATTTCAAAGCAGTGTTTACCAAAATTAAGTTCCCAAGCTTCCTGACATTGGTCCTCCTTCAGGGGTAAAAGGACCAAGTTCCGAAATCTTGCGAACTTAATTTTGGTAAGCAATGCTTTGAAATTGTCTGTACTGTTTACCTACATGTTAATAGTACGATACATCCAAGAATCACAATGCCATTCAGAATTGGCACTAAAATGTACCTTGTCAAAAAGGAAAGGAAAACGCCTATCTGCCTATTTCCACTGCAGATATTATGGCACCAGTCTTCCAGGCCCCTTGCCCGCATATCGTCATGGACCTAGTGCCAGACACTTGCACCAATGGCCATGTGGTCAGCTATCAGATGCCATCGGCTGAGGATAACTCCGGCATGGTTAATGTGACTGGAGGTGAGGGAGACGTCATGGGCACGGTCTGGCCATTTGGCATCTATGAGCGCTCCTTCACAGCACGGGATCCCTCGGGTAACACCGCTGAGTGCTTGCTGACAATCAACGTCTTACGTAAGTGGCTTCCTGGTACCCAAGTCTTCTATGGGTACCGCTCAAGTAAATAGGCTTGTGCGGTTCCGGCGGTTCCCCGGTTCTTACTGGTTCCAATATGGGAACCGGAACTGCGAGTCCAATATTTTTAAGAACCAGGTACCCGCTATCTTCGGTTCCGGGCCCAAAAGAATCGGTTCCAGATTGAATTACCTATTATCTGTGAACAAAATCCAAAGCCGAGAATCGGCTCCACAGGAAATCAATCGCGGAGGCACGGCCCGGGACATTCACTCGGGCCGGCTAGTCAAAACAATATTTCACGAGTCGGAGACAAACAGCTCAACAGAGCCCTCTTTGAGTTTGCGGTCGATCGGCCACGAGGCGTGCATATAGAGCATTGAACCCAATACTGGCCCTGTACAATGAATAATAAGCGTTAGGGTAGTACTTGACCTGTAATGGCAGTCAAAACATGTCATGTATGCATTCAATGTATTCATTGTAGTTCATACTGATTGCGAAATGTATTCAAATATTATAAAAAAGCAAAACAGAAAATAAATAAACAGCAGAAATGTGAATTTTTAATTTTTATTATACAGCCCCCCTTTAGAGGCAAAATTTTACCGTCGCAATTAGATTATATTTGTTGCTCGTGGTCTAATTAGTAAACATACCGAAATTCGTGGGAAAAGGACAAGGGAATATTGGGTTAGGGCACATTTAAGTTTGAAAATTTTTGTGCACAAGTCTATGGGGATGTCTCCCAAATGTCCAATGCAGGGTAATAATTATATTATTATTTTTTTTTTGGGGGGGGAGGATTGTATCGCCCCAGCCCACAGATATCCGTTGGTTGATGATCCATACAGTGATGTACAGTAATCGAATCAATCACAAGTCAAAACATAAGTCAATTTACAAGTCAATTGACAAGTCAGATCATGTAACCGGGGATGTCAAAACAATGACAAAGGAATGCCTTTGAACCAGCTCATTTGAATAGCTGGCAGCTTGGCGTGGGACTGGAGGACTTGTGACGTGTGGTGACTTGTGACTGACTCAGTAACAAGTCTTGATCCATAAACCAACCAATCAGATTGTCAATCTTGAGTGTTCCTTCCTTACACCAGAGATTCAGTGTCCAGACTTGCCACATCCAGCCCATGGTGCCGTCGTGTCTCAGACATGTGGGGACCAGTCAGGATCAGTTGCCGTCTTCTCTTGCTATGATGGCTACTTGCTCATTGGTTCCAAGTATCTGGCATGCAGACAGGACGGGCAGTGGAATGCCACTATCCCATCATGCTCAGGTAAACAATTAACATCTGTATACACTGTGTTTGATTTGCCTTACAAGGGCAGTATATTATGGGTTCCGTGCACAAGTACTCCTTCAGTGGCCAGAAAAGGAGACTTGGGGGTGACCTAGACTGGTTCCCGGTCCATCCACTGCGTATTTCGAATGATCCAAGTTATTGGGGGCGGGGATTAGTCTGGGAGACCATCGCAAGTTAAATTTGAACGTATTCGCAGACCGACAATGCCTTGATGCTCAGGCACAAAGACACTATGGCTTAGCTTTGTGCACATTCAGGATAAATAAGTCGTGCGTACTTCGTGGGCGAACCAGTATAGTTTGCACACGCGGTGTCTCGTCCAAGGGGCTCTCAAAAGTGGAAAAAACGCGCCCTCTTTTTGTTGGCGCACGGAGCCCATAGGCAGAGCATCACATGGCTCTGCAAATTATTATGGTTTGTTATATCTCCTAATCCATAGATTCTGCCTCTTGATTGGCTATTTGTAAATACCTTAGACAGTTTACCCATTCCTATTGGTCAAGAGCCAGTCACATGGGTGGTTTTAAACACTTTATTCCTGCACTCCTGCGTTCTGCACCACATCGCACAGGTTGCGCCTAGCGCACACCAATCTCCGTAGAAGGAGATTTTTATCACTACATGCACATAGACACATGGCCAGAGGGATGTTTCACAAAACATGAAGTAAAATTGTTGAACAAAATTATTGGAAAATTGTGAAATTTTTACTTTTTGACCAAAACGTATTTATGAACAGGAATATATACGTGCTTGGGTTGGTATTAAACAAGTATGTTTAAAACTGGCTTGGGCCTGGTCACCGTTCCTTTCCATTCCGGTTTCCATTCCTTAAAGATGCTTTAAGAGCCTACTACATCACGTTTTCTCTTGTTCACAGCTGTGTATTGTAGCCCGTTGACAGCACCAGTGAATGGAACCTTCTCCCCATCACAATGCACGGGCAATGCCGTCGGTTATGACACAACCTGTGAAATGACATGTGCCTCGGGCTATGCACTGATGGGTGATGGATCCACATCATGCAATAGTAACAGCCAGTGGTCCAATGACATCTCCAGCAGCTTTTGTATGGGTAAGGGATATTGGCTGGCTGACCTCCTAACTCACCACCACTGGAAACCATTCACGACTCCGACATCGTTTTGCAAGCAAAAAGGAGACTTTTATTGGTCGTGTCACATTTCACAAACCCTCCTCTAACAACATCCATGTCCCCCCCCCATCCACACAACTTGTCTGAGTCATATGTATATTTAAAGGGAATATACATCATTTGCTTTTGCTGTAATTTTCAGAAATGGATGTAATTGGGGGGTTGGAAATATATAGCAAATATAGTTACACTGACTTTTTTGAGGTTTTGGGTTCGAAAATGCTATAAAAACCAAGAAAAACAATCATTTTCCTGTAGTCTGGTTCCCTGACTCCATTTAAGAAGAAACAGAGCACTTTACATATGTTGGGGAATTGTAAGGTCAGGGAACCGGTCTAGCTTGCTTGTACCCGTTCATAGGTGTGTAATCGATTGCAAACAAGTGCGACGGTCAACTGGGGCCAGTATTTGAAAAAAAAGCCAGTTTTTTCCAATGCTGATCGGCCGATAAGCGTTGGAAATTGATACAAAAATACCACTTTTCTTGAAAATGACAGTATACCAGGTGCCATGATTTTACAGGATGCTTTACACTGTCATTCACTAACAGTCCAGCAAGGTATTTCAAAATGATTTGGTAGTTTTATTTTTTGATGTTTGCAAATGTTGTATTTTCCCTTTAACTGTGAACCACCGAAAGCATTTTGTATTCCTCTCCGATGATGCATTCTTGGATTTTAGCCCTTTTTTCCCCAGAGCCATATGGGCGTGTGAGTCTCCTGTACAGATCACTATGTAAGGGCACATGTTGAACTAGGTCGCATTCAATGTGTTAAGCTTCATTTTCTGGCCATTCTTTTCCCAGATATTACCCCTCCTGAGATGACATGCCCCCCTGCTCAGTTCCATGTCCTGCCCCTCGGTGAATCAACAATCAAAGTCACTGTGGAGACTCCTACAGCTACTGACAATTCAGGTAAGAGTAAATGCCTGTTGATATGGGTTGCAGCACAGCAACACTTGTTTCATACGTGGGCAATTCCACTCTAATGGGCCCAAAAGTGTGACATTTGAGAAGATCTTTGAGTTTTGATAATAAACTAGAATCTTGGTCTCTCAATTTTTGCTGTAAACATTGGAGGCTGTGAACACCTGCAAAGGATATAACTGGTTTTGTATTTTAAAAAATATGGTGGATATTGTTTTTAAAAGTGTTACATACCTAACAAAGGACAGACATTTTAGATAAAGTCACAAAGAAAGATAAAGTCACAAAGAAAGAAAGCATAACATTTAATGATCCGCTAATGTTGTCTGATTTAAGAAGATGTACCCTGGAGGAATGCTATCAGTCAAAACCTAGACAGGTCAGAGTCAATGTGAAGAATTATTTGATATTTTATAATCGGAATTTATACTGGACATTTGTCACAAAATGTCTGTCCCTGTTTGTACGTAACCTTAATCACATCCTAACTTTGAAGCCAGTGCAAAAACTTATCTATTTTTGTTTGATAGCAATGTAAAATGGGTTGATGATGTCAAATGAAAGTGCCTATTAGAAACTGAATTTGTCCTAAGCACCCTTTTCCTTGCAGTGTGTCTGTCCATGTTACATACGTATAACACAGAAAATATACCTGTTATTTTCTCAAATAAAAAAGACATCATCTCTTGTCTTTCTTGTCCTAGTCACTTTCATCTTAGCAAGGAATAGGAAAAAACTAAAGAAAACACTAGCTCATCTTTTACCCTTTATATGCAACATCCATAAACATAACTAATTGGTCCATTAGTGTGGAATTGCCCACATGTCATTGAGTTCCATGCTAGAACGGTAGAAGGTACCTTGTGACCCAAGCTGTGTTTGCATTTTACTTTTGTTGTGGTAAATTCACAAAGACAATGGGTACTTTCCCACATTTAAGTCCAGTGGGTACAGCTCAGAAAACTACCCCTTGTACACTTTTGCTGAGATCACTGATAACTTTGACCAGTCAGGTCCATATTCCCTGTGATGATAAGAGCAGTGAAGCAGCATAGGAAGGCTGAACATCAGGCTACTGGTCACACTACAGTAGCACATTGTGCATGCTGATGCTTGACACCTTAGCCTGGCCAGTCTGTTTCACGTTTTTGTAACGTTGTGAGTTTTATGTTAAGACGAGCAAGGACATAGGAAGATCAGCTGTGGATGCCTATTATCGACAGCTTAATTAGTGAATATTACTTTGTTTATTTTTTTTCCAGTCAGATGTTCAAGTGCAAACATTAAGAAGATCCAGCTTTTTAAATATTCCTATTGTCTCGGCAAAAAGTCCCATGCAAACACAGCTTTTACTCACTGCCACTTTGTCCGTGTTTTCATCAAGGTGTGACCCCCAACATCACTGGTGCTAGCGTCAGACAGCAGGATGTTGGACCTGGCATCATTTATTTCAATTTTGAGGCTACGGACACAGCAGGGAACACTAAACAATGTACAACTGAAGTCACTGTCAGAGGTAAACATGCAGTCTGCTATTCACAGTACAGTGGACAAGCATTGCATTCACTGAGTGGACTTCCAAACAAAAGATGTCCACATAAACCAGGTTTCAGATACGTTGTGTGGACTTGCACACGTCCACACAAGGTTTCCCCCTCTCTGGAAAACAGGTTTAGAAGCATTTTGGGGTTAGGCTTATCCGTCGCAAATGAAGAAAAACATTCAAAAAAATCATAGAAAAAAAATTTGGGTTGAAAGAGTTTTCACAGTAATGAGGAAAATGAGTTTTTTTCACAGGCTTTTCTTAACTACATGAAAACAAAACAATGTCCACACTAGGTATGTAACGTAGCTAATCATTGGCCCTTTAATTAATTGCATGTTATTCTAAGGAAATAAAATTTAAATGCCAAGGTAATAGTTCTAAGTCACCTCAAGTTAATCATGTGTCAATCACATGTCAATCACTTGTCAATCACTTGTCAATCACATGTCAATCACATGTCAATCACATGTCAATCACAATGCAATCATTTGTCAGTCACATGTCAATTACGTGTCAATTACATGTCAATCACGTGTCAATCACGTGTTAATTTACAAGTCCATCACAAGTTCATCAGAAGCCATCCATTGTAAGATCAACGATAAGCAATGATAAATGTCATTTTTTTTATCCTCTGTTACTTGTCACCTTCCTTTTGATTTGACTTGGGATTGACTTTTGCCAACCTTATTTGAATATCTGGCCATTTTTTGTCCATGTGAAGTTGAAAATGCAAAACATTGAGGTCGTGCACTTGGCCTGAAGATTGTACTCTCTGTTTCTCCTGCTTGTCATCAGATCTTGAAGCACCAAGGGTACTGAGTTGCCCTAATGATACAGCGGTGGAAGCCCCCACCCTGCCTGTCACCCTGCAGTGGGAGGAGCCAGAGTTTGATGACAATGTTGGCATGCCTCACGTCACAAGCAATTTGCCCAATGGTCATCAAACATATGGATGGGGGGACGTAGTTGTGACATATACAGCGACTGACGTGGGTGGCAACTCAAACATCTGCAAATTTGTCTTTTCAGTTGAGCAAGGTGAGTAATTAGTGGGAATTGAACCTTATAACATTTGTGTATAATCTTTTAATCTTGTTCTTCCCAATACTCCTTTCTTCATGAATCTAATATTTCCTGATGCTCAAGGTCTACAATCTGTCTACAATCTACCATCAGTATACCGATGGTCACAGGTTCTGATCCTGCTCCAGGTGTGTTCTTTGTTGACCCCATTTCTATATTTCATTTCACAGATTTGAATTGTCCACCACTTCAGCCCCCTCCTAATGGAGCATTAGCCTGCGAGAATGGCGATTACTGCACTGTGCATTGCAATGAGGGTTACGTGTTTCTGGACAGGACGCATCCCCGAGATGTTTACATCTGTTTACCTTCAGGCCACTGGAGTCATGAAGCCCTGCAGGGAGGCATGGCATACCTACCTGGCTGCTCAAAACGTTAGTGTTGCACGGTTGGAGGCAGTTACATAATACCAGTTAAACTAAACTTTGCCTTTTAAACCATATGGTTTTCACTTCTTACATTATGAAGGACAAGACATCGTACTTGCACATCATGATAGTTCCATAACTATAAGCTCCATTTATGTTCTACAATTCCACACAAAACGTATAAAACCAAGCTAAAAACAATTGTAGCTTTTGACATTGTCGCTTTTGACATTGTTTCTTTGAAAACAAAATTTATCCAGAAAAGTTGGAGCATGCATAATTACTGTTTGAGTTTAGGAACTAAGCAAGTCAGGTATTTCTTATACTAAGGTTTTCTTTTTTGCGGCAGCCAGTGTTCTAGCTAGGCATTCAATAGCGCCATCACCTGCCACACTTTTGGAAATTGCGCTACGTTTAAATCGCAACGCTACGCTATAACATTTGCCTGCTTTAATATGTCCTTGCGTTTTGTTAATTTCTTAGTGTTACGCAGGCTAAGGCGGCAACTTCGAATGTAGCACAAAGGCCTTACAATACAGCGAGAAGTGTTGAAAATAAATAACGATGGTCTAGATATGTGAACAGATTTGCTGATTAATTAGGCAAGACAACCGCCTCTTGACCTCTAGATTTTGACCAATCAGCGGGTGCTTTCTATATCCAGTCTTCGATCATTCACCCGTTGCACGTCATAGACAGTGTCACACGCTCTGTATCATGTTACGCGATATTCACCGGGCTGTTGTTGTTTTACAAAACACTGCATTGGAATTAACCAATCAAACCATTTAGTCCTGATTTGTGAATGAAATAACATCACGATGTACTAAAGTCTACTCTGATTGGCTGGCGCGCGGCTTGCATATATCTGCATGTCTAAACATATCAAACGTTATACAGGAGACTTGGCTCAGTGGATAAATGGGTTATACTCAGACTTCCTATGTACCTACCCGTTAAAGTAAGCCTACACAATCATACCGTACGAAGAACTAGAGTACAATGCTAGCGCACGGGTCCATACACGTGTGCACGTACTTGTCACAAACAGTGCTCTTTGGACCACATCATTTGCGGTTAAGGGGTGTACTTTCATACAAACAAATACATATCCGTGTTTGAAAATGAGTTCTTCAACGGCACCATATAATTTTCATACAGGATTTCTTCTAGAAAGGATGTAAAACTAAAAAAAAAAGTGTTTAGGTGTGGAGTAAGCAATGTGATTGCTCTTTTGTTTTTGAATCAATAAACTTATTTTTAAATTTGAATTCAATGTGTAATTAAACACACTCTTCAAGCAGTTTGTTCTACTAGTACTTAATGTTGATAGAATAAAAATGTCAGCTTTGACAAAACACAGAGGAAGTAATTGTAAACATCAGAAAGCATCCTTTCAACAATTTACAAATTATGTCATTCACATGATACAATCCCTTTTCTAAAATAAAATGGAAAAAAAATCAGATGAAAGTACAGGGTTCTCAAATTTGAGTGCTTAAAACTTTATACAAAGAACATTATAGGCCTATTCTAAGCAATAGAAATAAATTCTCCTTATAATCGTACAAACTTTTGCTCAAAAAATTGGGGAGAAAGTGGCCAGGAATTGCCTGAGATTGGGCCACAGAGCATCTAGAATCCAAAATTTGTCAGGGCCCTTAAGTGGGCCCTGGACCACACGCCATAAGGGCTTCGCACTCCACACTCGCATTAGTCCTTGAGAAAATACCCCAAGTTTTAATTTTACCCTGGCTAGAACATTGCCAGCACCTCCCACAGTGAGTTATTGTAACTTCACGTGACATGTTTAAACGTTGACCAATATTAAGAGAGATGTGTTTACTCATAAATGATTAGGATGTGTAATCATTCCATTCCTCCACAATAATTATGCAGGAGAACCACGGACGAGAGTGCGATGGGAGCGAACAGACAGATATGTCTTCAACTTGCATCACCTTCAGGGCAGCTGCCAGAGCCAAACCCAGACAATCCAGGACAATTTCATCGAGCTCTTCATGAGGAGTCATTTTGGGGTACGATTCCAGCAACCTTACCCCCAGGTTCTACTCATAGCCTTGCACTTTGATGTAGACCTTGGAAGTGTTCCTGCATGGTTTCCTTTAATCGGATCGGTTTTGATAATAAACAAAAGGATGAACCAACCATCCCTTATAGGCACAAGGGAGCCTCCTATCATGAATATTAATTTTCTAGAACACATTGTATGTTCAAGTGGCTTTCCCTAGTGTACTCGGTGATATTTAAATGGATTAGCCATGAGAGCTGGGTATAATTGAACACTCACTTTATACTCGTGCAAGTAAATACCAAAAGGTCAACCAGTCCTGGGTTTTGTACTGTGATTCTTCCCTCAATTGCAGTTGTCATATTGGGGACGTTGTCTTATCCAGAGCAATGGCCTCCGTCGTTTTAAATCCAATTTAGAATTTGATATAAACCAATGAAGAATAGAACAATAGAGGTTACCTATATGCACACTTGGATGAAAAGAGGCAATAAGCCATTTGCGAGTTAAGTTTGAATAAAATCTGGAACGCTGACTTAATTCAATGCTTTGCATGTTTTTACTTTGCATTATCCCGACCAAAGAGACTGTTACTATATCACAGGGCAAGCCTTGTGCTAGCAACCCCCAGCTCCGGCATGGTCTGGTGTCTTTGTGCCATTCTCACCCATTGTGAACAATGTATTGGTGCTGAGCGTCTCTTACGTAACTATGCAAGAGCTTGCCCCGAATCATTTGATTAGCAACAGTGTCTTTGGTCTGGAGAATTCAAAGTTAGTGCCCAGCATTCTGAGTAAGTCAGTGTACCAGATTTTTTTCAAATTTAAATCCCAAAGGGTATAGGTCACCCACAAGTGGCTTATTTGGGTGAAGTGGCTTGCTGAAGGACACAATATGTGGCCAGCAGCTGCATTCCAACCTCTGACACCCGAGTCACAAGCCCCAAGCGCCAGAACACATTCCTTTCTGGAAGTCCATGTATTTAGAGTGATACAGCAAAGTCAATGATTTCAGGCATTCTCATTGTCAACTTTGAACATTCTTTTGTTAAACTAGTAATTTGTTTGGATATTTCTTTCAGTACTGCCAAGTGGATCCGGAAAATAACTGTAAAATGGAGAATATTGTTGTTACCTGCGGAGAAACCACGGATGGTAGTCGGCGGCGTCGACGCCAAGCTCAGGATGATCCAGTAGTGAATGTAGACATTTCCAGCACCATTGTTATTGAAAGGTTTGTGCGCAATTGTTTATTTTTATATACTGTTTATTAAAGAAATAAATGTGTGCTTGGGAGGTGTTAAACACTATGTTTACGACTGGTTGGAGTCTGGAATGCTGATAAGTACCCGAGGCAAAGCCAAGGGTAATTATCAGCCTTCCAGACTCCAGATCTTAAACATAGTGTTTAATACCAACCAAGCATATATTTATTCCCATTCACAAATACCTTGCAGTGACTCAAAACTTTTCGGTCCAAAAGACAAAACAAGTCAAAAAATTAAATTTTACAACAAATTTTACTTTCTGTTTTTCGAAACACCCCTCTAGCTGTATAACGGAGTGTCCAGCTCGCAAGTAAGAAAAAAAACTCCTTTTAAGGAGATTGCGATGACGCGCAGATGTAGCTGTGGTGAGTGCGTTTGCGAATGCCTACGTTAGTATTGTAAACGTTCAACCAATAAAATTGTGGGCACTGGATTACATGGAATTCCAAATTTTATGTGACACTGGAAAAGTGTTTAAGACCAGTCAGCTATGTCTTTATCTTCCATTTAAGACCGGCCACGTGACGGGCTCTCTACCAATGGGAATAAGTAACTGTCTTATTTATTTATGAATAGTTGTTTATGGTGACATATGGAAAACTTAGAAATTGGAAGAAGACTTGTAATTTCACCACGCTAGTTTGTAAGGAAGGGGAGTTGTGACAACAATCTTGTGACAAATCATCAACTTAAGGGCAAATAATGGGAAAGAAATGTCACATTTGCCACTCGATTCTGCCACAGTCGTGGAATTGATGTGTGACACATTTTAAAGATTGGGTCAAACTAACAACTTTTTTTGAGTTTGGCAGTTTCAAACCCCTACAAATATATTTCGGGTTTTGCACGAAATAACAAAGTATGATCGTAGTCCTTTCACCGTAGGTCATTTTCTGTTAATCTACCTGACGATTTGCTCTTCTCCTCTCAGAAATGACACAACAAACATCAGCTCCGTTCTTTCCGTCTTGAACACTAACGCCAGCGACATGTGGGGGCAGGAGAGCGTGACCCTTGACCTGCCGGGCAGCACCACAGCAGTATTGGATCGGGACCAGTCAGAAACAGGAGCGTTGAATGTGATATGTGGTGATGGAATGGTGGCATCAGACATGATATGTGGTAAGATATTTTCTTTAATAGTAGGCAGGATGCCAGACCAATAAGTTGTGGGGAGTGTAGATTAGAAATTTGCAAAGTCACCTCATTTGATTTCAGTAATTTATACAAGATATTTAGGAAAATTGTGTATATTTACATGTAAGACAACCGCAATTAAAATCGTTCAAACAATAAGCACATTTTTTGATGCTGTACAGAAATGGAGCCTTTACCCTCAAGAAAGGTTTTTGTGTATGTTTAGTTCTGGTGAAATGCATTGAAGGTGTCAGGCAAGTGATGGATGAGGAGGAGGATTGGAGTCGTCATCAGCCTTCATCAAATGATGATTCAATAATTCAGACATTTACCATAAACACTGTTTATGTTTTGCATGCTGGCTGCTAGTGTGAATATGCAGAGCTAAGTGACATTGTTTGCAAGACATGTGGCATAGTCACATTGCTTTAATATTGTGGGGCAATTCCCATTGGACTATTTGTAAAACTGTAAAACTAAGCTCACTCTTTTGAAATCATCTGCAATGGCTGGTAGCCGGCCTGTAATTCTTTAACAGTAACTTATCAAGGATGTTATTCACCAGGTGTTGTGTTGTCAGAGTCATAGTCCAGTCCATCACATATCCACATACATGTTCATTCCCAATCCAGTCATATATAAGATCACAATTATAAACTGCTGATGAGGAATGCCTTTGTCACAACTCATTTGAAAAGTATGTGACTTGACTTGATACTGGAGGACTTGTGATGGACTTGTGAGGACAACTCTTAATAGTTTTGTGCTTCTTACATGAAATCACAACAGTTGTATCCCCCCAAAAAGGTCCAACAGTACCACAGTAAGTGTAACTGATGTCTTCCTCGTCTGTTGAATCTTTTCTCCATGCATCTAGTGAACTGTCCGAGTGGTACTCGTTACAAGCTGAGTATCGGTGACTGTGTGCCATGCGGCAAGGCTACATACCAAGATGAAGAGGCACAGTTAACCTGTAAGCTGTGCCCTCCAGGCACCACAACGATTGGAACAGGAGCGTTTCAGTCAGCACACTGCCAAGGTAGGTCTGCAAAGGGTTGACTTGCTGACATAGATCATCAACCACCGAATGAGTGGCCCAGATGAAGAGTTTTGTTGCTTTCAAGTGTGAATATTCCGATCATATCTCTATTACAAATTCTTTTCTTTGTGTTCGTTAAGTATCTTCAAAATTATTAACATACAAATAGGTTCACATCTCACAAATGCTATATATTCAGGTTGAACATAACCAAATGAGAGTTAATATCAAAGGCTCTCTATCTATGATAGTCATA
Organism: Patiria miniata; assembly: GCF_015706575.1. Classification (NCBI taxonomy): domain Eukaryota; kingdom Metazoa; phylum Echinodermata; class Asteroidea; order Valvatida; family Asterinidae; genus Patiria; species Patiria miniata. Next base: position 10,481,218 of record NW_024037055.1, read on the forward strand.
GTCATTTTGAGACTAAAATCACCTTTTATCAGAGCTATAGTCGCATACAGTTATAGATGCATATTGCATACATTGGCAGTGTCCAGTGGTGGATGTGATATTTGTGATCTTAAAAAAAGCGGTTCATGAAATTGTATCCCTTTTCACACGATCAAATGTTCTCAATCAACAAAACCACATGGAGGCAATGAAGAGACTGATAGCTGATAGATTTGCAGTAAGACTGATGTGTGTTTGTTTCAGCAATGTGTCCCCCTGGTCAGATCTCATACTGGGGTGTGGTGCCTTGCAGCAAGTGCCCCATTGGCTCCTACCAGCCTCGTAGGGGTCAGCATGGATGTGAACCTTGCCCCGATGGAATGACCACTCGCATCACAGGAGCTACTACCTTCTCACAATGCTTAGGTAAAGCTTTTATTATAACCACACTTTTGAATATCTTGTTGGATGCTGGAATGCTGGAATGCTCTATCCGGTTTTAGTCGGGGGATTTTTCAAACACAACGTTACATGGGATGCCACTTACCCTCATGGGTGTGTAAATGTGATGAATCGATTTGAATCACAGCAAACCATGATTGTATTCTGCTGTGCTATGGGATTGTAGGAAAGCTTAACCCTTTTACTGCAATTGTTTTAGACTCTGTCTCAGGCCTGTCGTCAAGGAGGGGCCTGGTGAGGCCGGCCCCCCTTGGCGAGCAATTGGCCCCCAACGGCAAAAGCCGTACATTTGTATTTTTGTATTTTTACGGTAGTGGGCCCACCCAGTTGGTGCTTTGCCCCCCCCCCCTCCCCCACCGACGCTCAGGGCTGGCGACGGGCCTGCTCTAGCTGTCTAGAAATTGAAGATGGTCCTGTGTGGTCTTTGAGCCAGTGGACACACATCATGTGTATAAACTGGTTCATGTATATAAGGCAGAAAGCATATATGCATATATAAAACATAATAGTCAACTGAATATGTACATGTAGTGTAGTGTCTTGGCATGGGAGGTGCACATCTGTCTCTGGGCTTTTCTGATGACATTGCTTATTTGTCTTCTACCAGCCTCTGGTGTGCGACCCACTCTGCGACCACTAGACACCACCACCCAAGTTATCCAGCCGACTGTAGCTCCAGGTAAGAGTTCAAGGGGATGACGGGATGGGGCACAATCACTAGAAGGGAACTAATAACCCCCTTCCCAATTTGTTGCAATTATCGGCAAAATCATTATTTATGTCACTAAAAGATCTAGAGACCACCATTAACAGTGCCATCTGGTGTCAGATTGTGTCTAAGGCCAAAAATCCACGTGTCTGTTTTCGACGTGCAATAGTGTTATGCTTTTACAACGGGTATCCGTGATGCGTTCTCTGAAAATCCATATTTACGTATTTTTCTGCACACGTGACGGACAGTAAAAGCTCAAATAGAGAGCATGCAGCAGATTTGCGAGTAGAGAAATCAAGTCTCAATTAAATTTGGATTAGCTTTGGCAAAGCACATATTTTAAAAAAATAAACATTGACAAAATTTAACTTCTCAAAAAAAGGACACGATATGAATATTCAATGTTTTATTGACTGAGAATTTGAAAATAAAAAACAAGGTAGGCCCAAGTTTGTGTCAATAAGATTAATAGATAAAGTGCTTCCTTTTAAAGTCAACCATTAATAGTTCTCTTTTTACCCCACTGTACCACATTGTTTCTGCTATTTGCAATCACAAACAACCTTAAATCTGATAAAAGATTTTAGGCTTTAGGTTTGCGGTAACACCATGTGGTAATAACTACTGTGGCTCAGTAGATATTTAGGCCCTGAGTTGGAACCTTCAATCTGTATTGTATGTGTCATCCATTTTAATTGCTACCTGAAGCGTATACAATTTCAACGGATAAAGCACTATAGATAGTGCAGTGCACAATAAGCATACATGACCGTATGCGTGTTGCTTTTCAATTTGACCTTACAATTCCCCAAAGTCTATAAATTGCTCCGTTTCATCTTAAGAGGGGTTAGGGAACCAGACTACAAGAACATGATTGGTTTTCTTGGTTTTTCCAGCATCTACAAGCCCAAAACGTCAAACAAGTCAGTTTAACAATATTTGCAATAACATACTAATCCGAGTCAAATCCGTTTATTTCTGAAAATTGAAGCAAAAGCAAATGTTGTACAGTAAACTCCGGCTAAGACGGCACTCTCGGGACCAGAGAATTTGTGACGACTTACGCGAATGTCGGCTTCTGCTGCAAGTCGTCATTTTGCCGACTTACACAAATACACAAATTGAATCACGGAGTGAAAAAAATAGATTGAATTAATGGCCTATGCGCATCTGTATCTGGATCATGCAAACAAGATTCATGGCTAAAATTCAAAGGCTTCGATTTACCCTGGTTTATTTCTACATCCATGGTTGATTCCAGCAAATATACCCTCAATGTTTATCATCACAAACAGGCTGTGGTAATGATCACAGAAAGTCATGCATGTACATGTACGTACGTACGAAGCAAGGACGGCGCGGCCGGCTAGCGTTAACAGTGGTACGATATACAGATCACTTGCATACTGTACGTCCATTTACATGTAGTGTACATTGTGCACGTACGTACGTGTACAGTCACGAATTAAAAGTGTACATGGTACTGGTACAATAAGGGGACCCCCAAAATGAACAGAGCGCATGCTTGCAGTCGAGAGGGGGAACTGGTATTGATGGTACGGAATGGACATGTACTTCGTGTAAGAGAACGATGCACACAATGTACAGACTGTGCATGAAACAGTGTGTACATGCGATTAGTGTACACGTGCTGGCCGATGCATCAATCACGGGCCGTGCCATTGATAAACAGATGTCAGTTAGCAGTGTGTGGGACTTTTCACTCGACACTTCTTACAAACCTCAGAGCACGATGCCGACTTATACAGAGGAATTTGTGTGGTTTTGAGGAAATGGGATTGGGTGCAACATGCCGATATAGGCGAAATGACGGCTTACAAAGGCCGTCTTAGAAATGAAAATGTCAATGGAAATACATTAGAGACAATCGGGACTTTCGTCAGACGGCCGATTTAAGCGATATGACGGTTTACACGATGTCGGTTTAGCCGGAGTTTACTGTACATTCCTTTAATGCATGACGGACACATGTATTTTCGGCCTAAATCTGTTTCCTTTGAACACCCCTCTCCCGGGTTTGTCAGATGATGTCAAGCTCCCCTTATCTCCCCCCCCCCCTTTCCTTTGTGAATATCTTGCCATCAGTACATTTGAGGCTACGTAACTGCCTATCATGGTCTGTCAACAATTGTGTGGTGACATCTGCAATATAAAGTAGTTTAGCAATGCCAGTGGTGCTGCCTTGTGTCTAAAGCCGTGTTCCCATTGGACTTTTTTTGGTTAAATTACCGCGACTTTTCTGTAGAATGACAAAATTAAATCCAATGGGGACACACGGTAAACTGACGTCCCTGTCAACTTACCGCGACCGTGATGTAAAACTAACAGGCCGAAAGAGGACGCGGAAGACTTCCGCGCAGCCACGGTAACTTAACAGGGCCGCTAAAAAGTCCAATGGGAACGCTCCGCGCTGTAAACCTACCGTGTCCACGCTGTAAAACGCTATGCAAACAACAATACTTCCTGTATACACAGAATTAGCGCGAAAATGGTAGTATGGTTCCCTGTCTCGTTTGCACTGATGGCGGTGTGATATTATCATCGTACCGTAACACAGCGTGTGTAGCATGCACTACGCTCAGCTGCAGCGCTTTTTTCAATCTCGTCCAGCTGCTGCAGTTTCGCTACTTTGTTGAGTTGTTTGTAGTACAATGATCTTTGTGTGCTAGCATCGCGTCGCGTCAGTGTTGACGTTGACGTGGCCGACTAAATTCAGCGCGCGAAAAATACGTCACAGGCACGTCATATCCCGCATAGGTCAAAGGTGACTGTGCACAGCGCCCGCAATGTGTGACATTCTGCCAGTCTCGAACAGCGAATGAACCGTTCCGTCGCGGAATATAAGTCCAGGTGGGAACGCACGGTAGAATTACACCAAAGCCAGTCACGGTAACTTTCTGCGTGGCCGCTGAAGAAAAAGTCCAATGGGAACACGGCTTTAGATGGTAAACCTAAAGAGAATATATACCTTAATTGGCCAACATGTTTGCTTGGTTTGAAAAGAGGCTGCACTGCAGGATTCAGAACTTGACCGAGTTCTAACGAAATACATGTAACTTAGCCAGCCATCAAAGACACAACAGATTCGTTTTGCAAATATAAGGGAATCTTGTATTGATATGTGTAACACCTGTAGATAGAGCTGTGTGGCCAACGCACCAGAGCCACGCACTCTTGTTTTACTATACTCCCGAGGACCATGCATTGTGTTTCCCTTTGTCCCTGTAATATAACACTCTTCCATAGTCTAAGCACACGAACCAACTACAGAGGACCGTTTTGAACAAAAGACCCAACTCCTGAGGACTGAAAGGATCTGTTGTTCTCCCTTTGTGTGTTTGTCCTCGGTGGTTATGTATGTGAAGAACACGTACAAGGATGCATATATTGTCTGTAGACAATAGCTTATGTGCATGCGAATGTTCATCATACCATTAACAACTTTTTGTAGGGGCGAGCAATTGCATTATTCCCTGCCCCTCTGTTGACATTCGGCTGGGCAGTTAATGTCAATTCAGTTGTGCACATTCCCCCCCCCCCCCCTCCCTGAGTGGGAGCAACCAGATAAGTCTAGACAACCTTTAGCGGAATCCGGCGACCTAAATTTGAAGCTGTTACTGCAGTGGTACCATGCTCGTCTTAAAGACAAGGCACGCACACATTTTGGTAAGCAAATGGCTGTCACTGGATTAGTCTATAACAAAGATAGTAAGAAACAATATATACAACATCATGGGTGATGTGACATCAACATAAAGCTCCATTTTTCAAAAGTTGTATATCCAGTCAAGCACAAGTCCAATTTGCTCGAAACTTCGTCTGTAGGTACATATGTAGGGTGTTTTATGTTAGGTCATAAAGATATGCAAAGAATTGCAAAATTGTATGATGTCATCATGATTTCAAACATGTTTTTAGCAACAAACTTCAATCACTGTGAAACTTGGTGGGTACCAGTGTTGTAGTACTCGTACTCGGTACTCATACTCAAGTACTACTGTAGTACTTGAATGTTAAAGTACTCCATTCGAAATGACGGTACTCATACTCGGGCAGCAAAGTACTTGTACTCGACATGTCGAAATTGTACTCGATCATCAAAGTACGCGTATTCTAATAGCAGTACTCGAACAAAAATTGGTATAGCCTGACTTACCACGACCTTATTTTATCGATACTTTCAGTTTGAAATGGTTGATTGCGGAGAAATCGAAGTTTTCTGATTTTCCTCTGTGCACATCCGGGCAGACTCATACTTAATAGCTAGCTGTGAGTGGGTCTGCATATCAGTCTGACTGGGCCTGGGCCAATAACGCACAATGAACCATTTGCCGTATGGCCATATTCGGAAATAGAAGTACTCGTACTCGGAATACAAGTACTCATACTGGTACTCGTACTCGGAAGTACAAGCACCCGTACTCGGAGGCCTGTACTTGTACTCGGAAGTACAAGTACTTGTACGCATTAACCTAAGTACTTAGCAGTACTTGGTATTCGGGAAAAAAGTACTCGACTACAGCACTGGTGGGTACCTAGAATGTTTTTAAATGTTTTTAAATATTTGTCTACTTGCAAAATTGCACATTATCTTCAATGAGATCATCTTGGAACTCTATAAAAACAACTATATCCAAATAGGAATGTGCTATTCATTATATTTTCTTTTCAAATTCCTTTGATTTGAGCTTTGGAAAATTTGTGACATCACCATAATCACTTTGACAAGGTCTGATTGTCTTGAAAATTTCAGCTAATATCACTTCATCATCTGAAAGCCCTGCGTGCGTTGTGTCTTCAAAAGACGCGGACCTTTTATAGTTTTACGTTTTCCCATCGTTGGTTTCCGTTTTAAAATTTCATCAATGAGATTTAACCAGTTGGAATAAATTTGTAGAATGAAAAAATGTAATGTTATTCTAATGTATTTTTCCAGTCTTACAAAATGTGCAACCTGCTAGTTCAGAAACAGGGTTGCACTTGCAGTCAACATTTAAAACTTTGGTCTATGAATTTGCCTCCCATTGAAAACAAAAATGGGGTGCCAAATCTCTGATGATTTGTATGCCTTTTCATAATTTTGCACAACAAATGGGGTGTTCAAAATAGTTCAAGGGTGCTAGAAAGATTCCCAGACAGCTTTCTGGCCCAAAACGTTGTTTTTAACACTGCAGTATTAATGATTGAAGGAGAGATCATATCAGGTCAGGCTAGACCCAGCAAGACACCTGCTTATTGGATCCATCCAGCTGCAGTGTTATAGATAAATCCACCCTGTCTCGTCAGCTTGGCACTTCCAGCTGTCAAGGAGCCAACACATATGACGGGATTGCTTGGTTGCCCTGCAGCAAACATGCAGTTGTCAGCAATCATTACACAAACTAATTGGAAATCTGACATTTCCCATTGGAACTAACTTCAAAATGGATGTTTTGTCAGTGTAATGCATTTTCTTGCAATTTCGCTCTGTATCTGATACTACAGTATTTGTGTAGTAAAATACCAAGTACTGTACTAAAACCAAGTGCAAAATTAATATAATCTAGGGAATTTACCTGTTCTTTGTTAAATTTATGAACTTAAATTTTAATTTCAATGACTCCCTTTAACTACCTTGCCCAAAATTATCAAAGATACACACCAACACATAAATAGAAAAATTTAGCCTTGGAAGAAAAAAAAACAAAATTACAGGTAACAATATTGTATCAAAACAACCACAGAGAATCTTCTGTCTACATCAGTTCTGGGCTAATGAAATTAGTACAAAAACAAAACCCTTCTTTTTTGTTTTCTTCATGCGTAGTGGTGTTTCCGTGTGCATGTCTGTGCTTCAGCAAGCTACTTGACTAAAAACCTGAGAAGCCTCTGTAAACACAGAGCCAGGAAAGCATGTTTTGTTTTGGCCAGCGGACAGGCTACATTTGAAAACTGAAGAATTTCAACTGGAGTTTTTTTTAGCTCAACGAGGTATTACGTTCCTGTTTGTGCATAGGAAGAAGATATGGGAAATATTTTGGAATCGAACAAAACAACCTTTATGAGAATGAATAGTTCAAGTAAAGCTTTCATTTTCCATTAGCCTTTAAGGATATAGCCACATAATGAATATTACATTGAAAAAAAAGCAGTTATTTGCGTTTATACATGTACTTTGTGGTTTGACTTATGTACATCCTTTGCAAATCCAGTCAAGTAAAGTTGGATTTGTGTGCGTAGTTACATGTACAAAATAATATTTGAGGTTTAATAAAAGTAATTTCTGAACCCTATTTTAGAACAGTAGTGCATGTTGCCTTGTTTACAATGGTTCGATGCATTCAATTTCCATCAGCTGATTGGGTTTTTTTAATCAGGACATCTTATATCTTGGCTCAATGCCAAAATGTCTTTGTGCAATCAATTATTTTCTGGCAACCTTTCCAAAATTCAATGACAAAAAAATAATTACGGTACATATTTTTTCTTGTTATATTGTGAGCATTTCAATAACTATTTGTTGGGGCAGTAAGCAAAAAGACTATTATTTGTTGTTTCATACAAATTCCCTCGGTACATTTGTTGGAGAACAGATATGGATAAATGTCAATGGATCATGAAATGTATTTCAGTCTCATATTTGGGGGGTGCAAATAGCATACTAATGCTAATAGCATTAGGGTTCAAAATTTAAATGTTTATTACTTCACCATTTACTTCCTTAAAAAAATATGCTGTGACATAGAATGTTTGCACTTATCATCCTAGCAGACAGTTCATTATTGTCTCCTAATAATAATGCTTGTCTGGGCAAATGTGCCTTCTGTTGCAATATTTTCCCAGAATTGTCAATGAGGTGCTAGGAAAATAGAAGTGGCACAGAGGGCTTTTAATTGACAAGGAACGCACCATCTAGTAGCAGGATGGGAATTGTTGACCTGTCTCTCAGCTAATGATAAGATATGTCCTGTTGACAATCAGAGGATGGAATTGCTTTTCTGAGTTTGTGGGGGGGGGGGGAATCAGGTCACACTTGGGAATCGCTAAATGTCAAGAATTGTGGGGGTGTGTCTTAGGGAGAATCAGGTTGCAGGGATTCTTTACTAAACAAGATTTGTGTGAAATCTAAACCTCCAGTCAAAAGAATCTATCACCTTGTGCAGAGAGGATTGTCTTTCCTTATCTTTGACGTGCGGATACTGAAATCTAATCAGTCATTGTCCGTTTCCAATTCTAATCGGATGATGCCAATGATCAAATTTCCAAGTAGTGGGGGGAAAAACATCTACAATCCTAGCAAAAAAAATACAAAAATACAAAAAAAAGAGCAAAAAACAAAAGTCAAAAACACATGCGAATAGCACACTCAACACAAAGTTACCATTGACTTTGACAAAGGCCTTTTTTCACAAGTTCTTCGTTTTATTGATTGCAATTGATTTTGCCAAGTATTGATTTATTTTTAAGTGTAGGAAGCATTTGCTCAAAAATCACTAAGTGGTTTTTTTTTGAACTTACGTTTTGCAAACTTGTGTTCATTCTGTAGTTATAGTAATTACCCTGGATTGGACATTTGGGAGATATCCCCATAGACTTGTTCACAAAATTTTTCAAACTTAAATGTGCCCTAATCCAATTTTCCCTTGTCCTTTTTCCACGCATTTCTGTATTTTTACTAATTAGACAACGTGCAACAAATACAATCTAATTGTGACAGTAAAATTTGCCTCTAAAGGGGGGCTGTAACATAAAGGAAAAATGAAAATGTCTCCTAATGACCGATGTCTCCCATCGTGCAAAGAAATTACGATAACGTGTCTCCTTAGTGGTACCATTACACGTATCACTTTAATGACAAGGGCCAACTATTCATTATTATAACACCTCGCCCACAGATTTTGTCTCTTGATTGGCTGAGAGTGAGTCACATGCATACACTGTATTTACTATCTTGCTGTGCACGGCAAAACAAAATCAACCACTGGAAAAGGACAAAAATACGCGTAGCAAGAATGGGTAGTTTGGAAAAGTGCAAATAAATTGTCAAAGTTCTGCTTTTGTATTAAAATATAGGTACATATTTATTGGATTTTGGTCAAAGTAATCAGTTGTTTCTCAAAATCAAGCAGAATCTGTGGGTAGAAAACAAATATTGACTGCTTTTACTCGAGATGTTTCCATTATATTTCACTCGGCTTTGCCTCAGAAAACAGAATGCTCTTTTAATACCACACCACTCGAAGCAGTCAATAAAATGAGGCATTTCACTATGACAGTATGAGGTTCCAGAAGAAGTCGATTCAGATTCTGGTTTTGTTTAGTCAAGGGGGTTAGAAAGCACATGTAGCTGTGTTGACATAGCTACCGTGTTTAATTGAAGATATACAAGACTTCTAAGACATTTGAACCTAACATGTTTATTCCAAAATAAAAAAATAGATATTTGTGTTAGTTTTTGGACCAATTAACCTACAAGTCTTGCTGGACATGTTTTAATCCATGAATAATTTGTTCAGTATTTTTTTTTTTTTTTTTACACTGGTAGAAAATGTTAGGTGGCAGTGATTATGAAAATGTCACATACTTGAGCCTTTTCTAACAAATTTGATGGCTTTGGCGAAAAAAATCTGAAAAATTGATGTATGCTGAGTCAGCATTGCTGACATGGACCTTATTCACGTGGTAGCCATTTTTGTCATGTTCCCTTAATGTATTTCATAAATTGTTAACTGTTGAATGGGATAGCGCCAGACTATTTAGCCAGACTAAATCTGGCTTAAAGCAGTAGGGAATGTTTAATTACACATTTTGAACTACAGCTTATTCATTTAAGCAGACTTGAATTATTTAGTAATGTACTTGCTTTCATTTCTCTTCGCAAGTTCCAAAACGAAGATTTTACCTCACTTACAATTCAACATGGCAGACTCGTGAATATGGCCCATTGATTATAATTCAAGAACTTCTCAAAGAATGAGCATCTGCTATTGTGGCAGCCTTTTGCACATTCTCAATGCAAGCATTGACCATTCAGGGATTTACGTTTTCCTTTACTATCAAATAGCATCAAGAGAGCCATACTCTTTTCATTCATTTAACACACATTTGTCTGGCCTCTTCCAAGAATTATGATATTTATTCAAGTACATATTTAAAATACATTCCTTTTGATCTGCCAGTTTATTGATTGTTTGTTTGTTTGTTGGACTGTCATGGTGCCTCGCCTCATCTTTTATTACACAAATCTGCTTGCCATGTGGGTTTTTAAAATGATTTATTTTGGCCTAAATTTCTGATTATATCCTTTAATGCTTGTTTTGTAATTGGTGGCCAAAAAAAAAAAAATAGAAATAAAAACATTACAGCGAGGTATACCATCTTCATCAGTTGACCCATCTTTCCATCCACAGGTAAAGCCACTGTGACCCCAACAACCCCTCCCAGCAAGGCCAGCCTCCCCGCCACAACTGGCCAAGGTGATATCATCGGGGTGATCACTAAGACACCAGGCAAGGGTGGGAATGGTGACAACAACACAAATCCCAATGCCTCGGCCCAATTACCTAACCGATTGGTGATTGTCATTGCAGTGGTCTGCGGACTGCTGGCTCTAGCTGCGGTTATCGTAGTGGTGTGTGTTGTCATTAGGCGGTAAGTTGCTAACTAGGACAGGTCTGTGAGTGGGTAGGGGGTATGGACTCATCATGGTCTTGTTGTCATGAGGCTATGGGAGTCGATGTTCTCTTAGCTGGGTCCAAATGTCCACCAAAAGTTCATTCATTACTCACCTTTGCTTAAAAATGGGTTGGGTGCTGGATGGCATGCTCCTGTTTCAGCAATTATGAATAATGTTAATTGATTGTGTTATGATAGCTTTACAGCATTTTCAGGATATTAAAACGTGGCAATAAAATTGCAGATTTGTCCATAGTTACATCGTGAAAAAAGACGTGAAATATATACATTGTATTCCTGGTGAGTTGGTAGGGTTAAGTGGTAGCAGCAGCGGCGGTAAGATGTACAATCTTTCTGCACAATTTCTTGTCTTCCTCCACCCTCCTCTTCCTCCCAGGCGACGCACCAACCCTAAGGACAAGCCCCTGCGTAGGCCTCGCCCAGTCAGCTGGTCAGGGTCTACACGGGCCATGATTCAGGAGGAGGATGATGATGACCCAGACAATGCCTTGGACTTAGTGGCCATCCGCAACCCAGTCTATGGCTTCAATGACTACGAGCCTTGCACATGTTAGTCAGTTTCCGCTTTTGACTGCTGTTCTTACTCTAACCCTGTATGATAGCATAACACCACATTCTTGCAGCAACTGAAATCCAGCATTTGTCAAAGGAGTGGCTGAGGTATTGAGTCAGCACATACTAATAACATTGAGCCAAGAGTTGTAGGATTGGAATGACATTATTACACTCACAAATAAAATGAAAACATTTGACGGACAGAAAGGGGGTTGGTTACCCACTTCAACCACCCCTCTGTCTTGGTAATTGGTTAACCTCTTTCCACCTTTTGTTGTTGATTTGTAATACCTTGTGATCCCTAATCCTTTTTTTCTCTTACACTTAACATATTTGTTGTTGTCACATTTGTCAACCATAACCCCTTCATACCACACATAATACCATTAATACATTATGAGCTAAATGCACTTCTTGTGTAGATTGATGTTCCAAGGAATTAGGGATGTATATAAAGTGGTTATCCCACACATTGGATACACAAACTATCTCCAAACCCTTCACTATTACCCGGAGAGTAGTACCCCAAGATTAACTTATAACACCCCCCCCCCCCCCATGCACCATTAGTGATGATCAAGTCAGCTGGCTAATGGTTCACACATAAAATGCTTTGACAGACTAATTGTTATAAACATTAAGTGGAAGGGATTCTCTGAGAAGACAAAAAGTCAAATGAGCCAGTAATGTTGCACTACCACACTATAGTGTTGGTGTGTCACCTTTTTTTTCTTTCTTTAGCTTTTAAGCCTTTTATACCTCTCAACAGCAGACTATTGAATGGTCTTTCATTTGTGTACATGATGGTAGCTCTTATCTTTCCTATCAGGAATACGCTATATCCAATATTCCAAATGGTAACTTTTCATATATTGAAAAGATACCTTAGGCATAAAAAAAAAGGTTCTGGTTTGCGCGCATGGTCGGCAAAATTAAAAAGTTTTGTTTTTCAATGCAAGATGATGTCTCAAAACTGCCATAATCACTGATTTGACTGGAATGGGGTTACGATCAAGTATAAGCTCTATGTGGCTTCTCTGGGCTCCCATATATTTTGCAGTAAATTTAGGCGGTCACCATTTGCAGACGGTGTTGTAATTTTGTAATTGTGGGTCTGGAAGCCAAACTAAGGGAGCGATGGTCGTGTATCTGGAACCTGTAAATGCTTTTTAATGCAGTGTTGTGTAGCCTCAAACCAAGGCGCTAAATATCTGGGTCCCCGGAGGGACCCCTTACTGTAACTTGTAAGCGTGTTAGTAAATGGGCTTTCTGCATCGGAGGGTTAATTAGCACAATATGTAAGGGAGCATATATGTCTGACTTTACCGTTTTCTCTGATTTTTGTCTTGACTTTCCAAATTTCCCAAAGAATGTTTGTGTCGGTCGAGATCGTAAGTGGGTGCAGAATTCTCAAGCATTATGTCCTTACTGAGGTCACCTCAAGCTCCACCCTGAAGGATATTTTTCAGAGTTTTAAGGGGATCAAAGCATCATCTGCATCATTACATTAGCTGATCGACATTTGAAAAAAAAAAACCTGCGTCGCCGCACCACTTGTGGGGCAATCTCCATACCAGAAACCGGAGACTTTTTGTTGCCTTAGTTTCCCAGAGGCTAATTTAAAATACATCATAGAGATATCAAATGAGAAAAGACTTGTGCATTAGGTGTATTTCCTTGTTCAAACAAAACTATCAAAACCTTTTTAACAGAAATCATTTAAGTTGGGAGAAAGGTATTTCTATTCTCCGCTGACATTTTTTAATTATAAATTTCCCATGACCTCCATCCCCAAACTTTGAATTAAATATTTATCCTGGGAATATTAAAGCACCCTCAGATATTTGCCACTTCTATAAATCAGCGGAACTTCAGTATGACTCGGTCATTCCCCCAGCATTACCTTCAGCGCTGACATTTTAGCATGCACTCTTCCACATCTCATCGATGACGCGTAGATTCAGCTTCAGATAAAACACTAATGTTTTTATTGCATTACTGGTGAAGCAACTTTTGACAAATCTGCAGACATTTCTTTTCCCCCTTTTTTTTCATTCTCTAAATTATCCGGCACCTGCAAATTGACCAAATAATGCAATTTGTTTCTCCATTAGGCTTTTGTCAGCATTGTAGAAAGCGGAGATGTGTCTTGAGTCATGTGACTCCTGCTTGATGGATCTCTATTGTGGAGTTGATCAGGTTTATTGTAGTACACATGTACAATGAATTGCGGTGCAATACAGCAATGTGCTGTCCAATCCTGAGTGGCTGTTGTGTGTTTGGCATGCATAATACATATGTAGCCTTAAAGGGCACCACTAACCAAAAAACAGTTTTTGACACTTTCCTTTTTATGGAAAAATTTAGTTAACTCGAGATACGTATAGACAATTTCTTTTGTCATAGTCCTTTTTAAAATACATGAAGTTTGAAAATTGCAAACAGCGATTGTCCATAATAGCTCAGTGGGAACACAAAGGTCTTGCTTTAGACCGGGGAATCAAACTAACCAAGTAAATGCAATATTATGCATTTTAGACGTTTCCTAGATTTTTTTAACCTCAATTGTATGTTGTAAACAAAGCAAGAAACACACTGATAGTAGTCCTTACATTTTGTTCATGACGACTGGGTTCTACAAAATCAATTGTTTTTTTTCTTGAAGAATCTACAAACGAGCCTTCAAAAATAAAAAAATAATAAAAAAGTAAAATTTTCATCAAATTTTCCATGACTTATTTGAAATAAAATTAATCACTATGCAAATTATAATCATATTCAGATGTATCTTAAGAGTTGGGAAAATTCCGAAGTAAAGTTATCCAAATAGTGGCTTGGATGTGATGAGCTTATCTGTGCAGAGATTTTTTTTTTTTAATTCATTGTTTATTCATAGGAACGGGCGTCCATCAGTCAATGGAATTATGGCATTTGAGTGATTAGATTACATGTTGTAAATTGGATTGAAGACGGCCTTGCATCTCAGCCTCAGCGTCTTCAATGGCATATGTCAGGGGGGAAAAAGCACTTTTGTAAAACCTTCAGTGAGATATTGGCTTTTGACTTCTACTTGCAACCTAGTGAATATTGTTGTGAAGAGTAAATTTTCATTGGCGGACTGTTACATATTTATGACTTTATTGGTTGAATCACGGTGCATATCCATCACATCTACAAGTCTATACACAAACAAAAGTCATCACCTATGATTTTGAATTTAAAATAGTCAATATTAAAATGAGTTTTTATCTATCTACATTTTGAATGAATTTATCGAGGATGAGTCTTGGATGTGCATGACTTTATAGTTGGAAGCTTTGCATGCCTACTGAATATCTATGATTTCAACTAACACCGTAACCCTGTGAATATGTCTCTTATAGATGCCGGTTTTCCGGTTAAGTGGTGTCTATTCAGTATATGCTGCATGTCTGCATTTTGTTTTCACTGAAGTGAAAAAAATATTAACAGCAGCAAAATGAAAGCCCTTGTCTGTATGCTATGCATGCACCAATCGTGTTGCATACATCCATTACGGGGCCGTTTAATTTACTCCAATGACTGATTCTAATGAGTTCCCATTGTATATAAATTGTATATATCTGAAACTGACTATAAATTCCCCATGGAAATCTTGCATTAGATGTTTACATACTTCACATATTGGACCTATTTGGTTTCGCCTGTGATTTTGAATAGTTCGATATTTTGACTACCTGTTTTCAAAATCGTATTTTCATGTTTTCAAATTTTCATATTTCTTCCTTTCACAAAAAAAATTGTTTCAGTTATAAACGTATGTTAGAGAACAGTGCTTTTGTTTTGATAGTAAAGGTAAAGGCAGAAAAAGGTAAAGTTAAAGGAGACGAACCTGTGTTAAAAGGAACGGAGTGCCCATCTCTCTTTCGTTAGCGATTAAGCCAGACTCATACATGTATGCTGCTGTGGGGATCGCCACACCTCCAGAGCAAGTCTGTTACCTTCCCAGCATTGAATAATGCCGGTACCCATTTAACACCTGGGTTGAGAGGAGTAATTGAGGTAAAGCACCTACTCAAGGGCACAACACGCATGGCCACGGCGGGGCTCGAACCCACAACCTCACGATCATGAATTCTGTGCTCCACCGCTAGACCACACGTACCCAAAAGGCAGAGCTGTTAGTTACTCCTTGTATTAACATGTCCGCGATGCATAAGGTTTATCTTGCAAAATCACAGCAATTATTCCAGAAGATGCTGTGATTGCTAATGAGGTCATTTCTCCTCAATCTGTACCCACAGCTCCATTGTCAGACAACAACTTCAGCACCTTCCTGGAGCCTAGTGAACCGCCCATCTTTGAAGACTCTGCCGACATTCCCAAGTTGGCCCCACCCCCAAAAAAGATAAAGAAGGGGGAGGCTGGTTCTTTGGATTAAGGCTTTTGTGCCTGCTGACCGCGACACAGAGATATCTCTTTTCGGATATGTTGGGCAAGTTTGGTAAAGCATTTTTTTTAGTTTGCTGATTTTTGAGACTGTGTGACAGTCTTGAAGGCAATTGAGAGTGATGTCCTACTATTTGTCTTGACGGTTTCTGCAGTGGAGGTGAAAGTTGTGCAGAAAGACATTCATGCATTCTTAGTATTTTCGGTGTCTTTCTTGCAGTGTACAACTTTGTAACAAGTTCATTGCAGTAATTGTTTTTGCACATTTTTACACTGTTTTCTTAAATTAAATGATTGACATTAGCAGAACTTAACTGCAAAGATAGCAAGAAAAGATGGAGATGCTTTATAAACTTTAATTCCCATTGTTTTTTTTAATTGCAATTTAATGTCAATTTAACAGCTGTCTATCTGCTTTGAAATCTTCCCTTTTTATCAGTGTATTTGATATCTTTGTTGATTCTTGACATCAAATTCTAAAGGGAATGTACAATTCTTTGCTCTTTATTTTTGAGTCCAATAATAACTTGTGGAGTGTTTTATTTTTAGATAAGAATATTACAAATTTGTTTGATTTTTTATATAGGTTTTCCCGGCTATTTTAAAAGATTATTCACTCTATCATTCAATTTCGTCCACGAGAAAAATTCCACACGCTTTTAACCAAACTAATTTAGTCATTAACCATTCAATTTCAAAGTTTGGTCACCCTCTTTAGTCACCTGGTTGAGAATGTTCGTCATTTCAGATCAAACTCGTCCAAGCTTTTGCCGAATGGCAGCATTCAGAGAACAAATTCGTCTTATATCAATCAATTAGACGAATTTGATTTCTAAATAACAAGGTTTGGCGTAGACGACACGAAATGGAATACTCCGGGACAAAACTGTGCGCTCATTGTTTGAATTTGCTTGAACTGAATTTGAAATTGTCGGACAAAAGACGAAATTAAACATTGGAAGAGCACTAAATCGATGTCGATGGACGAATTTGAATATTAGAAATGGTGAATTCGAATGATAAACGTTTTAAAATAGCTGGGAAAACCTATATTTGGAATAGAGGAATGTCAAATTGGCACTGAAACCGAGGGCCTCAGTACTTTCTTTGCAATGAGACCCTAGGTTTCATTGTGAATCGCGGAATAATCTGTTGTAACCATTAATGTGGTTTTCACCTGCAAATTAGTATTGTCCCTTGCGCAATTCTGTTCCCCTTGGTTTGTTGAGACTTTTATCAAGTATAATGTTTATAATATGTAGCTTAGTATTAAACAAGTTCTTAGAGAATTTAAAAGAAATAGGGTTGTGAGGATGGCAGGTGAGGGTATGAACTAGAGGGTTTAGAGGTCATTAATTGATAAGATGAAATATTTTGTACATATGTTCACGGTATTTTTCTACTTTCTTACTTTATTGTTTATAATAACACCTCTCTTTTTTAATATAGTTGTAGAATGGCTAGTACTATAGTATGGCATTCAGCGTGAGTGGACGCCTTGCACAAGCAGACTGGTTCCCGCCCCCTCCTTAATTAAAGTCTAGAATGTAATGGAGGGACGGAACCAGCCTTCAGTGGTTCTGTCATTAGGCAAAACCGTGCCTTCCCTGGTATACATTCGCACGTGTAAGTGAATGAATAGTGAACCAGTGGATTGTATCACCTTGTGCAATGGAGCCCATAGCATTGCAGATTTGTAAAAGCACAATTTTAGAAATTATGACACGTGGAGCATCAACACTATGGCTTTGCTTTATTTTATAAATAATTGCGTAATAGGATTTAAGACCTTCCTTTTATGAAGAAAGGGCTGTGAGGTAAAATATGTATATAGACTTAATTATAACGTGACAATGGCTTTGTCTATTGTCAAATTGAGTGGTAGCCCAGTAATTAAGTGAAAGTAATCAACTTTAGTGCGCAGATATGGACTAAATGCTACAAACTGTGTAAGGAAACTGACATCTGCAGGTTTTATAAACTTCATATAAGTTTTAGAAGTTGTCTAGAAGTTTGTTTTCACCAAAGAATGATATTTTGGAGGTGGAGCTAATCTGAAGGGGTGGGGCTGCCAAACTCATCCAGAGTTCAAGAAGCTGTTGGAGGGCGGTGCTCAAGTCACAAAGTAGGATGAAAAACACTATTTGTGAATCTTTCTCCACCCTCATCCAGTGGCGTGGTTGGATTTTGTTTTCCATTTACCTGTGTATCAGTCGTAGTAAAAGTCATCACTACTTTTTTGGGGGAGAGGGAGGTTGTATTAAATATGTTAAGGACTATTGATATTTTTTGTATTTTGGTATGAATATTAATGATGCATTTATGCAGACTGTATATGAGTAAAGAGCTTTTGACCAACTGTTAACTCCTGCTCTTTAGCTTATTCTATTGTTTCAGTTGTTGGTTTGTTTTGGGGTGGGTTGGTTTGCTAGCTGATGGACTGTCAAAGAACACTTTCCTTTCAGAATTGTCCTTGCATGCAGCAACAAACTGTTGCCCCCCCCCCCGTAGGCATTCTTTTGATGCGCTGTTGACATGATGCAAATCAAAGAATACGTGTGGTTTTGGTCACTCGCGGAGTAAGGTGTTTTTGGTCCCCCACGAATAACAGACTCCACAGTTGTTATTTCACTGAGGCGAAGTGTGTGCCAAAAGAGACATTTATAAGGTGTCACTTAATACCATAGGCCTATCCTTGTAAATTGTGACAGAGAACAGAATTTGAATAATACCAAAACAGGCTATCGAATTACAGTTCAGAGGTTACTAGGGATACACTTGTAGGATGCACCATTTTTTGAAGGGGGACACTGAAGGCAATATTGTTTTTGCGCAATTCAATTAAAATAGGGCACGTGCTCCTGTGTGTGCGCCCCCCCCCCCCCCCGTATTGCAGAAAAAAGACGTTTTACTATGAAATGCATCTAGTAGCGCCTGAAACCTGGTTTTTCAAAGCCCATCTCAGATAGCTCTGCAAAGTAGTGCCTTTCGTGGTTGTACTCCACCCCACCCCACCCTACCCCCTCTCGCTAGCTTCTCGCCGACTGTCCTATTACTCGGGACCCATCATTATGGCGTTGTTTTCTAAATTGGTTTACGACGACTGCGATGTAAGGAGCGTGTTCACCGACGTCGTCTCATCAATATAGGCTCTCGTCTTCACAGTAATCAAATCTCGGGCTTTGGTTTTGTTTGTCTGACCTTGACGTAAAATAATTGCGCCTTTGATGCCCCTATTAAATATTATGTTATTAATTAGAGATCAATTGACATCACGAGCTACGTCAGCTCAACCCAAATTCTGTTTCCCATATTCCTTTTCCCATAGGGCTATGTTTTCGTTTCTAATTACGTTTTCGTGGGAGATGTTTTTCCTGTATTTGGTGTTTTTTGTAAGTTCAGGGATCAATAATACAAACAACTCGTAGCGTAGCTGAAGCCAGATCGTTCAGCAGCATCCCTCGAGGTTTGAGAGTCATTTCCGTCCTGTAAATTGGATATCTTCCCGGGCATGTTGACATCTGAAGATGGACAGGGCTAACTAAACATTTCATATTGTAGGACTATTTTTCAGCCTCAAGCAGCTTGCTTTTACCCAGACAAAACAATCCTCAATTCTGAATACATCTGCCCACCGGTGCAGGAGGCTATGATAAGGAACGGACAGTCGACTACTGCATAAAAAGACCTTCGGGATAATCGTTCATTTTAAAGGGCATTTTTGTCTTCATTTTTTATTTGAACTCTCACCGCAAATTGTAATCCAATTTGCCATTCTATAAAAGAATAAATTTGCTATTTTAAGGGGTTTTCTTGTTGTCCCTTCCCCCGGCTTCCCAGGAACAAGTGCATTGGTACTCTGTGGAGGTAAAGAATCATCCTCCGCCTATAGGCAAGCATATTATGAGTTGCAATGCGTTACGCCTGATGGGGGCCGCGCACCACGAGTTTGCATTGGTCTTCAAGGTTTTTCTTCTCACTTCGGCAAGGTTTTCCTTCTCATTTCTGAATTCTTATAAGTTTTTAGTTTTGTGTGTTGTTTTCTCATCTCGTCTCATTTCAAGTAAGAACCTGACGAGAACAGCTCTCAAAATGATATAGTTTTGGAGATTTGATTAAAAAAAATCTTTAAGAAATTAATTCAGGTGTTCACCCGTAACAGGGAACATTAATAATTGTGTATAAAGGGATCATCAAATAAAGTCTATTGTTCAAGTATCCTTGCTTACAACTGAACAAAAAGAAGCATCCTACAACAACTTAAATACTTAACAGACGTAATCGACTGTGATGATGGACATTCATCTGCATAAAAACAATACAGCTTCAAAAACGTTACAATTGGACCTAAAGTGCGAGAATTCAGTTTTCTATTTCATGGACCCTTTGGTGGTGGTTCGCCCGCGTGGAGCAGAATTTTAATGGTTAGACCTTTCTATATCTGAAGAATTGGTTCATGGAAAAAATCACAAATTAAGGCTACTTGAAAAGCAGCTACTTTAAAAGCAGCAACTTAACGTTTCCTAATCAACTCACGAAACTTGCATAACCATGCAAAACCCACGGAAATTTAAATCTAAATCTAAATAATTGTTTACACAACCAGCCGGGTAATACTGCATTCAGCCCCCCCCCCCCCCCCGCCCACCTTTTTTTATAGAAGGTATTGAGGTTAGGGTCGCCTCGAGTTTTCAATTGGTTTACCCAATCGTTCTCTGTGTTTTTCTTGCAAAATAATTACAGATTCAATTTTCCTCGTCGTCGAGTAGAGTGCTTGTTTGTAGCCATGTAAAATTGATTGGAAACAGCGGGCCTCGTACACGGTCAATACGACAGTTCCTTTTGTTATAATTGAGCAATTTCCCAGTAGGCCTATTCTCCAAACAGTGCGGTACTATGACCGTCGTGAGTAGAGTGCTCGTTTGTACGTGCCTTATCTTGCAAGAATTAAAGGCTGTATTTCAAAAGCTATACTGGGCCATGGCAATCTCGAGCGAGTGTAAGGTTGCACACCAGTAAAGTACATTTCCATAGACCCTAATGATAAATGCCCCCACTTCAGAAATTCAGGAAAAATACTCACAACTCTCGGAGGTGTTCAAGACGTACATCAAATTAAAGCTTATTTCATCATCTTTCATTTTCTGTTCAATTTTCTGGGGGTTAACCGATGACTTTTGAGAGAAAATTCCATCCAAAGATGATCGTCCCTAAAAGCAGTCATGAAGCCCATCGCCATTTTGAAAATGGACGCCTACGCCCCATTGCAAAATAGAGCCATTTTAGGGCCTAATCATCATCCACATTTCACAGAAATACGAGCTCGCCGAGTATTCTGCACGGCTTCCAACCTTCTTGTTTCTACAAATCCTCAAGTTCACGGCCTTCAAAATGCTCTAGACTAATACTTAAGAATTTGAGGGCATGCAAATCGTGATTTGGCCGGCGTAGGCAATTTCGGACCGATTTACTGGTCTGCACCCGTAAGCGTTGTTAATTTCTAAGACGTGACTGTTGGTCTATATCACTGCTGTAGACGTGTTTTCATGAAAACAAGCTACAGGGTGACCCAATAAACTGCAACCCTAAAACATTTATAAAAAAAAAAAAGGATCAGTGGATTTTTATGTTTTGAACAATACAAGATTGTTCATTAAAGCTGAGAGCTTTTTCTTTCAAATACTGGAAAAAAACAATGATGAAAATATTGAGTTGCTGTGAAAATCACAATGTAAAAGTAGTCCTTTTTTATCCTGTACACAAAACATTACCACAGTAACAGTACAAGGTATTTTCACTGTACCTATTTTGTGCATGTCCTAATCCTTACAAACAACACTGGCACATAATATGACAAGAGTGCAAATGAATTTGATGGGAATACCTTTTATTTTCCATATGAAGAAGTATCTCATCCTTTTTAGTCCTATTTCAAACTCTGTCAGCATCATAAATATTTCAAAATACTAATGGAATGAAGGATAATTGCACAGTAGGCTTACCGTAAAATGTTTCACTGTTTGAAGTACTTGTAGGCCTACTTGTGTACAGAATGAAAAATTTTACATAGTTGGCATTTTCTCAGCAACCCAAAGTGTTATTTTCATCATTGTTTTCAGTATTTGAAAGAAAAACGTCAGAGGTTTAATCTGATACCTAAAGCATACAAATCCACTGTTACCTTTTTTTTTATTAAGGCAAATGTTTTAGGGTTGCATTTTTGGGGATGGTCACCCTGTAAAAGAAATAATTCAAGACAAAGCATTATTGTGTAAGACTGAACATGTCTTTATTTAGTCTTCTAACATCATGAGTGTGCTTTTATAAGTCGGTGCATTTGCATAGCTGGGGAAAAACAACCTCAATCCTGCTCATCCCCTATCCCTCTACGGATTCGTGAAGAAAAAGGGGTAAGAGCGCCCCTGGCGTGAACAAAGGTCCAGTCCCCCCCCCCCCCCACGTCTCCACCCCACCCCCTTTCGAATTTGCGCGCCGGCCGTTCTCTTGGCCCCAGCCGAAGTGGCTCATTATGACACAATGCATCACGGTCGTGGTCGGCATGCAACTAGTTAGGTTTTGCAGTTTAAAAATTGAACCACTATATTATTTTAAAACCACAGACGATATTTTTTAACAAAAATAAATGTTTACACTTCTAATCACTTCAAGTAAAAGCTAGTTGTTTTTTTTTCTGTTCTCAAAATGTTAAGCCCTTTTTTCTGAGCGCAGTTTACTGTGAGCATACTCACAATATACAAAATTGTTCGTGTTGATATACGTTACAAATTTGTACAGCCCCTTGAAAAAAATTGTTATAAAAATCATATATAGACGCTATTCGATTTTCTACTAGTACACCACCGTCGCAAAGTCACATGATAAGATTCATGATTTCTTGAGAAAAAAATTGCAAACGATTTCTGCAAACTTAGGATATAAGTTCTATTCGTTTTTGTGATCTTCTATGTGATTTTACTTGTGAACTTTTAATTATCACAGTGGACGAATAAACAAAAATAATGTTTTGATGCATGGGTTGATCGAATTAGCTTGTACATGTATTTCACATCGCGACTCTAAACGGCAGGAACCTTATTATGTTTTAAATAACTTCTCATTTGCAACAAATTGTACCAAGCGATCACACTGCAATGAACGGACAATGATGATCTGATGTAATATAATGCCATCGTTAACATAGTAAATAAAGTCATTCAAGTAAAAAGACACGAACTGGATTTAGTGGCTTTCAGACCTATGCAAAATTAATGTTAAAACAGAACGATCTTCGAAAAAAAGGACTTAAGTTCAGTCAATTTTATAAGTAAATGCAATAGTTTCACATTTCTACTGTAATGCTTTTAACATTCCAAAAAAGCCATTCAAGTAAAAAGACACGAAGTGCAGTTTTGTTGTTTTACTTAAGCTTCCGAGTGTTGTTCTTATCATGAGGCCCTATCAAACGTTTCGCATCAGAGGTACGGCATTTTACAAGAGTGGGTATACCAACACTGCAGACGTCATTCAAAAAAACACTTAATATTACCGAAATTATTTTATTCCGGTAAAATGAAAAATAATAATAATAAATAAACGTCAGTTTGTAAAAAAAAAAATAACATTAAAACTATTATTGTAAAACTTGATTAAAGTAATGTAGGCCTAAAAAATAAAATCAGTCCATATAAAAAAGAATACAATTAGAATAAAATATAAATTATCACTCAGATATGGTTTGTTTTTGTCATGTCCCAATCGTGATTACTTTCATGTAGTGATTTTTTTTATTCCACACCAAACGAGGCACGTCTAGATGGCCATTACGCAAGTTGCTTGAACTTGCAAATTCAATTTGCCAATGCAACGACACAATGCATTCTGCTAGATTTACAATATGAAAATACTGTCGTCCTGCAGCCAATAACCATTATTGTCTCACCTTTCCCTTCAAATTACATTCTCGATGAAGTGCTGCTTAGCAACGACGTCAGTATTATACGTTTTGATTGTCGAGGTGAGAAATTGACGGTTAGAAAAAAAAGATGCGCGTACCTTCATAAGTAAAATATGATTGCTGAAAATTCAGCTCTCAAAATGTAGTATAAAAAATAGCTTTGGTATAGCTCAGTACAGAATAGGACCTCTGATTGTTGTGGGTTTTTTTGCCATGTTGAAATGCCAGAATAATTTGATCTTATACGTTTTTAGGTAAACAAGCTGATTTTTAAATACCATGAAGACAATGAAATTCTTACATTACCTAGTCCTCGCCGCATGAAAAACAAGTTAGGTTCTGAAAAGGAAGGAACTATTTTTGTTCCATTTCCGAAGACCAAGATTTGATCCAGTCGTCCTTCATACGCGACACAGCCATAGCGGAAGTAAAACAACAAACAGGAAAGGAAACTATCGTTTATAATTTGCAACCTTCACCCACTGATGCAGTCATTCATTCTGAGGGTCGACTTTCAGTAGGCATATTGTCAAATGAAAAAGATAAATATTTTAGGTCCCATCCAACTCATCATGAATTACGCGTAGACGATCATTTTTCTCACGTCGGAATGTTTCCGATGTGTGGAATTTCGTGAGTGGGCAGATAAACGTAATGTTGCAACACAGAAATGGCTAATTAGGGGGAAAGGGACAATAATTTGTGCACAGAGTTTGTTGGTTGAAATCTTAGTGATTTTGCGAAAGTTTGAATATTTGTGCCTGTAGTCGGTGATTGTGCGGGTTATGATTGTGTGTATTACCACTGTGCCCGTTTCTTTCTTTTTTTGTCGCACAGTGTTTCATGCGCGACACCATAGGGTGTGAAATTTAACTTTGACATTTAATTTACTTCATTTCTTGAAAATGTTTTCAATCTCCCGTCATGTAAGGGATCCTAAGTGCAGGTGGTTGGGGGTCGTTTGGAAGCTTACAGGTTGCATTCACCTGAACATACGCACAAAAATTGTCTTGCCGAGACAATCTGCCCGCAAAATCTATAAGCGGGTAATACAAGGACAAGATTCGTTCTCAAATAAAATCCGCAGACTTTGGACTGCACCGTGTTTTTCTCCTAGTATGCTCCAACTACATCTTTTCAGTCATGTGGTTGCTAAGGCAAAGCGTTTGCCGTTGTTAAGCAAAGCTAATCCGATTACGTACTTAGACGTTGTGTTTCTCAGAAAATATGCGCAGAATGATTGAAAAGTTAAATTATAACGGAAGAAGAAATTCTTAGCTTCATGTCAGTGAAAAAATCGCCGTCATCGATGCCGAAACGTCAATACTGATTACCGGTATAGCTGACCTTCAAGTCTGGAAGAAATCGTTCGAAAACTTCCCCAAATCTCTGTATTTATATCTACTACTCTCAAAATTGTTATTTCACGAGCAGTTGAACACTTAATCATCTAAGTATATTTCGAATTTCAGCTTAATATGTTGTTGCAAACGCTAGTGCTACAATTTGAACGATCTCCATGGAAAATTTCGACTATGATTTCTGCCCACCCAAGTCACATGCATTGTTCAGCAAAGCGCCTTAGGCGCTACGGTTGACAAGCCACACAATATCGCATTGTAGATTAGCATATTCATTAGCGTCACTCGGCGTGTCATGGCGTGGGTCTCGGTATCGACCAATGGAAGCCGGCAAAAAGGTTGATATTTATCAATTAATAACTCGTGACGGAGACTTTTCTCAAAATTTTTACTGCACACCATAATGGATAGGAACTTAATTAATATTAGTAAGGCTTGAAAAGATTGACAGCTATTGCAAACGTCAGTGTTACAACTTTCAATGATGCACGTAGCCTGGCCTATTTTTCCAATTTCAACGAAAGTAATGAACATCACAACGATTTTTGGCACATACTTGGATCATTATGAGGAAAGCAAACCCTGAAAGTTGCATGAAGAAACAGTCTTCCAAACGGGAGAAATTAATTTTCAAAGATTTCGCCCGCCAACGTGAACATGTGTGTGCACATGTAGTTTCATTCAAAATGAAGTGTTACGTAACCTTTAGAAATCGCCCTTCGCAACCGTATGACTGTTTTCACTATATCCATAACTGTGTTATCAAACTTGCTGCTACCACTGCCCCTAAAGATTTGTGTAGGTTTTTGTGTGCAATGTTTGTCCCGACGTGAAATCAAATTCAAAGTCCTGTGGACGTGTACGTGAAGTTGATTCTTCTCTATAGCATATATATACTGCAGTCCTAAAGGTGTTTTTTTAAGGGAAAACACAACATTTGCAAACATCAAAAACTAAAACTACCAAATTATTTTGAAATACCTTGCTGGACTGTTAGTGAATGACAGTCTAAAGCACCTGTAAAATCATGGCACCTGGTATACTGTCATTTTCAAGAAAAGTGGTATTTTTGTATTAATTTCCAACGCTGGTCGGCCGACCAGCGTTGGGAAAAAATGTGGGTGTTTTTTTTTCAAATACTGGCCCCATGTTGACCATATTTAGTTAGTCCACATTTGTTTGCAATCGATTACACACTTATATGAACGGGTACAAGCCAGCTAGACTGGTTCACTGACATTACAATTCCCCAATGTCTATAAATTGCTCCGTTTCCTCTTATATGGAGTCAGGGAACCAGACTACAGGAAAATGATTGTTTTTCTTTGTTTTTATAGCATTTACGAACCCAAAACGTCAAAAAAGTCAGTGTAACCATATTTGCTATATATTACCCCCCCCCCCCCCCCCACAAATCCCATCCATTTCTGATAATTACAGCAAAAGCAAATGATGTACATTCCCTTTAACAAGAAGACTTTTCAACTATGCGGCATAATTAGACAGCGGTGATGTTGACTGCTGGGAAATAACAATGAGGATTGTTTCCAAGAGAGCTGTTCCCGGATGTGATCTTATACTGCATGTATTTTAGCATGAAATTGATCACTTGCGAAGTCCGAGCGCATGTAATCATCCGCTGATGACCCACCACGCTGGTTATCGGCTTCTCGTGGCTATGTTCGTGCTGCGCCATTGGTCGGCGTACGACTAGCCTTTTATCACAATGAATTTCGTTTTTAGTGACAGACGAGAGATGTGATTGGTTTGTTGATGCGGGCATTAATTCATGTTTGACTGGTTACTGTAGGTTGTTGACGTCACCAGGACGACGACAGTTGTCGTTGGTTATAAAGACACCTGGAGTTTACTCGTTGCTATGATGGTTCCTGCGAATCCACACAGAGCGCCCAGCACGCCAATAGTCATTAACACGTAGGAATCATCATCTTTTCTCCCGTGAAATGTTTTCGCCATATCACTCTGCATGGTAGAAACAACAAAATCAGTCAAAATGGTAAGGTATTGTAACAGATGAGCAACTTTTTTTCTGGTGATCGTCGGAAGGAGTCCTTTCCATCGGAATGCACCCTAGCTCTAAGAAACGATTAATGTTTGAAACTTGAGACTTTCACTTTTCTCAAGTTTTAATTTTGTGATACATTTCGTAAGTCACTTGAGCGTTATAATCAGCGATTAATCAGCAAATAAGAGGGGTTAAAGGTGTGAGATATGAATGGTTTATACACACCCAGCCTCCTTGTCGAGCTATCCAGACCACCAGCCTTTCCCTTACAAACCTGGTCAAGCTGACCACTAACCGGTCCACGAAGGCTGCATAATCATAGCTACGCTGTTGTACACACTCCACGGCCAACTCGCCTGCCACAGCAAACATAGCTACCACACGGGCCCAGGTGATACCGGCCCGGAATAGCTCGTCAGCTACGCCAAGGAAGGCCTCCTCGGCAACCTCCTCAGAGCTAACACGGGTGATGTTCAGCTGGCCGAAGACGCCTCGGAACAGGCTTGGGTATAGCTGCTCCAACTCACCGCTTACTCGCTGCAGTTCCAACATGGTCTCGTGGATCGTGGGCCCTAGCGGCGGCGCTGGCGGCGGCGCTGGCGCCGGCGCCAGCGGCTTGTGATGAGCGGTGGTGGCGGCGGTATGAACGTAGGTTTTGCCATTGGTACTCGTGGCAGCGGGCAGAACTATGAAAAAAATTATACAAAATGGATGAGAAAATAATACTCTTGATAAATCTTGTTTTGGGTCTATTAAGAAAATAAAAAGCTTCAGTCAGAGTTGAATTACGAACCCGACCCCTCCCCAGTCTGTCTTTTGACCCCTCTGTCCCTATCTATATGAGAAAGGTCACACAGGGCCATACCCGTTCGTCCCTTCCTCACGAGACCAAGTTGTCTGAGTTTGTGGTGGATAAACTCGTTGCATAGAATAACAGCCTCTTGCGTAACTGCATCTTCCATGGACGGCATGACTTCGGCTACCACACCGGGCTGAAATGAAAAGATAGAACAAAGCACGTCAGGGTGCCGACCAGTAACACGAAATTTCCATGACACCTGCGGTACATGCCCGCTCTTCGTGAAAAAAATCCGGGGAAATATTCCCAGCTCTCACTGGTGTTCAAGACATACATCACAAAGATGTGTTTAGCCTATTTCAACTTCTGTTAAATTTGGGGGTGATTTTTCCCTCCAAAGATGATCCCCACAAAGTAGTTCTGAAGCCCATCATCTCCTTCAAAAATAATATCCCTCCACTGCAAAATATAGCTACTTTCGGGTCAATTTTCATCCCGCATTTCTAATTCAAAGACCAGTACATGTACTTAGAGAAGTGAAACATTTCACTGCTACAAACTTAGTTTAGTGGGAAGAATCGTGCACCCTCGGAAAACAACTTCTAATTGACGTCTTTAGATTAGAAAAAAAGTCGTAGAAAACGATTTGCTATGTTAAAAAATTCAAAAAAATTTCCCACGTATTGTTTTATGCAAATTAGTGCCGCCATTACCGAAAAATCTATTTTTCACTATATCTCAGCCAATATTGCAGATAACTGAACGAATTAGGTGTCTAGACCATGTTTTCAAGATCAGAGATCACAATAAAACTACATGTATTCTGGAAGTGACCACATGTGTCTGTGGCATAGGAATATGCAAACTAGTGCCGCTAATACGGGAAAATCATGTTTTTGGCATATCTCAGCCAATACAGCACATAACTTTATACACAAGTGTCTAAACCCATGTTTTGAGGGTCAAGTATCGTTAGAAGACCATTCACGAAGTAACGTGTGTCTTTGGCATGAAAATATGTAAATTCTAAAGTGCCGGCTTATCAGAAATTTGATTTCAGCCAATATTTTATTCAATTTCAGCCAATATTACAGTTTATTTTGAATATGATGGCTTAAAATTAACTTTGATCATTACTGCTTATCAAAAATCCATCTGTCAACATTAGCTGCAATATTGGCTGAGATGTTGGCTAAAAATCAAATTTCTGATAAATCGGCACTTTAGAATTTACATATTTACCTGCCAAGGACACACATAGTTACTTCGTGAATGGTCTTCTAATGATACCTGACCCTCAAAACATGGGTTTAGACACCTTACTTGTGTAGTTATGTGCAATATTGGCCGACATATTGGCCAAAACAGTCAAATTTCTTATAAATCAGCACTTTAGAATTTACATATTTACCTGCCTAGGACACACATAGTTACTTTGTGAATGGTCTTCTAATAATACTTGACCCTCAAAACATGGGTTTAGACACCTTACTTGTGAAGTAATGTGCTATATTGGCCGAGATATGCCAAAAACATGATTTTCCGGTATTAGCGGCATTAATTTGCATATTCCTATGCCACAGACACATGTGGTCACTTCCAAAATAGTTTTATTGTGATCTCTGACCTTGAAAACATGGGTTTAGACATCTAATTCGTTCAGTTATCTGCAATATTGGCTAAGATATAGTGAAAAATTGATTTTTCGGTAATGGCGGCACCAATTTGCATAACAACAATACGTGAGACATTTTTTTTTCACTTTTTAACATAGCAAATTGTTTTCTACGCATTTTTTCTGATCTAGAGACGTTGATTAGAAGTTGATTTCCGAAGGTGCACGATACCCCCTTCTTTCCACCCAACTAACTGGTCCAAAAAACTTCTTTTTTTTGTACCGTATACAAATCGTAAGTTGACTGGCGCAGGTAATAGCCTTGGCCCTATTTTGGACAAACGGGGGCGCTGTTATACAATAAAAGTAGACTGCAGACCTGACCTTACAGTCACATAACACAGTAAGTAAGATTGAGTTCCAATACTGACAACCAGCCCATTATGGACTCAACAAAGCGGCAGCTATACACCCAAGTATGATTTATTAGTGCATCGACATAAAACGATCGAAGCGAAAACGAAAATCTGAATTCCTATCGACCCTAAGGCCTAAGGGCAAGACATCTTCATTTCATCGATCACTACATATATAGTATTGAATCAGCGCGCTAAACGCGTGTAGGCCTACATATTGCAGACCCATCCAACATTTAGCAGGTTCCATACGAACGGTGTAAAAGGAGATTCTGTTCCCCCAGGATACCGTCCCATCCCCTAAGCAGATATCCATGGTCATTTGCCAGGATATACAGTTTCTTGTAGGAAAAAGTGTCCCCCTAGAGGATATTTCTACCTCAACGGAGAATGTGTGTGTGCCCCCGGCCCCTTCCCCAGGATGTCATGTCCCCACACAGGAAACGTTAAATATCTTTCGATTTTGACTACTAGTAGGCCACCAGGGTATTTTCCTACCCCTAACTAATATTAAACTCGGTGTAGTACTTTGGACCCAATGTCAACGTCCGCCACAATTAATTCACACTCACAGAATAATCTTTGTACCGCCACCGCGCCTGGCTAGTGTGACACGGTGAAAGTATATTATGCGTTCTCACACGCACACACACAAAATATTCAACCAATAAAATAAATCATGACCATGCATACACCAGTCGCGATATTTCGTTCAAAAAAAATGTCAGTTGTAAAATCTCGAACAACCGCAGTCGGGCATGGCCTGTATTTGAACCTAAACAGGGGGACAAAGTATCCTTAAAAAAAGGGGGACAGAATGTCCAGTCGGACACTCATTCCTAGGATACCCCGGACGGTTAGTACGGGGGACGAGAAATCGGGCCACACCGACATGAAAACTATGAGTTATTATTGGCCGCGGCCAATGAGTTTCGTGGTTGAATGTATTTTGAGTTTTTATTCTTCCGCAGATGACGTCGGCTGTACGCTTGAACTGAACAGAAATGATTTATGACGACCAGAGTGCACAGTGAGTTGGACATGACTATTTTGCACACAGAGACGATGGCAATGCATTTTCGTTCCTGGCACAAAATCAATACAAAGCAAGGTGGAGAGAAAGTAATGATTTGATGCGTACCGGCGCTGTATAGCAGGAACCTTTTAAGCGGGAAGTTCATCTGCTTGAGTCATATACGATATGTCAACCAGCGAGCACCACTTGAGAGAAATTGCTGAAATTGCAGTTTAATTGACGGTCATTCGTCATGTGAACTGTCATCGAAACTGACAAACAATCATTTATGAGAACTCAGTACATGCCAAAGTCTCCTTAAGCTTACATAATACCCTGAATTTGGAAATCACCGTAGGTTAATCGTTGGCCGTTGGTACATTGCGATTTTTTTAATGGAATCCTTGAAATGCACGCGTCAGTCCCTAAAAGTCTTTAAAAATCTTTATTTTTGTTTTTATACGAAGTATTCATGAACAAGCCCATGTTGTTATGGGTAGATGCTATGTCTTGTATCTTACTTGAGTCAAGAAAAAATACCACGCATCCAGTGTTTTTTTCTATTTTACTCTAAGGTAGACTCTCTGGCACTTCTTGTATTTGGATTGATTAAATAACTATCAGTTAATGTAGGTACCTTATGCACAAAATGTCACATTGGGCTAATTCCAAAATGACATCACAGCAACCACACCCTCACGTGTCAGAAAAAAGGGCATTGTAAATAGTGGAAGGACCACTATCCAGGGGATGGGGTGGGGGGCATGTTCCCCCAATAATTATTGGACGGGGGACGGCAATGGCGATGTCCCGTATATAGATTTGTATCCAAATTTACATACAATTTGCACTGTATTTTTCCCAAATGGCGAAATAGCTCTACGATATTGCTTGTCTTGCACCCTTTTCACGTAAATGCAACAACATACTGCATGAGCGTAAACTTTACGCGCGTCAAATGTACGTACATGTATATATACATGCATACTTACACGTTTGAGCAGCGACCCCAAGTGTGAGGCCCTTCCCCCTTTCAACCCCCATCCCCCCGCTTTTCGAATTTCTCAAGCTGCCCCCGCTCCCAATGTTGACGCCGCTCATGAATTGGTGACTCCAAAAAATGAAATTCAAACCAAAAGTTCACAGAGGCATGTTTATTCGCACAAAATATCTGTCGATGTGAAGCGTTGTACATTGTATATATATGTATCGTAAAAAGTTAATATATATAGGGGAACATCCATGTAAAACGAGTCCTTTGTACTGACATTTTCCTCCTTTTTAAGAAGAGTGGTGTTTTTGAAATCAAAATGACATGTTCATATACTGGAATGGGAGTTTGTCACTGCTGTTCTAATGGCACTGCATGGCCCAATCTTCCATGATTTATTGACATTTCATCGCTGAGTTGTTCAACCCTCCGTCGAGTGCTGACAT
Source organism: Patiria miniata (assembly GCF_015706575.1). Classification (NCBI taxonomy): domain Eukaryota; kingdom Metazoa; phylum Echinodermata; class Asteroidea; order Valvatida; family Asterinidae; genus Patiria; species Patiria miniata. Next base: position 10,513,673 of record NW_024037055.1, read on the forward strand.
TTGTCACAAGTGTAATTGAGTGGAAACTTCTTCTCCTCATCAGACCCAGTCCGGCGCGTCCGGCGGGACAAACGGCGCGCGCCACCCGTGTTGCAGCCGTTCGGCGGTTGCGGGCGGTGGACCATTGGGATCGTACCAACGACACAAGTATTTGCCCGTGGGAATCGACCGCAGAAGACGGCGAGAAGAGTGCAATATAATTATGATAGAAATTGAGGTAATATTGAAGTTTTTTTTCATTGTAATGGGTATTTCTCCTTTCAAATATTAAGTATCGTTTTCTCGTGGGGGAAGGGAAGCTTGTTCATCCATCAGACTGGCGCCTTCGATCACCAGTGACCATGCATTATTAGGATCCTCATCATTTGGCGTCAGGCGACAAACATGGCATCTCACAAGACAAAGATTGCTGCTCAGTGCTAGAATGGGTCGCGGCAAAAACCGGCTACTTAAAATAAAGATGGTGTGTACCCTCTCCCGGAAGCCACACGAATGCCGGAAATGAGACTGCCTCCCTGCCGTTCACTTCATTACTGAATCACAAGAAAGAAATTCCATATATCATATGGTTGGGAATCTGGAGAGGCATTGGACAACTTTCGCATTCCTAGGCACCTAAAGGCAGGTCAGCCATCATTAGTCTTCTAGCCATCATACATTTCATTACGGGCGGTGACCCGGCTGCACCATGCATGATATGAATGAAAACTTCATGACTGACACGCACACTGTCATTGCTCCACATTGAATTGAAGGAGATTTACAAACTTAATTCAAAACCGAAAGACGACGAGCACCCACTGGCACTTAAACATCATCTGCCCGCAAGCGCAATATATACGTCACGAATGTACTACTCTTGGTCGAACATAGCACTCAAACGAGTCACGCGTTAAGCGAAAACTGCCACAGATAGGGCCCAACGGTTTCAAGAAATATTACGCACCATTAGCCAATCTACTTGTCGCAAAACCAGGCTGTCTTCATACCCCGAAACACTTATTTAATATAAACACACATAGTCGGGTTGTGTAACCTCAAAGGGTCATTCAATATACGCTTGCAAGTTCGTGAAATGTCAAATAATACTCCCCAGGCTATCTGAACAAGCGCGGAAATTTCCCTGGGGACGTTCGTTCCGTTCGATTTCATGGCAGTCAATCTTTTACGCTTTTCCCTACCTTGCAATTATCTGTATACCTGATCCCACTACGTAATAATCAATAATCAAACCGCCAAACATACGGAAGATTGAATACAATATTTGATTGTCTTGTAGGCCTATGTAAAAAGAAATCCTATGAAAAAAAGTAATGGAGCCAAATTGAATGGCTATAAGTAACTATATAGCTTTTCCCATCATTTCACTTTACTGATTTTGCAAACAAAGAAAATCTTCGATAAAAGCACACATTATTTGTAGCCACTGACACCACGAGATACCAAGAATAATCTTTCTTGTACAATTATATTCTGATCGGTACATTTCTCAAGTACGAGTAGGTATAGGCCTACACGTACGCGTGTGTACGTATTAAGGCACGGTTATTTACCCTGTGTCAGAGGTCATAGAGACACTGCTTCCTGGTCGACCTCTAACTCTACAAATTGAGTAAGCTACCCTTCAGATCAAAAGTAGTACCGGCGGAGCAATCATCACGGCTCAGGAAGAAATCAAAGGGGTGTGCAGTGCCACGGGGTCTACATTTACATGTACATGTACATGTGTATATATTGCATGATCATCAAGGCAGCCTCGAATCGAGGATAATCTGCCTCATTTTCCTCCTTCTTCACGTTGGGCACCTTTCCGTCTTTGGGCTTGACGGTGACTATGCATATATTGCACGTAAGGCAGGAGAGCATTAATACAAGGTGCACTGTCCAAACTTATCGCTCAGTGGACCGCGGCAGCACGGCGGCTAGGCGGAAGCTGTTTGCGACTGCAGCCGTGCCCAGCCGATCAATCTTCTGTCGCGCGGCAAAGCAGAACAGAAACGGCGTACGTTAAATCTTGAAGGATAAAGTGGATAATACTGAAATATGCATAGTGGAAGTCATGGAATATTTAACTGAAAGCCAAGCTTACCAAAAAAATCTGAAAGCAGAAACATTATTTCCATATTTGTTCCAAATTATGTTTAGTAGAAGTCCGAGTTGTTCTGAAAAAAATGTTGTAAATATTTAAAATGCCCAAATCTTAAATCGTTTCCCCAAAAAAAACAAAATTCATCTTTGAAATAATGTCCGAATCTTCCAAAGCCTGCAAAGTCTTTTCTGAAATTAATCCTCCACTTGCCTTTCCGCCCTGGAGTCTACACACACAGGGCAACAATGAAACCCAACATCTTAAAATTGAATTATTACAAACGAATTTTCTGTGATGTAAACAATTTCAATGTTGCCAACTGTACCTGCAAAGGACACACGAGTCAATTTCCACAAGCAACCTGGAGGCAACCAAACGCGCAAGCTGAATGAACCCCGTGAAGAACAATGTCCATATTTTCATCAATTTACAATAATCTCTCAGAATTAGAATTTGGTTGTCGATTTCTTGACGGAGATTGCCTATAATGCTGGAACAAATTGCCTGTAAATGCACACGGCCCTGTACTCGTACCGTTGGCACCATGCTGCACTGGATGCGTGATTCATTTTAACACGGTGCATCATTATTGTGCATTGCACCCCATCATAGATTACTGCATGATTACGTTATCGCGGGATATAAGTGTCTCTTTTTTCATTCCGCGTCGACGCCTTTACAGAGATTTGGGAATTTAATTTAAAGTGGACTTTTTGCTTGTCCCACAGAGTGGGCAAGCCTACGTCGTTGCACCTATCTCACTGACTGACAGACGGCTACAGTACTCGGCTATCGTATAGGATTGAGTTGTACGCTGAGGAATGGGCTAAATCCGACCAAATGAGTATACGCATGCAGATGCATGAAAAGACTTCCAGTCAATCCAGTGAATAGCCATTCTGAATCAGATGAATAGAATTGTGTGGGCTGTGGGGCAAGCTTTGCTAGTCTTGCCTCGTCTAGTTTCTGAGACAATTGGTCCGTAGAGTATTAGCGACAGAATATGCCTTTTGCATCCCCCCCTCCCATGACACAAGGCTAAGATGTGCACGGGATAATCTTCAGACACAAATACCCCAGGTAGTAATATCCGGCCATCCGATCATAATAAGAATCATAATCATAAAATCTCATCTCCAACGATCGAAGATGGTACAAGAAAACCACCGGTCTGTCGGCGGTGCGAGCTTGCGGGGGAAATCAATGCCTGATATCTATCCCTCTCGGGTCGCGGCTGTGTCACACATTAATGGCGAGTCTATTTCACACTTGGGTGTTTTTGCCAGATGCCGTACTATACTTCGTACCACGGCCACCGCAGTCTCATCTTGCACATCGTGATCTGCACGTGCTATACAGACCAGCAAGGTGTTCACTTGTCGGTATTCACTCAAATTTAACCACTTTTTTCTGCCCTCTGACGCCAGTGTCTTGGTGTCACCGAGTTCCTTTTGCACGCGAAGGCGAGGGTTACATGCACCCGGACATATTCTACACCACAGCAGCCAACTGTTATCTAATTATATCGTTCCAATAAGTGTAAAATATAAAGGAAACTAATACTCTGCAAGAAATAAATGAAATCACTGCAGTGTAACCTTTAGAAACTGCAATCTTTCCTGCCAAACGTAAAACTCACAAACAGTTAATGTTAAAGTTGCAGTTCAGTCGCGAGGTGCGCGTGTCAGCCCTACACGCGCGACCAACGCAGAGCTAATTTATATGCCACACAGTGTATAGCCTATACAATAATTATTTGCATGCAGCACCGTGTATCTACGAGGTAATTTATGCAATGCATTGTATATAAAGAAAACGGTTTATTTTTACAGAACGGCCGTTCTATACCAATTTTTATATTTAAGACACGATATAACAATCATTTTTATAGACTGGACACGTGGCCGTTCTATAGACCAACGAAATTAAAGTATTAAGACACGACCTAAGAATAATGTTTTAACGGCGCCCCTTGTGTCGGGCCCCCCTCATATAAAAAAATCATACCTGACCTCTTGTGATTCCTGACAGAGCAGCATGCTGCTGAAGTATACCAAAACATACGCTAATTCTGCTTACTTAATTTGTTTACTGATTTTTGTTGGATCTAGAAGGACCGTCAGAATGCTTTCTAGCCATCGGTCAATGGACAGTATATTTTGCTTCAATCAGGGGCGGCGGAACCGGGGGGGGGTGTTTGCCCCCCCCCCCCCCCCATTTTCCCAAGTGCCCCTTTTGCGGCCATAAATGTGCCCCCTCGAGCATTAAAGTGCCCCCTCAAGATACAACAAAAATGCCCTTAAAGTATCTTACTATTTCTTAGAAGTAACCATTTCCCACAAATGGTATAGATATTTTTGATATAAACGAGGAATATGAAAACCAAGTCCCAAAACCCATACAATACGCCCTGAAAAGGGGCACATAATGCATATTTAGCATATAATCCCCCCCCCCCCCCCCACCCACTATTTGATTTTACGGAGGCCAAGTGTCCGGTGAAAAAAACGTGTCGACATTTCAGCACGGGTTTGCAAGTGCCCCTTTTTGGTGATATGCCCCCCAGTTTCAAACCCGTTCCACCGCCGCTGGCTTCAATAATTAGTCGTTCCAGGTTGTAATTAGTATAGTACAAAGAACTAACCTCGAGTTACGCCTGGAAATTATGCGCAGTTTGAGAGCTTGCGCGCATGCGATTGTGTGTAGGGAAAGCATTTGGTTTTTTACACTAGAATAATGTAGACTACTATTTGCCCGTGCGTAATTCATCAAGCTCGGCTGGGAAGAAAAACGGAAGAAAACACAGAAAACAAGTTCCATTCCCGCCAACAACATTCTTGTGAACTACGATTTCTGGTAAAATGTAACCAGTTATGAAAAATATATATTAAATATTTCCCCCGTCTAATTTAATATTATACACATTCGTGCCAAAAGAAACAGTTTTCCTAAAGCCAACCAACACATCGTCTCTTCGAATCTATTTTTATGACTGAAAACAATACTTGCTTGAGTCATGCCTTTGTGCTTGAAAAGGCCATGAACAGACAATAGGCACTCACGTGTGAAGACAGACAAACATTATATTACCAAGTGTTGGGGACAGTCACGCACAAACGCGACTGATCCAGCAGAAATTATCTTTGTATAAATTTAAAAAGGAAAAGAGGCTCACCAATGCCTTATCTTGTCAGAGGTGAGGCCAGAACATCGCAGTTTCCTTCAGTCTAATCCTGAGTCGACGTGGTGTTATGTTCGGTAGGGCGGCTTGCTGACGCGATGAGCCAAGAACACGAAGATTTTCTTTAACTCGCTAGCCGCCGAGTGCTCTGAGAGGCAATTGAACTCCGCGCTTTTTGCATGTCGCACTTCACATGCCTTGTCATCATCTAGTGGACGGGATATCGGTCGCGTGTGTTTGTGCATGACTAGAGGAAAGAAATGAAGAAGAAGCAGCTTCGCGGCAAGTCACCGCTTGGAGCCACCGCGTGCTGATTGGCCAAGAGATTCCGAGCACATGTCGCTAGATATGCTACAGGCAAATTCGCTAATCAATTCAAATTTTACGCGCGTATGCGCAGAAGCGCAAGAATCGCATTGGTGATGAATGATAATACGAGCATTTTAGTTGAATCACTCAAATTACATTTTTATATTAGTGCTTTCCTTTTTGAAGGGTGAAAACCTTCGAAAGCAGCTGTAGAAACCATATCTTGGAAAGGTGTGGACGTAATAAATTATAATTACAGGAAGTTAACGCAACTTGAGCGTTTATCCAATGGGCGCTAGTAATCAGTGGTGCGCGCGCGTGTATGACATTTTCTAACGAACCGGATACAGCAAACTACCACCCGTGTAAAACGCGCGCGTATGCAATACAGTTGCTATCATAATCATAGACATCTAATATATTTCTATGATCATAATGCGGGGCGTTCATACGCTCGCGTTAAAGTCTTCACCCGATATAATGTTCGTACTGAGGATGTCACACGACGAAAGCGTTGATCTGCGATATATATCTGTATAATTAAACACTTCGCCCACAGATATATTTACTTTTTCTAAACCGAGCATTTTTGTAATTCTGGACACAAAAACGAAATTTCAGCTTCCTCCGTCCAATGTTCTCTTTTTTTTGCACGAGAAGTTCATACCCTGCTGGATAGTTAGTCGTAATGCAATGAAGACGTCCTCCAATAGGGCTAGGGTGATGATATACAAATATTCAGTGGCTCAGCGTGGAATGGGAGGAATATTATCGCAAGGTAAAATCTGGACTGCCGAGTGAACTGGAAAAGTCCAGATTTTACCGAGCGATAATATTCCTCACATTTCACAATTTAAAGCCACTCAATATTTGTTTTATATAACTGACATTATAGATCCTTGTCATTTGATATTTGAACTTTTATTTCAATTCAAAATTGGTGGAAAATGTATTTCTCTCTTCCAAACACCACCCCTTCACGAAAATGTTTGATCCCAACGCTATAGCACTTGCTCTTTGGAACATTAACAATACGCGCTACGCGCAACGCTGAACGCGCACACCAGCATGCATTATTTTGCACGCAACTTGAATACCGCGTCATGGAACAAGAATGATCCTAGACTTGGCCAAGTCTGGGTTGCGCTTAGACTTGGCCAAGTCTGGGTTGCGCTTGGTCTGTGCCTTTAGTAAATCCACTCACAGCGCATATCGCATGTACATAACGCGCGCCCTCATGCGTCGAATCTGGACCATCATGTTAAAAACGTACATGTACATGTACATGTTATTTTCAAGTGATGCAGCAACCCAATTGCTAACTTTTGCACCACATGTATGCACATGCTCTGCAATACATGCACACACATGTACATTTGTACGTGTAAGACGCGTGTTGTACAATGTACATGTACATGTACATACAGTGTGTGCGCATTGTTACACGGCATTGAAGTGGAACGCGCGCTGAAGTGTACCTTGTCGGGCATCTGGAAAGACGTAAACTAAGTGATGTTTGCTACTTTTTTTAAGATACCGACTTAATAGGCAATTCCGAATTGAGTCAAGTCTAGGTTGCGCTCGGTCTGTGCCAAAGCCATTGATCTCCATATACACAGATCAATGGCCAAAGCGCATACATTGTAAACTGAAACTGTACACGCCTTACCATAACGCGCCCTCATGCGTCAAATCCAGACCAACATGTTAAAAACGTACATGTACATGTTATTTGTATGTGATGCAGCAACCCATCTCATCTAGGCGCTTGCGTCAAGTTGATCTGACATCGCGCACTCTGTAAGTGTTCTCCACTGTTCTCTATGGTGTACTATAAAGGACACCTATCTGTTATCGTCGTGCGTGTGGGGAGCTCCGTCGTGCCTGTGAGCAGGTCCGTCGTGCCTGTGAGCAGGTCCGTCGTGCCTGTGAGCTGGTCCGTCGTGTTTGTGAGCAGACCGTCGTGCGTGTGAGCAGACCGTCGTGCGTGTGGGGAGCTCCGTCGTGCCTGTGAGCAGGTCCGTCGTGTTTGTGAGCAGACCGTCGTGCGTGTGAGTAAAACCGTCGTGCCTGTGAGCAGGTCCGTCGTGTTTGTGAGCAGAGTGTCGTACGTGTGAGTAAAACCGTCGTGCCTGTGAGCAAGTCCGTCGTGCGTGTGAGTAAATCCGTCGTGCCTGTGAGTAAAACCGTCGTGCCTGTGAGCAGGTCCGTCGTGTTTGTGAGCAGACCGTCGTGCGTGTGAGTAAAACCGTCGTGCCTGTGAGCAGGTCCGTCGTGCGTGTGAGTAAATCCATCGTGCCTGTGAGTAAAACCGTCGTGCCTGTGAGTAAAACCGTCGTGCCTGTGAGTAAAACCGTCGTGTTTGTGAGTAAAACCGTCGTGCATGTGAGTAAAACCGTTGTGCCTGTGAGTAAAACCGTCGTGTTTGTGAGTAAAACCGTCGTGCGTGTGAGTAAAGCCGTCGTGCCTATGAGGCGCCATGTGTAAATAAATTACTTAACAAAATTATTTTTATATAATTCATTATTTATTATATAATTCAGTTTTCCGGACAATTATATGTAAATAACTGTTTGGCAGTTTGCATTATATGTAAATAAATATATTTGCCACTGCATTATTTATATATATATATTTTTTTTGCAACCTTAGTATTTATATATAATTTATTTGGTACCTCATTATTTATATATATTTTTTTGCATGCTTTAATTATTTGTTATATGATTTATTTGGTACGGGTACCTTATTATTTAAATATTTAAATATAATTTTTTGCACACTTTATTTATTTATATATAATGCATTATTTATTATATAATTCATTATTTATTATATAATGCATTATTTTATTTTATCACTACAAGATAAAATGCATCATTCGGCACATACACACACTGTTGATCAGTCACGTAATTTGTTGCCATGGGGTACGTGTGCGCGGTAAACAGTAGCCGACCGGTGGGCGCGGCCGGGGAACACCTGGCCGCCCCACTTATTTGCGGACGTGACATATTGAGGCCAGAGAAATTGTTCATAACGCTAAAATGATATGGATCGCGCGCCCAATGGGGTAAAAGAAGCAATATTGACACAGTGTATTAAGTCAAGTTCATTAATTAGGCCCAGAAAGTTCACTTCGGCTTAGCTTTTCGAAGCCGCTATACATGGAAAATAAACCCACCACCTCCCCTTCGCCTCCAACATTAAGAAATTAATTAAGGGGGAGTAGTTACTGGGTACGACGGGCAGTGCCTCAATTCAAAAGAAATAAATAGTTCTTGAGTAAGATTTTGAATTTTGACCAATTTTTACAAGTTCGTTTTAATCTTTAGAAACACTACGCCTAGCACCCTCTAGTACTGGTGGGGCTATTATTATATATAAATAAATAAAGTGCACACAAATTATATATATAAATAAAAAGGTTGCAAATAAATTATAAATAAATAAAAAAGTGTGCAAATGTTATATATAAATAATAAGTTTGCAAATAAATTATATATAAATAATTCTAGTATCACTATGATAAAATATCCTGTTTTATATTTACTGTTTAAGTTGTATACGTTGACCTTCAAGGAACAGGACCACTTTCCTGGTAATGAGACACATCTAAGGAATGGCCAGTTTAGCCACAAGGTCCGCGTGGGTGGATGCTGGGCTGCACCGGAAGGCCACAGTGATTCAGCCCACAGACTTATAAGGAAATATGATTGTTCTATTAATTTGCCTAGCCCTGCCCCCAGATACAAGATGACCAAACACCTTCAATTCTGTATTATTAATATTCAATAGTTAGTGAACGATTCCTAATAAGGCAAGAAACCTGTAAGATAGCTGTAAGATTGGAATGTTCAATTACTGTATAAAAACCCAGTAGAATCTAGGAATCAGACAGAGAGCGTCACAGCCAACCGAATAAACCACATCATCCCAAGTACCACTTCGTCTCTTACTGTCTTACTTTGTCTATATAACCTCACGGGTTATATTAGTTTGCCCAAAATTATATGTTAATAATTAGGTTGCAAACAAAATTATATATAAAAATATTACAGTGGCAAATAAATTTATTTACATATAATGCAAACTGCCAAACAATTATTTACATATAATCGTCCGGAAAACTGAATTATATAATAAATATTGAATTATGTATAAATAATTTTGTTAAATAATTTATTTACACATGGCGCCTCATAGGCACAACGGTTTTACTCACACGCACGACGGTTTTACTCACAAACACGACGGTTTTACTCACACGCACGACAGTTTTACTCACAGGCATGACGGTTTTACTCACAAACACGACGGTTTTACTCACAGGCACGACGGTTTTACTCACACGCACGACGGTTTTACTCACAGGCACGACGGACCTGCTCACAGGCACGACGGTTTTACTCACACGCACGACGGTTTTACTCACAGGCACGACGGACCTGCTCACAGGCACGACGGTTTTACTCACACGCACGACGGTTTTACTCACAGGCACGACGGACCTGCTCACAGGCACGACGGTTTTACTCACACGTACGACGCTCTGCTCACAAACACGACGGACCTGCTCACAGGCACGACGGTTTTACTCACACGCACGACGGTCTGCTCACAAACACGACGGACCTGCTCACAGGCACGACGGTTTCACTCACACGCACGACGGTCTGCTCACAAGCACGACGGACCTGCTCACAGGCACGACGGAGCTCCCCACACTCACGACGGTCTGCTCACAAACACGACGGACCTGCTCACAGGCACGACGGACCTGCTCACAGGCACGACGGAGCTCCCCACACGCACGACGGTCTGCTCACAAACACGACGGACCTGCTCACAGGCACGACGGACCTTCTCACAGGCACGACGGAGCTCCCCACACGCACGACGATAACAGATAGGTGTCCTTTATAGTACACCATAGTTCTCTGTCTGATGCCACGTGCCACGTGCATCGATCCTTGATGTTGACCCCCGTGGTTGTCAGGTCCTTGTTTACTCTCTTCAGCCACGTGGTTCGTTGTCCCCCTCTTGGTAGCTTGTTCTTGCGGATTGCCTCTAGAAGTGCTTGCTTGGCAGGAGCTTCCTCGGGTAGTCTCAGGAGATGGCCTGTCCACCTAAGACGTCTTCGGGTAATGGCAGTACTCCAAGGGATCTCGTTGGTTCTCCTGTACAGTTCTTTGTTGGTGATCTTCTTGGGCCATTTTATATTAAGGATTGAACGCAAGAGTCTTCTGTGAAATGCATCAATGTTCTCTTCTAGTGACTTAGTCAATGTCCATAGTTCGCTGTTGTATAGGAATACAGATGCTATGAAGGCGCGGAATGTTTTGAGTTTCGTGTTGTTTGAGATTGCATCACTGTTGAAGACATTCCTGAATTTGTTGAAAGATACCATCGAAAGTATTTTCCTCCTGGTAATATCTGGTCAATCTGCCAAGCGTACGCGCTGGTTTGTTCCACGTTTGTACACAGTCTATGGAAATTAATTTTCGCTGTGATTGGCTTCTACCGATTTCGGTAGAAGCCAATCATAATCACAGTATTTCAGGTAATTAGCGTTTTATTCTTAAAAACGTGCGCAGGTTGTTTTGATATTATTCCTTACACGCAATCATAGTTGTCTGCGTATTCGCGCATCCAAAGTTTCGCATCCCATCCCATGGTGAGGAGTAGAAACAGATACACGGGTACGCACGCGTATACGTTCGAATGCTTTGTAACGGCTCAGCTGAGTACGCACAACACGCAGCGGAATCAATGGATCTAAACATCTTTTACAGGTTAATCCCAATAAAAATCCCCTTTTGTTTTTAATAACATTTGAATGTCATGTTCTCAATAAATTCAACCCAAGAGCAGCTGATCTATGCATTATCATCCAAATATAATGTGTTTGAAATCTACAAGTTAAGATTACATTTTTAAAACTTTTACAGTTTGTTATCCAGCCTTCCATACCTACTGAAAATAATAAACGAGTCTTCAAAAATCGGCTACTTTGATTGGTCAAGGGATGTTGCTGCATATGCATAGAGATGGTGTTGCATATGCATCGATGAATATGTGCGCGTTCACGCGAGGGGGGGGGTGCTGATGGCAGATTGATCAAGTCGGAATTGCTAACTTTTGCACCACATGTATGCACATGCTCTGCAATACATACGTACAATACGCGTGTTGCACAATGTGCATACAGTGTGTCACCAACCTCGTGCCCCGTGGGTACGATCTTGCAGCGCCATGTTGTTTCCCATCACGCGCCCCTGGAGTCGAGGCTGGTGTGTACGCGCATTGTTATACGGCACTAAAGTGGAACGCGTGCTGAAGTGTACATTGTCGCGCTTCTGGAAAGACGTAAACTATTAGTGATTTTGAGGATTTTTTTTTTAAGACACCGACTGAAAGCAATTCCGACTTGAGTCAAGTCTAGAATGATCCTAACTGTTCAATATTCAATTGAGGGTGGGCAGTAGATATTCGCTTCACACTAGACGAAAACCTTTTTGGTCACTTGACATTTGAAAGTTTCTATAGCTACACCCAGAGGTTACTAGTTCATTGTTCTAAGATGTTATTATTTATTTCTTAGAATCAAGAAAACCAAGATGCATGACTTTCTAATTTCACTATACAATACATAAACACCGTAACAAGAGACAAAGTAATTTTGTTGGCTTTTTTAATTTTACATTCGGGCTACTAGATGTGGTTACACCACATTTGACTCATATTAATGAGTCTTAAAAATAACAAGGGGGTGCCATGCTGATCGCCATTCAACTAATGGGGACACTGACAAATCAAACCACGTATGTAATATTGATGTACCCTAACGTGGCGCGGTCCCCAACGTGGCGCACTTTGATTTTTTCGCCTGTAGCGCCTACCAAGAGCAAAAGTTTTAACTGAAATTTCACAGAAAGCGACATTTCATCAAGTTCTAAACACTCCCATTCATAAATCGCGAGTTTATTTACCCGTTACAAAGTTAGAAGAAACATTTACTTTGGCGTGATTTTCCGATTTTATTTTCAACTGCAAAGTGAACCCTTTGAAAATGCCCCGAAAAAAATACGAACATAATTTTGTGACAAACATCTGGCTGGGTATGTAAGTAGAGATAATAATGATTTATCAGAATTTATCAAGTTAACAGAAATTCTTCAATGTTAATTTGGAATTTTCCGAGTTTTATTTACGTGCGCCACGTTAGGGAACACTCCGCGAATTTGTGCCCAATTTCCGGACGTCACCATTTTTGAATTTCGGATTAAATTTTATGAAACCGAAATTGTTCACAGAGGTTAAATAACACGCATTAATAAGGTAAAAGTACCAGTATTTTACTGCATGAATTTGAGGTTTGTCAACAAAGAGGTTTGGCAACACTACACGAGGAAAGTTGGGTAAGCTTGGAAGTGCGCCACGTTAGGGAACACGACTATATATATGTATTGTTGATGTACCCAAACGTGGCGCGGCCCCTAACGTGGCGCACTTTTATTTTTCGCCTGTAGCGCCTAGCTAGAGCAAAAGTTTTAACTGAAATTTCACAGAAAGTGAAATTTCATCAAGTTCTAAACACTCCCGTTCATAAATCGCGAGTTTATTTACCCGTTACAAAGTTAAAAGAAAAAATTATTTTGGCGTGATTTTCCGATTTTATTTTCAAGTGCAAAGTGAACCCTTTGAAAATGCCCCGAAAAATAAGAAAATAATTTTCTGACAAACATCTGGCTGGGTTTGTAAGTAAAGATAATAATGATTTATCAGAATTTATCAAGTTTACAGAAATTCTTAAATGTTAATTTGGAATTTTCTGAGATTTATTCAAGTGCGCCACGTTAGGGAACACTCCGCGAATTTGTGCCCAATTTCCGGACGCGACCGTTTTTGCATTTCGGATTAAATTTTATGAAACCGAAATTGTTCACAGAGGTTAAATAGCAAGCATTAAAAAGGTAAAAGTAACAGCATTTCAATGCATGAATTTAAGGTTTATCAACAAAGAGGTTTGGCAACACTACGCGAGGAAAGTTGGGTAAGCTTCGAAGTGCGCCACGTTAGGGAACACGACTATATACATTATTCGCGAACATTCTAACGTGACGTGAACAAAAACCGGCACCAGCGTAAGTCATTGCAAACATTTTTCGCAAAGTTTTGCTTTTATTTGTGGGACTCGAGTCTTATTAGCCTTCCTCGAGTCGAGTCGAGTCATTCTGATGAGGGACTCAAGTCGAGTCATTATTTTGCTCGCAGTGACTCGAGTCGAGTCGAGTCACTAAAAATTGCGACTCGAGTCGGACTCGAGTCGAGTCATCGACTCGAGTCTTTACAAATCTGCCCTCCCCCCCCCCCCCCCCCCCAAAAAAAACTACGCTGCTTCACCAATGGAATATGCCTTTTTATTAAAGTGCCCACTTGACATTTGAAAGTTTCAATAGCTACACCAGAGGTTACTAGTTCATATAAGATGTTATTATTTATTTCTTAGAATCAAGAAAACCAAGATGCATGACTTTCTAATTTTAAGCACTGCCCCAGCAGTTCCTCAATCGTTATATAGTTCACAATCACTTCGTTCCAGTTCAAAAGTTCGCTCCAGTTCACTTTTCCTCAGATCGCTTTTCCTCAGTTCACTTTTCAGTTCACTAGCAGTTCACTTCAACCAGTTCGGTTCACTCACAACATTTTAAATCGTTATGGAATAACGTCACGGTTAACACATTATTGACCCCCCCCCCCCCCCCCCCCACACACACACACACACACACCCAGTCATACTACGAGGAGGCAAAGTCGACCTGACCGGTGATTAGATTATGTGGTATTGTACTATTGTAGCACTTAATCAAGATTTCCTGAATTTTAAATATTTGGTTGAAGACGGATCTGAGCGCATTGATCGCCTGCATCGAGGTATCTTTGTAGGCCTAGTGTTAGTGATTTAGGTAATATCAAACCGGGTGATCTATACTTTTTTTTACACCGACTACAAAAATGTATAGGGTGGATTTAAGGGATTGTTGGGGTGATTGTCTTTTCCCCCAAAATATGCCTTAGAAAAAAATCCCAATAAACTAGGGAGAAAATCCATATGTTCCTCAAGATTCCTGAATATAATCTCGATTCGTTGCTTCAGGCTTTTGGTCCTTCTAAATTGTCTCTTTGTTGACTTCCACACCCTCTGCCAACCGCCTTTAAAAGTCCGGGATCCGCCACACCAGGAGGTTTATTTTACATTGCGAAATATACGTTACTATATAAAGGTTCAATACTGAAAAGTGCATTTATTCATTATTCGCAAAAACTATTGCATTAATAGGCTTTAATATTGCATTAGCAGTCAAGTTAGCCTACATCTTTAAGATTATAATGTCACAGTAATAGCCAGAGTATGACCGGTACCCCAAATGGAAAGTTTGGTAGGGGTTGGGGTCAAGGGAAAGAGGGATTGCCGCATTCTCTACTCATTCATGGGATTTATAGATGTACAAATCTGAGAGAAAATATGTATTATGTATAAGGAAATTAGTTGGACAGAAAGGGGGATTTGATGTGTGATGCACCATGCACCATCCCACTTTCGTACTTCGAAGCTAACGACCAGGGTCAGGTATTTAGCCCCTGGGTGCTCATATAAGTGTCAACACAAACATGGCTTTGTATGGCTTATATGTGCATTCGTTATCACATTCTAATATAATATGGGATTCAACTTAAACAGAACACAACTGTTTCTGCAGTGTTATAAGGCTTCATAGTCTTCAGGTGTAGACAAAGGTTTCGAAGACAGATTTTTATTGCATTTTTTTTTTACTAACATTAGTACTGAGACAATAGTTTCTGCATAATATTCTCAGAAAAATTACGAGAATATATCACTTTGCCTTCCGTTGAAGTGCAAAAAAAACTATATATTACTGAAAAAAGTCATCAGGAAATATACATTTAAAACAATATTTTTCACTCTCTGATTTATAAAATATACGCTTCATATTTCATATACATTTCATATAATTTTCAAATTAAAAAGTGTTTTAAAACCAATGCATATTACTGGTGTAAAATTCTTTGACATAAGTTACTTTAACAAAATTTAAATTTAATTTAGAAAACAAGTAGGGAAAAAATCATTTTCATGGCCTTCAAGTTGTTTTTTTTTATAACGAAGTTTTATCACTCTTGGCTCCCACTCATTCACTGTTTTGTTCTAAATGGCACTCTTTGCACACAAGTAAAGACATTTTTAGCAAATCAACATCAAACTTCATTACCAAATCTAAAAATCATGGAAAAAGTAAATTTATTGATTGATTGATTGATTGATTTCTTATTTATCCTGGGTGATCCATTCAGTGAGAAAAACTCAATGATCAAAATAGGAATTACACAGATGATAAACAGACATTTACAATACAATACAAAACATCATTGCAAGATGACATCCCCCTCAAATTGAGAATGGAAACTCGGAATGTTGACAACACCCTAGCACAACACAACACCCCCTCCCATTTCCTGAAAGCTGGATCCGTCCCCGATAATGGATAGAATAAATCTGTATTTTTTAAGTGATCTAAACCTACATTGTGTAATTCTAACCAACAATTGGACAACAACAATTGGACTTTTTTGTTTTCTTGGTAGTCACTTACAGTCCAAACCAAATGGAAAGGCTTTGGCTCCATATTGGAAGATTTTATGTTTCTGAGGCAGAAAAACAACTGCATGTTTGTTGATTTAATGAAAACTAAAGCCCAGATTTGGAAAACTCCTAAGGGAAACGACTCCTTGTTAGTTTGTTGTGTTGTAGTAAGCTTCCAGGTAGCCATGCACAAACTCTTCCACCATGGAGCGGTCTGGTAAGCCCTCTGCCATCCCATACACAGCAGCCTGGTCAGGAGAAACAACACAAACAATTCAAACTTAGCTCCAACGAAGACTTGGACATTATGATTTGAACTACAACCTGTGAAGCATCATACAAGTACTTTAAAGGGAATATACAACATTTGCAAACATGAAGTACCTTACTGGACTGTCAGTAACTGACAGTCTAAAGCATCTCATCATGGCATCTGGTGTGCTGTCATTTTCAAAAGAAGTGTTATTTTTGGATCAATTTCCAACACTGGTAAGCCGAGCAGCGTTGGAAAAAAAAACGAGCTTTTTTTCAACTACTGCCCCCAATTTACCATATTTAGTTAGACCGCATTTTGCTTGTAATTGATAACACACCTATGAACGGGTACAAACCTGCTAGACTGGTTCCCTGACCTTACAATTCCCCGATATCTATAAATTGCTCCGTTTCATCTCAAGTGGGGTCGGGGAACCAGACTACATGAACATTTCTTGGTTTTTCCAGCATCTACGAACACAAAACTTTAAGTAAGTCAGTGTGACAATATTTGCCATAAAGTACTTACCCCCCCCCCCCAATCCATCCATTTCTGAAAGTTACAGCAAAAGCAAATGTTGTATATTCCCTTTAACAACTGAGCTAGCACTATGTTGAAGGGTTTTTTTCAATCCCTCACTGTCTGCATTCATTGGCACTTTTTAATGGACGGAAACCTCCATGTGATATGCGACCAGAAATAACTTCAATAAAGTTGTTTATTACAAATACACTGCAATGGGAAACTGACTTTGCCCTGACTTTTCTAGGACAGGATTCTTTTTCCCATTTTGGAATAGCATGGCTACAGGTTCAGCATATAACAACTTATTGAAGTAGCCGCAGCTCACCAGTGTAATCTTTCTTCTACCCAACAGCACTAAAAGTTTGACATGAATCAAACCTGGTTTGATTCATGAAAAACAAGCAAGTTGTTTCCCTACTACATACTATGCCTTCTGCCTTGGCCTTGGGGTCCTTCATGATCTCTGCGGTACAGTCCCTCAGGTCTTTCAAGAAGATGTCTGCCACGCCCGGAGCAGTGTGCATCTTGGTCACCGCAAAGTTCACCCTACAGGATGACACAAACAACACATTGTCAACGTCATTTTTTAAAACTCTTTGCCGTTTAAGGCACATAGGAACATTGGTAATTAGTACCCAGCAATGATATTAATATAATGATAAATACCTTGCTTAAAGGGAATGTACAACATTTGCTTTTGCTGCAATTTTCAGAAATAAATGGATTTGGAGGATTAGTATGTTATAGTAAATATTGTTAAACTGACTTGCTTCACGTTTTGGGTTCGGAGCTGCTAGAAAATCCAAGAAAACCAACCATGTTCTTGTAGTCTGGTTCCCTGACCCCACTTGAGATGAAACGGAGCAATTTATAGACTTTGGGGAATTGTAAGGTCAGAGAATCAGTCTAGCAGGCTTGTACCCCTTCACAGGTGTGTAAACAATTGCAAAGAAAATGCGGAATATCTAAATATGAAAAATTAGGAGCAGTATTTGAAAAAAAAGCCAGTTTTCTCCAACGCTGGTCGGCCAACCAGCATGTTGTACCTTCCCTTTAAAATGAAGGATTGATCACAAAATTAATACTCTGTGAATTTATTCCACCTGAAATGGTATAATTTAGAAGAAAACAACCATTAAAGATGGCTTTAAATTTGAGGATTTCCATTCAATACAATGGAGATTACCAACCCATTAGAATCTTAACATCATGCACACTAACTGGCTGACATGTCCCAAGTGCTGAGTTAGAGATTGTGCAGGAGAGGGTGCGTTTAAAAAAAATGTAATAGCAACATTTGAATCAGAAGTGCTAGCAACGGCATTCACTAACAAGGCCTTAAAAATCTGAATAGGTTTTCTCTATTTTTGTCAAAATGTATCCACTGAGCTTTAACTTCAAAAGGTTAGATGTAATGCACCTTACTTAAAGATTTTTAGCAGTTTTGTTGCTTCAAGCAAAAAAAAAACCTACAAAAGCAAATATTCCTAGGTTCCTTTAAAGGAGCAAATTCCATACTAAAACATAATATCCATTGTGAAAATATCCATGCTCCTTATCTGTATGAAAATGGTGGACAGCCTGTTTGGTCTTCTAAAATGTGGTTTCTGTTTCATTATTCACAATGCTACTTCTTAACATAGTATGAGGATATTGTTGCTGCACAAACAAAAGATAGCAAGACAGCAAGAAATGGAAGGTAATCTTCATGTTGCCCACCCTGAAGGGTACTGAACGGTAAACATGTGCCATCCCTGCGCCGTGAGGGCTGATCCTAAGCGATAGATGTCAAAACACTGTGATCCGATGGACAGGATGTTGACATCAGGTTTGCCGTAGACACACAAGCCTGGGATGTCACGGACACTGAAATGAGAAAGAGCATCAAAGGTTCAGCAAGAATCAAGTACCGAGAGAAAGCCAGATACTGGGCTTGATTGCGTTGTGAATTTTTACAAAGTTGTAATCTTCCTGCAATGTTGCTTTGTGAATGGTGAAAATAAGAAGGAACATCCTTGATGCCCAGTGCTACGACCATCTTCCAACATACTCCAATATATATTCATGCCATTCATTCACAGCACCAAAAGAACAATAAAATGCATCTAAGGGTATTCATAATTATGGAAATGGTACCTTTGGGAAACATTCTTCCAGGGAAAAGGTGAATAAAGAAAGGAAGAGCACCAAAGCTACTCTACAATTTGAGTGTAAAGTAACAATTTTTGGAAACAGACGTAAAATATACAGGATTCTTTGATTCCATCAAGTGCAAGGTGGTGTCCAGACCACTTGACACCAGATGATAAGTTCAACTTGTTGAAACCATGATCTTGAATGCCAAACTTCTACATGACTCACTGTTTCTCAATGTACTCTCTGGTTTGGATGACTTTGACAGCATTATCCATGTAACCATCTGTACCAACAGCCATCATGGTGGCCCAGCACGTTGCAATGATGGCACCCGACCTTGAGCCTTGAAAAGACACCACCACAAAAAAAAATAATAATAAAAATATCAATTTATTTTAATGCTGCATTCCAAGTACTTGGATGTGACGTTTTTAAGAAAAGTGCTATTTTTGTATCAATTTCCAATACTGCGGTCGGCCAACCAGCATTGGAAAAAACTGGCTTTATTCAAACAGTGGCCCCAATTTACCATATTAGTTAGGCCGCATTTTGTTTGCAATCAATTACACACCTATGAACGGATACAAGCCAGCTAGTTTGGTTCCCCGACTTTACAATTCCCAGACATCTTTAAATTACTCATTTCATCTTAAGTGGGGTCAGGGAAACAGACTACAAGAACATGATTGTTTTCTAGGTTTTTCCAGCATCTACGAACACAAAACTTGAAACAAGTCAGTGTAACAATATTTGCTATAAAATAGTAAACCCCCATATCAATTTATTTCTGAAAATTACAGCAAAAGCAAATGATATTCCTGTTAACTAATTAGTGTTAAAAACATTGTTTGGCTATTGCGAGGTAGTGAGTACATACTGCTTATAAAATTAACAAATAAACCCCCCAAAAACATATCAAAATTAACACCATCGCAATGCAGAATTTCATCAGATGTCAAAAAAGAGGTCCCTGTTTTTTTTTTCAGAACCTCACAAACTCATAAAAGAGATTTGTCACGGTGCCACTGTCAATCTTGATCTTACTGTCAAAAAAGCTTGAACATTTAAATTTTAACAGTTTGACATATTTTGTCTTGACCTGAGACTTACAGGGCCAAAGAACTGCTAAGCGCAAAAAAATACACTGAGCCCCGGAAACTATTTCTTAGCAAATGTAGGTTACTAGTAAAAATGTCATGTGATGTGTAATACTAGAAAATGGTTCTCAGCTATGATTTAGCCCTGATTAGCAGGTTCATGTACTTTAACTAAGCAGTATGTTTCAGCGGTTCCATTCACTTGGGCAAGGATGCAATGATCTAAACAGGCATTATAAATGTCACATGTGTCTTGAAATAAACATTTTTAAAGAAATTTCTCAAGAAATAAATTATCAACTGCTTACCACCAACTGCTGGTGAGGCATAAATTCCCCCACACCAGTCCGTGTTGACATAAAACTGTCCCATGCGGTATTTGGAGTTCTTGTACAGAATGAGGGAAGAGCCCTTGGGTGCCAGACCGTACTACAACACAGATAACAAATACAGGCCTTTAATACTGATTTTGTGTTGGAATTTTACATCTCCAAAAGAAGATGAGATGGGAAGGGTGAAATATTTAAGGTAACATTCCCAATGTGCTCTAAATTGTACGAAAGTTGGTATAGCTAAAAAATGTCTAAAATATTAAAACATCCAGAGGATGACCACATCTTAAGATGTATGTTTTGTAACAATAGCACACGGTCACGTGACAAAGCAAAAATAAATTCAGCTCTTTCAGTCATTTTGATAGTAGTTAAGTCTGACAGTTTTTCAATTTTCAATTCAATTCAATTCAATTCAATCTTTGTATCGGGTGGAAAGGTAAGGTGTATATGAACTGTTTGGTGTTTTGATTTTGTAATTTTTAATTGTAATAACTTTTCATCATGTTCTACTGAGAAATGCAAATATGTAATTTCCTGGTTGGATATAATAACACAGGCAGACAGACAGGCCTGCATGCAGTCATTATCTAACACTCAACATTCTCTCAAGTGTAATAAAGCATTTCATTTCCCTAAAAAAACCCAAAGCTGTGGAGTTAAGCAATGACATCTGTTAATAATTTGTTTGTCATATAATAAAAACTTCTGCCACCTAAAAATGACTGTAGAGGTTGTAGCATAATTATTTTGTGCATGAATTACACATTTCGTAACATTTGTGAAATATGTCTTATTAGACCTGCTATTCAACGTGTAGATACGCCATGGGTAATGACAGACTTGGACTCAAAGTCCCTCTCGATCGCAATTTTGTGACTCAGACATGACTCGAGTCACATCAGCAAAAGACGTCTGACTCGGCCATCTGAGACTCGAACTTGATGCTACTGACTCATGACTGACTATTTTGAGTCATATATCTTTTAGCAAAAATATTACCTTTTAAAGGGAAGATACAACATTTGCAAACATCACAAAATGAAATGATCAAATTATCACAATATATCTTACTGGATTGTTAGGGAATGACAGTCTAAAGCAACCTGTAAAATCGTGGCTCCTGGTGTGCTGTCATTTTCAAGTAAAATGGGATTTTTCCTATGCTGGTCAGCCGACCAGCGTTGGAGCAAACTTTTTTTTTTTTCAAAAACTGCTCCTAATTTTTCATAAGTAGTTATTCTGTGTCTTCTTTGCAATTGATTACACACCTGTGAAGGGGTACAAGCCTGCTAGACTGCATTCTTTGACCTTACAATTCCCCAAAGTCTGTAAATTGCTCCGTTTCATCTGAAGTGGGGGACCAGGACTACAAGACCATGATTGGTTTTCTTGGTTTTTCCAGCATCTACAACCCCAAAACATGAAACAAGTCATTTTAACAATATTTGCTATAACACACCAATCCTCCAAATCCATTTATTTCCGAAAATTGCAGCAAAAGCAAATGTTGTACATTCCCTTTAAAAAAATATTTTTCCAAAAGTTATATTTAAGTGATGACGGAACATTAAGCACACAAACTACAAATCTTGTTTTTAAATTCCAAAAACAGTGCAGTACTTATCACTTACATTTACATGTATGTGTGTCCATGTCCATACATACCCATTTCATACAAAATATGACTCAGACTCGGACTCAGACTTGAACCAAATGAATTGAGATGTGGATACGGACTCGGACTCCATCCAAGTGACTTGGACTTGGACTCAACACGAGTGACTCAAATACAGCCCTGCATAATTTTTCCTAATCAGCTGTAGGACCTCTTTTGCTAAGCAGTTACGTGTACTGACAGCTCAAGTGTGCAGTGACCCATAGATAATCACCTTGTGTGCATCAGCTGAGATGCTTGTAACTCCTTCCACAGCAAAGTCAATTGAGGGCAGATCCAACCCCGCCCGCTTGGCAAAGGGGATGATGAACCCACCCATGCAGGCATCCACGTGAACTGGGATGTTAAACCTCTTCCCAAGCTTAGGATAAAAAAAATGACCAGTAAAGGATTTGCCTGTAGAGGACATAGTGCATCAGTTTACACGCTAATAGGCTCGAGTGTGCACAAACCCTCAGCATCTTCATCTGAGTGCATGGTGGCAATGCATGATGGCTGCCCTGTTTCTTAAACAATAAATAACACGTTTACCACCGGTGTCACTATACCAATGGAGCCCATTTTATGCCAATAAATATATAATACCCGTACAATTATACAACAAACTGCACGCTTTCGTTTCTGCGCATCTGGGCAGAAGATGAAATAAGACCAATATTGCTTGGGCAAAATGAACTTACACAAGTAATTTTCAGCTTTCACTTTAATACTCACAATGCAGTACTTATACATGTGACAGCACAAATCAATTTTTGTTGGGGAAAAATACAGCTGTAGAAATGGTCGGAAAATGTCTGACATCCGAATGCGACCACCATCTGCTAAGCATGCTTCTATGTGGCCTACTGCTCTGGCCATATATTGCACTGGTAATTATGACCTGCACTATACATCTTAAGCCAATTAATCATCACTCTGCATTTTGTAGGGATGCCATCCACCACAAAAAAAACTATCTGTGGGGCAGTGTGCTTCCAAACATCAAGGAGATCAGCTATGGGTCACAAACAAAAAGCAGTGGTATTTATGGGCATATTTTGTACTACCTTGCAGATATCCTACTTACCTGCCCAATGTCTTCCACTTGTTCGATGACTCCATAGGGGAAGGATGGGGCTGAGGCAACAAGCATACAGGTGTTCTTGTTGATTTTTTTCCTCAATGCCTAAAAGAAAAGCCCAAAGATCACTTTCCAGTAACGGAGTATTTCAATATAAATTAAATATCTTATTTTTTGCAAGCAAATTTATGCTGCATTTAATCTATACATATTACAATAACATGTTCAAATGTTCATTTGAAAACAATCAAAATCTGTAACGTTTCAATGGAACTTAATTCTTTAATAAATGGTACCCTATGTTTTCCTAAAGGGGCAGCAACGTCTGTAGATGTTAAACTTTAAAAGCATTAGCAGCACCTAAATACTTGATCACATACCATCCCTGGAAGACCAGCAAACTACATATGTGACTAGCTCTACAAAAAAGGGTAGTATGTCGCAAAAAACTGAACTGAGAAATCAAGTTATATACATGGTTGGAATGCCCACAATTTAAGCTTTCATTTGGTGTATAATAGAGCTCCATTGCCCCTCCCGGAAATATGACGTATTTTGCATATTAATTACTTCCTTGGAGTTCAAATTGCACAAATGAGAAAACAGGCTTTGAAATAGCTGGCTTTGTTGAACAACAGCAGAACGATGCACACAAAATGGTTGGTTTTTCCACTTTGTTCATCAAAATCAACATTTCTGTGAATGAAACATGAAACTGTAGGTATTAATGATAAAGATGACATTCATGACAAAAAATGAAAATCACATTTTAACAAAATTTTCACCCTCTCAATTTTGAGCAGGCCATTACACAATAATGCTAGGCGCGACTTAATACCCTTTTTGTGGAGCCAGTCACATATAAACATCGATCTAAACTGTATACAATTTATTGTGTTCGCTGAGTGCGATAGGCTGACAGGGCAAGTTCAACGTCTAGTGCCTATCCTACATGGGACCAAACATTCACTGGGACAGGTAGAAGCCTCTGTACAGTGTTGGCTGAACAGTAGGTAACCAGCTTACAAGCTCCGCTTTTAGGAAACCAGTCCTCCTCCACTTATTGTTAAATGAGGGTTTGGTAAATTTACACCTATTGACATTGGCTTCTGATCGAAGCATTAATGCCGGGATGTATTTCGGCTTATTTTCTCTACTTTTGCCCAGCCTTTTGGTGACTCACCCTGAGATTCACCAGCTTGGTCTGGGGATCCACAGGGACTTCAGTGTAGCGCATTTTGAAGTACTTGGCTGCCTTTGCAAAAGCAGCATGGGCACTGCAGGCGACTAGGCTGAGAGAAAGAAAACATTGTAACTAATTGGTGAAAAAAACAAGATTGACTAAATGTAAATAATTGCCACTAGTTACGGTAACATGCATGCCGTTATGTGCTCTGTGTGAGACTGGACAGGGCACTATGGGCAGTGGATGGTAGAACACGCTACTACATGCAGTTCATGTGCAACCTTTCAATACATGGGGGAATCAGATGAGTAGCATTTTAATAAGGAAGGCAAAGTTTGGCAAATCAAGAGAGTAAGTTGATATTTCTGGTCCTTCAATCATTTTCTGCACTCCAAAGGAGGGAACCTGTTTAAAAAGAGGAAGACCTACCTTATTTGCTGGCTAGTGAATCATATGTGCTATTATCAGAAATTCAGAATTTATGCAGTATGCATACCAGCAAACAGAAGAATTTTCAAAGGCTGATATTTACCTCAATTGTCAAGCAATTCTGGGGTAATCCAGAAGAGTCAAGTTCTAGTACAGACTTATCCAGCACCATGCTCAGTCGTAGGTACCACAACTTCTAATTTTGCTTCTCATTTTGGAAGTTGGAATATACAATGTAAGTCTTTATCTCATTCCTATTAAAACAATGCCAAATGATCAAATACACACTAACATAGTTGTGCAACATTTTTAAATTGACCATTCTAAATGTCTGATCCTGACAAACTGTAGGGGCTTACATTTCTGGTGTCTTGATCCCCTGTTTATAAGCTCGTTCTCGGTATGCTTTGCAAGCCATTAGGATACTCTCCGTCCCGCCTGATGTCATCTGTTTACATTGAAAAAAAAAGAAAACCAGAAATGACTTTGCATCATCGACAAACATGGAGCTGTTGTAGCCTTTGAACATTGTTGAGAGTTGAGTGTTCGAGAGTTGGAGTTGAGTGGTCGAGAGTTGTATGATTTTTGCAAGAAGTATGATGAACTGATCAGATACTGGATACACTTTGGTCCTGACTACATTTAGGTCTTTGATTCCATATATGGTTCAGGCTACATTTAGTTACAGGGTTAGAAATTAGGTACCCTTAGCCTTAATTTAGGTTTTGTAAAACACTGAGGAGCTGCCTGTACATGGTTTCTATGACTATCTTGCCACTGAGACCATTACACAGCCGGCCTCCAAGTATAGTACTCACTGTCCCACAGGTGTCAGGCCCACCATGAAAGAAATCACAGCACATAGCCACTACCTCAGCCTCCATCTTACGTGTCCCTGGAAACACATCTGGGTAGAGGAGGTTATCACCAACAAACAAACCATATATCTATACAAAGAGAAAATATATTTGAAATCTCACAACTATTTGATGAGAAAAGAGATAAAAGGTGTTAGTTAATAATAAGTACAGTGCACATGTACCTATAATATTTTGAGTACAAAACTGACATTGACAAGACAAAGTTGAGCCAACCTTTGCCATTAGCTTGTCATGTCCCTCTCCGCAATTGTATACACCTCCAGATAGTCGGCCCCCTTGCCAGTCAATTTTCTCTGTAAGGAACCAATTAGATAATTCAATTTTGCCAAACACAGGTTTCCATTTTTAAAAACAATTTTTGTAAGGAAAATACTTGAAAATTTGAAACTGGTTTTCAGGTTAAACCTAGTTTACAGACTTTTCCATTCACCAAAATGAAAAATGGATGGTAATTTTTAAGTGGAAAATTGCATAGATAAATTTCTGTGTAACCCAATATGTAACAATCAGACACAACTTCTTGTCTCCTTGAACTTGACCCCTGCATAACATCAAGAAAATTGGAAAAGTGCACAACACGCTCCCTTAATTACTGTCCCTTTAAAGAACGTGCTCATTGTAGGACCAAAAAAAATAAAAATCGGAGGGGGGGGGGGAGAGGAGGCTTGATTTACCATTTAATTAAAAGCACAATGTACAGCTGTGTGAGGACTTGGCTTATGTCTACATTACACTGCAAATCATTCAGCAGAAAAGGTTTTTTTACCCCTCATTTTCAGTTGACAGCCATGTAACAGGAAAAAAATGTCTTTTGTCTGCACTAGTTTTGGAATAAATGGAATGTAGATCTTTCGGGATTACAATAGAAAGTGAACAATTTGAACCTGAATAAATCATTGGCTCTATATGAGTCTACACAGCACAATATATGAAGTCCACAGAACTCTTTGACATACTCACCCATGCTTTTATATTTGCTTTGTGCAAGGTCGAACACTGCCTCATAGGTCATTCCCTTGTCTGGTAAATGTGTATTGTAGACATACCCTGGTGGTAGGGGGAACAAGTCCTTAGCTATGCTGGCTTTCGTCTTATCTAATTCTTCCTGTATCTGTTGTTATACATAAATATATAAAGGGATAAAATATACTAAGCCTAAATTGGAGAGATTCACCCTACAAAAAAAAAGCTGCCACTGACAATACAAATAAAGTTAACATCCAACTGAACTGCAAAACAGTATTCAATGTTAACTGGGCGAAAAGGACTCAACACTGAGTTTTAAGTTTGTTTTGATTTGATTTTTTTTTGTCAATAACAATCCTTTCTTACTGTCAAAGCTTTTTGACATTCAAAAGCATTTTCAATAGCAACAGACTTATCAAAACTAATCCAAAATGTCAACACGATCATAAATGGATCGACTTTAAAATAAGTTTTTTTTGCAAGCTTAAAGAAATAGAATGTCACTCGAGTGGAACTGAACAAAAAAATTAAAATGCTAAAAGAAAGACTTAAGGGCTTGCATGGTGGACATGATCAATAAATTGATTGATTCAACATGATTCAGTCAATGTGAAAAAGAGCAAGAACTCTACCCTGTCTCAGCCAAGTCATCAAGTCCTTGGACATTAAGACCCAGATTGGGACTGCATGAGTCCTTAACAGTTCAAGTCCAAGTCAGATCAAGACTGAGACCACCAACATTGGGTCTCAAGACCACCCTTAAGCCTGAAATCCAACACTGCTTCATCAACGTAGCAAATATTTCACGATAAACAATTACCTTTCGACCAATAACAGGAAGGCTACGAACCACTCGAAAGAAGAACAGTTTGGATCTCTGAAACAAACCTGACAGAAACAAAAACATTGATTTTCTTTTTACTTAATGGTATCGTACATGTGAACGAGATCTGTAGCCTAATACTCATGTCTTCCCAGGCATATCCTGTGATGGCAAAACAAAAACAGATCAACTCTTATGTGAACCAAGTTCTCCAAACTTCCATGAAGCAAATTAAAGATGAGGTCTTGAGAACTTCAACAGCCAGGCAAGCATAATATTGGACTTAACTATACATGTCATTTAAAAAAAAAGATGAAGATTGATGATGAAGTACATGTATCATTGTAAAAATGTACACGCAGTACACAAGAAGAGACT
This sequence comes from Patiria miniata, assembly GCF_015706575.1. Taxonomy (NCBI): domain Eukaryota; kingdom Metazoa; phylum Echinodermata; class Asteroidea; order Valvatida; family Asterinidae; genus Patiria; species Patiria miniata. The sequence continues at coordinate 10,541,665 of NW_024037055.1, forward strand.
TCACTGAACATTTGTAAATGGACTTAGGACACTCAAATCACAGTAACATGCAATATTGTAATCCAATTGTCAAAAGTCATTGCAAGTCATTCACAAGTCCATAATAGGTCATCCAGCCGTAACAAAGGCATTCCTCTGTCAGTTTTCATCCCCATTTGACTTGGGCAAGATTTGCCTACAACTCGATATACAGTGAAATCTTGATAAGCATACCTCAAGGGAACTGTTCAATATTTGACTTAAGCAGAGTTTTGAGTTAAGCAGGTACGTTGTATATCATTGTTATACTGCTGAAGGGAATGGATTCTTTGTTTGACTTAACAGTAGTTTTGAGTTATCAGAGTTTGACTTATCGAGATTTCACTGAAGTGTGAGTCCAAAATTTCTTGATTACTAGACGAAGCATGGATTATAGAGTGTTCCTAGAAATGAACCATGAATTAAACAAAAAATATGAAAATAAAGTCTATCCGTGATACTGGCAGTATACAGTGTGTAGACTGGACTCACTCAATTCATGAAGGAAGAGTTCCTGCCACAGCCATCCCAAGGCCAGCGTGGCTAAGAAGGTACCCAGGATGAGCTCCCAGGCCTTGTGGCCACTGCATTGCTGGTTGATGAGCACGTACACATCATTCAAATACAGCTTACTTATCTCCTGCACAAGTAACAAAGTTGTTCTATTAGGACTCAATGCACAATAGGCCTTGTAGTAAATATGGACGTGTTCTAAATGTTTAAAATATCACTAGGGTACGTACCTCAAAAAAGCCATAAACAACTACTGAAAAATACCAGATACTATAGGCAACTAACAAAATCTAGTTCAAAGCACTTAAAAGGTATACTTGAAAACTCTTAAAAAAAAAAAAAAAAATACACACGAGCACAACCCCCATATTTGGAGATGTTCCGGATATATATTCTTAAACTTGTATAACAAAAAAAAATAAAAGGCTCAACTTTTTTTTAGGTCAGTTTCAAATATTCGGACCCCCCCCCTCCCCCCCCCCCCCCCGGCTATAAGATGGCCTGACAACCTGTACCTGTGAGGTAAAAGAGCCAGAAAACGACCAGTAAACAATATTTTTAATAGTGGTAGTGGTGGCATTAAAAGCCAGATTTTTAAAAATCGCTTTTGATTTTAGAACTTGAACCGGATTATTAGATGGATTTCCCATCCATCGATACAAAAACATGCAATGTTCATCTGTAAGTTTTCCATCCAGTCAGAGAAATTCACTAATTAAACATACACCAATTTCCACTTTCCACTTTCGGTTTAATGGGTAAATTAATCAGGCATAGCCTTTGTGACCCCATATCCTATTTTTTCCTTCTTCCACTGAGAATCCAGCCTTTTCTTGAATGCTGCAACAGTTTTGCCATTCACTACTGCTCAGTGCGGAAGGGTTATGCTTATTACTTTGTGGGTGAAGATGCTCTTCCTACAACCAATGTTTTCCTTCAAGGATTGGCTTGAAGAGTTTAAGAGAGTGACCTCTTGTACTGGTTCTATCTGCTTTTTGGAAGAATCTGCTGCTGTCTACTTTTTCAAAACCTTTCAATATCTTGAAAGTCTCAATAAGGTCCCCTCTTTCTCTTCTTTTCTCAATGGAATACAGGTCTAGAGCTTGCAATCTATCTTCATATGAAAGCTCCCTTAGAGCTAGGACCAATTTGGTGGCCCTCCTTTGTACCTATTCTAAGACATGCTTATCTTTTTCCAGCCATGGGCACCATGATTGGACACAGTATTCCAGATGCGGTCTGATGTATGTTTTGTATAGAATCAGGAAGCTGTCCGTATTGATGTACTTGAATGATCGCTTCACCACCCTGAGACAATTCATTCCCTTCACTGCCGCTTTGCTGCACTGTGTTCTTGATTTGAAGTCTGGTGTTAGGTAAACTTCCAAGTCTTTTTACTTCATCTTTCTTCATCTGTTGATTCAAGTGTCGTCTCCCCCATATGATAATCAGCCTGTTGGTTTATACCTGTTCTAATGTGCATGGTTTTACATTTCCCAGGGTTAAAGCGAAGCAGCCACTTGTCAGACCATTTCTGTAAATTTTCAAAATCGTCTTGGATTTTTTTCCGCATCTTCTTCTCTACTGATGCTGTTGTATATCTTTGTATCGTCTGCAAACATCTGTATGTTACAACTGACATGGTCCGGGAGATCATTTAATGGGGGTACGCCACTCACTACATCAGCCCAATTTGAAGAGGCACCTCTGACTGCAACTCTTTGAGTCCTTCCCATCAGGAACGATTCTATCCATTTCAGTATTTTTCCATTTTATCCGTAGGTTTAACTTGTTAACTAGTCTTCTATGTGGCACTGAATCAAAGGCCTTCTGGTAGTCCAGAAAAAATACATCAACAGGGTTGCCTTCATCTAAGTTGCTAGTGATGTCCTCTAAGGTTGTCAACAGATTGGTGAGGCACGACTTGCCCTGCATGAAACCATGCTGACTATCCTCAAAATTGTTCCAGTATTTTGCATGGTATGCAAGTAAGGCTGACGGGCCTGTAATTTCCGGCTTTTGTCCTGGCACCTTTCTTGAATATTGGAGTCACCCTTGCAGTCTTCCACTCTTTGGGCAGCTTGCCGGAGTCCATAGATTTTCTGAAGATGATGAATAATGGTACATGTACTGCCAACTCCTGACTGCACTCTCTTAACACCTGGTGTGCATTTGGTCTGGTCTGGGGCATTTGTCTTGAGAGCATCCACTTTTTCCTGTACATCTTCTACTGTGAATTCAATATCTCGTTCTAGTGAACTATTCTGATCAACTGGCCTTTCCATGTGGGGAACTTCACCATCAGGCTCATTTGTAAAGACTGACTGGAAAAAATTGCTCAGAATCTCAGCCGCTTCTTCAGCCCTCTTGATCGTATTTGGATACACCGCCCCATTCTCTCTCCAATTGGGAAATTCCAGATTTCACGGAAAGATTTCCATATACGAAGTTCACTCAACACCCTGTGTACAAACCCTATGAGATTGGACTGAAAAATTCTAAGTCTTTTCTAAGAAAATGCTTGTATTTTCTCACTGCTCAAATTGACTTTGATGACATGAAATTGCTACCTGGGGCCTTGTTAGTCAATACAGAGGAAAATTTGTGAACTTCGCATATGGTAATCTTGCCAATTTCACTTTTTGCTTTCTCCTCAGACCTCAGCTTTAACAAGGAATTTTGTAATTCACAGTAGCTATCGTTATGGCAGTCGACCATCTGGTTTCCTGACCTAATATTCAACGTCAGGATCTTTGGCTCTTGGAACCAGAATATCAACCGAGTGGTTTTGAGGGACTTTATTTCCCATGAAACAAAATCCTCTAAAGCCACAGATCGTGAAGACAAAAATTAAATCTATTTCAATAACAAGTAGGGTCTGATTTAGAAACATAACAGAAAACTATTAGGCCTACTAATAAGTACTAGTATATTATAAGCCTAAAAGCACCACACAAAAAAAGACCAAAAAGAAAATGTCCCCATTGCGGATTCAATCCTGGCATGCATGGTAGCCAGAACAACATTAAACAAATCAAGCTACCAAAGCACTCTAGTTGGAAAGGTAGTAGGCCTATGTGATATCTATAGATTCACAATTTTTTCTTCTTCACACAGGCACAGGCCTAGGTCTAGGCTACATGATTATGATACATGTGTAGCGTTCACTTTAAGTTTCACTGTACTGCGCCTTTAACGCATCTTGTATATATATATGTTACATGTAGTTCAGAGGCCAACCTTCATGCATTCATTCATGGAGTGTCGTTTCGTTATCGTTCGTCTATACTAGTTTTCTGTCACACACACAATATTTACAGTGCATTTCCTATACTTTCACTTGGAAGTACATGCTAGAATCAACACTATTCTTTACATGATTTAGTAAACATTGGCAGAGCTATTCCAGTGAGCAATCCAAGCTTCTCTTGTGGATTTTTGTGAGTGTGTATTGACCGAACTTTGTGTGCATATTCACCACGTGAGTTAAAGCCAACTCGCCCCGCATTCACGGCGCGGGCAGTTGCCCCGTTCGCGTTGCGTTGTGCATGGACTCGGCCCAGTTTTGGCTGTTTATATACTTCAACTTGGTTAGTCATTTAACTTGCAATAAACTCGGAGTTAAAGTAGGACAGTATAAACAATTCCTATATTGGTGACCCTGACCTGAGCCGAACAACATGAAAACCAAATCTGACTCTGATCATGCTGATTCCAAACCGGGCACATCCAAAGGTGCTACTGCTAGTTCATCTCCATCTGCACCCACAACATCAGCTGCAGTGACTTTGAAGTTGCCTCCATTTTGGCCCAGTGACCCTGCGCTTTGGTTTGCGCAAGTTGAAGCGTAATTTCTAACCCGTAACATCACTCAGCAACACACCAAATTCGCATACGTGGTTAGTTCCTTATAGCCAGAGTTTGCAACTGAAGTGAGGGACATCCTCATTTCACCCCCCGAGCATAATGCCTACGACAGCCTGAAGACTGCCCTCATCCGTCGAACCTCCGTATCAGAGCAGAAAAGACTGCACCAGTTGCTAATATCGGAGGAGCTGGGGGACCGCAAGCCTTCACAATTACTACGTCGTATGCGGCAGTTGTTAGGAGACAACACGCTCGAAGAAAACATCATGAAGCAACTGTTTCTTCAGAGATTACCGACCAACGCCCAACTAATCCTGGCATCAACATCTCAAACGACACCCATTGAGCAACTCGCAGAACTTGCAGACAAGATTGTTGAAGTTTCTGTCTCGCCTACTGTACATGTGGGGACAGTTTCATCCAGCCAGCCGGGCAGTTGGTCGCCTCTAACAACCATGCCAAGTTCAGATATGCTCAAACTACAAGCCAAAGTTGACCAGCTAACCCAACAAGTCAGCGCTCTCACATGCCAACTCACCGGTCAGCCCCGTGGGAGATCGAGGAAGCGTGACACAACCCCACCCAATCGACGCCCATCTCGCAGTCGCAGCCCATCACACTCTGGCACTGACTGCTGGTATCACTGGCGATTCGGCGCTGATGCCAGAAGGTGTGTGTCCCCATGCAGCTTCAAACCCCAACAACAACAGGGAAACTCCGATGCCAGAGACTAAAGGCGACGAGTCTCCCTGGCACCGACACCAATAGTCGCCTATTCTTCATCACTGAACGCAAGACAGGGGCCCCGGTTCCTGGTAGATACAGGAGCGGAAGTGAGCGTTTGGCCTCCATCGGCTGCGGGTAAACGTCATGCCCAGTCTTCATCTATCAATCTTCAAGTGGTGAACAAATCTCCCATCAACACATATGGTGAGAAGTCACTCACTTTGGATGTCGGGTTGCGTCAAGTCTTCCGTTGGGTATTCATTATCGCGGACCTGCCGAACCCAATAATTGGAGCAGATTTTCTCCAACACTTCGGACTGCTAGTCGATGTTCAGCGTCGCAAACTCATCGACTCCACTACAAGCCTCACCGTAGGTGGAATCGGTTCAGACGCCATTCCCATCAGTCCAACAGTTGCCAAGCTGAGTGAGTCGCCCTATGAAGTGATCCTCGGACAATTTCCAGAACTGACACGTCCGACTTACACTGCCAAGGACGTCAAGCACTCTATAACGCATCACATTGTGACTAAGGGTTCCCCAGTGTCAGCACGCCCAAGATGCCTGGCACCCGACAAGTTCATCATGGCGAAAGACAAGTTCAATCATATGCTTGATATTGGCATCATCGAAGCTTCGGACAGTGCATGGTCGTCGCCATTACATATGGTGGCCAAGAAGTCAGGTGACTGGAGGCCGTGCGGAGATTACCGTGCCCTCAACTGCGTTACAGTACCCGACCGCTATCCGATTCCCCATCTGCATGACTTTACAGCCAATCTGGAGGGTAAACGCGTGTTCTCAAAGATCGACTTGGTACGCGCTTACCACCAAATTCCAGTCCATCCTGACGACATCCACAAGACCGCCATCACAACACCTTTTGGTCTGTTCCACTTCCTTCGTATGCCCTTCGGCCTGCGGAATGCCGCTCAGACTTTCCAGCGATTCATCGACATGGTTACGCAAGACTTACCTTTCGTGTATGCCTACATCGATGACATTCTGGTCGCCAGTGAGACAGAGGACCATCTTGAGTACTGGCGTCTTCTCTCTTTCCGAATATGGCATTATCATCAACCCATCCAAATGCCAGTTCGGGGTTCCCACCATCGATTTCCTGGGACACAGAATCGACGCTGATGGTATCCGTCCCATGAGAGACAGAGTCGACACGATTGCAGAGTTCCCTCAGCCTACCTCCACCCGTCAGCTGCGCAGATTTTTGGGACTGGTAAACTTTTACCGTCGTTTCGTGCCAAACTGCACAAGCATGATCGCCCCGCTGACAGACCAGCTGCGAAAAAGACCCAACCAGTCACGCAAATCAAACAAACTGAATTGGACACCTGAATGCCAGACAGCGTTCCTGCAGATCAAGCAATCACTCGCTGACACCACACTTCTCGCTCACCCTTCTCTGGTACTACGTACCAACTGCCATGATGGTGGACGCCTTGGACACGGCAGTTGGCGGTGTGCTTCAGCAACTTTCCGAAGGAGTATGGCACCCCCTGGCCTTCTTCTCTCAGCGTCTTAAACCTGCAGAGAGTCGCTATAGCACCTTTGGGCGCAAACTACTGGCAATGTTCTTGTCAGTCAGACACTTTCGACACTTCATCAAAGGACGAGAGTTCTGCATTTACACTGACCACAAACCGTTGGTGTATGTTCTCAACTCCAAACCTGATCGGCATTCACCCAGAGAAGTTCGTCACCTCGACTATGTATCTCAGTTTACATCCGACATTCGTCACATCAAGGGCACAGAGAATGTTGTAGCGGATGCGCTTTCCCGATCTCACATCAGTGCCTTGACCACATCGACCCAGATTGACTTCGAGCAGATGGCCATGGATCAGACACATGACCAGGAACTCCAAGGACTCCTGGAATCACCCACATCCCTGGACCTCAAGCAAGTTCCGATACCAACCTCAAGTACATCCATCTGGTGCGACGTGTCAACAGGTCATGAATGCCCTTTCGTACCCCAAAACAACAGACGGAGTGTGTTCGATTCCTTGCACAATCTGTCTCACCCTGGCATTCGAGCAACACTGAAACTGGTTGGTTCATGCTACGTCTGGCCACGCATGAACTCAGACATCAGAGCATGGGCCAAGGCCTGTGTCAAGTGCCAGAAGTCCAAGGTCCACAGCCACACCAAGACTCCGTTTGGAACCTTCGCATCTCCTGATGCACGTTTCGATCATGTGCACATAGACATCGTGGGACCACTCCCCCTTCCCAGGGATATTGCTATCTACTCACATGCGTTGACAGGTTTACACGCTGGCCAGAAGCAATAACTATACCCGACTGCACCGCTGAAACAGTCGCCAAGGCCTTTGTGAATAGATGGGTCTCCATCTTTGGTGCTCCGTCTACGATAACCACAGACCGTGGACGACAGTTTGAGTCGACCCTGTTCCACGCTTTGATGGTTCTCCTAGGTACCAGACGTACGCAAACAACATCGTACCACCCCATAGCAAACGGTATGGTTGAATGCCTGCATAGACAGCTCAAAGCCTCTCTCAAATCGAGTACTAACCCTCAACGTTGGACCGAAGCATTACCACTCATCCTCCTCGGGATCCGCACAGTGGTAAAGCAGGATCTTGGTTGCTCCACCGCCGAGTTGGTGTTTGGCACCACCCTGAGACTTCCAGGACAGTTTGTTGCACCTCCCAACGATTCTGATAATCTCGCTGACCCTGCAGACTATGTTCACAGACTGCAACACACGATGCAGCACATCAGACCCACACCGCCTCGGTCGCGAGACAGAACTGCACAAATTGGATTGGATGTTGTGCACGCATGTATTTGTCCGTTGCGATCATGTGCAGAAACCCCTCCAAACACCCTACAAAGGTCCATACCGAGTACTCAGCCGGACAGACAAGTACTTCACACTCGACCTGGATGGAAGGCAGGACACAGTCAGCTTAGATCGGTTGAAAGTTGCTTACCTCGATACAGATACCATCCCTTCCCAGCCATCTACCCTAGAGCTTAAGCGTGTACAGCCATCTCCTGCCATCCATACGCACACTGTTGATGACCAACACACAGCAACACCAGCAGCTCCACGGCACACGCGTTCTGGCCGGCATGCTCATTGGCCAAGTACACAGACTTTGACTGTGGTTGATTTAACCTGAACACTTATCGCTCGCTTCAATACCATTTTGCGATCTAGAGGGGGGCCGATGTAGCGTTCACTTTAAGTTTCACTGCACTGCGCCTTAAACGCATCTTGTATATATATGTTACATGTAGTTCAGAGGTCAACCTTCATGCATTCATTCATGGAGTGTCGTTTCGTTATCGTTCGTCTATACTAGTTTTCTGTCACACACACAATATTTACAGTGCATTTCCTATACTTTCGCTTGGAAGTTACAAGCTAGAATCAACACTATTCTTTACATGATTTAGTAAACATCGGCAGAGCTATTCCAGTGAGCAATCCAAGCTTCTCTCGTGGATTTTTGTGAGTGTGTATTGACCGAACTTTGTGTGCATATTCACCGTGTGAGTTAAAACCAACTCGCCCCGCATTCACGGCGCGGGCAGTTGCCCCGTTCGCGTTGCGTTGTGCATGGACTCGGCCCAGTTTTGGCTGTTTATATACTTCAACTTGGTTAGTCATTTAACTTGCAATAAACTCGGAGTTAAAGTAGGACAGTATAAACAATTCCTACACATGCAAGTGACATAATGATAAGCAGGATAAGTGACTATGTACATGATGTATATGTAACCACCTGCAGTGACCATATTGACCTGGTATTCTGTGTTTTGTATTAGTATAAACTAGGACTACGAATCGCCTTTTTTAACATTTGGACATGGTCAGGCGATTCGTAGAGTCAGATCATCAAAACACATAGTCCGAGTAAAACCTATAGGACTGAAGGACTCCTAGTCCTATAGCCTAGGCTAGCTCTACTGAGTAGAGCGTTGAATTACGGGTACCCGTAATTCAACGCTCCACTCAGTAGAGCTAGCCTAGGCTTAGACCCGTGAACGTGGCGTTGTATACAACGCCACGCGCTTCCCTCGGGTAAATACAAGCGAAAGCATTCTATCTTTTGATCCGCTACATATGACCATGTATAATTTCGCCCATGGGTGAATCACTTACTTGTTGGGCTTCCTGTGAATATACGCGAGTGTTGGATCTGTCATTGCCAAGAAATTTGATGTAAAATACGGCACAACTTTGTCACAACGAATGTTTCAAAATGATCAGAAATCTAAGACAGGCATGACACTCTGGTACCCCGAGTTCCGCATGCGCAAAACGGTTGGAGTATCACGAGTGGGTACCAGACTAACCGTCTTACATGGCAGGCTGACCGTAATACCATATATATTTCTGCTAAATCCACTTCGAAAGTCTGTCAAATTACCCAGTATAATTGCTGGTCCATTGTGCAAGGGTTTGTTTCAGGGATCTTTCAATAAATGAAGGTTTTTCAAACCAAATGTGCCATATTTCTCTAATCTTTTTCATTTTTCCTTCATCTTCATAATTCTGCCGAAAAAAAATTCTGCTGATTTCTGTACAACTCATTTTTGTATGCAAATATTCTGTCAAATGTAGCCAAAATTCGGCTAGAACGGTCACTCCATCTTTGTAACCGCGGATCACAATAGAGTCTTTTTACTATAGACTAAAGCGTGGCTATGTATATAGCCACGTTCACGGGTCTAGCCTAGGCTATAGTTCTTTACTCGGACTATGTGTTTTGATGATCTGTGGCTCAACAACGTTCTCAAACGCACACTAAAGTTACCTTCAGGTCTTCCACTACATCCATGCTTCTATATCGTGCAGATGTCAGGCAGTAAGTGCCTCCAGATATCCACAAAGTGAGCTACCAAAAATGTTCTCAAAATCTGAATGCATCGAGTGATGACGACGAGTGATGACCGGCCCGCCCCGCCCCCTGAGCAAAATAAGACAGTATTCATCTCAAGAGGGCGCTACCGCGCTAGCGCTATGCCACGCGTGAAATCTGGTACCCAACGCCGCGTCGTTCGTACCGTACGCTTAAAGTAAAAAGACAGGTACGAAAGTTTTGTAACACATTTCGATACGGATCGTGCATGACATGCATGATGTAACTTTATCGAAATTTCTGAGGACAGTTCTTTATGACAGCATCAGGCCTCCCAGCCTCATCACCATAAACTTTCAACAGAATATATCGACAGAAAAGACTCGATAATGGTGAGTAAACCATAGTCCGAGTAACTTGGACCCAACTTATCGCCTTTTTTTAACTGCGCAATAGTCGTAGCCTTGTCATGCTTGTTGCTGTCACGCCCCAACTATCGCATCGGGGTAGGTCCCAACTATAGTTGGGACTGTCCCAACTACAGTGCGGCAGTTGGGTCGGCCCAACTATAGTTAGGACTGGAGTTGCGCCGGATGCTTCATGCTTGATAGATCTTGTTGGATTAAATGTTCCGCGGCGCTGGCACCGTGTATTCGTCGTGCATGCATGCCGCAAGGCTGGCCGGTCACGTGGTAGTATGGAACGCCGTATTATCGCGGTACTTATCACGTTTCTCGTTCGGAATAGAGATTGCCCACTAACCTTCCAGAATTGCCCTGTCTTATGTGTAGTATAACTCTTCCTTTTTAAATTAATATAAAAAAATCTGACGGGTGGTGTGGTTTATTCCGTGTACGATGTCTGTGAAAATAGACATGCGCGGCGTGTGCGAACGGAGGTGGACTCCCTATTATCGCGGTATGCGGGAAGTGGTTTTTATAACGATCCCAACTTTTTTGTTCATAGTTTATTTTTTACCAAAACACCCCCTGAATAAAGTCTGATATTTTCCCTGTAACGTTCAAGTTGATTAAAGACAAAATGTCTGCAGGATGATTTCTTAAGACCCTACCCTTCCCCCGAAAGGAGAACACAAATCCCTGAGGCAAGTCTACTGATCGGCGATTGAGGGCGCCATTCACTTTACACGGTGTGCCGTTTTATTTTCGCTAAGGCGCGGTGCTTATTTTGATCCCGTAAAAGTTGTTACGATTTCGCGCTGCAAATATCGTCGTTCGACTTCATTTTACATTTGCAGCTGAAGAATGGGAACCAGACAATGGAACTTTCATGGACAGAGCGCAATTAAAGATTTATGTTAAAATATTAACGGTACCTTTTAGCAGACACGGTGAGGGAAAATTTTGCAAGTTTTGGAAAACGTTAATATTTATTAAAATCGTTAAAAGTCCCGAAAGACACAACATTTTTTAATCGTCCTTTTTATACAACTCGGTAGAAAATCCTTGATGACTGGTGAACTGGATAAAAATCGCCACTTGAAGGAGTTTTGACACTGTAAAAAGAGAAATTTCCCATGCCGCGATAATAGGGATGCCGCGATAATAGGGAGTCCGACTATACTGCCTAGTTGGATGAGTTGTCCAGCTGCTGGGTTGATTGTCCAGCAACATTTTGCAAAATTCAAAGATTGCCATGGCCGGCCAACTAGTATAGATGGGCCCCACCCATAGCTAATGTCAAAGGTCCCAAGTAAAGTCGGACAGTATGTAACAGAGCTGTAGGGAATGTTTTATAGTCGTCGTACATCGATGTAAACTATAGTTGGGACCGCCAAATAAAAATATTGCGGTGGCCCAACTACAGATGGTCCCCACCCATAGATAATTTCATTGGTCCCAAGTAAAGTCAGATGTGTATTAGAGTTGTAGGGAATGTTTTATAATCGTACAACAATGTACACTATAGTTGGGATCGCAAAATAAAAAGATTGGAGTGGCCCAACTATAGATTCGCCCCATCAATAACTAATTTCAGTGGTCCCCAGTAAAGTCAGACGTGTATCAGAGCTGAAGGGAACGTTTTACAGTTGTACATCAATGTAAACTATAGTTGGGACACCGCAAAATAAAAAGATCGGAGTGGCCCAACTATAGATGGGCCAGCCCAACAATGGAACTTACAGTTGGGACCGTCCCAACTATAGTTGGGACAGGCCCAACTATAGTTGGGCCAGCCCAACTGTGGAACTACATTTGGGACAGGCCCAACTATAGTTGGGACAGGCCCAACTATAGTTGGGACCGATGCGATAGTTGGGGCGTGACATTGCCATTTTGTGATTGGTCAATTAACGACGTTGAAGTACATGTACGCAAGTACGTACGGTACCATGTACACGTACGGGCGCCGCATGTACATGTTCATCGTACAAGGCCAGATTCTTAGTGCAGGTTTTTTGTGACACATTTCGTTCACATAATGATACAGAAAGGGGGAAAAGAAATATCATTTCACAAAACCCTACTGACCCACTGTGTATACATCTCGATATTTGAATGACAGAACATTGCAAGCTATCCGCAATGATTCGTTGGACATTAATTTTGTGCATAAACTTTGGGAATGGAATACTTCTCTCTTTAAAAAGAAACTTATATTATTCATCTATATTCATGCTTTCTTTAAAAAATTATGTTATGAATGTAAATTTATTAATTTTATGTACATATTATGCGTATTAAATTGATTCCTGCTTTTCTCTTCAATAATTGTTGTAATTAAAAAAAATACCTCCCTAATATCAAAAAGGACTGATAATGCGACCGGAAGAATTACTTAACACTCCAATTCCGTATTCACTTTCCTCCATGCTTTCATTCCTTTTTGGGGGGGGGGGGGGGTGTCTAAACGATCTCACGATGTAATCATAGATCATTTGGAAAATTGGAAATTTATTTTCTTTACATGATGTTCATTTATGAAAACAGACCGTCACTAAAATGATTCTGAACGTATTGTATACTGATCGAGTGCGGACGGATCCCAGGTGCGTACGGTAAGCAGCACTACTTGCGACCCCGCGTGCAGCTACTTGCACTGGAAGTACGAAGACACCATCAAATGAACGTAGTTCATTGTCCAATCACAAAATGGCAACAAGGCTACGACTATTGCGCAGTTTTTTTTAACATTTGGACATGGTCTGGCGATAGTGGGGTCCAACCAAGCTAATACCGCGACCTGGACAACATCATCCTGTCACTGTCCCAAAAACCAACATTTTCCAACAAAAAACATCAGATTTCACCTTCAAAACGGCCTCCAAATTACTAGATATGCCACCTGAGGTACAAGTAGACATCGATAATTAAGATGGTTGTACTGAAGTTGACTTACGATCCGGAAAAAAAGTGAAATTTTCCGTTCCATTTCGGAGAGCCCCCCTCACGATCTTGAACACGTTAAATTTCCGATCGTGTTTAATGTTTGAACGACGCAATTTCTTCTACATGCCCAGCGTACATTCGATGGTCCCAGTATCCCGAGTGCGATTCCGTTACCGAGCGCGCGCGATGCATCGATTATGATAATGAGTAGACTGGATCACGTTTGTAAACACATGTGCATTTCAAACGATAATAGGGAGTCGGGAACTAGCGCAGCTTTTATGGCGGGTACCAGTTCAAGTAGTCCGAGTAACTTTGACCCAACATATCACCTTTTTTAACATTTGGACATGGTCTGGCGATAGTAAGGTCCAAGCTAATACCGAGACCTAGACAACACAGTCCCAAAAACCAACATTTTCCAACAAAAACATCAGATTTCGCCTTCAAAACGGCCTCCAAATTACTAGATATGTCACCTGAGGTACAAGTAGACATAGATGATTAAGATGGTTGTACTTAAGTTTACTTACGATCCGGAAAAAAGTGAAATTTTCCGTTCAATTCTGAAGACCCCCTCTGCCTGGGTTGTCGTTGTTGTGCTCACGTTCAAAACTGCATGATAATGGCGTCTGACCTCGACCTCATGCAAATATCGAGACGGCGCGCTTGCGCATAATGCACTGCATGCACGGCAGATTTCCCTGCGCTGCGCCGACGACTGTTTCCTGATGTAGAGCGCCAGCCATGCGCCTGGCTAGCCAGCGTGACTCCTAGGCGTACCGCGAACTTACACAGCACTCTACATCAGGAAACAGTCGTCGGCGCAGCGCAGGGGAATCTGCCGTTTCGTCACGACATTTGCATGAGGTCGAGGTCAGACACCATTATCATGCAGTTTTGAACGTGAGCACAACAACGACAACCTAGGCAGAGGGGGTCTTCAGAATTGAACGGAAAATTTCACTTTTTTCCGGATCGTAAGTAAACTTAAGTACAACCATCTTAATCATCTATGTCTACTTGTACCTCAGGTGACATATCTAGTAATTTGGAGGCCGTTTTGAAGGTGAAATCTGATGTTTTTTGTTGGAAAATGTTGGTTTTTGGGACTGTGTTGTCTAGGTCTCGGTATTAGCTTGGACCTTACTATCGCCAGACCATGTCCAAATGTTAAAAAAGGCGATAAGTTGGGTCCAAGTTACTCGGACTACAGTTCAAGCTGGTTCCTGCACATGTACAGTGTATGTGTTTACAAACGTGACTCATTATCATAATCGATGCATCGCGTGCGCTCGGTAACGGAATCGCACTCGCACTGTATTCTGACAACCTTTCAGGCATGGCCAGGACCGCAATTGGTTTGTGCACAAAAAAAAATTAAGTACAATGAATGGCGGTCGATTACCAGGCACAGAGAGCAATTGCTGTCAACTACTCGTTTTTGCCGGCTGCGCTGGCTGTTGGCATATGACGTCACGCAGAAGCGTAACACCTGATGACTGTTTCATGCACTATCGGTTGCGGTTCCAGTACCAAAGCTGTGATGCGAGTGGTAAACCTCATATTAGTGCATGAAACAGTCATCGGGTGTTACGCTTCCGCGTGACGTCATACGCCAACAGCCAGCGCAGCCGGCAAAAACGAGTAGTTGACAGCGATCGCTCTCTGTGCCTGAAGCCGAAGGGGCATACTGTTTCCACCTTGTCCTTCCGTGGGTGTGTGTGGGTGTACAGGCATTACATTCACTGTGTGGACTTCCGAACAAAAGATGTCCACATAAACCAAGTAGAGGAGACACTGTGTGGACTTGGGCAAGTCCACACAGTGTTTCCCCATTTCTGGAAAACAGGTTTAGAGGCATTTTTGGGTTACGTTTATCTGTAGCAGAATGAAGAGAAACACTAAAGGGAATCATAGAAAAAAAATTGGGTTGAAAGAGTTTTCACAGTTTGAGAAAAATGAGTTTTTTTCACTGGTTTTTCTTAACTACACGAAAGCAATGGAATGTCCACACTTGGTATGTAACGTAAACTTGTGTGGGTGGGTAGGCATTACACTCACTGTGTGGACTTCCGAACAAAAGAGGTCCACATAAACCAGGTAGAGGCGACGTTGTGTGGACTTGGGCAAGTCCACACAGTGTTTCCCCATATTTAGCTAGAGGGGTGTTTCAAAAAATATTAAGTGAGTTTGTCTTACATACGCAGTGTGGACTTCCGAACAAAAGACGTCCACATAATGTAGGTAGCACCGACGTTGTGTGGACTTACCCCACGTCCACACAGTGTTTCCCCATTTCTGGAAAACAGGTTTAGAGGCATTTTTGGGTTAGGTTTATCTGTAGCAGAATGAAGAGAAACACTAAAGGGAATCATAGAAAAAAAATTGGGTTGAAAGAGTTTTCACAGTTTGAGAAAAATGAGTTTTTTCACTGGTTTTTCTTAACTACACGAAATCAATGGAAAGTCCACACTAGTCATGTGAAACAAGTATGGGTGAACTTGTTGAACAAATTGGGTTGTTTTGACTGAAAAATTTTGACTGAAAAATTTTGACCGCTTGGAGTCTGATAATTACCCTCGCCTTCGGCTCAGGTAATTATCAGCACCCAGACTCCAAGCAGTCTTAAACGGAGTGATTAAAACCTCCCAAGCACACAATTATTCCATCATTAAAGTTATTAACTTGGTGATGTGAATCTACGGGCCCTGCCGCAAATTTTTTATCCAAAAGCACATCGTATGGATGATTGTTGAGTGCCCTCTATGATACTTTAATTATACGTACGCAGGTATATAATGGCATGAATTACAGTTTGCTGTCGTGCTCTCCGATGGCTCAGCTGGATAATGCCATGGTTTTGAGATAAGAGGGTGTGAGTTCGAAACCATATTTTCCAATTTTTTTCTCTTTTCTAATTTTGCCACTTTGGATGATTTTTTTTTAAAAGGGAAATAAAATCTGAATTTCAGTAGGTTCAAATTCATTTCTTTTTTTTTCTTTTATATATTTTTTCCTCATGTTTTTTGGGAAGTCAAGTCCAAAACGCATAGCATACACCCCATTTGCTTATGTCATCTGAGAAAACATATTTGCGGCCTGGTTCCCTATAGGGACCAAAATCCCCTTTTCAATTATTTGACCTACCAAACTAGTTGCCGACATTAAGAACATGCAGGCATATCATAGATAAAGGGCAGGGTTTTGAATTTTTGAGGAAAATTTGAGGGTAAAATGATGCTGACGACAAAACGTACCACGGAAATAAAGATGGCAATCAACGCACAATGTACCGTGAACGGCGCACTGAATCGCACGGCACCAACTGTGAAATTTGCTTAGGAAAATATATATTATTGAATTATTGTTTCATTTGTATTCACGGTCTTCTTATTTTCACTTATCCAAATTGCAGTCTACATCACTGATTCTGGTTGGCCTTGGATTGGCTGGGGCTGCGTATGTGGGTAAGATAGCCATTATTAAATATATTTGATCATAATCGTCCATTGCTTTATGTTGTTATATGCACGAGGCTGATTGGCTTGATTCTCTGTTTGTATTCTGTCCGTAGGCCGTCTTGCTATGCAAACTGGACGCTTAGTTCAACAGAATGCTCATAAGATTCCAAAACCGGTAAGTACAGTAAGCTCCGGCTAAGGCTGCACTCTTGGGACCCAAGAATTTGTTACGACTTACGCGAATGCCGACATCTGCTGTAAGTCGTCATTTTACCGACTTATATGAATGGTCTTTTGCACACATGATTAATTGCACTAATTGGCTTCGATTTACCCTGGAGTATCTCCTTAATGCTTGAGTTGAATCCAGCAAATTAATCCTCGAATTGTATCATCATGTTTGATAGTGGAGACCTCGATACATATGTACGTGCACAGTAACGAATTAAATGCGTACATGGTCTGGTATATACCACGCATGCATGAAGTCCATATTATACCCTAGCCTTGAAATACATAGAACAGCTGATGGGATGATAGAAAAGCTCAATTTTATGTGTTTTTGCTTTCATCAATTCAGACATTTAGCAGTTACTACAAAGGCGGCTTTGATCCCAAGATGTCCAAGAGAGAAGCCAGCCTCATCTTGGGTGTCAGGTAAATATGTGTTGAAGTAACAAGACCCCATGTACGTACTAAAGAGTGTACTTAAAAAAGAAAATCCTCAAATCACCTTTTTGATGTAATTTTTTGTCTATCGGGCAGGTTTATTTATATTTAATTTTTTTTTTCAAAACCAATCTCCTTAGCCCATCCGCATCCAAAGTGAAAGTCCGAGAAGCTCACCGGAGGATAATGCTGTTAAACCACCCAGACCGAGGTATGTGTAGTAATCCACTGTAATACAGGCACTGTGTGGCCTCTCAAAAGGCCAAGTCAAGATGCTTTCTTGACACAGTGGAATGATGAAGTTGTTTACATGTATCATTGTCAACTTTGTCAACCTCGCATAGTGTGCACTACTAGTTTCCTGATTGGTTATGCACAGATGGTTGCATATAACATGCATTTTTTTTGGGGGGGGGGGGGTAGGGAGATGGGGGTACGTTTGCTTGAGATCACACCCAGATGTAGGCACATGACTCACAGAATTGCACTAATGCCTTCATATTGCAGGGAATAGTACGCATTTCTACTAGTATAATCATGCCAGTATAATCAAGGGCCAACATTTATTTAGATGAGCAAGGGGAAATCTTGAGTCTTACAAAAAATACTACTTTTCTGGATTCAAGGAGTTGCTGGATACAGATGCCAGGTACATGTAGCTCTGTTCATATTGTTCTAGAATTGTCCCGTCTCATATTGACAATATTTAGATAGAAAGAGGGAGCTTTTTAAATTAGCTGAACCAGAAGGAAATTGAACATATCATTCTTACTGAGAGTGCCGAAACATCCGTACTACACATTGAATTGAAAAGGGCACTTGCTGTCTGGTTTGAGGAATTCATTCTGAAGTATTTTTGTTTCACCTTTGTTTTGTCACAGGAGGCTCCCCATATTTAGCAACAAAGATCAATGAAGCCAAAGATTATCTGGAAGGACAGTCCAAGAAGTAAAAAAAAATGAACTCATTGACCTTTACATGAACATTTGCATTGTCAAATTGGAACATTGAAAGTTCTAATCTTGTTAAGTGCAGCCAGAGTTGAGTGCCTTTGAATATCAATGCACGCAGCCAAGGGAACTAT